>NC_071521.1:2087500-3487500 GCF_027887155.1 Malaclemys terrapin pileata | reverse complement strand
GAGTGTCTAAAATATCATACCCAGAAAAAAATAGTTATTTATTCAAAGAAGTTATCAGTATCCTGTATATTTTCTAACATTTGTGTGCAATTGTGATCATTTTCAATTGTTTGAAGCTTAGCATGTTGAATACATTGTTACCAGATGCTTGACTTTTTATAAAATGTTTCCACAAGTTTTGATCATTATGTAGGGAGTAAGGTTTTGTAAACAATCTTTACTGCTCAATTATTGTTATACTGCACTGGAGCTAGGGCTTGAGGGGAAGAGAATCATTTTATAACATATACACCATATACTTTTATTTTTAAAATTGGTCCCCACCCTAGATTTCTCACTGGCAAAGTTTGTTTTACTAATGCATTAGTTGATTGGCTGTTCAATTGTTAACAGATGCAAAATTTTCACAAAGGTAGATTCACATTTACCAAAGTAATTAAAATACACAGTAAGGATATTTTAAGAACAAGTTAACAATAACTTCTTATGTTAAATTTTCTACATGGTTAGAAGTTTAGGTAATTTTAATACTTCACTCTAATTTTTATATTTTCAAACCTTTATAGGCAAGAAGAATACAAGTACAAATATAATCAATGTTAAATGCAAAAAATAAAATAAGCCACTAATATACAAATAACAGAAGATTTCAGGTTCTAATATGTCCTCAGTTTTGAGGGAAAGTTCTCAAATCCACATATAGATTAATATAAAGTATTTTAAGGGTCCAATCCTTTGAATACCTGTGAATAATGTCACTCACATGAGATTACACACACATATTGTTTTTAGTATCCTGTATAGAACACAACATCTCCACATCTCACAAATGTGAATACACTATTTATTAGTAGGCTGCAGATGTGACAACCAGAATCAAGCAGACTATTATGATGGACATGCTATTTTAAATATTCATAAAAAGGAACTACGTCATTTACATTTAAAGATAAACCTTCAGGAGCTTCTAGAAATGCATTGATGGGGAGGGGAGTCTAATTTGGAATCCAGGGAATTAGACACCTCATAAAATTGGATGAAGGGATAATAGGGGACTAGTATTCTCATTTAAACAACAGTTTTCAGGTAAAACATGCCATCTTGTTCCCAATTTGAGAAAATTCCCTGTTGAGCATATTTAATTTTTTGCCTTGCCCAGGTTTGTCTGGGGATATGTACAAATCTAACACACACACTTATCAAAATAAATATTTTTTGGCCTTCATCTTTCCTGAGATGGTTAAAATCACCAAAAAATATAAAGGAATATACTCATATAATACATGGTTGATGACCTTGATTTAAAATTAGGGACCAACAGGTCCTGCCACGTACACAGAAGACCTTTCCACTACCAAGGTGGATCAAACTTTATAACCAGCAACATTTCACCCAAACCCCTCAGGTCATGTACAAGTTCTATTCCACACTTCCTTTTATGGCCACATAGTAAAAGGGATCTGCTCTTTAGCTGGCTCTCTCGGAATTTCCAAGCCACATTCTCCACTAAAATAATAGTTTAAAAAATTACTAGCCAACCCACGATTCCAATAATATTTATCAAAATCATATATATTTCTTACTTCTTGGATGAGATCCTCTGAGACTTAAGCAACTTACTGGTGCAAAGGTCTCAACTAAGCACATACTCGTTGTTCAAGAGATTTCACATTCCACATGTTTACATATACCTTGGGAAGCAATTCTGCATCAAAAACATATCCTGCCAACAAACTGAATTGCCTTGTGTCTCAGCAAACATGTTGCCATTATAGGCCAAGATCTGCCAGCAACTTTTACCTAAGGCACTTGTCATGGAGCAAATAAGGTTTTAATGGTTTTTGCTAGTGCTTTGATATCTTAGAGATTTACTTTAAAAATGACTAAAGACAACCAAAGATCAATACTCCAGAAACATCAGCCAAGGGATTTTGTAAAGTATTTTAACTTTGTCTGTGGAACAGCATAGGCTTTAAGTCTTTACCCTGATATCTGACTTTTACAAAAACCTATACATTTTCCTCCCTGTAAACAATCCTACTTTCCCTCCCAGAAGTAGTCAGGGGTGTAAGTGGAGACATGTTTGCAGAAAAGGCAGCCTACATCTTATGGGGTTCCACATCCAGAAACAGTCTCGGGTCATGGCGAAGTACAAGTGACTGGAGACCACAGACAGTTTTTACTACCTATAGATGAAATAGTCTTTGCTCTCTAAAACACAGATTTTTTAGCAGTTCTCTGTTCCACATATGCACCAAATTGGGGGGGGGGAGAGGAGAGAAATCAAACCAAATAACATGCTGAGTAGAACAGACCGAGAGCGGAGCTAAATTTTTTTAATGTGCCTGTTCAAGTCTGCGTGTCTTTTGATTGGGCTACAAGCTGAATAGGGTTTGGCGAAATTGTTCACCACCACTCAGAGAAAGCCAGGATAGAATTTAAATAGCTGCATGTACTTAAAATCCTTGCTCTCACTACATTCTTTGCGTTGCAGAACGCTAGTACCCTGATGAAACCAGAGGCAGCCATCTCTTGTTGCAGACCTGCCAGATTTTAACTAAACACAGATTTTGCCTTCTTGAAACACTGCGCCAACCGACATTGAAATTGATGCATATAAATTGTATTCTTTTCTCAGAAGATAATCACCTGATAGACGCAAGAGTACTGCCTGCTGGCCAATAAAGCCACGTAAGGGAACTATAATGTGAACTAACCAAAATAGATTACAGTGTTTAACTGTGCATCTTTATAAAAAAGAAAAAAGTTATTGATTACCATAAAATAAGGCCATATCTACACTATAAACTTCTGCCAGTTTAGCTATGTCATTCAGAGGTATGAAGAGGGTGTGGTCCCTGACTGATACAGCTATGCCATCCAAACCCCTAATTGTAGATGCAGTTATATCAGCAAAAATGTAGTTATGTCGGTATCACTTATTTCATTTGGGATGGTTGGAATAAGTGTAGTTTTGCTGGCATAAGAGTCATCTAAAATAGGAGGTGTTTGCAGGTAAAATACACCCACATAGTATACTGGCAAAGCACTCCTAATGTAGACATGGTCCCAGACACATAATGTTTACCTATGGAGATCAACAGCACTGGGATTTTAGATGACAGTTTTATGTATCCTTGAAAATTTAAAGTTGATTTGTGACAGAAGTACTTAATCTTTGGAAATGCTGGATTTACAAAAATATTTAGGTATATTAGGGATTTAGTCTTTAAGGATAATAAAAATATTAGTAAAAAGCAAGCAAGTGTAATCAACACACAAACAGCAGGTTACCTTTGATTTGCTTTGTTTTAAACTATCCAACATACCGCATTGATACATGTACTCTCTGAGTAAATATTCAAGAATCTCTGCAAATTGTATTGTATATTCAATAATCTGAGTAATACAATATGTGAAAGTTACAAAAACATTGGCAGTGAAGAGTGATTACCAAAATCCATAATTTAAGCAGCTTCACCAACATAACCTGGGCTCGATATTTTAAAACATCAGGAAAGCAGAACTTTAAAGTACACTCAGCAATCTTTTGTTAAATATCCTGTTCTCTAGCTTATGCTTAACCTTTTAATTTTTCATCTCCTATTTATCCAAGACATTTTTTGTTTTTTATTTTCCATAACTTAGGATAAAAAATTTTACCTAGCTCTTTAAAGTTATAGGAGGTAAATGCAGAGAACTATTCATTACAAGGCTCTCTGCACCATTTAAGCCCTCAAAGTGGTTAGGAGTGCAAAGGGGTCTCTGTACCCTCTGCATTCTGGCAGGGGACTTTGTGTCAGACCTTAACAGGCTGGCTATTAGAGAGACAAGGCGAGCCAACACAGCAACAACACCACTGCACCAAACAGGCTAGAGCAGAAGTATGGTTGTTTGGCAGCGACCCAACAGAGGGCTAGTAAATCCGCATTAAGATTTGGTGGCCTAGAAACCTCATAAAAACTATAATATTTCATCTCATTGGCTGGAATTGCAACCTATGAGAGGTTATGCTGCCACCACACAGCCCTTCCCAGTTTGAGGAGGGATCCATCACTCATTCCATTTCCTACACAGTCAGGATGTGTGGGTTGTTTTTTGTTGTTGTTGTTTTTGGGGGGTGGGGGGGAGGGAAGAGGTAGGGAGTGTGTGAATTTCACCCATAGTGCATACACAGGTTATAATATTAATTACTTTTGTGATCTAAAATATAGTAAGTTCTACATGCTCTGCTAAAATGAGCTCATGAAAGGTCTATAAACTACAAGAAGTTTTGATAACCTAAATAAAACCTCATACAGCCATTCAGTTACTTATAATTAAACAAATTTCTCTTAGGTTTTCATGTAAATACAACTTATTTTATACAGTTTACAACAACTCTTATGAATCATACTGCTGATAATAGGACTGATGCTGCAGAACATTGTCTGACCATTGGTTTCAATGGGAACCAAGGGCACTAAATATCTAGCAGGAGGTGCTAAGTACCTTGCAGAATCAAGTCCAAGGTCATCAAGAAGCTTGTTAATAAAGATGCTGAAATATAAAGGTTCTGTATACAATCTGCTTTGCAGAACACACTTCTTAACAGCACCAGCTTGGCATATGTACAAAACCTGGCAACCTGCAGTTAAGCAAACTACTGTACCTCTATATTCTCTGTCTGGCAGCAATTCACTTGCGTGTCTGTATGTTTTTACAAGTACTCTATGTATTACATTACGTCAGCTCCATTGCGCTGAGTTTTAAATGGTCTGGGAACATTTTATTAACCATCCTATATCTTTATTTGGAAAGCAACACACACGGGAAAAGAGTACATCGCATTATATTTCTACTTTAATTCTTTTCTTCACTATACTTCCATCACCATTTGAAAGAAACTTCAACAATGTACAGAGATTAAAAGATTGCATTATATGTGCCCATACTATGGCGTTATGACCAGAGAGCCACTTCTGGATAGAACAGCGGTTCTCAACCCGGGGCCCACATGCAGCCCAATTAGCACACAGCTGCGGCCCACCTCAGCTGTGTGCTAAAGGCCAGGCTGTGTGCCGGGGTCCACCAGGTTCCCAGCTGCCTGGCATGGAGGGGTCCAGGCTGCCTTGCCACCCAGAGCGGTGGGGGTGGGGCTGCTGGCCAGTCCCATGGGCTCGGAGGTCCAGGCCAGCCCCATGGGGTTGGGGGCCCAGGGTAGCCGCCCGGCCTCGCAAGCTCCAGGGTCCCAGGCAGCCGCGCAGCGGGAGCCTGGAATCCGGGCAGCCGGCTGGCCCTGTGGGCTCTGTGGTCTGGGGCAGATACACAGTGGGGGTCCAAGGCAGGCAGCTGGTCCGGGGTCCGAGCTGCTGCTGCCCTGCAACCCAGCCCCTGCGACCCAGGTAACACATTGTGGGCTGCCCACAATGTGTAATAAGTTGAGAATCACTGGGATAGAGAAAGCACCACATACATGTCAATAGGGACATCAACCACAAGGTCAGAGGATTTAGGAGCAGTGCCCATCAACAACATTTATTTCATTTGTATAAAAATAAATCCCTGTGCATCTTGATAAAATGCACTCGGACACCATGGAACTCCAGAACTAACACAGCCTAACTTAGATACAATGATCCTATGGAAATGCCACTTCATAACACTTACTTACTGTCTCTTTTATTCCGTGTTATTACTAACCCTTCTTTCCCAAACTGGCACTTGATTTCCAGATGGGTAAATATATACAATTCTGCAGGAATCTATTTACCACACTATGGATCTACTGTACTATAGTGCTAATAAACTATTTTTTTTTTTTTTAAATCTTATCTTGGACACTAAACACATGAAGTATATAAGTGCAGAGTAACCCTTTCTGGATTCTATGTATCTGAACTCACAACATTCAGAATTAGAGGCCTTATTACAAACTAATTCCTGCAAAGCAAAGTGAAAACATTACCCAGCATGCCAACCTTCTCTATAGGATCAAAATAGGCCCAGGATGTCTACTGACACACGCAAGGCCCAATCCACCATGGACACAGTACCCATAATAGCAAATAGGGAACCAGGTACACACACCAGTGGGGGATTCCTCAGATATACATTCACCACTGAGGTCTGCTACCAGCAGTGATATCAAGTACATCCGATCAAGCAAATATATGAAAATTACCTCTATGCATATAAAATTAGGGTAACATGAAAACTTAGAACACATGGCCTACTGGCTATTTGTCTTGGGCAATTACCAATAAATAAATAAAATTGGCTGTGCTTTTCCCCACTGTGATTACAGGCAAGGAGAAAAAGCCTTCCCAATTCAATAGATGGTAATCACTCCTACTCAATGCTTCCAAGTGAGCATCAATTCAATTAGGAATTCTAACATTTCTCAGTTCTAACCCTGCTCAGGCAGGGACCACTGCAAACTAAAAACCTGCCTTCAATTAGGGAGGGTGGAATGAATTTACTGGTAGAAGCATGGGAGAGCAGAGATCCTGAAAGCCTTTTATCTAGCCTACAACGTAGTTATGGCAAATCACGGGTCTGAAGATTTTCAGTGTGCTAGTCACCTACAAATTTACTTGCACCAAATGATTGGGCCTGTGCCAATGAAGGGAGCTTAAAAGGGCATGGAAAAAAAAATCATCCTCAGAGAGGCACCAAAACAACTAACAACTTCGGTAGGCCTGGAATTCTAGGAATGTTCATGAACACACATTTTCACAGATGTCAATGAAATAGGCTGGTAGGATAACGCAGAAATACGTTTTTTAAAACTGATCACATTCAGATCAATAGCAAAGTAACAAAACATACATATGGACAAAGAAGTTTCAAGTACACAGCATAGTCAGACAAAGATTAAAATTGTGCAGAAAGTGGTCAATATCATCACAATTCCAATGCAGAGTTGAAAATAAAACAAGCCCCACAGCGTTCCTATATCTATTCTACAGGTCGAAACCACATTTTCATCATACTTCATACCTGTAAGATACCCTGGGTTTCCCCAGTTGAGTTTTAATTAATAGAAAGTACAGTTAGAGAGTTTAGCCATTATTTACAGGAGGGACACAATAAATTATTTTACACAGACTCCAAAAAGCTGAAATCTGCCTTAGGCTTAAAGTTCCTTGAATGGAGCTTAAACATAAATTATGGAACACAAAGTTTACAATAGGAAAAAAGTCTCAATACTTACTGGGCTTTTTTTAAAAAAAGCCAATGTTTCCCAGAATATTATTTACAACTGTAAAGTAGTAATGATGAATTTATGAAACAGCTGAATTAGCTGAGACAAACTTATGAACTAGCTATAATTTTATTTTTTAAAACTAAGGAAGATAAAATAAAAAAGTTTCAGGTAATTAAAGATTGTATCTACTTATCCCTGGGAATGTTTAAATAAAGATAATATCTGAAAGTTTCTCAGGAATATATCTGCAGATGAATATTAATAATCTGTAAGGTTAAAAGTAGTGCTACAAGTTGTTAGGGAGTAACACAATTCTGAATGTGAAAGTATACGAATGATACCATTCCAAAATGCATTTCTGTGTACCAATAAAAAAAGATAGAGACTTCAACTAAGAATGTTGCATTGAGTAAAATGAAACAAAGGTGGTTCTATTTTCTAGAATTTATATTTGACATTTAAATATTTTTCCCCACACCGTAAAATATGAATTGCCTGGTAAATTCAGACAAGAGTATTTTCCAAAAGTGAATTACAAAAGTGATGTGTCCCCACCTCAGTCCTCTTGCCAGGGGATGCAGCTTACATCACAAAAAGCTGCTGCTGCTAAATCAAAGCATAGTGCCCTGCTATAAACTATTATTTGCATAGAAACCCCATTCCAGGGAAGAATTGATGGGAAAGAATTGCAATGGACTTAATATGCAAAAATAAGAAAAACAAACACAGATCACATACCTGAAAATAAATATAAGATTTCTTTACCACTATTTAATTTGTACTGCTCTTTCACTCAAAGAATTATAGGTGGATACTATAATCCCTCCCCACAGAGCTGAAACACACATTACAATATGTAATAACAGTGTCTGTCACTGCAAGTGATGATCAATTATAAAAAATATTTTTACACGAAGTAAAAAATTGTTTATTCTCAATGAAGAAATTATACAACTAACTTCCCTGTATTATCTGGATAGTACTCTGGCTTTTCACCCTATTCGTATATGAGTCAATACAAATGTATAGCAGAAAACAGTGTTTCCATATTATATAACAAGGGTTTTAAATTACTAACATGTTTTATTAAATTAGATATTTTCCCCAATGGAACATATAATATTGCTCTGTTAACTATGAATATGATATGAGACACTATGTGGTGTACTTAACACCATTTCAGACAAATATTTAATCTCTTAGTAAATAGGGGACAGTTAAAGACAATCATTGAATACAATTACTACCCTCCCTTACAAAAACTTGTTCAACAAAAAGCCAAAAGCAGGACTCTGAAATTAGCTGTAAACTATATAATCTCATTGTTCAATTTCATGGAGTTTAAGACACTACCTTCCCCTCCCCACAAGCCAAATGTTAATCCATGCTGTAACCTGATTTAATTTTCCAGCTGACAGGATGGGAATATGCGACAATGGCATATCAGTCCGCTATGTTTCTTTTACTCTCAGCTATTCCTGTACCATTTCCACACTTGAGTATGACAATCAAGTGAAGAGCTGTGGTTTTTAAGAAGCAAGTTCAACTTTTTCAAAAGACAAGGCTTCTTAATTTTTTTTTTTAAATGGCTGTGCAAATCATAAAAACAAGAAACATTATTCTCTATGTACCTATAGCACAATGGACATTTTTCTACAGTTAATCGGACAAAAAAAATCACACTGAACTGTATTTACTCTAATAAAAAGCAAGCTATTTTAATCTGTTTCAGCAACAAATAACTAAAGTAGATTTGTACTACCTTAATTAGTCAAATACTGATTTTTGCAACTACACAAAGCTCTGAAAGAAATTAGTTACTAACATGCTTTTGGCCCTCCAAGATAAAACGGGATCGCATTTCACAGAGTAGCAAGTTAAATTTTGAGACACATCACATACTGTAGTACTTACTGTAGCATAACAAAAAAGGTATTTAAACTTCTTTCGAAATCTGCCAATTCCTCAATGTGCTCTGATCAGTAAAGATGAACATTTCTACCTGCTCCTAAATTGCTTAAATGTAGATAACATCGGGGGAGAGGGTGGAGGAAGAGAGCATATACAAAAGTCTGCCAGAAAAAAACAAAACAAAACAAAACCTCAGGTAGAAACTATCTGCCACAAATAACATTTGTTTTCAAGTTGCAAATTCATAAATGCAAAAAAGCATTTATTTAATAGTTCTTTACACTATACAAGGCATCAAGAAAATGTAACAGACAGCTAAAAAACCTAAACAAAATACTATGCTAACAACATGACTACAACATTTATCTATATTTTAAAATGATAAATACAGCTTCATAATACCGGTCATTTCAGAGCATCAAACCACTAAAGTTATGCAAATTGCTACTATCAACACCTATAGTAAGCACATATAGCAAGATTCAATATGTGAAAGCATAACCCACCTGAGAGTGGCAAGCAATGGAAGCATTCATGTAACAGATTACTTTTCAAACTAACATTCTATCCTTCAGACATAATCTGCATCTATGTGACTATTTATGCATAAATAGCAGACACTGACCTATTGTTTTCAGTTGTTGAAGTTGTTATGAATGTAGTACAGTTACCAATTAAGTGAATCAACAAGTACTTAATACATCAGCTGTTGTATAAATAATGAGACCATTGACATTCATGCAATAAAATCTAGGGGTCGAGGGATTGTGATTTTTTTTTTCCAGAAAATGTTTTAAAGTTTTGCCCTGTGAGTTCATATCCATTGTATTTAATATATAAGCAGCATATAAAGTTTACAATTTGTACCCAAAACAGTGTCACATAAAGACTCAACTAAAATGATCGAGAAGTGGGAACAATTGAGAACAGAAGTTGTATCAAAAGTGAACAGGAAAAAACCTGCTTGAGGAAAAGGGAGGAAGGAAAAAAATGGAATTTAAAGGAAGCGTTCAATAGTAGGCACATATACAATTTCAGTAGCTTTTCAAGCAATTGCTGATCATAGGTTTTATTCCTATTGCATATTAACAGAAAAAGAAGATTCTTTTAGTTTTCAAGTGAGATTTTAAGTTCAAAACTAAACTTGTTAAGTAAGTAATTTGATTGAAATTGCAATCTCTTCATGACTTTTTACTTGAAATTATATATGGTTTTAAAATATGGACCATGTTTTTCCAAACTAAAAACCATTTATATTAGTTAATATGACCAGGCATACTGCCAAAATTGACAAGAGACGTAAGAGTTCTATTATATAAGTTATCAAAAACACAGTACTATATTTTGCATTATGCCCTCAAGCTAAATTTCAATGGACTTTTTAAAACAAACAAAAAAAATACACATTTACATCAGTTTTATAATTTTTTTGTATAAAAAGTATATACATACAATGACATTTGTAATCACTTGTTTGGGTATGACTTATCACTAGGGTTGCCAACCCTCCAGGATTGCCCTGGAGTCTCCAGGAATTAAAAATTAATCTTTTATTAAAGATTGTGTCATGTGATGAAACCTCTAGGAATACGTCCAACTAAAATTGGCAACCCTACTTGTCACACCAATTCACAGCTGTGCCATTTACATACTATGATATCTTAAAAAATAAGCTATTACATATTGCCAGAATAGGTAAAGCTATTGTTCATTTCAATTTGATGAAGTAGTTTGTGTGTCTCTCACATGTGTGCACACACACAAACCCCAGAGGCACAGAGCCAAACCAACAATATTTTAACTCCTTATTTTAGCAGTATAACTTCCCATTTCAACCACCATCAAATTATACCACCTACTCTGAAGCCAACGCATTTCCAATGCTCAACTAGTGAAACCCAAATTAAGGTAAAATAGCAACTTCTTAGACAACATTTATTTTTTTTAAATCAAAATACTCCGATATCATTGTTAAATTAAAATGCATGGGTTATAGTTATGAATATTATGAAGTATAGCAAATTAAGTTAGCTTTTCTTTCATTGGGGAGAGTGCATACATATCTGTCTCTCACTTCTTCTACATTCTGTCATTCATAAGTATGCAATGGTTTTGAAGTCACTGACAAACATTAAGACATGCGACTTATGTCTTGGCTGTCAACTAAATTGAAGTCCATGATATTTGCCATAATTACAGAATTTTAATAATACACAAGAACTGGTCTCAAACAAAATGGAATAGGAATTTACTTCCACATTGAAAGTACATACTGAGAAAGAGAGAGGCCATTAGTCTGACCTTTATCATCATACAGTACTAAGTTATTTCACTTTGTTGCATTCACAAAAACAATTCATTTTAAGGATTACACCAAACTACATACCACCCATTCATGATGCTCTTATGTAGATTATGAATAAAAATTGAAAGACATACTTTTGATTTAGACATAAAATTATAAAGACAAAAAGAACCCACGTTTGATCATTTTTGCAGATGTTACATTTTTAAATAATGTTTCCAAAAGCTGTTAAATTACAACAGATTCTCTTTAAGCAAGTACAAGCCTTTGTCAATAGAAAAGAGAGTCTGAGAAGGCATGACGTTATAGAAAACTATCGGTTCTTTTATATGAGAACTTTCAGAACAAAAATTGCAAAAGCATTCAATAGTCTCATTCATGGAGTGGAGAACACTTTGTCTAGTCCTGGCACAGACTGTCTTTTTTTTTTTTTTTTTTTTTTTATCTTGCAGGTATTTGAAGATGAAGATGAAGAAGAAAGAGCACTGAAGATTGTCTGCATTGGTGGGAAGCTTGCTTTCAATTGAAGTCTATCTGGAGAAGGTCCATAAATCATTCAAGACGATCACAAGGTAACTAAGAACTCTCATACTCATTTCTAATCTCCTCTGATTACTCTGAGAAGCCAAGGCCAGTAAAAAAGCCTATTGAATGAAGACAGTATTGTCAGTAAATTCCTCCTTCTCCCATAGTGACTGCAAAAGATGATGTCTTTCTGCTGCTAAAGAGGTTCAACGAAAGGTTGCCACTCACCCCTCAATATGTCAAAGGCTTTTGAGTACACAAAGCTAGATCCTCAAGTAAATTTTCCAGCAGCTGATCTAGCTTACCAGCCAGCAATAACATCCTGCCAAGTGTAAATCCCAATTGAGAATCTTCACTGCTTCTAACAGTAGAACCTGACCTTCCAACCGGGGACCCTGCTAAAGCACACTGAAAGCCTTGTGAACAGAATCTGGAAGATGAGGACTTTCAAGCAGAATCAACATTATCTTTGTGGATAAGTGAGAATGAAAGAGCTTAGTTTAACTTAACGGCAAAAAGGGGCTCTCAATGGCTCTACATTAGGCTGGTTGGTAGTTTCAGGCCAGGTAAAGACAAGCTGTTATACCCTTCAGCTTAAAATTTATTGAGAGCTAAACAACTAGTTGAAGAACAACAGTGTTTCTGTTTTCAATATCAACCTAGTGTTTAGAATGAAGGGATTCCTTGTTCTCTCAACAGTTCAATGAATAAGATGAATTTTCACTGGGACATCAGGCCTCAACAAGAGCAGGACAAGAATCGCCAGGCAAAAGGGAAGAGATGATTCAATAAAGTGAAGACATATAAGCAAAGGGTAGGTAAAAAAGAGGGTTGGAAAGATTGGAATCTGACAGAACAAACTCTTCCACCAGATATAAGATGTCAAGATAGAGATCTCTATATATCCTCAACTATTAGCATCTTCAGTGAGACTGGGAAGATACTGTTTATTTCTTTGTGAAGAAGAGTAGAAGATCTGCAGCCCAGACTGCTTAAGATGAAGGTCCACGCAGAGTGAAAACTAAATTGACGCAAAAGAAAAAAATCACAATGTGTAACTGAACCAAATATAGTACAGTATCAAAAAGCGAGAAGGTAACATGGTCAATTTCAAGCCACATTTCAGACAGGTTTTCCATCACATTTGATTGAAGTCTGCAAAGTAACCATGCATTACATGAAAAAAAGATTTGGTTGTAGCCTTAAGTAAATATTAAAATTATGGTTGATAAATCTTTAGTGAACCCTACTGTGCACTTAAACAAACAAACAGTTAGCTTTCATAATCCTCTGTTCTCAAACTAAGCCAGACAGTCAGCATGAGAGGAAATCATACAACCTCCTGCCATTTGAGTACACCAATAGCAGACATTCAGTTTTTCAACAGGTTATATTTTTTAAACATTTTCCCCCCTCATTTTGTTGTACAAAATAAGTTATTTATTGTTTAAAACTAGCAAGGAAATACACAGAAGTTTCTAAACTCTTAATTTAATGCTGAAGAGCATCACAAATCATAAATTCCATAAAGAAAGGAAGAAGCATTTTTTTAAATGTTTTTACATTTACAGTTTTTGTAAATTTCCAGGTTGTCTGTAATAATTATACAATAAGATTAAATTTAGATGTTGAACAGAAGTATATTCTATAAGTAAGCTTTCCACAGAAAAGTTTATTAAAGGAACCTTTTCAATTTCTGTTTGACAAGTATATTTTCTCCTAACCTTCTCACCAGAATATGAAGTTAATGGAGATATATTTTAAGTGTTCAGGCCATGAATAGTGATGTTCATTCCTTTCCAGGCTCTTTGTATTTACACTCCCAGACAGCAGAGTTGCCTGGTGACAGCCTATTCAGTCCAACAGCAGCTGGCAAACCCCTCCTTGTCCCCAAAATGTTGGGAGAAATAGTTAACTAATATTTCACACTATCATTTAAATGTGAGAGCCATGACTGCCAATGCCTCACAGAGTAGGGCTTACAAGATAAAACAGATTTTCTTAAGGTTGCAGCAGGTAAAAAAAAAAAAGAGAGAGAGAGAGAAAAACAACAGCTCTGCATCACCTGTATCCCAACATACAGCAAAAATAATCCAAACAGGGTTAGTGCATGATCTAGAATCTGACAACACCAGACACAGGCAGGTGCTAGTATAAATCTATCAATTTAGCTTACATTTACAGAATGCAAAGGCTCATGCCACACAAAATAAGCCCGTAGGGACTACGGCTTTGACATTTTTACAAGAAACATTCACCATCTTTAATATTTACAACACATGTATTTCAAATTTGTTGTGGATCTTTACCTAGTGTCAACCAGCTAATTTTTAATTTGCTATGTTCTTGTGAAGAAAGACAGACATAATATTTTACTTTAATGGTACTTTTTAGAAACATTACATCACAGAAAACTCATGTAAAGACACATTATGGCCACTGATAATTTACCAAATAAATACACTGTAATCAATTCCCTACAAAGAACTCAGAGGAATTACTAAGAAAAATATTTTTCTTACCGCCTTCCCCTTTATCAGAAAACCTTTATCTCATTTTATCAGCATTTTCCCAAAATTTTTGTATTGCCACTATATTTGCTTCTCGTTTAATGCTTCATGTCTATTCTGGCTTATTACATTTTCCATATTCCATAGTGTATTTTTCAACTGGAAATCTTTCCTATAACTGGCACAAAATAAAACATCTATATTTCTAAAATTCATCAACCACAATAAACACAATTAGTCATACTATTAGACTTTCTTCAAATACACACAAGTATTGCATTGTAGGAACATATTCATTGTTACACAGGTTGTCACATTTCAGGTTTAATATGAACTGACTCAAAAAGAACTTCAGAACAAAAGTGTCTGAACCAAACAGCAGTTCCTGAAGTGTTGTAGTTAAAAAAACATTACTCCCCAACATTCATACAATTGTTTAAACCATGCAGAGAATTACTTCTTTGTTAATATGCAACAATGCACACTGATTTCCAAGGACCAAACGACACAAAGTCCAAACTGTTTAAATAGCACTCCTTAACTATCATACTGTCAATACCATTGAATAAACAGTCTGAAAACAGATGGTTTATATTTCAAAATTTACAAGTTATGATGTGTGTTACCTTTTTTGAATATTGTGAAATTTTATACACACACTTTCAACCCTGCAGTTATGTGTCACAGGCTAATAATAATGCCATCTCTAATGAAAACCTTTTGGATAGCTAAATCCTTACTGGTAGAAAAGTGATATAAAAACTGCATTTTGTTGTCCATGAAATGTCATGACATTCTGTTGTGATTAAAAAATTTTAAATAAAAAATTTTACCATGAAGATATTACAGATCACTGTATCCATTAAAACTTGCTTATTTCAAGATGCAATTTGCATTCCTACTGTGACAGATGCTAATGCAAACAATATTTACACCAAGTATTATCTACCAATTTACCTTCTGTTTTCAAGAACTACTGACCAGCAGAAAGATAATTAGCGGCAAATGGCTGAAGTATGACATTCCAAAAGCGTCACAACTTTCTAAACTAAAAGTCTATGTATTCTGTAGAAAATTATTGTGTTGATATAAAATTAAAACACAGCACATAAATCTAATTTCCACTAAACATTGAAATAAGTACTCATAATAGTTTTATTAGGGTAACGACAGAATATTTTAACTAAATTTACTATTGTGGATTTCTCAGATTTTCTTTCTTGAAGAAACCAAAGTGTAACATTTAGGTGGAATTAAATACCAAACTAGACTACTGCACTTCCCCTTTAAACAAAGGCAAAGAATAACCTGCAACAGAAAATTGCTACCTAAGCACATAAATTACTAGAGATTGGGAAAAAGCAGTGAAAGGTTCTACAGTCTAAAACTGTTGCCTTGGCAATTGAAAGAGATAACAAATGATAACTGGAGATAAGGATGGGAAGTGAAATCTGTGTGTGTGTTAAAATGGTCTAATGACTGGTCTTTTATCTTTGGAATTCTAAACTTAAGTAACAGCTCTATAAAATAACACATACGTCTACCAAAGTTGAGTACTTTGCTGCATAAAGAGATATGAAAATGTCCAGGCTCAGAGATAAATATCATGCAAAAATTGGAAAGGCAGGTCAGTGTTTCATTCTTATATAATGTTACCGCATCAGCTAAAAGATCTTTATCTTTCATTCATTTTTATGTTTGTTGGAGAAATTCCCTTCTGCTCCTCAATGCTACGGAAAACATTCAGAGTTCAGTCCTCTTCAGCTATAGTTGTAAGGTTTGGGGTTTGTTTAAGCCTAAAACAATCTGCTCATCTTGGCATATAAAGACCCCAAAACCTGCAGTGGCACTGACATTCAAAATTGGAAATAACAACCCTATGAACTCCAGAAGTGGGAGGCTAATTACAAATAATTTATATGACTACCCCCTAAAATATCCCGAAAAGCTTCCCAAACTATGGACAGACCTGCTGAAGTCATCTCCAGGATAACCAACTGGCACATCACATGCTAGACAAAAGGGCTTTCTTATAAAGAGTATCATAAAATATTTAATCTCCATACAGATTAGAAAGGACCTCTGTTTTTTTAAAAATATCAACCCTGAAGACCTACACACAGATTAATTTTAACAAAACTCAACTATCTACCTGGGATGGGCTAAAGGACTACCAGGATTTGAATCTAATGTTCCCAGGATATTTAATAATTTCAACCTGAAATTTATGCAGTAGACTACATTGAATTAGTTCTCCCTGTTCTACTTTTAGCCAGCCATTTTCTATATTCTTCCCCCTGAGAGTGGTTGTGCCTTTATAGCTACATAACCTGCAAGGGTTCATAAGGCATTAGCTTGTACAATTTCTTCAGATGGCCAGAAAAAGTAAGCGCTGAAATCCTACATAAAAATCATGCTCAAGTATACAGCTAACCAAATTAAATCTGCATTTGGTACTCAGTAGCATTTAGAGATTTGTTGAATGCAGAACAGCAGATATTATCCAGTATGTAGCAGAAATTAAACATTCTGAAGAGAGTTCTAGTTATATGCATTTATTCCCCTAACTTTAATGCATCTCTGCACAGGAATATCATAATGTAAGATGCTTTAAAAATATAATGTAAGACTCCAAAATGATACTATGAATAAAAATGTGAAAGCCTTAATATCCTTATGGATTGCAAAAGCAAAGTATTAATCGATAGAATTAAAAACAATTTTCTCTGAAATGTACATGTGTGGTTTTTTCCAGTACTGAAAAGACTTTGAACTTTGCAATTTCTACAGAGAACTCTAAAAGGACAGACACAAGAAAGAAATCTCAGTTAGAAAGTAACAAGAGATACCGAAGTTGGCATTTTATTTCTTTTAAATAGCCTGATATCCTCTTCAATTATTCCCAAAGCCCTGAACTCCTCTAAATTTTCTGTCACTTCCAATAAAATAGTAATATTTCAGTTTGACACATTCCTTTTTTATTTTGAACAAGGAAGGAGTGGTGTAATAGACTTAACAGGTTCATTGCTTATGAAGCATACCTGGCATATTGTGCTTAACTCTGCTCGGATTCTGACTAGGATGTGGAAAATGCAGTAATAAAAATATTCAGAACTGTTTTGAATTAAAATTTTGGTGTATTAAAATTGATATTTAATTCCATTAAGGCTTTAACTATAATTAAGATCTAAAAGTTGACATACTGCCGATCAGTTAAACTTTCCCTTTTTTGGTTTTTGTTTGCCTAGTGTTTACTATCTACTTCTCAAGTTGGAACTAGCAAGAAAGAAAGAAACAAGGGGGAGTAAATGCTATGATAATAAGACTAAGTTTTCAGGTGAATTAGTTTCAATAGTCCCCCCTCATATAACTCAAGTTATGGTACAATGTCAATGAATGAGCCATACAGTCAAATTTTACATTTAGAGACTGTTTTATGGCATTCATACAGGAAGTCTGCAGGAAAGCTGTGAACTGAACCCAGATCTTGAGTCCCATTCTAATGCCTTAACCACAAGAGTGCCCTTCCCCCTCATTTAAGATAAAAAAATTGATTTGTCTTGTCCAATCTGAAACCAAACCATAGGCATTATCGGTGGAAAACAAAATCTATTTTAGTTTATTTAAAGAGATTGCCCTTGACTATACAATCAAGTTATCCATGTATATAAGAAACATGCTTGAGGAGGAAAAGTCCTTTCAGCAGGAAAAAAAAAATCTGACAAAAGACACAAAGATTCAGGGAACTTCACAGTCGCTTTTATGTAGATTCTATAAAATATGTACCCTTGCTGGACAGAAGTCACCAAATAAAAATTAAATTTATTCACTATTAATCTAGTTACCCAGAATCAATGTGAGATTACAAAAACATAGGAACAGATTTGCTCTTTAAGCAAAAGAGCTTCTGTAAAACCAAAACTTCATAGTTTTCATAGGATGCCATTTGAGATAGTAAATTACGTGCCTGCTGGGTTGCAGTTTGTAATAAATATAATTTGTTCTCTGTATTACATGGAATTTGATTCATTTAATACATAACCACCTCCAAAGGACAATCACATCCAAATATCATCCCAATGGAGACACTGTTACAGAAACTATGGCTTCAATATTACTCTTCTTTATAATTTAAGCATCCTTGGAAACTCAAACCTAAAATAGCAATTACTACTTAGTAAGTCAATGGCATCAAAAGGTTCTCAGTGACCACTAGTCTTTTAATACAGCAGCCGACAACTAATATTTAAAATATTCAAGGTCATATTTAAACACCACTAATTATTATTTTGTTGATATACTTCAGCACCTATAAAACTTACATCCCTCAGTGCTTTATTTGGTCTTTGTGCTTAGGCTTTGAACTGAATGACATTTGTACACACACAGAGTTCATATTAGTACTGTCTCTTCTCATTTACCAATCAGTAATAAAATTCATAAAGAAAAATATCATTACACGGAGTTGCAGCAATAATGTACTGCATCTGTAGTGATTTGTTTTTCAGAGGGAGCCTCAAATGAAACAAAGGTGTAGTTGAGCTTTCATGAAAACCCTGGGAGTTAGTCGTCATCTCTAGATAGATTTAAAGCAATACAGTCTATGACAGTGGTTCTCAACATGGGGTAAACATACCGCTGGGGGTATGCAGAGGTCTTCCGAGGGTATGTCAACTAACATAGATCAGCATTTCTCAACCTGGGGATCCGGGACGGGTTTAGAGGAGATGCAAGTTCAGGGTTGGCATTAAGGTGTGGCAAGTAGGGCAACTGCCTGGGGCCCTGTGCCAGAGGGGGCACCATGAAACTAAGTTACATGCTTCAGCCCCTGACGTTTTGGGTATGCAAGACAAATCAGACTCCTGAAAGGGGTACAGTAGTCTGGAGACGTCTATGATATACAATAAAGGGGCTGGGTAAAGGGTGTAAAAATAGGAAAAACATTCAAAATATTGTCCCCGAAAGTTCCCAGATCAACACATTTCATATAGTTGTCTCCCTTGTGCAATATTTAAAGCCTAGGAGCAAAAAGTTCCCTGCTCAGAAAAAGAAGATCTTGTCTCTCTGCCGACAAGGAGATTAACCAAAAAGAAAATGAGTGTTCTACTACTTAGGATGCCTTATCTCTTTTGGGGTAAAGTTCATTAACTGGGCAATATCACTCAGAAGAGAATTTTGGGTGTGTTTACATTTGTATTATTGGCCTATCTTGAATACAGTATGCTTTCAGCTAGTATTAACAAAGCTAGCTTTAAGCTACATCTGATACTGTATAATAAGAGAGCTTTCTAAGAAAGGAAGCTTAACCCATGTTTAGTCAATACTATTAGCTTAAAAATTGTTTGTTTTTAAAAAGGAAGAAGCTTGATGCTATTCAACCCAACTAGACAGGAAATTTATCATTTCGCTACATATTATAGAAAAAGAATGCCTAAACTTGGCTTCATTTTTCCTTCTGTAGCCAAGGCAAGGGTCTCAAAATTTTTTTAACTGCAAATTAAAACTGTTAGGAATATTTTATGTTCATTGACAATTTTTGGCAGGCTGTGAGCTTCACAGCAAAACACATTCACCAGCAAGTTATTTCCCAGCTAATGGAACTCCTGGACCAAGGATACGCTGTGTAAATTAATAAAATTCTTGCAATGCCACACAAAACATATATTTGCCTGTCTGTTTATAACCTGTGTGGAGATCATTAATATATAAATGACATCAAGATAACAGGCCAAATCGGAGACTTGAAAGCACAAGTTATGTAAAAATGGCACCTTTTCACTCAACAGATCTCTCCGTGTGTATCTGGAGTCACATCCAATATCTTAAAGTACATCTATACTAATTTTTTGTTACTGCTAACACTGCAGAGCCAATACAGCTATGGGAGCATGAGCTGGACTCTTTTCTGGTTCACACAACATAAAATTTATTACTCAAGTTTCAACTACAGAATTGGGGAAAGAGGAAATATTTTTCTGGCAGTTTGATTAAAAATAAGGACCTGTTTGAAGTTACTCTGAAGTTTGAAGTGTTAGAAGTACCTCCAGAGGAGACAGATTAACCGAAGTGCAGGGAAGGTCGCCAAGGGGAAATACTATGTATTGCATACTAATCAGTCCTATTTTGCTAATTTAGATTTTTATCTGTCAACTATACTTCACGTGTCCCCAAAAAGTGTTCTTTAATGTGACATTGTTTGCTGACTGGTTATGAAGTTAGGAATTACCTACCCAAAGTAAAGGTGATAAAAGACAGTTACCTTTTCGTAACTGGTGTTCTTCGAGATGTGTTGCTCATGTCCATTCCATATTAGGTGTGTGTGCTCACCAAATGCACCAGTGCCAGAAGTTTTTCCCTCAGCAGTAGGGGACCAGCTCTGGCGCCCCCTGGAGTGGTGCCTGCATGGTGCAATATAAGGGGCGCCGCCGGCTCCCCTCACTCTCAGTTCTTCTTGCCGGAAACTCTGACAGCGGGGAAGGAGGGTGGGTTGTGGAATGGACATGAGCAACACATCTCAAAGAACACCAGTTACAGAAAAGGTAACTCTCTTTTCGTCTTCGAATACTTGCTCATGTCCATTCCATATTAGGTGCCTCCAAAGCAGTACCCCTGGAGGTGGGTAGGAGTTCATGGATCTGTCAATTGCAATACAGCTCTGCCAAATCCAGCATCATCTCTGGCCTGCTGAGTGATGGCATAATGAGCCGTGAAGATGTGGACAGTGGACAACGTTGCAGCTCTACAGATATCCTAGATAGGGATGTGCGCCAGGAAGGCCATCGAAAAAACCTGTGCTCTCGTCATGTGGGCTCTGACAATCAGCAGCAGCAGAACCCTGGCCTGGTCATAACAGGTCCTTATGCATGAGGTGAGCCAATTGGAAATCCTTTGAGAGGACACCGGAAGGCTGCTCATCCTACCTGCTGTAGCGATGAAGAGCTGAGCTGATTTACAGAAAAGCTTGGTACGTTCTAAATAAAAAGCCAAGACCCTTCAGACATCCAGCTCGTAAAGACGCCTCTCTTCACTGGTCTTGTGTGGTTTGGGCAGAACACCAGAAGGAAAATGTCCTGGCTCATATGGAAGGTGGATACCACCTTCAGCAGGAAGGCCAGATGGGGCCGCAGCTGAACCTTGTCTTTGTAGGAGACCATGTATGGCGGTTCTGAGATCAAAGCTTTAATTTCAGAGACCCATCTCACCAACGTACCGCCATCAGGGACGCGACCTTCCATGACAGGTGGGAAAATGAGCAGGAATACAGCAGCTCAAAAGGTGTGCCTGTGAGCCTAGAGAGGACCAAGTTAAGATCCCACTGTGGGACAAGAGTCCATAACTGCCAGAAGAGTCTCTCGAGCCCTTTCAAGAATCTGACCATCATGTCATGGGGAAACACTGTCTGCCATTGGATTGGCAGGTGAACAGCAGAGATGGCCGCTAGATGCATTCTAATGGAAGTGTGTGCCAGGCCCTGGTTCCTCAAATGGAGCAGATACTCCAGGACAGGCTATATTGAAGAACGTGAGGGAGAGATGTCACACTCGGACACCCAGTGGGAAAACCTCGTCCACTTGGCCAGGTAAGTCAGTCTGGTTGAGAGCTTCCTACTTCCCAGGAGGACCAGTTGGACTCCTGAACAGCTCCATTCCTCCAGGTTCAGCCACACAGCATCCATGCCGATAGGTGGAGGGACTCTAGATTGGGGTGTAGGAGCCGACCGTGGTCCTGTGACAGCAGGTCCAGGTGGTTGGGCAGGGGCCAGGGAGGGGCTGCTGACAAGCTCATGAGCGTGCCGAACCAATGTTGGCGAGGCCACACCGGGGCGAACACGACAACCTGCACTTTGTCTCTCTTGATCTTTGCCAGGACCCTACTGATGAGTGGAATTGGAGGAAATGTGTACATCAGGCTCTCTGACCTCGACAGGAGGAAGGCATCGAAGAGGGACCCCGGGCTCAGACCCTGCCAAGAGCAAAACCAGTGGCATTTCCTGTTCTGTCTGGTAGCGAACAGGTCCACTTGGGGAGTTCCCCACCTTTGGAAGATCATGCAGGCTACCTCTGGATGGAGCAACCACTTGTGGTGAGAGGAGAAGTCCCTGCTGAGCTGGTCCACCAGTGTATTCTTGACACCGGGAAGGTGACAAAATTCCCAGTGGATTTTGTGGCTGATGCAGAAGTCCCATAACGGAGTGCCTGTTGACAGAGAGCCAATGAGCGCACTCCCCCTAGCCTGTTGATGTAGAACATCGAGGCTGTTTTTTCTATCAGGACTTGTACCACCCTGCCCGACAGGTGGGGAAGGAAGACTCCACATGCCAGCCGGACTGCTCGGAGCTCTTTGACATTTATGTGTAACTTCGCCTCCTCCAGGGATCACATCCCCTGTATCTGGAGGTCACGGAGCTGTGCGCCCCATCCAAGGCGTCCAACACCAACTCAATGGAGCGAGGGGGGGTTGTCAAACCGAACCCCCTTCAGGACTGTCCCATGGTCGTTCCAACATTGTAGCGAGCTAAGTATCACCTGGGGAACACCCTGGCACAGGTCGAGTTGAGGACCGCTCCGATGAACTCTATTCTCTGCACCGGCACCAATGTCGACTTTTTGTTGTTCACCAGTAGGCCCAGAGAGCGGCACATGGCTTGAAGCACCACGACATTCCTTTGGACTTGAGACCTGGAGCTTCCCTTGACAAGCCAGTCATCGAGGTAAGGTTGATCTGGATATCCCAGCACCTGAGGTAAACCGCTATCACCAACATGCACTTCATTGTGCCAACCAAGGAGAATGAGTACTTATACTCCCACCCTGCCCCCAATTCCCTTGTGGTAGAAGCGGTTAACCACAAGGAGAGGCAAAGACAACCCGCGGCCACCCCCAAAAATAAAGACTTGAGGCGACTGGATCTCTTTGGGCATAAGCTTCCCTTTCTAATATTTGTTGCATGAGTTCTGGACTGTACACACTGCTCTGCCATTATAGACCTATTTGAAAGTAATTAGTAGCTGAGTTAGTCATAAGCAGGGAACTAAGTCAGGATGACATCTAGGCTCTTACTTGGGTTTGTCTGTCTCTCGCCATATGAAACCTCAGGCTAGTCTCTAAACCGCACTGTGCCTTAGTTTGTCTGTAAAATGGATATAATAATTATCTCCTTGGGGTGCTGAGTCCTAAGGTTTGTGAAGGGTTTTGAAACATTGATGAAAGGTGCTATAGCACTGTAAAAAGCAACAAAGAGTCCTGGGGCACCTTATAGACTAACAGATGTATTGGAGCATAAGCTTTCGTGGGTGAATACCCACTACGTCAGACGCATGTAATGGAAATTTCCAGAGGCAGGTATAAATATACAGGCAAGAATCAGTCCATACCTGCCTCACGAAAGCTTATGCTCCAATACGCCTGTTAGTCTATAAGGTGCCACAGGACTCTCTGTTGCTTTTTACAGATCCAGACTAACATGGCTACCCCTCTGATACTATAGCACTGTAAAGTATCATTATTATCCATGCCATTGTCAAAGCAGATAGACTCCTAACAAAGGATCATCACTTAGTAACTTTCAATCTGAAAGCCCCTTCCCACCAAAAATCACAAAAAAGTTATTTCAACCCATAAATAGTTGACCAAGGCAGTTAGGCCTTAATATAGCATGTGCCTATGACTAAAACTCCTACAGCTCTCTCTGCACCGTTTGAATCTCTTTCCAGACTCAGATCTCTGTCAGTCTCTCAGATGACTCTTCTTGCCACTTCCTCACACTCAATGTGTCTAAAAATTAGCCTTTCCCTTTCTTCCTGCCCTCCTCCCCACCCAGTTTAAACCACCACTATATTCCCCATCACAGACACACAACCCAGAAAAAGATAGGAGCTGCTCTCCCTTTTTTTGCTCACTACATCACATGACTTTTTCCCTACAAAGTCCAAACATTTTAGTCTTTTCCTCACCATCTCTACAGCCATAACTTTATCCATGCTTTGGTAAGCTCTCTTCAACTACTGTTATCAGGTCCTCTCCTACACACACAGCCATACCTCTTCTCCCTTTTAACATGCCCAAATGCTGCTTGCAAGTTAAATTTTCCTCTCCTACCAACATGACCATGATACACCAGCCTTGGAATCTAGGTACTGTTTTATGCTCTTCATCCACAAACAGTTCAAGATTCTCTTCCTGCAGACATCCTTTGCCCTTATTTCCTCTTACTTCCCTTCCCTACGGTCTATTGAGGCTTTTCTCCCTTGCTGTTCCTTCTCTCCTTTTCCCACTCCTGACCTCATGCCATCTCTGATGCTTCGAGTGCTCTTGATTAGTGTGCACCAAACTCTTACTTCGTGAAGGACACTTCTTAAAACATTTCTAGTCTGTGAAGCTTTCAAGCTTCCACACCTGTCTATCCGTTCACTTATTTAAATTGTAATTGTACCTAATGTTTTTCAATTAGTAAAATATTCTAAAATTTCCTGCCCCCAAAACCTTACAGAGCTATATACACAACAGTGTACTAATAACACCAACATAGCACCCATAGTGCTTTGTTCCCGACTAAAAGGGAGCATTTTAATAGGAAAAATATTTCCATCTTTTTATGCGAGTATTCATGTTACCTTTAAATTTTCAACATGGAAGCTGTAAAATAAAAATTGCACACACAAACACACTCTTTTTAGAAGACCCAAAACATTGTATTCACATCTGCTAGCACTCAGTTTACTACTACAACCTTTCTAACAGGGCTTAGGTTTGCTTCAAAAACAAAACAGAGTTCTCAATGATAGAATCACAAGCAAAAGCCCCTGCATAGTTAGTCTACAAAGAATTAACTGGATTAATTAGCAAGGGATTTGAGAAGCAGCTTGGAGCTAGAAAACCAAAACACTAAATTGTTTAAATACTTTGGCAACAGATCAAGGTTTCCAGGCAGCCCTATGTTCCATTCTCTCCTTTTCTGCTCGGTGTTTTAACACATTTAACCTGACTGAGGTACTTTTTCATGAGATATGAATGACATTGTCAAAATACCAAAAGAAGATGTGAATTAAAAAATGCCACAAGCTGTTAGCAATTCTGCCAACATGTGTGAGCCCAAGCAACATTAATTAAAAATCAATAGCTTAGGACATAAATAGCTCTTATCTCTGGTAAACTATATCTCTAAAATAACTCTCTTTATAGGAAAAAACAAAGCAAATGTCTTTGCTATTATACTGAGTGAATTGACCACAACAAAGCTACAGAAATAAGGCAAAAAAAAAAACTGCGCAAAGCAGCAAATATTAGAAAGGGAAGCTAGGCTTGGAATGTTTCAACTACACACTATCATTAACACATAAATGGTTGGAAATAGCCAGACTACAACACTTGCAGAATGGGTTTCCAGAAAGTACATTTCACATTTTTATTTCTAATTTGATTCTTCATCAAAACTTGCATGCCAAGAAAATTAGAAAACAAAGAGCACTGATGTCCTCCTGGTGGAGGGATCTTTTTAGTTGGTATCCTTTACTGTTGTTTTAAAAATATAAATTAAGTTAAACATTAAAATAAGTACTGAGGAAGATATTAAGAATTCTCTTTAATATAATTACAAAACTGAGGCGGGAAATGGACACAAGGGGGGTAAACTATCATTTCTTTCAAGTAATTATAATCTCTAGACTAAAGAGGAGAGACATTAAGAATATAGACAAACGGTCAACCAGATATATGGTTATGAAAAGCTTGACTGACTGCAATTTTCAGAATACCTTTCTGTTATCTATCAATCTGTCCCATGCTTCCTTCATAGCAATTTAATGAAACAGTATTAATACATCGGAGTGCTAATCAAAGAATATTAAAGTGATAACATCTGACTTGCTTCTAAATTTCTGATAAACGTGTTTCTTATTTCATCATTTCTGCTCTCATAATATGAGGTGCACACTTTCATTTTACATACACACAATAATTTTCAAAACTGGAAAGTTACGATTCAAATTCAGGATGGCAATTCAAAGTCTTAGCAACCCACATAAAATCAGTGACTAAGCTATCTAACACCGTTAGCAAACAGTGATAATAGGAAGATCTACAGCTAGAAGCACCCAAGGAATGAGGACCACTCATCAGATGCACACATCTGTCCACGGACAAAGTAACATTGGTACTAAGTACTGTATGTTCCCCAAGCAAAGAATACTACCATAGTAACCCGCCCCACAGTATCTTTCAATAAACCAAAATACCTTGGCCCAAATTTTTAGCACTGACTTGTAACTTTGGGTGGCTCAGTTGCTGAGTATCAAGCTTGAGACACCTTAGAGAGGCCTGATTTTCAGAAAGCAGGTGTAGCACCTTCTGAAATTCAGGCTCCTCTAAGGCGTAAAGCTGGGAACTCAAAAACCACTAGTCAGTTGTGAAAACCCAAACCTTTGAAATGGTTCTATAAAAGAATGAATATTAATAAATAGAAAGAATACATCTGATACAATCATGGTGTGTTGGACGGACCAAGGTGGTTTTACTTTTGTTGCCCAATATTTTTTGCATTAATCTGCTATTTACTGAAGGAGTAAAGGCTTCCAAAAAGAGACCGTACTTTAAACGATTCATAGATGCATACATTCCAAGGCCAGAAGAGACTGCTGTGATCATCTCATCTGACTTTCTGCATAACCAGGCTTAGAATGATTAGATTTTTATTGGTAAATATCAGTAAATGTCGTACTCCTGGGAGAATTTTGCGCCACTGCGCATGCACATAATTACTGTGCCGTGCATAATTTTTCCCCGCAGAAAATAACTTCTGCCAGAAAGTTGCTGCAGTTCTGCCTTTTTCCCGCTGGGATCATTATGGTGGTAGCTGCCAATAGGAAAGAGAAGAGGTTCCCTGTCTAGCAGTGCCATGCCTGTGGGGCCAGTTCAAGAGACAGCGGTATGGGGGGGACAAATAGTGTGGGGCTGGAGAGGGGTCACAGGCTGGGGTTCATAAGGGCTACTGGGGGAAGACAGACTGGGGCAAAGGCTGAATGGGAGTGGAGGTTCTGGGCAACATGGGGAAGGGAGAGGGAGTGTAGGGACACATGGGGGAACGGGGTGGCTGAGGGGGGCACAGAGACACATGAGAACGGGGGGTGCAGGGACACATGGGGACAGGGAAGGTGCTGGCAAAGGGGCGCAGGGACACAAGGGGATGGGGAAAGTGGATGTCTGAGTGGGGCCGGAGGGAACCATGAGGACAGAAGGGAGGGGGTGCAAGAACACATGGGGACACAGGGACACATGGGGACGGGGCAGATGTACCTGACTGAATGGGAGAGGCTAGGGCTCAGCTAGAGTCTGCATAGTGGAGGCTCCCCAACAATCTCTTCCTGCCTCCCAAAAAAACCTGTTCTATATTTCTCTCACCCACCCAACAACCCTCCAGGTTCACTCCCAGGCTCCTTCCCTCTTCCTCAGCATCTCCATTACCCCTGACTCCCGCAAGTCTTTGCACTGCTTCTGAGGGGGGAAGGAAATACGGGTTTGTATTGTAGTTTAAATGAATTACTCGAACTTCTGAATTTATATGCCTACTAAGGAATCCATCTGACAAAAAACATTTCCTAAATCTTTTTCATTGTCTGCATTTTTACAGACAAACTTGCTGACAGTTATTTTGAAATAAAATTACGAAAATAATTGAAACTGCTGTGATTATATTGTGTTATTTTAACAAATAAAATATGCAGGATTTTGAAGAATTTTAAAATATTGGGTGCAGAATTTTCAATTTTTTGGCCCACAATTTTTTATTCTTTGGCACAGAATTCCCCCAGGAGTAATATTGATTTCATCATACATATACAAACCAATGAAAAAACAATAATTGAAATTTACAGACAGGCAAAGAAAAATGCTGCTTGAGAACTTATTAGAGTTTGATTTAAGGATATTTACTTTGTATATTTTGATATGTGATGTTGATAACTTGTGTTTTAACAGTTATAAAGCTTTAACTTTCTGAGTCTCATCATCTACTGTCATTAAATAATTATTGTCTGACGCCTCCATAGTTTTCCACAACTGTGAACATTTAAATAGACAAAAATAGAAAAAAATGCTTAAAAATAAAACATAGATATTATTCATCAAAATTAAACAAAAGATAAAAATTGAATTCTGCCAAGCCTATGTATAACACAGCCCATAGAACTTTCCCAAAATAATTCTGCTTGAACTAGAGCAGCAGTTCTCAAACTGGGGATCGGGACCCCTCAGAGAGTCACGAGGCTATTACATGGGGGGTCGAGAGCTGTCAACCTCCACCCCAAATCCCGCTTTGTCTCCAGCATTTATAATTGTGTTAAATATATAAAAAGGTGTTTTTAATTTATAAGGGGGTCGCACTCAGAGGCTTGCTATGTGAAAGGGGTCACCACTACAAAAGTTTGAGAGCCACTGAACTTTTTTTTTTAAAGCATCTCTTAAAAAAAAAAAAAAAAAATCCTGATTTTAAAATTGCCAGAGAGAGAAAACTCATCACAACCTTTGGTAAATTGTTACAGGCCAATATACAATCCAAAAATCTATTTGGCGGGACTAATTTCTTAAGAGTTTGAGATAAAAATTAGACTATCATCTGCACTGAGAGCTGTGTTCCACTAAAAAGTTGCTAGGGCTTTTGAGGTAGCTATTCAGCATTTCAGTAGAAAAGGCAAACCACCAAGGTGGGGTACCCTTGCTCTATAGCCTTCTCAAGGCCAAAAAAGGGGGGGGGCAGAAATTGGACACACATGACAAAAATAATTGTGGACAGAGTACATCACAAATTAGTTAATAGTATATCTGTTATACAAGTGGCACTCAGGCTCACATCTCCATAAAATACCTTGCTAGACCTCAAGGCAGGAGGCAAAACCAATCAAGCAGCCTCTTCTTGTGCAACATTACAGCATTGAGTCAGCCCTTCAAGAGCTATTCTGTAATGTCCCAAGAGTTGATTTTACTGAAATAAAACAATAAATGGCATGAAGAATTGCATCTATCAGTAAAAAAGAAAGATCTCAGAAAGATTAAAGAGGTAAAAATGCAAGCTATGAATTTACAGAACTTTTATGCAGACCACAGACAAATACTTACAGGAATAACCAGAGAAGAATTAGAAACCTACGGTATGTCTACTCACTACCATCATAAAAAAAATATTAACTAGAAAGAATACTAGAAAATATTGAGCTGGGGCATGTTGATCTGTTTTTCTTCATCTATGTGTCTGAAGGCTGACATGCTGAACAGTCCCTTTGAAATTTTCCAGATCTATTTCTCCTCACTGTGAGGATGTGAATAAAAACTACTATCACTACATAATATGCTATACCAGCAACACAAGCCCCTCCAAAAACGCAACTGCAATTCTAAAGTATTTATAAAAGCTGGATAATTACAAACATAGTAATTATGTCAGTGACCATAGCTAGAATAAAAGTCACAAAACCACTCCTGCTTCAGAGCATTCGAGGATGAGCACCAGCTGAGCCTAGGAAGATATTTTCCACCTTCCCTAAAAGACCAGGTATTTTCATGTTGTCAAAACAGCATTTGCAGAGCACACAATAACTCCCCCTGAATTACAAACTGGAGAATACTTTTAACTGCTGAATTGTTTGCTTGGTGGAGTAAGATGGTCAGAGGATTTTGTGGGGAGAACAGTTAAGTTGATGAGAAAAAGGCAGGAGAGAAGAGCTGTGGTTAACAGTTTAGTGTAGGGAAATGGGACCTTGTCTTCTGCGTGACTGTCATTTGAAAGATGATTATGTGGTTCATGCCTAAATTTTTCCACCTCCTTCATTTTATCATACATCTGGGTCTGCTCTGCTATGTCCATAACATAAATAAAAGAAGTGTGATTAAAAGCCCAATAAAGCTAAGTGGAAGGGTACCAATAACAAAGACTTTCCCCTGGACATTTTGCTTTTTCTATTTATTACTAAAATATCTCCTGTATTTCATTATTACTTGGCAAACAGGCATGGAACCGGCATCATCATGTAGAAGCTAAAAAGCAAAAAAACCTTGTGATCTTAACACATTCAGTTACTGGGTGCTTGGATTGGGCATCAACAGGCCATCCACTTCAAGAATCCCTCTGGCCTTGACCTTTCAAGGATCTACAGCTGGTAGAAACTGTACTCACCACGGAACAGGTAACTAAAGTACCATCTTAAGAAGAATTAGGAGCAATCTCTCTTCAAAAATTAAGATTACCTGAAACTGTATAGGGATTCTCCACAATTATTCGGCTTCCATTACAGCTAATGCCAAGTTTAGTTAATCCACTTCCGAAATGTAGCAGCAATGAGGTATACAGTATTTGACACAGGATCCTTCATCCCTGCAGTTAATTTATCATCTACTAATAATTAAGAATTCAAAGTTTACTCTAATGCACAGCACTACAGTTGATATTGTTCTACATGGCAGAATTTCAAATTCTGCAGAGTTCCCACTTTTCAACATTGTTTCTTGTTGTGCAAATACAATCTAACACTGTGTTAGCATTTCGATCAACTTTATTTTTTATGATATTGGAGAATGTGTTTCATGGTGGGCTGATTTTTTTTTTAAACTCTCCAAGTTATTTTGGCACTATAAATTAAACTTATTGCAAATATAGAAGAAAATGAGAGGTCATTTGTAAACAGTTTTAAAGGACATCATTTTTGCTCTAACATCTATAAATGACACATTCCCTTAAAATGTTGCAACTATGTTAAAAAATAAAAAAAATCTATATATGGCAATAACTAAAATATTTCTGTAGCATGGGGGGGATATTTTTAGCATTCTGACAGTATTTATAATATTAGGTCAAATTCAGCCACCAATAAAGATACAAACATTAAAAAGGTGTCCTTTAAGCTTCCCTTTAAGGCATCTACCATAATGGTATAATTTGCTGTGGACATCATTAAAATGTAAAGTTAATGAGGATTCAGCTCCAAACAGAAGAAATGTAACCTATTTTCAGGCAAAACTTCTAACACTGCAATCAGAGGGAAAACCTCTTTGATGTCTCTTTGTCTCTTCTCATTAATTTTCTTTTGGTATAAAAAAAACAAAGGCTGTTTAAACTAAAAATGCACAGAAGTTTAAACATGATAATTATAGTCAAGCTGCAATGAGGTCATTAGGTTTTTAAAAGTTTGAAATAAACAAGAATGAGATAAATGACTATTTTAAAATGTGTCAATTCTACTTAAATTGTCCATATGAAACCCCCCATATTCCAAGGAGTTACTCTAAGTATGGAACTTCTTATAGATGACTGAAGTTTGGTCTACACTACAGATCTATATCAGGGCCAGCATTAGACTTGCTGAGACCCAGGGCCGAAGCTAAGGCCCGAGTTCCACCTCTACCCGGGGCAGCGGGGCTCAGGCTGTAGCCCCCTCTCCTGGGATGATGTAGTAACTTTATTGTCAGAAGGTGGTCACGGAGCAATGAAATTTGAGAACCTCTGGCTTAGAGTGTCTTCACTGAAGCGCTACATTGGTGCAGCTACACCGATGCAGCATTAAGTGTAGACTTGCCCTTAATCAAAAGGGACTTAATCCAATGACTGAATCTATTGTAAAGCAAACCAGTAAGAGTGCACATGAGAGTAAAAATCTCTGGATTTACTTTATTGCTGGATACTGTATATCATACTGATACTCAGAAGAAAAAAAGCATTTTGTAATCTGCATAGTCAAGGCAGATGGCACAATGTGAAATTCTGCTATTTTACACCTCACGTATTAAGGGCTCTATACAGAACTAAGATATGAACAAGCTGGACAACTCTAATTACTGCTGTGTTTAGAAGACATTCATCAAGTTTTACATGAATAGAAGTCTACACAAAATGGAATACAAACTGAAGACAGCTATTTTAACACACCAGTTCTACTCCAGCTTAAAGAGAAAATATATTTAAGAGCTACTGCAGCATATCAGTTCTTTCAAAAGAATATTATCCAAATATAACCTTCTCTATAGTATCTTAATTGCATAGTACAGATGGAGCCAATATGATTACCAAAATGGCTCCTCTCCTTTGAGTAACTCATATGATAAAATTTTCTCTCAAAGAAAAACTATTTTGGCAGTGTGCTTAAGATTTCAGTGTTAAAAAAGTAATGAGAGTACAAAAATATATCAAAGAATTGTCTTAGGGGCCACAGAAGCACAGAACAAGAAGATAGGAACTGTGGACTAACACTCAATCTTTATTTTACTGGATTGTACCTAATGTTGCAATACATTAAAAAGATATCCCACCCTATTCTTTGACATGTGTAAATACTGCCTCTATATACAATGAGATGAGATGAAGTCAGGGCATCAGTTCACAGTTCTTGTCATAACTATGATTTTATATGCATTTGTGGATTTAAGTTATGGGCATTTATTTTTCTACTTAAATCATTTTAAGTATGTTTAATAGAAACCTCTTCAGAGAAAACAGGCATGAGTGAATGACCAAAAGGCACATGAACTGAACAAAATAAAAGCAGATATTCCTTAAGGTGTAACTGGAGGGCAAGTTTAAAGGATAGTCTCATGCTCAATGCAGAAAAACGAAGACAGCATAAGCAGCGTTCATTGCTCATTTCCTCTTTACACAAATGGAATGACCACAAAAAAGTACATAAAAGTTCCACAGCATTAGAAGCATTTAGCCAGTGTGGCCAATAAAACCCCCACTCTATTAGGTGCACAATTTTTTTTTTTTAATTAATCTATCCTAATCTTTGTTCAAATAAAAAGGTTAAGCTATTTGCAGATGTGGTATGTCATTTACAAAATTATATTTGGTCAAAGGAGCGTATCGGTAATATGCCCATGGAAATTAAGCAGTTAGAAAACAAAATACACACACTATAAGGACTTGAATAAAAACAGTAACCAATACTTACTACCTGGAGGACAGAGGTAGATGGGGAAGGAGGGGGAGAGAGAACAGTGGAGCGTTTGACCAGTACTGTACAGAGGCAATGATTTAGAGAGAAACCCAGCCCTCCTGTAGCATCCAACTCCTGGGATGGTGCAGGAATTGCTATCAGAATACTGTACCTGAACTAGGTTTAGAGTTTCTCTTTTATATCAGCCTGTAGCTAACAGATGCCGAATCTGACACTCCACCTTACGCAGATGCTGGAAGACAGGAGCTTTCTGTCTCTTCCACTGCCTCACTTCCCTGCAGCAACCTGGAGGCTGGCAGGGTGCAGAGACTTCCATTACTCTACCCTTTCACCCAGTCTCCTGCCCACTGAGATGGGAGTCAGTGGAAGTCTCTGTCCTTTCGCCAACTTTTTGGGGAGCCTTTTCCCATGCCTCCCCCAAAAGCAAAAAATGAATAACTCCAGTACCTGTGTCTGCAACTGCCCACATAATTCCAAGTATTAGCTGCATGGAATTCACATGATTCATGAGTTTTTTCTCCTGACCAGATAATCTGAACAAAAATGGATAAATCCTATTTATTTCATGTTGCTTCTGGGAAGACCTACATGCAGCAGCAGAGAAAGAACAACATGACAATCTACAGACTCAGGAAGACAACTGCATTGGTTTATATTTAGGTCACCTTTGGAAAATTATCTTAAACAAGGGTGAGAAACTATTCAACTTTTTAATAAAAAAGCAGCTAAAAAATGGTTGCTTAGTCCCCCACATTAACCACAAAAATCTTCCCACTGGTGAGTGAATTTTTCAAATCCTGCTTAAATACAAATGAATTGAATTTAAAAAAGGTAAAAATTAACTAACTCATGGAAAACTGGCCATCCGAGTTGGGGTAATTCTGAAAACAATTCTCTTCAGCAAGAACATCCTACTATAAAAACTTTCTTCTTAAATAAACCTGTAAATTGCTTGAAACAATTTTGTTAATAAAAACGTAAAAAGACTAAGGGAAATCCACTGGAAAAAAAATTCCAAACCATTTTAACAGGATGTGAAACTCACTGCCATGAAAGAAATACGTTCCATTTAAAATAATAATCTAGTATAACATTTTAACTGGAAGTATTTGAATGATCTATTCTTTTACCTGATGCATCCAACAAACTATGTCTCAGGAAGCTATTTCAAAAATCCTTCCCGTCAGTTATCAGACAAATTATTTTTAATACAAAATAAATCCTCCATGATTTTTAGCAATCGCCAAAGAACCAAATCTGGATGAGCCAAGCTCTGCCTACTGTGTACTGTATAAACCCCCAAAACAAGGTATCATCTTTAACTAAGCCAATAAAGTATTTAGCTTTAGAGAAATTTCTCCAAGTACATTTCTCTAAAGCTAAATACTTTATTTGGAGCCTTGAGGCAACACACGCCATATAATTTCTTGTTAGATTAAAATTAAAATGTATTGCAATACCAAAAAGAATGAACCAGACAGAGCAGCTGTCAGAGATGTGTATCATTATATGGAATTATTCTGGATAACATAGGATAATTTGTTGTACAAGCACATTAGGAAACAGTTTGAGAAGCATAATTAAAGCTTCATAAAAAACTGCTCCCCTGTTATTATGAAAAAAGGTAGGGGGGAAAAGAGAAAAGTATGGGAATTTGCAATTCACAAAGTATTATCAGAAATCACAAAGTAAATATCCCTGACCTGTTGTCATTTACTTCCTTTAATTTACTAAGGTGTTTTGATTCTTTTTCAGAGATTATGAAATGTGAGTATATATTTAAAAAGCTTGTATCTCTCCTATCCTTACAGAGACAAAAGAAAATGTTTTAAGGTACTGGCTTTGTGACCAAATTAGGCACCAATCCTACAACTGACTCCACTTGGATGCATCCCTGCACCTGTGCTTAGCCTCAACTTTGCACCTTTGCCTCTGACCATCTGTTCAGCACATACATGTGGGGAAATTCATTTCATAGTGCTGCATAAAAAGTACAGCCAGCTCTGGACAGATAAACTAGAACTTCTCTTGATGTCAAGCAGGACATTTTAAGAAGAGCTCAGTATAATATGGCCCAATCCTGCACCTCAAAGCCAATGCAAGTATTGCCACTGGTTTTAATGAGTGCAGGAGCATACCCTTTATGACTAGGACTAAGACTATGGCTAAAACCTTGTCACTGACAAGTTAAATTACATTGGAGCCAAAGACCTCAATGGAAATGTCTATATACCATTTTCCATGCAAAAGCAATATACCATACCCAGGAAAAAGTCAACAAAGGAATGAAATCTGGAATTTAATTGGCCAGGCTCATGCACTTGTGTGCTGTTTACTCAATCTGTGGTTGGAGAGAATGTTTGTTCCAAATGTGCTACAAATTGCAGCCATACTTACCTCCACCAAAGTCTGCTTCAGGAGCCATTCCTACTTATTTCTGATACTATTTCAAGAGGTATACAAGATAAAAACATATTCTTTAGATTATCTATTAGAAATATCTTCAGATTATTTAGAATCTGTTCCCAGGTGCAGCAAACACTATATGCCCATATATGCATTCTGTACAACTACACAGGTATTCTGAAATCACTGTTTAAAAAAGGGAAGTAGCCACAGCATTTTAGATGCTTCCCAGTAAGAGAATTCCACTGGGTCTCACATTTTAGACTACAAATATTATAAGATGCCCCTTCAGTCACTCTGTTATAGGACCTCTGCAGAAAATGTGAATTAGCATAAACTTTTTAAATTAATTTTAAATAAGTTTAAACCAGTCACAAATCAACTCAAAGAGCATGCAGGATGTACAGTGACATTCTTAGGTTTTTGGACACTAGATCAAACAGGAACATCATCTATCATACAGGGAAAGTGTCCTAGGCCAGGGGTGGCCAACCTGAGCCTGAAAAGGAGCCAGAATTTACCCACTTACATTGCCAAAGAGCCACAGTAATATGTCAGCAGCCCCCCATCCACTCCCCCCACCCCACTCCCAGTGCCTCCTACCCACCAGCAGCCCCACTGATCAATGCCTCCCCCACCCTCCCCACACCTCCTGATCAGCTGTTTCGTGGCATGCAGGAGGCTCAGAGGGGAAAGGGGAGGGGGAGGAGCGAGGGCATAGCAGACTCGGGGAGGGGGCGGGAAGGTGTGGAGTGGGGGCAGGGCCTGTGGCAGAGCCAGGGGTTGAGCAGTGAGCACCCCCCGGCACATTGGAAAGTTGACATCTGTAGCTCCAGCCCTGGAGTCAGTGCCTATACTAGGAGCCGCATATTAACTTCTGAAGAGCTGCATGTGGCTCCGGAGCCACAGGTTGGCCACCCCTGTCCTAGGCAGTAGGCATCATCATGGTGAACACTTCTAGGAAAATCTATTTACTGGACACTAATAAAAATGGAACCACAGATAGCAAAGTAATTAAGAGTTGGAAATGGAAGAAATGGATTGAATCACTGCACTGTAATTTACTGGGAGAAAGTCTTGAACAGAAAAGTAGTAGTTACTGAGTTCAAAGCATCCTCATGTATTAGTAAAATTGTCCTTATTCAGCCACTTTGATTGTACGACAGAGAAAAGGTTATTCAGACATGCAATGGCTGCAAATAAAATAAGCTGTACTTTCTCCCAATAGTTCATTAAGTCACAGCAGTGAGTTAGCATTAGAACAAAACTACTGAATAGAACACTTTTACCACCAGATTGTCCTCTGTAGTGGAGGTTTATATAAAGTCCCAGACCCTTATGGGAGCACTTCCACTCCACCAACCAGGAAAGGGAGCAGGGTCTGCCAGCTATCTCTATTGTGGCTTCACATTACATCACATCAGGGCTAAATTCTTAAGAATTCAGTTTGACTCAGCTGAACCCTAAAATATAGGTAAGATTTTTGACTGCCACATTTGATTCAAAATAGACCAGACCAGCTCATTTGTACCCACCTCCTCTTCTGGACATTTGCTTGCACCACCTCTCCAATTCCCTCCCTAAGCTGTTCCTCATACATTACTGACTCTACTCTCCTGCTTCCTAAGAAAAAATGAAAGCAAACGGTTTAAATAAAATGGGAACAAACCCTAAACTGACAAGAAGCATGCCTAAGCCTAAACAAGCCAAGAAATCTGATTTGCTGTTGCAGTCTCACTTCAGCATGGGTCACCCATCTAATATTTTGTTTGTACATTCTATAATTTAGTTCTTAATCTTCTTTGAAGTCAATGGAAAGTTTGCCGCTGAGTTAATTTTGGAGCAGTACTGGACCCTTTGACTGTAGGTCTTTATGTTGGGACATCATTTTATAGATCTCTTAAGTGTCTTGCATCATAAATCCTCTGTCACAAAATCCAGAATGTTGCCTCAACATTCTGAGGTCACTGTGAGAATTTTTTTTCCCCCATCTTTTCCTTATACATATGTATTGAAATATTCAGTAAAAATACACATTTAAGAAAGATCCAGCTCCAAACATCTTTGCCTGTTCTCTTCAACAATCTTGTACAGATTGAGACTGTAGTATTTACTTTAATTTTTGGGAGGAAGACAATTAAAAAAGAATAGAGCTTTCTGCAGGGACTCAAAAGTAAAAACTGCATGTGACCAGTTTAATTATCTAAAGTATGCATCTACAGTATTCCATCAGTTTGCCACTGAAACTGGAGACATCACCCTCCAACTGTTAGTGGTGAGAGAAGGTTGAAAGGATTTAAAACAGGCTTAGATCTTGGTCTATTTTTGTAACTCCATAAGGGGAAGAGATACAGAATACCTAGAACTCAATTGTTCTTTATATGAAGGGAGTTTCCTACTGGCTCCCATTCTTCTGCCATCTCTATTGGAAAGAATTTCTCTAGACTGAGTGCAATAACCATCTCTGCTCCACTTCACATATTGACAAATGTTTCAAAAATTGTGTGCGTCTGGGCTGAAAAGTAAATGACTTAAGATGTAGTTAAATGCCTTTCTTTCTAAAGAGTTAGATCTGCTAAACACATAATTACAAGGACGACGCTGTCAAATCTAGGCAATAATATTAGGCTTTAGGCATCATGAATAGACACTAAAAATTTAGTTTCCATCTGAAAGCAGACATTAGAATCCTCTTCCCAGCAGCTGAGACACCACCCTTTGAAATTCTGAAGGGTTAATTTACCAAAATTAGATTGTTAAGGCAAAGTACAGTACAAAAATCTTTTGTTCATGTGTTTGTATTCATTTTATCTCACCCCTCCATTCCCGCCCCAATGATGTGATTTAGTTGACTCTAAGGGCCAGAAGCATAAAATCATGAGTGGTATGGAGAAAGTGCATAAGGAAAAGTTATTTACTTGTTCCCATAATATAAGAACTAGGGGCCACCAAATGAAATTAATGGGCAGCAGGTTTAAAACAAATAAAAGGAAGTTCTTCTTCATACAGCGCACAGTCAACCTGTGGAACTCCTTGCCTTAGGAGGTTGTGAAGGCTAGGACTATAACAGGGTTTAAAAGAGCACTAGATAAATTCATGGAGGTTAAGTCCATTATTGGCTATTAGCCAGGATGGGTAAGGAATGGTGTTCCTAGCTTCTGTTTGTCAGAGGGTGGAGAGGGATGGCAGGAGAGAGATCACTTGATCATTACCTGTTAGGTGCATTCCCTCTGGGGCACTTGGCACTGGCCAGTCGGTAGACAGAATACTGGGCTGGATGGACCTTTGGTCTGACCCAGTATGGCCATTCTTATGTTCTTAGCATGTTCACAGATTCAGAATCTGTTTGGGCATTCAAGGAATATAGTACAGGAGTTCGTGATTAAACTGTGTTTCATCACCGTTGCTCATGACATCACTAAATTGAATTTCATCACACTCTTGCCCTTAGTTATAATTCAGCATATCTTGTATGAAATTCAGAAAGATTTAGGCATGATCTTGTCTCTGGTAGCTGGCACATTTTGTCATGTTCACTGTTGATGAAATATCAAAAATTCTTAATTCTTTTTATACTGATCACTTAATTTATAACTCAGACAACCTTGCCTTCAGCCTCTAATCCACATTCCAAAAAAAAAAAAACATATACCTGCATTTTTGTCCTGAAAAAAGTCAGACAAGATGGGGAGAGAACAATGTAGTTCAGGATGTTTTATAACTGCACTAATATCCAACTATTTCAATTATGTTCTACAGTTCTCTATTTGAAATGGTTCACTGTCTAAGACAAAAACCGTCAGGAACAGAAAATCATCTGGACTTTTTCCTGAGTCATTTTTACATTTTTCCAAGTTTGTTTTAACTGCTTTTAAAAATTAGTGCTCAGCACAGAACTTAACTACTGATATAAATCCCAAACAGATTATACATAGACTTTCTAAGATCCAAAATTTTCATAAAAAGAAGTTTTATAGAAAGCACCAGTGGATCCATAGATGGACAAAGATAACAGTCATCACTGCAACACAGTTTACAATATTGAGCAAGACAGCATAATCACTATTCTTAATAATCTGCAGGGAGTCTACTTTAAAGTCATTAGTTCATTGTTTCTTTTTCATCTGAATGACTCTAATTGAAGTTCTTTACCAGTTACAGAATTCTCTACAGTGAGATATAACAGCTGACTTCAGATGCATTAAGCTTAAAGCAAAAATTAACACTCATTAACAAGATTACCTGTTGTGATTAAATAAGCACAAACAAAAAAACCTGTTTGCAAATTTTGTGAATGAGCATGATACTAGAGTTTAAAATCATACCCTTAAATTAAATCTTATTTTCCACCAAGTAACACAACCTTTTGACTCTGTTCAAAATAAAACCCGTTCGCAGTAAGTTATTACAATATAACCCCTTAAACTCATTAACATGTAGTTAATTGCAACAAGTGCTTCATCAAACCCTTAATGCATCAATCTTATCAAATGCTGAAATGTCATCATGAACAATGTCTAACTTGAACCTCTCAAAAATTCTCAAAAAAAAAAAGAAAAGAAACCACCGATCCTCCCTTTAAACTGAAAGAAATCTATAAAAACTGGGGGCTAGTGACTATCAATAACTTGTCTAAACCATTAAAAAAAAAAAATCCACCCTCTTAAAAAGTTTCAATTTAGCAGTTAATTTCAACCTGCAGTTAAAAAGACATGAGCTGTCAGTTTTCTCACCCGACTCTATCGTGAAAAGAAAAACTGACAGATCACAGGAGCTTGCCTTTGTAAACCAATTCAGGAACTTTCATGCTTCTTATTTGTTAGGTTAAAGGTTAAATTGCTGACCTGTGCCCTCCTGCTTAGCAGCCTTTCCCTTTTTCTGTAAAGCTTTATTTTTGGGCTGTATTTACATGGATTAGTCTCTTTTCACACTAAGAAGGAATCTGTTCACAGCCAAAGCCTTAGTTCTGGTGGTACAAAAAGCAGCCACAATTATTCAGCACCAGACAATGACCATATTGTGTATTTACAAAAAAAACCACCTCAGCCATGGCAAGTTCTGTTCTTGCTGCACAAAACAATAGAAGAAAAATCTTATCAAACATTCAAGAGAAAGCAAACAAAGCAGGCCCACTGTGAACTTGATGAAGATGTCAAGCTCCTTTTAAAAAAGATATAAACCAACAAAAGGGTTTTTTCTTGTAAAGTCTTGTGAGTGAGATTTTTTTCTATGCCGAGTTTCCCTTTCTGGTTAAACATAGCCAGCAGTACTAATATACCAACAGCCAACTATGGAATACTTCTGTCTATAATCTTTTGCAGGCAACACAGCTAAAAAGACTGGCAACAACTGTTCCCTTCCTACAAAACTAACATGCAAAAGTGCCAAGCATGCATTTCTATAACTGTATTGCAATACTCTGATCATTGCTTTTTATCAAATCTAGCATCAACAGCTAAGAATGTACTCATGAATAATGAATGGTAAACAGGAATTTGTATGATAGTCTGCAAATTTGATCCCTACTGATTTATTTTTTAATTGGTGAAAGCTTCATTTTTTAGTTCAAGATGAGCCAGGCACTTCAGTTAAACTCCACATCGCATCTGGGACTTTACTTGATCCAAAAGGTATATACAGTGTTGGGGACACTTTTGAGGATTTCAGTCCCAGGTGAGTGAAGAAGGGAGTAATACCTCAGCCACATTCTTTGTCAAAGGCCTAATCACCATTTATAATTATTTTGCTGGTATCCCAATAGAAAGCAGTCCAACAAGAAGAAACAGGAAGATGAAGAACAAGAAAACACAGAGTTGAGTCATAGCTGCAAATACGCTCCCTCTCTACTCAGGTTTGCCTAGTTTTCCAGAGCCCTGTTTTAGGAAGTTATGCACCTTGATATAGCATCAGGGAGTCAGAAGGGCACAAACTTGGGCACCAGTATTAGAGCACAATATGAAAAATAAACAAAATTGCTATTTTAAATTATGTAATAAATGAGTTTAAAACCTGCATTGTTAATTAAGCATTGAAATCAAATGGTTACTACATAGTGTTATGCCAGGCAGTCTTGATATTTCTTTAGGTATTAAAATGTAATGTGATAGTCACAAGTTACTCTGGAACTCAAACATATATGGCTTACAGACATGTGCACCATAAAGATTTACCTCTCATCCTTGCTGCTACTGAGATAATTATTTTCTATATTCGATATTTCATATAGTTTGACATGGCATTGCTATGTGCGCTAAAATTTCAGTATATTATAGAGGAATACAGCAGCACCCAGGTTCTGTTGCAAAATGCTTGTGTGTCCATTTTACAGAGTTCTTACTTTATACTTGTACAAGTCTTTTTCTGGAAACAGTGGCAACTGCAAAGTGCTTCTAAGACCAGAGCACATTATAGCATCTCTCAGTTGAGCTAAGGACTTTGATTATTTTAAGTTACAACATTTGTGATCTACTGAGAAAATAAAGATGTTACTACACAAGGCCAGAACATAAAAAGTAAAATAGGAAGTACTTAAACTACTCACCAGCTTCTAGTAGGAACAAGATTAGAGGTACATGCTACACTCAGAGCCAATTCAAATGCAAATGATGTCCTTTCTCTCAAACAATAATAAACTCCCTCAGAGTTAATAGTTTCCCTCCAAGATTCATCTCCTTTTTCAACTTAGTGGTATGTTTTGGAGAAAAGAAAGAAACACATGGTGAGGCTTAGAGCAAGGCCCTTTAAATTCTTTATCATAAAAGAAGCAGTATAAACTACATTTCCTTTCCTAATCCAGCGAACATTTGTTAAACTCTAGCACACTTACCACTTTGTCCATGCTATCATATTTAGGTTTCTAACTTACCATACTCTTAAAAAAATGAAAGAAATGCTTTAGTTGTACTAAACCATTTTAGCTTTTTCCTTGAACACACAGCAAGAATTTATGCTACACTCACAAAAAGATGAAAGATGAGGTCCTTGGAGAGAAAGGCCTTTTGCCACACTGCATGGTAAAGCTAAGGATTCAACATACTTTTGTAATACCTGCTTTGGCGAGAACACAAAAAACCCTATACAAAAGCACACTATACCCTCCTACACTGGGGGGGGGTGGGGGTGGCGCGGAGGGAGATCTTACTTTTGTGAGCTTTTACTTTCAAATGTTCATACTTTAGAGACAATTTTGATCAGTTACTTTACACTAACAAATGTACTTTCTCTATATTATTGGTATAAGAGTTATACTTAAATTCTCTTCACTTCCCCCTCTAACAAGAGGGGAACTTTGGCACAGGTCTTAGAAAGATCCCTGAATTTCTGTAACAGCTTATCTCTGGCAAATGACACAAAGCAGTTTTCTTTATGAAAACAAGAGAGAATTTTTTGTCACTGGAAAAGAGGTTACACAACCAATAGGTTTGATTTTGCACTCTTAATTTAGTGCAGTATGTACCGGTAACAATTTTCTTAAATTTTCTATAGATTGTACAAATATAAACTAAAACTGTTCAATACAATATTTCTGTAATATTTTATTTTTAGTGTTCCTTCTCACCACAAACATTGTCCGGGTGCAGAGTGACTTATTTTATGTCACATATCCGAGGTTCAAAAATACAAAAAAACAATTCCAATATATTTTAGCATTGATGCAATTAATTACATTATGTAATTAAAGTAAATTTGACACACAGAAGGCTGTTTTCCTTAGTAACTTTGCTGTTGGTCATATTATACACTGCAACATACTGGAATTGGGCAGCTTTCACGTTCTCAGCTTCCCCATATATTTGTTCTTTGTTTTATCAAGTTCGAGTTCAGTAGGCTCAAAGTTTAGTCAGAAGGCTGAATGACTACTGTGTTAATGACAGCACCAGTCCTTCTCTGCTTTCAAACTCCACCTGCACACTTTCATTTTACATAATTTTGATTATTATGAGAGGTCAGTACAGCATATTAGCTCTCCTTTGAAGGTCAAGGCTTCACTGAGTTCATACAAAGCATTTGTCCCCTTCTTTCAATTTAAGAAAAGGAAATGCAATTTAACAAAACATTAGCACATGGATTTTAAAATAATAAAGAATAAGGCAACTTATTTTGTTCCCAATTCATCCACTGCACATACGTACTGCAATGAACAAAATATCACACAACAGAGATATAGACTACAATACCCAAGCATAACTGACTGAGTTAAAATGCGAATGGATAGCTTTAATATCGAATGTTCAAAACATTTATCAGTTTAAGAACGACCCCGCCATAATCCAGCATACCCTTTTGTTACCTGCTTTTCATCTAACTCAGAGAAGGACAAGGAAAACTTGATCTTTCCAGGTTTAATTCAAGAAACAGTCTACTACTGGTGCGGTTTTGCTTCTTTATTAAGTCAACTTTGTAAAGCATCAACTACACTGGTGCTGGAAGAGAGACAAAATAGACTGTCTCTGTCCCATAGGGCTTGTATATATATGTTTTGACATTGTCTGAAAAAAACATTTAAGACTTTAGATTTGACTTTGATTATAAAACTTCTTATCTTAAACCACTGCAACTTCAAGTAGCCTGAAGGCAAAGCCTGAAGCACCCAGTATGTTGACAGAAGACACAAATGATGACAGCAGATATAATCTTTACGATCCTATCAAGTTCTAAAATCTATAGTAATTGTTTTTAAATAGGAATATGCACCCAAGGCAATATCAATTTACCACTCTTTCAATCATGTTCATTTTATATTGCATAACAAAACAATCAAAAGACAAAGACAATGCAACACTGATGTCTTCTGGCCAATGAGTCTTGCTTATTATCCCATGATAGATCAGTGTTTATCCAGGTTGCATGTAATTTAATTCCAGAGGCAAGACTAATTCACAACTCTGTACCCTCTAAAATAGACATCCTAATCCAAGAAGCTAGCCTTCTTAGCAGCAGCTCAACTTTCATTCCCAAATTAATCTTCTTTAGAGAGACATGGTAGTTGAGATAATATCTTTTGTTGGACCAACTTCTGTTGGTGAGAGAGACTGCTTTCGAGCTTACACTAGTCTCTCTAATATCCTGGGACCAACATGGCTACAACTCCTCTTCTTTAGAGAGGCAGATAGTCTCCATTCACATCTGAATGCAAGGCAAAGCAAGAAAAACAGTCAGAATTATAACCTTTCTACTCTTCAATACAAAGACAGTGATTCTCTGTACAATGCGGCAGAGCAGAGGGATACACAAACCACTCATAAAAGGTTACCCAGTATCAGATTCTCTTCTGCCATTCACAGTTTAGCTTAGGCACCAGTCTCTCAAGTTACCAAATAAAGTCCTCAATAAAATTGCTGTTGCTATCCTTCTGAATGTCTATCTTAAATGCATCTTTATAAAAACTCTCAATTCCCTTGAAATGTGAGAAAGCAAAAGATGATTGAAATTCTGTGTGGAATGAAGAGTTGGCCTTCTAGTCCCGAGCGGCATAATATTAGTAGCATGTTTTACTTCAATTATATATCTTGGGGGTTCTTAATTTAGAACACTTAGCTAGCTCTCTTCTTCTATGACAACTTTGACTCAATAAAGTAAAAGGTACAGTTCCAAGCCATTACTTAGTATTTACATGATACCATGAAGAAAAGGATAGTGTTGACTCAACACTTTTGACGTATATAACCATTTCTAAAAATTTTGGAGTACTGATGTTTTGGAGTATTTAACCAGGGGAACTCTTCTCTCCCTCAAGCTTTCCCTAACTTTATTAAATCCATTACGATATTTATTGTAATAAGTAATACGGTGTTACCACTTCAGTTTGAACCCTGGGGAGAAGTACATGTTTAGTACAGGCCCTCTGACATCATTCAAAAGCACAGGGGATATTACAATCCCCACTAGATCGCTTCAATACAATATACTTGCCAAAAAAAGTTGCTGACTCTATTCTTCCCGTTCTATTCTGCTGCTGAGACAACTACTGAGAAGGCGTCAGCATTTTTATCAGCACATGGTAACAACTTCAGAGGAGTGCTATACAGTGGAACTAATAAAAGCAAAACCCCTATTAAATTGCATTATTCAAGTATAAAGTAAAGAAAGTGTGAAGTCCTGACAAACCCAGTTAAGAAAGAATCACAATTGAAAAGCTAAGATAGGACCGGTTATGAGTTCTCATGTAATTCTAGAAAGTCAGGTCTTAAAAATTACTACCCATCTTAAATTCATCAAGGGCCTGAACCTGCTCCCACTGAAGTCAAGATCAGCCACCAATAGGTCAAAGACGGAAAACTGGTTGGTTAATTGTTTTTCCTTAAATACATATGTCCTTAAAAGCATTATAGTTACCCAAATGTGTGTAGTTGCAAATGAGATTAGTTTGTCTAGTGGTTTTCAAAATGTGCATCCCACACCTCAATTTAGCAGCTCGAAGGTTACAGAAGTGATTCACTGGGAATTCTACAATTGCCAAAATAAGGTTGATGAATATACAAAAGCAAGTGTTCACACGTCTTCCTGATACTGACAAGTAAATGGTGGAATTGAATTAAATGCCACAAATGTGGAAGGGCAAAATTTATAAGTCACAGCCACAGAGAATAAATTATAAGCTTTTCCTGGAAGGCTATTGTTGGTAACATAGCAAACATTACAAGAAAGTTTTCACATAAAGAAAAGATGGTTATCTTTTTTAATTTTGCAGATTAGACACTAGAACTGAACAAACCTCAAAACTGAAGGCTCAGTCCTCACTAGTGCCCAGTAAGGGATGGAAACAGCTGAGAGAGGAGTTGTAAAAACTATTTCTGACACCCTCAACCCAGGTCTGGTTCTATAACATCCCTGGAGACACAAAAAAGGGCTGAGGATCTGGCCCAGAAACTGTTTCCTACTTAGTAAACCAAACATCCTCCACATATTTCTGCTTCCATCCAGACCCCAACTCATTGAAAGACTCCAGCCAATAGGCACAGAAGCAGGCAAAGCAAGGACTGCTGCATGAAGGAAAGCACATAAAATGGGGCCCAGGACTACTCCTCCCCCCAACAGGCCCCTGGACCCAGAACTGTTAAGGGGATACCCCCACACACACACTGGGGAAACTAGTACCCTGGCAGTGCTTCCCACCCCCCCACCACGTGGCCTTGGGTCAGAATTGCAGAGGAGCCAGCAAGAAACCCCAGCTGGTAGGAAGGGGAGCAGTCAAAGCACTAAAAGCAGGGACCTCTGGACATTCCAGTCAAAACTAGAATGTTCTGAGAGTGACTTTCCTTGCTCCCTGCTGAGTGGTTGTTTGCTCCAGCCCTCTAACTCTTTTCCTTCAGTCTTTGCAGCTCAGCTTCACTCCACACCTGCCCCTCCTAACACTCTCTTCCCCTGCCCTATCCCCCACTTCTCTTTCCTCCCCTTTATTTCCATTTAGCTTATCTCCTCCTAAGTAAACCCACCCTATCAAAAAACAGCTGTAGAACTAACATGATGTTTGCTGCCATCACATTGTTCCTCTGCCTGTGTTAGACTCCTTCCCCTACCCTGTGCCTGTCTTCTCTATTTTACAAAAAGAACAGGAGTACTTGTGGCACCTTAGAGACTAACAAATGTATTAGAGCATAATCTTTCGAGGATGCATCCGAAGAAGTGGGCTGTAGCCCACGAAAGCTTATGCTCTAATACATTTGTTAGTCTCTAAGGTGCCACAAGTACTCTTGTTCTTTTTGCGGATACAGACTAACATGGCTGCTACTCTGAAACTTGTCTATTTTAGACAATACTATCTCATTGTTTCTTTGTACACCCCTTAGGGTTGCAAACTTGGTAATATTTAAATATTTAAAAATCAGACACTCCAGTAGGAGTGCCAGAACCTCCCCTGCCCTGCTTCTTCCCCGAGGCCCTGTCCCTAGGGTTACCATTCGTCCGGATTCCCCCGGACATGTCCGGCTTTTAGAGTTAAAAATAGCATCTGGGGGGGAATCTGTAAATGTCCGGACTTCCCCCCCATGCAGAGCGCGAGCTGCTGACAGGGCAGCTGGACAGATGGTGCCACTTACATGGGGCTCCGACAGCCAGAGAGAGCCCCTCCTCCTCTCCCCTTCAGGAGAGATCACTTCCTCCCTGCCTCCCATCCTGCATTCGCAGATCACCAGGCGGCAGTTCTCACCGGCAGTCTGGAGCTCCTCCCCCTGCTCCTCCTCCCCGGTACGCTGGTCTGAGCGGCAGGGTAAGAGGGCTAGGGGGTCGGAGAAGGGGCAGGGAGGTTCTGGAGGGGGCAGTCAAGAGACAGGGAGCGAGGGGGGGTCGGGAGTTCGGGGGGGACTTTCTGGGAGTGGGGGTGTGGATAAGGTTTTGGGCAGTCAGGGTACAGGTAGGGGGTAGGGTCTCAGGAGGGGGCAGTTAGGGGACGAGGAACAGGGAGGTTTAGGTAGGGAGTGGGGTTCTGAAGGGCAGTTAGGAGCAGGGGTCCCAGGAGGGGTAGTCAGGGGACAAGGAGCGGGGGGGGGCTTTGGGAGTTCTGGGGGGGGCTGTCAGGGGGCAGGGGTGGGGAGAGGGATCAGAGCAGTCAGGGGACAGGAAGCAGAGGGGTTTAGATAGGTCGGGAGTTCGGGGGGGGGCTGTCAGGGGGTGGGGAGTGGTTGGATGGGGCGTGGGAGTCCCAGGGGTCTGTCTGGGGGTGGGGGTGTGGATAAGGGTTGGGGCAGTCAGGGGACAGGTAGGGGGTAGGGTCCTAGGGGGCTAGCTGGGATGGGGGGAGGGTCTCAGGAGGGGGCAGTCAGGGAACAAGGAGCAGGGAGGCTTAGGTAGGGGGTGGAGTCCTGGGGGGCAGTTAGGGGCAGGGGTCCCATGAGGGGGCAGTCAGGGGACAAGGAGCAGGGGGAGGGTTGGGGGTTCTGAGGGGGGCGGGAAGTGTGAGGGAGTGGAAGGGACAGGGGCAGGGCTAGGGTAAGACGGGAGCAGGGCTCCTCCCATCCTCTTTATTTGCTTGCTGAAATATGGTAACCCTACCTGTCCCCAGCCACTCCTCTTTGATTCTTCCCCGCCCAGTTGTTCGCTGCTTTTCCCCTCCCATTCCCCTGCCTGGGTCAGGAAGGACTCGCCTGCTTTGCTGGGGCTGCAGCTCAACACAAGTAGGAGGTGGCCTTGACCGAGTAGGAGCTCACGCCGGTGATGACCCAGTGCCTTCCCGCCTGCGGTAACCGGACTGTGTGTGTCCGGTCCCCTTTTCAACCGGGTGTTGCGGTCAAAAACCGGGCACCTGGCTACCCTAACCCCCCCATCTTTCTGTATTCATCTCTCTCTTGTTCTATACTTAGGTTGTAAGCTGTTTGAGGCAGGGACAGTCTTTTTGTTCTGTTTGAACAGAACCCTGGCACAATGAGATTCTGATCCATTACTAGGGTTCCCAGGCACTATGATAATAGCTGCTTTCTTTGTCTACTTCACTGTATTTGGTGGAATTTTTTCTTCCTCCATCTTGCACAGCAGAGAACTCATCTTCTGGTCAGCCATCCTTCTCCCTCAACCTATAATTTCTGGGGAAGAAATCCTGGAGCACAGAAACTTCAGGCTAAATGGTTCCTTCATGCAGTGGGAGACCTCTCAGAGCTACTGCACCCTTCCAAAATGTGGTACTCTAGGTCAAAAGCAACATATTCTGCAGAGTTATTATATTCTTTCATGCCACAATAGCCCTTCAGCTAATGTAAGCAATCATCTCACCTAAATTTCAGTGCACTACTAAAAAGACTGGTAGTACTTTTGTTTTTATTAGAGGAGATAAAATAAACATACATATTCTCTCCCATGCAAACCAAAATATAATATATGTCAAAGTACATGATAAATGCCTTTATAATTATGATCAGTGTTTACAAGCATCTGAGCTAAAACCAGTATATTTATATATCTTTGAAGATGGTTGTAACAAGTGTTCCAATATAAAAAAAAGCAGAGGTTTCCGCCTAGGCCATATGGAACAATCAGAATGTTAGTAGTTAATTGTATACGCTTAGCTACTTTAAAAGAAGTTCCCAAGTAACAGACATGAAAGCACAATAGAACAGATTTTTTTGTAATATGAGTAGACTTTTATTTTGAAGTAAAAAATTAAATCCTAAAAATCAGCTTTAAGCAAAACACAGGAGATAGTATATCACTCAATTTTAGATTATTTTGAGTGGAAAACAACAACCGTAAAGAAATTAACACACTTAGGTTTTCACAAAATTTCAATGCTTTTATTTCTAAACAAAAACGCCTTTACTGTATTAGTACCCATAAACTTTCATAATCTGATTTTGTGTTCTAGATCAGTGGCTCTCAACCTTTCCAGACTACTGTAACCCTTTCAGGAGTCTGATATGTCTTGTGTACCCCCAAGTTTCACCTCACTTAAAAACTACTTGCTTACACAATCAGGCATAAAAATACAAGTGTTACAACACATTAAGCAATTTTTCAGTAACACTAATTTTTACCATATAATTATCAAATAAATCAATTGGAATATAAATACTGTACTTACGCTTCAGTATGTAGTACATAGAGCAGTAGAAACAAGTCATTGTCTGTATGCAATTTTAGTTTGTACTGACTTCGTAGTGCTTTTTAAACCTGTTATAAAATTAGTGAAATCTCTACATGAGTTGATGTACCCCATGGGAGACCTCCGAGTACCCCCAGGGGTACATGTACCCCTGGTTGAGAACCACTGAGCTAGGACATACCAATTATAATTAAAAGCTTTATTTTAAAATTCATTTAACATTTTACACATGGCAAGAAATATCTCACCTTGTAAACTTTTGGATCAGTACCTTCAGCAAAATGGAGGCTGCTTTCACCACCCCCCAAGCAGACACGCTTTCAGTATAACGTATCAGTGGCTTTAAAACTTTGCAGCATTTTCTCAAATCCATACCAGCAAAAAACAGATGAAGTTACATAAAAATGATGTCTATTACAAAAGACTGGTAAGTAGCTTTATCATGCAAGACACAGAACATCAAAGAAATTTGTCCCGAAATCATCAGATTATTTCAGCCCCATTAGGGGGAAAAATATATTTGATTACACATCCCTGATAAACTGTGCTTTTTGCACTTTATACACACACAGACTGTAAACAGAAGTCCACAGCAGCTGTTTCTAGCTGTTTAGTGTGCCATTCCAGTCATTCTTTACTGGAATAAAACATGTATATACATAGCTCAATGGTTTGAGCATTGGCCTGCTAAACCCAGGGTTGAGAGTTTGATCCTTGAGGGGGCCATTTAGGGAACTGGGATAAAAATCTGTCTGGGGATTAGTCCTGCTTTGAGCAGGGGGTTGGACTAGATGACCTCCTGAGGTCCCTTCCAACCCTAATATTCTATGATTTCTGTTTCACTTAGCATTAAAACCACTAAAAAAAACCCATCATGGATTAAACACGTACTAGAATGGATAAACATGTCAAGAACTTGTCTGGAAAAGGGTAAAAAAAAAAAAAATCTTTTAATTGATGGTGTCTGCATTTAGAAATTTCTGATTCGATATGAATCACTTTTAAACTATTTTTAAAGATATCTGGTAGCAGATTAGTGCCACATAATTCCCCCCCCCCTTTTTTTTTTTTTTAAACAATCACTTAAGAAAAGAACAATTTCTGAAGATTTTGCTGGTGCAAACATATCACTCTACGAAACAAAAACCAAAATTCAACTCCCACAGAATCACTTTGTTTATAGAACAAAGTGCATACTAAATCCTCCAATTAAAAAACAGTAAAGTAGTTGCAGCGTTTTTTAACCCACCCTTCCCACAGCAGGAAATTAATCTCTCCAGGAGGATGCAAATACACTTCAAAGAGAAGATTATACCCAGACACTAGTACTGTACAATATAACGTTTACGGTTAAATTTGTTTGTATTTTCTGACACTGGAAAAACAGATCAGAAGTGCAGGAACAAGTTATAAAATGGAATCCTTGAACTTATGTCAAATGGCAGAGATAGTGGATTATACAGCAATAGGACACACCAACACTGTACTCTACTTAAACTCTTTTGGACAGGACAAATAAATGGCAGTAAAAAGAAAAAAGAAAGCTATTTGGTCTTCATGGATTATAATTCATAATTTGGTATTTGTTGATTGGTGGTAGGTAACTGGAGATGAGTGGCTTCCTATTGATACTCTCCTAAAAATCCCAGCCACCTTCAGGCTCATCATACTCCACCAGGCTAAGTGTTTGCTCATGTCTGCTCACTCCAGGAAGGACCTCAAGGAGATGTTACTCCAGGAAGCACTGACCAGAGTAGCCTGATTTTTACATCTCTCCTTTTCACATCACTTATCAGACGGCCCATCAGAGAATGACTTCATAAACAGAGTGCTATGAACTAGTTCCAAAATTAAGAATTTTAACCTTCGCTTTCCCTGCCTGCTGTCAATCTTTCTTAAGTTTAAGAAAAAATAGTTAAATCATCTAACTATATCTACGTCTGTGTTTTTGGTGATTATGGCATTTTTCTGAAATACTCATATGAAACATTTTTGCCTGAAGAATACGGTGTGGAAAAAACTACCTGGACTATTTGGACATGAAGTAACATTTGATAATGAAAAGTCACAATCAAACCATTTTACAACTATTTTCTAGGTCTTATTACTTCTTTGAAGGGAAAATGTTGCAAGAAGAAAGAGTAGACTTGGCCAGTGTATTAACAAGAGGAAGGAGAAAAATGCCTTGTGGGAAATGCTATCCAGAAGGTCTGTAAAACCTTCAGTTTCTGCTTAAGTATTACTTGTAACAATAGCAGATAAAAGATGTTCCTAATTTGATGTTTACATCGATGGTGCCATTTTAATCTTCACAACATCCCTGTGAAGTAAACGTTATCCCCAGTTTATGAGGCAAACCGAGGCAGATAAGTTAAATTACTTGCCCAAGACCATGAAGTGAGTAAAAGGCAGGATTAGAACTCAGGATTTCCTAACTCCTAATCCCATGCTTAAAGTTTTAGAGGATTCAATCTGTAAAATCAAAGACTAAAATTGTATACCGTAGTAACATGCTCCCTTAAGTAGTTTGCATCACTACTGTAGATTATATTATATGATCTCTGAAAAGTTTTACATAAAAAATAAGTAGAATTCAAATGCAAAAAATAGTACCTGCTCCAATGCTGCTTGTCCCTGGACAGGTCACTTCAACATACACTTCAAATGTTGTTTCCGGGTTTTGTCTGAAACAGAATGATACATTACACACATTAACAACACTTTCAGAATATGGAGTTGAACAACAGCCTTGGGAGAAAAAGGCTTTTCAAGTGCACACAGACATTAACAATGGTGACTTCACAAATGTAAAATTTGCCATGCCAGATCTGATCAATGGTCCCGCTCCCAGTACCCAGGTTCCTATAGTGGTCAGTACCTGTATTTTATTGTTTCACACAGTATTTATAAAAGCAAAAAACAGATCATATTGGGCTTGATTTACTCTGCTGTTTTATATAATCAAATTAATAATGTATCTTAAGATGTCAATCAGATCACATCTTTCCGCCTTACACACGAAGGTGGTATTGGTTTCAACCATTACTTTAAAGTGGTGTTTTCGAAAGGTGCCTAAGGAAGTTAAGCAACTAACTCCCATCGAAAATCAATAGGAATTAGCCTACTGGAATTACGTGCCTACTAAACCCCAGTCTTAATATATAACTAGTCCACAACTGTAGGTATTAAAGAGATCCCATGTCTGCCAACCTGAAGGGATTATACTTTAGTGGAAAAGGAGAAAAAGATAAAACTCTATGCATTTTAAGCTAACATTGCAGAGAGCTCTGCTTATTTACTTGGATTGTAGCACTCCAGTTCTGGGTCATAAGTAGTCAATTTGATTATCAGGTAGAGATGTACAAAAGCAATTAACTGCAAATTCTGCTTATTCATCCATTTTACAGAAAAGAAAAGCAAACACCTTTTTCACTTAACTAAACTGAAAGCAGAGCGTTACACTGAGGGAATTGGGAGAAGTAACCTAAATTCACATTCTGACACTGTGGCCTTCGGTTTCAACCCCATGGTACCTATTCAGTCAGCAGAAAAAGCAGAATTCAAGGTGGGGGGAACTAAGGTCATTTTGTGCAGACATCTCAGAAAACATCTAAAGGAAAGAGTCACATTCAGTACAGTACAGACAGTTAATTACAAAGGTTTTTAAAGCGATAACAAGAGCAATAATGCAAATTTCTGTTTAATGATCTCTGTTGCCAATGGACTTGCCTTGCCTTCCTGCACCTATCAATGGAGTTACTGTTTAATTATCATAACTATTTGCTAATTTGCTAATTCTATTTTCAATTTAGCTAAGTGTATCTTTTAGTATTTCAAAAAGAGTTATAAGTAGAACGTAACTGGAGACAACAATTATACTTTTTTTAAAGTGAAAAAGCAAATCAAAACAAAGGGGAAAATGAGGGAGAAAGTATCCATATGCTGGTAAAGAGAGAAGAAAATAAGTATAAAAAAACCCACCCAAAGTTCTTTCTCCAATTGGAAAAAACTGTAAAGGGTGGACATAACAGTCTCTCTGTCCAATGAGCAACTACAGCTGCAGTCTGATTAGTAAACAGTGAATTGGTAATGTCAAACTAGAACCTTGGCATAGAGTCGGAGAGGGTCTTCATTTAATAATAGTATTTAGAATAGTTCCTACTTGCACTAGGTCCAGAGGGGTAAGGGAGAACCTTATCATGTGAAGACTGTTTTGTTCTCCATTTCAATTCCATAGATTTGATTAGTTTAATCGGAGTTTAAGTGCTGATGTGCTAGAGACTGGGCAGAGAATCTTTCTATTTTGTTTGCTATCTTAATACATTGCTAAGAGAATTTATTAACAGGCAAGGTTTTAACCCTAAAGGACTGAAAAGTGTGAAAAATTGAGAGAGCTGCCAAAAACATGTGAAGTAAAGGCCTGGGGTTAATGGTGCTGCTATCGAATGACAGCCAAATCCCATTACGCATCTAAACGTGAGTTCTAGGAAATGGACACCTGCAATTTCCCAACTAACCAGATATGACATAAAACATACCTGGCATACATCTTCTATAAACAGTACTGCAAGTAAAATGACCAACTCCCTGCCCACAGCACTGAAAATAGATCTCACAGGGAGCAGGCAAATACAGTAACAAGTACTGCAAAAGGAATTAAAAAGGTACAATTTTTAAAATTACTTTCCTGAACTTAACTTCCTTTAGCAACTCCAGTGATTGTTTTGACCCAATTAAGGTGGTAGCATCATGGTCTGTACTCCATATCTATTCAATTACCAAAGTAAATACTATCCCATAGAGCTTGAGTGAACGACAATTTTTCTTGTGGACTTTCTGGCAAAAATGCTTATTGGGTAAGGACTACTTTTCTCTGCCAAATGGGTCCTATTCTCATACAGATTTCTTTTTGATCTACAGAGACTTGGTTAATTCTGTAATTGACTCTTCCATTAATACAACTGCTGTCTCAGATCATGTCCCTATAAAATAGCAACAGACCCAGGTGATAAACAGCCATGTAGATGGAGATTTAATTTTTCATTTCTATGACATTCCATTTCAGAATTATAGTGGAGAAATAAATTGGCCTGCTACTGGAGGCAAACAAACCCTCAACATCTTCTAGCAGCTATTGTAGGAGACACTCAAGGACTATTTGAGGAGTAGATTTATAAGTTTTGCATCTGCCAAGGAGAGAGATCATGGAGAAAATATGATAGCCATTTAGAAAAAACTAAAAGAGCTTGATTTGTCTTATGCCACAGCCCCATTTCCAGATTTGCTGCAATCTGATGAATCGTAGATATTCATTTAACAATCTGCACTCGGCACAGTCTGAATTCATCCTATTTTGACTCAGGCAGGACTTCTGGGAACTGGGTCAAAGAGCTGGCAAGTTGCTGGCATACCACCTAAGACAAAAGACATGGCCATCCATGATAAGAGCAACAAAAATGATTAAAGATCTAGAAAACATGACCTATGAGGGAAGATAGAAAAAATTGGGTTTGTTTAGTCTGAAAAAGAGACGACTGAGAGGGGACATGATAACCGTTTCCAAGTACATAAAAGATTGTTACAAGGAGGAGGGAGAAGAACCGTTCTTCTGAGGATACGACAAGAAGCAATGGGCTTAAATTGCAGCAAGGGAAGTTTCTGTTGGACATTAGGAAAAACTTCCTGTCAGGGTGGTTAAGCACTGGAATAAATTGCCTAAGGAGGTTGTGGAATCTCCTTCATTGGAGATTTTTAAAAGCAGGTTAGACAAACACCTGTCAGGAATGGTCTAGATAATACTTAGTCCTGCCATGAGTGCAGGGGACTGGACTAGATGACCTCTCAAGATCCTTCCAGTCCTATGATTCTATAAACATGGTAAATTATGGACATCAACTAAACCTAATAATAAAGCGTTCTTTAATTTCTATAACCATATGTACAACACCGCTCCACAGATGCTTTGAATCAATTTTTCAAAAATATTACACACCGCAAATTACTGCAGCCTAGCACAGAAACCGTGACACACCCCTAACGGAGGATGAGTTAACTGAGGTGATTAAGAACATGCAAGTGCGGAAAGCGCCCAGGCCAGATGGCTTAGCTACTTCCTTGATCTTCTGTCTGACAAGATGCTTAAAAGTGTAATGAGTCACTCCTAGAGGACAACCTTCCCTCTACACTGAGGGAAGCCCTAATATCAGTTATTCCTAAACCAGGAAAAGATGCCACATAATCAGTGTTCCCTCTAATTTTTCCCACACATGTGCGGAATGAATTTTCTTATGTGCACCAATATGGAAGTGATGTGTGATGCACATATTGATATTGATGCACATAACAAAAGTCACGTGGCAGGGATGGGGCTGAGGTGTTCCAAGTGTGGGAAGGGGCTCAGAGCTGGGGCAGAGGTGAGGGCTCTGGGGTGGGGCCAGGGATGAGGGGTTTGGGGTGCAGGCTGCCCTGAGACTACAGCAGGGAGAGAGAACTCCCCCCACCCCGCAGCAGCACCTGGGCTGGGGGAGGAGAGGCGCTTCTCCCCACCACGGCAGCTTTGCCGAGCTGTATTGGGGCCAGGGTACCTCTTCCCCAAACCCAACCTGTCCCAGCTGCGAATGGGGGAGGGGCATCTCTCCCCTGGCCACGGCAGGTCCTGGGCTGGGGAAGGGGCGCCTCTCCCCCGGCCGTGGCAGGTCTGGGGCTGGGGAAGTACCATCTCTCCCCGCCGCAGCCCTGAGCACCTGCACTTAATAGGCTGCTGCATGGCCACGCAGCTTAAAGGGAACTTAGGCCACATTATGTTCCAATTTCACTTATTAATAGTGACATCAATTTATTGGCAAAAGTTCCAGAGATGAGACTGGAGAAGGTTTTAGGTTCTATCATACACCCAAATCAAGTTGGGTTTGTCAGAGGCTGTCATGACAACTTACTGGTATTATAGCAGTGAAATAAGATGACCCTGAGCCATATTAGCCTTAGATGAAGAAAAGGCTTTTGATAGAGCAGACTGGAGAATTATGTTTTGTACTCTACAAAAATTTGGATTTGGACTCCTATTTAGTTCCTGAATACAATCATTATATTCTCAACCAACCTCTCATATCACAACCAACCATGTGACCTTAGACACTTTCAGTCTCTTCTGGGGTACCACTCAAGGGTGCCCACGACTCCACTACTTTTTTTATTTGGTTCTTGGGCCCCTGACAATAGCTACCTGGGCTCATCCAGATATTCAAGACATACAACTTGGTTCCATGGAGCATAAATTGATGTTATATGCGGATGACGCCCTTCTGTACATATCTAAGCCAGAAACCACTATTCCAGGCCTCCTATCACTAATTCAAAAATTCTGAGCAATATTTGGTTACAAAATAAACAGGGAAAAATCAGAACTACTCGAAATCTCCCAATTGTCATATAGTGGGGCTTTTTTGCAATAGAATCTCCATAAGCAAACGCAATTAAGTACCTAGGTATAAAAGTACCAAGAACAATAACAAAGTAGCGAAGATAAATTTAGATCCTGTACTCTTTCAAATAACTAGTGAAACAAATAGGTGGCATCCTCTCTACCTGAGCCTATGGGAAAGAATTAAATGATAAAAAATGAATATTCTGCTTAGGTTCCTCTATATTTAAGCGGCCTATCTGTATATATCCCTCTGTCTTATTTTAGAAAATTTAATAATATTATTAGAGACTGGAAGGATGGGTCAATGCCCACAACTATCACTTAAAAAACTCCAGCTCCCTTATAGCCAAGGGGGGATTTGGGTTCCCAGACCTACAAAATTATTATTATGCTTTTGTCATATCACAGATGTCACTGGTTCCAACAAGCTAACACCCTTATACCCACATAGGTGGGACTCAAACAGATATCAATGCATCCAATCCCTCTTGCAGATCCTCAGTTCCTCTTTTTGTCCTATTGAGAAAAATAAGGTGACTACAGTGGTGACTGCACAAAGGGTCTGGGCCATCCTAGTTAAGGCGTACCAATTTCATCCTCACCATCATGCAAAACACCTCTCTGGGGTAACCCAGACTTGCAAATTGAAGGGAAAAAAATATAATTTGGAAGAACTAGTTGAAGGACACTTAAAGCCAAACCTAGGAACCTTCTGTGTTGGATCTGGCACAAGGTTTAAGTCTTGTTTAGCACAATCTGCTTTCCAAGCCTCCTTCTGAACACAGCCTGATTGCATGAGGCTAAACAAAAGTTCCCAGAAAGGCTTGCGGGACTTAAGACATTTGGGGTGGGGGGCGCAGAGAGATATTGTCAAGATCTTGGTGAACAGGAAGGCATCTGTTTTCCTGGATTCACTGAGGTTCATGGAATGTTGCAGCAGTTTGGTGTATCGGCAGGGGAACGATGGTAGACAAGACAGGGTATTCACAAGTCGCGTGTGGCTGCACCTGCTCCATACTGGTGCACAATATTCAGCTACTGAATATACAAGTGCTATTGTAGATGTTCGCAGCACTGATGCTGGTGCACCCCAGGTTGTACCTGCTAGTTTCTGGATTATATTGGCTCTCGTTTTTATCTTTGCAGCTACCTTTTCAAGATGATCATGGAAGGAGAGGGTGCGGTCGAGTTTCACTCCGAGATATGTTGGAGCGTAATCATGTTGCACATTTTTACCACAGAAAGCTACTTTCACTGTGTTTTTGGCACTCCTATTATCAAGATGAAATGCACTTACTACTCTTTTTCCAGGGTTTGGTTTGAGCCTCCATTTCTGAAAATGATGTTCCATATTTTGGAGGTCCTCAGTTAATGCTTTCTCAATGTCATGGAGGTTTGATGCGTGGATTGTCATGGATCATCTGCATATCCAAATTTTCTTAATTTAGTTGGAGGTATGTCACTTATGTAAATATTTTAAAAGATTGGTGCAAGTACAGAGCCTTGTGGTAGCCTGTTGTTTATGATACGGGGTGAGCTGGTCTCATGACCCAGGTATACCCACACGTGTCTGTTACTCAGCATGGTCCACAGCAGGTGAAGTGTTTGGTAGCAAGGTATAATTTTAGCAAGTTTCAGCATCAGGCCCTTAATCCATACAGTATCATACGCAGATGACAGGTCAACAAATACTGTGCCAGTCTTTAGGGGGGTTTTTGATAGCCAGCCTCAATGTGAGTTGTGAGTGCCAGAACTTGGTCACAATAACTACATTTTGGCCGTAAACCTGCCTATTCAACAGGGATAATTGGCTCAATAAAAAGGCATATTCTTTTGAGGAGGATATGTTCAAGAAGTTTATAGGTTGTACATAGTAGAGAAATTGGCCTATAGCTTCTCGCTTCATCAGGAGGCTTTCGAATGGCAATTACCATTGCCTCACGCCGTATTTCAGGGATCCATACTGTCCTTAAGGTAGCTGAGTACAATGTTGCTAGCCACTGGAGTCCTTTGAGGCCAAGATGCTTCATTAATGAAGAGGAACTCTATTGGTCTGGAATTCTTTGTGAAAGCATGGGAAGGGGAGTTATCACAGCCCTTAAAAGAACCCCAATGACAGCACATTATGGAATGTTAAAAATACTTCTGTGGATCTCAGGCTACGCCTGATATACTGAAAAAGTTTCTATTTTAAATGCACTGGACGCCAGAGAGGTTGTGCAGACGGGGCCCTGTCCTCTGATGTTTGTTGGCACTGTAGCAAAGAAAGAACTCTGATGCATATGCTACGGGACTGTCCAGCAGCCAAGCAGCAATGGAGAGAGATGGACACGAGTGAAAACAGTGCTGAGCTTCAGCAACCAAACCTCAGCTGAAAATTACATCCTAGGTTATGTACCTACTACGCTGAGTTTAATCCATCACAAAGACTTTAGTTCTCCAAGGATTATCAAGTACATGATTTTACAAAAATGGAGGAGTAGGGCTTATGTCCAGAATAAAGCAATGGTATTCAGACCTGTCTAAGTTACCAGCAAAAGAAAAAAATAGCTTATCAAAATAGAGAACAATTTTATTAAATCAAAGAAATTGGTCCCCATCTCTTGATACATTTGGATAAAGATTGCTTCACTCAAATAATGACAGACTTCCACTCCACCTGACTTCTCCTCTTTTTCCCCTCCCTTGTGATGCTCCCCAACCCTCTCTTATATTTTTGCCTATTTGTGTATGTTACCTCCACTCTAGCACGTTATGTCTGTGTAATATTTTCCGATTTTGTATTGTCTGGTCTTGCAGCTTTGACAAGTTGTAATGTCGCATAATTTTATTCAATATCCTGTGAAATGTGCAGTATTTGGTAACATATACAAGCTGTAAAATGTTTACCTTTCTTGTATTTGTTTCTTTATGAAAATTAATAAAAAATAATAAAAAACCAAACCAGCATCAAAAATGGACTGCAATTGTGCTATATTTACAGTTCTGTTGGGCACTGTATTTACGATCTTATAGTGCCTTTTGGTACTGACAGCATTGTTCAGAATTCAGTTTTCTTAAATGCAACATGGCATTAGTCCCAGATTGATTCCATTTAGTAGCCACCTTCTGTTTTTATCTATATTAATAAGTTATGAGAAATTTAAAGCTGACAAGGGAGTATAAATATTTGCCAAAAAAAAAAAAAAAAATGCATGACTATTGCAACTAGGGGTCTCTGTTAGAGTATGCTCCAAATGAAAAGATTGTTAGCTACAGAATAGGCTGAGGATGTGGGATGAACAACAGTATGAGATTCCATTATCCGTTTCACATCGTAATACTTCATTCCCCTTTGACATATACTGCTGCAGTCTTATCTTACCTTGCTTATTCCTACCTTTATGTTTAGCATGTTTCCTTAATTAAAGTTTATACTGTAACTGTAAAAAATATTTGAAATTTTATAATATAATGCCAACAGAGTTTTTGCTATTTTAAGGGGTATGTTTAAGTCTTTTGGTGAAAAAATTGCTTTACACAGCTGGCAAATAAGTACTATACATTGATACATTCAGACAAAGCAGCATTAAATTTTACTTTTTAATATTCCATGACAAGCCTCCATTTATTTCTGTGAACAATGAAATTAAAGTAGTTTTGCCAAGTCAGAAAGTTAGTATCAAAGAGTGCATTCTAACCCTCAACAAGCTAACACCTCAGCAGGAGAATGAAATCATTGTTGGGACTTGCTGAACATTTTATAACTTTTTGTGGAATTAAGGGAACAAGTGCTTCCAAGACTTCACACAGTTCACAGAGGAACTTACCAAATATAATGTAAGCATGCTATATGCACATTTGGCAGACATTACTGTGCATCACTTATTGTTTAAAAGTGCATTCATCTGATGCCAGGTGCTCATTGAGTCCAGACTCTATCCATGCTTTTAGTAATCAGAAAGTTTGCCAGATCAAGAATACAGTAGAACTTCAATAGTTGTACTAAGTATTGGGAGAACCAAGATTGATTACAAAACTATTAATTAGCAAGGAAGAACATAAATATGATTAGAAATATTAAGGACACAGCATCACAAAACTCATTTGGTTCATTTACTTTGACTATTGTTCAGTTTGAAGAAGGTACTGCAGTATATTTTAGAAAAGTGGAGTCTTGTAATACATCAGAGCATGTTAATATGGGTTTTGTAAGGATGGGTGTTAAGATTTGATTAAAAGAAATTTCATGCAGGAAAGGAGCTATTCTCGAGACAACTCACTCCAAGAGAAAATTAAGTTTATCTTTAAAATAATGTATTTATGCGCCTTTTAAAGGCAAAATTCTGAGCTATGCCAATTGCAAATGAAGATTTATGCAAAACAAAACCAGATGAGATTCTTCCCACTGAAGTTAGAAATTTCGAAAGTATAAAAATTTTTCTGGACTCTGGAAGTTATTTAAAATCATTATTTGAATTCTATTAGTTTGCTTACTGGTATAACATTTTTTCTACAGATAAAAATAAACGTTAGGACAGGTAGCTCAAGAGCACATAAATGCCTTCCCTCCTCCCGGCCATGTGGCCTTGGGGAAAAACTACAGAGAGGAGCCAGTCAGAGAGACTCCTGTCAGAAAGGAGCCAGCCAGGGCCACACCTTCCCCTTGCAGACCCCTGGACCCAAAAATGTGCAGGGAAGAGACCACCTTTACTCTGGGGGCAATAAGACCCAGGTGGTGCCTCACCTCCTCCACCCCCACATAAGGAGACCCACAGCAGCAAGTCTCCAACCCCGCATCAACTGACTCAGGCTCACACTATGGGGCTAAAAACTCCAAATTGGGCTGAAGCCCATAGTCAGAGACCCAGGGGTCTCAAAGCCGAGACTCCAGCCAAAGCCAAAATATCTACGTGACTATTTTTAGCCCTGCAGTATGAGCCCACAAACTCAAGTCAGTTGACCCAGGCTCTGAGATTCACTGCCACTGGTTTTTGTTTTGGGGGATTTTTTTGGTTGGTTGGGTTTTTTCGGTGTAGATGTACCCATAGAGAACTTCCTACCGTGTTTATTGGACTGTCTCTACCCTGTGCTGATTGGTTATTTGGTCCAATTCTCTCCCTCCCTCTCGAGTTCATCTTCACTCCACACATGCCTCTTGTCCCCCTTCTCCTATGCCCCATCCTTCTTCGCTTTTCTTTCCATTTAGCTTATCCCCTCCTTAAGTACAAACACACAAACAAAGCCACAAAGGCAAAACAAAAAATGTGGAACTAACATGATATTTGCTGCCATCACATTGTTCACTCTGTTTGTGTTATACCCCTTCTCCAAACCTGCAACTGTCTTGTCCATTTAGATAATAAATTCTTCAGGGCAAGGATGATCTGCTACTTTGTGTTTGTACAGTGCCTAGCACAATGGGGGGCCCATTCTGGGCTGGCCTTAGACACTACTTGTACATGATAGATAACACTGGGAAATAGTCTATTTAATCTAAAAATGGAATTTTCAAAGAAGCCTAATACAGTTAGGCATCCAACTCCAATTGAAATTCAACAGGATTTGGATGCCTAATTCCCTTGGGCTCCTTGGAAAGTACAGCCACAGACTTTAAAGTCAAGTGAAATATAGAAATTTAACTTTTTACCAATATATGCATTTCCTTTATACTGCCCTGGTGTTTTCTGTCGAGAACAGTGGTTTTCAACCTTTTTTCATTTGCGAATGGAGGTGCGGACCCTTTTGGAAATCTTAGATATATGTAGTCTGTGGACCCCCAGGGATCTGCAGACCACAGGTTGAAAACCACTGATCTAGAACAGTGGTTCCCAAATTTTAACAACCTGTGAACCCCTTTCACTAAAATGTCAAGTCTCGCGACCCCCTCCTAAAAATGAACATTTCCAGGGATTTTCTCCTTTACCTGAGTATAAATTATAAAAGCAGTTATCCTGGAAATATAAAATTTATTTTTATGATATGCTTATTACACACTATTATTATTAATCATTACAGTATTATTACGTTATGAAAACAGCAACACTCTTCAAGATCTCACTTTCATAGCCTGTATCACTTTGAATAAACCTGCTATAAGACAAGGCTCCTAGGTTTCATCAAGGAGTATCAGATGTGAAACAGCATGAAGGTATTTAAGAAGCCAACTCAAAGAGCACCTCCTACACAAGCATTCGGGTCTTGAGCAGTCCAGGCAAACAGCGCACGTTACAACAAAGCTTAAACTTGTCTTCATAATAATTTTAAAAACAATACTAGCTGCCTATTTATTTTTAAAAACAGCAAAAAATCTCCTCCTCCATTTCTTATAAGGAGTCTTGAAGTTTAAATCTCCTCAGTGTGATAGATATGCTTGCTTTGACCTGCTTAGATATTGGAAGTCCAGGGGCTCCGGGCCCCGGGCCAGGGTCCCTAGGGACAGCTCTGTCTGCTATTAGGGATTTTTGCCCCAAGAACCCCCTGTAACATTTCATGAACCCCCGTTTGGGAACCACTGGTCTAGAATGATATTAGGAGGCCTCATTTGTTTAGTGCTCTTCATGTTAATGGTCTCAAAGCGAATTACAAAATTACATATATAGGAATCTTTTCACACATCATTTGAAACGCAGTCACCTCTGGAATAGAATGCAACATGGATTTTACAGCACAAAGCAATGCTATGCAACAGTTTAGGATGGACATGACAATGATATGTGGATAACTTTCCTCTTTTCAAAGGAGTAACAACTCCAGTAACGAGAGTAAAACATTCCTTATTAGTAAAATCTGCTGAGACTTGGTAGCATTCAGGCTGCTTTACACTAAACCCCTTTCAGAATAACTACATTCATTCCAGCACAGAGTGACCTGCACCACTGTATGAAATGCTCTGCATGAAGCCTAACCAGTATTTTATCAGTACTACCACCTCCTTTTATTTATTTATAGTATATTTCCAGATCAAGGAAACCAGACAGCCAGTTTGCCTTCTTTCCTGCAGCTAGACATGGACTGAAAGCTTACAGGATTTTTGGCAACTTTCAAATCCCTTTCATGTCAGTTTGCTGCAGCTACTGATCATTTTGCAGATACTTCCTCTTTGTAATTCTTCACTCAATGCCTCATTACTGTATATTTATCTAAAATAAAACTGAAGTGCATGCCCAGGTAAAAAGTAATGTTATTTTCGTGCTGCATAGTCTCCCATATTTACTGGTCTATTAGTTATGAGCAGGGACCTGAGAGGTTAGGACTCCCGGGTTCTGCTCCTCGCCATATCACTTACTGGTGATGACCTTGAACAAATCACCTTGCGTCTAAATACATGCTTTACCCATGTATGAAATAGGCATAAGTACCAGTTTACATTGATTTTTTCCATAATGAGATAATTGTAAATATAATTGCAAGGTGCTTTAAAATCCTTGATGAAAGATGTTTTAGAAATAAAAAAATATTGATTTGTTTTGTGTTCAGTGGAGTTTGACATTAACTTTTTTTGCTTTGCTGTTGGACACCTGCAGGACTCTAGAATCCGTCTTTGCCAATTACTGCTATCCAGCCAAAAGGGAAGACTTCCAACGTTGTTTGCAACCCAGCAAGCAAACTATTTTATTTTTAAATATCTCAACAACAGAATTGTAAATTTTTACAGTAATAGGGTACGTCTATACTTACCTCCGGGTTCGGCGGTAAGCAATCAATCTTCTGGGATCGATTTATCGCGTCTTGTCTAGACGCGATAAATCGATCCCGGAAGTGCTCGCCATCGACACCGATACTCCTGCTCCGCGAGAGGAGTATGCGGAGTCGACGGGGGAGCCTGCCTGCCACGTGTGGACCCGCGGTAAGTACTTTGTAGTTCGAATTAAGGTACTTCAACTTCAGCTACGTTATTCACGTAGCTGAAGTTGCGTATCTTAGTTCAAACTGGGGGGTTAGTGTGGATCAGCCCATATAAAGCATAGAACAGCCTTGAAAAATTGTACTCATCCATTTGCCTGGTGGCATTAAATCCTTCTCGCCCCTGCCAACAGACAAATGTATGATTACAATTTTTTGCACTTTCATTATGATCAGAGCTTGGGAAACCCACATGCCCGTAGCAAGTAGGACTCTTTCCCAAAAGCTTCTGCAGAACCTATGCCTTCAACTTTTTTAAAATTACATTTCTAGCCCTTACAGTTATGAAGGCACTCTTCCAAACATGAGCTGAGTACAAGCTGATATCAAGCTGCCATCCAAAGTCAGCAGATAAGCAAGCTGCAACAGAGTGAAAAAATGAGCATTTTTCATCATTGTTATTTGGAACCGTGAAGGCAAAAGTAATGACAAAAAACTGAGCAATTTCACTCTGCTGGTACTAAGGAAAGCTAGGAGTTGTAGGAGAGGCACTGGAGTTATAACTGTCTCAAACAGCAGATGCTGGGGAAGGGTAAGGAAGAATCTCTCCCTCAGCACAGCAACTTGCAGGCAACTAGTTAAGGGTAAAGTAGTGGAGACCCTCCATCCACCCTCACAGAACACAAGAGACTGAGTGGGGGAGAGAGAAAGCTCCTTCTTCCTTACAGCAGCAAGAGGAGGCTGGGGTGGGGATGGGGGCTTCAAATTTATCAGACACCTCCTACTCAAAGGCTGAAACAGAAGCAAAGTCCAGGGATAAGACCCTCATGGGAATCCTTGCATCCTGAGGTTGATTTGTCCCCTGGATATTACTCCTGGACAGTGGACATCCCCACCATACAGCAGGCATATCAAAAGGTTTGGCCAACTGCTTGCTTTATAGGGTTTTGCCCCACTTACATTTTTCATCATCTCCTCCTCCTCTTGGACCAACCTTTCTCCCCCCCTATGTAAATGGGAGTTTGAAAACAACCCAATTTATAAATGTCTTGATTACATCTTCCTCTTCCACACACACGTTGTCACCACAACCACTGTCAAATTGCAGTGTAATTTCCTGCTAAGTCTCTGGACCTTTATTTAAATTACATTATACTAACCACATTGTGGTCCTCAGAAAATTTCTCCTGAACTAAGAAAGACGGATTAGTATTTGTCAATGCTTCAGCAGCTTTTATCACTTACTGCAGCACCATTGGATGCATCTCATCTGAGCCATCCCCCGTACCCCCACTTCCATATATCCTTTTAATACAATAGGTTGTTACATCTATACCTCCTGCTTCACCTCCCATGACATATTTGGTTTAGGAATTGAATAACTTTCTTATTTTGTAAAAGCAGATACAAAATGACTGAAAGCTCAAGAGCTTGTCTCTCTCACCAACAAAAATTGGTCCAATAGAAGATATTACCTCATCCACCTTGTCTCTCTGATAAAGCATGTGTTCAAATTTGATCTCCTGTGTCTTTGGCCAGATATTAAAGGACTTGTAACATTCCCTTCGCCTTTATTACCCATTCTTAACTGCAACAACCAAGACAACTAAGAAAAAAATCTTTAGACTAACAATTATGGATATTAAATCACTTGTTCTGGAAAATTTAGATCAACTTTAATTCATTTATTTTATCATGAATTACACTGAACAATTGTAATTCAAGGATATGATCAAAATTCTTAGTCCAGAACTCTAACATTCCACAACTATTATAAATTCTTATAGTCAACACGTCCTTATGGCAACTTCAGTGCACCCAAGCTCTTACTGGGAAGGAACATTTTAACTTTGAAAAGGAGAGAAGATTATTAAGATCTGATACTGACGCCCGCTGGAGCCTGCCACAACTCATTTAACCTCTACACTTCAGTTGCCCCTTCTGTCAAATAGGAATAGTACTTAGTTACCTAAACCAAGGGGTCATGAAGATAAGTTAATACTGATGACAAGAGCTATGTAAGTGCCAAATACTATTATTAATAATTGTCTTCTTAGTGCCACACGACCAGAAGTGCACACAAATTATTGACTGTTTACTTGTAGTACACCACTGCATTTTCATTTTTAATTAGCATTCCTATCTATGACACTCACTCAGGTAACAAATTTTGGCTTCAAGATCCACTAAAATCCATTTTAAGCAATTTCACTAACTTCTAAAATTCTTGATAACCAAAAATAGTTCTAAAGCAAAGCATTAAGAATCTTTGACTGTTAAATTAAATGTTCTGAGTTATTTAAGGCCAGTTTTCACAAAAAGTCTAATTCAGCTTAATTCCATTTATCACACCCTCTCCCGTGCTTTTACTTCTGAAGGCATTAGTTGTTGGCACTTTCACAGTTAATTGCCATTATTGTATCCTGTTGCACATAAGTTACTTTTCTAGAGGACATATTTGGACAACAATTGATTCCAATTAATTTTCTCCAAATGTTCATCAAGTCACCCTCTTTACAGTTCAATCATTTATGCTGAAAAGTAACAACTGCATCAGGACATCATGTTTCAAATATCATGATACACTACTGTACTTTATCACACATTTTTATTTGAATTAACAATGTAAACCTCCAATCTCTACATTCATAACAGTCCACGTCATTGGTTCCCATCAACATGTAAAACAGGGGTTCTCAAACTTTTGTACTGATGACCCCTTTCACACAGCAAGCCTCTGAGTGCGACCCCCTTATAAATTAAAAACACTTTTTAATATATTTAACACCATTATCAATGCTGGAGGCAAAGCGGGGTTTGGGTGGAGGCTGGCAGCTCACAACCCCCAGTTTGAGACCCCCTGATGTAAAAGAAAGCTGCTTACTAAGAGGCCACCTGCCATGGTGATTCTGCAATTTAGTATCCGGGTCAAGGTCAAAGCACTTAAAACCCCTGAACTGATTCTCTTTAAAAAGGTTCTCTTACCTGCATACATATTTTGGGGGATATCAACAGGACATGGAACTCGTTAGACTTCAGTTTCTCTTTTAGTCTTTCATCTCACTCAGCACTGCCTTTTGCCATTGTAGAACGTTTTGCATCTGCCCACCGACAGTGTCCCATATTACTTCCTATTGCTTCTTGCCTCTCTACCAACTTTATGTCCTGGAATTTTCAGGTCAGACAAAAAATAACTCTAGTGCAAGTTTATTTTATTTAGTAAAGTAACTGTTTCCTAAATGCCTTGTTTCTGCATGGTTCGGGAACCAATTCTGTTTCTTGCTGAACAACATTCCTGCTAACTTACAGCCAATTGAACATTTATTGATCTCCTCTACATTCCTCCTTACTCTATCCACCGGTTACACAAAAATTACACAATATTTCGTGCAAACTGTCTGCTCCTGTGTTGTTCAAGTACAACACATCATTACTCTAGCTATATTTAATATGCTCCTCTTTCACCCAAATCCCACACTTTCTATTGAACTTTATATAGAAAGCCAATTATTTAGCACTATAAGTCTGAACATACAAGTTTTAATGTCTAACTGGTAGTAAACACAAAAGAACTACTTTACAAACTTTTGCACTTCACAATCAAGAACTATCCAAACCAAAGACTAAAAATCTTCACCATTTTCCTAAAGCAATATTGCACATGTGGGCAGGAAATCCAAAACTGCCATCTGACACAATCAATTAATTTTCTTCTTTGTTTAGTTAATTTCAGATCCTAGAAAAGAAATGAGTACATCACTAGCTGTTTCCTTGCAGGAAAAGTATCTTCAATTACATCCTCCTGACACATAAAATGCTTTTAAAAGAGATGCTCACAACTCAAACAAAACAGAGATCCTGACAGCGAAATTTTGCGTTTCAAAAAATTAAGACACCCATTGAAAATTGTCTGCAAACATTCCCACTAATTTAACAAACAACTAATCTGTTTTCCTTTGTGAGGAAAGATCTACTGGGAAGGAGATGGGGGTGGGGAGGAAATGGGCAGGGAAAGAGAAGAAAAAGAAATTGAGGTAGGAGTTGGAACTACTTTAGATTTTCAAAAAAAGAAGCTGAACACTTTTGAAGGATGGTAGCAACTTGTAAGTACTTCAATTAACTTAAAGTTAACATTTTTCAAAAAATTTAACTGCTAGTTAAATTAACCAAAGTGAATCGAACCATGAAGTTATTTGATGAAATTATGTATAATAATTTCAAATGTGCTATGCACGTCTTCAAAGAGATTTAATATGGGTTTCATGTCTTAATTCAATTTTTTCATTTTTCTGCAGAGAACTGGTAATAAATATGTGGGAACCTAAACAAAAAGAGGACTTGCAAAACTGCAGAAACAAAAATCCATGTTGGCTGATTAACAAGTTTTATTTTCTCTAGCAATGCAAAAGGTGAAAGCTACTTCAGAGAGTATGTTTAACAGAAAATCTTTGGGTGACTTACAGCGGGCTATGAAGCAAGCAGACCTATCTCACGCATTTGGATGGAGATTCCTTCATTCTGCATTCATTTTAAGACCATTTTTAAAGTTTGTCCTTATTTTATTTGGCACCCTTGACAATTTTTGTAAAATACAGTAAAAAAAAGAGACCTCTCAATTACCCCAACATCAAATCAATTCATCCAGCAACAACATTAGCTAAATATTAACCTCTCCAGAAAATTTCCCGAGAGTATTATACCATCAATACCCAACCCTACCCCTCACCTACATCTCCTTATGGATGAGGGAGAAGTGGGCCTTGCAGCACACCTTGAAGACTGACAGACCAAGTGGGAAAGCAACAACTCAAGTTTGAGAGTCCCAAAGGCCATGGGGTCTTAACAGAATGCGCTGTTACCCACCCTTCTCTCACATCAGTGGGGTTGCACTTCAGACACCTGTGCTTACTACAAATCCAACAATATTTCCTTTAGACAAGTAGGTGCTAACCCATTATAAATCAAAAACAAAATCTTAAAATCAACCCAAAAATCAATGGGCAGTCAGAGAGGCTTGTAGAGCACAGGTTCAATATGCATGCAGAAGGAAACATCATTTAAGCGTGTCACCAAACTCTGTACCAGCTGAAGTTTCTGAATAGATTTAACATGCAATCCTATGTAGAACGTATTGCAGTACCTAATCTTGAGGTGACAGAGACACGGATGAAAATTACAATATGTAGTCACAAGAATGGGCACAACCTCCTACCTGTCCATAGATCAAAAACAGCTGACCAGTTTGTAGCTGCTACCTGATGTTTGCACATGCTAAACAAGAAGGGTGACAAATTAGAACTTTAAGCAACGGAACAGGAAAGTGCCCTGAGAGAGGAACAGCAATCACCCAGAGTGCTCTGTAAAGTAAGAGCAGAGCCACCTGATCAGCCCCATTCACCAATATTATTGTACACAAACATGTCAGCACCCTCTGGATAAGAACAGGTTTCTCATGCACAAATCTGCTTCTCAGACATTTATCATCTTAGCTTTTCTAAAAATCTCAATTTATTCACGTTCTTAGTTGTTTTAATCTGACAGCCCTGAATATGAAAGTAAGGCTTACCCAGCTAGCACCTCTGGCAGGGCCCCCATCTTAATGGAATCTGCTGTATGCGGAGGGGCGATAGCAGCAGTTTCAACCCAGGACTCCCCACAGCCTCTATCCCCCCTTCCCTTAAAGCCCCCCCCCCCTTCATCCATATTCACTCCTCATTTTCTAGGCCTGCTGGCTCAAGGCTCAATCCTTCCCTCTAGCCTTGACTAGAGACACCCATCCTAAACAGGGAAGATAGAGGCCTCTTATCACCAGCTACCCCCTTCATCCCTAGCACCTGAACAGCGAGGGTTGCCCCCTGAGGGCATCCCCACCTCAGACAGCCCTGTCCCCCAGGCCTGCAAACAGACAGATTTCTCCCCCAATGATGCACACAAGGGACACCGTCCTCAGTGTCCGGCCCTACACACCCACCATTGTGAGCCCGGCAGGGAGGGGGCCATCCTTCAGGCAGGTGACAAAGCGGATGTTGGGGATGGAGGAAGCTCCCCTCCCCGGGGGCCTGCAGGCGGAGCAGGGGGGCTTCCCCCCTTTGCCCTGCCCTCCCCTCGGGCCTGCGAGCTGCGCAAGGAGGCTTCCCCCCTTTGCCCTCCTCTCCCCTCTCCTGGGGCCTGCAGGCTGGGCTGAGGGGCTCCCCCATTCTCCCCTGCCCTGCCCTCCCTTGGGAGACCCAGCAGCTGGGCTGAGGGGCTCTCCCGGGCACTCACTTGATCCTGGATCCCATGGTCTCTGGGGGGCCGCATGGGCCCGGGCCGGGGGTGGAGGGGCTCGGTGGGCTGTGCTCTCTCCTCCGCCTGCCCCTCAGACTCACTCCATCCCAGCCAGCGCCAGGGTCGCCCAGGCAGAGTCACAGCGCGGCGCAAAGGCTGCTGGGAGCTGTAGTACGGCCTCGGCCCGGCCCGACGGGGCAGCGCGAGGACTTGACTTCCTGGCTCGCCGCCGCGCCTGGGTTGTCATAGCAACGCAGAGCAAGCGCGTGCACATCGTTCAACCGCAGTCAACGTTTCCTGAGGGGAAAGAGGAACCTGACCCCCCCCCCCCCCCATACACTTAAACAGGGGGCGGTCCCCTCAGAGCGTCCTGCCAAAGACACTCAAAAAGAGGGACCGGGTTCCCCCTGCAAGACACCTCATAACCGGACCTACTTCCCCATATTCCATAGACGGGGTCAGGACCACCACCACCACCTCTCGGCTCCAGGCAGAGACCCTCCCCTAGAGCAGTTTCTCAACCTTTGTGATACCAGGGACTGGCTTGCAGCCTTCCTAAACTGTTGCCAGGGAAATCTCAGGGACTGGATCAGGTTCACAGACCAGTCTTTGAGAAACACTGCCCTAGAGCATCCCATAAACAGAAGCTGGGTTCCTCTTCTAGCACACCTTGTAAACATTGGCTGGGACCCCCAAACAGCCTGTAAACGGGACCCGAACACTCCCTGAAATACCCCACAAAAAGGAGTCAGGCCCACAAATGTCTTGTAAATGCGGTTGAGTCCCTCCATAACACAACATAAATAGGGGCTGAGATCCCCATCTTAAAGACCCTGTAAATGAGGGCCAGGACCTGTCCCGTACATAGGGGCTTGGCCCTCCCCAGTAGACTGTACTTCCCATATATAGGGATTGAACCTTCCTCTCAAAACAGACTCATCATCTCATAAATAAGGATTGATGAATTCCCCCAGCCTCCAATAGATACAAAATACCCCCCAAGTACAGGGACTGGAAAAACCTATCCCAAGAAGCAACACTGGTTTTGGAAACAGGATAGCGTTTCCAAGGAGAAAGAAATTGTGAGCAGGGATTCCTGTTGAACCAAAATGCAAAACATTGCAGAGGAAGTTGCAGAAATCAAAGCTGTCCAAGAGGCAATATAAGCAGGCCAGAAGGAATAACAAGACCTGAGGAAGAAAATAAAATAGGATCTGGAGGTTTTTTAGAAGGAAGTGAAGGCAGAGATGAGATCCATTCTGCTGGATCAAAAATTACAAAGGGTCTGGACAGATTTTGAAACCCATCTACAGCATGCCCAGTCAAGACTGGCAAACAGGATAAAAGAAGTGACGGGCAACTTGATTACTGTGGACTAAATACATTTCCAGGATAATGGGAAATACCCAGAAAGCTCTGGCCAACTTGGAACTTGCTAGAGTAAGAGATGAGCTGCAGCGAGGAATTAAAGAGCTAAAATTAGCTAGAGAAGAAACTCCAAGGGTTGCAGACCATTGTGGAAACCAGCTGCTGGGATGAGGAATCACAGGAGCCAGAGCACTTGTCCAATATAGGACATTTACAAACTTTTCAACCCCATTTGTACACCAAGGTAGCCCAGCTAGGAGGGATCAGACAGTCCCAGTTCAGGTAATACAAAAGTCAACACAAAAAATACAATAGTGACCATTGAAGGGAAAACTTCATGGGAGGCTTATTGGTCTAACTTTAACATCATATCTCGAATAAATGAAGGGGAAAATGAAGAGAGGGGTGTTTTTAATAGCTAACTTGAGTGCACCAGATCTGATGATGCTCCAGAAAAGGACTGAGTTATCAAGAGCTGTCAGAAGCAATTTGGAGCCAGCCATCAACCTAATCTGGCCAGGACTAGGAGGAGGAGGGAAGAAGAGATCCCACCTTAACTGGCAGAGGGCCATATGAGATTGTTGTCTGGCAAAGCCAAATACTACTGGGGGACAAACTGGAAATGGCCCATTTTATTGATGCTTAACTTGACATGCTCTTGCTAATTAAGATCACCAAAAGGAAACCAAGGACACTGTTTAGTGGTGATACTTGCTACAGCACTGAAGTCCTTCCAAGCAACGGCCAAGCAGAAAAGAAAGCAGTTGCTAGTGAGAATGACAGAACCTCTCTGACATGAGCCCTGTAAGTACAAATCTGTATTTAACATGCATGATGAAAAAGAGGATTTTAATTTGAGTCATGACATTTTGAACAATTAGGCCTGCTTTACACTTGAAAGTTTTACCAGAATAACTATTTCAGTTAGGATTGTGATTTTTTTACTGAAATCATTATACTGATAAAGGCTCTAGTGTGGACACAGTCATACTGGTATAAAGGTAATTTATACTGACTTAGTTATACCCCTTCCTGTACAAGAATAGATATGCTGGCATAAGGAACTTGTATATGACTGCATACACACCAGGGGGATTTGTACTGCTTTAACTATACCAGAACTGTACTAGTGAGCTATACCAGTATAGGTAAACAGATACAACTTTTGTGTATAGACAAGCCCTTATAAAAATTGTTAACAGAGATTGACAATAACAAAAAATAAAGGAAATAATTTTCATAAATGCTGGTACTGTGAAAAAGATTTGCTCCCAAAAAGGAGTATTATAAATGCAAGCCAGGACAGAGTGTCATAAATTTGTAAGGAAAGTTCCTCACCCAGTTTGGGAAAACGGGCTGACACCAAGCTGAAGGGGCAAAGGTTGGTGATACAAGGTGTAGCCTCACAAGTTTGGTTTTTTTGGAGGGGGGGTTGTTTTTTGCTTTTTTTTAGATCTGGTCAGTTGAATAACAGTAATAAGTATAGGACTATTGAAGAGAGTAATAGAAAATGTGCAATGTTCAGGAATTGTGGACACTGGCTCAAATGTAACAGTTATTAAACTAGATATACTAAAAATGCTAGAAGACCCTGAATAAACAGCCATATTGGTCTTAAATGGAGACAATGACTGAAGAACATGCACTCATCCAAAAAATGGGGAAAATTAGGTTTAAAAATTGGACCTCAAGACCTGGAACAAGAAGTCTGGGCAACTGAGATAATGGATGGGGTCATAATGGCTAATAACTATGTAATAAATTCCAGGAAAGGTGTTGTCATAGGATAGCACTGACCCTTTAAGAGGGAAGAGGCCAGTGCATTTGTGATTGATCACTTGACCCACAATTAGGCTTAAAAAAGCGTGCTGGGGCCTTAGAGGGAGAGGCCTTTGAAGGAAATCATGAGGAGTAGATCAGAGTAGCCTGACAACAGAGTCAAAGAGAGACAGGTGAAAATTGCCTGAGGAGGAGAGCAGAGACCTAGGGAGAAAAGCTACTACACAGATCCAATGAGAGGAGCAAAAGGTTGATAGTGAGAACTATAAGCACGTTGAGTGTTTTGTATGAACAAAAATGGTAAAAAGGGAACCACAAAATACAAGCCACTGCATCTAGTAAATACTGACAAAAGAAAACTGAAAAACTGTAAAGGGGTTGGGGAGCGGGGCGTGGAGAAGTTTTGAAGGTGAACTCCAAGACTTTCTTCTGGAGTTGTTCCAGCACGGTGCTCTACACTCAAAGAGCTTTACAGGCCATTGAGGGATTGTATTAGGAATGTATAAATAATTGATTCTTCAGTCAGTCCTTGGGCCTCAGACATAAGGGGAAAAAGTTCAGAGTTCCATATTCTGTGTAGACTATAGAAAATTGAATTAAGTTACTTAGAAGGGTTCTTAACTGTTCTTAGCAGCAGATACCTTAGTTTTCCACAACAGATCTTAAAACTGGGTATTGGCAAGTAGAAGTGGATCCAAAGGACGGGGGAAAGACTACTTTTGCATCTGGAGAAATACTGTGATTACTTTAATTAATGGTTTTTGGCTTGTTTAACACCCCTGCCACCTTTGAGAGGCTTATGGAAGGGTATTGTATGGCATACCTCTCTCACCCTGTCTTATACCCTGGACGATATCCTGATGCATGCTAAGACTTATTTGAGCAGGAATTGATACATGTACACATGATCTTTGATAAGATTAAAGGTGCTAATCTGAAACTGAACTGAAATAAATGTAAGCTATTTCAAAAAGATGTGACCAACCGCAAGCACACAACTAGTGAGGAGAGATTTACACTGTCAAAAAGACAATTTTTGATGTTTGGGTTTGTAAGTATTATAACATCATTGGATAGGTTGAACAAGAAGAAAAAACCAAGCTGCAAGGCCTTGAAATCTGCTACTTCTCAGCAGAGAGGCAACAGTAAATACTTAAGAATGTTCAGTGGTTTCCCCCCAAATTAATAGAGGTAATAATAAAACCCTACATGGAGACAAACTTTAGCAATATGCCTTCTGTTCTTACCAGATTTCTGCCCAAAGTGGGAATTCAGACTGACCCTGGCAGGGTAAGTCAGGTTCTAAGCACTTCTACTTAGCCCCTTGAGCTATCCAGCTGGTATGAAATATTCAAGGCTACAAACCATGTTGGCTCCTCTGTCCATACAGGCTCAGTGTAATCCTCTTGCCATGTGAGCCCTAGTGGTGCTCTGTAGCACACCTAACTGAAAAGATAAAATCTCTTTGGCAGTGTTTTAATTTGATTGCCCCCAAAGGGCTAGTAGGTGCATGCACTCTGGAATAACTTTCAAGCATTTGAGACCCTGGAGTGATGATCTCAGCACTGGTTTGATCTCTCTGTGCACAAAAATCACTGCCAAAACATGTCAACTTTAGAAAAAGCTGTTGGGGGAGAGGGGGGGCTATACCTCAGGAACCCCTTGTTCATCATATGGCCCCAAATTTGGTGTACTGATCAAACCCTGTGCTTCAATGAGATACACAAAATTTGAAGGCAATCTGAGTAACTTTGTGGATTTTAGAGCACTTAGGCCTGGTTTAAACTAGTCAGGTCGACATAAGTCGCCTTTGTGTCAACCTATTTATGCATGTGTCTGCATTCAGATTTGCCTCCCACCAATGTATGTGCCCCATTATGAGGCTGCAGTAACTCCACCTCCCCAAACAGCATTGAACTGTGATCAACATATAATGTGAGTGAGTGTAAATACTGAAGGACCTATGTTAACCCTAACAATCCTTCAGCAGCTATTCCACAGTGCCCGACAGTGACTGCTCTGGTTACAGTTGTTAACACTGCCCAGGAATCACAGAGACTGAAAGCCACACACACTCCTTAAAACTCTTGCATATTTTTGAAATGCCTTTTCCTGATTGTCCAGGTTGGGAGCACATCTAGCAGCTCCCTCTTGTTGTTTGCAACTGCCCATCCGACCATGTTGCCTATGTGCTCTAGATGTGCTCCTGCCTGGAATAGACAGAAGGTATTGGATCTCTTGAACCTCTAGAAAGGAGAGACTGTGCAGACACAGTTGCAGACCTATCAAAGAAACACACCCAGGGTCCCGATGGCCACCAGCCCCACGTACAGGGCTCTGCTCCCCCACCCCCACCTGCGCCCGGGGTCCCTCCCAGCAGCCGCTGGCCACGCGCCCAGGGCTCTGCTCCTGGCCCCACGCCTGGAGTCCCGCTGGCCCCACGCCTGGGGCTCTGCTCCTGGCCCACACACGGTGTCCCAGCTGCAGGACCCGCGCCCAGGGCTCTGCTCCTAGCCCCAGCTGTGGTCCCAGCCTCAGCCCCCCTTACCCTATCCATGTCCGCCCCCTTCCTGGAGCCAGAGCCCGGTGCTGGCCCCAGATCTGGGGAGAGGGAGTGCGGACAGGGATACGTGGGTTGCAAAGTAAAAAGTTTGGGTACCACTGGCTTTCAGCACCCCCACTGTAAAAAGTGTTCCAGCGCCACTGACTCTCTTGTTATTTCAACATCACCAATGGTAATTTGCTGGTCAGGAAAGACTGTCCCTGCTTGCAGTTTTCTGAACAGTCCTGTGTTGTTAAAGATGTGAGCATCATGCACCTTCCTTGACCAGCCCATACTAATAGCTATGAAGCATCCCTCATTATCCACCAATGCTTGCATAACCATAGAAATATATCCCTTTCTATTTATGTACTCTGTGGTGAGGTGGGTTAGGGTCAAAATAGGGATTTGTATGCCAAATTATTGCCCATTGCAGTTTGGGAACTCCATAGCTGCAAATCCATCCATCATGTCCTGCACATTGCCTAGAGTCACAGTCCTGCTTAGCAGGATACAATTAATGGCCCTGCACACTTGCATGACAACAGCTGCCACTGTGGATTTTATAATTCCAAAGATGATGTTGCAAGTGTCCACAGTGTAACCACCACTCCTCTGCTATCAGTGCAGCTCTCATTCTGGTTCCTATGCATTTAAGGGCTGGCGTGAGCTCAGCACATCGATCCAAGAATGTGGCTTTTGACATCTGAAAGTTCTGCAGATGCTGTTTATCATCCCAAACCTGCATTACGATGCAATCCCACCAGTCAGTGTTTGTTTCTTAGGCCCAGAAGAGGCACTCCACTATCTGCAGCTGCTCTGTGAACACCAGCGACACAACCTTGAATTGGTTTTCATTATGTCCCTTGGCAATCTGTCCTCAAAGAAATTGCCATGTCCCATGTTGTTGCAGTGCTTCCTGCAGCTCTACAAATCCTGGAGAGTCATTCATCCTGTGTTTGCAATGTTCATGACAATAGTGCAGAACTGTGCATGCTCCATGCTTCTGTCAGAGAAGGCAGACAGGAAGAAGTGCTGCACAGGTTTATGAGATTTTAAAAAAGGGCAATTTTTAAAAAATTGTGAGATAGTAATGGCATTATGGGATGGAAAAAGTACTATGATGGAAACTTGACCCCTAGCTTCCAGAGTATGACTCATTTCTACCTCACAGCATATTACAAAAATCCCCCAAAAGGCATTGCGCCAAAGAGTGACACAAGCACTCCTGGTAAGTACGCGAAGCACGGATGCAAGCAGACAAATGTGCACATAGTATATTGCATGAGCAATATACTAATAGCAACAGCTTTATGCTGACATAACCTGTGTTGTCCACAGATTGTAGTGTGGACGTGACCTTAGAATCAGGCTTTAAACAGAAAATTGGTCTTAATTTTAACTGTAGCAGAGCTGGCTCCCTACTATAATGTCCATCAGGCCATCACTAATAAATTGTACATCTGGTGATTTCTTTACACTACATGGGATTATGGGAAGGGGAAAGTAGTATCATATACTGTAATGCAAATACCAGGTCAATAGACGCTTTGCCTCTGAAGTCAAGGAAAGAAAGCACAATGTTATAAACTAGTTTTTGAGTATGCAGTAGAAGGAAAGGAACAGACAGAGCCACACACACAATTTAAATGTATAAAATAATCAGTCTAAAATGGATAGAATGATTTCAGGTTTAAGTAGGTTCTGATTGTAAACATAGTTCTGACATGTGAATTGCAAGTAGAGAGATCATGTTTCAATATTTAAATAAGCAACATAACAAAAAAGGGTCACAAATAGGGAGTGGCAACTCAAAATATTTGCCAGGAAGAATGAACTTTGTTTTATTTGTATAAAGAATGATTCTGTTACGGATGTATGCAAGAGTGTGGCTGACTTCTTCTGTTGACTCACTTTGTTAGCAACACTTCAGGAAGATACTAATTGAGCCCTTACGTTGGCTGTGTCTGCATTGAGCTTTTCTTTAAAATCCCCCACAGTGGTAGCAACAGAAAAAGTCCCAATGTAGACCAGCTGCTAGCATTTTGACCACCATGTCATCTAACTCGGCCCAGAGCAGGACTAGTGCCTGTCCAAAAGACAATGAGAGGACACAAGGCAACCCAAAAGATTATGAAAAAACAGAAGTGCGGAAATATTTTCTCTCCATATGCCTAATATTCACTTGTGTTCCATACTGTAGAGCATCACTTTTTTCACCTCACCTGGTTTATTTATGTAAACAAGCTGCTCATTAAATAACACAAATTGCATTTTCTCTAATTCTGTTGACAGCATTAGTGTCTATAGCCAGCACACTAGTTTGGTGGTAATTGTATTATGTTTGTGGTGCAGTGGATACAGTGGAGCCCCTCAGGAAAGGGAAGGGTTTAACCACACAACACAACTGGTACAGCAATGCCTGCTGGCATATTCATAGACCAGCATTGTCACTGTCTCAGAATAGATGAGCTGATTAACTGTGAATAATCTTCCCAGTAGAGATGAGCCATTTAACAGCAAACGAAAGGGCAGCAGAAGGGGACCTTTAAGGAAAAAAAATAATCCAGGAATTAAAGGATGTGTGAAAGCCCCAGGATACTACCCAGACTATCCAAAAAGGCTCAGTTCACTGCCTCGAGAGGTAAGGAGCCTATATTGTATGCTCTGGGTCAGATTTGGATGAGTATTGCAGAACCTATGTTGAGTGCCTGAGGCACTTTTGGCCACAAATACATGAGAAAATAATTACTGCTTCTCTAATTCAGTGACAACCCCTCTGAAGCGTACTCTGACCTGAATTTACTTGGGAAAATATCTCTGTTACATCTTAGCCGCCTGGAGTGGCAGAAAATGAAATGTTCGACTTTTTGGACCAGCTTTTTCTTTTTCACCATAAAGGCTCTAATTCCATCATACAAAATCTAGTACTAACTGAATAATATTGAGGACAACTCACATGTATAAATGCCTCCAAATATATCAGTAGCTGAAGTATGGTGCAAACATCCACCAGAGTGTGCAAACTTATCCAAATCTTATCAGAAATATTCAAACTTATTGGATCTGCAAAATTGGACTGGGCATCTGGCAAAAAAATTTCTTGTCTCTTTCTTCCCTGTTTCTTGGATGAAGTAATGTAAAATTCTGTGGTTTAATTTAACAAAGTCTGTTTTGTCCGGGGTGCAACTTGTCTAAATCTCACCTGAGATTTTGAGATAAACTTAACCATAAATCACAACTTCATCCATACTATCCAGATTACTATGACTTCTGTGATCATTTTGATTAGATTGTATGGTTATACACTATATAACAATATTGTATTGTTAACTGTAAAGTAAGTCTCACTTGCTCTAGCTCTCTCTTTAACACAGACATGGACACATATGCACATACCTACTCTTTTCCTGCCAAACTGGCAGATATCTTTCAACATCCAATTTCTGTCAAATGCAAGTTGTTGTATCATCCTCAAACTTGGAAATCTCTTTACCACATGATATGCCTCACTATTTATGGATTTGCTCATTGGCCCATCTAGCGCTCAATACTGCCTCCAAGAGTGACTTGTACCTGATGCTTCAGAAAAAGAAAAACCTTTTCACAATGCCCCAAAACTATTGTACATTTGGTGTTGTGGATTGTTTACCATTGGAGAGATCAGTTGACACCCTGAAACATGAGAGTTGATTATCTCAGCATCTGTAACTATAGAATTTGATAGGAATTGGGTAATACATACTTGTTTTCTGTTATAGGTGAAGAAACGATCATCTATAATTTGAGCACATTGAAATGTTGCAAATATATTTTGGGGAGTACAGAAGAAGGTACAGCAGTCAAAATGAGAGATGAGGATATAAACACATTTTTTGCATAGGAATAATCAAGATAGCACCAGGTACAGATCCACAATGAGAAGAAGATTTACAGATCTGGGAGATATGGAGGAGCAAGGGTGAATATTAGGCATCAAACAGATAGAGAGAGATTATGTGATTTTTGGGTGAAGGCTCTTCTCATTGAGTACAAGGATATCAGCTTTGGATACATTGAGCCAAAAGATGTTATGGTGAAGCCAAGGAGTACCTAATTTATTACTTCAGAATGTGAAACTCTAATCTACATAAATAACTTTGTCAAATGCTTTACAGATGTAAATTTATTATTCTTTTTCTATGTCAATGTTAGTATTTTTCAGGAAAAATAAATAATCTACTGTTTTCCTCTAGATCCCTTAACCACCTTGCCTCCATATGGTCATGCAGAATGTCAAGGGAAAGCACACAGATATGAGCTTCTATTCAAACACATGATGTACCATTCAAAATAATAGATATCTCTGAAGTAATGGCTTTGGGACTGCAGCAGCATAAAACAATTAATATGTTTTCCAATATCAGTGAAATTTAAAATGAAATTATATTCATATAAATGATAGAGATGGTTCCATTGTACAGATGCTAACTTTAGCATGAGAAAATAGTGTATTTCACTGCACAACACAGAGCTTTAAAAATGCTTCTTTAACGTCATTATCAGTTGGGCAATAGAGTGTTAACTGCACAGCTTTTTTATTTTTCTTGGAATATAATACTGTACTATACAACATTATTTAGTATTAGAGTTAAACTTGTATTTAATAACTAAGGGTCCATTTCTGCAAAGAGCTAAGCACCTCCTGTGAGGTGTTGAGCACACAAAACTCCCATGAACTCTTCAGTAGGAATTGTGGCCACCTAGCACTTTGCAAGATCAGGCTCTTAAGTCTCTGAGATAGAGAAGTACTAAGCAGCAGTTCAGCAGAAAAGGACCTGGGGATTACAGTGGACGAGAAGCTGGATATGAGTCAGCAGTGTGCCCTTGTTGCCAAGAAGGCTAACGGCATATTGGGCTGCATTAGTAGGAGCATTGCCAGCAGATCGAGGGAAGTGATTATTCCCCTCTATTTGGCACTGGTGAGGCCACATCTGGAGTATTGCATCCAGTTTTGGGCCTGCCACTACAGAAAGGATGTGGACAAATTGGAGAGAGTGCAGCGGAGGGCAACAAAAATGATCAGGGGGCTGGGGCACATGACTTACGAGGAGAGGCTGAGGGAACTGGGCTTGTTTAGTCTGCAAAAGGGAAGAGTGAGGGGGGATTTGATAGCAGCCTTCAACTACCTGAAGGGGGGCTCCAAAGAGGATGGAGCTTGGCTGTTCTCAGTGGTGGCAGATGACAGAACAAGGAGCAATGGTCTCAAGTTGCTGTGGGGGAGGTTTAGATTGGATATTAGGAAACACTATTTCACTAGGAGGGTGGTGAAGCACTGGAATGGGTTACCTAGGGAGCTGGTGGAATCTCCATCCTTAGAGGTTTTTAAGGTCCAGCTTGACAAAGCCCTGGCTGGGATGATTTAGTTGGTATTGGTCCTGCTTTGAGTTGGACTAGATGACCTCCTGAGGTCTTTTCCAACCCTAATCTTCTATGATTCTATGATTATACAACCCATTTTAGAGGTGTGCAAATCGAAGCACAGAAAGGTTAAGGCCCACATTTTCAAAAGTGACATCTAAGTTTAGGTGTCCAATTTAGACATTAAAGGTTACATTTTCAAAAGTGGCCACATATTTTAGGTGTCCAATTTGAGACACCTTGGACTGACTGTCAAAGGAGTTGCACACGAGCAGTTCTCATTAATTTCAGCTGGAGCTACAATTGCTCAGGACCTCTGAAAGTCAGGTTTTAAGTACCTTAAGTTAGACTCCGAAATTGAGGGACTCAGACTTAACACTTTTGAAAATTTAAACCTTATCACTTAAGAGTTTTGCATTTGGCATTAATAGGGTTAAAGTATGGAGATTCTCCACTAACTCAGTGAGCTCCAGTTGATTTAAAAAAATGGGTAAAAGGCTATCATTCTGAATAGCAATTAATCTTGCACTTTCATGTCACAGTATATGGGGCATACACTTGGTAAAAGATCTTTAGATTTTAAGGTTTGCTATTCTTAACCTAAATAAGCTGTCCAGAGCAGACACGAGGAGCACAGAAAAACTGTTATGTTAGAAGTGGAAAACATGATAGAAAAAGAGTGCACATTGTAGAGGGGAAGGATGCTCTTATGGTTAAGGCAGAAGACTAGAAGCCAGAAGATCTTGGTTCTGCCACTGACCCATGGTGTGACTGTGGACAAGTCAGGCCCAAATTTCTAAAAGAGGCCTCTGATTTTGGATGCCTCAATTTTTTGAGTACACAACTTGACACTTAATGGGCCTGATTTTCAGAGGAGTTGATCACCTGCAGCAGCTCACACGGATTTTAATGTGTATTGCTGGTGCTCAGCATCTCAGAAAATCAGGCCCTAAGCCATTATAATAGAATTAGTACTAAAAAGCTTTAAGCTACAGTAGCATCCAGTTTGAAAATTCAGTATAAATCTCAGCAAAATAACAGATTTATTTGGAATCTAAAGTGTAGGGAGTATCTCTTACATATGCTGAAATCATATAGTCCAAGAAGTCCAAGATGGGCAATCATCTTGTCAGAGCCATACTGCAAGAATCAAACAGAGCCTTATGAGACTATATAGTCAGCAATACCAAGCATAACCTTGCAATGAAAGGGAGAGTTCTTTTCTGACTTAAAGTAGATTTCCATCTTAGGAAATTCCACAACACATTTGTTTCTAGGGAAGGCTTACAGTTTCCCTTGCTAATAGACACCTCTCCATGCTAGGAAGCACAAGGTGTGGTGAGTGCCTAGTCCTGCTCCTTTTGAAATCACTCGCAAAACTCCCATTGAATTCAGTGAGAGCAGAATCAAGCCTGGATGTATAGCACCAAGGGGATTAAGGGTCCTGCTGTGAACAAAAGGAAAGAGAAAGGGGAAATGAAAGTTTCTTCTAGAATACAGACCTATTTCTTCACTCGCAAAACAATACTCTAAGTGCTACCTAAACCAGTGTCACCAAACAGCAGTCAAAATGAAAGACCTGGGGATTAAAACAAAAAAGAAAGCCAAAAATATCTGTCAGATAAAAGGCAGCTTCCTTCTTAATCACAAAGTAACACTGATATTTGTATAATATCCCAAACCCAGATCACCTTCCCACAGAAATACTTGCAGGAGTGGAGGAGGAAATCCCTGTAAGGCTCCCCTTTATAGAGTTTTCCTGGGGTCATGCTATCACCATTATTATGTATTTCTATTATGGTAGTACCTAAGAACCTCTGCAAAGAACCCTGTTCTTATAGGCACTGTAGAGATAAGTAATAAAAAAGATATTCACTTTTTCTGAGACCTTTTGGGCTAGGGAGGTAGGTTTTGTATCATTACAGAATGATCAGTGTTGTTCTCCTAAGCACCTGTGAGCTCTGAGTCAGGTTAGATTGATTTTGAACTTTACAACATGAGCCCATCTCTAATTTCTATTAAATCACCACGTTCAGATTGGACAAATACATCTGATATACCTTCCTGCAGGGAGCACAGTTCTTGTCTAGTCATACGCTGACTCAGATTGAAAACAGCACCATTTACTGATTTATTTGTTATTTTTATTATGAAAAAGTATTGAGATCTCCATTTTAATAAAGTAGTATTTATTACTTAGAAATCCTAGTTTACCCAATGGATTTATTGTGAGATATTTTCAAAGAAGCCCATTACTGTGATTTACAATTGTTCCTCTGGTTAACAGTATACCTTTGAATGTCATTGTATGGCTGGATAGTGTCAAGAAACCTTTGTACATCTCCTAATATAAGAATTAGGCTGGCCATCTCCCAATCCACAGCCATCCTTATTTCTAAGTTAAGCATTTATTTGATTTTATTTTAGTCATTTATGTCTCTCTGTCATCTAAAGAGATAGGTGTACCATGTGCAATGTATAATATATTTAATTTCACTTAATCTGTTGAAGTGGTTAGCATGAGAGATTGGAAGTCAAGGTTCCTGAACTGAATTTATAGCTCTGCTACTGAATTGCTGTGTGACTCTGGAAAAAATCTCTAAGGCCCCTTGAAGTCAATATGAATCTTTCTGTGACTTCAATGGGCTTTGGATCAGGCCTTTGGCTCAAAGGAAATGGGAACTGTAGGTACTGAGCACCTCTGTGAATCAGACCGTGACTGTTTCAGTTGAGGCACTGAGAAATGGAAGCACCCAAAATTAGTGGACACTTTTGAAATGTGGGCCTTAACTTTTCTTTATGCCAATTTCTCTGTCTATAAAATGGGGCTAGAAATATTTACCTACTTAACAGAGGTGTTGTGAGGCTTAATCGATGAATGTTTGTAACTTATCCTCAGATGATAGGGCCAATTATTATTGTTGATTTTTCCCATTGTCTCCCATTTTTATTTCTGCTCTTTTTTTACATAATTATTTTTCATGGCAAACTTTGTTTCCTATTAAATGGTAGCATTCTCTCTTGCAGATGAAATTTGTTTAATGTTGATATTCCATTGACCACATTTTGCTATTCTCCTCAGACTGTGAACCTCACAGAAATACTTCTGGTCTCAGTTATGAAATCACTACTCATTGATACCATTTTTATAGTATTAGGTCTAGTTTTTCAGTGTGCATAGTATTCTGTGGGATGCCGTCAAATGATATCATGTGGGTGTGTAGACAACTTTTTTTATCTGGGTTGGGGGTTAGTTTCTGTCCCAAACTCAATGTTTCCTTTATTTATTAATGCAATTCCTAATTTTGGGGGGGTTGAGGCCTAAATCCTCCCCAAGATCTAATTTGTCTATGCCCATCGACATACAGCAGTGTAGTGTGGCACTACCTTGCCTCTCAGTGCACCACAAGTTTAACCAAGCATATCTGGCCACCATGAGTTAGCAAACTCCTGGGCTGTAATATTTGCTTTTTAAGTAAATTAATTTTGGGTCAGGGCCGGTGCTACCATTTAGGCAAACTAGGAGGTTGCCTAGGGCGCCAAGATTTGGGGGTGCCAAAAAGTGGTGCCCCCAATTTTTTTACAGCGTTCCTACGCCCCCTCCCCGAGCGCGTGGTCGCCGCTCCACTTCTCCCGCCTCCCAGGCTTGCAGTGCCAATCAGCTGTTTGGCGCTGCAACCCTGGGAGGGGAGGAGAATTAGAGCGGGGGCGGTGTGCTCAGGGAGGAGGCGGAGCAGAAGGGAGCTGGGGTGGGGAGCTGCCGCACGGCTCCCCGGGGGGGGGAGCCTCAGGGCAGGGGGGTGGAGCTGCCACAGGGCTGGAGGGGGGCGCAAGGTGGACGTTTCGCCTAGGGCGTGAAACTTCCTTGTACAGGCCCTGTTTTGGGTACACTACTTTGGTACAGCTCCGTCCCAGAAACCTCATTTAGAATCATTCTTGCTAGTCCGCATACCCATCCAAGCTGAATGCTACAGTGTGTAGACAGCCTGCCTGACAGGACTTTAGAATCAAGAAGTCTGGTTCCCTGGACTACATCACTAAACTCAGGTACTAGAATACATAAATCCAGACAACAGAATCTCTCTTTTCCTCTCACTCTATAGAGGAAAGTGTATTACTAAAATACTTTCAAATGGGTCTGATTCATATGTGCCTTCTTATGCACCTTATTGGTCTGGATTTAGATATTCAGTTGACTTCTGTTGGATAAATATATATAACACCTTCTACGCAGTCACTACCAATTATCAATGTGTTGCCATTTAAATGCTCCATAGACAGTTGTGGATGTTTTTGTTAAAATGTACAAGTTAAATTACATAGAAGTCTTTGAATTGGTAATAAAATACCCTATAATAATTAATGGTGAATCACCAACCAGAAAATGATCATACATGTTACTATAATTCCTAGATTAGGCCTTCCAGGAAATTAACTTGTCAAAGAAGGACCAAAATCCAGGCAATTTGCTTCTCTTGTGAACTCTCTCTCATTTCTGGTTCTGACAAAGATGGATTCATTATTTTGTATGGGCAGATATTGTATAAAGTACATACACAAAGATACAAAACCTTCCCTGTTACATTGCACATCTGAAGAGAAGGGTTACCACATTGTCAGGAGACTTCTTTTTTAAAGATGTTGTTCATTATTGCAAATCTGCTGTCTGCCGCATGCTGTTTTTAAACGACCCAATATCTGTGATTAACTTTTTATTATTATAAAAAACAAAACAAGCCCCTTTCCTCCCAATTCTGCATAGCAGTGCAGCAATATTATGCATACTTCCTGTATAGTAAATAACCTGTAAGTAAGTGGTAAAATATATTTCCTTTTGCAGTGTTTGAAGTACCATACACTGAATGACCTTTTCATGCCCCACTCACAAAGGAGTAAGAAATAACTACTTTTATTTCTAAAACCTATGATTATACCAATAGCTATAACTCAAGTTCACAAAATCCCTTCATATAAATAGCCATGCTGGAGACTCATTCCCCTAAAGAGCACAGGATGATTGACCTGAAATGAACCCTCCGCTTTATAGTGAAAGGAGATCTAAATATGGTGAACATTTCCTAGGGTTACTGTCTCTCAACAGACCACTTCTTCCCCATCTATAGAATCCTTTATTAACAATAACCAGTGGCTTATTTATATGGGGAAGCTAGGAAAATGTCTCCTTCTAAACTCTTTGTTTTCTGGCTCAAATGTACAGTAGCATTTCAGTGAGGAAATACATTTTTCTCCCCTCTTCTCTATTATTTCTGTAGTTTACATCATCATTTACTTAAAATATTATTAAAATTCCCTATTTGTCCATATCTGCAGCTTCAAGATCTTTAGGCAGCTTCTTTCATCCATGACTTAAATAAATCAACAACTGCAACTATTGTTACCTGTATTGCCAACCCTAAAAATTAAAAAAACATAAGTCAGGCCTCTCCCACCTCCCTGAAGAATCATGAGACTGGCTTAAAATACATGTTCTTTTTTTAAATATTAAATTTTGGTTTATTTTTATTTGCTTGATGGTTTTTGAGCTTTTAGGGTTCATTTTTTTTCAAGTGTTTCTCCATAATCATGAGGATTAGAAACTTACTTTTTAAAATGAAAGCTGAGATTTTTCACATAATCACATGACTCCAAGACTACCAAAAATTAGGCTTGCCAGCCCTCCAGGATTGCCCTGGAGGCTCCTGGAATTAAAAAATATGTCATGTGATGAAACCTCCAGGAATACATCCAACCAAAACTGGCAACCTTACAAAAATTGTGAGAGTTGACAACACATAATGATTTTAAGAAAAAATACACCTCAATATATACAAAAGTATTTGGTATCAGCCAAAAGAACATATTCTGGACATATGGATAGGGCCCTACCAAATTCACGGCCATGAAAAACACATCATGGACTGTGAAATCTGGTCTCCTCCCATGAAATCTGGTCTTTTGTATGCTTTTACGCTATACTATACAGATTTCATGGGGGAGACCAGCGTTTCTCAAATCTGGGGTCGTGACCCAAAAGAGAATTGCAGGGGGGTCACAAGGTTATTTTAGTGGGGGGGGGGTCATGGTATTGCCACCATTATTACTGTGCTGCCTTCAGAGCTGGGTGGCCGGAGAGCAGCTGCTGCTGACTGGGCCAAGCTTTGCAGGTAGCAGTGCAGAAGTAAGGATGGCAATACCATACCATGCCCTCCTTACTCCTGCGCTGAGCTGGCGGTGACTCTGCCGTCAAAGCTGAGTTCCTGGCGAGCAGCCCCCACTCTCTAGCTGCCCAGCTCTGAAGGCAGCACCGCCGCCAGCAGCAGCGCAGAAATAATGGTAGCAGTACTGCAATCCCCTGACAATAATCTTGCGACCCATCCCCCACAACTCCTTTATATGTCAGGACCCCTACGTTTACAACACCGTGAAATTTCAGATTTAAATAGCTGAAATCATGAACTTTACTATTTTAAAAATCCTATGACCGTGAAATTGACCAAACTGGACTGTGAATTTGGTAGGGCTCAACATATGGATGATTTATATGTTTTCCTTACTCAAAGGGCAACCATGTACTTTCAGACTAAAGTGGCTTTTATTTTAGATTAAGGAAAACACAACAATAAGAACAAAAGGAAAGTTTTCGTGAAAGAGCACAATATGTGTGTTTTGTCTGTAACAGCCTGCAATGACTCGGAGAATAAAATGGCTGCTATGTCTTCCCTCACAGACAGAATTCTTTGAAATGTAGAGGTACATGGAAAACAAAGGCAGCACAGTTTTATATCTACTTATACCACAAGGTCTATGTGGTATTGCATTTCAGTACTTTTGTGCAGCAATAAGAGAAGCATAAGGACCCTTTTTTAATAGGCTGAAGAATGAGTTGGAGAATAATTCAAGCCAGACCATAACAAATAAACAGCATTTATTGCTCTTCTGGATTACCTCCTCCTGTTCATAAACATGGGAAGCACATCCATGTTTACCCTACTGGATCTTTCTGTGGCATTTGATATTGCAGGTCACCAGATGCTCTTGTTCCACATCCAAAAGGCTGCTGGATTCACACAAACACACTGAAATGGTTTGCGGTCTTCCTTCCTGTAAACGTCCGGTGCGGGGGTCGGGCCCTCTCAGGGGCCGTCGGGGGCCAGGCCGCCTCACTACACGGCCTGGATCGGTCTCAGGGTTCCGCCCCTCTGGCAGGGACTAGGCCAAAGGTACACGGCCTCTGCAATGAGCTCCTGCTCTCCGTCAGGGTCCGGCAGTAACTCAGGCCCGGGCTCCGGTCCTCACTGCCGGAGCTGGGGATTACAAAGTCAGTCAAGCCCCCGCGCTAGCTCAGGGCGGGGCAATAAACAATAGTTCGGGCGCTCAGCTCCGTGGATCCGGAGCTGCGCCCTGACAAACTCAGGACGTCCCAGGCCCTTATTCAGGGGAGGGCAACCCTCAATAGTCCAGGGCGCTCAGAACCTTCCTTCAGGCTGAGCAGTAAAGTCAGGGGTTCAGGCCCGGCCCTCAATCAGGGCGGGGCAACAAACAATAGTCCAGGGGGCTCAGGACCTTCCTTCAGGCTGAGCAGTAAAGTCAGGGGTTCAGGCCCGGCCCTCAATCAGGGCGGGGCAGCACACAATAGTCCAGGGGGCTCAGAACCTTCCTTCAGGCTGAGCCCAGACAAAGTTAGTAGGCCCAGGCCCTCAGTCAGGGCGGGGCAACAAACGATAGTTCAGGGGTTCGGGTTCAGGTCTGGGTATCAGGAGCTGAGCACGGACAAACTCGGGACGCCCCAGACCCTCAGTCAGGGTGGGGCAACAAGCACTCGTTCAGGGCAGCAAGCAATAGCTCAGTGGCGGTGCCAGAGCGCTGGCTGGAGGGGGAGACTGCCACCCGTTAAGTGGGGTGGCAGGGGGGACACAGGCCCACCCACTCCACTGTGTCCCAGCCCGGGGCCCTAAGAGCGGCAGTCAGTCTGCCGCTGTGTTGGTGGGGTCCTGACCGCAACACACCAACATGGGTTCGCTCTCTGTTGTAGCTAGACTGGGGTCAGCTACCCCCGGGCTGATTTCCATTTCCTCCTCCATTTGTACCTGCTCCCCGCTGGGCTCGGCAACGGGGTCCCACACCATGGGTTCCTCACTTCGCAGAGGGTCGTCCGGGTCGGGTTGCTCCTCCGGTCTCCGGTCAGGGGGGCGCTCGGGCCCCCCCTCGGGGTACCGTGCTCGGGGCAAGGGTGGCCAGTCTACCTCGGGGTACCTTGCTTGGGGAAGGCTTGGCCAATCCGCGTCGGGGTACCTGGCTCTGGGGAGGTCCGGTCGGTCGGTGTCCGGGTATCTGGCTCTGGGGCAGCTCGGTCCGTCCGTGTCCGGGTACCTGGCTCTGGGAAGCCTTGGTCTCGCCGGAGCTCGCACCGGCACGTCTGGCCTCTCCGGCTGCTGGGCTCTAACTGAGGGCTGGGGCCTGGCTCTTATACTTCCTGTCCCGCCCCTTGACTTCCGGGGGGCGGGAACAGGTGGCGGTGGCTCCGCCCACTTGGGTGCCAATTCAGGCTCCTCTCCCTCAGGGGCCGTCGGGGCCCAGGCCGCCTCACTACACGACCCCCCCCCCAAGGCTGGTTCCCGTGCAGCGGGGCCAGCCCATTCCACACCCCCCAACCGGGAAAGGAAATCCGCGTTTGCGTGCTCCTTACCAGCCCGATGGCGGACCGTGAAAGCAAACGGCTGGAGCGCCAGGTACCATCGTTGCAGCCGCATGTTGTGGTCCTTCATGCGGCCTAACCACTGAAGGGCGGAGTGGTCGGTGACTAGGGTGAAGGGGACTCCCAGGATGTAATAGCGGAGAGCTTCACAAGCCCACTTCACGGCTAGGGCCTCTTTCTCGACCACCGCATAGTTCTTTTCGCGTGGGAACAGTTTCCGGCTAATGTATAGGACGGGATGTTCCTCGCCCCCTACGTCTTGGGATAAGACCGCCCCGAGTCCCACTTCCGAGGCGTCTGTCTGCAAGACAAATGGCAGGTTAAAATCGGGGCTATACAAGACCGGCTCGCTGCAGAGGCACTTCTTAAGAGTCCGAAAGGCCCTGTCGCACTCGGTAGTCCAGATCACCTGCCGTGGGCTGTCCTTTGTTAGGAGCCCCGTTAAGGGGGCTGCGATTGCCGCGAACTGGGGGATGAACCGCCGATAATATCCGGCCAAGCCTAGGAATTGCCGCACCTGGCGCTTTGTGGTTGGCGGGGGGCAGTTTGCAATTGCCTGGACCTTCCCGATCAGGGGTTTTACCTGCCCATGCCCGATAGCATACCCCAGGTACTTAGTCTCTTGCCAGCCGATGCGGCATTTTTTTGGATTGGCGGTTAAGCCGGCCTCCCGCAGGGATCTCAGGACGGCTGCGACTCTCTCCAGGTGGGTCTCCCATTGCGGACTATAGATGACAACGTCGTCTAAATACGCGGCCGCGTATTCTTGATGGGGCTGGAGGAGGCGGTCCATCAGGCGCTGAAAGGTGGCCGGGGCCCCGTGGAGGCCGAAGGGCATCCTGGTGAACTGATAGAGACCTGTGGGGGTGGCAAAGGCAGTCTTCTCACGGGAGGCGGGCTCTAGGGGGATCTGCCAGTAGCCCTTACTCAGGTCCAGGGTGGTGATGTAGCGGGCCCCTCCCAGGCGGGCCAACAGCTCATCTATCCGAGGCATGGGATAGGCATCAAATTTGGAGATGGCGTTGACGCGGCGGAAGTCAATGCAGAACCGCTGTGACCCGTCGGGTTTAGGCACCAACACCACGGGGCTACGCCACTCGCTCTGGGATGGCTCTATCACCCCTAGATCCAACATCGCCCGCACCTCCTTCTCCACGACCTGTCTCCTATGGTAGGGCAGGGGCCGGGTCGTCCCCCGTATCACCACCCCGGGTTCTGTTTGGATCCGATGGTGTACGAGGGAGGTGTGTCCCGGCTGGTCCGTGAAAGTGTGGGAGAAGGCTTGGAGGAGGCACCGAGTCTGGCGGAGCTGTTCCTCGGTTAAGTTCTCCCCGAGCTGGGGTTCCTCGGTGTCCCCGGAAAGGGGAACCTGGGGTCCCAGTTCCGGTTCGGGCGGGTAGGGGTTGATCAACAGCCCTTCTCGCTCTTTCCAGGGCTTCAGGAGGTTGACGTGGTAGCGTTGGTTCTTCTTCCTCCGGTCCGGCTGATTTATTTCATACGTGACCGGGCCCACTTTCCTGACTACCTCATAGGGCCCCTGCCACCGGGCCAGGATCTTCGACTCACTGGACGGGAGGAGGAGTAATACCCGGTCACCCGGTTGGAAGTCCCGAGTCTGTGCCCCTCGATTATACGTCTGGGCTTGTGTGTCCTGGGCGGCTTTTAAATTTTCCCGTGCCAGATCCCCCGCCTGCCTTAGACGCTCCTGTAGTTGCAGCACATACTGCAGGAGACCCTGGGCCGGGGAAGGAGCCTGTTCCCAGGTCTCCCTCATGAGATCCAGCAGGCCCCGGGGTCGTCGCCCATATAACAATTCAAAAGGGGAGAACTTAGTCGATGCCTGGGGAACCTCTCGTATTGCCAGAAGCAAGGGTGGAAGGAGCTGGTCCCACTGGCGAAGGTCTTCCGGGGGAAACCGACGCAGCATCCCTTTCAGCGTCCGGTTGAACCTTTCCACTAGTCCATCGGTCTGGGGGTGATAGATGGAGGTGCGGAGTTGCTTGACCCCTAGGATCTCACAGACTTGCTTGAGCAGCCGGGATGTAAAATTGGTCCCTTGATCCGTGAGTAGCTCCCGGGGCAGTCCGACGCGGGCGAAGATCTTGACCAGTTCCATAGCAATGGTGCGGGCCGAGATGTTCCGGAGAGGAACGGCTTCAGGGAACCTGGTGGCATAGTCCATCATTACTAAGATGTATTGGAACCCTGCGCTGCTCTTCGGGAGGGGCCCCACCAGGTCCACGGCCACGCGTTCGAAGGGGGTTTCCATAAGAGGCATCGGCACCAAGGGTGCCTTAGGGGTCTGGGCAGGGGCGGCCAACTGGCACTCTGGACATGACTTGCAATAGTCCTTTACGTCTTGATATACCCCGGGCCAGAAGAAACGCCCCAAAATCCTGGCCAGCGTTTTGTCATGCCCGAGGTGCCCCGCCGCCGGGACGTCGTGGGCCAGTTTCATGACCGCCCGGCGGTGACACCGCGGCACGAGAAGCTGTGTCCGGATGTCCCCCGTACGGGGGTCCTTCTCCACGCGGTACAGGCGTTCTTGTCGTAACTCAAAATGCGGCCACTGCGCCGCACGCTGGGGGTCAAGAATAGTCCCGTCTACGGAGGCCAGCTGTTCGTAGGCCCGTCTGAGGGTGGGGTCGGCCCGTTGGTCCCGGCAGAAATCTGTGGGCGCCGAGGAGTCCCCCCCCCGAGGAGGGTCTTCTCGCCCCCCCGGGGGATTGGCGGGGACGGGGTTGTCTATCTCGTCGTCCTCAGTCCCCGGGGACTCCCCTCCCAACGCTGGCGTGGCCTGCGGGTTACCCTCGAGCCGGCGGCGTAAAACGGCGTTAAAGGTGGGCCAGTCCCGCCCCAGGATCACCGGGTATGCCAACCGGGGCGCCAGCCCCACCGTCATCTGCCGGGTGACCCCATCGATGGTTAGTTGGGCCCGCGTGCTGGGGTAGCGTCGCACATCCCCGTGTATACACTGCAGGGGAATCTTCGCCAGGTGGTCGTCCGCTGGTGGGCCGAGGGCCTGGCAGACCAGCGTTTGGCCACAGCCTGAGTCGAGGAGGGCCATCGCTTGGCGGCCGTCAACAGCCACGGGCACGGTGATCTTGGTCCCCTGTGGACGTCGGGCACGGCCTTCTCCTGAATAGACTTGGCCAAATGCACACCCCCGTTCCGGGCACTCCCGCTGCAAATGGCCATACCTTCCGCAGGAGAAGCAGGGTCCCACCGTGGCTCGCTCTAGCTGCGGCCGAGCCCCGGGGTCATCCACGGGGGGGGTCCGACGGTATCCCCCGGCGGGGCCTGCCGGGGTCCGTGTGAGCCTCCCGGAGGGTGCGGCCACCCGAGCCCGGCCCTCCATGCTACGGGCGGGAGCACTCGGGGCTGCCCGGGAGGGCGGCCCCCTCTTTTCTGGGTTGGGGTGCTCCGTGCGAACCGGGACCGCCCGACCAGCGGCCCCCGCCGGGACCTCCGCCGCAAGGAAGTCTTCCATTAACGTGACGGCCGCAGAGACCGTCGTCGGCCGGTGGCGGAGGACCCAGGATCTTCCCCTTGGCGGGAGTACCTGCGTAAATTGCTCCAGAACCACCTGCTCCATCAGTTCCTCCGCTGTCCGGCGCTCAGGTTGTAGCCACTTTCGACAGGTCTCTCGTAGCTCCTGAGCCACCATCCGCGGGCGGGCCCCCGGGGAGTAGGCCAGGCCCCTGAACCGTCGTCGGTAGGTCTCGGGGCTTACGTCCAGGGCGTCCAGAATAGCGGCCTTCACTAGGTTGTAGTCCCTGGCCGCCTCTACCGACAGGCCTCGGTAGACCGTCTGGGCAGTCCCCGTTAGGTAGGGGGCCAGGATGGTGGCCCACTGCTCCGGGACCCAGCCGGCCACAATAGCCACCCTCTCAAAGGTCACGAGGAAAGCCTCGGGGTCATCCTCGGGTCCCATCTTCGTCAACCGTACTGGGGGGCTGGGTCGCGGGGCCCCTGGGGCGACCCCGGACAGGGGTTCCCCCGGGCGGACTAGGGCCGCGGCAAGCTGCTGGATACACTTCTGCTGGAAATCCTGCTGTTGGGTAACCAGGTCCGCGATCAGCTGCCGTTGTTGGGCCCCCAGCTGCTCTATGAGTTGCTGCTGCTGCTGCAGGTGGGCGGCCTGGTACTCCTGCTGGTATCGCACCGGGGCCGCCTGTTGTTGCTCCTGACTCTCGGTCATGCGGGTCAGGAGCTGGGGTAAATCCCCCTCCCTTGCGGGAGGTCTCTCCCCCATTGCCCCCTTCTCACCGGTGTCTAGGGCTCGTGCCCACATGCTAGGCAGGAGGCCCCACGTTGGGCGCCACGTGTAAACGTCCGGTGCGGGGGTCGGGCCCTCTCAGGGGCCGTCGGGGGCCAGGCCGCCTCACTACACGGCCTGGATCGGTCTCAGGGTTCCGCCCCTCTGGCAGGGACTAGGCCAAAGGTACACGGCCTCTGCAATGAGCTCCTGCTCTCCGTCAGGGTCCGGCAGTAACTCAGGCCCGGGCTCCGGTCCTCACTGCCGGAGCTGGGGATTACAAAGTCAGTCAAGCCCCCGCGCTAGCTCAGGGCGGGGCAATAAACAATAGTTCGGGCGCTCAGCTCCGTGGATCCGGAGCTGCGCCCTGACAAACTCAGGACGTCCCAGGCCCTTATTCAGGGGAGGGCAACCCTCAATAGTCCAGGGCGCTCAGAACCTTCCTTCAGGCTGAGCAGTAAAGTCAGGGGTTCAGGCCCGGCCCTCAATCAGGGCGGGGCAACAAACAATAGTCCAGGGGGCTCAGGACCTTCCTTCAGGCTGAGCAGTAAAGTCAGGGGTTCAGGCCCGGCCCTCAATCAGGGCGGGGCAGCACACAATAGTCCAGGGGGCTCAGAACCTTCCTTCAGGCTGAGCCCAGACAAAGTTAGTAGGCCCAGGCCCTCAGTCAGGGCGGGGCAACAAACGATAGTTCAGGGGTTCGGGTTCAGGTCTGGGTATCAGGAGCTGAGCACGGACAAACTCGGGACGCCCCAGACCCTCAGTCAGGGTGGGGCAACAAGCACTCGTTCAGGGCAGCAAGCAATAGCTCAGTGGCGGTGCCAGAGCGCTGGCTGGAGGGGGAGACTGCCACCCGTTAAGTGGGGTGGCAGGGGGGACACAGGCCCACCCACTCCACTGTGTCCCAGCCCGGGGCCCTAAGAGCGGCAGTCAGTCTGCCGCTGTGTTGGTGGGGTCCTGACCGCAACACACCAACATGGGTTCGCTCTCTGTTGTAGCTAGACTGGGGTCAGCTACCCCCGGGCTGATTTCCATTTCCTCCTCCATTTGTACCTGCTCCCCGCTGGGCTCGGCAACGGGGTCCCACACCATGGGTTCCTCACTTCGCAGAGGGTCGTCCGGGTCGGGTTGCTCCTCCGGTCTCCGGTCAGGGGGGCGCTCGGGCCCCCCCTCGGGGTACCGTGCTCGGGGCAAGGGTGGCCAGTCTACCTCGGGGTACCTTGCTTGGGGAAGGCTTGGCCAATCCGCGTCGGGGTACCTGGCTCTGGGGAGGTCCGGTCGGTCGGTGTCCGGGTATCTGGCTCTGGGGCAGCTCGGTCCGTCCGTGTCCGGGTACCTGGCTCTGGGAAGCCTTGGTCTCGCCGGAGCTCGCACCGGCACGTCTGGCCTCTCCGGCTGCTGGGCTCTAACTGAGGGCTGGGGCCTGGCTCTTATACTTCCTGTCCCGCCCCTTGACTTCCGGGGGGCGGGAACAGGTGGCGGTGGCTCCGCCCACTTGGGTGCCAATTCAGGCTCCTCTCCCTCAGGGGCCGTCGGGGCCCAGGCCGCCTCACTACACTTCCATACCAAATCTAGAAGGTGAATCTCAAACTGTTCCTCCAGTCCCAGACCCTCATCAGTGCAGTCCTACAATGCACAGTCCTCTCCCCTGTATCATTCAATAGCTAAACAATCCTGTTGGGAGAGCTGGTGAGACAATGCAGGTTGAAGTGTCTGCAGTATGCAGATCTTGCCCACTTCTACATCTTTTACATCAAACATAAACAGCAGTACCATCTCCCACTTATCACAATGCCTACCTGAAAACAGAATCTGGATGAACAACTGGCTAAAATTGAACCCAGATAAGACTGAGCTAAGCCTGGTGAGAACAGGGAAGTGGTAAGTGCTCTGAAGATCCTTCCTCTTATGTGATATCCCCTACTATCATGAAAGATCATGTGATAACTCAGTCTGCAGTCTTGGTGTCCTTTTGGACTCTTCACATTGCATTTGAATGCATAAATAGCCATGGTGGGCTCAAACTCCTGCTTCCATCTATGACTGGACAGAAAATTGCACCCCATCTTAATGGACACAGACCTGACCACAGCAATCCATGCATCTGTGATCTCCAGGCTTGGTTATTGCAATTTGTTATATCTACAAATAAAGCCACATACCCTGAAAATACTCCACCTGGTACAAAAAGCAGCAACCCATCTGTTTAGCAACACAGGTCAGTGTGAGTGCATCATGGTAGTGCTCCATCGTCTGCCCTGGCTACCCATTGAATATGGAATCCAGTTCAAGGTCTCCATTTTATTATTCAAAGCCCTCCATGGGCTTGACTCATGAGTGCCAGAGACCAGACTTTCATAGGAGCTGGACCAAGACCGTAAAACTGACTATCTGAAATTATAAGAATGACTCATTGCTTTCAGAACTAAATGCAAAACTCATCTTTTTTACTTGGTTTTCCCTGAATAATCTTCTCTCTTACACAGATAAGCACTAAAATGAATAACTGCATTAAAAATAACATAGAAAATTAATCACCCTAGTTCCCAGGCATGTAGGAAAAGAAGTGAGAGAGATTGTTATGGTTTATTACAAAACAATCATTCGTAATCCACTAAATCCCCTTTTTGTCTTATGACTACAGGGATCCTAATGGGCCACTTTACCTTCAATGGACCCTTAGAATATGATATGTACGAACTACTTATCCTAAATTTATCTCTTCAATCTTGTATTTAGCTGTGACACTCTGAGTACTTTTCCCAGATCTGAAGAAGAGCTCAGTGTAACTTCAAAGCTTGTCTCTCTCACCAACAGAAGTTGGTCCAATAAAAGATATTACTTCACTCACCTTGTCTCTCTAGAGATTGTTATCATTTCTATTTTTAAAATCCTGGATGGTGCTTAGATACTATGGCAATGGAGCCCTATAAGTATCTAGACAGAGAGACGGACAGATGAATCATCATGAAGAAGATTTTGTTTCCTCTTAGAAGAAAACTGTTGAAAAGATTGCTATTATATAGAGCAGCACTCCTTGCTATACGCGGGACACACATTCATGCACAGGATTCTCTGTTTGCTTATTGCTGTGTGCTTCCGGTTAGTATCTCTCCTGAACTCACTTTTACCCTAGCCTTTTCCAGCTCTGCATCTTTATTATTCTGCAATACTGATTCTTATTTCAGAGTGCCTTCCAGTTATAACGTCACCTAACTTTAACCAGGGCCGGCTCCAGGCACCAGGCAACCAAGCACATGCTTGGGGCGGCACCTGGTAAGGGGCGGCCAATCTTGGGGTGGCGGGGGGCAAGGCGGCGCAGCATTCCGCGGAGGGGGGGCGCTCCGGTGGCTCAGCGCTCGGCGGGGGGGGCAGCGCGGGGCGCGGCGCTCAGGGGGGAGGTTCCGGCAGCGCAGCGCTCGGCGGGGGGGGGGGTGGGCTCCAGCGGCGCTCGGCGGGCGGGGTGGGCTCGGCGGGGCGGCGCTTTTTTTTGCTGCTTGGGGCAGCAAAAAAGTTAGAGCCGGCCCTGACTTTAACCTCCTCAAATGGGCCATCCTAGAGCCCAGAACAGCAGTTTATCTTCAAGTTCCAATATTTCTTTACCAACTTCAGCATGGCATTATTTGGCAACTTCATAGATGCACCTTACATGCCTCCTAATGAGAATGTTTCCTACAGAGTACAATTATACTAGACCTTTACATGGCAATACTTTTCTGCTACAGTATTTCTCAACTGAAGGCATTTTCTTTTCCAATACTTCATTTGATGTTTCCAAAGTTAGGACCCTGCCTTTTCTAAGTGTTAAAGATCCGTCCTCCCCCCATCTCAGATTAGTTTCCTCACAGGCAATGGCTGAAAATACTTTGCTGTGCTACATTTGAGAAGTTATGTATCCGTTTGTTTGAAGACACACACATTTCTGCTGAAATAGTCCATATAGCTCCAAGCCTCAGTGTCCATCATTCTGTTTTAGGGCACTGGGAACATCCTAGAATCATTTTTCATCAAATATAGACTAAATGTCAGTATATTTTAATGCCATAAGTATAGAGATTGACAAACAGCTGACTAACTGCTCTTGAATAACTGTTGGTTCAGTAAATCCTTAGAAACCATCTAGTGAACAACTTTGGTGGCACAGTAATGGCATGTTCTACCCTGAGATATTTCAGACATGAGGTTGATAGTATGTGATCTTGCCTATGATAAATCCTGAGCATGTCAACCTTAAATTTGGCTAAAGAGTGACTTTGGTGGTCATTGGCTTATCAGGCAAGAAGCCCACCTCAAAACTGTGTGTATACATTGCAGGCAGGACTGAGTAAAAGAAACAGTCCTACACCTACTAAGCAAGACCATGAGACTACAGAATATGCAAATGTGAAGTGTCAGAAATGCTGATGTGTGGGAATTGAAATGTCCTGCTCCAGTTACTGTTCCTGGATTCTGTAATAAAGCTGAGAATTTGAAATTGATTCCTCTTTGTTCCTCTGTGTGTGCATGCATGTCTCAAACAAGTTAAAATCAGACATTAAGGCCCATCCTATTTCAATTAAGTACCTACTTAACTGATTTATATTTTGGAGGGTGCTATATTATTTTATTCTACTGAGTATTTCAGTCTACAGCATCGTGCTGAAAGTGACTTAACAGTGGTATGTGGGAGGTGAGGAGAACTCTAATAAATGAAACTGCACTTATTAAATGTTACTGTAAATATATTATTCTATTTTTTTTTAAATATAAATAAAAAAACCAACATTACTGACTCCAGAAGAAGCTGGGTGGAACTTGCACATGCACTCCTTCTGCAATTCCTTCCAGTTAGTCGCAACCCAGGGACTTTGCTCTCATTATACAGGCATCACAAGCACATGCATAGCTTCTCAGGTGGGTCGGAACCTATTCATGGCACGAATCATTGGGCCTGGGAGCAATCTGGAATCAACAGCACCACCATGTGGTGTAGGGCTAACAAGCAATGTCCTATACACCACAATATAGGAAAAACTCCATCTAAGAAGGCTGCCCCTTGGAGAGAAAATCGCCCTTGAGGTAGTCTAATCACACTAACATATCTATTTATTAATTAGATTTTTAAAATACACATATCAAATATCTCTAAGTGCATAAAATTAAAACACATTAATTATATGTGAAATGACAAAGTGACTCAACGTAAAGCAGAAGAAGCAATGCAAAACCCAATTTTAAAGGCTTCAATCAAACCTCCCATTCACTTCCCCAGATAAACACTTGATGAGAATTTGCAGCATAAACCTATTACTAAATTTTACTAGTGCTGCTTTAAAAGTAAATTTTAATCTATTTCAATATATTTTTATTAAGAACTTGTTAATATGTTTAAAATGTCTGAATGAAGAACCTAATTCACCACTCTACTACTTGAGTCTTACACCAGTGCAACTCCATTGAAATCCTGGTAACAGAGTGATGTACCAGGCCCTAAGAATTATGCACCAAAATCTAATTTATGGACTTCAGATACTCAGTGTTTTTAATTTATCAGCACAAATTGGCAGCATAGGATGTATATAATCCTGCCCTTACGCTTCATGCTGCTCAGAGAGGAATGGTATCCATTTTCTTCAAAATATCAGTCTGACATATTAGAGTAAGAGAGACCGAGACTCCTTATCTCCTCTCTCCTTGAACAAACTCAGAAATCTCTCTGAAAACACATTTGTTAGCTTATTTGGCAATGTCAGATTGCTGGGACTAGACAAACACGATGAGTAGAGTCTTCATGCCTGTACTCTAGATCACCTCAGGAGAGAGCTCAGGACTGAGAAAGTGTTTTTCTCATTGTGAAGAGGGACGGAGGCATCTAGTAATATAGTAGATGTATGTCATTAAAGTGTTAAGATGTGTTGTATCCCTGCTTCTTATTATTGCATACCACCTAACCTGCACTGTGGCCAAAAGCCATGGTGGGGCTTGTCATGCCCATCAAATCCCACTCTAAAGAATGTTTTGTCTAGACCTTCTGAAGTGCCAAATTCCTTTAGTTGCTCACTCCATCAACATCTCTTTCTTTCAGTAGCTCAGGACTGTTCTTCCCTCTGGCACTGGAGCTCAACAACTTCTGAGCTCTCTAAAAGGAAAATCCTTGCAGCAGGCCAACTGCTATCAGGTTCTCTCTCTTTCCATGTGATGCCCCTCTCATTTCAAAGAACACCTCAGACAGTTCATTTCCCCCCCTAATCTATAACACTGAAGTAGGTCCTACATCCCCTATCTTCATCCATTATGTGACCTATATAAGGAGTATATATTGCTTCTAATCAATATCCAAACCAAAGACAATATGGGGCCCTGCATCTTTTTCGTATACAACGCAAGATGAATTAAATCAGCTTGGCCTGCTCTGCTTGCAATACAGACTCAACCACAGTTGGCAGGACTTTAACATGAGACTTCATACCTGTATACAAGCTGAAGATGTCCCCTCCATATTTTCATCTCCAGATTTTCTCCTGACCAACCTTAAAATTAATAGTGGGTTAAGAATCTATACAGCATAGTATAAGATCAACCTTCCTCTGCCACTGGCCTCTCTCTCATCAAACTCAATGTGGATGTGCTTGCCACAGCTCCTCATAATGGGTCTGCCCTCATAGCCAAATTCCCTGTGTTGCCTGCTTCCTGCCCTGAAGCCATTCTGGATACTACTTCACCCACCAACACTAAAGTAATAGGCCTGAGAGGCTCTTGTCTACCCAGCTGGCACTGAAGGAGTTTAAGGGTGCTGGCTGTCTTGTACTATTAATGCTTTCCTACAAGTCAAACATCTGAAGCAAAATTGATGGTGCTGTGATTCCAACCAGACAACAAGAGGCTCAGTATGATGATGTGGGACCTCAGGAAATACCGTAGCTATTCACAGCTGTGATAGCCCTAGTAGTATGAAGAAAGAAATGAGACCATTGTTGTAGGTTCAGCTACTCCAAGAGACATAGAACAGGAGGAGGGTCAAGACAGCTGCTGCAATCCCTGTAGGGTAATGGACTGACTGTACCATACTCTACATCTGTCTCCAGCCATTATTGCAGAACCCTATTCCAGCCTAATCTGATCCCAGTGGTTAGTCTCAGATACCTTGATTAGATTAGATTAGATTAGATTAGATTAGATTAGATTAGATTAGAGATAGTTGGAAACAGGATTTCATAAAGTACACAGTATATATCGTTTGATAATGAGTATAAAATAAATATATGTTTTTATATTTTATTGCTATTTATTTAATGACAGAAATAAAAATAATACAGCCTTGGCATTAATTAATTGTTGGTCCTGTGATTTTATGATTTTTTTTCTATCTCATTGAGTTGGTGGAATCCCAGTTCTGCTGCAAGTTTTTCCATCTTGAGTTTTCAATAATAATTACTCCAACAACTTGTTTACACAACAGCAAAACATTTTTGGAGCAAGACTTAAAATGTAACAGCAACAATCACTGTAACTCAAAAGACTATGGGCAGTGAAAGTGTCTCTGTTCTTCTAAAGAGGCCTTTATTTATCTTTTCTGCCATAGCACAAGGTGACATGATCATTATTGATAGTGCACTTCTTATTAAAATGTCATCAGACAAAATGTTGTCATACATTATTATTCTGAAATGGTTATTAGGAAGATGTCAGATATCGTTTTTGAGATGTAAACTGATTGTTATGGTAATGGGAAATATCAGATGCTCATAACAAAACTGGACTATATCATGCTTTAATTCAAGAGTTTATTTGATTAACTATTTTTAACTAAAAATTACTTTAGAAATTTTAAAGACTGGAAACAGAAGTTGGTCTAATAAAAGATATGTCACCCGCCTTGTCAGTCTTGGTTCATGACATTGTATTTCTCAAATGCGGTCATCATAGCCCCATGCGACCACCAAGGGATTTTCATGTGGCCACACCCTCCTGGGGGTGATTGGGGGGGAGCGCAAAACAGTGTTAACAAACATACAAATATCACTTTTCATAGAAACAGACTTACTAGCTAGCAAGTCTAAAAAAAAAAAAAACAAGCAAAAAAGCAAAAGAAACAACAACAAAAAGATAAGAATTTGCAAACACATTAGTTGTTTCTATGCTGCTTAGGTCCAGTAAAGAATAACAACAACTGTACATTACTTTTATTACTTAATCTGCAATAAAAATCTACATAAATAAATTATAATGATTTGGACATGTATATGTGCATATTTATTTGTTTTTACTGAAGTTAATTAAGTATTAAGGAAAAATTGTCAGAGCGGCCACCAGCAAGAGTTGGTGGTCGCACTCTGAGGCCACTAAAAAATTTCTTGTGAGACCCCAATCTAGCACATATTACTGGCAACTACACCATTTTACCAGACTGAGCCGGCAACTGTGCTGAGCATACACATATGAGTGGAAGTGATGGATCACAGAAGCTTAGATGACATCAACAGAATCCTTCCTCCCCGGCCCCAGATTTGCACTCGTGTAACTGAGTTCACATCTGTTTACCCTTTGCCTTCACCTGAATGAAGATTTGTACAAGAGGTATCTCATATCCAAGTACCTGGGTAGGAATGGAATTCATGGGGTCATTTAAACCATAGTGGTGGTTGCTGGCAGGAGCGGCGCCAGGGTTTTTGCCGCCCTAGGCGGCAGCGCTCCTCCTCTGAGCATTCGGCGGTGGAGGTCCTTCCGCTCTGGGTCTTCGGTGGAAATTCGGCGGTGGGTCCTGGAGCGAGTGAAGGACCTGCCACAGAATTTCCACCGAAGACCCAGAGTGGAAGGACCCCCCGCCGCCGAATTTCCGCCCCAAATCCTGCCGCCCTAGGCGACTGCCTAGGGTCGCCTAGTGGAAGCGCCGGCCCTGGTTGCTGGTCAATCTAGGGATTGTCTGCCTGCTGCCAGTTATTAGAATTTGTTATTTGTGTATGTTTGTAAAAAAAAAATTTAACTTAACTTAAGAGGTTATATGACAGATGGCTGTCTTAAAATGAAGTGACAGATAGGAGGACAATACCATAGGGGCAATATCGTCCCAAAATTTTAGTACTGTTTAAGAAAAATAAGGGTTCTGCTTCATATCTAGATGTTCCCTTGATGATTCCTGTGACGTTACTGGCTCTATTCCATATCGGCAATAAAGAAATCAAAATCACTCATATCATCATCACTCATTTTATACTTCATAAAAAGTATATTTATTTATTTATTTATTTATTTATTTGCTGACTGACTGCAGCTGTAGCACCTCAGGCTGTGATCAGGTAATATTTAATAAACTAAGAAAAGTTGAGGCTATTCAATATTTAAATGGGAGACTTCCAGTGGAAAACTAGGGTCTTGTAGGAGGCAGTATTTGCAACTCGGCAAGTAATACCTTTTCATCTCAGTCGATGCTATACCAATGTCTCAGCATAGTACTGGATACACTGTACTGCCAAAAGTGGTGTCTTTCAGATAAGATTTGAATCTGGGGTCCTGACTAAGTGCATGTTAAAGTTATTATATAACATTTATATTGCACCTCGTTATCTCCATACTGATTTATACCTGCCTCTGGAGATTTCCATTACTTGCATCTGAAGAAGTGAGGTTCTTACCCACGAAAGCTTATGCTCCCAATACTTCTGTTAGTCTTAAAGGTGCCACAGGACCCTCTATTTATATTGCAGTAATTCTCAGGTGCACACTTACCATGGTAATGGTCATAATACCAAGACGGAAACAAGTATGGAAAAAATCAGCTTCAGGACTCTAATGTGCTAGGCATATTGCATAGTAAGACACAGTCCCCACCTGGAACTATTTATAAGCTAAGAAGAGTGAGAAAATAAAAATAGAAAATGTACTCTGTGGATGTGGGTGTTTGCAAAATGCATGTGCATGTGTGTGCTCATGCGCACTAGACTACTTTTTGTTTCATAAGATGGAGGAAGTAACCAAAGGGCCAGCCATTAGCCAAAGGGCCAGCCACCATATAGGGAGGTTTGGTTGTGAATCGCAGGCTGAAGACAATTTGGGTGAAACTTATCAAGAAATGATATATTTCATGATTCTAAGAAAAGAAAGGAGTGACAGCATCAGAATAAGGAAAATTAACATAAAAAAACCCAGACTTTAACAAACTCAGAGAATACTAACCAGAGGCCAATAAGACTCCATCAGGAGCTCCTTAATGACTGTAAAATCAAAAAGAAACCCTACAAAAAGTAGAAACATGGACAAATTGATACGGGTGAGTACAAAAGTATAGCACAAGCATGTAGGGATAAAATCAGAAAGGCTAAGGTTGAAAATGAGTTACACCTAGCAAGGGACATAAAAGGCACACTCGGAGCAAGAGAAAGGGGAAGGAAAGTGTAGGTTCTCTAACTAAGTGGGGAAAGAGAGCTAATAACAGATGACATCAAGAAGGCCAAGGTGTTTAATGACGATTTTGTTTCAGTCTTCACTAAAAAGGTTAATTGTGACCAGATACATAACATAATTATTAATTACAAGAAGGGAAAAGGAACACAAGCCAAAACAGGGAAAGAACAGGTTAAAGAATATGTAAATAAATTAGATGTATTCAAGTCAGAAGGGCTTGATGAAATTCAACCTAGGGTATTTAAGGAACTAGCTGAAGCAATTTCAGACCTGTTAGCAATTGTGTTTGAAACTCATGGAGGATGGGTGGGGCCCCAGAGGACTAAAGAAGGACAACCACAGTACCTCTCTTTTAAAAGGGGAATAAAGAGGACCCAGAGAATTGTAAACCAGTCAGCTGGCCTCAAATTCTGGAAAGATACTGGAACAAATTATTAAACTATCAATTTGTAAGCATTTATAGAATAATAGGGTTATAAGGAATAGCCAGCATGGATTTGTCAAGAACAAATTATGCCAAATCAACATAATGTCCTTCTATGACTGGGTTACTGGTCACACAGATAGGGGAGAAGTTATAGACATGATATATCTTGACTTTAGTAAGGCTTTTGACACAGTCCAACATGACCTTCTCATAAGCAAATTAGGAAAATGTGGTGTAGATGAAATTATTATAAGGTGGGTGAATAACTGGTTGAAAGACCATACTCAAAGCGTAGTTATTAATGGTTTGCTGTCAAATTGTGAGACAGTATCTAGTAAGGTCCCATAGGGGTCAATCGTGGATTCAGTAATATTCAATATATTCATTAATGACTTGGATACTGGAGTGGAGAGTATGCTTATAAAATTTGCGGATGACATCAAGCTGAGAGAGGTTTCAAGTACTTTGGAGGACAGTTTTAGAATTCAAAATTACTTTGACAGAGAATTGGTCTGAAATTAACAAGATTAAATTTAATAAAGACAAGTGCAAAGTACTGCAGTTAGGAAGGAAAAATCAAATTCACAATTACAAAATGGGGAATGACTGGCTAGATGGTAGTACAATTGAAAAGGATCTGGGAGTTATAATGGATCACAAATTAAATATGAGTCAACAATGTGATGCAGTTGCAAAAAAGGCTGATATCATTCTGGGGTGATTAATCATTCTGGCATGTTGTATGTAAAACACAGGAGGTAATTGTCCTGCTCCATTCAGCACTGGTGAGATCTCAGCTGGAGTACTGTGTCCAATTCTGGGCACCACACTTTAGGAAAGATGTGCACAAATTGAAGAAAGTCCAGAGGAGAGCAACAAAAATGGAAAAAAGATTTAGAAAACCTGACCTGTGAGAACAGGTTAAAAAAAAAACCAGAGTGTAATTTATCTTGAGAAAAGAAAACTGAGTGGGGACCTGATAACAGTCTTCAAATATACTAAGGGCTGTGATAAAGAGGACACAATCCGTTTTTCTCCATGTCTCGTGTACGACAAGAAGTAAGGCTTCATGTGCAGCAAGGGATATTTAAGTTAAATATTAGGAAAAACTTTTTAACTGTAAAGGTAGTTAAGCTCTGGAATTTCCCTATAAAAAGGGAAATAAAAACAACCCAGGAAACTACAGACCAGTTAGTTTAACTTCTGTGCCAGGGAAGATAATGGAGCAAGTAATTAAGGAAATCATCTGCAAACACTTGGAAGGTGGTAAGGTGATAGGGAATAGCCAGCATGGATTTGTAAAGAACAAATCGTGTCAAACCAATCTGATAGCTTTCTTTGATAGGATAATGAGCCTTGTGGATAAGGGAGAAGCTGTGGATGTTGTATACCTAGACTTTAGTAAGGCATTTGATACTGTCTCGCATGATATTCTTATCGATAAACTAGGCAAATACAATTTAGATGGGGCTACTATAAGGTGGGTGCATAACTGGCTGGATAACCGTACTTAGAGAGTTGTTATTAATGGTTCCCAATCCTGTTGGAAAGGCATAACAAGTGAGGTTCCGCAGGGGTCTGTTTGGGACCGGCTCTGTTCAATATCTTCATTAACGACTTAGATATTGGCATAGAAAGTACGCTTATTAAGTTTGCAGATGATACCAAACTGGGAGGGATTGCAACTGCTTTGGAGGACAGGGTCATAATTCAAAATGATCTGGACAAATTGGAGAAATGGTCTGAGGTAAACAGGATGAAGTTTAACAAAGACAAATGCAAAGTGCTCCACTTAGGAAGGAACAATCAGTTTCACACATACAGAATGGGAAGAGACTGTCTAAGAAGGAGTACGGCAGAAAGGGATCTAGGGGTTATAGTTGACCACAAGCTAAATATGAGTCAACAGTGTGATGCTGTTGCAAAAAATGCAAACATGATTCTGGGATGTATTAACAGGTGTGTTGTGAGCAAGACACGAGAAGTCATTCTTCCGCTCTACTCTGCTCTGGTTAGGCCTCAACTGGAGTATTGTGTCCAGTTCTGGGCACCGCATTTCAAGAAAGATGTACAGAAATTGGAGAGGGTCCAGAGAAAAGCAACAAGAATGATTAAAGGTCTTGAGAACATGACCTATGAAGGAAGGCTGAAAGAATTGGGTTTGTTTAGTTTGGAAAAGAGAAGACTGAGAGGGGACATGATAGCAGTTTTCAGGTATCTAAAAGGGTGTCATAAGGAGGAGGGAGAAAACTTGTTCACCTTAGCCTCTAAGGAGAAGCAATGGGCTTAAACTGCAGCAAGGGAGGTTTAGGTTGGACATTAGGGAAAAGTTACTAACTGTCAGGGTGGTTAAACACTGGAATAAACTGCCTAGGGAGGTTGTGGAATCTCCATCTCTGGAGATATTTAAGAGTAGGTTAGATAAATGTTTATCAGGGATGGTCTAGACAGTATTTGGTCCTGCCATGAGGGCAGGGGACTGGACTCAATGACCTCTCGAGGTCCCTTCCAGTCCTAGAATCTATGAATCTAAGCTTCCAAGGGAGCTTGTGGAATCCCCATCACTGGAGGTTTTTAAGAACATGTTAGACAAACACCTATCAAGGATGGTCTAGATTTACCTGGTCCTGTCTCAGTGCTAGGGGATGGACTAGATGACTTCTTCAGGTGCCTTCCAGCCTTATATATATATATAAGGCTATATATGTATATATATATATATATATACACACACACATTTGCATTTTATGAATAAAGAGTCAGTTATATCCCCAGCTGTCTCTCACCCATGCCATCATTAATTGGCTTATGTCTTATGAACTTGTGGCTAATGAAGATTAAATGGCATTTCATACATGTATTTGGGAGTTGGGGCTGGTGTTCTGGCTATAATTCACTGTGGATAAGAGTATTCATTTCCCTACATTTCCCATTTAGTTTCACTGGGACATGGTGTTTTTCCATTTTTTGTCCTGAACTGTTTGTTGGTTAAATATGCATCAGGACATTTTAAAAAAGCAATTTCTTAGCATCTTAATTGATTGGTTTTTGGAACAATTCATTCTAGTGCCCACAGAGGAGAGGCTTTTCTTGACTTGGTCCTAAATAATGCACTGAAGTTAGTTTATGAAGTAACTAAAGTTGAGCCACTAAGTAATAGTGACCACAATATAATTAAGTTAATCATCCTCGGGGGAAGGATTGTACCAAAAATGAGGAAGCTAGTTAAAAAGACCCTAAAGTCAAAAGTGAGGAAATTAAAATCCTTGGGCTCAGCATGGAGGCTACTTAAGGAACCATAACAGAGTAACAGAAGGCATGTATAACCCTAAACAAAAAAGGAAGCAGAAAGGCAAGAAATAAACAGTATGGTTCAATGGCAAGGTATAGGGGCTAGAGGAACCAAACAGATATACTTCAAAATATAGAAATCCAGCCCAAGTGAAGCCAATAAAAGGGACATAAACTACAGTAAGTAAAATGGAAATTAGGAGGATAAAGGGGGATTAGAGGAGCAAATAACCAAAGACATAAAAATAAACAAGAAATCTTTTAAGTATTAAGAAGCCAGCACAAACATCAGTAGGTCCACTGGGCTACTTGGGAACAATGACTTGCATCTGAAGAAGTGAGGTTCTTACCCACGAAAGCTTATGCTCCCAGTACTTCTGTTAGTCTCAAAGGTGCCACAGGACCCTCTGTTGCTTTTTACAGATTCAGACTAACACGGCTACCCCTCTGATACTTGGGAACAATGGGGGAAGTAAAAGAGGATAAAGAGGCACTGCAAGGAAAGTAAATCACTTCTTTGCATCAGTCTTTTATACACATAATTTTGATAAGATACCTATCCAACACCTCTTCTTCTCAGGTAATAAATATGAGGCTTTGTTAGAGTCACAGACTGGAGCATCAAAAGAGGAAGTGCTGGAACACATTTACAAATTAAATAAAAACAGCTCACCAGGACCAGAGGGTACATCCTTGAGTTTTGAAGGGACTTAAGAATGAAATGGCTGGACAACTAATAAAAATAAGTAATATCATTAAAATGAGCAACTATACCGGAGGACTGGAAGGTTTTTATATTTTAAATAGCCAGTTGGGGTAATCCTAGTAATTTCAGAATAGTGAGCATTATTTCAGTAATAAGAAATAATTTAAGCTAGAGTTACAAAACATGTAGATGAATATGACACAAGAGGAATTACTCAGCACAACCTCTGTGAAGGAATAATATCCCTCTCCAGTCTTCTAGACTATTTTGAAGGTGTCAACTAAATCATAGGTAAAGGAAAACTGATTGACATAACTTATGTGGATTTTCAAAAACCAATTTACAAATCCTTTGAAAGAGGCTATTAAAGAACCTGAGTAATTATGGATTGAGAGATAAAGTACTCTCATGGAGCAGAAATAAATCTGATCAAAATTTTTCAAAATTGAAAATTTCAACAACATTTTGAATTTCAAAATTTCAAAATTAAAGAAATAACCAGGATATTTTGACACCATTTTCCTTATTTCCCCAATTTTTGACCAAATATAGAGCTGGGTTTTTTTATTTAATTTAATTTCTAGTAAAAAATAGAAAATAAATAGTAGGAATAAATGGTAAATTTTCAACATGGCAATATTTTAATAGCAGAGTACCTCAAGATGCACTACCAGCACTTATGTTGTTTAATAAATTTATTAATGATCAGGAAAAGAGGATAAACACTAACATGACAAAATCCACACTACAGATGACAAAATTATTCGGGATAATCAAGACTAGAGAAGATGTAAAGAACTTCAGAGAGAACTAACAAAACTAGATGAATGAGCAGCAAATTGGCAGTTAACATTCAGTATTGACAAATACAAAGTAATATACATAGACGGGATAATTTGAACTGCTCATACACATTTGTGGGCCTCTAAATTCTCTACAGAAACTCAGAAAAAACATCCATGGGTCGCTCAATGAACATCTCTGCTCAGTGTGCAGTAGTGGTAAAAGAAGCATAACTAATGGTAGTATGTATAAACATAAGGTTGAAAATAATACTGAAAATATGATAATGGTATTTTATAAGATGATGGTATGCCCTCCTCTTGAATATTGTATTCAGTTCTGGTCACCACATCCAAAAAAAACAAAACATATAGCAGATATAGATATTCTATCAGATATTCCAGAGACAAGCATTTAAAATTGTTAGAGACATGGAAAGAATTCCATATGAGAGCGACTGAAAAGATTATAACTAATTTAAAGAGAAGACACATAAAAATGGACACCATAGAGGTATGTAAACTAATAATGATACAGCTAAGATTAATCAGTCACTCCTCATACTGCAAGAAAATTGGACATCCAATATAAATGAAAGGCAACACATTTAAATTTGTTAAAAAGAAATACTTTTTTACACAATTTATAAATAATCCAAGGAATTTACTGCCATAAAATAAATTGAATCCAAGAGTTTAGCAAGATTCAAGAAAGACTGGACATTTATATGCATAGTAAGAACATCTCCAGTTATATTAATTTGGATTAAAGATATAAGGGATATACATTCTTCAGTGCATAAGCTAATCACTAACTGACAGGGGCTAGGAAGAAACTTCCTCTATGGGTAGGTTATTCCATAATTGTCCATCCTGAGAATTCTTGTACCTTCCTCAGAAGCAGCTGTTGCTCATCCCCTTTTTAAGAAAAGATACTGAACTAGCTTAAACACTGGTCTGATCTAGTTTGCCTCTCACACCAGGTGGTTCCCCCTGCCTAACTTTCTTTGACAAGGACATGCAGACTGTATTCCCATCAATTCAAGACCAGGATCTGGGTAGAAGTTTCCAAGGTCAGAATGCCTGTCTGGTGGGGGTCCCAACAGGTGCAGGCAGAGGAAGAACTAGAAGTTGTGTTGCTGACATGCCATTTTCCTCATCTTCCTTGCAGAGTGACTGCAAGTTAAGAGGAAAAAAAACAAAATTACTTCCCTGTCTTTCTCCACTGGCAAACTCAGCTGGATAACTCCCTTAGTCTCTCAGATACCTTTGTCTCACCACCCACGTCATAAGCTACATGTCTCCACTTTCAAGGCCCTTCACCGCCTATCCCCACCCTACCTATCATCTCTTATTCACTATCAAGATATCAATTCCCACCTCCAATTGGCCAGTGATGCCAGCCTCCATTGCCTACTTGTTACATTTTCAAAAAATCATCTTTGTGCTTTCTCCTGTACTGCCTCTCATGCTTTGGAGGAGCGCCCCATAAACATCCGCAAAGCTTGTACTCCCCAATATATCTGTCTGTATCCATCTATTGCCTCCTGTTTTATACTTAGATGATAAGCTCTTTAGGATAAGGACCGTCTTTTTGTTTTATGTGGAACACAGCCCAATGTGGAGGAGGTCCTGAACCATGACTGGGGCTCCTAAGTGCTACAATGGTAATAATAATAATAATAGTATTTATTTATTTATTTATTTGTTTATTTTCAGGCCTCCAGTAGGATAATTTTACTTTCTTGAGCTCCTCTTTACTTATTTTTTCAGAATGCATTTTGTTTCAATAACCTTTACATTTTAGTATTTTTTTAAACAGGAAACAAAATATTGGGTAAAATATAGAGCAAGTAAAAGCTGTTGTATTGACAAGCCTGAATATTGAAGTCTTCTATCTACTGAAGAGGTAAAGCAAAGGTAGCAGCAATGTAACCTTCCTCCACACTATCTGTTGTGCTTCAGCCCTGACCTGAACGGACCATATCTACAGAGGAAAGGAAGTTCAGTTTAGGCCCAGTCAATCCTGAGCCTCTCTGCTAAGGCTCCCAGCAAGGGGTCCAATTATTGCCACTTGTGTTGGTGGCTTTTTTGTGCTGTTGACACTTATTCAAAAGAACTGAAATGAGATCCTAAATTAAATTTACACAGGCCACTGTACAACTATCAGGCCCTGTTTACAGTCCTTATTCAGGCTAGAGTCCTAATAAAGTCAACAGGAGTTTTTGACTAAGTAAGGACAGCATGAACAGGTCTCTCATATGGTTAAAAACTTCTGATCATCACCAGAATTCTGTTTCTAGCTTTGACATTGGCCTGGTGGGTGACCTTGGGCAAGTCACTTCCCCTCGTTGTGTCTCTGTTTCCCCCATCTGTGAAATGGAGATAATGATACAGACCTCCTTTGTTCTGTAAAGTGCTTTGAGTTCTACAGATGAAAAGTATGATATAACAGCTAGGTGTTATTAATTATTATTATTATTACCAACCTGGCTTGGTTTTGAACTAGGGTGAATAGTGCTATACCAGTGCTTTGAACAATCTAGTAGCCACAGTCAGATGCTGTAAGCCTGCTAGAATAACCCAACAGAAACTAAACACCTGTGCCATCAGGAAGAGATTTTCCCCAAGGGAGGTTAATCAGAAATCAAATCAAGTTAACATAAGCAAAAGAGAATAACAGGAAACTTGCCCACAATTCTGGCCAGCTCCCAGTCCTGTGACCCCTGGATGTGGAGACCCAGAGACATTCTCACTTCTGTGTCACTCAGCCAATTTTCAGACCTTCCCCTAAGCACCTATATAAGGAAAGGAGAAAGATGAGTTGAAGTTAACCACTTGTCCACAGGTAATTATGTCAACTTCTTCTACCTAGATAACAGAAAATACACTGGAAAAGATGCTTAATTCTCTAATTTACCTAAGACGCAGCTTCACTGCTGTTAAATGATTGCTGTGTCCTTTGGACTGAATGCTCTTTAAAATTCAGTAGGAAGCACTAGCATCTTAAAATATTGACTCGTTCTTGTATGACTTCAGGTCTAAGGCAGGCATCCCTGGGCTAATTAGAACTTTAGACTGAATTATATAGCTCAGAAAATCATCAGAGGCAAATAATGACATTTGTGAATAAGTGAAATCATTGGCATAAGGGAGAAAGGGATCATATAAAAATAAAAGCAGATTACCTGGAGTTTAGGAGTTGTCAATTCTATTTATTTTAAAAGAATAATAATGCAGTGGGCCCCGTCTGGTTCTTGTCTCATCTCAGGTGAGGGGATAGCTCTAAAACCTTTATAGAAAAAAAGGCTCCTAGCCCACGCAAATTCATATTCTGCTCATGCTCACCAGTGAAATATTCATGTTAGGAAAGATTGAAGTAAAAGAGGAAATTATTTAGAAGCTGAGGTGGAAAGTGACAAATACCTCAGTGCAGCTCGCCATGCTGCTGAGTGGGAGAGATCTCCACCTTGCAGGTGTTCTCAGAAATACTTAGAGTTGCCATCTCAACCCTCCTGGTGGTCCCTCCAGGTCAGAGTTGATGCATGTTAGTGAGTTTGTGGGAGGCTTACATTATGCTGCCTTTGCTGGACCTGTTCTGTGGATAAGCAAAGGACTCCAAGTAGTATCTTTTACTAGCACCATATACAATTTAACAAACAAAACCAAAACCCACTCTGCAATTAAATGTTTATTTTTCTAAAATTTCCAAGGAATTAATAAGCAACGTTCATCATGTCTCTGTCCTCCTTTTACCTTTCTTCTTGGTCTCTTTTTCTTTTTCTAATCTTTACCTGGCCAGTTCCTGAATAAAACACTGTGACTCTCACTGCGTCCTCTGTTGCAGGGAAACACAGGGCATACTCTATACCTATGATATTTGCATCTCCACTAAGCCAACTTGCAGTATATATCTGTATTTTAATTCTGGAAATGGTATGTAATTTCCTTGTCCTCCTGTCTCCCCACTCCCTCTCCTAATAGCAGAAAGGCACTGGAGGGTCGCATGGGGCTGTGTGTTACAGGCTGCCTGCAGGACCCTGGCGGACGAGGCTGTATTTAATGAGCACATCTTCACTGACAGATTCATTATTTGTGTTCGGTCGCTTCAAGTCAAAACTGATTAGTTACACTTACTGCAGCAAAGATTTAATGATTTTATTGTTTATCTTCAATTTATTTTGATTAACATCTCCGTTCTTTTCACTGCAAGTGCAATTAGGTGTAATATAACAGCGACTACTTTAATTTTGTTGAAATTAAGATGAATAAGTGACGGATTATGGCACTTTGTTTAACAAATAAATCATAGTTAAGAGGATTGTATTAGTAATAAATGAAAAAAGAGACAGTCTAATTAAAATGCATGGATCTGTTAGCTTCAAGTGTACCAAAAAACCCAGTGAATTTTCATTTTAAAAATCAACTAAATTTAGGGATATAACCTGTTCAGTGACAATAAGAAAACTGAAAAGTGATGTATGTTTTTAAAATGATCTGCATTTCTTGTTGTGTGGTATGAGGTGGGAGGAAGTGGAGGCAGTGAAGTGAAGACTTAAATTATAACCTTTAAGAGTTAGGATTATTGTGTCAGGAAACACCGCAATTAAAGCCTGGCTGAAATAAACAGGCTGAGAGACCAAAAGAAAAAAAATGTCTCATTAGCTCAATTCTCACACGTTCAAACTTCAGCATTTTCTGCAGATGAACATTCTCCAAGCCCCAGCCACAATTTTTCTTTAACTTCACAAGGTGCAATTTGCTGCCATGGCAGAAGTCTCAAGACACATAAAATGGGAGAGAGAGACAGAGCGAGGGGAATTGAACCAACAGTGAGTAAAACAAGATTTCTGTGCACAAGCATCCCCAAATCATAGGGTAGGTATCAGGGCAGCAGTCCTGGAGCCAGCTTAATGTGGGGGTCACATGGACTTTGGCTTCCACTAGAGAAAAACCAAGTGGAAAACGAACTCTTTGGAATCAGAAACTTTATCCCTCTGATGTTAAAAAGACCTTGTATTTGACAGGACAGCTTTGAAGATAAGACAGAAGCACTCTCCAGCTACAGGCTGTTCAGCACCCTGCACTGCTATCTGCAATGCACTTCAGTTCAGTTTCACAGAGTATTAAAAGCAAGAGAAGGGTAGGGGGGGTTGTTTTTTGTATATTGAATAGTTACTGTATTTTGAAAAATGCTGCTGTCTCTTGCCCTATGAGAGTTCAGTCCCATCGGGCTCATCTTCATCATCCTTCCTTCTCTTTGCACTATCAAACTGGCCAATGGCTCTCTGCTAGCCAACATGTAAATAGATTTTAAAAAATTTACATTCCCTTGACTACACATATGAGAGGTCTATAAACTAGAGTGTCTTGGCACTAAATCAGGGAAGAGTTGAGGAGGGACTTTTCCCCTATGCCAGAGATGAGGGAAAAAAATTCAGATTCTAACAGAAGATTTAGGGTTAGGGAGGATGAGGAAAACTGAATGCAAGTTCTATGTGCACCTTTACTTTAACTCCCCGTATGTGTTTAAGGGTCAGAAGGAAAGAAACAGAGTTAGAGAGTAACCCATAATACCGCAAGACCTATAGGAGAGTCCTCGGCTCTTCCTTGTCCATGCCTCTTAAATTTTCTCTATGTGAGTATTTATCATTTTAACTGTTTTATAAAGTATTTTCAGATCCTCAGATGGAAGCCACTAATCAAAGAGCACATTATTAATTAATTATTATTAATAATCTGACACTAATTTAATTGTTTGTCTCTGTAAAGAAATTTTATCTTGGTAAAAAATTGGGATACAGTTTGTCTGGCAAACTATAACCATCTGATCATTCAGGACATTTTGGGTCTCTGTGGTTTATTTTGTTTACACTGTACATTCCTTGGAGAAGGGATTTCATCTTCCTTTTTTCATTAAAATATCTAGAAACATAGGAACTTAGTGGAGCTAAGCCAGTTTACACCAGCTGAGGATGTCCCCCATAAATGGAAATAGGCTCAAAAATTCCTCTTAGCAAATACCTACAAAAAATGATTGAGAGTGGAATCAGGACCATTATCTCTTACTTATACTGGTGCAAATCAGAAATAACTGAAGGCAGTGGACTTGTATCAGTGTAAACTGATGTAAGTGGTTGATAAACTTCTGAGGCTTCTGGTCTTTGCTTCTGATTACAATACTCTGATTCACTAATATATTGAAAAAAGTGAGTTTTCTAAAGTCTATAAAAATCTAACAAATCTGGATGCTTTTCATTCTGCAGTACTTAAATGTATTTACAAGTATTTCTCTGTGTGTTACAGACACTCTTCTGGTATCAGCTTCCAGTATTTTGGTAAATAAAATAGACGAAAGGTTTAGTCAGAGAGAAAGGGAGACAGAGAGAGTAGAAGATGATGCTAATGACCAAATCAACCTGTAAAAAGCAGCCTTGCTCTGACTGGAGCCCCAGTCATCAGCTGAGTGTCATGCAGGAAAGCTAGGAAGAGCTGGGGGAGGTTGTGGAGAGGTTGGCGAGCTGGAGACTGGCAGCATCATTGGTTTGAACAGGCCGTGATTGATTTGTCACCAGAGGCCCATTTGACTGGGCGAAAAGCCCTTCTGATCTTAATCTCTCTCTGCCTCCCTACCTCCTCTGTCCCTCTTTCTCTCTCCACACTTTGGAGCTGGCACTTGCGGGCTGGGCAAGGGGGCTCAGGTTGAGGCTGACACAGAACTGAAGGGTCGGAGGTCACTGCTGCTGAAGCCCTATAACGAGACGAGGGAGATCCTGGCTCTTCGTACCTTTCACTTTCTCAGTGTCGCCTTTCAGAACCTTAGAGGGTTTACAACCCCCCAAAACACACACACACACAGAGATACAGAAACACCCCCCCCCCTCCACCACCACCACAGGCACAAAACTGCATCGCCCCTCTCTCTCTGTTTCTCACACACACACACACACATTCTCTCCACACACCCCCCTCCACCTTCCCATTATCTCTGGCTGAGAGAAACCTCTAGATCTACAAATATTAATTGCAAAAGACAACGAAAGGTAAGAAGGCGTCAATTATCCAAAGGTCTCGTGATGTTATTTCAAGTCAATTGCAAATGTGTGAGAGGGGAAGATTTCGCCCCAGTGATTCCTGTCTGCTTGGCTGATAGGGACCGGAGCCGATTCCCTCCCAGAACTGCTGCAGCTATGCCTCAAACCACACACTTTCCTGAAGGAGCCACCAGCATGGGCCTTTCCGAAATCTCTCTTTATTTCATTCATTAAGGGCATTAGGCAAGTTGGAATTTGTATGAGGAGGATCCTATGGGAATACAGTCTCCAGGGTAGGTATTTTCATGACTTTCGACATCCTGAGGCTCTCTCTCTGTATCTCTTTCTTTCTCTCTTCCCGGTTAGATGGGGTTTTGGAGGGGACTGCCCTCAGCTTCCAGCTAATCCTGGGGAAATGAATTATTTGGCGCTGCAAATGTTGAGTGAGAAAATTTATTTCAGAGAAGTGGCAATTACCCGCTAAGGAATTAACAGATCTCTCTGGCTACTTTTGTTAATGGGCATTATTATTATTACTATTATTATTATTCCTACCTGGTTTAAGGTTCTTTCCCACACGAGTGTTTTTAATGGCAATTGCATTCGTTATCCAGGAAAAAAGAGGTAGCAAACTGGGCAAGAGCAAAATAATATTAACCAAACAAAAGCATACTTATTAAGTGGGCTGTTGTATTCGTATAAAAGCAGGACAATCACAATACTCCAGCTCATTTCACTTGGCAAAGGGACATGGCACCAATTTTTTAACTTTAAAATAGTTTAATGAACATGAATGGAGAAATAATTTTTCTGTGTGTTTAGCAGTCTATAAAGAAGAGAGAACGCTTTAACTTTGATCGCCACAATTAGTTCCCTGGGTATCTAGAGGGGAACAGGGCAACCCTGGGAGCCTCAGTTCTTTAGATACAAAAGCATTTAGATCGCTTTAGAGCAGTTAATCCTGAGACTGGCTAGGGTCCCTTTTGTTTTCTAACTCCATTGTGGGTTTTGTTCAGTTTTTTCTGTTCGCATGATTGACTGCCCAATGGATGCTAATTATCCAAATGTCGCTTCTGTCCTTTGAGTGACTTTCTATGTATTATGGGCAACTGTCATGCATTCTGTCATTCTATATCATATTACATGTATTATCATATGAAAATGGTACTCTGCATAAAGGAAGGTGTCTGAACCAGCAGATGCTGCAGATATTTAGAGGACTTCCTTAATTTGTATGGATTTCTTTAGAAAATCGGTCAGAAAGCATTTAGGGGAAATTCAAAAATGGAAAGTTTATCAGGTAATTATTTTTGTCCTTTTGCTGTTTACATGATCATGTGTAAAACATTTACTATCTCCACTTTCTGAAATCTGCAACCACCTTCATGCTATTGAACCAGGCAACCCATCTGTATTTATTAGAGTATGACAGCTTAAGCTAATTAAACTGATATCTGTCTAAAATAATAAGCCCAGAAAGTTAGAATAAATATTATGATTATAAGTAAAAAAGGCAGCTATGTAGCACAAATGTTATTTTTTTAATGATAATCTGAAATTTCTGTATGAAAAATACTGGATGTTGAATTACAAACAGTGAATATTAGAATTGCACAGAAAAGATAAATTTTCACAGAAAATATTTTTCTATAGAATTTTATCTCTACATGACAATTAAACAGGATCCAGGATAACACAGTCTTGAGCTTGCATATTCATTTATTTTATATGTATGTGAACATATATATTTTAAAAGATAGCAAGGGAAAGGATTTTATGACAATATTTCCACTAAAATAAACACACCTCTGTGTAACGTGCATGCCAACACTTAACAGGAATGCAAGATTTATAACGATAGGGCTTTTTAGACTTACACTCTAGGGTCCATTGAATCCATAGACACATCCACACTTTCCCCTCCTAAAATGTTAGGACAGTATTATATATTTGCTATTGATAAGAAATGTTATGGATGCATATATAGTACTGTAATTAATTATCTTGTGCATCATCAAATACATGAGCAATAAGTTTTCATCAATGATATAGCTAAATTATGGTGCATATATTCTTTAAGAAACAAAAAAGATACTACAGAAGGGCTTGCTCTGCTGTACCAAGATGCTTTGAATTTTTCCAATGATCAAATATACATGATCAAGCTGTGCTTGTTAGGGTATGAGGACCTCAAAACGGTCAATGGTTATTGATCAGACTGTTAAGTATTTGTGCACGATTCTTTATATCCCAAAAGATTCAGGGAAATGAACAGTAAGAAATTGCATTAGAGTCTACCTTTGTTTGACACAGATGTATCAAAATAGTGGATTCATTGCCAAACCGATTGGAAAATGTGTGCTGTATATTATCACACAAGAACTCCAAATATTGAGGTTACAATTTCATCTTTTCTGCTGTCATTGGTAAATTATAAACAGCAATTTCAAAATTTAGGACATCGTTTTTTTATAACATAAATATTGAATAATTGATAAGAGCAGATTTATACAGGAAAAACAGAGATGGAATCATAGCTTATCTGTTGGCCCACACACCTTTCCTTGCATTTTGAATTATGCCACAATATATTTCTTTAACTGCACTTGCAATAATATTGATGTAATAGAATAGATGATAACAGGAAGTTCTTTATTTCTGTCACTCCTATAGAATATCAAACCATAGACAAATCCAGCTGTTTTCATTTGTTTTGGTAAAAAAAAAAAAAGTTTAGGTTTTTTTATAAATGGTTTTAATTAGACACTTTTTGTTAGTAGATCTGTATATTTGGCAAGTAAACCAGAATATTTAAAGCTGTCCTTTTGTGTTTCTTAATATTTATATTATGTCCAATAGATAGCTAAAATGTCTTCAAAAATGTATAATTTTGTATCTTTTTGTTTTTGAATTTACTGTAGTTAAAAAATTTGTTTTGCAAGCCAAATTATTTAACATGGTAAGAGAGAACCTAATGTGTAATTCTTGTGAAATCATATAAGAGGTCTACTTTGAGTTTTATTATGCTGTAAATTAAGTGAATTGACAATACCTATCCTGCATATAGAAATCTCGTAAGATAATCTTATTATATATAAAGAAAACAAATTAACCTAAAAATAATGTTCAAAAATATTAGCTTTGAATAAGTCTCAGTATTTGTGTGTGTGTATAAACATGCACCTTTGTATAAATAACACAGAGATATGATATGTATATGCACACATAAACACAAATCTATAGATACAGATTTATATATACAGAAATTGCAGTTTATGGAAGTATTAACAGGGTACACCTTGAATATATCCCGCATATTTTCAATCATTTTCATATTTGGTATCTCTAAACATATCTTAATATTTTTCCAAATTCAAATTACACACAAAGTAATCAGCCCCACTTGTACTTATATGAAAACTTCAGATAGCATAAACTTGGCAAAATGTCACTGATTGGTTGGAAATGGCCTTTCACCTTATTGTGTCTGAACTGCCACTTAATTAATCTGTTCTTGTTTGAGAGCTGACAATATTCAAGATAAGCAGTATATTGAAGAAAGCACATAGAACTTTAAAGGATGCACTATATTCATTTTTTTAGTGACAGAACTTGAATGAATAATTTATTTTTACTTAAATATGTCTATAAGATGATCTCATCTTTTCAATTTTCTCCTTAGTTCTCCATTATAATTTATTGCTATTGCAAATATTTACTTACATAGGATATCTGTATCTGCCTTTACATTTGTACTTTTGTCTGCTCTAATAGCCCACGTTAGTTCTGTAAAGTTTGCATCTGGTTTCCCTACCTGCTTGCTGTATTTTGAAAGTGTTTTTCCAAGACATATGGTGGGCATTTGGTTAGTCCAGATAAAGGTTTTTAGTGACAAAATATTGACTGGATTTGGTGTTCACTTATGAAGAATGACATTATTTCCACAGACATCTCAGCCATATACATGGAATAGTTAATTAATTAAAGGACCTGCTAATTGCTACTTGAGTCACAGTGCAGAGCTGATGAAGAGCGCTTGGTACAAGGTTAGGTTCTCTGTTTTAAAGAACATTTTAATTTAAAAGATTTCTTTAAAGTACATCTGAACATTTTTTACATTTTTCTTCTGGTTCCTATATCTGGTTCACACTCAAGTGTTCAATTGATCTTCAATTAATGATAATATATAGTCAGGGTTCTTCAGCTGGGATAAATTGATGGGAAGCTTTGTTTCATTTGGTGCAGGTGGCACTGTTTAATAAGCACAAGAAAGGGTGAATAATGTAGTGTTTGCAAAGAGAAATAAATGCAAAATAGAGAGTTGCAATTAGAGCAGTTCAGAGAAATAGAGAATAAATATGAAATGGCCAGATATCTTGCAAATTTCAAATGAAATAGTAATCAGTATCTGATTGCAAACTGCCATATTAATTTATGAATGTTTAAACGTACTGCTTTAAAGTAAATTTGGTGAGCAAGTGTGCTTGCATGAAGCCCACACATTTCATATATGACATGCACCATAGTTCTCATTTTAAAACACATTGTATGATTTTTTTTCTCTGATACTGAAATAAAAATTAAGTTCTAAAATCTCAAGTATAACATCAACACATACTCTAATAATTAGCTTCTGAATTATATTGTAAAGCATTTCAAGCTTTGTTTTTATTTAGTCAGGTTAATTATGTATGAGAAAAATTATACTACAGAAAATCAAAGTGTGAAAACTTGCATACCATTATTCATAATTTAATGGCAAGGGGCTTGCTAATGATTTTCACACATGCAAAAATAAAGTAAAATAAAGTTGCGGAATTTAGGTGTTTTTTTAAATTAATATGGTAACAAAAATCTGGCCAGGTAGAATCCTTGAAAATGAAAAGCTTGTAAGGACAGATATTGCACATCAAAAAAAAAAAAAAAAAACCAAAAAAACAAGTAGATGTCATTGGAGTTGATAAATGACAGAGAAAAGAGAAATGATGTTTGATTTTTAAAAACAGACAAACTTGATTTCCAATGTGTGTCTGCCAGGTAAGAGGATACTGTTATGAACTGATTAACAAAAGAATGTGACTGTATTAGGCATTTCAGCAACACTTCTGCATCTAAAAATTTCAACTGTAGACAGATTTTCCATAGACAATTCCCCCCCTACTGCTAACCTCTTAAATATACCTATAAAATACAAAATGTTCCCAATCACAACCAATGAAGGAGACTTCCTTACATTAAATGAGTCTAATATTGTGTTAGGAATCTGAAGTACTTTCTGATGTGGTTAAATTTGGTTGTAGAACTGAAAGGAATATACTCAGCACATCTCTCTAAATATTTGTAGCTGGATACAAGGTTTAGTTAGCGATTAAGTAAAATATGGACTGAGTCATATTCTTAGTCTCTGATTATTCAGAAGAGGCAGTGCTAGTGGAGTCTTTCACTACAAACCCTATTTTTGTTATGTAGCAGTGTTTACCAAATCCACAATATACCCAATCAGGGCAGCCCCCAAAACATCTAGGATTGGTTGATATGGAACTTGTAAAATGTTTATGAGTGAGTGTTTGCCTGGCAATGCAGTTCTTGGTGCCCTGCTGTCAGAGTGGAATTACTGATACTATTACATAGTGAAAAAGGGCAGTGGGGGAGGACAGGAACTTTCCCATCTAAACTCTTTATGTGCATTTAGACACAATAGTTTTCAGTGAGACAAAATACCTTCACCACTTTGTTAAAACAAAATCTGTTTATGCTAAGCAAGAAGTGTATTCCTATGAAGAATTTTACTGTGGTTATTGTACTTAACTGTACAGTCTTATAAAGTAACCAGATTAGCAAAATGGCAATTAAAGAACTCAGAAGTATTCTGGACAAGATTTTAAATAGATTAACATTAAGGAGCAGTTGCAGCAGAGACATCTTGTTGCAATATTTACTTTTGTAACATACATGTACTCTTATACCCTCTGCATGAAATTTAACTTGTATGATCTAAGTACTATGTATTTTGTTAAAATCATACTTCAAGTATTATTTAATGACAGATGCATGATGATTCAGGATTGAAGATTTAAAGGCATCAACAAAAAGCTATATTCCCTAAAATAATAATCCATTATTTATCTAAAATACATAACCATTGACCTACCCATTTGTATTTCCTTTACTGATTCACTGTAATAAAAATGAAGATTTTGTCACCACTTTGGGAAACTGTGCCAAACACCTTAAAACACCTGTCACATGCCAACTTCACTTCATTCCTCTCCTCAGGGAGCAGATACATCTGGAATCATAATCACAGATAAAACCTTGACAAAATTGCCTATGAGCCCAGCCCCTCTCCCCAACATCTACCTTTTCATCACATTTAATACAATATTAATATCGGTTACTAAAAAGGCTTACAACCTTTACATTTCTGACATATCATGTTCAAACCTATATTTCACACTTCTTGTTTCTGTTTTACGTCCAGTACACTTAACAGGACTCTGGAGAGAAGATCATGTGGCTGAAGATTCCCCTCCCTCTCTGACACACATAAAGGCGTTTTCAGAACTGTTCAAATACCTACTGTCCTATAAACTAAAAAATCTAAGATTATGTATATCTTATTTAGGTCTGAGATATGTATATGTACACACACACACACACTTACAGGGTTGTATTTATTTCTGAAGCCAATTGCCTGTATCAATGACAAAGCAATTTTTATACAACATCTGGGTAAATCATCCTCAATATTTTCCTTAGAAACATTTTTTATTCTTCTTGCAAATCAGGCAAATACAATTAGATAATTTTATAGAGTAATACTATCTGATCTTATTTATCAATGATTGACAGATTTTCAAATCAGAATAAAACACATTCTTTGCTGATCATCTTCTGGAAAGTGGGCTGCTTGCATTGTCTTAAACTAGGTATATTGCTGAGATACAGCAGGGGAGCTCATTCAGATTGGAGCAAATGGTGAGATTATAGATCCAAGAGATGCTACCCTGCCCCAAAGATTCTGGGTTTAGATCATATTTAGTTGCTGAGTCCCTGGAATGGTATTTTTTGCCACGTGCTAGTATAAAACATTCATCAACTGGGGTTACAAACAAATGCAATTGGAGAGGGTTGTCGAATTTTCATTTATTACTGTGCTTGTAATTAATACCATGCTGAAATATCTCAGGCAGTTCACTCTATTGCTTTGTTCATGTTAGACTGGTGACAGCAATACATTTCGATACATAATTAACAGTTTAGAAAGGCAATAAAAATTTAAAAAATCCCCAACAAATATAATAGACATCTCTTGAGCAAAGGACATTTAAATAGGTTGCCAGTTATTCTCTCAACATCTTTATGTGAGTGAAAAAAAATATACACTATGAAATATTCCTGAGACAAACCACTTTAATAAGCAAGAAATATAATTTCCTATGACTCATACACCCGGCTGCACTAGCTGGATAAGTATAGTGATGGTGTAGCAAAGAAACAGCAACATAAAATGTACTTCACTCTGGAAAGTTAAAACACCTTTACAAATACATTCATTTACAGTTTAGGGTGATGTTAATATCTGTCCTATTGTAAATAGTCTGATGTCTTTAATAGGATTATACCACTATTCTCCTTTACTTTAAAATGACCCACAGTGTCTCACTTGTTACACAATAAGTATAAAATGGGATAGATGAATGGAGTAATCATTTCATTGAATCGTTTCAAGTCCTTCTGGAAAGCAACTGAATCTGAAGCATGTTAGTCTTTCTCCAGTGACTGAGGAAGATGCAGAGCTGGGCTCCACTTGCTGTCAAGAAGAAAACTGTATCACATTTTAGGAGAACAGCATCATTGCCTATAAAAATGAAGAAGAGACAAAATAAATAAAACCAGTTAATGTTGTAGTTAACTTGCAAATCAAGTAAATCTGTTGATACAGTATTTTAGAAATAAACGATAACAACATCACACCAAACACACATTTCTGAACATATAAGACTTTTCATTTTGATTTAATGGTATATAAGCGTCAACTATTGCTTTCTTTGCTGGTACACACTTCCTGATGCCTACTGTGAAGGGTGCCCATATTTACAACTGAGTAAGATGATTAATTACACCTTGTCAATCACGGTGCATGAAGACATAACACCACAGCAGACAATGAAGAAGATGCCTGAAGCTGCAATTACGTTTTAATTCATAGTTTATTGTATGTCCCGTATATTGCAGTCTAATAACCGTATGGGGCATCAAAAACATATGAGATATCAATCACTCTGCCCCCTGCTCTCTCATGTTTATATTATTCCACACCCTTTAATTTGCCATAACTAGTTACTTGTTTTCTGAGCTTTCTTCTATTTTTTCTTACCTTTGGTTTCCATTTATCTTTTATTCGCATTATCTTTATCCAACAGCTATAAAGTATGGATGCAAGTTTGCAGCTCACTTAAAATCTGTAACAGACAACCTGAAACCCAGCAATTAGCAAAGACAGCTTAGACTTGTGTCCCTTTGTTGAAGGAGGCGTTGAATTCTTTTGTTCTGATTTAGTCACGGTAGCTGGGTGGAAGCTGGTACCTCATTATGTGGTTGGTCTGTTTAGCTGGTAGGTAGCAGATGGTACTGGAGATGACGTTACCAGAGAGAGGCAGGGTAGAGAAACTCAAGACCTGTGATTTGTTCACCTGTCACCTACTACAAAATACAGGTTAAGAGACTTTATTATTAGCTTCACTTTTTTAAAATGAATAATTTCCCATTTCAAAAGAGACCCTATTTGATTTTAAAAGATGATTTGTATTACAGTGGTTTTTCCTCTGTTCATTATTCGAGAATATCCTGCTTTTTATTCTGAACAATGTAAATGTCATTCATGTGTCAGTATGTACACTAGCAGCTTTGTGTTTACAATCTATTACTTTCCTTGTTGTATTCTAGTAGCAAGGGTTGGATGCCTTCTTGTGTTTGTATATCACTTAAGAAGATAATCAGAGATAGTAGCCTAAGAACTGGATGTCACTGCCATACCTTTTCAATCATATCACTTCTGTTATTGTTTCCAGCCACTTATTCAATATAATTATATGAAATATAATCTAATCTTTTAGAGATAATTAGCAATGTCTGAGGCCTGACATTAAGTAGAAGAGGCTATGACCTGTTTCAGCTATAAATATATTTAGAACATGTGCAGTAAGTTCTGTATTATAGAATTAAACTTGTCTGAAGAGATCTAAGGAAAATACAGTATATAGATACAGAACACATACAGCAAGATACCTAAGTAAAAGTAATGCAATTGTGTTCCGTGACAAGACATGGCATTAGGCAAACAGTACTGTGTGTAACTTTTTACCTGATTTTTTTACCCCGGTACACTATTAAATGGAGGCAAACCACCCATCATAGAGAATACTAGTGAGGTCTTGCATGTTGATTAGTTGGAAAGGGGTAAATAAAGTGTAGAAAAGAGCAAAAGCCACATACCTGTTACTATCAACATGTATGGTGATTCATCTGTCCCTGTACATTATAATAAAAATAATTTATATATATATATATATAATGGAGTGAAAGAAACAATGAGAATATGAAAACACAAAATAAACTACAGATTGTCAAGAGAAATACTGTACAAATCTGATCATTCTGTTTCATTTTCTAATCAGAATTAAAATACCAGTTTCCTTTGTTTCCAAGCACTGATAACTTTGGCACATTCTCTGTATATATCCCACAGATGCCAGATTAGCCTGCGTTCTGCACGACTCCTCGAGGGCTCTTGAGGTTTTTTTATATAAATCTCTGTGAGACATAATATGCTGACAACACCTTGTTCCTCACTCTGAGGTGAAAATGTATTTAATCATTTGAAACTATTCAAAGGGAAAGGTAGCAGTGAGTATAGTTTATTATAAAAATGTCAAGAAATACATAAAACCAAGAAAGGAATAAAAGGAATAATTCCAACTGTAGCTAAATGTAGCCTTCTTCACTTTATTACACCTGTAAGAGGCAGACCACTACTACTGCTAACAATAATGAAATAATAAACAATAGTAATAATTTTACTCCATTTGTAAGATGCCAACCACTACTGCTAATAATAAAAACATGTAATAATTTTTATTCACAGGTCCCAGGTAAATTCTGGGATCTCATAAGTAAATTAAGACTTACTTTCCAACCTAATCCCTTTGCTACCATAATTAAAACACTGATATTTGACCTCAGAGCACTAAACCTTCCATGCCATCCATCTTGGAGAATATTTATAACTCTTGAGAGGTTTCCTTCGTTTTTTACTGGGGGATTCCTTGATGTCTTTGCCTTAAATTGGGAAGAGGCTTCTCTGGCCTAGTTTTCTTAAAGTTAACTTGGAAAGAAGAGAAGTGAGAAGGATCAGTTTGTGAGAGACTCCATGCAGTTTAATGGCACCAATGACAATATTCTAGTTATGACTATGTTTCAGAAGGAGGGTGAATGATGTTGGTTGCATTCAATGAATTGTATATGTTTCAGATCAGATGATCTCTGAGTGTAAACCATTCCTTGACCTCCTGAGTCTCCTGCCGGGAGTCAGTTCACTCTGATATATCCTGCTTGCAGCGGCCACTGTAACATCTAAATCATTTAGTGTTGCCAGTTAGTTAATGCGAATCTTCTTACCGATGCTGGTCTGAGTTTGAGTGGCTGCTGTTCATCTGCTCCAAGCACTCTCTCTTCTGGGTGCACGAGGCAAGGCGGCGCTGGATTTGCTGCAGAGAACAGGATCCCTGCCGGGTTTCTGGGCCCCCACGTGCTCAGATGTTAGTTACCTAGAGTGATGGGTCTGAAGAGGATGGGAAGCATTCTTTTTCTTTTTTTTTTTTGCAAAAGTGGGAAAATAGCAGCAAAGCCTCAACAGCATGAAAACTCCAGCTCCCCCCCAGCCTACCCCTAGTCATGCCTCTCCCGTCTCCACTCAGTGCCTCCATCCCAAGCACATGCTGCCTGGGCCAGGAGCTGTTGCAGCCAATGAGGGCTGGCCAGGACATGATGTCAGAGAGGCTGTAGAAAAGGCGCGGAGGCTTGCGCTGCGCTGGGACTGCAGAAGCTTCTCTCGCACTTTAAGGGATTGCGCCGAGCGGCAGCAGCTCCCCCCCCCCCCCCCCGCGCCCCATTACTCACGCGGCGCCGCCACAAACTTATGTTCCTGGGGACAGCGGGGCGCACGGCAGCTCCTGGGGTGCATGGTCCAGGGGGCTGTGGGGAGCAGGGGCTGCAGAGTGCCCATCCCCATTGGTGGCCGTCCCACTCTTCACCCCCCCCCCTGGGTTTTCCCTTTCCCAATGAGAACCGGGAGGTTGGGGGAGGAGCGGGGACAGGAGCAAACTTTGGCCCCGGGCTGCTCCTGCCGCTAGCCCTCTGGACTGAGTGCCCAGCGCTGGCATCTGCCCCAGCTCCCCTCCCGCCGCTGCCCCCCTGCCCTGCTCCCGGCTTTCTCCTCGGCGGCTTCGCACGGGGCCATGTAGGGGGCTGCCGTTGTTTTCCAGTTTATTTTGCACAGAAGATGGCTTAATTTTTGTCTATTAACCCTCCCCCCCCCCAGCCTGCCCAGCCTCCTGCCAGCTGGGCCGGGGCGGAGTGCCTGGGACTGCTCCGAGGGCGATGAGCCCTGCTCTGAAGAAGCCTCCTAGAGGGACGTGACGGGGCCACGCAACTGACTAGATCCAAGCCCTGAAGCCTGCGACACCAACAGCCCTGCTGCCCCCTCCCCGCAACCTCCCCTGCCCCCTCGCCCCACTGAAACCCGCGGATCGGAGCCTGAGCTGAGCTCCGGAGAGCTTCGCTGCCTGGCGCGTCCGGAGCCCGGCGAGAGACGGGGCGGCCGGGCTAGATGCATGGGGGAGGGCTCCGGTTAATGCAAGTGCTGGGCTCCTGCAGGGACCCCGACAGCTGTCAGCTGCAGCCGCAACTCGGGGCCTCCTCCTCCTCCGCTTCCTCCGCGATGCTTTTCCACAGCCTGGCCGGCTCTGAGATGCACGGGGTCATCGATGAGATGGACCGGAGAGCCAAGAGCGACGCGCCAGCCATCAGCTCGGCTATAGACAGGGGAGAGACCGAAACGGTAGGAGGCGAGAGAGCGGGCGACATACCCCCTCGACCCCCTAAAAATAGCGAACCCATAACGGTAACAACGCTTTCCCTTAACAAGAATAAACAGGGGGAAACGTAGGCAAAAATCATAACTAAGACGCCTAATAGGAACAAAAAAAATAAGCATAAACGCACCTAAAATCTGCGAAATAAAATCTAGGGGCTATGCATGTACCTGATAATAATGAGTAATAATAACAATAATAGGAACGGACGGATGAACTGAAAGGCACGGCCCTTGCGAGAACAGGGATAAAGCAGCAGCAGCCTTTTGGAAGAGCCCAGGAATTCCTCCTCCTCCCCTGCCCACAGCCTGGCTGGCCTTCTCCTAAAGTTTTTTGGGAAGAGGGCGACATGCTCTTTTATATAGTTAACGTTTTGGTGTAGCCAGATTTAGGGAGAAGGGACAGCATCCTGTCTGCAAAATGAAAAACACAAACACCAAAGGATTTCTGTTTTTTTTTCCAGATGGGATGAATACACTGAGGCAGTCACTACTGCGCGTCTAGTTGCAATGTTATAATCCATTCTTATTATTACTACCACTACTACTAATAATAACAAATAGAATCTGTTCTCGCTACAATGCGACAAAAAGAGAAGACGAATTTCAAAGGTTACGAACGAAGACACAATTTTTTCCTTTTAAAATATTTTGCTAGGGCTCATTTTGTATCTGGTGATTTATAATATTTATGTATTACGTTTATGGAGTTGAATAGATACTTCTGAATAAAATAATGTATTCCTTCTAAATGTCTTAAGCTAACTTAAAATCAAGCGAAGAGATTTTCAATTCCTTCAACATTTGTGTATCTCCTACTTTTTTTATTAAATAGGAATGATAACTCTTGCTAGGCAAAAAGATCCGTATTTAGGTCAAATATGCCTCTTCCTATAGAGCTGATATGGCCATGTGCACGAAAAAACCTTCCGAATTTGTTTTTAAGTTTTTCCATGTTGTATTATTTTTGTCAGCATTGTGTAGAAAATAACTGCCAATTAGTCTGTTTAAGGCTGAAATGACGGCTATAAAAGAGAGCCTTCGTACCTGGTTTATGCTCTAAATATTTTTAGTTTTCTTTTGAAAAGTTTGATTTCTTTTTTCCCCGCAGGTAAACAGTGTTTGAATTAGACAACTGATCTCTCTTGGCATAATTGTTATGACATTTATATATGTAAGCCACTGTGTGTGTGTGTAAGTAAAATATTATAAACAGGGGCTTAGACTATTAACTTCTTAAGCACCGTTCTTGGGTCCCCAAATATTCATGTCACTGGAAGAACAAAGCAGAAAAACAGTGTTTTATTTAAACTGTATTTACAGGAAGCTGCTTTTGCTTATAAAACGATCACTAATCAGGGTTCGGTTAACTCTTTAAAGACATAAACAGTGGAGCTGTGTGGACAGCATACCATACATTGCTATACTTTCATTTAAATCTAAATTCTGAGAGTGGATTCATTGAAATATAGGCATTTGGGCTATTCGCAAAGGATTTATGTGGCTTGTACAAGTGTAGTTGGGCTACTGGATAGTTCTAGTATATTTTAAAACATTCCCTTCATTATCCCTCTATTCTCTTGTTCCTCTTTTAGCTGTCTTCTTTATTTTTGCATTGCGCACCAGTTTAAGGTGCTGGATGGGTAAAAAAATTGTATCCGTCAGATCTATTTTTTTCCCACAATAAGTAAATATATAGGGAGTTTTAGGTGCCATGTTAAAAGCAAACGAAGAGGGAAATGTACAAAAGCCAGCTGCAAGGTCTGCCATAAATAATGCTTCGCATTTTATCTTTCCACGTGAATATTATTTTAAGATCCAGGATAAAACAAATGAGGATGTTTTCCTTTTGGTTTAAATGGTTTCCACCATTATTTTCTCACTAGTTAGTTGAAGTTGATTAGATTTTTTTTAAAGGAACTTTCGATTGGGTTGTGATCTGACACTAAACTATTAAATTATATAGGGGTTACATTTAGTTTATTGCTTCCAACTTTATCCCGGCATAACCTAAAATGCTCTGCTGCGGATTTTCCCCGTTTTCTTGATTGCACATTTCAGACTATGTAGTATTCTTGACAAAGCATTCTACGCTTTGAATTTAGTAATGTTCATCTCCTCCGCAGTTTTATTGACTCATCTGTTTAGTGCTTTGGGCTGGAATACATTTTGTTTGGAATCAATTTACAGAGAGCTCTTTCTATAACTCTATAACTGCCAGGATCTGTAATTTACCCGGATTTTAATATATATATATATACACACACACAAACATAGCCTTTCCTATACAGTCACTCTCCGTGTCTCCACTATATAGATATTCAGATATAGATATCTCAAATTAACTGTCTGCGATATGCCTGTTGTATGATTATTATGACTTGTTTGTTTGCAGAGCAGCATGGTTTTTGTTTGCTCTGGGACTGGCCGATCCAGTTCATATATACCATTTATTAGATTTAACCCGGATGGCCTTCCCCCTCACCCTGTAATATGTCCTTCTCGCATCCTATCCCCTCTGCCAACAACAACGTCCCTTCGCTTAGGATAGGGGCAGATATTTTAAGCCTTGGAAATCTTAAGGAAACTTCCCTTCCCCAGGGCAGGAGAAGCAGGTCAGGATGGCAGAGGCTGGAGTCCTCGGAGCTCCCTTTTCTCTGGTCTCTCAGTTAAGCCCCCTGGAGTGGAAGAGGAGAAGCCCAGCCCTGATGGTAACTGGGCTTGGGGGAGGAAGGGGAAGGGGGGTTGGTTAGTGGTGCAGGAGGGTTTCTCCCTCTGTCACTAACTGTCTGTAATTGTTTTCCCCCAGCAGACCATGCCTTCCATCAGCAGTGACCGGGCTGCCCTGTGCGCCGGCTGCGGGGGAAAGATCTCCGACCGTTATTACCTCCTGGCAGTGGATAAACAGTGGCACATGCGCTGCCTGAAGTGCTGTGAATGTAAACTCAACCTGGAGTCCGAGCTCACCTGCTTCAGCAAGGACGGGAGCATCTACTGCAAGGAGGATTATTACAGGTACGGACTGCCCCTCCCCCAGTGCAGGGAGCGGGGGAGGGCTCTGAGACCCACCCACCCACAGAACAAATCCAACCCCACTGCACACTGCATAAGGGGGGTACTGGGCAGACCCTCCCTGCGGGGCAGGGTATGGGCTCCCTAAGCGTCTCCATCCAGAGGGGGGATAATGAGGTAGGCAGGACAGGCTGCAGTCTTTGGAGGGAATGGGCCAATATCGGGGCACGAACCCCACCCAGGCTTAGAACACGTCCCCCCCCCGTTTCCTGCACTCTTTGAAGTAAAACGAACCAACTAAGGAGAAATACAACTTCGCTTTCTTCTCAGCCCTTGGCAAATAGTATTAAAAAAATAGTAATAATGATAGTTAATTAACGCGCCTCCAGTATTACTTTAAATACACACAGGCACACACACACACACACACGGTAAACTGTGTATGGATTGGCGCCCCAGATGCAGGGAGTCAGCCTGGATGGATGGAGTGGCAGGCTCTGGGGATAACTCACAGAAGGGCGAGAAATGTTATTCGTTAGGATATTTCTCCATTCAGTACGCTGGGTTTCAATGAAAAGGCTGTGATGGTGCCGGGCGATTTGAGCTGGAAAATGCCGAATTTCTCCCCTGGCACCCAAGCTGAAGGTCATACCCAGTCCCTTCCTGCTGTCTCGGATCTCCCGAGCAAGCACAGCAGACAAGTTTCGCTGCTGTCCCATGGCCCTGAGGGAGGATTTCGCTGCATTGGAGTTGCAGAAGTGAGGCGGGGTGGCAGGTTGAGTGTAAAATAATGTTGTTGCTAGATGGGAAGCAGAACTGGATGCCCTGCAAACCTCATGAGCCAGGGACCCTGGCAGGGGTATCTCCCCTCGGACTGGTCTGGCAGGACCATAGCTGGTTTTACGGCTTTCCACGGCTTGAATCTCTTTAGAGTTTAGAGCACTGGAAGACAAAGGCCACTTTGCAAACTTTACTGCCTTGTTCCCCGGTCCTTGCTCATCCAGGGATCGCGGTCTGGAGCCCAGCCTGCTCTGAATAAAGCCTTCTGGCCGGAGAAGAGAAACATCTTTAAGCTTTTACCGGCGAATTGCAGAAGGGGGATGGGGAGGAGATGCGCGATAAAAAGGGGAAATGCTGTTCTCATTTGTTTCCTGTCGCGGTTCTGTTCTGCAGGAGGTTTTCGGTGCAGAGATGTGCGAGGTGTCACTTGGGGATCTCCGCTTCCGAAATGGTCATGAGGGCCAGGGATTTGGTATATCACTTAAACTGCTTTACTTGCACCACTTGCAACAAGATGCTGACCACCGGCGACCACTTTGGCATGAAGGACAATCTGGTGTACTGCCGCCTCCACTTCGAGACTCTCATCCAGGGGGAGTACCAGGTGCATTTCAATCACTCGGATGTAGCCGCTGGGAAGGGCCCAGCACTGGGAGCGGGCTCTGCCAATACTTTGGGACTGCCTTATTACAACGGCGTGGGGACTGTCCAGAAGGGGAGACCCAGGAAAAGGAAGAGCCCAGGGCCTGGGGCAGATTTGGCAGCTTACAATGCAGGTAAGAGACCCCTCCCCGCCAAGAATAATGCTGATGGTTTGTTTCTGTTCCCCTGGGGGGGGGGGGGGGGGAGGTTCTCTTTATTTTAGCTTAAACTCTTAATCATAGTTTAGCTGCAGCATAATTATTGAGATCAAGTGCTGTCAAACTGCAATTACGGAAGCTGATATGTTAGCATTTTTCACTTCAGTTGGAAATAAAATGTTTTGAAGCAAGGTCATCTGGTTGGGGGCGGGGGAAAAGGGGACGGGTGTAGCTTGAAATAAAATCTGGAAACCAGAGATTGTAAATTAGCACTTCAGAGAGCTGTGAATTTCCTTTAGTAGTTAGTTCTTAAAGGCTGCTGGTGGGTGAATTATTCTGCCACTTTTGAGCTTTTGCACCAAAGACTTTGGTAAAGAGGAGAGTAAAAAACCAAACCAAACCCAACAACGTGGTGATTTCACCGGGAACTGAACTGGAAGGGAGATGGGGCTGTGCTGGAACTCTGGCGTGGGGGTACAGCGTTTTTATGTTTGGGCACATGCATAGCGCAGTCTGGTGGTCTGCGGAATTGTCTTTAGAAAGCAGGTATTTGCAGGCAAGCCCTGGACTGTTTGCCCGATGACCAGTTTGACTGGAGTTTTGTTCATCAACTGTGAATTATAAAAGTCTCAAAAAACTAAAAAAAAATCACTATTCTAACCATGCACTAGCCTCAAGTTACAACCCCCCTACTCCAAATTTGAGATCAGCAGTAAGGACAAGGGGTCGCAGGAACAGACCTGGGTCCCGGGACAAGCTTGTGTCTTTGCAAAAACCCATGGCTCTCCAGTTCTTTAAATTTCAAGAGCTAATATCCCAGATTGTTTCCCTTCACCTCAGTGTTGTAATTTTGCAGGCACAGGAATTCCAATTGGCTGCCCATCCTATCAAAGAAAATTATTTCTTTCCTTTACTCTTCTTCTAATGTATCATGTGTAGCCTGTATATAACAGAAATGTTAGAATTATTTTTATCTTCCTGTTTGTGTGGATCCAAGAAGAGATAGAAAGTGTTTGTGCAGAGGAAAAGATTTAGATCTCCGTTCTATTAGAAGTGTTTCCAGCAGATGTGTTGGGAACAAGGTTTTCTCTAGACACAAATCTCTGTAAACTCTTAGATCAAGAGTCCAGCAAATGTTTGTAAAATAGGGGGAGACCCTGAAGAAGAGTCAGCATTTGCCGGTTTTTTTCAGTAGTGCTGCCCCTTTTTCACAGCTCCTTAGTCCTTCAGCCCTCCTTGGCAGAGTGTAATTCTGTCTGGTATGACGTTCGTACATGACCTGGGGGTGGGGGTGTGGTGCAGTTTTGCCTTGAACTTTTTGGGGGGATGGGGCCCTCAGGCAAACGTACAGTTTGCTGCTGTTTGGTGCAAACTCCCTCTCTCGTAAATCTCTGGAATATGCTGCTCAGGGCAGCGCTTTACTTTCTACTACTCAATATTAGAAAAAATAGAAAAAATAATCAAGAAAAACTGCAGCGCAGTGTATGGCTTTGTGAAAATCTCCTCATCTGCTAGTGATCTCCCAGCCCTGTAGACTGAGCGCTCTTTGAAAGTCGGGGGCAGGAGGAACGGAGGATGCGGCTAAGGCTGCGCCTCTTTTGCGCGCAACTTGGATGGGAACAATGGGGATGGATGCGCAAAAATTACTTGTTTGGCCTAAAAATAACGAGGAGGAAAGGCGCAACTTTAACTAACTGGAAAACAGGTTTCAGGAACCGTTTGCCACCTGGAATTCGATTGCTGTCTAATTTGGAAAATGTACGCAAGTCAATGGGAGTGCCATTGGAGAGATTTGGGAAGGAAAAGTTCTTCTATGCTTTGAAAGGTGTATATGACGTTTTCCTCAGATTCACTCCGAGCTTTAAAATATATAGAAAACACGAGTTTCACGTTTAAAATTGTATCCTTTTAGGAGGATTGTCCTTCCCCTGTCTCCCTATGCAGGGCAGATGTTCAGATTCAAAGGACCAGTAAACCGAACCATCAGCATCTGTCCTGGATAGGTGCGCAGCCTGAAAAAACATTATAGCTCCTTGGCTTCTTAAACTCAGCACGTTTATTTGCAATTATTTTTTATTCCTTTTCAAAATAATTACTCTCCTTTTTTTTTATTTCTGCTTTGACTGTGAAACTGCAGATTAAACAACCTTCCCTGGGAAGGTTTTATCTTCTTTTGCTAAACCTTTTTATGATTAAAACAAAATCTCTTAACTGAAGTGATTATAAAGGAAGTTCTGGAAATCTACTCATTTTGTCCTTTGATTTAAAATAAAACAGTAACGGATTGCAAAGTGTACACTTAGTAAGTTTTAAAAGAAAACATGTTTTAATGTGTGTGTGTGACTGCTTCCCACTTTGAGAGATGCACTAGAAATAAACAATATTTGCCATCCCCTCTTTCTTTTTGTTGTCAATTGGGGTTTGTGTATAATACATCGTATTCTTCTAAAAATTAAAACCACACACATGAATTTGGGGAGGGGAGGGGAGGGACACCTAAAACCTGACCGTAGTTTAGAAATAAATTATTTACTAAACGGCAGTTTTTTCATCTGTAGCATAAATTGGATTGACTCTTTTTTTCCACTCAAACAAGACCCAGTTTGCAGTGGGGTGGAATGGTTGAGGGATTTTAGATGTGGATAGAGCCTGACAAGTGGAAAATAGCTTAGAAGGAAGCCGGAACTTCAAAAAGATTTCCCCCCCTTTCTTCTTCTTCTTCTTTTTGTGTAAGAGTTGCTCCTATGATCATACTTTTTTTTCTTTCACTTGTTGGAATGGAGTTTGAGAGGGTTTTTGGGTCAGTAAATCAATGGCTGAAAGCCTGCTGAACACAGGAGCACCTGTAAAGAATTCTGAATAAAATACTCCCTTTGTGAATTGGACCCCGAACCTCCCACAGCCTGGAATATTTTATTCATTCATATCTAGTCTCCCTTTAACGCGAAGACACTAAAATATCCCTAGAAATGATAGATGTACCGTGCATACCGAGGGCCCCACAGACTGATAAAATGCACAATCTTTGCGAAGAGCAAAGACCCACATTAAGAACTATTTTCTTCCTTTACTAGCTGGACTCTGGAGGATATAAAGTCTGTCAATCGGATGGTGGTTAAATATACAGCGCAGACATAACTCTCGGGTTGGGGAAACAATGGGAGAGGACAGCTAGTCCCGAGAAAGGTGTGCACTTGTGAAAAAGTTTTTTTTTCTTTTCTGTTTGTTTTGTTAGTAATGTAGAACGGAAGAGGCTTTTGGGCTAGGTTAAAGCAGTAACTGTTATCCCTAGATTCGCTTTGGTTGGACTTCTGCAGCGCTCGAGTTCGTTTATTTCCTTTCACTATCGAACAAGCGTTGAAAGAATAAATCTAAAGCTTGCGAGGGGGTCTGGTGAATCCAGGCAGCAACGAAAGAGTCTTTTGCTCCTACCTCCCTGCCCCCTGTCCCCCCCCCCATCCCCACAAGGTTCGGGGGAGTCAGGAGTGTCTCTGGCGCAGGCTCGCTCTCTGGTATCAGCCAAAAGTTTCACAGGAAAGACAAATAAACCACCAAACAAATACAATAAAAAGCAGGTAAAGTTTTTGAATAATTTGTTCGATCTCTTTTATTCTAATTTCTCCCATCGCTTTTCTTGCCTCTGCACAAAAATCAAACAACAAATGACAAATCAAAGAAGGATTTCTCCTTGCCACTGAAATTACAAAGCCAGACAAAATGGAGATTCTCAAGCGCGAATGTTTTCCAGGAGGTTAGTGAGAAAAATCACACTCTCCTCCCCGGCCGATGGGCTTCGTACTTTCAGGCGTGGCTTGGGTTTTTTTTTTTTTTTTTTTTTTTTTTTTTTTTTTTTAAGTATTTAGTACGAAAAAACTCTGTCAAATACGTAACTGCCGGTACAACTTTGGGGAGCCTGCTTTGCTGGGGCGAGCACCTGGGACACGATCCCTGAAGCGGGCCCCTCCAACGGGAGATTACAGCTACGGATGAGGACTCTCCCCCGGGACCCCAAAGGGACTGGGAGCCTGGGGGCTGGGGACCTGCTGCGCGCCCCCTGGAGAGCAAGGGCGCGGCTTGCGCGCCCGGCTCCCGCTGAACTGCGCCTATTTCCCAGGGAGGCCTCTTGGGAGTGAACGGGACCAAACCAAATGTGGCCCCAGCGAAGAGCGAACCAGCCCCTGCGCTGCTACCAGGGGCCTGGGGCAGGCTGGGCGGACGGGGCTGCATGTGCGCGGGCCGGGGCCGGGTCTGGGTCTGGGTCTGGGTGGGAGGGGACAGATGGGGACAGAGGGAGGTCAGCGCTGGAAGGGGAGGGGAGACGCTGCAGGGACTCTGCTTTGCCTCCAGCCCATGACCCCGGCTCTGGCAGCCCCAGCCTGGCCCTGGACTTGGGGAGAGGCTGGCGGGGTTAATCACCAGCGCAGGGACTTACTGAGCGCTCGCACCAGCAATCTAGCTTCATTCAATTGGCTTAATTGAGAGGAAAAAACCTTCCCGAGCCAGCCTCTCCAGGAGGCTGGCCCGGACACCCCCGCCGCAGCCCCCAGAGGGGGCTCAGATCCCCCCTTCCTCCCCGCTGGGGCACCCCGGGCACACACGTACCGGGGACCCTGATCTACCCCTCACCCCCTCTTCTTGCAGGCCTGGCCCCTCTCAACTCCCCATAGAAACCTTCCCCCCGTAGTCCTGGCCCTTCTGCGCCCTCCTCAGGACCCCTTTGTTCTCTCCTCTCCCCCCATTTTAGGCCTGTCCCCTCCGCTCCTCCCTCTCTTTCCCCCGACATACAGCCAGTCCGGCAGCTACTCCGATCTTGAGCCTCTTTCTCCCCCTAGAGGAGTCACACAGGTTGCAAGTCACTGGGGTTTGCACCGAGACCGCACGAGGTGCCCTTTGGTTCTGGTAGGAGGAGGGATAAGATCCCGTCCCTGCCCTTGCCTCTGCCACAGTCTTGTTCACAGTTCTGCTCCTGAGGTCTAGGGAGGGATCCTGGGATTGTTTCGCCAAGCGAGACTGTGAGGGCATGTGACCCAGACAGAGCCCTGAGCTTTCTTTCTAGCTGGAAGGTTGCGGTAGGGATAAAAAGGGAGCTCCACTCTCTGTCATCTCCCCCGCCCCCAGGACATCCCCTGTCTCCTGTATTCCCCAAAGCGCTGCTTGAGATGTCAAGGCTGAGGAGGAAGTTCCTGGGTCCCCGACTCTGAAACCTCACAGGTGTGGTCTCCTCCTCCTCCCTGCACACAGACCTGGGGAGGGGGACACACTCCCTGTTCCAGGTGCCCCAGATTCCTCCTCCCGAGCACAGAATCCCCCTTTTTGTACCAAAATCCCCCTTTTTGTTCCACTTGCTATTAAGGACCCAAGAGTCGTCCCCCCCCCTTGTTCAGAGGGAGATCCAACCCACTCTATATCCCAGGTGATATGAGTCAGTGAAGGATTCTCATCTTTTTACCCCCCACAAGGATACAAAACCCTTTCACAGACCTACCTCAAACAACAAACAGTGCTGCTCTCCCTTCCTGTTCTTCCAGGTGGGAAAAGGTGCCGGTCACTGAGCCACTGGGAGTGGAGAGCTGATGTCTCCACCATATGTCTCTTATCGCATCATTCTCTTGACATCAAGATTTGGTTTGCTTTTTCCTTTTGGTGATTTAACATGTCAAACATAAAATAAAGATAAAATTTCCCCAAAGGAAGTGTTTCTGCCCCTTGCATCCAGCAGCACATTGAACATTAGTGCAAGGTTTGTTTTGAACCCCAGCTGGTAGGATCCAAGGACCAGGTTGGCATAAGAAAGATCTTTCTGTGTTTTCTTCTCAAACATAGTTTATAATAACAATACCTTATTTCTTTGTTCCCTGTCATCCTTTCACCAGGCACTTTGCTGCATTAATATGTGGAGTACATTCTGTTCCTTAGCACCAAATTCCAATGTTTTTGGCATAGATTGTCAGGCTCAAATTGCTGGTGATACTGCCTGAGCTGATTTTTGTACAGTGTTTTTAATGGGGGGAGTGTAGGACTAGTCATTACTCAGAGTGGCCAGCCAGAGATCCATAGGGAGGGGGATATGATGGCCAGCATGAATGTGGTTCGGTGGCTGGTGGAGACTCTGGGAGGGAGGGCACAGTGGATAGCTTGGACTCAGTGTGCTAAAACGGGACTCAGTGCCCATCTGGGTTTCTTTGATCCCCGAAGTGGGAACCAAGCACTAGTCTCATTCATTTAAGCTTTCCCATTTGACTGGCATTTCACTGAATTCCATTTCGGAACTTGTCTCATGGCAGGAAGCCCTCAGCCTGCAGTTGAGAGGAAACCTGGAATTTGGATTGTCTAACAGATCCTCTGTGAGATACACAGGGATGGCACACAAAGAACAGGAGCAAAAGTGTCTGAAAAGGAGAGGGGGTACATAGAGAGCATCTACAGGATTATTTCTTTGCACTGAGGTATTCTATAGTAGACCCCCTGCTCTCCCTATCCCCATGAAAATTCCCTTCTGCCCACTGAGTATCTTTTGACCCACACCCTGGGAGGGAATCCAGATTCTGGGAGAGTCACGTATAATAATACAATCCTAAGTACCACACCCCAATGTGAATGGCTACTGGCACTAATCAGAAATCTTTATCTCAGGCTAAGCTTGAGAGGGGTATCCATCCAGCTGGCATAACAAGAGTGCGCAGCAACCACCCCCATGCACTTAGAAATTCTGTTGTGGCAGTTCCTTTTTTAAGAGGAGACAATAGTTCTGCAGGCCTCAAATGGGACATTTTTGTTTTTATTTTATTTGAGGACTGGATGAGTAGGGAGAAGAGGTAGGGAAGTAAATTATAAGAAACAAGTTATATATATTTGCAATGAAAGGAAAGCAGGTTTTGGTTCTTCAGAAAATAATTTGATGTTTTTCATCATCAATCACTGACTTGTCACCTCTGGGAGGATTAGAAAAGATTTAGGATGATGCTCATGGGTCTTTTCCATCTCTAATTTCTATGAGTGAATTTCTACAATTCTGAGTGAATATCTTTAAACAACAATAATAAATAATGTATTATCTTACCTCTTTTTCATAGCACCAGTTTCCCTGAGCAATATAGTTTTAGATAATCTTCTTCCCAGCATTATTTGAGGAGGAGAATGTAACTATGAGGGAGACTGAAGTACATAGGGTGACTACATGTTTGGCAACCAGACTTCAGTAACCAACCAAGCCAGAAGAAGATTCTGAAGTTTTCCATTCAGCTTAATAAATGCAGCATTCTGCTGTCCCCTTTTGTGTCTCCTTTTCCCCCTCAAATTCAGGTGCTGTCAGTTTTTCCATGAGAAAACCAAGTTTAAAACTCAGCAGAAAAAATGCCCCTCATTGTTGAAACTTGGCATGAGGCTAGCCTGGAAAGGATTTATATATATAGATATAGATCTATGGCTAGTTATTTAAATTATAGGAGTCTAAAAAACGGTGAGAGAAGTTTTGCGGTTTCGGATGCTTTTTACATGTTTGTGAGACTTACATGCCTTTGTTTTTCAAATTGAAATGTTTCAGGCCTTACTCCATAATGTGTCCTGGCCTTTAAAAAGTCTCTGAAATGCTGAAGTTTGCAAAGCAACCACTATATATGCTGACTAATTGCTTTCTATAATGTTTGAATATATTTATTATTATTGGTATAAAAGACACACATGCATATTATGAACATTTTGTTAAATTCATTTCCACACCTGATTTTTAAAGTTCATATTTATTCTATGGAGCTGAACAGCTCCAATTGGATAAATAATCTGTATTTGAAATAAGGCCATACCTATCTGTTACATTACATTGTATTGGATCAGTAATGATGGACTATTTTAAAAACCTGTGTGTAGATGTTTGGACAGCTGGATCAATAATTCACATTTTACAGCTCCCAAGATACATATTTATCCGTTTGTTTTTTTTTTTTTTTTTTTTAGCCCTTTTGGTAGAGTGGATGAATAATTATCAAGGGAGAGTGTAAAATGAAGATTACAGGGATTTTTCCCCTTTTTAACATAAAACTTTTTAAAAAAACTGAAAAGGGGGGTTGCGGATACCTGAGCACAGAGGGCTAAATTAATGACAAAATGTCAGAACAGATTTCTAGATGTATCACTGAATTTTCTCGTGGGTTTAGTCTTGATCCTTAATGTTATTTTAAGAGGATTTTTTGTGGTTTACTGTATGCATGTATAAAATCAAAATAATACCTTTGGCTTATGAGAATATTTCGCTTGGCGTGCAACTTTTAGTACTATTTGGTAATTATTGTAATGTTCCTTTACTCCTAAACATTCTTTGCAAGACTTGTTACTGATTTTTTCAGATCTATCGGGCAGTCTTGTTAAATTATCTCAAATGGATACATGGAAAATTGATCTTTGAACCACTATTTTTAAAGAGAATTTGTTTTTAATGAAATATAAATATACAGAGAATAGTTTTTAAAATGTATATTTTTGATTTGGCACACTACTGACATATTTTAATAGGCTTATTTCTTTAACCAGTCAAATTATAGTTGTAATTTTCTGTCTGGTACACAAACTTTACTCCTTTAATAGTGTTTTATTTAATAGGTCTCTCTTGTATTCTACAGGGTTTAGTTTGATGGAGGAAATAATTATAATTTTAACTAGTCTGTTCCATCAAGATTTAAGTGGACTCTATTTAGGAGCTTTCTGTGTACAGTACAATGCAATTTATGGTGATACAAAGTGCATTAAAACACTTTACAGAGTTGAGGACAGCTACTGTCCTACAGACAGAAAGTCATGGAATGGATGTGTGGAGATGGAGAAAAGACAAAAGGAAAGAGACCTGACATTTTAAAAGCAGTAAAGATGCAGGTGAGGATTCTTGCAGACTAGTTATTGTAAGGGAAGAATAGAAAGATGCAGGAATGGAGGGGAAGGCAAGTAGGGTTTCTATCATTACAATACATGCCATAGTATGTTCTTTTAATTGCTGCACTCAGATGATTTGCAAACAATGTTGGTCACAGAGTAATGGATTTACACAACCGTTTCCTTCTTGTTGTCTTTAGCTTTAAGTTGCAATGAAAACGATGGTGACCACCTGGATAGAGACCAGCAATACCCCAGTAATCAAAAAACAAAGCGCATGAGGACATCATTCAAACACCACCAGCTGCGGACAATGAAGTCTTATTTTGCTATTAACCACAATCCTGATGCCAAGGACTTGAAACAGCTAGCTCAGAAAACTGGCCTAACCAAAAGAGTTCTTCAGGTAAGAAGAGCAAAGACTTCTGTCTCTAGCAGTAAATAAAATATCGATCTCATGTTTGACAAGCCTCAGTTGAAACACTGTGGATAATACCTCCACATATTGCTAATGTCCAAATTTTTCTTATTTGTTGGTACCCCCTGTGACACGTAAAGTAATCCCAGAGAGTACGAGAAAAGCCATTTCTTTACAGCCTAGCAGAGGAATATATCTTGGGTTCTAATTTTTAGAGCACAGTTGTATAAATTAGGTGTCTTGCTTATTTTTATCAAACAGTTAGTTACATCTGCCAGGCATTTTTCCTGCAGTATGCTTTTAAGGAGAGGTGAATGATTTTAGCTGTCATATTCCTTTTCTAGGTAAATAACAGTATAGAAGTTTAGAAGTCACTCTGAATGAATAATTGCATAAGAAATTAAACAGAAATATTGATCTATTTTGTCAGTCAGGACAGATCGGACATCTTGGCTTTGTAGCTGAAGTGAATAATAGATAGATTTTTCAAAGATTAAACCACACGTTAATTTCTCATTCATAGTTTTGTAATTTAGAACCAAGGGTGAAGGCATTTTTAAAGACATTTTTCCATTACATGCTGGATTTTTCTTGGCCCAAAGGCACTTGTTCCCTCTGAATTTTTATGGGAAGCAAAAGATGGGAATGTTGGATCCTTCAGCTCCATCTAAATCTATACTCTGTGCTACACCAAATTGGATTTGCTGGGCTCTTATCCAAAATGACTTTTTAGCCAGAGGTAAATTTGGGAATTCAGGTGTGCGAGACCCTCCTATTGAAATAGTGTAAACAAGAGCCTGAGTGGGGTTTTTGGGAAATGGGTTGGAGACTTTCTAGGAACCAAATGGGGTACAGTGACAAAATCTGACAGGGAACTATGGGGAAACACTAGCACCGTGGCAAGTTCACAGTGAAATGGGGGATGGGTGGAGAAAGCAATGCTAAGAGAAAAGATAAGTTTGCTGGAGTAAACCTAGATCTTGTGGTGATAGATGGATAGAGAGAAAAAGGAGCGGAGGTTGGGGTTCCTCTGGAAAAAACTGTAATAACAAAATTCCTGTGACTCCTTCTCTTGCACATCTTTCCTGCTGTTTGACATTGTTTGTTTTTATGGCCCTACCTCAGCGCAGTGGGACAGATACCTACCCTGCTAGTCCCTACACTTATTAATGCCTGAATCGGTGCCTCTTGCAGCAGCTGCTCCCATATGTGCCTGACAAGAGCTATTGCTTGTGCAAGAAAGGATTTTCTGCATGTTTCCATGTTCCTTCTGCCACTTCCTCTCTTCCGTTTTCTTCCTGTTTCTCCGGCTTCTCTTTTCCTTTTCTCTCTTCTTCTTTTTCCCCACACTTTGATTCACTTTAATCATCTCCTCTCTATTCCTTGAACTTCACCTACCACAGAGCTCTCTGAGTGCCTTCCTATAGTGCATCAAGCAACATGAGTCACATATGCCATTACTGTCTCTCTCTCTCTTACCATCTTTCTGTTCTCTTGTCCCATCCCAGCTGCATCAGTCTTAGCATTCATCCCTCTCCTTTATTTTCTCTACTCATACTCTGCCCTTCATTCCCCCACCCCACTTTATTCTTCCCATTCCTTCCTTCCCTCTTATACCCTAGTTCTCCCTCTCCAACCCTCTTACTCTGTGACTGCCCCCACTTCAACATCCCTCTATCATTGGTTGTTTGCTCTTGCTCTATTCCTTCTACCCCTGTCTTACACACTTAAACACTGAAATTTCTGGGTGCTGAATGTTTTCCCTTCTTTTCATCCTGTCCAGCCCCCTGCAGTTCCATTCAGCTTCTTTATGAGCTTGCTAAAGTTATTGGAGAATCAGTCATCTTGCTCCCACAGTGGTATATCTGGTTTGCTTTGCCTGCAGCACTGTGGGAGGTGCACAATAAGGAGGAGAGGATTGGACCTGTAGGACCACGGGAAATAATAGAGTACTGTTTCCAAAAAGTGATTCAGAGTGACACTTTGCCTACTACAGCCATGCTTATGGCCTCTTCTGCCTATGGTGGAATTGCCCTAATCCACCCTTCCAAGTTATACGTTGGAAATTAATGTGGGCCATGAAAACACTTTCTTTTTGGCTTGCATAGATCAGGGTTTTAGAGCCTCTGTGTCCAATGTGCACTTTAACTGATCAGTGAGAGGAAGCAAGCTAGATTTCTGTGGCCATGGAGATGATTTTCAAACTTGAAAGTTCACTTACAGTAATTGCAAGGTGGCTCCTTGCTGGGGAAGTCTCGTCATGCTTGTTGGCTCCTGGCACAGTGCTGTCCATGAATTCTTTTAAATTGAAAAGTTTGATATCCAGTCCGTGTCATTTATTGAACTCAAAGCCATTCACTAATACTACTGAGCTAAGCCATGCAACATTAGATTTCATCTATCTTTTGTACTGAAGACACATGGACTCTCAGCCATACATGGACGTGTTCCAGTAGTATTAAATTCCAAACATTGCTTGTGTTATTGCCAGGCATGTCTGTAAACTTACCTTCTTTTCTGCAAGAGTAGGTCTGTGCTGATTTGGCCAAGGACAATGTTTTTGCCTTCAACATCTTTCTCTTTCTTTATACATAATTTTTAATAGAAACTCTATATAAGCTTGCCTACAGTTGATGAACAGAGAAACAGCTGTCTCTAAGCCTTGTGACACTTGTAATGAAACTGGTGAGCGTCCTAAGCATACATAGTGTAGTTTCCAGTGTACCAGGAGTTGGCCATAATCCTTTTACTGTATGGACATCAGTCCCATGAATACATATTAGGGGTGGGTATGCTGATCGACGAGTGGAATATTTGGCCAGATTCTTCAGCATCTATGATGTCACACTTGGAAGACCTGACTTTGAGCTTGGCTAAGTCTGTAGTGAGTCATCAGTCATCCATGGCCAGCAGTAGTGGGCAGGGGAACGTGTATATACTACTCTCTAAATGATTGTTCCTGATGCAGTTTGCAATGCACAGACTATTTCCCAGAAGTATCTAAATCAGAATTATGTTCAACTTTTTTCCCATAAATTTCTGCTATTTCTGTTTGTTTTTATTTATTTTTTAACCTTTTGATCTACAAGTTCATTCACATACCTAATGCATGTCAGCCAGTGAGAGCATGTGAACGAGTTGATTGAAATTCAACAACTTTCCTTTAGGTTCATTCCCCAGCAAAGAAAAAGAGGGAGAAAAACCCCACAGCTCTTTGCATCTAACACCTTCTGCAGGTGATATGAGGAAAGGGGGCTCTCGGGAGGAAATTCTGATAAATGGCACAAAATGTTCCTTTTTAGGGCCTAGATTCTGCCCTTTGTTGCATAGTGCAGAAGGGGTAGGGGAGAAGATAGAAAAGGATTCTTTCCTCCCTGCAAGTAGCAGGGTAAGATCCTTCATAGAGACAAAAGAGTGCTAGAGGAGGACTGGCAAATGAGCTGGCCCATTCCATCTATAGTCTCAAGGAGATGTAATCTGCTTGGTAGAGGTCTGTCCAGCTACCTCCTCTCTTCCCAATAGCTTAGAATGCATGCTATTCCGAGGAGCAGCAAGTAACCCTGTTCTATGCTGCTCCCCCAGGCAAGAACAGGATTTTGCCCGTAATATTCAGGATCTCTTTAACACACTGTCAAGATTATATGACAAAGAAAGTGATATGGAAATGTACACAGAGAGGCTAAGTGACTTGTTCAAGGAAGTCTGTGGAAAGCAGCAACTTAAACGTAGGTCTCCTTAGCCCTAGCCTAGTGCCCCAACCACTGGACAATCCTGCCTAGCTGTCCATCCATAGCTATTCAATACCATTAACTCAAATCTAGTATTATTAGTCATTGACTTACAGCTGATTCTGTTTTTCAGTGGTAGTTTTGGTTTATGTAGTTCAGACCTTTAATGATGCATTTGAACAAAAAGACATTAAATATTTCCCACACTGTTGTGATTTTATTTATTTATTTATTCCTAAATACTGAAGACCAGATTCCTAATTATCTAACTGATGTGAGATGAGCCCTTCTGGAACTATTATGTACAGTTGTGTTATTGTTTCCTTGTGTTAATGTAGCACTATTATTGGTACAGGGCCTGAACCTGCAAAGTGGGCTTAAAACAGTACCACCGCTGTCCTGAGTGGAGAATTCTGATTTTGTAGCCTTTTACATCCTATCTGCAGAGATATAAATGATGACATATACTGCAAGGCAGGCCCATATTACCAACAGCTCACACAAACAATAGTTTTGCTTCTCTCAATTCCCTTGAGTAAAAACGTTGGCTGAAAATATTTCACATCGTAAGTCTACACTGCAGACTCGTATACAATATGTTGGGGGTAGCTGTTTTAGGCTATTCTTTTCTGACACAAGGCTAAATATTTTTCAGAATCTCAGTACAGTCAATATCTAGAAGCTTTTTAAGTAGCAATATTAATACTCGTCATTGTGCATCCCTAAAGCACATTACAAGCATTAACCAGTTAACCCTGCAACACCCTGGAGCGGGAGGGAGTTAGGAATTATCCCTGTTTTTAGACAACACCTATAAGATGTTGGGGTATATTTTACCCATAATGCTAATAGGAATGAGTCATATTAAAAGGAAAATGCACCCTGTCAAAATCTTTCCATGTGTGTGCAGCTCCCATTGGTAGCATTCACAGATAGCTGCATGGGCAGCTGAAGGTAGGATTTGGTTACGAGTGTTTAATGACTTTGGAAGATGGAGGGAAATACATACAAACTAAGAGGCTTGACCCGCTCTCTCTTCCAAATCACTAACTTATATACAAAATTAGACATTTAGAGACACCATAGTGGGGTTTTTTAGCAGCATCGCAGTTAAGGATCCATTGGGCTTTAGGAGTAGCGTGGGAGATCAAAGTTGTTCTTATGTCTTTGGAAATTTTATAATTTGTTTTAACCAGCAAATTGCTTCATGTTTAGAAACTGAAATTTTGCTAGCATGTGGGGCTTGCCCCTCTTCCCTATGTGCAAGTATGTTTCTTGCAAATATCAGGATGAAGTCAGGGGGGGATGTGCACATGATTGGAACTAGTGAAATGGTGACTTTGGCTGTTTTATTTTATTTTCATTAATAAATGATTGAGTTATTCAGCCTTGACAACAATGGGCAATTCTTTAAACTTTTTATTACCCTTTTTTCCTGCTGTTAAAGGGACATTGTCAGATTATATATATTTGAAAATAAAAATTCCCATACTTGTACTACAAATAATTTATATTATTTAAAATGAAAAAAAAAAACTGATTTAAAAATTCCCAATGTACTTTTCATCATTTCTGATGGCTGTTTTTTACATACTCTCAGCTTGAATAATCAAAATAGATTAATCTGTTTCACCTTCATTCTTTGCACACATGGTTCCTGGTTCTTCAGCTGGAACCACGCAGACAGACCCTTGCATTCTTTACAGAGCCTCACAGCTCTGCCTACATGGATCTGATTGCAGAATCAGGGCCCAGGAATGGCAGACATTGCAGGGGAAGGTTTAAGCCAAAACCCACTTTCCATTGTTAATACATCTGACATCTTTAAAGAACCCTAAAAAAGTTAGTGCTAATATTAATTTTTGGGATAGTTTTTTTTTCTGATTGTAATATAACAAACCTATGCATGGAGCCTAAACTACTTGACAGTGTCCCTTTAAACAAGGGGAATGCCAACATAAACTATTAAAAACACTAAGCTGCACAAGCAAGGACACAAATGGACATATACTCAGGGCTGCCCGGGGGGGGCGGAGGGGGGCAAGTGGGGCAATTTTCCCCAGGCCCCGGGCCACGCAGGGGCCCCCACGAGAATATAGTATTCTATAGTATTTCAACTTTTTTTTATGGACGGGGCCCCCAAAATTGCTTTGCCCCAGGCCCCCTGAATCCTCTGGGAGGCCCTGCATATATTACCCTTGGTCTATGTGTACCACTCTAGAAGACATTAGTAGGAGTTGCACATGAGGATAAAGGGAATTTTTTATGTTCAAGCTGCCCATCTGTCCTTAACTCCACTCCTTGGAGTGCATACCTAAACCCTTCTTCACATGGATTTCCCCATCTTTCCCCAAAGAAAGGAGGGTCTGCAACAGCATCCCCTCTTTCCCTGGGCCCCACAGAGGGTGTTTGGTTCTGGGGATCCATAAGTGGGAAATAGACTGGCCAGGGGAGAGAGTGGGAAGACTGGGGCACATGCATCGTTCCAGGACTGTGTTATCTTTACACCTCACTCTCCTCCTCTGTGTGGTGGGGATCCCACTCAAAGGGAATTCCCAGGGCTGCCCAAGTTGCAGCAGGACCATACTGTTAGGAAGTTGGGGGGACACACAAGATTTCTGTGTGGATGGCTCTGTCTTCCTTCTGGTCCCTTGGGCTCTGCACACCCCCTCTTCCACAACAGACCATCTGGCAGAAAGTTGTGATAGGAGACCCGCACCGATATCTCCTCTCTCTTAGCCCCCTTCTGTGGGACTTCCTGTAGAAAGAACGATAAGGCCTTCGGCACCTAGACTGACAGGGACTGATGCTGCTCACACTGAAATAAGTCAGCATGAGCTCAGTGAGAGCAGGACTGGGTCAGTTAAAGGTGATACAACACAATGACTTGAGACCCAATGATACGTAAATAGTCGGGCTTCTCTTTGTAAGATCAGAGACAGGGGATATATTATCCCTGTAATGTCTGAGTGTCTGGTATTAAAAGGTCGGTATCTGCCTGCATCAGCGTGAGCACAGGACTTTTAATGCCATTTTGAAATTTAATAGAGATATGTCTCTGTATCTGGATTTGATAGAAATATTCTTGGGGTTTAATATATTTTTACTGATATTTAATTTGAGATAAACTAGCAGAGTATTTTATTTTAAAACTAGCCCTATAGGCATGGGACAGGCACCATTACCTTCGGAGAGAAGCCTTGGCAATTTAGCCTTAGGAGATTAACTTTGCCGCTTTTGTCTCTCAGTCATAGACAGCGAGATAATAGCTAGACAATACAGGAGATAAATATAGTTCTAGTTACATACAGATAAATATACTTTTTGCACACTGATTTTGTTACTTCTAAAATTATGTTTTAGTACAATACAAATTGTTTTGTATACCTTCATAACAAGTATGAGAAGGCATTCTACAGAGAGGCTGGGGTGGGGAGTGAAGCCAAAACACTTTTGGGGTGAGGGTGGGAAGGAGAGAGGAAGGCTTAATAATAATATATGGAAATACACCTATCTCATAGAACTGGAAGGGAACCCAAAAGGTCACTGAGCCCTTTATGTAGCTATAGCTCAGTGGTTTGAGCATTGGCCTGCTAAACCCAGGGTTGTGAGTTCAATCCTTGAGGGGGCCCCTTAGGGATCTGGGGCAAAATCAGTACTTGGTCCTGCTAGTGAAGGCAGGGGGCTGGACTCCATGACCTTCTGAGGTCCCTTCCAGTTCTATGAAATAGGTATATCTCTTATATTATTTTATTATTATTATTTAAGGCTTTCTGGAGAAAGAGTGTCAAATCTTTTAGAGAGCGGGGAAAGTTCTGCTACCTCTGGAGCTGTAGAGGAGCTGTTTAGGGAGAGGGGAAGAGCAGGATGCCATGCATAGGATCTATATCCTTTGCAGTGCATGATGGGAGGAGGGATGGACCAAAAAATGGCTGGGGCTGGTGGATCTAAGATTATACACATGGTCTCGTCAGTTCCGCCCCCATCCTGACAAATACTTCTCAGGAGCTGGGGGTAGTTGCATGAACCACAGCGGCTACTGAAGCCCTAAGACTGTTTTCTTCATTGCCTGGAGAGCAAGATTCCTCTCCTTCATCCCCACTTCTCTTCATATCCCAGTGCACACTCTGTTTACTTAGAGAAATGTGGGAAAGGCAGACAGAAATGCTTTACATGCTAAGCAGAGAACACTTCACACAACTGGACACAACCTGTGGAGTTACTGTAGCAAAGTGAGCTGTTCCACCTACATGCAGTCAATACAAGAATACACCCAATTGAGGCTGTATTGAATTTGTGTCTTTTGCTTTTCTAAAAAAATGCTGTTTTTTAAATGCTACCCTATTATATTAAAATATTTCAGGTTTGGTTTCAAAACGCCCGAGCCAAATTCAGACGGAACCTCTTACGTCAAGAAAACACAGGGGTGGATAAGACTTCAGATTCCACACTCCAAGCAGGAACCCCGTCAGGACCTGCCTCAGAAATATCCAATGCCTCCATGAGTCCATCCAGCACTCCCACTACCTTAACAGACTTGACTAATCCTACCATGCCTACTGTGACATCTGTCTTGACGTCAGTACCCGGAAGTCTTGAGGTTCATGAATCTCGAAGTCCTTCACAGACAACTCTCACAAATCTTTTCTGATGACTCTTTCTCAATAATTTCTTTAAAAAAGAAATTATTCTTAGTTGAATTCCAAGAGTATTTTAATAGAGGCTTTGAGCAACTGACTAACCACACTTAGGATCTCTCCTGAAAACAGAAGGAAATGTATTGTTCTGATATTACAGATTATGGATTGAGGAATAACTTGGAAGATCTATCTGCAACACAACATTTGTGTAACTGTACAGTTTTGTGGACTGAGTAAGGGAAACAGCAATTAATTTAAGTTGGCTAAAGCTTCTGTAATTTTCAAAGACTGCCATGTGCCTTATATACTGTTTTATCTACGTACTTTGGATTACATGTCCATTTTTCTCTTTTTCTCTCTGTATATTTATAACAAGGGCAAAAATGTTACAAGAGTTTGTTACTTTGAATAGTCCTATGCCCTTTATTGGTTGCTTTGTTGTTTTAGAATTTTAAGGTGAAAGTCTGTTTGAATATCAGAATTTGTAAAATCTAACCAGTAATAAAACCACTTGTGGAAACTACTTGGTAACAGCTGCAGTTACATTTAGCATTAATTTCACAGTGCAGGTAGGCTGACTGTATTTAAATTGAATAGAAAATTGCACATCAAATACAGTATCTGCTTAGAGTAAACTCTAAATACGATACACATCTGCCTCCTGATTCCTAAATATATGGGTGAAAAATCCAATTTGTATAACAGGGTCTAGATATTTTCGTTATAGAGAAATAAATAATTCTTAGTTGAAACTAAAAATTGTTATTGAACATTAAAATTTACACAAACATACTGCTTAATTTTGTTGCTGAAACTCAATTTAACTTCAGTTAACATTGAAAAGGAAAGAAATATTGCTTTTATGCAACCAAAGGTGTCTGTCCTATTTTGTGGAGAGGGCAAGCCAGGCATTTGAAAGCAGTGTGGCCATGATCAACCTATTTCTGAGACAGACACTGGGTAATGTTGTCCCCTAGAAACAAAGAAAAAGTATTTGTTAGATTAATTTAAAACATTGGCAGATAACATTGAGACAAAACTATGTTTCACAAACATATATGGCCTTTTTTAATGGTTTGAAGGTATAAAAACGCAGGTAAGAATATATTGTTATGGATACTGACAAAAATGGCCATTCCTTAAACCATAATGGATCTGTTCAATTTAATTTAATTCCTTCTCCAGTTGTGAGATCTGAGTATCATTTGTGCTGTGAGCTCTTTCTCCCTTTTTTTGAAAGCTAGTCTTTCATTCTTTAAGGAAAAAATAAGTATACCTCCGCAAGGTTTACATTTGAGTTAGAATGCTGTATGCTATTTTCCCAATGGTTTATTTAATGCAGACTTTGAGCTGTATGTACCATATATAAGGTTGTTTCTTTTCAATCTTGTTGCAAGGTTTTTCAGTCAGATGTGTTAGGTTGTATGTGGCTGACTTAGTAAAAACTGCTCTGTTGCTCCCATAGGATTGAAATCAGCAAAAGATTATTCCGAACTAGCAGCAAGATAGGTGCTAAGATTCGTGTTCTTTGCTCCTCTCAGTGTACTGAAGATGATTCATTAGGCCAGGCTCTGTGCAAACAGTGTTTTGGTTTTTAAAATGCTATATTTATAAAGCTTTCTCAGCTGAAAGCTTGCAGATCTTGTGCATGCCAAATTCCCATTGAGGTCAGTGAGAGATCTGGGTGCACAAGGACTGTGAGCCTGGGACCCTGACGTATTTAAGATATTTATTAACCTTTCTTGCTCTTCAGTTCTGGTAAATAAAGATGAATAATCTGAGAAACAAGAATGTCCCCATAGGAAATCATGATTGGATAAGATTTGTGAAGGGGGTTGTATTCCCATCCCTAAAAAACAAACAGTTTAACATATTCATTACATTTGTACACAGTTACAAATACATGTTTTAAAAAAAACCCTGCAGGTTGAGTTAGCAAACTTTACTAGATACCCCATAGCAACGATGTCTAAAAAGGAAATAATATTGGTTAGTGGATTGTTAAAGAGTATGCTTCTACCTTTTGAAAAGGGTGTTCATACACAGATATTCTGCTGTATGTGGTGTTTTGTTTATTGTCAATTACCTTGGGAATTTTATTTTTGTTAAATGGTTTAGTTGGATCTTTTCTTGATTTAAAAGGCAATGTTGGTCCAATATGAAATGGATACAGGCCATAAATAAAAACCTGTGTATTCCTATGTAAACAAAATGGTTTTCAAAAACTTACTATTAAATTCAATAGTAACGCAGCAAAACGTAGCTGTTGACAATTTGAAGAGAGGTGCTGGTTGTTGTTGGTATTTTCTTGTTTTGATCTTTTGTTTTAACTACCTGAATCCACATCTTCGAAATCAGTTCTCAATATTGCCTTTTCAATAACTGAGATTTATGGAGGGGAATAATCTCGTGTTTCTGTTATCTAAAACCTAAAACAGGCAATTAAATCAATTGTCTGGTTTAATCAAATCAGGGATTTTGCATATAAGTAAGATACAATATTCTATATAGGGCCTTTATGTAGGGACATTCGGATTCACTCACTGTCTCCAATGACCTATGTTGTCCCCATGATTGTTTCAATCCTGTGGTATTGTTCAGTTGTTTAGAGCTTGTTGGTTTTGAATGCTGTACATTTTTTTACTACTGCAATCCTAATGTTTCTTCACATACTTGTACAGTTCCACATTTGATGTACTAGTCTGAAATTCTGTTAAAAACATGAACAAAAATGGAAATGATATTTCTTTGGAAGTGTATTTTTACTGTATATCTAATTTGAACTAGTTGAACATACTTCTTTACATCTTGCATGATAGGTGTGTAGTTCATTTTTTAAATATGAAAGAGACTTGAGAGTAACAGATCAAAAATATAATGAAAACTATACAAATATGGAAAATACATACATTGATTTGCTACTTTTTGACTCAAGATACTTTTTGAAATACATTTCTCTAGATTATTTAAGGTAATGCAGGTATTTTGTCTTTTGATTTATACCTAATACAAAACAGTAAAATGGATTACACATCAGAGAATTTTTGAAGCCAGCATGCAATTCATTGAAACACTTGATTGCTCCCTCAGTCAAATAGAGGGAAAGAATATTTGATCTTAAGAATGATGACCAAATCTATCTGTATTTAAGGTAAAGTTCCCTAGCGATTGTTCTTATGAAATATTATCACAATTTAAAATATGTTGATACAGTTAACTTTTACATTTCAGAAACTTCATTCTCTACTCAAAGATTACGTATTGTATGATTAGGGGGATACATTGTATTCTTCATATATAATGAAGAGTTTGAATCCCTGCTTTAAGAGCAAAAGTCAGTGCAACCTTAAATGTTATGGGTGCAACCAGTGCCTCCATAATAAAACATACTGTTTTGGAAGCCAGGCCTGTAGGTATTTGAAAAGTGCATATTTAAGTATACTTTCCTACAAATAGGTTTGGTATTTTTGGTGCCTTGCAAGATAAATATGTCATATGTTTAAACAAGAAAATAGAAAACAGAATCAGGCATGTGTAGCAACCACCTCCCTTAAAAAAATAAAGGGAGAGAAATAAGAAAGAAAAATAAAAGTGAGTCTTAGGGTACAGGGAATGCTGCTGATAGAGGACTTGGAACCAGTTCCAGCTACAGATACTTCAGTGTAACATCCAGTGCCTAGACCCTACAGTAACAGGGTCTTTAGTAATGCTTAGAGAGAGAGATTTTTAATGAATGCACGTGAATTGAGTTAGTTAATTTGTTACTTTATGACGCTGTATAAAACTAGCATTAACTCCATATGATCATTACTATTTTCCAAATGCAGTTGGTTTAAAGTTACTCTGTATGAAAATCCAGTATGTACAGAAGGAAGGGCCAGAAAGTCAACATTCAGTACATTGTGAAGAGACTAGCATTGGCATAAGGATATTTTCTCCTGTTCCCATCCACCTTTATCTTAACCTCAATCCTGGGTACTGTCTTCTACAGTAAGACCTATGGAGAATTGCAGGTAATGGACCTAGTTTACTATTTCATAGGGCAGGAAGACCCTTGTGTTTCAGTGACTGATACCCCATTTCTCTGTTTAGCCTCCCGCTCCTGGGCCTCCTGCACATTCAGACTTGTAAACACTCTTCTCTTTGCGTAGATTATTTTGGCTATCTCCACAGCTCTTGGAGTTATTCACTAGGAGTTGAGCCCATTGACTAGCTTTGGAATGTTTCAGATTGTCAGTCCATCTGACTTGGGAATGTCCATCGTTGGTGAAAGCAAAGTTCAAACTACTATATAGGTTTAGATAAAAGAACTAAGAGATCTGGTTCCATTGGTTCCAGCATCTTATATGGAGTCTTCAGCAATAACAACCAATTGGTCAAAAGTTTTCCTTTACCTTGTATGAGGAGATGTGTATTGCAGCAGCAAATGGGATAAGGAATGTCCTCACCATTTATCCAGACAAGACATTGAATGGATGATATAGAACAAAGAAGGCCAGTTACTAGTTCTTAAGAGTGTTGCATTTCCAAGATAGTTCAGCCCAACAGTTTAAGGAGCAGCTTGACTGGGGAATGTAAGGGGTTTTGCTCATACACAAGTATAATCAATTTCAGACAACATTATTTACTTTTTAATGTGCAAAAAATTCCCTTTGGGGGTCATGTTCTACTCACAGTTACACTGGGGTGCATGCATGAGTAGAACTAAGCAGACATTAGCCTTTTATCTTCTAACATATACTTGTCTAGGAGAGTGTAGGTATAGTCGGTGTCTGAACTGAAGAAAGGGTATTGATTGTGTGTGAGAGAGAGTTGGGGGGAGGGGGAGGGATTTCCCTGTCTCTGGAGCAGTTTATTCCTCTCTGGATATAGCTAAACCATTTCTGCTAGAGATGATTTTTATCCTTAGCTAATAAAGATACTTGTGAACAAAGAAACCTTCTCCCCACCCCCCTCTTCTTCTAAAATGCACCAAGTGGCCTCTGTATTTTGGAAGCATTCAGGCCCAGATTTTTAAAGGCTACGTGTAGAAGTATGTGTGCAAAATGCCCAATGCAAATCAGAAGTGAGGTTTGCATGAGTGCAAATCCTAGTTTCACATCTAGTTTTGGTGTATGCAACTTATGCTAGCACCAAAGTGCATATATATTTTTGCTTTCAAAGTTTAAAACATAGCTTCCTTCTCAGACCCTTCAAGGCCTTTCTCCCCTCTGCTGCAGATGAACTCTGCCTTGTCCCATATTTGAGGTCATTTTCTTAGTCTCCAGTATCTTGGTTTAACAGAGTAAATACATCAAAGCACAACATATACACACAGCAGTTTCATACACATTTAAGCATGGTCAAAAACCTAAGAAACTTACTAGGGTACATCAATATTGGGATAGATAATACTGGTTCCGAGAACTGGTGTCTGCTTTTTTTATTCACATATGAAGAAAAGAAACAAGTATTAGACTCTTCATCTAATTGTAATGAAAAAGTGCTTAAGAAAGTGTCTCAGGGATGGTTAGTCTACTTCAGAAAGGGGATACAAAGGAGAGATTTTTGACACACAGGCAATTAGAGGGATTACTGTCAAGAACAGAAATAATGAGGCAGATGGACTCTGAGCAGTCATGCTTTCACCTCCACAAATGGAGAGATGGTATATAATTTTTTGTGGGGTTTAGCTGTTCTAAAAAAATCTATGATGTGATTTTGATTTAAATGCAGAGAATCAAGTTTGTCACTATCGTAACAATCAATGAGTTATCAACAATCTAAGATGTTAATATGCAGAGATGGCCCTACTATAGCATGAGAGTATACTTTTTACAAGCAAACATGGCTGCCTAATGGTGCCAGTAAAGCATTCCTCTTAACTGTCTCGCTATGTGAGACAATCCTGCTATCCAAGTATATTCATAGTCCTATATACCCAATGTCTCCTTGCCTGCCAATACTTAAGCACTGTCTGAATCACTGAGGAGGTTATGCTAAGTAAGGAAATTTAGATTAAATTAATCATTTAGATTTTTAATTAATTTCAGTGTTGTATTTTGCTGGTTTGTCCCATATTTAGCCTTTTAACTTTCCTGATGTCACAGTATCATTTCCAGATTTTGTCATTGCAACTGACTTTGGCCTCATGCCAGGGAGGCAACCAAACGTAAAGAATACTGGGGCATGTAACTGAGCAGATTCCAGTTAAGGCTGAGTGTACATTACACATTATTCTCCATTTTTATCTGAAAATCAATGTCAGAAATGTCAGTTATAGAAAAGCCTAAAACTTCAAATGCTTTGGGCTGTATTTCTGCTACATTTAGTTGCCCTTTAGTGAGTTTTCACTCTATACCTTGAGGGAAGTGTGGTTAACTTAGTGAGTAGGCAGGCCAAAAGAATTATTCCCAATTGCAGCAGCAAGTTGAGTTTGTTGACTGAGAGAGAACTCATAATATTTAAAAAAAATCCACCAAGGCAACAAGTACAGATAGTTCTAGTAGAAGGGAATTTGTATTGTCCCCATCTTTACTACAGATTTCCCCTCTTTTCTCTAATCTTTACCACTTGTACTAATTAAGCAAATGTTTGTTCTCATGTAACAGCCCAGTCATACTGATTCCTGTCAAACACTGTTTTTCTGTAAGATGGCATTTATCAAATGGTCAATTCTAGCATTCAGTGAAAATACCAAAAGTACATTGGTGCATTAATGAAGTTCTGATCAGATTAATTCAAGGTTGGCAGCTGTTTCTGGGCCCACAGCCTAGATCAGGGGTTCTCAAACTAGGGGTCATGACTCCTCATGGGGTCGCAATGTTATTGCCTCCAGCATTTATAATGATGTTAAATATATTAAAAAGTGTTTTTAATTTATAAGGTGGGGTCACACTCAGAGGCTTGCTGTATGAAAGGGGTCACCAGTACAAAAGTTTGAAAACCACTGGCCTAGATTTTTCATCAGTTTAGAGATATCAGACTCAGTAAGTCTAGCTTGTGATTTGTTCCATCCATTTTTTCCATTTAAGCAAAGCATACTATTTAATTAGAATGCATTGGAACCTGCTTATAGTAAATTCTGGTATAGTGAAGTTATTTAGTGAATGTCAGTGCATTGCAGTGTGCAAATTGTAATTTGTTTCCTAGAGGATTCCACTTTGACAGGAGCTGTTCTTTTCTTACACTTCATTGTAAGAGGCTTTTTTCTGGATTTTTAAAATTTGTTTGCATTGTATTGTAGGTATATTGGTTTATCAGTTCATTAAAACCAACCTTTAAAGAAAAAAGAAGTTTTTGCAACAGCTGGTGGGAGTGTGAGAAAATTCATCTATCAGTTACACTGGTGTAAGTCCAGAGTAACCTATTGCAGAATTTGGCCCAGTATTTACAAAAATTATGAGGACAAAATAACTGGTAACAGTTACAGCTAGAGGGACACAAATAGCAGGACCCTGCTGTTACATCCTATGGTAACTCTGTCTAACTGATAAATACCAGCAGTGACTATTTACAGGCGCATACTGATTACTGTATAATTACAGTTAGTGAAGTCACAATAGATTCTCATACTAATCAGCACTTTGAACACAGAAATAACCATGTACTTTCCCCATAATGACACAGAACTAACCATGCTGTTACCCAGCCACTGCATGGTAATTACCATGTAATTCAATGTTCCTCAGTTACTATTAGAGAATGGTGAGAAGATATTTATGCCCCTGTAATTTGAAGTGTCACTAAGAAAGGCTGCTTGAATTTCCATGAGCATATGTCCCTAATGGAGACGAACATGGATAATAAGCTTCAACCTAAGTAATACTAGTGCAGGCTGAAACCTTTATTAGAGAATTCAAAACCACTTTCCCCGTCCCATTTTATATTGCCGGATACAGTATAGAAGTCACATGCTTTGTGTTGATAAATGTTGCAAGTGCCATATGAAATTGATCAATGCAATGAGAAGACAGCACCAGAGATGTTTAAACCTCCTGCTGTTTGCATTCATGTTTAATACACAAACAGAAAGTTCATGGAAAGTGAATGTGTGTTGCATGCTGGTTTGCTGCCATGAGCTGGTAAGTGATATGAGTTAACAGAGACTTTCCTAGTGGAAAATAAGTGCATGTCACTTTATGCCACAGGGTGAGGATAGAGTGAATTGTCATGTTTCTGGCTTCTGGAAATTCTCAGGTCAGTTTAAGGAATGGATGCTGTCATTAAGCCTGGAGAATACATAGCTATCAGCAGTTCTGTACCAGTAAAGTCCATAGTTGGCTCCATAGTTCTAGGTATTATGCTTTCTCTCACTTCCATCCCCTGGAAATGGGTGAAGGTTTTCCTTTTATTTTTATCGTATTAAAAAATATTTTTTTAAAATATTTGTTGTATTGCATGGCAAAGTTTACCAAGATCCATAAAACAGGCAAAGAATCATCACCAACCACGATGTAGCACTAACGCCTTCCATCCAATTTCCAATGCATAGCTTAAACAACGAATTCTGCCCTCAGCTACCCATGTGTAGTCCCTGGTGAATTTAATAGTCATCCTTCATCAGAGTAGCGAGATGGACCAAAGGGACATATTTGCTTTACTTACATATTTACTTCAACAGCTTTGCTGTTGAAAAACCTGCCAGATGTATTTGGCAGATGTTGAATGTCCTGCTTGGCTGAATGCACCTGGCCCGTCCAGTAGCAGTATGGCTCTGGTGCCAGCAAGCACCCCAGGTGTTAATAATACTCAGCACTTAGACAGCATGTCACATCTTCAAAGTGCAGTACACAGTAGCTAGCGACACCACTACCTAATTAATATCCCGTACTCCCACATGCTCTATTGGTTTAACTCTTGCATGACAAAAGAGCTGGTGTGACACCAGCAAGGAAAGGTGGTGAGCAGAGCTCTTGACTACAAGCGCCAATCCTCCAGAAAAACTTTGCCAGTGACTGTTTCATGATCCTCCCTTCATCGTTTCCCTCTGCTTGATGTCATGTTTTTTGCTGCCTCCATTCTGGGAATTAAAACCAACAAAAGGCTATAGCATAAACTGTACACTGAACAGGGAAGTAATCAGGCATGAGGCTGACCCCTTCTTTCAGGGCTATGAAAAGGGAAGAGTGGGTTCTGCAAGGCCACTGCTGCCACCTACAAGCTGGTGGGTAGGGGAAGGGAGTTGGTGGAGCCCTGACTCCAGGCTCCCATTGCGATGACCTGCAGAGCTGAGCTGGCATGGTTGCCTACCCACCTCCCGAGGTCCTGTGAGGGTTTTTTGGTGTTTGTACTGCACTTTGACAGTGCAAAAATGCTATGTTGTGCCATCCTTGTTATACTGCAGTAAGTCTTGTTCTAGATTAATCTCTCCTTCTCTTGGTGAATATTTTCAATTTTCTTGGCTAGGCCTGCAGATATGTGCAAGTCACCCAGGGGCTCAAGAGACAGCAAAGTGGTGCCATATTTCATGCACATGAGCCAGCCCAGCTCTTCATAAAGAGCTCTAGCAGACCATCTGCAGCGCTCACTTTTATCCAGGCAGGATTTTTTAGGATTCTGGAAATGTGCTACCCCATTGCAGAGCTGCTGAGTTCCTTATTGAGAAGACATTACACATAAGGAAATAAAATCTGCCATGGGTGTTCCCATCATCTCTTTCAACCAGCCCTAATTAATCCAGATCTAAATTTATCTCCATCCTACACACACCTGGCATCAACTCTCTCTTAGTATAGATTCCAACATGCTGAAGGATGGCACAAGTTACACTGCAGCAAATTTTATTTATGTTAGAGCAATGAACCTCACATCATTTACTTTTTATTTATTTTGTGGTGTTTTTTTTAGTGTAGCCCCCTTTTTGAGCCCCCATTTACCTTTATGTCTCTTCTAATTGTATCCTGTTGTGCCTATAGAATTCAGGAGTCCATTCTGGATTAATATAAAAGTCAGACAAGGTTCTTTTCTATGATGCTTTACCATTCAGCTACCCAAGTGCAGACTATGTTTCTTGTAATGTTTTGCGCACTCGCTCTTTCCCTCCCTCTCTCTCTCAGTTATGTCCCATGGTTATAGCTTGCACACACCAACACCCACTAGCACTGACAGGATTCTCTACAGTCCCCTCTGGCAATTCCAACACAAAGGAGAAGTCGCTGAAAAGACATTTGCTGCTATTTGTAAAACTATATTCTCTCCACAAAACATCTCCGACTCCAAAGGATCCCTGTTCAGAGAGCAGTACATTTTGCTGCCAGTCACATGCAGCTAACATCATTATTAACTGGATAAGAAGAGAATGCAAAATGCAAACCAGATTTTTTATTAACATATAACAATGGATTTCATGAAAACATGAACAATTTTAATTAATTAAATTAGGAGGAGGTGAGTAGAGGAGGGATGTGTGGTGATGTCAGGGGGGTTAGAAGACAGGGTGCATTTCTAGCAGGGCTCCAAAGCTTTCTGTTCCTCTTTCTGTTTCTCTTCCTAGTGGTTAGAGCAGGGGCTGGGAAACAGGACTTCTAGATGCTAATTCCAGCTCTGCCACTGAGTTACTGCCTCAGGTAGAATGTTAGGAGGCTTAGCTAATTGAGATTTATAAAGGGCTTTGAAGTCCTCAGATGAAAGGTGCTAGAGAAGTGCAAAATGTAATTATGAATTGTTAATTACTATTATATACCATACAAACAGCTCCAGGAAAAATGCAAACTGGTGTTTTCAAGTCCAGGAGGCTCTCCAGTCATATCTGCCAAGGCCTGACTACTGCTGGGCATAGCTACCCTGAAGACAGGAGAGGGTGGTTTACAGTCTTCTGGAAGAAGCCAGTGGGCAGCCACACTGGGTCCATTTAGTGATCCTGAGGGTGAATGAGAAATTCACAAACCTATTCCACAATAAATGCAGATACATCTATATTGGATGGCACTGGATTTCAGGCCAACCTGAAGGAGCCCTTTCTACTTGATAACAAGAGATTAGAAAAGAGAGCATCACTTTACCCTTAACCTCTACCTTCTTTACCCTGCAACAAAAAAAAAGATGGTCCCATAAAACAGAGGCTGTGGAAAACTAAACATGTGCTATATGTACATGATTTGAGTGCACAAACACACCATCCTTTCTCCTTCCTTGAGACACAATGAAAGTGGGCTTTACAACAGAAACCTTAAGACCAATCATATATATAAAAATCACCAAAGCAATGTTCTGCAATAACATTGGGCCTAAAGATCAGGAGTGCAGGATATTTAGGGTTAAAGAGAAGGTAGAATCTAGAGTCTACTCCATCTCTGGTCATTGGTACGGCTTTTGGTTTTATCAGGAGTTTCTGACTCTAGGTACGTAGGTTGGAGGAGAAAAAGAGTTAAAAGTGATCATCTAAATTTTATGCAGCTCTGATTATCTGCACACTTACTAATTTCCCAAAGCCCTGTCCTAGGCACTGAACTTAGTGTAAGATTTGGAGTGGGTTCTTTGTGGGTTCATTTTTTTTCTTTGTTTTTTCCCAACTCCTAGGTAGGTGGTCTTATGAAGGGCTCGGTCCCAGGATATTACAGATGCTGTCCTAGCCAAAGCTGTTTTTTTGCCACTCTAAGATGGCTCTGTGCATTAAAAATCTATCCATCGCAGTAGGGTTGGGCGTGGTGATGTGTGCCTGTAATTCCAGCTCCTGGGAGGCTGAAGCTGGCAGATTGCTCAGGGGTTCTGGGCTGCAGTGTACTGTGCCAATCAGGTGTCCAGTGCCACTCACAGCCTGGCTAGCAGGTGGCTGAAGGACTGGCTAGAACAACACAACTGATATGTTTGATCAGTGCTCTCTCTGTGAGGACTGACTGATCAAGGTGACATAGCAGTAACTATTGTTATTTATGAATAATTCTGGTGCAAACATGTCCTGGATGTCACTTACTGCACTCGAAGGGGCCCCACGTCCTCCTGTTCTTTTTGCGGATACAGACTAACACGGCTGCGACTCTGACACCTGCACTAGCACTGTACATTTATGGCGCTGTCAAAATGTCAGGTTCAACAATAGCCTATTAAACGCAAGCTTGTTATCCTCACTTCACGCCTCATTCCAGAACCTAAACTTGGGTGTGTTTGGGGTTTTTTAAATATTTTACGTAGTTGGTGAAAGGGACAATAACAAATACCATCAGACACAGGAAACGTGCAGCTGGATTGAAACTTGAGCATGAGAAAAGAATATAGCACCTTGCTGGACTCCTAACTCTGCATGGGAGACCCCCCCCCCCGCCACTCTGAGGGCACCAGGGCCTAGGTCATGCCTCTCTTCCCCAACTCCCATCTCGTCTGGCCTTGCAGAAAACTGCAGAGAGGAGCCCACCAGAGACTGCAGCCGGGGGCTGGAGCAGCCAACGCCGGCCCCTCCGGACATTGCGAGAACTCTCCACAGCTTCTCCGCCCTGTGCTGATTGGCTATTTGCTCCAACCCTCCCCTCCCCCGCCTCAGTCTCTTCCCCTCAGCTCACCTCAGGAGCCTGAAAAGGGAGAAGCCCAGTTCAGAAGGGGCCAGCCCTGGGTGGGGGACAGAGTTCTCCTATTAGCTCCCAAAATGGGGGCCGAGGACAAAGCAGCCTGGGGGCTCCCGCAAACGCTGCCCTGAGCCCACTGAGCCCACTCTGGCTCGTCAGGGATCTCCCCACAGGGGGAGGCCAGGGAAACACTTGGACTGTGTTTGGGTTGTGCCTTGCCTTTGTCACCTTTCCTCTGAGGCCTGAAGATAGCTGTGGAAGAAAGCCTACAGGCAGGTTGCCGTAGAAAGAAGCCCGGGGAAGCAGCCCAATCTGCTGCAAGGGCCTAGACTGGACCCAGGATAGAGAGAGTGGTTGGGCTCCCATACGGGCCAAGGAAAGACCTGGGGAAGGCCCCCTGGAAGGGCGTAAGGATTAGCACAAGGCTGCTGGACTGTTATTGCACTTGACTCTGATTGACACTAAAAGGGGCGAGTCAAAAACATGACTGGCCGGAGAGCCAAGTCACAAGACAAAAGTCACCAGCAGACCTGAACGGACGGTTGCCAGGGACATGGAGGGGAAAACCCTACCCAGCCACAAGGTGGCGCACTGGCTGGTGAGTGACTTCATCATAGTACCCCTGACATAAAAGACACACAGATTCCAACAAAGGAGATTTTTTTATATCGGTGACCCTTAAACAAGCCTCTGTAGGGCAGTAGAACAACAAGGAACCTTTGGTGCTTCAGCATAAGCAGAAAATATTAGTTATCTAGAACCTGCTTGTGATGGGGCAGACAGGCGCCACTCAGGCAAGGAGGCTCTGTGGACACCCACAGCTGATGTCAGGCATGGAGAGGGGAGTTAGAAGGAAGAGACCTAGCCTAGTTTAGGGATGACCAGGAAGAAGAGCAGAACTCCACTTCTCATGGGAGAGAAGCCAGGTTGCAGCCTGAGACTGAGGCAGCTTGTTGGTCGGACAAGTCCTCTTGTGGAAGAGATGACCGGACCTTGGGAGACCAGCCAAAATACTGACTGAAGATAAGCCCTGAGGGAAAAGGTGGACTCACCAGATGACCCCGGTTTTGAGTTGCAGAGACAGCGACCTACCTGTGGAAACTGACAGCTGGGTGAGTCATGCCTTGATGGGCCACCATGAGGTATCACAGAAACAAATTGTATATTTTTCACTAGCCCCTTTCTCTGATATTTATCTCTTGGACTAGTGCATATAGAACAGGTGTGCAAGTATTTACTAGTCACATGCGTATTTTTTTTAAAAATAGGGCTCTATGTTCATAACTAGTAACCTCCCTTGCTGTTTATATAATTGAACACTGTCAATGGTCCAGTGATGGCCAGTCCACAATTTGTTAGTGATGGAATTGAAATGATCCTATATATGCTCTGGAATAGGGGCATGTGTGGATTCTTTCTAGTGGCTGTATTTGTCTTTTGTAGACTTGTCTGCTTTTATGAGGCAATGAAATAATGAGATATCAGCTGTGCTCATGGAATTTTAGTATCTGGAATGTGAGAATGCTCTAAGCAGACCAGACCTTGCTTCATTTTTGCCACCAGAAAGGGCTCACTGAGCCAAAAAAGCCCATAAAAAGTTAAAAACAATTATCAAGGTATTAGTCTGATTTGGGTTTCTGCAGAGCCCTATTCAGAAGAAAGATGATTGGCATGACCACTGCAAGTCATGCATCCCACTGTACACTAATGCCAGGGAGAAGGAGGGGAGGGGAACTATGTGTTCTTGCCTCATTTTAGCCAACGAGGTAGAAAAGCCTAATTTTAATCCTCCTGAGACTGAAAAGGTGATGTAACAAAGTTACCAAGCGTCCTCATCTCTTGGAGAAGGCTGAGGTATGAAAAAGACCCTGAAAGCAGACAGTACTGTGGTAATATTAGAGTAGGAAGTACAAGTGAAGGTAGCGTTATTGGATAATGAAAAGATAACACCTGATTTGAGACTGAAGATCAGCGCAGGCAACTCAGAGCAGGAGGCACTGAAAATTTCTACCCCCAAGTAAATGAAACACTTGATAGCTGTGTCTGATTAGGAAAAGACAACTAATCCTTTCTGAGTAAGTGCACAGAGAACCAACCATCAAATTGTTGCAGCAAAGGCCTAAAACTTAGGGACAAATATCTTTCTCCTCTTCCCCCCTCACCCCACCTGAGAATCTGGTATTATCCTTTCCTAGCCTCAGTTCATATTCTCCTTATTATCTTCACATCTTACCTTTGTTTCTCTTAGTCTTCTATACTTTACTGTCTCACTTTCACCCCCTCTCTCTAGTGCCACCTGCTCTCTCTTCTCTTACCACTAATTTTCTTTGTTTCCTTTCCTTCTCTCTCCCTCTCCCTCCCCTCTGGAGGAACAGCACTAGAAGTACATTGTCACAGGCTGCTTCCCACCAGGGTTTACCCAGCCTGCCTATTGTTGCAACAGCAGTCGTTCCTTGCATCACCAGGACCACTGGCACTGCACCATATGCCTCACTGACAAAAACAACAGCCAGAAACCAAGGGGAAGCTGGAAAAGCACGGAGCCACAGCAGGCATAATTCCAGCACAGCAACAACAGCAGCGATGCAAAGAGGAATGCCAAGGAGGAGAAAGTGGGCTGGAAGATTGGAGGAGTAGAAAGAGTGTGGAACTGGAAGCTATAGCAGATCTCCAGACCTGGGGAGTAAAATGCAACAGCACATACAGGAGATTACAAAAGAGGAGACAAAAGACATTTTTTTTTATACCAAAATAGGTAGCGTGTCTTTAAATTACATTAGCAGCTCTATTCTCATCTGTAAAAACAGGATAATAATGCTCCCTTTCTCCTAGCCTCTGTCTGTTTAGACTAAGCTTTTCAGGGCAGCGACTGTCTGTTATTATGTATACGTACAGCACCTAGTACAATGGGGCCCAATCTGAAATGTGGCTCCTGCAGTACAAATTATTATTAACAATAACCAGACACACCAATCTCTGGGCAACCCAGGAAATGGGAATTGCATTCCCAGGGGTCCTATGCCAGAGATTGTGAATTAGATACTCTAGCCATCCAATCATGCTATGCACCAGGGATACAGTACCACAATTTCTTTCATATTCCACAAGGAAATACCACTTTGCTAGAGTGTAAATTTGACCTATGGAACACACTGCTACATCAGATCGTTAGGGCAAATACTGCATCTGGATTTGATTAGGATTGGATAATTGCATGACCAGTAACAACAATGTTTACTATGTGAGCTAAGATCAGGGTAATCAATTCTCATGCTTCAGGTAAGTAAGCTGAACACCTGTGTTGCAATCAGGAAGAATTTGTCCCTCCCTTCCCCCCCCCCCGCTGTGTACAATTGAAATGAAGTATAAGGTAAGTGGTTGTGGTTAAGATGGGCTATTGATCTGGTCAAGTATGTCAGCTCTTATGTTACTAAAATATATTTATAAACTACATCAAACAGCAAGATAATATACATTTTCCTTGACATACTCCTGTACTTAGCACATAACTAACCAAATCTCCAAAGAACTTGTGTGTACTAAAATAACACAGCATACCCTCTTTAGGCCCTCCTACCCCATTCCTTTCCCATATTCCCTAAGAGGTTTTTCCCCCTAGTACCAAGTGCCTCTTTGTTTCTTTAATACAGTTGCACAGTCATGTGCAGTACTTCTCAACAGACCAGAATAATCTAGTGTTTTAAAAAAATGTGAGTTCCAAAATAATTATTGTTAAAGACAACTGAAGTCAGGGGTCAGTATTCAACTTGCATAAGAACAGGCCCCTTTCCTTTGCCGTCTGTTTTGATTACATGAAGTTGATCTTGCTTGTTCTTAATTCTGATCTCAGAGCCATTTGGGTTATAAGTGTCTGAGGCAGGAAAGCAGGCTCTCTGGCAGGACACTGCCTTCAGCTCCCTCGGATTCTATTTCCTGGGGGTGGCGCTGTGGGCCCTTCCATTGACTCTTTCAAACCAAAAAAATCAGTAAATACTTCTGATCAGTTTAGGGTTTTTGGAAATGCTGAAAGTTAATCAAAGGACTGGAGTTAAGGTCAGACTAGCCCACATGTGAGAGACACTTTGTAGAGAGAGAAAAGTTTCAAAGGCAGGCAGCTTTATGGAAGGACCTTCACTCTTTCATCCAGGATTAAAGAACTCTGTATTCCTTTCTGTATTTCATAAGGAATCTCCTGGAGTCCAAAATGCATCTATTTCTCTATAAATAGCTTGGCTGGGAGTTGCCGCTCTCTGAATTACAGTAGCTTTTGCAGTCTCATTGCATAAAGTCTGTGGGGAAAAAAAATAAAAAGGAAAGTTCTGAATGCATGAAGTCAATAAACAGGATTCTAGAATGGCTCTGGCCAGCTCCTCTAAGTTATACAAATATGCAATAATTTATTCAGCAGCACAAATCTGTGCCCACAATCAATGTCCCATAAATCTTCAATAAATAAATGAAAATAACTCAATAATTCATTAATCCATATTAATTCAAACACATCATAAATATTTAAAATCCTGAGCAGCAATAATTTGTTACCCAAATCCCCAGAGAATAAATATTGTAATGAATTCAGTACAAGATTGCACTGTGCAAGGCCCAGAACCTACCAATGAGAGTCAAGAACTCACTGTGATGCATGCAGCGGAAGGTGCAGGGCCTCAGAAACTTCATGCAGTACATGACATCACCAACCCCAGAGTGCAGGTGGAGCACCACACGTGGACCACACTGTTCTCATTTTCAGCCCTTGGCTACTCGAGTCTAGGGCTTATGGAGGGGGAATTCAAACAACAAGCATTTCTATCCAATAGAAGCAAATATTGCAGCAGTGCAACATTAATTTGATAAATTCTGGAAATGGACGTGGATCTGAGGTGTAGTGCTTCATATATTGGCATGTGTCAGATGTCCACCCGTCACGGTATTCCATGTCCAAATGCTTCCCTGTAGCGCTCCATCTGTTTAAGTAGTGCTGTGCCTGAGAGGCTGAACCTGACCCTTCTTGTATTGTCACACTACAGCTAGCCAGGGCCCTGCAAACCCCCTCCCCCTGACACCCCTGGAGACAACGGACAAAATCATTGCAGGATTCTCTCATTCAGCTTGTGCCAAACAACCACTGCAATAGGTGGGGCCAAAGGAGAATGTGATAATGTCTAAAGGGTGTAAGCACCAAAAAGGGGGACACCAGAGTGTGTAACTAGGACTAGGGTGAAATGGTGAAGAAGAAAATGTGAACTGAATATCAGGGAAGACTTCCCAAAAGTGAGCTGCGTCACCCTGTGGAATTTCCACCCAAGTGGCAGAAGCTCCATGGTTTAGGACATTTGAAACTAGACAGGATGAAACACTAATTGTAAGAAACAATCCCACCTTGTGGCTGAGACATAAGAGGGGGCAGGTTGTGGGGCAGATGATCTAAACTTTTCCTTTCAAATGTCAATGGTCCAAATCCCCAGCACCTAGAGAAATCACTGGGGCCCTCTCTGGAGTTGACCCTAGGATTCCATGAACTATGGAATTGAAAGGCAGCATTCACTCCTCTGTACTAACCTTTCTCTGCTGTAGTGCTGGACATCCTCAAAGCCCTGAAAATCCCTAAATAAATGGTGTTTCCCCCCTTCCTCTTTTTTTCTGGTGGCACTTTGCCCCCATCAGAAACCCACCAAGGCACAGAGAAGGGGGGCTTGGAGAGCCTCATTTAATTACAAGTGCAGTGCTTGCTTCTCTCAGCCCCACCCACATGCCATTTCACGCCTGATTTCTCCTCTGATTTCTTTGGGGAAAGAGAGGGAATTCGAGTGCATGTAATTTGGGTTAACAAGATGCATTATATGCAGCTTCATTCTTGTAAAAACTTTCACAGGGAAATCGCCCAGCCCAAGGAGAGAAAAAGTTCTGTTCTTTTTGTAATTTTCCAAGGCTAATCAGACTCTCTCCTTTATCCTATTGATCACAGGGAAGGTTTGTTTACCTACTGGACATCTAGTTTAGGGGCAGGAGCTGTTACCTGGCTTGTTACATGGTGTGAGTACAACTGAGATCAGCTATCCATTTGTATGCTCCTTTTTGTTCCCTTCCTGGATCTGTTTCTTCAGAGCTCACCTGCCTCGTGCTTTTGTGTCAAACCTACCTTTATTTGGCTTTCCTTTAAATCCAACAAAAGGTGAAAAGCTGACTTTGTGCAATTAAAATTCTCAAGGTTAACCTTCCCCCCGCTTCCCCAAACTCTGATCTGGCTTGAAAACCACAAGGGAAGAGAATGTAAAGGGCTAATGCAGCATCCCCTCGCAGAGGGACAAAAGGGGCTTGGTGTAGAATGCTGTGTCCAGTACCTGTAGTGTTTATGTTAATAACTCACTCTGGTTTTGGAAGGTAATTAGAGGCTATAGGCCCTGCATGTTGTCCTGTACCCAGAACTCTCACCAAATGTACAAGACCTAATCCTGCCATTATTACCTTATGCTTTGTAGTCTGTAAAGATTTTCTCTCAGTGCAAAAAAAAGCATCAGTCTCCATTTCAAGGTGCAGCTCCCATTCTCCTGGGGGATGGCTGCTATGTGTGAGTACACAGCAAGAAGGCGAGGAATAGGTACACAAGAGCAGCTTGCTGGAGAAAAGTGCTGGCTTTGCTCTGCTTTCCTGTGTGTGAGTTTCTTTGGAAGTGTTTTGTGCCCCTTCAAGTCACTTGGGAGTCTGGGGGACTCAGATAGAATAGCTTTTTCAGTCATTATTTGATAACCAATACAGTTCCCTTTGACCCTTTCCCCTCCCCCCAAAAAGAAAGACCAGCTTAGCATTGTGTTATTTTTCAAAGCCTTTACAAATTAAGACAGTAACATGGAAATCCTCGTTGGGTTTCAGTTCATACTTCCTCCCATGCTGGGCTGAAATGGGGATTCTTTTGTGATCGCTGCACTGGTTATTTTTTTAAACCTCCTGAATTTGGCACACTGCCCTACTTTATTTTCCTTCCTTTCTCTAGTGCTGCTCCCAACGGGAGGCTCATTCGCTTCTAATGCATGGTGTTATCTTTTGCAAGTTGAACTCTAAATCCCCTTGTTGTTTTTCCTTGCTTGTTATTCAGGTGCAGAGAACGTTAATGATGCCTCCTTGGTTTGGGGATGCACTGGCTTTATGGCTTTAATTGTTTTCATTAATGTAGATGTGAATTAAAGCTAGTAGATTTAGCTAATAGCTAAAAGATAGCTCTCTCTCTACGGTGGGTCCCCCTCTTCAGTTGTGTGCCCACCTGCCTAACTCACAGAGACATTGTTCCACAGCAGTAGTATCTCCACAAGCATGCTCTTCTGGGAGCGGCACCTGAGCAACCGTTCCAAAACTAAAGTGATGCCTGGTGTATCACAGCACAGAGACAGAGAGAGAGACCATGTCTCCATGGTACAAGACTTGCAAAACAACCTGCCTACTGGGTCAGTGAGCACTGTTCATGTTCAGGGGTAGCCGTCCCTGCTAAGATGGAGATTTCTTCCACTACTAGCACTTAACTGTCTCCATTAAATCAGGTGTTGGAGGACACACATCCATCAAACGAAACCTTCGAAAATAAAGACCCAAAATCTGTACTTGTCCCCAGTTCAAAATTCCATACAGCAGCTGTTGAAAAGTGCTCCAGGATTCAAGTAAACGAAAAGAATGTCTTGCCTATTTATTTTAGAAAATTCCCATTAACCATCATTTTAGTAGAACAACCTCTGTGAGAATCCATCGGACTCTGAGTGCCTCACTGATCTCCTGGCTTAATCCGTGGGAGCCAAAGGATGTTGTTATGGCTGCGGGAATAATTTGTTTACGTTGTTTAGCCAACTCTGTCTCCTTTTCTAGGGCTTGGGCCTCCTTTGGGACTTGGTGCATCAAGCAGCGGTAGGAAAGATGGGGCCGCCCATGAGAGCCATTTTCCTCCTGCCATAAGACCAGGAAATACAGGAATAATGCTGAGCAATGGTTCCAAATGGTGGGGATGGCCCTCTGTGCATACATCCCCCCTGCCCACATGGAAGAGGCAGACAGCTAACTTCATGGCAGCACTATCTTGTCAGCCCTGGCACTTGCAGGAAACTGCAGGGGCCATATGGGGAGGAGGGGTAGAGCCAGGGCTGGGGGAATAACACATTGTTCCCAGAACCCCAGGGCTCCATGTACTTTCCCCAGGTAGTTTTATGGGGCAGTCCCAGGGGCTGTTCTGGGCAGGGGAGCCAGCTGCCATACCAATGCAGCTATACTACGGAACTGGTGCAAAGGACACTTACGAAAAACTCTCTGTCACTAGGATAGCCTTCCTAAAGCTGTGTAGATCTTAGGAATCCATAGTCTACATCACTGGGGTGACCAGGGGAGATATGTTGGCAGGGTACTGTGGAGAAGCTGGTATCGTTATTGTTGGTGCAGTACCTGTTCTGTGAATAAACAGAGAGCTTCTGGGTTATTAATCCAGCACCTTTCATGCGCTCTAAAGGAAACAGAGGGACTGAAGTTTGCTGCAGGGTGGCATAATTTTTCCATTTACTCAAAGAGAGGGAACTGGGTTGTAAATCCAAGGAAAGATACCACAAAATACACATTAACGTGGGAAGAGCAAGGATCAGCTGAAACTTCATTTCTCTGGAAGACTGCAATAAACTGGAATTAGAGGAGTCAGAGAAGAAAAATACCTATTAGGTCCTGCACTCTGTCTACAGTATGTTTAAGATGATTTAAGATCCTGTCAAGCATTTCAAGTGATCCATGTACAGATTTAACTGCAACTCTGATCACCTGACAATGCCTTGAAAGCATCCCTCTCTCCAAACACTATGTCTTGCTGGCATGGTTTCTTTTCAGAGTAACCTCTTTATTCCAGGAGTTTGGACAACGTATGATCATTTGTTGAAAATAAAGAATTAAAACCAAGTGGAACCTGAGTCATCAATGTAATGAAAAGATGCAAAGCTAGAAAACATGGATGTTACATTGAGCAAAATCTCCAGGCGGGTCGATCCTCTTCCACAGCACTTGTCTTTAAATTTTAGAAAGAGATACAATCAATTTGAGGAATTCTTTTTAGGAGTTTGTGATAGAAATATTAACATGGGGACTTTTTCCAAGTTGCCTTTTCCTTTCTTCAGCTGCATTAGCTACAGGAGGCATTTCTTCTTCAAAAGCCACATCACGTAATATCACTGAGATCAGAAGGAGATGAGGAGAAAAACCGCCCTATAGGATTTTTGTAAAAAAAAAAAAAGAGAGAATTCCATCCATAAAAGATAAAAGGTTAAATTGCTTTTAGGAACACAGCAGCATTTAATCAGAAGAACTTCTGAAATAGAGTTTGGATTCAATAATTTAACCACACAGAAGGGCAGAAGAAGGCCTTTATTTGGAGGGAAATGGCACACGTTAGCACTGATAAAATTACCACTACTACTAATTATCACAGCCATCAGAAAGGAGCCATCTTCTCTGTTCTCCTGGATAGGCCTGGCTTTGTCAAAACTATTTACAGTACCGAAAAGGATCAAAAGAATCTGAGATGGAGTAAGCAAAGAATCTAGTTGTGGGAGTAGGGGAAGACAGAATAATCCTGAGGCACTTTACTGGAGAGGTAGTGAGTCCCACTCCAGGTGAGCAGGAAACTCCCCCCCCACCCCCCGCCCCACCTCTTAGACTTGTGTCAACTCTGTAAAGACACTGTGAGACGTGTAGAACCCTGAAGGAAAATATCAAAAGGCGAAGGGGAACCCAAACAACAGCTCCGTGGGTGGCTGGCATTGCAATCTGGCAGGGAGCTGCATCACGGACGCTCAGAGCTCATGCGCTGTGTTCTTTGCCTTGGCTGTGGATAGTAACAAGTTTCATGGGTGGGCTGTAATTTTGTGCACCTTCGTTTTTGAGGCCCCCAATCTGAGACACGGTAGCTCTGATTTCAGAGGTGCTGGGCAGATGCAGCTCCCGTTGAAGTCAATGATTGTTGCAGATGCTCAGCACCTCTGAAAAGCAGGTCTACAGTGAGGCACCCCAAAATGGAGGGGAACAAAATTCAAGACGTCTTCTCAATATTTTGCCCATAGATCTGAGCATTGGATATTCAAGGCCCTCAGCGTCTAGCTATCCCTGTATATACATATGTGCATGTGTATGTATAAGAAAATTGCAGAGGAAAAGCTTAATCTTCATTAGCAGGAACAACCTCAACTTGAGTTCTCAGGCACACAACCTGTGAAGAATCTTGAGAAAATATAGAATGAAAAACCATCTCTATGAACTGGTCATTTTCTCTTCCAACTAATACTGCTGCCCAAGACATGAAAATGTGCAGATTTGACAAGCCTATTACTTCAGGCTGGGTGACAATTAAATTTAGCATCCACTAAAGTGGTAATGTTATAGCAGTTAAATATACAATTTTAAAACAATTAGTCCTTGCAGTCTTGCCTTTCAACCTACCAACATTTTTATTATTAAGACTTATTTAACTTAGTCAAGGCATGTTGGTCTGGAAACTATCCTACCAACATTGTGTAAGACAAATATTCAGACATATATGCTTTTATACACAGCCATGTTTAGGGACATATATGTAAATAATGACACACATGCCTACAATTCAGAGACTGAGAGATCTGATGAGCATAACATATTCTAGTGCTTTCTAAAGGTAGACTCCAAATAATGAAAATGTATGGCAAGTATCGGGAAAGGAAATGAGATAAGTGTACTGCCCATACCCAGAAATTCACAGAGGAAAGGTTGCCTTGGAGAAAAGGGAGAGAGAATAAAATAGCAAATCAAAAACTATTTTAAAGGAGAATTGGGATGCAAGAGACAAAAGGTAAAGGTCCACAGGTTGCTCTGTCTGCAAAGAGAACAGTGAAAAGAAGATGATAAACAAAACAAAACAAGCTACTAACCGCTTTGAGTGTGAGACAGAGAAGAAATGATTCTTCAGCATCACGGCTTAGAGATCTGACTTTCTCCTATTTATAATGATACCATACCCTTCCCTTTCACCTCTCATCTGAAGATCTCAAAGCACTTCAGAAACATTAATGAATGTAGCTTCATAACTTCTCTTGGAAGATAGTAATTATTATAATGGTCTTATACAGGAGTAAAGTGTTGGAGAGAGAGGGGGTTAAGTGACTTGCCCAAGGTCACACAGTAAGTCAGTGGCAGAGCAAGGAATGGACCGTAGTAGTCTGGCCTTAAATTTTCCTGCTGTAATTACTAGATACACTGGACTTGGGTCTTGATTGCAGTGCACCTTGTTCAGTCATTCACACCAGTGCAAGTTGGAAGTAATATGCTACCTAATCAGAATGCTACTGGTTTACATCTACATTTGTCTGCACTTGGCACTGGTGTAAATAACTGCACAAGAGAATGGAGAATCAGACATGCTGCCTCCAAGCAAACTTTACTACTAATGCTTGAAGGCATGTATGGTGCTTGCCTTCTCTGAGGGATTCAGACACTCTAGAGCTGGGTGCCGATGTGAGCATCTGGATTGAGATAGGGTTGATTATAAACACTCATTCGGACAACATGAATACTTAGACTGGTAGGGCTTTACTTCTTTTTAAACCCTGACTTTTGGCCTTGTAGCTGCAGATTAATTTAGGTGCAGCACCAATATAAATTCATTCAGTAGGTGGAACACCTGACTGGGGCTCTAATAGGAGTCCAAACGGTCCAAAAAACCCAGGAACAAAATTTGCAAAACAGCCTGTCTTCTGTAACATCTACTTGAAAGGTGTGGCCAGAGCACGGTGGCACCAGTGTTTTTCACAAAGTATTTCATGTTCTGCGTGTCTGTGCCATTCATTTCTGAACAGTCTGAACGGACGGAGAAGTCATTCACCAGCTCTTCCCTGCTCCAGGTGTTGCCATGCGTTAGCAGGGGCACAGAGAAAAGTCCAGACAGAATGGCTGCATTCCAGACCAGAAAGAGTGAGGGGCAGGAAGCGAAGGACTGGTGTCCTACTGAAGGATAATGTGTCAGTTAAAGAGAAGCAGCAGCCCGCAATTGCTGCTCAGCCTAGAAAGTCACCAGACTGCTCCCGTTGTCCCTGATCTAGTTTCAGATAACAGTATATTCAAAGCTGATACAATAATACGAGCCCTGGTGACAGAGGCTTTACTACAGGAGTTGAGATTGGGGAAATGTCAATAGCAGGTTTAGAAAGGATTGGTTAATCCAAAACTTTAGAGTATTTAAAACTGCCAGTTGACAGATCCTGCTCCACCTCTGCAGCACCAGGCATCTAGCCCTTGCTGCAGGGGGGATGGGCCCTGGTGAGGGAATTAGCACTTGGCTCTCCGGGATTGCCATTAGAGCCGAATGAATTTAGTGCCAGTGAATGGTGCAAGACTGAATGCCTGTGAGAGTGAATTCCTCTGCTTAGTTACCCAGAGAACAGCCCAGACAATGACAGTACAAATACCTGCAAACCAGTATTCTTCACTTCTGGTGGGTCCACCTGTTAGTGGGAGAGGGGAGTTCAGAGTTTTCTGGGTGGTGGTGGATGTTCTTCCACCACACAAATGAATAACTAGGAGATCTGGGGGAAGAGGAGAATACGAGAGACTTGTCTTTTAGCTCCAAGGTACCTTGATGCTCTCAACACTCTCCTGGCTTGGCTTGCAAACTAAACCTTTGTTATCAGTGTTATTTGCAGAGTGCTGTAACTATGTAGGGTTCTTTACGGCAGGTAACATATACTAAACAAAATACAATACCTTACCCTGCAGACACAGAAGCCTACACGATATGGGTCAGATCTTGCATTTAGGCGTTAGCTTGGAACTCTGTTGACGTCAGGGGTGTTGCATAGATTAACTGATGGACTGAAGGTGGAATTTGGGGATTCCAACTGTTCTCTGGATGGCTGGATCCCCTCTAGACAATGAGAAGGTAAAGCTTGTGATAGATGTCATTCAGAAAGCAGCTCTCTAGATTTCCAGCGTAGTCATGGCTTGGGCCTGCCTGTACTTAGACATTGCAATATATAAATCATCACCATATGGACACACTAATATCTTGTTTTTTGTTTGTAGTTAGCTAGAATCTTGTTAACGTACAAGGAAAAGGTCAATGACTAGCCATTATTCAGCGTGGGAGCTCAAGTAGGGCCTGATCCAGAGTCCGCACAAATCAAAAGGATTCATTCCATTAACTACAATGGGCTTTGGGTCTGGCCACCCTTGGTGTCACCAGACAAAAACGAGCAGCTTTGGAGTTTGCTCCTGCCCTCGTGTCTGAAATTTGCTAGACATTCAGGCATGCTGTAAGGGTCTTCTCATTTCCCAGGCATTTGGGGAGTAGGTTGATTGAGGGGTGATCACTATGACCACTGTGAATGGCTCTCATTTTGTTGATATGTCTCGTGTATTTATTTGAGGGTGGTTTCAGCAGGGTCTGTTGCTACTATTGTGAAAATGAATTATATATTATAAATCTAGAGGAATAAAAATAAATCAAATAACTATGCCAAGAGGGTGCTGCCCCTGCCAGGATAACATTAATTAAAGAGTGTGCCCTTCAAAGAACTGGTATCATCCTTGACTGAATGTACTGTGTAGACCCAATGCTATACGATATAGCTGGAAAATCCCTATTTCTGGATTTCCTTCAGAGCTCAAAGTGTTAGCTCCATTGCCAACATTTAATTATTTAGCTCAATTGAATTTATGTCAAAGTTCATATACAAACATCTCTCTAGCAGCTAAATGAATCTTCCTTCCTGTTCCTCTCACAAACACCGAGAACATAAAACCAAACCCCAAACAAATTAATACTCCACAGTTTACAAAGTCCCCCTGTAAAGCCAGTCAGGGAAGGCTCTAGTTTAGTGAGCCACATAGGGGAATTTCAGTCAGCAGCAGCCAAATGGTCCAAAATTAAGTATTAATGAAGGTCTCCAAAGGCGGCTGCAAAGCCATTTCTGCTGGTAAAAGCCATTTTCAAAAGTCAATATTAAACTAACTCCATCCAGTGCAATCACAAATAATGCTGCTTCCCCATTTGAGTCCCCCCAGACTGCGACCCCAAGGCAGGGCTCCCCCACCAGCAGCATTATTTTCAGGGATGAGAAACTCCTTTCCAAAGACGGCCCTCAGATATAAGCATGTTGTGGTTCTCCATCAAAAGTTTGCTCCTTTGTTCTCAGGGAGGGTGGGGCTATGATTTCCTTTCCCCTGCCCTGAAGAGTGCCTTTATGTGGTATGATTTGGGTTTCATTTATATTTTCACTCCCTATATTAATATTTCATGATAATTTAAAAAATAAACCCAATCTCTCAGCCAGCTCAGCTGAGAAGGGGCTTGTGGTGACAGCTGTTCGGGTGTCTGTCTCACTGAGAGCCTGACCTCTCTCTGCCTGCCTCTAGCTCTGAGACAGGCTGTTCTTACTGGATGGCCTCCTCTCTCAGCCTGACACCCAATCCTGGGGCTGCTGGGTGCCAATTTCCCTGCTGACACCACAGAATGCTTGCCCAGGAGCTGGCAGGGAAAGGTTAATAATACTCTTTCCTCTCTCAGTAGAGGAATGACAGGTGCTGGCACTCTGTCCTGGCATTGTCAGGGTAGCAGGGCCAGGCCAGCCCAGCTGTGGTGAGTTAATTCCCTGTCCCCCAACCACAGAGGAGAAGAGATGTGCTCTTAGGAGTAGGTCTAGCTGGCTTTAGGAGCCAGAATCTCTGGGAAGGGAAGCAGTAGGTGGGGAATTAGTCTTTTGTGGTAGAGTCAAACTTTGGGTGCCCAAAGCCATTTCATATAAAAGGCAGAAGGAGCCTCTATTTTTTCACACATCATGTGATCTTTAGTGATTTTTTTCTTAAGCTCTAGCTCCTGGAGACAGGTGATCATGTGAGAATCTTTGCTTCCATATTTTTAACAAAGTAAGTTTCTAGCTGTTATGGTTACCCCCCAAAAAACTTGAAAATATGCACCCAAAAGGCTCAAAAAACAGAAGCAAAGAAAAAGACCCCAAGATGTATTAGTTTTTAAAATCTCTAGATTTTTGGTAGCCTGACTCATGATTTTTGAATGAGTAGGGTTGACAATACTGCAATTGCATCAGCTTTTAAAAATAGCCAGGTGTGAGGCATGTCAGTTAGAAAACTAGAGCAAGCAATGGCTTTGCAATTGCCATATAGTATGAACACAGATACCACAACATAACCCTGTCCTGGTGAGAAGGTAGAGTTGTTGACTCTGATTCACGTACAGCTTCAGAATGTGCTGTAGGTCAGAACAAATTCTAGTTCTAGCTGTGAAATAAAGCTGTGTCTAGGAATGTTAACTTTCCTCTGCCTGTAGAACTGTTCTGGTTCAAATGTCCTTTGATAATCATTGCTCAAGAGACTATTGCCTCTGGTAGGCCCACCTCAATGAGAACTGCAGGGCAGGGATCCCAACAGAAATTTAGCCCAGATACATGTTTTGAGGGTCACCCATCTCTAACTTAGGTCCTGATCCTGCAATCATATCCCCTTGAGTAGAGCCTTATGGCCTCATACAGCCCATGTGGATCAGGGCCCTAAACATTATACAGTATGTTTTGTTCCCTTTCTCCCAGGAAAGTGTATGAGCCCAAACAGGGGAATTATGTGAACATTCATCAGATACACCTCTACCTCGATATAACACTGTCCTCGGGAGCCAAAAAATCTTACCGGGTTATAGGTGAAACTGCGTTATATCGAACTTGCTTTGATCCAGCAGAGTGTGCAGCCCCGCCCCCCCCGGAGCGCTGCTTTACCGCGTTATATCCGAATTCGTGTTATATCATGTCGCATTATATTGGGGTAGAGGTGTATTACAAACCTTCCTCCTGCACTGGACTTGGGTTTTCTACTACAAGATCAGTTAGAAACTGCCAGGCAGGTCTATTGACAGGGGAAATGTTCTGCAGTGCTGTACTAAACTGATGTGTTGAATGCCTTTGGAACCTAATGATTTCAGTGCTCATATATGCCTCTGTAATTTTGTTAACCAAAGACTACATCATTAAATGCCATATGTCTAGCACACTACTGAGCTGGCTGAATGCTTTCGCTGTTGATTCACCAGCAGTACACTTGGGAGAGCTCTGGACTTATGTTTTGCCAGAGTAACGTCTTTTTGACTAATTGTGATCCAGGGTTTTCTTGGAAAGGAAAAATAACCCTGTGTTTGCCCAGGTCTGACTGCATTGTGCAGCACAGCTTGTTATTTACATACGTGGGGTGTAGATTCAACTCCTCCCTTCCCCAAACATGCAGCTAGTAAGTGTGTAAAATAAGCTTGCATCTGAAAATCTGAGGCAGAATGACTTTTTAAAGGGACAACATCATAGAGGTTCACAATGAAATGTAGGTGGTGATGAGAGGGCAGAAAAAAAAAGGGGGGGGGGACCAAATTATAGCACCTGAGCATGAGTAGAAATGTACTTGTGGGGTTTTTTTTTTCAATTAAAATGTATTTTTGGTTTGGGATTTACAAGGTTTCCCTGGAGTGTTTGTAACCAAACATTGCAGCCTTGTTCCAGCTTCAGCCCACCAGAGCCCAGCAATATTTGGCTGCAGATCATGCTATAAGGCTTACGTGTTCAGTCAGGCTTTTGACTGAACATTTAATCTTTTTCCTTTTTTGAGGGAGGGGGCGGAGGGAGCTGAATATGGGGAATTGGATATTGATGGCAGATGAGTCCTCCGTCAGGGATGGGACACTGATGGCTGGTTGTCTCAACATTTGTGGATATTTTATTACAGTGGCATTTAGCTAGGATTGTAAAACTCTAAGTACCCTAGGAAAGAATAAATAAAGAGTTAATGAGAACCGAACGTGAAACTGACTAGACACGAATTATGTCAACAAAAGTGAAAATGGCTCATCTATTTCCATCGTTCATTGCTTTGTGAAGAGCAAGAAGAAAACAGTCTAAATTGGGAAAATAGTTGAGATTTTTAAAATGTTTTCGATTTTAACAAGTTTGTGTGTGTCTAGATAAACAAGTAAAAATAACCCACATTTATTACTTTTTTTTTAATCTCATAATTTTAAACTTAGTCTTATAATTTTGGGGGCATGATTCATTATTTTTGAATGTGTTGGGTTAGCAAAACTGACTGATGCTATATAATAAATAATAATTTGTCCACCCTCCTATATTCATTCTTTCCATTCTTTGATGCTTATCAGCAGAGTATTCGAGTGCCTCCTACACACAAATCAATTTGGCAACATCCCTGTGAGGTGAGACAGTTCCATTATCCCCATTTTACGGAGGATGAAGTTGAGGCACAGTGAGATCCTCTGACTTGTCCAACGTCTCATAATAGGTCAATGGCACAGCTAGGCATAGGGCCCAGCTCTTCTGACTCCCAAACCCACAGCTTAACTGCAAAACCATCCTTCCTCTTTTGCTTCTGACAGTAACCAGCTTCAGTCATACCCCAAACCCAAGGTAAAATGTTATCCCATAGAAACTGATGGATCTCCTGTGTGCCTCTGATAGACCTGCTGAGGGCATGGCTCACGCTAAGTTTTGCAGTCACTGGCCATTTGTGATTTTGGTTGCAAGCTTTTTTTTTTCTGAATTGGTGTTAGTAATTAGTGAAGAGGAGAATTCAGTGGGGGTGGGGGCAAAGGCGCAATCCTCCATTGCAGAGCAGCAAACTCAGTGACTGCATCTTGTGAAACACTGAATTTCAGAATTCAATAAATACTAAATTTCCAATTTTTCCCTGATCTGAGGAGAGTTCATCTAAGAATTGTGGTAGGATGGGGCAAAGAAAAAAAAAAGGATTAAAATAATGACCAAGAGAAGAAAAGTCTGTTGTTGCACAAATGTGTTTATTAATGATCTTCATGCAATTCTTTGGGAACGATATTCTGCAAGACAGATTTGTGCTAGATTTTCACCATATGGGAATATTTCACTCCAGAAATACATAGCATTAAAGAGAGTTGAGAAGCTGAACGTGATTCCCCCAGCCAGGAAGATGACGGATCAGGGACAAGAGACAATACATTAGTAAACAATATAAAAAATGTACATTTTGTCATTTTGTATTCCTGAGTTATTCTAAATCTGTGTATAAACCGAAAGCTTAAAGTCTCTGGAGCTGTTTTGAAGTGTCTTGCTTTCTATAAATATTGCATTTGCCTCAAGTAAGAAATTCTGACATGTATTAAAAAAATTATACATTAGTAAAGCTTATAAAATAGAAACTTGGAATGCTGTTATTGTTATTTTTTATTAAAAATACAGTTTAATGGAACAATTGAGTTCCACTCAAAAGTGTCAGAATTATTTTTCATGCCTTTTCCCCATTCTTTGAACTTTATGGTTGAAGCTCTAATTTTCTGCTTTCTGACTTTGAATGTCCTTGTTCGAAGCAGTCGTTCTATTGTACAGCTAACGTTCTCTGCTTCCTATTAATGCTCCAGTGAGATGCTCACATTAGGGTCTTTTGGCAGCCAGCCATGCTCTATCCAAACTTGGAAGGTCAAGTCCTCTCTAGTCTATTGGACTGGACAGATTCAGAGGATCACTTCTCTGGAGCAGACTTCCATGCCTGGAGGAATAGTTCACAGCTCTCAGGCTTCTTATGGGGAATTTTTAACACTCTCAAAGAATCCCTGTCAGCCTTAGAATAACTTATAAGTACTAATGTTCTTATTTAATATAACCACATTGTGCAAGCAAATTACCTATTGTAAAAGAAAGGCAGGCTAACCTGAGTAGAAAGAAAAGGGTTTGATGGCACATGAGGAAGCAACTCCAGGTTTTAACATTTGCAGCATACTTTCAAGACTGTCATAGTGATTTGGGTTAAAATAATCCACATTTATTTTATTGTCTGCTGCATGTGGGGGCGGTGTCAGTGTAATCCCCAGAGAAGCCAGGTGATTACACTATATCAATCCTTGAATATTTGGTCCAACAATACTCCACCTAGCATCCCATGGGGCATCTATTTGGGTGGAGAAGTGTTGCTGTTCACTGATGGCCCAAGGAAATGGAAGAAGTCATATTCAGTTAGTAGAGAGAAGGTAAATTAGATTGCTCAGCAATTGCTCAAATGTTACAAAGCAGAGTTTTCCAGCCAGACAAATAGCTCTCCACTAGCATTTACCTGGAACAACAGTGTCACCAAGTGATTCTCTTCTCTAGAGATATTAAAAGCTACATGTACTGCGCTATGCTTAGAACAGAACCCCATGGTGCTGGCTCATGAGACAGATGCTATTTGTTAATGCAACATCTATTTGTACTTCACATTAGCAGACAGTGCTGGGCCGTCTGGCACCAGGCAGTTAAAGGAAGCATTTGTAGGAGAGCTGCTATCAACTTCCGACCATGTTTTCAATAGCAGAACTAGCAGGTGATGGATGTGCAGGGCAATACTCTCAATGGGATTGTGCCTCCTAGCTGTAAGGATGAATCACCATTTATTTATACCAAGGCTCATCCACCTGCAATGCCAGCAGGTATCATGAAAACACATAGAGGAGCTGTAGGGGTCTCCCACAGAATCTGAGAGAAGCAGGACTCCTTCCTGACTCTAGCCAAAGGACGTGTTCTCTGGGACACTCTCTGGAAGAAGAGGGGAAGAAAGAGGAAAATTCCAGACTGGGAAGGCGGCTGTTCTGAGTCAGAGAGTGCCCAATTCTGTTAGTAATGGCATTGGCACTGGCTCCTTCTGTGATCTTGGGCAGGTCGCTGAACCTCTGCCTCAGTTTACTCACCTGTAAAGAGGAGGAAACAACGCCACCCTGGTCTAATAAATGAATGCTTGCAAAGCACCCCCTGAAGAGAAGTGCTAAATGTTTAATCTGTGTTGGAAACATGTCTTTCCCTAACTGCAATAGTGAATCAGTTCTAGAGTGTCCGTCTCTGTATGTTGACGCATCTGTTATCCCTTCCAGCAGCATGCTTAAAAACTCCCATATGTTTAATGTATACGAATAAGCTATACCAATATAAGCACCTTCCTAGAATTATAGTTGTGTTCACACTATGGGCTGTATCACGTCAATTAGATCTGTTTCTCAACCAACACAATTCACAAACTGCATAGGCTAGCTCTTCAAGATGAAAATAAAACAAAATAGCTTGGATCTGCCTTGTCTTATAGCTCTCCAGTAAGCTTTGTGAAGTACTGTGCTGCTTGGCAGCAGAGCTGATGTGGAGGCTGCATGAAATGGAATATGCCAAATGTGTTGTTTGGGAGGAGGGAGCAGGATGTATCCATGCTGATTTTGTCTTCCCTTCTCCTGTGCTTGGTACTCAGCGCTGCTTGTTTCATGAAAATGTGCATGCAAGTAAAAAGATGTTAAAGTTCTGCTGTGTAGACTGACTCTTTTAAGGAAGGCTAGGAGGAATCTCATAGGTTAGGCTGATGGTGTGCTGAGACCAATGCCTGTCACGCTGACCAACATTGTCTCATTGTTTCCTTGGACTCCCCTCTCTGTGTCTCTTGTTTTATACTTATATTGTAAGCTACTTGGGGAGGAGGAACCGTATGTTTTGTTTTCTGTGTCTGTACAGCGCCTCATATAATTGGCAAAAAGAAGAACAGGAGTACTTGTGGCACCTTAGAGACTAACAAATTTATTAGAGCATAAGCTTTCGTGGACTACAGCCCACTTTTTCGGATGCATCCGAAGAAGTGGGCTGTAGTCCACGAAAGCTTATGCTCTAATAAATTTGTTAGTCTCTAAGGTGCCACAAGTACTCCTGTTCTTCTTTTTGCGGATACAGACTAACACGGCTGCTACTCTGAAACCTGTCATATAATTGGGTCCTGGTCTATGACTCAGGCTTCTAGGCACTATGGTATTAAAATAAATGATAATAATGGACAGAAGAGCCCTATCCATTTACCCCTCTTCCCCTAGCACAAGTGCTGGAGTTCCAGATGATGGAGCTTTGAGAATTCCCTAAGTAAATTATTACTTGACTTTTTCTACTTCCAGCCCCAGGCCATTACACCTCATCTAGTGCCCTTTAACCAACCTGCATAATCCTTCCCTTTCCTTTTCTTGTTACTTCCTCCTTACACCGGGTCTGAGCTACAATCCACAGCCGGTGTCTGACGGCTGCAGCAACCTGTAGCCTGGAGGTGATGAATTGGCCAAAGCTGTGCTTGATTAATGAGTGCTAGCACCTAGGTCAAGCAGCTAACCAGCAAGAGAGGTAGCTATGTGTGAGGACACAGGAGGAGTGATTAGAATGGCCTGGCGATGAAATAGTGATACGATCAAAGTGTGCTATTTTAGAAGTTCTTTGATGCAGGACAGGAAGGTCTGACTAGGAATCCCTGGGAAATGGGTGACTGAATCCTGTCTTTGCCTTTGCTGCAGGAGCATCCACGCACCTGGATGCAGTATCTGTAAGAACAATTTTTTGTTGTTGAAATTTGCCCATTTTTGATCTTGCAACAAGTCTGTGAAATACAAACAACTTCAGTAGAACTAAGTGTTTTTGGTGACATTTTTGTTGATAACTGCATAGAAATACCAGGAAACAGTTTTGAGAACAGTTAGCTGGGACTAGGAACAGAGACATTTGTCTTTTTTGCTTAGAAGTAGTAATTGCATCTAATTGTTTCACAAACAAAAATAGGGGATGTTCCAAAATAAATTAAATACAATAACCTGCCCAGCCAGGAATTCCCCAATCAATAACAGTGAGAGGCTTTGGCTCTCCGAAGGAACCGGCTCTGAGTTGTTTACTTGCTCTCTCTTTGAGCCTGTACCTGAAAATACCTGGGAGTAGCACAGAGTTGTACCTTCTTTCATTGCAGGAAGCAGATGCTTACCTCGAAAGACTACAGGGAAGCCCCCTTATTATTCTGCATAGACACCAAATGTGGGCGCAGCACTTTATTTATTGGAGATGCTGACGGGGTAGCTAGTCCTTTCCTGCAGGAAGACAGCGCCAGGTAAGGTCTGAGGAGAGACTGCATGTGGGGACAGATGACTGAATGGTCTGGTACAGTTTTGGTGGCTTGAATCAGTAGTCATTTGCTGAAGCTTTTGAGTTTCCCCTACTATGAGAGTTCTGTGTAACATGGCCATAATGAGACTGGTTCATTGTGTGCTGTGGTAAGCTTGGGATTTGATTCTCTTCTGTCTTATTCCCTTGGGTCAGAAATGTGTAGGCTGTAAACTGAAGAACGGGTTGATTAAGGTGTGGTCTGGTATTGTCTAGGTCCCATACTCCTGATCCCAGAGCAGAGGGGATGCTTTGCTATAGGTATGGCAGATTGTGACCAAGAATCAAATTCCTGTCTTGAGGAGCTTACTGTGAAAAGGCACTAAGTGGGTCGGGCACAAAACAACAGAGTTGGATTCCCTACATGCACATCCAGAGAGGGCTGCTTCCCTGAAGTGTGGGTTTTTAGGAGGCTTATTTCTTTTTGGATGGTGTGTAGGGGGTTTGGAGTACACTAACTGTGTGGGCAGCATGGAGTCATACTGCTGCTTCTACTGACAAGACAAAGAACGTGGTTAGGCCCAGAGCTGGCACTAGGCATAACCAGACAAAGCAATTGTGTGCCCCCCCATTCCCTTTTTATTATGTGGGGGGGTGTGTGAGGAGATATTCCTGCTTTGGGCCCCTAATAGGTTAGCACACTGCTGGTTAGGCATAAGGGTTGTGAGTAGGGGGATCAAGTGGAAAGAGGATATAAGGATGGAGATGCTGATGGGAACAAAGTTCTGGAGAGCTTTGAAGGTGAAGAGGAGAAAATTCACTGCTCCGTGAAACAGATTTTGTTGGCGTAAGTGTGAAAGGTGGGTGTGAAGAATGACCGCAGGACAGTAGCTCTCGCCTATCAAGCAGTCTGGATAATCCTCAGTAACACATGTACTTTTTGCTGAAAAGCACCGCCTTTGTTGGACTTTGTTCTCTCTCTGCTATCTCTTGGTGCACACAGGATAATATACAATGTTTAGGTATAATCTTCATACCACGTTAGACTTCATTAGGATTTCAACCCCAATGGTAATGGATTCAACAGAATAACTGGCAGCATTAACCTGCATCAGTAGCTCCCCTGGATGAGTGGGCTTAACGTAGCACCGTTGTGGCAATACGAATAGGGGAGAGATGTGTATCGGGACAGGCAGATGGGTGTGGTAGGCAGGTTGGAGAAGAAAAGCTGCTCCAGCAAATGCAGTGCATGTGTCAAGAAATACCTGACCCTCTGCACAAAGCTTTTCTTTTTTTAAAGTACAGTCCCGTCTCAGATATGCTAGACTCTGCAGCAATAGCTTGGTGTCTGACTTAGCCCCAGGTCTCTTCATCCAGTGCGTTGTATCGGATAACAGTGCCACCCTAGGATGAATACGTGCAGCCTGCTAATCTGCTGGAAGGGAGAACATAGGTGGCATAAAAATAACTAGAGACTCTAAAAGCAGGAGAACTCCTACTCTAGGTAGCCTGTGAAGAACTTGACAAACATCACTGTGAGTAGGAAACTCCAAGTGACTGGAAATCTACTGTTTTCTGATGCTCTGAGACAAAAGAAAACTGCATCAGAATATGGGAAGTGCAACATTTGAAGCAGAGATGATATCTTAGTGCATTTATGAAAACTGGATCACTGTGTTTTACTTAGTTTTCATTCACTGCCCACTGAAGTTAGTGAGAAGGGATTTCAGTGCTGGGCAGTCAAATGAAAGGCGAGTGCTGCTATTGTTTTTCCAGGTATCTGATGGCTCCTCTTACTCAACCAAACATGAACTGACTTTGAAGGGCTTAACTATTCCTAGCAGGAGTGATAGCTGTCAGACTGCTCACAGAGGCAGACTTTAGAATCAGAGCAATGTTTGACAGGGAAGAATGTGTGTTGACAGCCTTGCTTGAGCCACATTTCAAGAGCTGTAGAGAAACCAGAGCACTTCCATGGGATGACAGAAAAGCTGCTGTTTCAGGGGAAGAGCCAGAGGCCACATCACTGTCATTCTTCTCTGCTTCGCAATCTGCAAAACTCCTTGGAACAACACCTTAGAGCACTTATGGGACAGTAGAAGCAATAACAGTTACAATGACAGCCCAGTACTACCAAGATAATCTATTAGTGCAACATTTATGGCTGTGATGGAGCATATGCCTAGCATGGGCTCATTGCCATATTACCCAGAGCAGAATAGCATGACAGAAGTCCATGCACACAAGGGAAGACTTCTTATTTATTTATTTGAACTGTCTTTAGAATCTGCTTGTGGTCAATGTTGCTGTCTCTTCCATCAGATGCCTGCCATCCAGGGTGTATTGTCTGTACTGTAGTAGGTCCTAGCCGGGGCTCGACCCTTCCGGGCAGGAGGGGAGCCACACCGACTCACTACTCTGGGAATAAGCAGTCAGTTAGTCCTGAAACTCCGGCTCTTTGGTGCAGAGTCGGAGCAACCACAGTTAAAGCTCAGGAGCCCAGGCCCTGGATCAGGGCGGGGCAAACCCAGTTAGCTCAGACCCTTGCTTGCTGGGCTGAGCGGGCAAATAGTTCAGAGCCCAGGCCCTGGATCAGGGCGGGGCAAACACAGTTAGGCTCAGGTCCTTATGGCAGGGGCTGAGCGGGTAAATAGTTCAGAGGCCAGGCCCTGGATCAGGGCGGGGCGAACACAGTTAGGCTCAGGCCCTTGTTGCAGGGGCTGAGCGAGCAAACAGTTCAAAGCCCAGGCCCTGGATCAGGGCGGGGCAAACACAGTTAAGCTCAGGCCCTTGTTTGCAGGGGCTGAGCGAGCAAATAGTTCAGAGGCCAGGCCCTGGATCAGGGCGGGGCAAACACAGTTAAGCTCAGGCCCTTGTTGCAGGGAGCTGAGCGAGCAAATAGTTCAGAGCCCAGGCCCTGGATCAGGGCGGGGCAAACACAGTTAGCTCAGGCCCTTGTTGCAGGGAGCTGAGCGAGCAAATAGTTCAGAGGCCAGGCCCTGGATCAGGGCAGGGCAAACACAGTTAAGCTCAGGCCCTTGTTGCAGGGACTGAGCGAGCAAACAGTTCAAAGCCCAGGCCCTGGATCAGGGCGGGGCCAACACAGTTAAGCTCAGGCCCTTGTTTGCAGGGGCTGAGCGAGCAAATAGTTCAGAGGCCAGGCCCTGGATCAGGGCGGGGCAAACACAGTTAAGCTCAGGCCCTTGTTGCAGGGAGCTGAGCGAGCAAATAGTTCAGAGCCCAGGCCCTGGATCAGGGCGGGGCAAACACAGTTAGCTCAGGCCCTTGTTGCAGGGAGCTGAGCGAGCAAATAGTTCAGAGGCCAGGCCCTGGATCAGGGCGGGGCAAACACAGTTAGGCTCAGGCCCTTGTTGCAGGGGCTGAGCAGGCAAATAGTTCAAGGCCCAGGCTTCTGTAGCCGAGCGTTGGGTGAGGGGGAAGCCTGCCACCCGTACGGAGGGTGGCAGGGGGGAACGCAGGCCCACCCACTCCACTGCGTTCCAGCCCGGGGCCCTAACAGCGGTTGCTGCCGCTGCTGGTCAGTGGGGTATCCAGACCGCAACACACTGACATAGGCTCACACTCAGATGCAGCCGGACCGGGGTCGGCTACCCCCGGGCTACTTCCGTGATCCCCCTCACGGCCTACCTCGGTCGTCGCGCCGGGATCGGGCCAGTCCACCTGCATGGGCTCCTCTCTGCCCGGGCTCGGCGGCAAGTCTGGTAGCTCTGCCGGGAAGTCCGGCCAATGGTCCTCAGGCGGCTCCTCTGGATAGCAGCAGGGGCTGAGGGGTTCGGGTCCAGTCTCACCCTCAGGGTTAGCGGGGTTCGGTTCCCAGGGGTTCTCCCAGTGGCGGGCGTGAACGGGCTCCGGCGGCTCCTCCGGATAGCAGCAGGGGCTGAGGGTTTGGGTCCAGTCTCACCCTCAGGGTTAGCGGGGTTCGGTTCCCAGGGGTTCTCCCAGTGGCGGGCGTGAACGGGCTCCGGCGGCTCCTCCTCGTAGCGGGCCCGGGGTAGCTCAGGCCAGCTAGGGTCTTCGACGGTCTCCTGGCCAGGAGCTCCCAGCCGCACGTCTGCTCCCTGTGGTGGCTGGCCGCCAACTGAGCTCTGGCGGCCGGCCTTTATACTTCCTGTCCCGCCCCTTGACTTCCGGGGGGCGGGGACAGGCGGTGGTGGTCCCACCCACTCTGGTGCCGGCACGTGGGCTCCCTCTTCTGGGCAGGAGGGGAGCCACACCGACTCACTACAGTACATATTAAACGCTGCCATTGTGGCATTGTGACAGACTGAAGGACCCTTCTTAGACCTGACAATGTGTAATGCTTCACTTGGCTCAAGACACATCTGGAAAGCTTCCCAGGTTCTACATCTGCCCCTTTGTGTTGCTGCTTCTGTGTCAAATTGGAGACCTAAAGGAATGAAGATGTAGACTGTGGACTCTCTGGGGCAGAGAATCCCAGTGGTTGTAACGCACCTAGCATGTTTTGGTTGCTATTGCACCTAAACTATAAAAATAGCAAGGGGCTTTTTCTAGGACAACTGTGGAGGAAATCTGGTTGCCAGCAAACTGCTAACATGGCAGAAGCCTTGGATAGGATGATGCCTTGTGGTGAATGTGTGTATCGTGCCGTTCCCAGGATGGAAGCTGGGCAGGGAGTTGCGTAACAACGGCACTTGCTGCCTCATCACTGCTCTCCTGAGACTGGAAAGTGTGACTTGCTAAATTAAAAAAAAAAGCATGTGGGATGAGCTGATATCTGAAATAGACCATCCGATTGTCTCCTAATCATGTGGTGTAAGGGTGGGTCAGCAATTTTGGAACAGGGTCCATCTTTTTTGTGCTGTTTGTACAGTTCCTGGTGTAATGGGGTCCTGGTCAATGACAGGTCTCCTAGGTACTATTGCAGTATAAATAAAAATTGCATACTCCTGCTATGAATGTGCGCAGAATTTCCAATGGAGTAGGCAGTCACCTTACAGCTCAGATGAATTGCTGATGGTTTCTAGGAAGCACAAACACAAGGGACCCCAGTCATCCCTCAATGACCCACCCATTAGCTCTGTGGTGCTATGTTGCATATTGAGAAGCAAGTGTCTTTACTTATACTCATAGGTAGAAATTATTTCAGTAACTGACATCCTGAGGATCCAAATTGCATATTTGTGCATTCATAAAATTGGCTATAAATTTGAGTGCAATAACTAGTCACAACTAAAGCTGGTCAAAAATCAGAATTTCTATCCTCTGGGAAATCCTAGTATTTGAACATCTGCTGTCATCTCACATTGGGATGAAAAATCAAAATCTCTCTCTTTGCAGAATGTTGAAACATTTTGGTTTGATAATTGTGATCCCGTGCTGCTTTTGTGCCTCATGGGGGTTGTAGTTTGTTGCCTTATGCCCCCATTGTCCTCTTTGGGCTAGGCTCCCAGGTTGGGCTACATTTCCCGAGATGTACTGTGGTATCCCCTCTGGTTGAATCACCTGACGCATAATGGGAAATAAAGTGTATCCAGAGAGCCCAGCCCAAAGAGGAGAATGGGGGTATGAGATACCCAAACTATATTTCCCATGAGGCACCAAAGCAGTTTGGGGGAGGAGGGATGCTGAGTAATGCTGACTCAAGCTGATAGATTTCATTTTGATTTTTCCTAATGGAAAGTTACATTTTGTAGAAACTGCTTTCTCTGTTGGAAAAAACATTTTGATGGAAAATTCCCAACCGGCTCTTGTCATACTTAAGTAATTAGTATTTACACAGAGGTAGAGAGTTTGTTTCTTGGATTCAGTCAATAGCTCACAGTGGCAGAATAGAAAAAATCATGTTATAAATTGAGGTGACCTTTTATTACATGTTATATGAAAAAGGAAAGTAGAGACATAACTGAGGAGACTTTCAGAAAACTAGATGCATGGTGAAGTGTGGAGTTTTTTCACTTAATGGCATTTATTTTTTATAGGGGGGAGGGGCGGAAATTGAGACAGGTATAAACAACCCAAACCAGATTCACAATAAGCCCATGGAATCCACCCTAGCTACATTCAAACATATGTAAGTGACGTAAGAGAAGTGTGAATGATGATTATTCAGACTTCTAACCAATAGAGCTACATTTACTGAAACACTTCACTTAACAATTGGAGATTAGCAAAGAAAATTACCATTGTTGATAACAGATATCTGTTATCAACTATTCTTGTATTGGTCATGTGGTTTTAGAGCAAAAACACTTCACCTGCCTTATTGATACTTAGAAATACCTGAATAGCCCTTATTTGAAGAATTGGAGGGGGGGCATTAGTGAGTGATCAGCACACAATACTAGGTGAAGCTATCAGAAAGAGACAAGCATAAGAAATTATTATTTAACATTTATATTATGTGATTGCCTCAAGGCCAGCTATGTCACAGACCAGTTGAGCTTGGTTCTTTAGAATAACCCGCCAGAAGCATCTTAAATCCTTCCACAAGTCCAGCTCTCACTTCTATTGCACATGTTGGTCCACGTATATTTTTTTCTCTCTTTCTATGTTGTATCCTACTTTCCTGTGGAGAAGAGCAGGAGATGCATGTAGATGGGAGACACTAAGGAGGGGTCTAAGGAAGGAACATTTGTGATCTCCTTCTCATTAGTGTTACCAAAGATGATGATGACGATGATGGGTTTTTTTTTTTTTTTTTTTTTTGATCCTGTACAACATGAAGGGCCATAGGAGCTATTCAGGGCTCTGCTGAAGAATCAAGAATTAACACTAAAACTCTTGAACCTTAGAGTTCGCTGAGCTGTAAAGCTGATCTCTATTCAGAATTATGTTCTTTCAGGGATAAACAGGGCATTGGGGCTCAAATCCATGATATGCTCCCAGCACGTACCACTGTCTTCAAATGAGCACCAGTAGTTGGTGCATAACGAGAACTACCAGATATTCATAATAGTTATGAGTGAACCTTAAAAGACTGTGGACCAAACAGGGTTGGCACAGGATGTAAATCAAAGCAGAATGTTTCCTTTTCATTATGGTTTAGCTCCTGAAATAGAGTTAAAGTTACAAAATAAAGTAATTGCATGCTTTGTTAATTCACTACATGTCGATTGAGAAAGCAATGTGTCTCATTGCTAAGTTCGTTCCATGGACGCTGAGGGGATAGGGTTGCACTGAGCATTAGTCACAGTTTGCATGTGTGACGCTTTCACCCTCCTATAAGCAATTAACCCCCTCCCCCCCAAAAAGGGAGCATGCTCACTTCACAGAGATAGCTAGGTTCCTTTCTTGTAGATGACACAACGGGCAATACTGTTATCTGGGACTCAAGTCTATAGTCCTTAGTGAATTCTACAGGCTTCTTCAGAAAACAAACTGTTGCTGTTAGATAAAACTGTTACTGTAACACTTAGCTTAGGGGTCCTCTGACTTTTTTTCCTTCTGTTAGCAACTCAGTAAAAAGAGATTCTCTTATGGTGCCATCTCTTCTCCCAGCCCCTCACTGCTTAGCATTCAAATGGTTCGTTCCATGGGCCACCACATGGCTGTGAAGACCACTGCCAAAGACCCTCTGGTTTAGATGACTTGCTGTGGCAGTTTGGAACATTCATGAGACAGCTTTTCACTTTCTGTATTTTTTTTTTTTTTTTTTTTTTTAAACCCAGCAGATGCCCACCTTAGCAAGTCAGTTTTCTTTAGCAATTACAGTGCAGGATTTAGTGCTGCTTGTGAGGTGGTTGAGACCAGAAACATTGTTCATCCTTCAATGTCTGGATCTGGGCACAGAGCAACCTGCCACATATTAGATTTTGCATTTCTCATCAAGATGCAACATACTTTAAATAGCATCTGCATGACTGGCTTTTTTTTCTAGAGAGGCTGATATACAAAGTACCTCAAGTGGCAGCTGTCACCAGTGAGGTGGCATTTTTCTTCACTGATGCTGACAGCAGCTGTCCAGGAGGAGTATGAATGGAATGAGAATGACATCATGTTTATTCAGGAATGACATCCCCAGCTATGGATCAGTGTCAGCAATATTTTGATATGTTTTAGAATGAGAAAACACTTCCTGAAATGTTCCCTGATTTATCCTTTGTAAAATACACAACACAAAAAATAATTGAAGAAACTGCAGCAGGACAAAGCATGGCTTGCCAAGCAGATGTTTCAACACACGCTGTGTTATTGGTGCTGGAGACAATCTATAGGCACTAAGACATACAGCTCTTTTAACTCTTGGAAGCCTACACATGGTCTGCTCAGCAAACTTTTTTTCCCTTCATAGCTGAGTACTAGAGTTCATAGCTATCATAAGAACATACGAGCGGCCATTCTGGGTCAGAGCAAAGGTCCATCTAACCCAGTATCCTGTCTTCTGGCAGTGGCCAATGCCAGGTGCTTCAGAGGGAATGAACAGAGCAGGCAATCAACTAGTGATCCATCGCCTGTCGTCCACTCCGAGCTTCTGGCTAGGGATATCCAGAGCATGGGGGTTGCATCCCTGACCACCTTGGCTAATAGCCATTGATGGCTCTATCCTCCAGGAGCTTATCTAGTTCTTTTTTGAACCCCATTATAGTTTTGGCCTTCACAACATCCCTGGCAACAAGTTCCACAGGTTTACTGTGCTTTGTGTGAAGAAGTACTTCCTTTTGCTTGTTTTAAACTTGCTGCCTATTTACTTAATTGGGTGACCCCTGGTTCTTGTGTTATGAGAAGGAGTAAATAACACTTTATCTCCATACCAATCACGATTTTATAGACTCGTATCATATATCCCCCATCAGTCATCTCTTTTCCAAGCTGAACAGTCCCAGTCTTTTCAATCTCTCCTCATATGAAAGCTGGTCCATACCCTTAATTATTTTTGTTGCCCTTCTCTGTACCTTTTCCAATTCTAATATATCTTTTTTGAGGCATGACTAGAACTGCATGCATTGTTCGAGGTGTGGGCATACCATGGATTTGTATAGTGGCATTATATTTTTTGTCTTATTATCTCTTTCCTAATGGTTCCTGACATTGTTAGCTTTTTTTTTTTTTTTTTTTTGACTGCTTCTGCACATTGAGCGGATGTTTTCAGAGAACTATCCATGATGACTCCAAGATCTTTCTTGAGCAGTAACCGCTAATTTAGACCCCATCATTTTGTGTATATATAGTTGGGATTATGTTTTCCAATGTGCATTATTTTTCCTTTATCAACATTGAATTTTGTCTGCCATTTTGTTGCCTGGTCACCCAGTTTTGTGAGATCTCTTTGCAGCTTGCTTTAACTATCTTGAGTAGTAAAATAAGGGGCCAGTAAGTCCTGTAACCTAATGCACAGGATTGTTCTCTCTCGTATATTTATTTACTAATGCTGAGGCTTCCTGCTCTTCTTTGGTTGACTATTCCAACTCTAGTACATTTCACCAAGTCGAAGCTGTTCCTCCTATTCAGCCTAAGGTTGGGATTTTCAAATGTGCCTTGGGTAGAAAGGCTTCAATTCAGTGGAACTTGGGCACCTAAATCTGTTAGGCTCCTCTGACAATCCCGTCCAGGGATGTGTTTGTCTTATTCTCATCCCATTGTTTCTAGCTATCTCGCCTGCAATTCTGCTAAGGTGCCCTTCTCCTTGCTTGGGGCTCACACCACCTTTAAAGATTTGAAAGGCCGCTTTTGTGTTCCCAAGTTCTAGTTGTTGCTCTGCCCAGAATTACAAGTTAAACTCTGATCTTTCCTTATATATCCATCCTTCCAGCACCCCACAGTTGAATTACTCCATAGTTACTTACCAGGAAGAGAAGTTATTAGAAAGTAAATGTGATTTGGTGTCTACCATGGAGAGAGCATAGCTGCGCTAGGGTACAATATGATATCAACTAAACTTTTGTGTGTGAGAAAATCTGCCTGGTGTGAGAGGGCCATAAAGCAGTCCACTAGGGCCTCATTTCTAAGCACCTCCTTTCAAGCACAGACATTATTTCAGCAATGAAGCATTTGTGCACAGTCTCTCCCCTTAAGCCATTCACAAGAACAGCTGCCGTCTCAAGGTTTTTGCTTAGAGCACCATTCACTCCCCTCGTGCCTAGCTCATGGCCCTTCAGATGATCCTGCGGTTTAGTTTAAGAGCAAAAAAGCATCTTGATTAGAAAGGAAGCATCTGATGAGTCATGTGAAGCTGCCATACCTTGTCCCTAGCCTCTCTTTGCCAGAAGCTGGGAATGGGCGACGGGATGGATCACTTGATGTTTACCTGTTCTGTTCATTCCCTTAGGGGCACCTGGCGCTGGCCACTGTTGGAAGACCGAATACTGGGCTAGATGGACCTTTTGGTCTGATCCAGTATGGCTGTTCTTATGTTAATCAGATTTTGTACCAAAAATGGAAGAGAAACCCCTGTGTATCTACAGTCTACAGAGAATACTTTCCCAGGTGTCTGGCTGATAGATCTCACCCACATGCTCAGGGTCTAACTGACCACTATATTTGGAATCGGGAAAGAATTTTCTCCGAGGTCAGACTGGCAGAGGCCCTGAGGATTTTCAGTTTTCCTCTGCAGTGTGGGATATGAGTCACTTGCTGGTTTACACTAGAGAAAATGGTGGATTCTCTGTATCTTGAAGTCTTTAAATCAAGATTTGAGGACTTCAGTAACTCAGCCAGAGGTTATTAAAGGAGTGGGTGGGTGAGGTTCTGTGACCTGCAACATGCAGCAAATCAGACTAGATGATCATGATGGTCCCTTTTGGCCTTAAAGTCTATGAATTCCAGCCTTGTGCATATCAGGCCATTATTTAGGTGCCTAGATGAAGAGTTAGGCAGCCACATCCAAACTGTTTAAACTTCTAAACAGAGTGAAATTAAGGTGGTGAATTTTTGGGGTGGCTATTAAGGGATGTGAGAAGGAATGGAACAGCATGACACCCCAGCAGCTAATACTGTAAATGAGCTAAAATGAAACAACCCCAATATTAGTCAGATGTTTTGCCTGTTAATTTTGCAGCTTTAAATGTCTCTGTTCAGTTGTGATCTCTCTCTCGCCTCCTGTCTTGGTTTCTCTCATGGTATCAGGGTCAAGGGAGTTATATTTAATTTGAGTTCAACGTAAGGGCTTATTTAAATATAAGTGTTGTGACTGACAGCACATTGGCTGAATATACCGCGAGACTAACGTGTGGGAGCGGCTGGTGTCTGGAGAGAGCGAGGAGGTTGTAGCATGCCTGGCGAGTGATCCCGCTCAACAGCAGGCAGAGAAACTCACCCACATTTCAGACTGTTTTCTGACTCCTGGTGTGCGCTAGCAGCGGAAACACTTGTGAAGACAGAATTGGGGATCTATTCAGTGGGTACAGGCCCTATAACTAGAGCTTTGCCTTAATGTAAGCCTAGCTCTCCTGTTCCTGTGACGATCTCCTTGCAGTTTCCCCTAACTTGTTCTGGGGGGTGGGTGCGATTTCCACGGCTTTGCAGAACAGAGTAGTTCTGCCCCCAGCATTCCGTGGGTCCAAGGGGAACTGCAAAAGGCCAAAGCTACCTGCATGGAGGCTCTGTGCCTCCACAATAGTCCCAGTGTCCTCTTCCGCCCATTGGAGCTGTGCCCCCAGAAATTACCCTGCCCACTTCTGCCTCTGAGATGCTCCTTCGGGTAGTTTCTCCCAGAAGAGAGGAGATGGGTTGACAGAACAGATAATAAGGATTCGGACTGTGCTGGGTCTGATGTTTCCCAGGCTCTACTCCCAGCGTGTCTCCTCTCCAGCTGCATTGAGGGTTCCTTGGGAGAGCCACAGAGGCAGTCATCCCCATTCCTACCCATTTTCAGGAGATGGGGGCCCCTCTACTGCTGGGGCAGTGTCTGAGCCTTTTGCTGAGACAAGTGGCAGCAGAATGAGCCGTCCCCGCTCATTGAAGCAAAGCGAGTATCTTCCATGGGGATGTCTCATGTTGCATCAGCACATTCAGACTGGTGAATGTCTCGCAACTAGCGTGACTAGTCCCTCCCGCCTCTTGTGCTGCCACAGTTAAGCTCACTCTGTTTTTAGCATGCTCGCTCAAGCTGAGTTTGTGTGGGAGAGCTCCTTGAGCTGTAACTTACACCTCTGGCTTCACGTATAGACATATCCCTAGAAGGAGAGGCTGGTGCAGCAGAGAGGAGGAGCTGGCAGACCCAGTCCTTGGATGGAAAAGGTTATAATTACTGCACTTGATTCAGACCAGCATGTTAAGACAAAAGTTCTGATCCTCAGATTCCAGTTGGATTCTCAGCCCTCTGGAAATTGGGCTCTTCCTGTATTCGTTGGGAGATGCTGCAGTTCAGCAAAAACTTAATCTGGGGTGAGAGTTCATAGGGCACTTGAAGTCTGAGCATGTTCAGATGAGATTTCCTGGCCCTCTCTTTCAAAATAAAGCCACCACAAGGCCTCTTCAAATGACCATCAATCTGCAGTTTCAATACATGCTCTGTATTTAGTAACAGACTCGGTGCATGTGACCTATTATTCAGATTAAAACACTATTTCGCTCATGTAGCGAGCTGTGGGGATGGCTCAGTGAGAAGATGCATCTGCTTTGGGGTCAGACATTAGGCTGCCTCATGGGGGAGTCTGCTTCAGTCCTTCCCCTGTCCCTCCTGACCCATCAGGGGTGTCAGCTGCTGCACTCGCCTAAAGATTAGAAAATAACATCTGAATAACATGGTAAAACAGGAAATGTTTCAGATAAATGTCCTGCTCCATCCCTGACATTACATTACAGCACAGGACTAGCAGGAATATCAGCCTCCACTTGAATTGCTTTTTGTAACCTCATTGGATAGTCATTTAAAAAAAAACATTATGATCCTATTGAAAAAGGAAAAACTCCTTTTATGCAAGTTCATAGATAGAATGAACGTTATCTTCTGATCTTAGCAACGCCATTCCTGTAAATCTTTATTCAGGGTTGGCTACATATATATTTGAAATGAAGACGACTACTTTAGTGGTATTCTGATACATAGGTATTTCTGATACAATAGGTATCACTGCTCTTCACAAAATAGACAAAGTCCCTAAGATCTATAAATGTGTATTAATACACTAACTTTTCACTTCGGTGTGTGGAATCTGCTTTAGATTCTTATTCCCCACCTAAGCATATATCAGACTCTCATGATTGAGGTAGGTTGAAGAGTGACCCAGGACTGGAGTGGGGAGGCCTGAGAGGCATTTGCAGAGCTCTGTGGAGGGTCTAGAACAAGAGGTGCTGAAGGTCAGGACTGAGGTGCATTGGCAGCCTTCTGAATCCAGGAGACGGTATGGTGACTCCCAAGTGTTAAAATGTTATGTGTATCGCAGGCAGCCTGACTGCTCTCTGTGAAAGAGGGTTTGCAGGATGTTTGAATAAATGCACTTACATTATAAAATGGAAACAATACAAACAGGAATTTTCCTGGGCATTTTGTATCCTCCACTGGTGCATAGCTATAGTTCAGGTTATGCCCAAAACTGTACCACCAGTTAGGAAGAAAACCTTTCTCTGCACACTGTGACATGAGAAATTCATAGCTTAAGAATCATTACCCTGAAATAGTAATATCACAACTTCAGCCTTCACTACATTGTCCAATAAGGCCTTGTGAAAGCTACTTTCCAACCCAACATCCAGTAGCCAGACCAAATTGCACACAGGCAAAATGCTGTGGCAGCCTCTATAACCTTCAAAATTTTTGAGAGAGACTGAAAAACTGCTGATTTATCATCACACACATTGTATAGTACAGGATGCAGTTTCTCTAGATTTTGATCCATCCTCATGATAAATAGTTAGAAAGCAGCTGTTCTATATATCTGAGCCACCCTGTGCAGGAAAACAGAATTTACTTGGATGATCGCTTCACAACTACATGCTAAACATTCTAAACAATTTATACATTTAAACTGTATGTTTCTCCCTCCCCAAACTCACCATGCTGTGAAGCTCCACAGATCTTGTTTATAACACATTCATCTAAAATTATCTCAATGCACACAGCACCCTCCTATAGAACAGATGCTATGTAACCTGCAGTTCTGTTTTGATCTCAGATAGATGCGTTTAAGCTACTTGTGTGAATTATAAATGGAAACTATGCTAAGAAAATGAAACTGTTGTGATATTTGCCATAATGCTTCCACAGTTCAGTAGTTCTATGTGTATTCATTTTAGGTTGTATGTCTGGTTTGACTCTTGCTGGTGCTATTAAAGGTCTAACTATTTTTGTTTTTTATGAGAGTCAAAATCACAAAATAATCTCAAGAATTAACCTTTTTTTCAGCAATGTCATTTAACTTTTCCTGGGCATTTTCTCAATTTCTTGTCATCATTCCAGAATTATTAACGGATTTGTATATAACGAAGGCTTTCCCCTTTATAACAAGCTTGCATCTCTCTTCAGTCATCTAGCAATTCTGACTGGTTATCTCAAGATAAGGGCATTGCCTTTTGTATCTACTGGTTGGGATTATGACTTAAAGTTGTCACCCTTTGATTATTATTATTTTACATTTTAACACTTATATTGCAGTGGTCCCTAAAGGCCTCAACCAGATTGTAAAGCCCTAGCAGAATGGGGCCCAAATGTATAATAAATGACACCCCTTCTCCCCAAAAAGCTTCACTGAGCTCTGTGAAAAGAGCTGGTGGTCTTAGTCTGTTCCTGGCAGATGGCTTTCCACATCACAGACCCAGCATGATCGTCGGGCACCCTCAATAGCCCTCTAAGTAGGGAGGACAAGGAATGAGTGAGACCTGGAACCAGTAGCCTCCTGCTTCTGCAAGTAGTGTGCTCAGGTCAGGATCTAGCACAGGGGTCGGCAGCCTTTCAGAAGTGCTATGCTGAGTCTTCATTTATTCACTCTAATTTTAAGGTTTCATGTGCCAGTCATACATTTCACCGTTTTTTAGAAGGTCTCTTTCTATAAGTCTGTATTATATAAATAAACAATTGTTGTATGTAAAGTAAATAAGGTTTTAAAAATGTTTAAGACGCTTCATTTAAAATGCAGAGCCCCCCGGACTGGTGGCCAGGACCCGGGCAGTGGGAGTGCCACTGAAAATCCGCTCATGTACCGTCTTTGGCATGCGTGCCACAGGTTGCCCACCCCTGATCTAGCACATTGGCCAAGGGCACGGTGGGGAAGTTTGCACCTAATGTTGTCTGAGTTGTCTTTACTGTAGATAAAGAGGACTTCTGTAGCCAGGTCTGTCAAGGCTCCGAATAAAGTCCAATCCTCTGCAGAATACTAAAAAGAACTCTGCAAAAACCCCCTATGCATTGTTCTAAGGTAATGCGCTGACATGATAGTGTTATGGTTTATACTAAGGATCAATATTATTAGAGCTCATTCTCTGGTCACTAAATCTCCACCTTCCAACCAAGTTGCAAGAGGAGAGGATTCTTCCACTTTTGCCATGTAAGAATTCTTCCTTCCAAAACAGTGCTTGCAGAAAGGGAAAAAAGTTAGTCCACAAAGGCAAGCCATGATCACCGTTAATAAAATTACCAGTATATGTGTTTGTGAGTGCTGGGACACAGGGGTGTCTTGGGAAATAAAATATAACTGAAAACAAGGCAATCAAAGAAGAGTGAAAGGCAACATGTCCTAACTGTTTCACAAATTGGTGAGGGGAGGACAGATTCTCCGAACATACAGTGACGACCACTAATTTCAATTCATATGTAGGAGGGAGCTAACAAAGTCCAGAGTCTTGCCTTTAAAATATTTACTATTACACCTCTACCCCGATATAATATGAATTCGGACGTAACGCAGTAATGCAGCGCTCCAAGGGGGCGGGGCTGCGTGCTCCGGTGGATCAAAGCAAGTTCGATATAACATAGTTTCACCTATAACGCAGTAAGATTTTTTTTGGCTCCCGAGGCCAGCGTTCTATCGGGGTAGAGGTGTATTTGTTTCCGGTAGTGCCTGCTATGTGCTTGAGAACACCAGAGAGCCTGGTCCTGGCTCATGAGAGCTAATGCCTTGGGTATGGTGTGAGATATGTTGGCTGGGAGAGTGTTTCTATGTTGCAGGCTTTCTAGAGAGGGCCGTGAGACCTGTCTCTCCCAGATGAGTTGAGGGAGGGGATAGCTCAGTGGTTTGAGCATTGGCCTGATAAACCCAGCATTGTGAGTTCAATCCTTGAGGGGCCCATTTAGGGATCTGGGGCAAAAATCTGTCTGGGGATTGGTCCTGCTTTGAGCAGGGGGTTGGACTAGATGACTTCCTGAGGTCCCTTCCAACCCTGATATTCTATGACCATCAGCAATAACAACCGCTCCAGCCTCCCCTGCACAATGAGAGATATAAGACACCAGACAGTCTTTGAGGTAGACAGGTCATATATAGTTCAATAATAATGCTAAGACCTAGAACAAGGTCAATGCATTTACTTAACGCTTCAGAACCAGCTCTAATTTTAAATATTTTCTGTGGGAAATTTTCAAAAAATTTTTGAAAAGATTCAAAATGGTTTGGTTTGTCTTGTCAACTTTTATAGAAACAAAAAAATGGTTCCTGAAAATGTTTTTTCTTCAACTGGAAAATTTTGAAAGAAACTAACCTTTTTGACAAAAGGTGTGTGTGTGTGTGTGTGTTTTTAGAAAAAAGGCAGTTCTTTGTCCCTTCACCCCCTTCAAAAAAAATTCAGACAAATTCTATTTATTACTGAAAATCTAAAGCTAGAGCCCAGATGGCTTCAAAACAGAATCCTCAAATCCTTTTCAAAGTCAGTATCATGCAGTGGAAAGGAGAAAGTGAACCAACAGGTTAATTCTTCATCAAGGGTTGGAGCTAGAAAGCTCCGGGCTGGACCTAGATCTGAATTTCCCTGGTGTTTTGATGGAGCTCTAAGCCCATGGCCTAGCCTGGGCCCAACTCCACTCACAACCCAGTTATGAAAGGGAATTTCTGCTCTGTCTTGAACCCAGTGCTTATCTCAGCATGTTTCGGTGCACAGCAGAAGACATCCCTTCCTAGCCCCTCCTTTAGCTGGTGAAGAGGTGGTAGCTGCTCTTTGAACTCATGATGTTACTGGGCCTGCTGCTTTGCTGAAAAAATGGCCTGAAACGGACAGGGAGCGCATACAAGACAATGTGGTTGTCACTGGGGCCCCTGCTAGCAGGGTGTTTCAGAATCTAAGAAAGGGGGGCACAAAGTCATGAAAGCATGCTGCTAGTGTTCCAGACAGACAGTGCATAGTCTGAACAGCGAAGGAGCCAGCAACACCAGCCCTTACTAGATCGACTCACCTACTATACCGAAGGACAAGAGAGCCACAGGAAGACCATTAGTCACTTTCACAGTCGGGTAACTCTGCCTGCCCCAGTATCCCAGTAAGATTAACCCCATCTTAACATCCTGATAAGGAGGGAGTTGAGAGAGGCACAGAAAAATGTGTGTTGGCCGAGTCCAGATGGCTGGCCTCTGGGTTCCATGTTTCCTTGCGTTGCTAAGGAACGAGTCCCGTAACAGGCTGAGTTTCAGGGGACTAGGAGGGACTTGGTGAATAAAACTGATAATGGAGCAAAAATATTTGAAGAGCAAGAAAGAGAACTGTGCATTTGAATCCCAAGTTCCTGGAAGGAGGTTTGTCTGGGAGAATAGCATGTGTATTTTTCTGTTGGCTATTGTTTAATTAGGCTGATGCTGCCGCACTTTTGTGTGTTCTTCACTGTGACTCCTTTCCTCCTTTATTATTTCCTACTATGGTTTGATGTTGTTGGTATATAACATTTAAAGAGCTCTAAATTTTTGTTAAAGGGCCCTAAAGGGAGCTGTGCTTTTTGTGTTAGTCATTACTGAGAACACCTGTGAACTGTTGAGTTTAATTGGGCTACAGCTGTTGGAGAATGAGTGGGGATTTACCAGCTTGATTGGCTGTCTTCAGATTGTGTCTCATTGTCCCTACTATGTCCTTTCAGCTTTTCTTACAACCCCTCCCCTCTCCCCCCTGATATTTATATATGCGAGTAAGGGGGAATGGTGGATCTGAGAGATGAGGCAGTTAGAGTGCTGGGGAATCCGGGGCTGTGCAAGGATGTGGATGCAGCCAATTGACAGCATGGGAAAGCTATGTCCACCGACTGAGCACCTGCTGACTCTGGAGGGCCAGACTGCCAGCTCTGCAGTACTCGGCGCGGGGAAATGCCAAGTTCATAGAGATGTTTGAGCAGTGACTGATCATGCAGCAGGCAGATGGCTTGTGTTGCAGAGTGCAGGAGGGCAGCTGGAGATGGGTTCCTGGGCAATGGTGAGGAAAGGAATGAGTGGTCCCTCAGGAGGGACTGCAAAACAGACGAGGTGGATCTTCCCAAAGGCCTGGGAGCGTGGGTAGGGATGGCAAAGACATACAAAGAAGCTGCATCTCGAGGGAGCAGCTAGGAGGGAAGGAGAACTGGGCATAAGAAAGGGAGAAATAATTGGGGTGAACAATGGGTAGGGAACAAACCAATCGAGCTCCCCTGCAGAGTGTCTGCAAGACTCATTCACCTGCTTCTAAGTTATGGATGCAGAATTGCTTGGACTCCTATTAAATGAAGCTCTGTTAGTACTAGTAGGATGACTTTGTCCTGCCCTATGAGAGCCCTGGATGCAAAGCCTGGCCATAGGCCCTTGTTCTCTCCAGGGGTAGCCGGAGCTGAGAGTACCCAGCCTCCTGAGAGGATGGAACCTCCAACTAAGGGGCATCAGTATAAATAGCTTTCAAAGAGTCAATTCTGTTTCAGGGGTATGGAGAAAAATATGGAGAACCCTTCTTCTCTATGCCATCTCCTAATGCCAAAAAAAGAGCAGACTCGGTTCCTAATCGCCAGTCCGAAAAGTCCATGCTTACTTCATTCCCTCCCAACAGAACATGGGCCAGGAAGCAGTATCTCCCCTCCCTACATGGGTATGTATAGGGGAGCAGGAGCAGTATGTACTTTACTGTAGCCTGGGAACCCACCTGGCATATGGCACCCTCCTCTGGGGCACAGCCAGTCGGTGGAGGTGGTATTCACCGGTATCGTGTTTTTGTAGAATGATGGGCAAAGAGCACGGAAAGCACTCCCTGCTGAGTGGCACAACTACCCACCCAGTCAGTTGTCTTCCCTCCCCCCTCCCCCCCAAGATGGAGGAACAAACACACTGCATTCCCCGATGAAAGGGCAAATGAATAATGAAGAGAGTCCACAGCTTTCCCTGGAGGTCACTATGAACTTGTGCATGTGTGTAACTGTCCCAATCCCTCTTGGAACACCCAGGGTCCTCTTTATTCCATGCGTCTGAGAGAGATGGATGGTGATGACTTTTTAGCTTCATGGCTGGGTGGAAGGTAAGAAATTTCCTTTTGATTTCTATTTTTTTCTTTTGTTGTTTTCACACCATTCTGAAATAATTAAGCACTTTAGTGAAAGAGTGTCTCCTTTTCACCTGAATAGGAAAAACCTTAAAATAATGTACAATATTTTTAACACTAAGCTTAAATTATGCAGTAGCTGCATTTTGATAAATATGCAGATGAGAAGATTCCTGCCTCTTTTATCTTGTGGTTCTAACTCTAAAAGCAGATTGTCGCAGTCACTCTAATTCTGAGAAAAACAGCCTCTTGCATACTGAAAAGCCAAAGCAAGCAAGTTTGATGATCAGATTTCCTCTTCTTGCTGGTGTGTGTCTTGCTAGCTGAAAAATCATTTATTTTTCCTGATGATGGCACTTGTTTCAATCAATTCTTGTCAGCTGGGAGAAGGAATGCATAGCCAAACTCTAGAGTTATGCACTGATGATTAATCCTGGAAGTCCATTCACCGAAAGGTACAGTGGATGCCCTTGAAACACTCAATGTTTGCCACTCCACAGTGAACATAGCATTGCATCTCCTGTCCTCCGTATAGGAAAATACTGAAGGCATGTAGGCCATTGAATGCTGAGTTTTTAGTGTTGCCTGCTGCAAATGATGGTACATCTAAACTTACAGCAATAGAGGAAGTATCTCTTTAATATGGATTCACTACACATGAAGTTCCAGAAGCAGCTTTTGTGTCTGAAGTGTGTAATATCCAGATTTGATTAAATATTTCTCCCCTTTCTGTGTCATGGTCATGCCAGTTTTTGGCTGTAATCTGGCCAGATCTTCTAGAATACGGATGTTCAGTACCTGATGGAAAACCTCCCAGGGAAATGTCAGGTGTTGTAGAAAGGTATGTTGGAGACTCAATAGGTAGCAGTCCTCTTTTGAGTCAGCTCTGATCTGGTTCCTTCCTTCAACTGTTGATGTGACAATTTTCAATGAGACTTAACTGAGTTCTTGATTGATTTGGGTCATTTAACAATCCGCAGGGTCAATTGTTAATGTTATGACAGGTGTCGCCAGATGGCGCCATTCCACATGGTCTTTCTTAGCACATGAACAAATTTTAAGGCCTGGTCTACACTGGGTGCGGAATCGACCTAAGATACGCAACTTCAGCTACGAGAACACGTCGACTTCAGCTACGCTATCTTAGGCCGACTTACCTTGCACCCTCATGGCACGGGGTCGACTGCTGCTGCTCTCCCGTCGATTCCGCTTCCGCCTCTCACCATGGTGGAGTACAGGAGTTGACGGCAGAGCGATCGGGGATCGATTTATCGCATCTACACTAGACGCGATAAATTGATTGATCACTACCTGCTGATCCAGCGGGTAGTGTAAACATACCTTAAGACTTGTGTTTTGTATTTTGTTATGCAAGGCTCTGTGCAAAGACACTGGTCCTCAGAGAGGGAGCTGGGTGAACAGGTGGAGAGTTTCTTTGCCTTGGGCTTTGATTACAGACAATATTTGAGGCAGAGTTTCTTTCTGGGAACCAGCACTGATGTTGGGCTGAGATTTCTGGAAGCAGGGACTGCATACTGTTTGACCACCTCTGTTCCAGGACTGGTGCATATGTGTAGCTAAAACAAACTACACTTACAGTATACCCAGACTCCATGCCACTGATTTCTGCTTCACTGGGAAGCCAACCTGTAAGGCCCTGGACATATACCATTGCTCTGCAGAGGGTGATGCTGGTGTCAAACAGGACACTAATATTCGACTCATGTTCACTTCAGAAGTGGCTGAATATCAGTAAAATGTGTAGGCATTCCATCCTCATCACCCTAGCAGTTATTTAACCTTTATATTGTAGAAGCACCCAGAGGTCCCCAACAAGGACCCGTGACCATGCAGTACAAACACATAGGAAGAGACCGCTCTTGCCTCAAAGAGATTATACATACCTTGTTTACAATCTAAGAAAATATATGTAGTTTATGACACCGGTTTGCGATGGAAGGTGCTACATAAATATAAGGTCATTGTTACAGTTTCACTTTAACTGGTAGTTTATTCTCTCCCCCATTTGATTTCCAAAGCCTGCTTGCTCATTAGCCCGGTTACTTTGATGTGCTGCCACCTTGATCAGTGCCATTCTAAGAGGTTTGCTTGCTGCCCTGCAGCAATACATACTGCTGGACTCGCTTGTGTAATGGAACAGGAGCTGGCCCCATCGATGTGCACAGGCTGAATTTCAGCAGAAACAGGCTGGGCTTCTTGGTCATGTACAAGAGAACACACTCTTGCACTGGCAACACCTGTTGATTTTTAGCTCATTGAAAAGAGGTCCATCTTAACTAAGCAGGAATTTGTAACGGGCTGTACATGCAGTCTTGCCTGCACTCCAAAAACTGGAGCTCCTGGCTGGGCACCTTCTTTGGTCACCCTTTTGCTGAAACAGCTCTCCTTCAGATCTGAAGATACTTCATTTTTTAAGCTTTGCTTTCTGTCTGACTGCTGTATGTGGAAAGGTCACCGCCTTCCTACTGTAAATTCTGCAAGTCAGCACAGCACTTTCAGACCAGTCGCCAGCATCTGCCACGAACTTCGGTTAGGCACAGATGCTGGGTCCTTGGGTCTCTTGGTATCGCTGGACTTTATAGCAGCTTTTGTGATACCATTGATTGCAGGGATGATGAAGATACTCTATATATCATCAGCATTTTTGCCACACTGTTTGCTTTCTTCATAAGATTACTCTTCTTGGCAGCCTTTATCTTATCTTATTGCAGCCCTGCTCTGGTAACACTCTTTGAAATATGGATTTGTAAATGATGGGGAAATTTGGCTGAGCATAATTAATAATCCTGAGTTCAACTAGAACTCGAGTTCCTGGTTCCTAGTCCTGTGCTCAGACCACTAGGTAGTGTGGTGCATAGCATTCCTTTGGGCATCAGTTAGATTAGTGTTGAAAACAATGCTACAAATCTTCTGTTTAACTGATCACTTAGTGGGGAGGGCTAATAAAAGTTTGGAGATAGCAGAGCTTACACAGAAACTGGCCGCGTCTTCAGGCAAGCACTTCCCCAAATGGAAGCTGTAAGATAGCATTTAAAAGCAAACTCCATTAAATCAAAGAACAGTTATATTAATTCTCTTCACAAGGATTTTGAAACGTTCGGTGGCTGTGTAAATTCTCATTTGCCCTGTACACATCCCACAAACATGAAGGGCTTTGGATTTTAATACCATCTGTGGGAATGTGATCCCTTGGTTAGTTTGCAGCTGTTCAGCACTCTCTCAGGATACCCTGGAATTCCAAAGTTCAATTGAACTAGGCAGTGAAAAGAAGTGTGGAGGGTTTTAATATCAATCTATGAAGATCATAGTGTTCATAGGCAAATAAACACTTTTGTGTGATACTTCCTTTTGCAAAGAGCACAGCATAAAATGACTTATGTTTTAGATTTAGGTAAACCATAGCAAGAAAGAACAAAAGTCTAGATCCCATAGAGAGTGCTGTGTGTACATGTGTCCCCTCTGTTACAGGTTGCAGATGTTCTAAAAACAAAAATAACTGTTGAACTCTATACACAGGAGAGTTCTTCGAAGCATGCAGATGCAATACAGAGGAATATAAAAGGCATCTGAGTCTTAAACTGTACACGCCACACAAACTCGAACCTTCAAGCATCTCAAAATACACTTCAGTCTCCTGAGAAGAGAGTGTACCAATTTCTTTGGACCTCTAGGTGATGTGTGACTCCGCTATCTTAGGGTTCGTGTGCATTCTATTCTGTTGTCCTTCTGTAGGCAATTGATCCTGGAATAGTGCAGCATGGTCCTGTACTGTTGAGTTAGTGCTACTTCCCTCTTCATCCCTCTTTAAAGTCTGGACATAAGTAAACCTGCTGGGAACTTACATTATTCTTCACCCCATAAGCTCTTTCCTTCTTAAGAAATCCTGCACCTTGCTGTCAGTCTGCTCATATGCATGGTCTAAAATACATCTCTATCGGAGTCATAGAATCTGCCATTCATTTTTATGGTTCTCTAGTAATTTCCCAATTACAGTTTTATAGCCAGAATAGTTTTGGTGTTGGTGGCTACTCCCCAATGAGCCTGTGGATAATCACTTCCCACCCCCACTGATTTGATCATCTGTCTCCTTAGCAGCTGCTCAATATGTTTTGCATTCAACAAGTGCTCTTTGAATTGAAGGGCATCATATATGTTTCCATGTCTCGTGAGCAAGTTGCCCCATTAAATGGCTTTTCTAAAACTATTGGCTCCTGTTTTACCTTCTGGGATTTAGCTGCTTCTTTCAGGAGAAGCAAGAAATCCCCTCCAGTGCTTTTGTATCACAGCCCTGAATGGCTTCCAAGGGAGCAAAGGATTCAATGCTTCTGGGGTGTAAACAATGTTAGGACTCTCTCTCTGGAGAATGAAAAACGCAGTCATCTAACAGGAGGGAAGTGGCGTTCCTGCCTTCCGTGAAGGAGGGTGGAAGTAGGAGTATTTAGATTGCAGATGCAGTTCCATTGATTTCAGTGGAGTTTTGCCTATTTAGATCAGCAAAGAATTTGGCTCAGAATATTTATATTCATTCAATTGCTGCTAAAAATACATCCTATTTCAAAGGATCATGTGGGGGAAATATGAACCTAATCAAAGTGGGTGAAAATCAGGAGCAACACAGGGCCCATATATTATTTAAGCCCTAATTTGAAGTCTTAATTGGGACTTGAATAGTGCGTGGACCTTGAGCTAGCCCTCTACACAGGGATGAATTTCACCCTTGGATTGTAATCTCTTTGGGGCAGGGACTGTACTTTGTATATTCCAACCCCTGTAAGGTGTGTTGCCCATCTCTGCAGCTAGTGAAGCAATGGCAATGAGATATTGGAGATTATCCTGGTGACCTTTACTAAAAGAACCTTGCAGTGAACCTCTGCCTTGTTCTTCATGCACCTGAAGAAATGGGGTTTTTTACTCACGAAAGCTTATGCCCAAATAAATCTGTTGGTCTTTAAGGTGCCACCGGACTCCTTGTTGTCTCTGCCTTGTTAGGTCACCTCCTGTTTTTAGGGAGCATCCCTAAGTATCCCCATATGTATGGAGTATTGTTCCAATCACCTTTATTAGAAGCCCAACCCCATGTGAAGCAACTGAATTGTGCCAGTCCCTTTTAAGAAGGTGGCACTGTATCTTCTTCACGCCCCAGATAAGGGCATGTTGTCCATAGCACAATAACCCATCAGTGTCTGAAATAAAAATGAAATCTCTAATAGCTTTTTAGAGAGAGTCACAGAGGCTTTGGCCTTCCTGGGCCATAATAACTCTGAAGGCCTAATCGCCCATACCTAATTACCCTAATTAATTCCCTTCGTTATTTCTGAAAAAGGAATTTAAGCATTTGGAAATTGCCTCGAGTTGCTTGTTGAGCTGCGCTATGTAGACCTGGACACAGGACTGGCATCTTACTGAGCCTGGGAGCCAGATGTCCTTCCCAAGGAAAGCTTCAGGTACGTTCTGCCATGTTGTATTTCCTTGCTAGCCTAGAGTGCCTCAGCTGAAACTCAGTAAGACAGAGGCGTCCCTTCCTGCTACTGAGAGATCGAGAGCGCATGAATTCCTCTTATAAAGATGACGCAAAACTTCTCTTGCGTCTAATTGTGCTGGGCCCCGTGCACTCGTCAGCAAGCTGGACCTACCTCCTGTGTCCATGCACTACAGCACATCAGTCCTGAGGGGCTGCCCCCTGGGTCTACCTCAATCTGGCTTTCTCAAAATCTGCTGTGTGCGCGCGCACGCGCACACACACGCACCCCTACCTTTATCTGAGTGGTAACTGATGAGTTAGATATTCAGTATCCTCTTTAGCTGCCTGACCGCTCCTTTAATGTTACTGGGTTCACTGGAGATAGGCTTCCACTCCAGCCCCAAATTCTGCAATCTCTCTTCACAGTTAAACCTTTATTGTTGCAACATTTTCAGCACGACAGACAGAAACAAATTACCGGGGAATTAATGTCTGCATTGTTTTCCCTGTGCCCTGGGAGGATGAACCCTTGGTTTTGCCAGGACTCTTTGGAACCATCATTGTACCTGGACACTGATGTTGTGTTAATCCCGCTTTTGTAACTCTGGATGTTAGGATGGATGTTGGATTCCTGAGTCTTGGTTTCAAAAACACTGGTCCAAGGGTCATGGCTCTATCACTGCTGTAATTCGTTCAGCCCTTTAGCCTGTTGTTGTTGTTGGCACCTCTGGTCATTTGATCCATTATTGCCATTAACAAGACTAATCTGTAAAGTCGTTAAGGGTTCTCAGCTGTTGTCACCTTCTGAGGGCCTGATCCAAAGTGCATTCAAGTAAATGAGGAGACTCACATCAACTTCAATGGGCTCTGGATCAGGCACGGAGTATCTTCTCATCTGTTTACATCTTTGTTTTGTATCAATTGTTTATAGTATTTTTATTAAAGCCCCACTGGCGATTGCAGGGTCCTGGGTGTACAAGCACATGGTAAGAGAGAGCCTAGAGTCTACACAGACAAGACAAAGGGCAGGAGGGGAAACAGTCACAGAGATAAGTGACTTGCCCACTGTCACACAACAGGCTAGTGGCTGAGCAGGAAATAGAACTCCAGTCTCCTGGCTCCCAGTTCAGTGCTGTGGCCATTAGGCAGCACTCCCCATTAGCTCATCGTTTCACTACACTTTGCAGGTTATTTTCTCATCCAAACTCCTTTGAATTTGGGGGTGCCGGGACTTTGGATTGTGACTCAAACAACCTCCAATGGGTCATAACCGAACCTTATTTTTGTCATGAGCACCTTCAAAAGCATGGTAATGCAGCTGACTTTGATGTGGTGCAAGCAAACATGGGGACAGCAGGCAAGAGATGCACAAAAATCAGGGAGATTAGTGAGAGAGCCCATAAGGAACTTTAGCAAAGTGCTGTGTCCGCACAGCAAAGGAGAGCATGGCAAACAGAATGCCAAGCAAGCAAAGGACTTCCTGGTGGGTGCTAGTTACAGGCAACTTAGCCTGATGAAGTGTAATGGGATCAAGAGGAACAGAAAGAATTTCTGTAAAATTGTAGAGGCAACACCTGCTCCAGAGCGCTGTGGAGAGCACTGTGTTGTGGTCACAGAGGTGACAGCTCTGTCTGAGAGCATGACTCTGCTCAGAGTGATGGAATCATGTGAGATTTACATGCATTAGTTGACATTGGCTGGAAAGAGTTTGAAAATCTAAAATATGGTCCATAAAATAGACAGCAGAGAACTCCAGCAGAACTACTCCAAGTCAGATGAATGAATATATTGGTCAAGAAATAATGTACACCCTAACGAGATGTATCAATAAATCAAAATTTGTGAGTGCAAATTTAGAGAAACAGTAGAGAGTAGGGGGAAAAGGAACAATATGGCAGTTGTTTAAGATGTTTGCACAATAATGTCACCAGAGAGGGCTTTCTCCAGCTTGCACAATTTGGTATGACGGAAACAGGCAGAGTATTGGTAGAGTTATGAATCACAGGAGTGGATCTCAGGGTATCTGGATTTGGGCTCTGATGGTGATCGGCAAATCTAGCAAGGTTCCTGCAATTGGTAATTTTTTATTTATAATGACAAAAAGCCCAACGTTCATCAGTAACCAAGACCAAGGAGTAACCTGCTTCAGGCTTTGTGTCGAGAATGCTCCTGGTGAACAACTTTGCATATTTAGAGACCCTCAGTGCATCATGTTGATCAATGCTCTGTTTTTATATATATATTATTATTAATAATTACATTTTATATATATATATATATAAAATAAAATCTGGTTGACTTAAAAGTCTGAACCTCAGCTGAAGATGCAAATATTCTCTGTAATACCTTGCAGGATTCAGAGTTTATCATTTCACTTGCATCCTTGAAGCAACTTGGGTGAGGTGGCCAGTGTGAAAACTGGACTGCAGGGTACTATATCTGACTTGTTTATGGCAAACAACTGTACAGAAATGATGAAAACAAACTTCCAAGTCTGGCTTGAAAATGAAGATTGTTTCGATCAATTCTTTGCTACAGCAAAACAAATGGCAGTGACATTGGCCTAGAGGTTTTACTGTCCTGTATTGTCACATGATCCTAGTAGCAGGTTGCCCCTTTGGATTCTGTACAGCGATATTATTATGGGCATTTGCTGTTTCTTCTATTCAGGGATCCTTTCTCGTGTTGCAAAATGACAAATTTGAAGCTTTCAGTAATATCACCCCCAAGTTGATGGCTTTGCTGCCCATGCATTTCAGGAAACACTACAGAGAACTTGAACCATCAACCACTGCTTGTCATATTGACCTGATGATAAATGTGGAGGAAAGAAGGCCATACCCTGCATCGCTGCTGAACTCTGGTGCAATATGACCCAACATTGTTTTTGTTTGCAACACCTACACACATCACTAAGGATATTTGCTTCTTTGCCTGTGACTCCAGCTGCTGGAGAACATTCTCACTCTTACTTTCAGAAGAACTATCCATACGCTGCAATGAGTGAGGACTATTATGAATGGACTAGCTTTGATGTTTGTTCAAGAACTGACCCCTAACAAACTGACAGAAAATACAAAAGGTTGTGGTTTGTGTAAAGCATTAGATACCATGCAATGCATGGCCTTTCATAAACATGCAGCTAATTTGTAAGACTCCTTTACCAGATATTAGTGATTTGCATACTAGTCCCACTTCTCCCCCAGCCTGAACTGCATAAATCTAGATCAGCTAGAGGCTCACAATGATGATAACAATGAATAATACATTGTTTGCAATCTGTGCCTCTTGCCGCGCCAGTTCTTGCTGGCTTAGGTAACGTTTTTCTCCCTTAATTGTGTTGGAATTTTATTTTGTCCCTTCGGACATAATTGTCTGTATTGTTTCAACCCTGCCACTAACACTTGGAGGGGTTACTGCAGCACAGACTATGGTAGCTGCTGCTAATGTCTGTGCAGGAGGTGAGGACTCTGCACAGACACACCAAGCCTGAGCCCAGCCAAGGATGAGACCCTGTGTTTGTGTTTCCCTGTTGCCTATTTGCCCCTAAATCTGGATGATTTTTTTTTAATTTATTTATTTTGGCTTTTGGGGATCCTATTGGGGTCAATGATATTCAGTTCTGGCTGTGAGTTTGCCATCTAGTGGCTGCTGTGTTTCTTATTAGCTCCTGAATAAGCCCGTTAGACCTTGCTGTGTTTTAAGCTTTCCCATGGCTGTCATGCTGCTGACAGGATGGCAGTGTGACATACGAGGTCATTTCAGGGCAGAAATAGGCCCAAGCCAGAAAATTTGAACCTACCCAAGGTTTGCATCCAGGGTTTGGGTTCAGCCCGGTAGAGACAGTGGCTGGCTATGAGATGCAGCACTGGGTCAGGATTCAGATTCTGAATCCCAACCTTCTCCGGGTTGCAGGGGTGTTTGTGTAGGCTCATCCCTAGTTCCAGAGGTGTGGGGGCAGGCTCAGCATCACAAACTCTGCTGGGGGAGGGGGTGGGGAGAAGGATTTTGAGGTTTGCTTCCTGGTCTGAGTAGTGCTTTGGACCATCTGTGTTTTCCTTACATTGAGCCAAAACCTCAGAGCTGCAGGTTCTCAGTGTGCGGCTGCTTGCTGTGGGATATTTTCTTCCCTTCCTAACTGGCTTAGTGGACAAGAACAAAGTTGCTGTGCGGCTCTGGCTGTCCAAACTACCTACCAAAGAAATGTTCCTCTGTGTGTGTGTGTCTCTCTCTCTCTCTGACACTCACACACACACACCAGGGATATGTAACTCTGATGCTTTATTTGAAATGGCTGCTGCACATTGATATCTGCAGACTGTGTGTATGGAAACACAAGGGGTTATATGATTTGTAGAAGAGAGAAATTTTTGTGTGGGAGGGGGAGGGAAGTGATGAGATCAAATCCACCGACCCACCTGCTTCATGTCCTATTGGGAATTAATGGCAGTTGCACCTGCTGGTGATTATAGCAGACTAGACCTGTCCCAGGTACCAGCAGAAGTCTCTCTAACTGACTTTCACTTCCATGATCTCATGTATGAATCTACAGGTGATGACTCAGCCCAAAGAGGCACATCACTTACCAAGCAACAGTCTGCAAGGATTTGTTTGTCCTTTGCAACCAGCTTAGTATCTTATTTATATTTAATGTTTCATCTCTCCCTTTCCACTAGAACATGATGAGACAAAGTCCCATCCTTCCTTGAAGTGCCAAATTAGCTAAGAACAGTGACGCTTTTTGCTACAGTTCTCTCTTCTGCTCAGCTCTTTACAGCCATGGGTAGCTTGTTATCCCAGGACGAGGTTCGTGGATTTTAATGCATGAAACGGCCTTCAGGAAACATTTGCAATATTTACTAGACAGTTGAAGTCGTTGCTGCAGCAGGCAGCACAACAGGCAATTGACACCAAGGAATGGGGCCCTTCAGGAGAGATGCAATGGGGCCAAGAGCAGCAGCAGCCCATCCAGGGGCTTTGTTCAGGAGGCTGGATGTGTCCAAAACCCTTATGAAATCTCCTGAAAAAGCAAATGCCCCATGTTTTAAATATAAAAACAACACCGCCTCAGCAGAGTGAGTAGTGGGGCCCAAAGGGCAATGTTGGGCACTGAGAGAGCCCATTGATGGCTGCCGTTACTGCCAGAGACCTGCATTGTACTGTGCAAAACACTGCAGTGCTGGAGTGGGGCGAGTCTAGCACTCGCTGATGAGCTAGAGGCAGGAATGGCTCAGGAGCAAAGGAGAACAGATGGTTCTACCTCCCGCTCAATGAGCCTCTTCCCCATCACGTTCTCTGACGTGCCGAAGCTGCCAACTTGGCTGTGCTCTTTTGGGGCTAAGTGGTGGTTTCAGCCCTTAGAGTCAGACTGACTGTCCCTTTTGGATAGATCCCACTCAGTCCTATAGCCCATCTACAGCGTCTAGGTGCTGCAATGACAGCTGCTTAGAAATGCTTGTGGAAGGGGGAAAGGAAACAGGCCCGGGCTTCTCAAGTCTCTCTGCCCAAATCCCTCACTTTCCCTGGGATACACCAGAGGATACACAAGGATCTGTGACCATGCAGTTAAGGTCTCTGGTTTCTTTTTAATAGCAACATTTAAGACAAACGTTCTCAAGATGCAAACTTGTACCATGTGTCTCCATATCCCTGCCCTTCCCTGCAGCAAAGAGAAGCAGTTTGCATTTTTTTTTTTTGTTTAAAAAAAAAAAAAAAGTCTGGTGGACATGAAATGTATTGTTTGCCTGTGTATGCATTTGCCTGTCTTTATGGGCATATGCCTCCAGCCAGACGGCCTTGTGCTGTGAGCCTAGCAGATCTCCAGCTAGGCAGGATTGCTCTGTCTCATCCCTTGTGGGGGGAGATCTCCAGGCAGGCTTTGCTCACGCAGGCAGTGGTCTTGAGTGATTCAGTTAGTCAGGCCGTAGCCAATTCTGGCATGTGGTGGGAGGGGTGCTGGGCTGTTACGGGAGCCAACTTTTAGCTGAGACATAAAACCCAGCTCTAGACCTGTGGTCACGAAAGCCTATGGAGGGGGTGGGCTGCTGACCCCAAGCTCCATCCTGAGACGCAACTTCAAAGCTCTGTCCACGTTGGTTGTTTTCAGAGCGCTAGTGTGTGCCCTTCTAGCCCATCTGTCAAAGTGGGCTGGGAAGCTCGCTGGCACGGGCTGGGTAGACATACCCCTAAGGTTCCCAGGGCACTTGACACTGGGCTGAAATAACCCTTGCTCTGTGATCGCTCGCATTCTGTCTGTCTCAAATTCCCTAGGTGGTGGTTTTGTGCAGAGGTGCTGTGAAATAGCTGCTAAATTTTGCCCCAGCGATGGCAGCAATTCAGATTCTCCCTTATGGGAGGGCTCCTTTATGCTGCTCTGGCAGTGGGTATAAAGTCTATGTGCACACATTCACTTGAAGGCAACTTTACGCTGCCAGAGTGCGTACCGGGCAAGGGGCAAAGGTTCTCCCTAAAGCACTTTGCGATTCATGTGGCAATTGTCGCTAAAAGTTAGCATGTGTGAACTGTTGGTATTTTGTCACCACTTTTTCAGACAAAATACTTTCAGCCCCGCAAGTGGCGTTAGCTTTGTCGGCAGGAGCAAAGCCCCCTTCACGCTGCCACTTCCCTCGGCAAAACTTTTGTCTTGGGGGGTGGGGGGGGTTATAAGTATCTGTGAAAGATAAAAGTTTTGTCGACAACATTGCAGTGTAGACAAGCCCTAAACCTTTCCTTAGCACCCTGAAAACGTGTGACCTATTAGCAACAGGCCTGCAGTGTCTAAAGGAGTTAAAATCCACTGTCGGCAGACTAGCCCAGCAGCCTCCCTGGGCATTCAGACCCTCGGAGAAGCCGCTCTGCATCTGCCCCAGCAGCCCCACCCAAGTCTGATTCAACTCCACTAGCATTCACCAGCTTTCCCTCTACTCCCAACCCCCCTTCCCCAATGCATACATGCCACCCACAGCCGTCCCCACCCCAAGCTCACTCACATGCCTGCAGGGTCCTGGTGCCCCCACACTTCCCTGCTTTCTCGGTTGGCTCCCGATGTAGTGCAGAGTTTTGAACTATTTTTAAAACCATCTTTCTGAAATGACGACGTCCACAGAAACTGATCAGACTGCAGTGTTCTGATGGAAGCCAGGGCTCCAATCAAAACGACATCATCGCCTTTCCTGCCGCCCCCGTCCCCCACCCAGGCTTTTCTGGATTCCATTAGAAATGTGGTAAGCAGAGAGAAAAGACATATGGCTTTACTCAGAAATATAAACCCAGTACGATTAAATTCTCAAATGTTCAGAGTTAGGCCTACCTTTCCCTGCTGCTGATACAAGAGGACTTTTGGGGGGAGAGGGAAGGGAGAGGGGTGCACAGGGGTCTCTGTACTTACTGGGTCTCTAGAAGATAAACCCCAAACTACCGGACAATACAAGTGAATTTTCTAGCCCTAAAACTGGCTCACATTTATTAGGAGTTCTTCTCCCCCCTCCCCTCATTATTTTTCCTGGCTACTTTGTGTCTTGGCCTCATTAAATAAAAGCAATTGTCCAGTTAAAAGCTACAAACATGCTGGTAGGGGAGAGACTGACTTGAGCGGTCTCCTCCACCTCCCGGCACAACAGTAGGGCAGAGATGTGCCTGGGAACAAGGCAATGGTGTTGGGCTGAGATTCCTGTAAGATGGGATTGCCCGCATCCTCTTTGTCGTGTTGCCAACACTTGTAATGGTTGGTGGTTTTCTTAAAGCCCCAGCTGCTGGAAGAAAGAGAGCCTCATGAAATCTCATTGTTCATTTAAGAAAAGGAGGATTTTAGTCCGTATGATTATGGGGGAAAGTTTGAAAACATGAAATAAATGCAGCCTGATGGATGAGAAACCAGAAGTCAGAGCAGGAAAAACTCAAATTTATTATTTTTTTAAATCATTTTTTTTAAGCCAATCTCGTGATTTTGGGGGGGTCTGACTGGTGATTTTTAAACATTTGAGGTTGGCAACATGGCTTCTGTTCCAGGACTGGTGGAGTAAATAAAACAAGCTACTCTTAGAATATGCCTAACTGCTCTGTCACTGACTTCTCCTCCACTGGGAAGCCAACCTTCAAGGCCTTGGACACCTGCAACCTTCCCCTCCCACCCCCATTTAGAAGTGTTAGATGGAATCCTGTGGGTGAGTGAATGGGCTGTAAAAGGAGCTGAAGAGTTTGTACAATTCAGTAAGTGTGGGGTTGTCAGAGTAAATTGTGTGTGTTAGTGGGACATTGCAGAAAGAGGGTAGAGGTAGGATTGCATGGGCAACCTTAACTGTGCATTTCCTGATTTTCAGAAATTTGAGTTTAGCTCAACTTGCGTTTTGTAAGGCACAACATACCACCAGCAACCTTCAGGTTGCATGAACATAGTTTTTTGCCATTAAATTTCCTAACTTTTTTTTAACAGAATAAGATTGCTTAAATGAACTAACAACAAATCGTCCATATCATGTCTCTCAGTCTGCATACTGAGCCAAATCTGCCTGTATTCAGCAATCACCATGTTGTGGTGTACTCCTTCCTTGCTCTCCCATAGATGTTTGCAACCCCCTGATTCACGAATCACCAGGAATCCTCAAGCTGGCACCACACACATTTCGTTTCCCTCAGCAGTCAAGTACCTGCGCTGTCAATTCCAAACCTCCATATGGAGTATCTTTGGAAATGCCCCATTAATCTGCCCAGAGATCAAGCAGTAGTCACTTGCCTCCCACTCTTTCTCAGCGGCTAGTAAAATTCAGATTTTCTCAAACATCCAGTCCAAGATTTGCCTACCACCCATCCTAATTTGTCACTCCCTCCACTGCAATACCCCCTCTCCCTGTCTGGCGTCCGCCCATCCCTGCTCCCACCCACAGTCCTCTCTCTTTGGTTCCTCCCCACACAATAGAACAAGAATGGCTGCTTACTTTTGCTGTGTTCACAGTAAACCTCCCCATAAAATAAAAACATGTCGTTAGAACGGACAACTTGTAGCAAGCAACATGAGTTATTAAAACTTTATTGCACAGGTGTCCAAAAGTTTGGATTAGAAGTGGCAGTGGCAGGGCATCCAGTGGGGGCAATGCTGTTGGCCTAGTCCCTCAGCCTACCCCGGCTCGTGTAAAGTGGTTGCATAGAAACCCTGCATTTTTTTCTTAACTGGCACATGTGCAGTCTGGAAGGATTACATATCTGTGCAAGTGAGGAAGTGAATGTGTTCCTAAATGCTGTTCACAGTTTGACTTAGTGCATGTCAGGCACTAGCCTGGGTAAAACCTGGCCACTTGAGACCATTGTGACATGCATCACAGCAATAGTTTGATCTCTAGCTCCTGCACACCCGAAAAATCCCAAACAACCACCCAGAACCTTGAAAAATGGCTATTTTATTTCAGGGCTTTTATATCCAGAAACTGGCTCAAATGCCCCCAAATTTGATTCGCTAGCCTTACTCTGCACTCGCACGGGGTGTAGTACATTTCAAGAAAAGCCATGGAAGCATGTGGATTTAGCACTTAGAAACATCATCCTTTAAACAGGAAGGGAGAGGAGGGAAAGGGCTCCCCTACACATTCATCTGCAGCATAGCAGGCTCTGAGAGGTGTGAAGTGGCCCATTATCTCAATGTGATGTTCTCATCTGAATGAGAACACCTCATGGAGATGAATACAGCCTGAAACAATAGCTCTGAGACCTGTGAACCGCTCCATTCATCTCAGGGGGTGTTCCCATCCCTCTCCTGAGTACTTTAGAGTGTGATATGCATTAAATAAAATATACCAGTTCTCAGCTCCCCAACCTGGGGACTCTCCCAAAAGGGCAAGCGCCTTCCTAATTTAGCTCCTATGAAAGGGAGGAGGCGTCCAACCTCTGTAGATGGGCACAGCCCCTTCCCCCCCCCCGGGGCAGCAAGAGGGGCTCAGACATGTCCAGAGGGGCAAGAGTCCCCCAGCTCTCGGTGCACACACAGGAGGAGAGAATATGGGGCTGACAGGTGTCCCTATTTCTATTCTCCCTAGTCCCTCTGCCACTCACCTCCCACTGTCCCACCACTTTAAACCCCCTAACTCCAAGTGTCCTTCACTTGAGCCCCCAAACTCTCTCCTCCCCTACTACCCACCTCATGTATCCCCCTCCCCACACTGCAACCCCACGCTTTCTTCCCCTCCCCTCCCAGAAAGCATTCCCATGTTTAATTCCCACCCTCACCCCTCCCCGAACTCCCAAAAATCTGCCAGCCATGACTCTCAAATTAGATCAATTTACAGCCACTGGGTCCAAAACTCCTTTTGTCACTTGTGATTATGGCTATGTCTACACTATACACCTGACACCGGTAGAAGCCATGCTGCTGTAAGTTACGCAGTGTAACCACTCTAGGCCAATGCGGGGAAGAGCTCTCCTACCCACAAAATAAAACACCCCCAAAAAGGGGCAGTAGCTTTGTTGGTGAGAGAACCTCTCCTGCTGGCAAAATGCTGTCCACACTGGCGCTTTTCATCGGTAAAACTTTTGTTGGCCAGGGGTGTGTGTGTGTTTTCACACCCTGACAAACGTTTCACCGATGAAAAGCGCCAGTGTGGACATAGTCTAACTTAGGCCATTTCTGCAGTAGCGAGCGTACAATGGCACGGCTGTACTGATGCACCTGCGCTGCTGTAAGATTGCTCGTGTCTCTGCTCTATGCCGATGGGAGAGAGCTCTTCCATCGACATCATAAAACCACCTCCACGAGTGGCGGTAGCTCTCCCACTGACACAGCACTGTGCACACTGTCACTTATGCTGGCAAAACTTATGTTGCTCAGGGGTGTGTTTTTTCACACCCCTGAGCGACATAAGTGGTAGTGACAAAGAGTCCTGTGGCACCTTATAGATTAACAGACGTACTGGAGCATCATGACATGCGTCTGAAGTGGGGATTCACCCACGAAAGCTTATGCTCCAATACGTCTATTAGTCTATAAGGTGCCACAGGACTCTTTGGCCTTGGCTACACTCGCGGATTCACAGCGCTGCAGTGGCAGCGCTGTGAAGCGCGAGTGTAGTCGCACCGCCAGCGACTGTATGTACTCCACCTCTCCGAGGGGAATAGCTGTGAGCGAGCGTGCAGCGCTGTATGTACTCCACCTCTCCGAGGGGAATAGCTGTGAGCGAGCGTGCAGCGCTGTATGTACTCCACCTCTCCGAGGGGAGTAGCTGTGAGCGAGCGTGCAGCGCTGTATGTACTCCACCTCTCCGAGGGGAGTAGCTGCGAGCGAGCGTGCAGCGCTGTATGTACTCCACCTCTCCGAGGGGAATAGCTGTGAGCGAGCGTGCAGCGCTGTATGTACTCCACCTCTCCGAGGGGAGTAGCTGCGAGCGAGCGTGCAGCGCTGTATGTACTCCACCTCTCCGAGGGGAATAGCTGCGAGCGAGCGTGCAGCGCTGTATGTACTCCACCTCTCCGAGGGGAGTAGCTGCGAGCGAGCGTGCAGCGCTGTATGTACTCCACCTCTCCGAGGGGAATAGCTGTGAGCGAGCGTGCAGCGCTGTATGTACTCCACCTCTCCGAGGGGAGTAGCTGCGAGCGAGCGCGCAGCGCTGTATGTACTCCACCTCTCCGAGGGGAATAGCTGTGAGCGAGCGTGCAGCGCTGTATGTACTCCACCTCTCCGAGGGGAGTAGCTGCGAGCGAGCGTGCAGCGCTGTATGTACTCCACCTCTCCGAGGGGAATAGCTGTGAGCGAGCGCGCAGCGCTGTATGTACTCCACCTCTCCGAGGGGAATAGCTGTGAGCGAGCGTGCAGCGCTGTATGTACTCCACCTCTCCGAGGGGAGTAGCTTGCAGCGCTGCGAGTGAGCGTGCAGCGCTGCAGGCACTGATTACACTGGCGCTTTACAGCGCTGCGCTCAGGGGGGGTGTTTTTTCACACCCCTGAGCGCAGCAAGTGCAGCGCTGTGAATTGCCAGTGTAGCCAAGGCCTTTGTTGCTTTTTACAGATCTAGACTAACACGGCTACCCCTCTGATACATAAGTGGTAGTGTAGACATATTAGCTTTAGTGATGTTAATTGATGGATGAGTTCACAGTCATCAGGCTCAATAAGGTCTGTGACTCAAGTCATTTAGTACCTCTCAGTTTATTAGTAGCAGGCAGCAGAAAGAAACTGTTTTTTTTGTGGGGGGAGCTGTAACTTGAGAACCCCTTGCTCAAATGTCTCCTAATTTGGTTCACTGGTGCTATTCTGTATCCCCATGAGGCACACACAATTTCAAAGCAATCTGCAAAAAGAACAGGAGTACTTGTGGCACCTTAGAAACTAACAAATTTATTAGAGCATAAGCTTTCGTGGACTACAGCCCACTTCTTCGGATGCATAGTGGGCTGAAGTGGGCTGTAGTCCACGAAAGCTTATGCTCTAATAAATTTGTTAGTTTCTAAGGTGCCACAAGTACTCCTGTTCTTTTTGCGGATACAGACTAACACGGCTGCTACTCTGAAAGCAATCTGAGTAACTGTTTGGATTTTAGAGAACTTACAAGAGTCTAGCTTTAAGCCATATAAAATTCATAGTGTGCCTGGGCCAAATGGCATCCTGCTAGTGAGTGGGCCCTGTTTGTCGGGGTAATAATTATCACGAACACCCCATCCACTTGCGAGAGGGCTCTTCCCGGCTTATGTTGAAGCAGCTTTAAGGAAACAACTTCCCAAATCCGCCAACCTCTTCCCCCCGCCCCTCTTTGATTTGTCAGCGGTCACAGTCTTCACTTTAAAAACTCTGACGCTTTATTATCTCCATCTCTCGGCTTTGTATGATCCCTGTTATGCAATTACTGTGGATCAGAGTTGAATCTATTTTTACCCTCTTGTTTTTCCCTTCATTTTGCAATGCCTCTGGGAGCCAGTTCTGGGAAGAATACGCTTTGGTTTGAAGTTTTATGGTGCCTCCTTCCCTCCCATTGTCTCTCAGACTGTGGTTTCAATAGCCCAGTTGTGCTCTCTGTACTGGCACTTAACTTGTTTGTAGTGTGGGTAAGAAGTTCCCCATTCCATCCAGTTCAGTCTGTCCCTGGCAGCACTGGCCTTTCAGCCAGGAGCTTTTTGACCTGAGCGGTTTTCTCTTCCCAGCAGTGGAGGTGTATGCTGCCTAAAGACCACTTTCCCCCGGCACTTCCACTTGTGCCTGTCACTCCTGCAGTGCCTGCTCTGCTTCACCCCATGGCCGTCTCCTCTTTGGATTTATCACACGTTGTGGATCCAGTGTCTTTGTACCATTGGCACTTAGGGGGGTTGCAACACTGTTTCCTTCTGAGCATTCCTGGTTTTTTACCACGGATTGAGCAAGAGTGTGGAAAGAATTCTGATAATTCCACTTCAACAACTTTTTTTTTTTTTTTAACTATTTTAAAGTAATTACTCCCTGACTGTATTTTAAACCCTCCCCATTGTGCGTTTCTCAGGCTATATTGAATCCCAGCCAATTTCCTTCAGCTTTGTTTCATATCCCTCCAAAGTCGGCTGTTCTCCGCTCCAGTATATTTGTGTCACTGCCCTGACTTTTGACCCTCATCTGCATTTCAAACCTGATGAGAAATTATCACCACTACAGTTCAGGTATTTCCAACTTTATTTAGTACCACTGGCTCACATCCAGCTAATGGATGCAGAATTGTCTCTGTTTGACATACGGTGGAAGGAAGTGCCTGCCTGTTCCATATTCAGGAGTGTGGCCCCTTCCTTAGGACTCCTGCTGTGGTTCCCAAACGACATGAAATTTCCCCGAGATTACAGCATCTACCTTAGTGACAGACCTGTATTTCTCCCCTCCCCTCCTTTTCTATTACATTGTGTCTAAGGATCAACCATTTAATTTGGTTTTCTTCGGATCCCTACAATCTGTGCCCATAGGTAAGCTGCTGTCATGACCCGGGGTCTCAAACCTGGTTCCACAGGGGTCATTCCCTCCAACTCACCACCCAACAGTTACTGGCATGACTTGGAACTGAGACTTCTTGAAGGCCAGCTCAGAGAGAAGGCTCCACCTCTGGGCTCCAATTGGTGGAACACTGGAGAGCTCTTGATTGTCCCAGTCACCCTACTTAAACCAGGAGGTGGCACAGGAAGTTGTCTGTACAACTGGGTTCCATCCTGCTTCTGACTGTTCACCCAGTACTACCCATCTCGTCTCCTGACCCTGATGACCTGGTTTCCTGACTCGGCCTGTTTCCTGGTATCTTAACTCTCAGTGCCTGACCGTCGGTTCTGACCCCGGCTGATATGGGGACCCAGCTCCCCGCCTGACGCTAGGCCCTGCTGCATACATCCCGGCCCTAACAGCTGCTGCATAGGTTAATGACTAGGGCTGTCAAGCGATTAAAAAATTAATCGTGATTAATCACACTATTACACAGTAATGGAATATCATTTATTTAAATATTTTTGGATGTTTTCTACATTTTCAAATATATTTCAATTATAACACAGAATACAAAGTGTACAGTGCTCACTCTATATTTTTTTATTTCAAATATTTGCACTGTAAAAACCAAAAGAAATAGCGTTTTTCAATTCACCTCATACAAGTACTGTAGTGCAATCTCTTTATCCTGAAAGTTGAACTTACAAATGTAGAATTATGTACAAAAAAACTGTTCAAAAATAAAACCTAAAACTTTAGAGCCTTCAAGTCCACTCCGTCCTATTTCTTGTTCAGCTAATCGCTCAGACAAACAAGTTTGTTTACGTTTGCAGGAGATAATGCTGCCCGCTTCGTGTTCACAATGTCACCTGGAAGTGAGAACAGGCGTTCTCATGGCACTGTTGTAGCTGGCGTCACAAGATATTTACATGCCAGATGCACTAAAGATTCATATGTCCCTCCATGCTTTAACCACCATTCCAGAGGACATGCGTCCATGCTGATGATGGGTTCTGCTCAATAACAATCCAAAGCAGTATGTTCATTTTCATTATCTGAGTCAGATGCCACCAGCAGAAGGTTGATTTTCTTTTTTCTGGTTCGGGTTCTGTAGTTTCCTCATCGGAGTGTTGCTCTTTTAAGACTTTTGAAAGCATGCTCCACACCTCGTCCCTTTCAGATTTTGGAAGGCACTTCAGATTCTTAAACCTTGGGTCGAGTGCTGTTGCTATCTTTAGAAATCTCACATTGGTACCTTCCTTGCATTTTGTGAAATCTACAGTGAAAGTGTTCTTAAAATGAACAACATGTGTTGGGTCATCATCCGAGACTGCTATAACATGAAATATATATTGCAGAATGTGGGTAAAACAGAGCAAGGGACATACAATTCTCCCCAAAGGAGTTCAATCAAAAATTTAATTAACGCATTATTTTTTTAACAAGCGTCCTCATCATGGAAGCATGTCCTCTGGTGGCCGAAGCATGAAAGGGCATACGAATGTTTAGCATAACTGGCACGTAAATACCTTGCAATTCTGGCTACAAAAGTGCCATGCAAATGCCTGTTCTCACTCTCTGGTGACATTCTAAATAAGAAGTGGACAGCATTATCTCCCGTAAATGTAAACAAACTTGTTTGTCTGAGTGGTTGGCTGAACAAGAAGTAGGACTTAGTGGACTTGTAGGCTCTGAAGTTTTGCATTGTTTTGTTTGAGTGCACTTATGTAAAAAAAATAAATTATACATTTGTAAGTTGCACTTTCAGGATAGACATTGCACTACAGTATTTGTATGAGGTGAATTGAAAAATACTATTTTATCATTTTTACAGTGCAAATATTTGTAATAAAAATAATATAAAGTGAGCACTGTACACTTTGTATTCTGTGTTGTAATTGAAATCAATATATTTGAAAATGTAGAAAAACATCCACAAATATTTAATAAAGTTCAATTGGTATTCTATTGTTTAACAATGTGATTAAAACTGTGTTTAATTGACAGCCCTATTAATGACATAAGTCACATGTCAGTTTCCTGACTGGACAATATATGTACTGACACAGTGCAAATTTTAGATTTGATTCACTTTTGGTGAATATTCAAACTTAAAATGTGAGTATTCCTGCTAATGAATCTCTGCCACTCGAGCATGCATGGAGCATAAATGCAGAAGTATCACAAACACAGTTGGGACAAAATTTTCCTTTCAAATTCCTTTCTGAACATACATGGATTCCTCCCCCACTTCCTCCCAATCTCCCCTCCAGAGTTCTCTTCCTCTCTGTATTTTGTTTATTTTGGACAGTGACACTAGGTTAGTTAGTTTCATGTTTGTTTTCTTGTCGGTTTCACTTCCATGCTCCCATGCACTAGCACACTGCTGCCACAGCTGGGTTGCAAACATGCAGAGGAATGTTGCATCAAAACCAAAGACTGCTTTCTTTTCTCTTGGTTATATTTCATGGAGACACTTCTGTTGATTTTTAGGGTTTTGAAAACATTTTACCAAAAGCCTAAATTGTGGGCCCAAACTATCTAAGATTGTCACTTTAAAAACGGTGACTTTAACAACAACAACAGTTAAAGTGCAGGAGGGGGATGAAAGAGAGTTTTGGGGGTGGGTGAGTGCAATGAACTGTGGGAACATGAATAGGAGGCACACTAAATGTCTAGAACGCAGAGTCCTTTCCCTGGTGGTCTTCCTGGAAGAGTTTCTCCCTTGCCTCCCCTGGGCCTCGGCTGAGTTTATCGGACTTGGGCCACAGTTTCAGGCTGACAGTGTTTAAAATGGCCGAATCCCTCTGAAGACTGTGTCTTTTATGAAGCTATTCTCAAAGCAGTGTTGACCCCACGTGGTAGGTGAATCAAGGTCAGAGAGTGCGCTCCCTTCACATCTGCTCGATGCTTATTACTGATATTTTTATTCAGTCTGTCAGTATTGGGCCGTGATCGAAGTCTATAAAGGGAGGAGAGACGCATCTTTCTGCTGGGGCAGGACAATGGCGGGACCTCCCAGTAACTGCAGCTGTGTCGGGGCTCTGAATACAACGGGCCACTCTTGGCAATGCTAGTGAGATCTGGCTCTTGGAAAGCAGCACTGTGATTCAGCTGTCACTCAGCATCCAGCAAAGAGAGCTTTGAAAAGAGACTGCTGCTCCTCTCCTGGAGTAGCAAATATTTCCTAGGCCTCTGGTGGTGAATGAGAGAGGCTGCCCATTGTCCTCTCTCCCCCCTCAGACCTTGCCTGGTTTGCTTTAAATGGGCCTTTTGCGAGCAAACAATAAGCCCAGCGAAGGGTCCAGGTTGCACATGTCTGAGCAGTGAGAACACTCGAGCACTTTTTCATTGGCTCTTGTGACATGAAAAGCTGAGCTGCAGAGATGGCCGTTTCATTTGTCAGCCGCGGCTGTGGGTTTGCGTCCTCTCTCAGGTTGTGTTGTGCTCTGTGTGTGCTCTGCTCGTTTCCTAGAAAATCTTTTTACCCCCAAGATATCCCTTTGGCTGCAAAAATATTTTTGGTGTGTGTGTGTGTGTGTGTGTGTGTGTGTATGTGTGTGTGTGTTTTGTAGCTAGAACTGTGTGATGTGTTTTCAGTGAAACCCACAAACCAGGTGTGACGTGACTGCTTTGGTCTTTCTCCACAACCCTCTAAACACAGTCCAGGTTCAGTAGACTATCCCCAAACTTGGGCCGCTTTGTGGTTTTATGTTGAAACCACATGAAACTCCTTGAGACCAACCGAAATGAAAAGTCAGTGGGTTAGGCTGAGGTTCACAATGAATTTTCGGGTTAATTCAGCTAAATATAAAGGTACTTCTCCAACGTGGATGGAGAATGAAAACAAGCTTCCCTGTATGAGAATTTTACAGCCCCAGAATTCTTTCTAGTTTTCCTCTGACTTTCTCATCAAACTCTGTTAGCAACTTGAAAATAAAATGTTCTTTGCATTTGACGAATGTTGATTCCTCTCTTCTGCCCCTTGTGGTGCATTGAACACAATTGAAATGATGGTTTTTAGAAGTACAAGGGATCGTTACTCTGTTATCATGTACCTTGGCAACTCAGTGTAGTGCAGCATCTCAGGAATCCTCAGGGCATTCTCATTTATACAATGCCATATGTGTGTGAAGTGTTAGTTCTTTGTTAGCAGTAGGGGGAGCACCCAGCCCTGGATTGCTCCGGGGAGTGGAAATAAGATGTGGACCCTTTCATTTCCAGGTCACTGTGTTTATCAGTGATAACTAAAAGTGGTTACCATCTATTTGGTGGGCCATGTGGAAATGAGGTTGGGGAATGCAGTCCAGCTCCTTCCATCTTCTTTCTTGTCCAGGAGAGGACCTGATTTAGCTCTAAATTAATACACTTTAGGACACAAGGTATGTTTTTATTGTGTAAGCTCATGCTTGTGGAAACACAATTTTGTTGAAAAGACTTTGCCTTTCACGTTTTATTGTGTGATCTAATTAAAGTAACCTAGAAGTCTAGACCAGTTTTGTGGTGAATGGAAGATGAGAAATGTTCTAGGTTAGGCAGCTTTCTGTATAAAGCTAAAGAGCAAACTCCTGGTTATTCTGACAGTCTGTGCAGTGGTTATAAAAGTTAAGATGAGGAAAAAAGATCTAGAGACTTCTGGTGCCCCAAGAGTTCAGTTCTGTCTCAGGACTAGAGAATAACCAATGCCCAAGCATGGATGGAAAAAGAAAAGTACAGAATAGTTTTAATGCAAAGTGTTGCAAAATCTGTGAAGAATAACTGCCAGTGGAAATGAGCTCAGGATGGGTTTGACTGTGTCCTTTTTACTTCTTCCACATCACATTTGCCTAGAGACCCTGAGCATCCAAGTTCCAATCTGAGCTGAACTGGGCTCGCTGTCACCATCTACAAAAGTATGCAGATGAACATCTGATCATTGAGAACTCATGGCTGCAAGAACAACAAGGAGTCTGGTGGCACCTTAAAGACTAACAGATTTATTACGTGCACATGGCTGCAAGGTGTCTGGATAGCAGGTCAGCAGGCAATTGTTTTTGTGCTTGGCCCTGTCCTATTGACTAGAATACTAGGGTCCTACCTTCTCCTGGGGACAGGGCAGGCTACTCAGGGGAATAGAAAGGAAACCCAGAAGGCTGGGTGAGCACAATGGCCACTTCTGGCCTTCTCATCTATGAATAGATCCTCCAAACACCAGACTGTCCAACAGGAACAGGTCACATTAACATCTGCTTGTCCGGAAATCAGAGGTGTTTCCCATGCCTTTAGTACATGTGGAAAAAGTTCCCTGATCAAAAACACAAGAAATTAAATGACTGTACAGAGAATTCCTGTACAGCAGGTCTTAATCTCCTGAGTAAGAAAGTAAATTCACTCTTCTCTCCCATAACTCACTTTGTAGGGGATTTTATAGCAATGACCCGTTTAAACATGTGAAACTAGAGGAAGAAGAGCATTTGGAGACTAGGAAGATAAGAATCCTTTGATGGTGCAGCTGAGATCACTTGCTTTGTTGCCTCCCTAGCATTGCATGGATATACGTCTGGAGAAATAAGATACATTTCTGTATAATATAATCTGTGCTCATATATATGTGAATCAATGCAAATCTTTATTTAAAAGGGAGTGTGGGGTGAAATTCAGGGATTCATGCAGCTTCCTCTTTTCAAATGCACTTTGGGCCTGATTTTCCTCCCCAGCTGGTTTTACTCTGGTGTAATTAACTCCATTGCCTTCAGTGGCGTTACTCCCAATTTACATCCGCCTGAGCAAAAAGGCAACCGAAGCCTTTTGTCTGCCGACCAACCCAGATTGCAGCCGTACCAAGGTCATCAAAACCCATCAAGCAGCTTGTGAAATCCAATTAAATCCCTAAGCACCCCCTCCCCTCTCATGTCCAAGGGGGCAGCTTGGTGACTCGCCCTCCAAGTGTCAATGAGGAAAATCTCTTTGGAAGTTTCTGCCTTGCTCATCCCACTTACTGAAACTAAATTTCAAGAAGCTAATCGGGCAGAGAGTGCAAAGGATGAAAACATTAGAAATCAAATTAATGAAGCTGAATCACCAATTTCTGACCCAGAAGACTATTAGGAATGGTCAGAATTAATTAACTCTCCTTGGCGGAGCTTTGGAGGAAGGCAGCAATCCAGGCATAGGGGCGCAAAGGACATCGATGGGATCTGACTACCTGGAGCTCTGTGAAGAGATGATCTGCTCCATTTATTCTGATTCCTGGACCAAGACCAAATTCCCAGAAACATTTTATGGAACAGGAGCAGCAGAAGCGTAAGGGAGAGCTGCCAGGAGCCCTCATTCTGTCCTAATCTTTCATGGTCATTGAGGGCCAAGTGAATGAAGTTCTTGCATGCTGTCTGCAAAGAGCAGCCATCCCATTATCCAAACACAACATGGCTTGTGAGGTCCCATTACAGGTACCGAGGAGCCTACCTCATTGAAATATTAATGGTACTTTGGTCAGATTATTTAAATATTTTCTAAAAAGATTCAAAGTTACAGTCCCATGTGTTTTTCATTGTATAGAGTCTGTCTGGGTTCCTCTGCCCCTTGCTCCTTCTGGTAATCATTTGAAATTAAAAACCCACCAGCATCAATACACAGATTTTGCTTTCCTGAGTGGTTTCCATTGTTCTGGTCACCCTGCATGCTTTAATATAATCCCAGCATCCTGTGCAGGGATGGAGAAAGAGTAGCAATAGGGAATTTGCAGTGCTTTCCTTACCTAGGTTAGAGGGAAGTAAGTGGCCGCATTAAAAATACATCTTATGCCCAGGTGAGGCAGTAATTTAATAACTAAATTATTTAACCTGGACCTGGTGCTCTCCCTTATTACTTTCCAGTTTAGGAATGTAGAACAGAAAACCCTTTTAAAGGGATGGATTCTACTACCTGGTCTCTACAGACCCTACGTGGGCCTGATCCAATGTTCACTGAAGCCAATGGAAGTCTGCCTATTGATTTTAAGGGGCATTGTACAGGGCCCCATATACTGGCCTCCCAGTGACTCCAGTGGGAGCTAATTGTGTGAAAGAGCTGCAGTATTTTGGGACTGACTAATCTTTAGACCAGGGGTAGGCAACCTATGGCACATGTGCCGAAGGCGGCACGCGAGCTGATTTTCAGTGGCACTCATACTGCCTGGGTCCTGGCCACCGGTCCGGGGGGCTCTGCATTTTAATTTAATTTTAAATGAAGCTTCTTAAACATTTGAAAAAACCTTATTTACTTTACATATAACAATAGTTTGTTTATATATTATAGACTTATAGAAAGAGACCTACTAAAACCGTTAACATGTATGACTGGCCTGCAAAACGTTAAATCAGAGTGAATAAAGGAAGCCTCGGCACCCCACTTCTGAAAGGCTGCCAACCCCTGCTTTAGACCACTGTGACTCTGTGCTGCAGTGATCCAAGGGTCCGTTCTCCACCATGTACAGTGACTTTCTTTTTAGTTGGTGACTCCAGCCCTGGGTAAAGGAGGCTCATTTGTAGGCACCTGAATACAAGTGGGTACCCACAGCCCATGAAGCGCTGGATTAGACCTCAAACCCACAACTGTGACAGCCCCAGGAGCGCTCGCATCCATGAGTGGATAGTGAATGTTCTATAAAACCTGCCAACTTTATCAGGACCAGGCTTTGGCTCCCACGCTCTCACGGGGGCAGAGCTGGGGGGGGGGGTTGTGTGTGAGCAATTTGCTCTAACTCCCCACGCCCCTATTTGAGAAGGCTCCCATAAGGAGTGGCATTGCAACCTGGTGTGCCAGGTCGTAACGCCTGGAACAGGGAGCTGGGCTCAGCCCCTTGAGACAGGAGCCACCACTGTGGGATAAGTATGGGGCAGGCTTGCTTTCTTACACCCCCTTCCCTGCCCCCAACCTGAGTGGTAGCACTTTTTTGGGAAGGGTAGGGGGCCTCAGTTTCAGATCTTTGCCCCAGGACCCCAAAAATGTCTCTGCGACCCTGGTTGGGGAAGCACAGTATATGTACCAAACTGCAATCGATCATCTTCCAAGGGATAGAGGTCAGGCATTTGGACAGCTCTGTCTGATTGTCACAAAACTAAATCAATCATCCAAAATTACTTAATATTCATCTTGCCAACTCATTTGCAGTGAATATGAAAGTTAATGTCACTTTAGTAATTTAGAGTTTTGAAGGAAAACTAATATTTATTCCATGCCTTTTAAGGGGAGTGGGAGGGAATGGGAACGGAAGGGGAGATAGGTAAATATCATTATTTTCACTAATTGTAATTGCAGTGTTTCTTCTTGGCTTCATAAACTCTTATGCTGAAGCGCCCCGGAAAGAGAGAAAGGCTTGGTAAAGAGATGGGTTCATTTCCTTGGATAATGCCTCGTTTAGTCAATTGCCTGATCAGTAAATAGCCCACTGTATGTGATCAGCATGGATGTAACTGCTCGCTGGACAACTTATATGGGAGCAGTTCGGAATTAATTTGATGATTGTGAAAATGTCTTGGCTCCTTTGCTGAAGGCTAAATAAATACAATTAAAATATTCTTACTTTTCAATATGCTTTGTTCTCTTCATTAAGTGTAACTAGAGCTTCCAGTTATCTGCATTTAGTTTTCAAAAAAAATGGAGGGTATTTTTAGAGCAATGTAAAGCTTATCACTAATTACACCTGGGGGGAAATCTCATTAGATATTCATTTGCTTTGACTTTAAAACTATTCTAATGAGCTGCATTAGTTGTGATAACGTTGACTGACTCTGTCTTGTCCACTTCCCTGCTTGTTTGAAACAAAGCAAGCCTCTTTTGAAGCTTATAACTCAGTAGCTGTGACCTTGAGTATCTTTGGGGGTCAGGGCAGGGAGGCAAGGGAAGGGAATTTGCCAGAAGCAAGTAGCTGGAACAATCCTTCTATACCAGGAGGGTGGGGATAGTCGGATGGTTCTGATACAGGGCTGGGAGGCATATGCTCTGAGTTCTGCTCCTGGCTGTACCATAGACTCCCTGTGTTACTCTGGGTAAGTCACTTCATCTTTCTGTTTTCGACATCTGCCACACAGAGCTTAATGCATTAAGGTTTGTGTGGCACTATGAGATATCCAAACAGCAAGCGCTCCACTAGTACACAGCATTTGTGACAGGAGGCAGAAGCCTGACTTACTTCCAGCAAGCAAGGAGTTAAGACCCTGCTTAGACCCCTTGAAAATGTACAGTGTGGAATTGGGGCTGCAGGATCAAAGAGGCTTTCGGGGGAATGCAGGGAGACCCAAGAAGAACAGCGACTTGCTCTGGAAACAGCCTGTAGAACAGGAGAGCTCTATGGGGCTGCTTCATACCTTGGGCTCTGCCCCTTCTCTCCCCTCTCCCCCCCACCCCCTGCAGTTGGGGCAAAACTATGTTTCGTTTCTTGTTAGCTTTAAAACCTGGGGGAGGCAGACGTCTTTCTGCTCCACTCCACCAGCTGACTTTAGAGCTGTTGTTGTTACACAGTCTTCATCCAAAAGATCCTGGCAAGAAATTAGCACTGCAGTGAATGGATTGAAACCAAAATAATGAAACTGCTGAAGTCAAAGGGAGGGGCTGGTACCCAAGGTGTATTATGCAAATAGCACTGGGGCTGGAGTGGCCTGAGTGGAATGGTTTTCATTTTCTCTGAAGTTTAATAAATCTTAAGCCACTACATATTTACTTGGCAGTTAGAGAAGGATTTACTCTCTGCTTTAGAAACACAAATTATTCTTGGCTGATCATTTACCCCCTTCCTGCTCAGCTCCATCAGTGATTCCAAACTTAGACCAATAAAGTTCTGTTCTTGTTCCTTACAGTGTAAAAGATGCAGCTCTTTTGACAGAAGGAAATACAGCTACATAGAGGATAAAGAAATTACAAGCCCCTTGCATAGTATATTGTAGCTAGCCCAGCCGTAGTCCTTTGAATGTGTGTGTCAGCTATTTCTAATAATGCAAGGCAACATGCCGGCCTGGGAAAATGCCTGTTTATGTGGCTGTGGATGCAATATGAGATTGCTACTTCATCTCCTCATCGAGCATGCAAGGAGTGAAGCCATTCTGTGTGTGTACACATCTGTATGAATGACACAAGGCAAAGGAGATAGTGAAGCTGAGGTTTCAGATATCTCCTCTGGAGACCAGGGAGAGTCAATGTGGATGTAAAGTGGTCTGTTCAGACAGGTTTACTGCCTTTTCTAGGTAGAGGCTATGAATTGAGCAGCAGGATAATGGTGTACGGATGCTCACGCAGAACAGGATATATGGGATTCTTTGATAATTGGGGACATTTTAGCAATGGAGCTGAGTTAGATGAGAGAGCGCTGGTGGAGTCTACATTTCAGCAGGAAGGAGAGGGCTAGCTGCAAAGATGGAAGCTACAATTTTTTTTTTTAAATCTAGTGGACGTGGAAGAGACAAATGTGAAAGAGGCAAAGGGAAATGTCAGGCTGAGCTATCAGCAGGGAGAATACATCTGAATTGGAGAAGAGCCACCCGGAGCAAAGTTTTAAGTAGGAAGGTGGAAACCAGACTTTATTCCTGAAAAGAAAAGAGAGCGTAGAAAATGAAGCTTGCAGGGACCAGAGCTGGAAAGCATGTAGTATACGGTTGGGACCAATCCCTCCTACCCTACGGTTCTCTTATTAGAAAGGTTAAAGGAACTGCTGCTCTAAATTGGAAAGGTTTTTGCAGGCACTTCACAAAGCTGGAGTATTTTGCAGGAGATTCCTCAAAGGTGGAAGGCATCCAACCTCCCACCATTATTTAAGGATCGACCTAGACATGCACCAGGGTCTTGCAGACAAGTTCATTTCCCTTCAGGTGAAGGGAAGTCTTAGAAAATGGTTTAATAGATTAAAGGTGGCATGTTGAGAAAAGCACAGCTTGACCAAAGATAGCCAGTGTGGCTTCCGGAAAGGACTTTTTCTGCCTCACTAACTTTTGGAAATGTCCTTTTTAGAACACACATTCCTGTCAGTGTAGACAAGAGGCAAAGCAACAGCCAGGAGAGGCTTGGATCTTCAGACGGTGTTTGACAGGGTCCCACATCGGAGGTTAATGTCTAAAGGTGGGGAGTTGGGAAGGGGAAGAATTGGCTGATTGAAAATTGGCCAGAGGACAGGAGTGGAGTGGGGAAAGGAGGCATAAATAGAAGCCTTTGAAGATGAAAGGCAATTTAATAAAGGAGCGTGTACCGTAGGAGACTGCACTGGCGGGTCCTGGTCTTTCTGATTGTTCTACTATACGAAAGACTTGGCTGAGAACATAGAAAGATTTCGTAGTTGCAGATCTCACTAGATTTGGGAGGAACGGCGAGTAATGAAGCACAAGGCATTCAGGTTCAAAGGAATGGGAGATCGTTTCCTGGCCGCACTAAGATGGCAAATACAGTTTGATCCAGACAGACCAATAAATTTTACAGCAACATATTTGGTTATTGGTACCTGACTTCTCTTTAAACAGTCTGGGGCTATCATTGGTTTTAATGCATCCCAATTGGCTGTATTTCTTGCCGAGCTGCTGGAAGAGGTCTTAGAGAATGTATACTTCATTTATACTTGTTTTTATTCCTCATTGGAGGGGATGACAACTGGACAAGTTTAAAAACTGCAGAAGTATATTTTTAAAAGTAGGGATGTGTGAATTTCGTATGGATGGAAATCAGAATTGTTCTGAACATTCCAAAAAAAAATTCAACCTAAAGGTTCAAAATAGTTCAGCCAACTTGTTGAACAAGCCCAAACCCAAGAACACACACACAATAAAACCCAGCCCTTGCACCTGCACTTCTGCCTCCAAACCAAAGGTTCATGTGATGGAATGGCAGCACTGGCCAAGATGAGGCCATTATAGAAGAGGCAAGATTACTTTAATGGTCATACGTCATAGCTTGGTGCATAAAACTACAAGGGTTTTCTTCCCTAGAAGAAGCCTGGGTAACAACCTTGGAGTTTATAGACCTTCAGCTGGGGTAAATTATAACTCCATGGAGCTATGATAATTCATACCAGCTGAGGTTCAGCTCAATAGGTCTGTGGATAGTCTCTGAGCCATTGCCAAACTGCTGTCTGTCTCTCTCTCCTGCTCACGTGGTCAGAATGTGTGCTTGAGTACAGAGGAAGGGCTTTTAGTAGCCCAGTACTCCTGTAAGGACCCTGAATTTAATTTAAAAAAGGGAGTCTGTTCCTGAGATTTTTCTAGCTAAGTTCGTTCCCCTAAAACTTCTATCCTTCTGAATGTCCGAACCTTCTGAGGTTCATGAATCCCTAGAAATTCTCAGACGAGGACAGTTTCACTAAAGGCTGGTTCTTTAGCTATCTGTTTCTTGTCCTCCACGTGTGCTTGTAGTTTTATCCAGTATGAATTCCTTAGGTTATTTTTTGGCACTAATTAACAGTGCAGTGGAAATTATTTTATACAACTGGTAATGAGCAAGATCTCCGATTCAGTTGTACACCAACTGAAACTTGGCGAATTGTAATTAAGAAAATATCAAATGCTGAGCTATTCTGAATTTGATACTTTTTTTTTCCTGTCTGGGAAAAACTAAATAATGAGCTCTTTGAACCTAAATCAAACAACATTTTTAGTGGGGATAGGTAATGAAATATTAGTTAGGCCCATTGCAATGGGCAGATCAATCACTGCCTTTTAACATCTTAAAAGAAGCTCTGAGATAATGGCAGCAGAATGACTCAATGCTAATTTCCGAGACCAGCCCTTCTGGGTTGCACAGAGATGTCTGAGAGCTTGTCCTGTCAATCCGGTGCAGTCAGGAGATGCTGTGAAGAATGAGTTGCCATTTTGCTGAAAGTGATGGGCCTGCGATATGAAAAGCTACATTCACTGCTTGAACCAAACTGGTGAATTCTCCATGCCAATAGAGAACCTGGAAGGGGTATTAAGTCTTGCAGCAATGGTGAGGGAACTGGATGTGTGTGTTTTGGCCTTGTGGCAATGACAAGGGCGCTTACAAAGCAAACAGCAGTGAGCTACCAAGCTTGGTTGCTCACCAGGGAGATGAACTGTTTGCCGGAGCTTTAGTTTCCATATTGGCATCATACACCAGCCTCATTGGTTAGCGCCGTGCACTCTCCTGTCTGTGCAGCAGCTTAATCTCCTCTCAAGACGCTAGGTCTTTAGTTTCTCAGCAACAACTGATCAGAATTTACATTCTTCAGGAAATTACGGTATTACCACACCTTGAATTTTGTTTTTGTCCCAAATTATGTCAAAAGGATGAAATCTTGAAATATTTTACTGACTGAAACGTTGAAATGAGCTTATCAAAACATTTCACGTTGATAATGTGAAAACACTACAAAATATGAATATTAAATCATAAAATTAATATACATGAAATGAATCCGAATGAAATGAGTCTAAATGAATTGTTACACAACTTTTCTATATGAAGTTTTGTTGAAATCAATATGTTCACATGTCAGATTTACATTTTGACGATACAGCAATTTCTGATGGAAAACTTCAGCTGCAAATGTTTCTGCCAGCTCCACTCAGCAAGAGGCTTGGAGCCCCAAGGATGGGCATGCTTAAACACGTTCTGCTCAAACCTAGTGTTTGGTTTTATTTTGGGCACAAGTCCTGGGGGTCTCCGACACCTGCTGTCCCAGTTCTGACTGATTTTTCCCCCTGCCCATAACACTTTCTAGTTCAACATTATTAACTAATGATTTGGAAATCCACTTTCAGGCCATGCCCTTCTAGTGTACAAAGTGTTGAGGGCCTGTTTTCAGTGAGACATTATCACCAATTAACTCAGGAGCTGCTCGATTTGTTTCAGCAACTCATTGGCTCTGCCAACGGATCAGCATTTCTCCTGGGTCAATATATTACTAAAATTCCGCACCATCCATTGAGATTCTTGTCTATCTCTAGCTGTTTTTGGAAAAACTTTTTATCCTGTTTGAGTCTTGACAGATGGTGGTCATGCTCTTCCTTGCCATGTAAGTATGAGTCTCCGTATCTTGCTCTCCATGCCGGGAGTATGTTCAAGGCCATGCACTCTTCACCTGTAGGAGAGTGCTGAGTACCTTGCATCACCTGCAGTAGCAGTGATCCTGCCTGCTGATTAAAAAAGCCGTGTTTGCAGGCTCTGTACTCTTCAAGCTGGACTTTGTTTCAATTCTCGCTGGTGCAACACCTTTTCCCCTCTAAAAGGTGTCATACTGTTTCCCAATGTTACATACTGCTAATATGTGTCATACTGTTTCCCAATGTTACATAAAATATTAACCCCTTTGTCCTTCCAGCTGGAGAAAACTAATGGGCTGGATGTAGGGCTCTGCATGGGAAGAGTTGAATCTAAACAGGCAATCAGTGGCATGTGAGCAATCCTGATAGATACACCGTTTCTTAGGGGCTTCCCCTCCAGATTCTTGACCACAGCTTTTTGAACAACCAAAGAAATGGGTTCCAGAGGGCCTTTCCCAGGTCGTAAACTCAGTCTAGTGCAGAGGTCGGCAACGTTCGGCACGCGGCTCACCAGGGTAAGCACCCTGGCGGGCCGGGCCAGTTTTATTTACCTGCTGATGCGGCAGGTTCGGCCGATCGCGGTCCCCACTGGCCGCGGTTTGCCGTCCCGGCCCAATGGGGGCGGCGAGAAGCAGTGCTGGCGAGCGATGTGCTGGCTGCGGCTTCTCGCGCCCCCATTGGCCCGGGACGGCGAACTGCGGCCAGTGGGGGCCGCGATCAGCCGAACCTGCCGCGTCAGCAGGTACGGTAAATAAAACTGGCCCGGCCCGCCAGGGTGCTTACCCTGGCAAGCCGCGTGCCGAACGTTGCCGACCTCTGGTCTAATGCATCCTGGGACAGGGGTTTGGGAGTTTAGTGGGTGCTGTGCACACAGCCTGGCCGTGTTGACGTGTCATTCTATTCTGTCAACTTGCAGTGCCTTGATTTAAAGAGCTTGTCACCTGGGATGTAAGAATAGGCTGTGGGGAAGCTCCTCTTAGCAAGAAGCCCTCTCTGGATGTGCTCAGTGTGTGGATGCGCTCTTTCTCCTATATCTAAGGCACCCAACCCCAGAGGAGTAGAGGGCCAAGATCATCACTCCAGGACTCTCTCTGAGGAGATTGTAAATCACTGTTCTGCCTCTGCTGGCAGAAGGAGATCTCCAAACAGGTTAACGGTGGTGTTAGGCGGCGTCTGTATTTTATTTTCTGATGCACATTTTGCAAGCTGAGCTGATTAGTGCTCACCTAAGCAAGCACCTGGGTCACCTGGGTCACCTGGCCCCTGCAGCGAGGCCCTCACTGACATGCAGGCAGGCAGCCTTCCGGGCCCTTGCTATCTTTCTAAACACTTTCCTTCTCTCCTGTAGATCTGCCTTATGGCAGCAATAAAAATAACAAGGTCCCTGCAGATCTCTTTATAAAGAACAATTTAGAGCCAGGAGTAAGTGTGGGGATCAGGATGAAAATAGGCTATTGCAGTGCTAATGTGATACACAAGTGTGATTTGTGTGTTATGCTAGTGGAGAGGAATAGTGTGTCTCAGGAGAGTAGAGGCTCAATGTGGTCCTGGTTGGGATGGTCGTAGAAGGTTAGAAATAGTTCTGGCTTGATACTAGTAGCTGGGAAGGTCCATTGTGGGTTCATCCAGCTCGGACTGGTTCGAAATGGTTCTTGCAGGCTAAGTGTAATTCCCTTATACTCAGCACACATCAAAAAAATCCATCCAAAAATAACTTTAGTGTACCCCATATTTATATACGTTAGACTGGCATCATGTATAGGACATTACTACATGGATTCTGTGCTATCAATTCACTCTGGCTGATGGTTTCAGATCCTGCTTATAACTATGATCAACGACTGTCTAGTGGAGATTAGCTACACAATAAAGGACAAAAAACAACCCTTCTCCAGTTTCCCCTCCCTTCTGCATTCCAGTTTTGTCATGTCTCTACACCTCTGATCTGCTTGAGTTATCCACATACAGCCCCAAAACCTGAAATGCTGTTCAGGAGTCCTAGCCATGCAGAGTACCTGGGAGGGGCTCCTGAAGTTGTATGAAACTGGTTGTTAGGTTTCCTATAAGACATGTAAAAATGTTGAAGGCAAATGAGTTACTGAACCAGTCAGAGGGGCAGTAGGGCATTAAAATCAAAGGATTTTCAAAGGTTGTGGGGAGGAGAAGAGAAAATAAAGCTTTTCGAGGGAAGCGTGGAGGGGAGAAGGGAAGCCCTCCATCTGAGAAATATTTTCAAATCCTGTACCTGCCGTTTGGTGGCCTCTGGTGTTTTTCCAAAAGCCAAAAAACAAAATGACAAGATCTTCCCCCACCCCCAACCAGACGTGTCTTTATTAGCGTGTAGGAGGGAGTAGTTAGAAAAATAGGAATCAGGCCCTGATATCTTGGGAGGTTTGTGGGCACGTATATTGCATTTGGTTATATTTGGATGGATGCGTTTTGAAGTGCGACAGAAGGACCACTCTGCATTACTGGCACATACATAATATTAACTTTTATGTATTTTTTCCCCAAGCAAACTTGTAAAACTATGCGCTCTACATCACAAACCGATGCCCAACAGTTCCTGACGTCAGCAAGGTTGAAGCAGTTAGACCGACAAAAGATTATTAATAAGGGTGAAATAGTAATCATAGCTACATTGCTTTCCCCTGCTAATCCTTGCACTCTTTTAAAAAAAGAAGGTGAAGCGGGGGTTCCTGTGGCATACCCGTTGCCCAGGAATTTCACCCTCCGACCCATTTCTCTAGGTGGTTGCCTGTGACACTAAAAGGTTCCTGTGCTCTTGCTGATAGCTAGAGCAGTTGCTATACCAGGCTGGGGAGCTGTGATACTGGGGCTCTTCTGCTGACTTCCACTGAGGTGTGCTAGATTCCAGGATTTGCTTCTGTGCTACTCAAGAGAGCAGTGGCTTTATTGCTTGCAGACGGTTGTGCAGGAACATTAGCTGCCCAGCACTGAGGTTTCCTGTGTGAAGTCTGCTCAGTTGGTATTTTTTTAAAAACCACAAGATCTAGAAGATGACGATGCTAGAAAACCCAAACCAATTTCTGTGCATCTTTTACTTGGAAATCATTTCTGCTCTAATTGCACCAGGTTAGACCATCCAGCATGCTTTTGGCTGAGCTCTGTGAGTGCTGCACAGTAAACAATCGTCATTTGTATTTACAGAACATCTTTCATACCAGCTTGCTTCCAAAAGCTTTGTTACAGTGAAGTGAAGGTTGTATGCGCCTATAAAGTGGTGTGAGTGCATAATAGCTCCCCTGAATATTGGAGTTTAAAAACACAACCCCAAACTTGAGGGCCTGGAACTACAGACTTAAAACTGTGCTTATTGCACATGGCACTGACTTCCACGTAAGAACATCCCCAATCCTGACTCTTCCCCAGTAGAGCTGCAACCAGGCAATGTTCTCCAGCGGCAGCAGACGGTATTGCTCAGTTTTATCTTCTAGTAACTAGCTGGCTTTAAGAAGTACTCTGTTTCTCTAGTTGTCAAACAGGGACAGAAGTCAATTAATGTAGAGAAGCTGCTAGCTGCCAGTATTGACTGGATTTAGGGATCAGCTGGATGACTCTCCTTCATGAATGTCTGGTCTTGACTTTTTTGTGTGTAAATATATGCTTGACGCCCTAGGCTATGACTGTTGACATCTTTAATTTTGCAAATGTAATGAGAAAAGGAATGGCAACTTAATCCAGGGCTTTTATTTGATGTGTGACATAGCCGGGCATTTATGGGCACGTATCCTGTGGTTGGAAAATAGCTTGAAAAAATGAACAACGCCTTTAAAAAATTATACTTTAGCTCCTGTTGGGAACTGAATATGGACTGATCACTGTGATCTGACCAGTGTGTTCCTGTTCCCGAGAAACCCCTATTTCTAAGGTTCCCAGCTGCCCTGTAACTGTATTGCACTGCACTGCTTTTGGTAGATTCATAGACCGAGAGGCCATATGGGACCTTTAAGACCCCCAGTTTGACCTGCTGCATAACAAGGGCCATTGTATTTCACCCAGTAATTCTTGCATTGAGCCCAATAATTTGTGGTTGAACTAGAGCAGTTCCTTTAGAAAGAGCCATCCAACCTCTGTGTAGAGACTTCAAGTGATGGAGAACTTCCTTTTACAAGTACCTCCCAGAAGATTGTCTAGATTTCTAGTAAGGCTCAGGGCACCCCGAAGGGAGAGACACCCTGTTCACAGGACTCTGCTTTCTATAGGACTCAAACGCCCTGAACTTTGGCACTGGATCTCTGCACTGGGAAGCGCTTTTACCATTGTTTGAATTCCTGCTATGGTTTAAGACGATGTGTTATCTGTTGCACCTTCCAGTCTCCCTCACCTGCCAGCACTAGGCATAAAGAAAAGCAGAGCTCTCAGGACTCTTTGTGGTGCATGCACATTCGATTGAAACCACCAGGGTTCTGGACTGAGGCCTCAGGGACCTGACTCACTGGGGATGTGAAAGGTGGTGATTGATCTTGTTTGCTTTATACAATAATTCCCTTTTTCATCTTCCTGTTTTCATCCTTACTTCTTCCTTGACTTTGCTGGAACTGATCTTAGAGAAGCCATGACACCCTCTGTGTACAGGCGGAAGCATGATGCTCAGAGCTTGATTACCTGAGCTCTAATTGCTACTAACAGGACAATGCCACAGAGCAGGTCAAGAGCATCCTGACTTCTGAACCCAGGCTCCACTTGCACTGCCTAGTGGGGAAGAAGGTTACACAGGTGACTATTCATCTTTGGTCAGGGAGTCTTCACAAATCATGTGTTCCATGTAAATACCCCCTAATCTCTTGGGCACTGTCCACCCGCAACTAAATAGCCCAGCTGAACTGTCTGAAATCTGGGCTGCTTCCAAGCAACTTGTAGCCAATCTTGGGAAATAATTGTGAATCGATAACATGTCTTTGCCTCAATATCCCCTACAAATCTCGCTCTTTTTGAGGTGCCCATAATGCTAATGCAGATCAGTGGAAACACTGTGTGTCACTCACACCAATGGTTTTTTTTCCCAGCATCCAACTTGCTCCATGGAGAGTGGCTTTAGGCAGCCCCTTGCTTTTTGATTGCTCTGAGCCACCATTGAGCCTTGTTCACCACTTGCCTGGGGGGCTGGCTGCTGCTAGCCCTGCTGGCATGTTCCTCCTAGAGTTGTCTGAGGCGCACAAGCACGAGATTGCTATAATATTGAGCAAGGTTTTCCAACACATGCTTTCCTCTGGCAAATCGCCACCTGCAGTGCAGTGTGCCAACCTAACACTTTGACTTAAAGAGGGAAAACTGCCAGATAAATGTTTTAGTTGCAGACCCATTTCATTGTTGAATTCTAAAATCTTGGCAAACACCTCTGCCAGCGGATGGGGAGGCAGCCTCATTGTCGAGGCTGGTGAACAGGGATCAGATTTGTTAAACAACACTTAGTGGACAATACCTACAGTTAATTATGTTACTGCTTGGACCTTTCTGCATCAAAGCCCGGTATGTCCTGGTGTCACGCAGGTCACTGACAGCAGCGTTGGGTCTACGTGAATCATCTGACTTACAGTAGCGGCTGGGTGTGGTTTGGTGTGATGGTTTGCAGTTACCTTGAAGCTCTTCAAAATAATCCTGGGAGAACATCTGACTCGATGTGGTTTGTTACCGTGAGAGGCTGTGCCTCACTATTACCACTTCAAGTCCACTGTCCTGAATTTGGGCACCCGCTTGCCCTTCTCTCTGGGCACGTCTGCGCTGCGATCAGGTGTGTGACTACAGCCTGTGTGAGCTTCAATTGAGCTAGATCCAAAAGCAATAGCAGTGAGGCGGTGGCAGCGCAGGCAGCAGCAGGGACCGGACAACCCCATCTGGGACCCTGGGTCTCTACTCGAGGAGCTAGCCCAGGCTGCCGCGTGTTGTCCGTCAGCTTCACGGATAGTTTTGTTCAAGTGAGCTAGATTGAAGCTAGCTCTGGTAAGTCTACTCTTGCTGCAGAGTAGACGGACCCTCAGTGCAAAACCAATGCCAGAAAAAGCCTCGCAGGGGTTAAAATATGTCCACTTTGTCATGTGTGCAATATCACCTGCCGAGACTGCCGCAAGACACACGAACACCACGGAGCAGCTGCAGCAGCATTTTGTAGGCAGAGAGTTTAGAGATGACAAGGACAGATGCTGACCTCTGCGATCCCTGCACACACTCCCCACTGCAACCTGTGTGCAGGGAGAGCAGCCATCATTTCGTCTTAGCATTCTGAGACTCTGCAAAAGTCATGTTTATTATCTGTCACAGTGGATGCAGTTCCCGGCCTTGTGCAGAGGACCAGCGCGAGGCCCAGGCACCACTCACATCTCACTCAAGCCCTCCTACCTTCCAGTTCTGTGCATTCACCACTTGGCAATATTCCTTTATAAGCTTCTGTGCTTACTGTTAGCTGGGTGCAAACCCTCTCCTGAAACCCTGAATGTGTTCTAAATGAAGTGAGTGAGTGGATGGGGAACTGATGCCATCCAGAAAAGGAAAAGATGGAGCTTCCCAGGGAAGCTCCCTGACTTGTAATATAAACAAATATCTTTCCATTATTACGTTTTTTGTTTTTTTTCTTAAGCCTTGCTCGTGTGTCCTATATTTTCTGGGGTAGCTACCTGCGCCGCTTCTCTTCATCAAGGATCATTTAATTTGTTCTCAGATCATTGTCTACATTAATTGTCTTAAACAAGACTAACTTCATTTCACTTTAGTCCTTAGTGGCCTCAATAGGTTTTAATTACCTTTAGGTGGTTCCCTGTATAATCGCACATCAGCTTCATTAAAGATCACAATATGTTCATCTAATAGGGTTCCCATTAAAATCCAATGGGTTCCCATCAAAATGAGTTATGGGAACTGACAGAAAACCTACTAAAACACAATATCTTTAATTAAAGTAAATTAAACATTATCTGTGTCTATTACAGAGGACTCCAAACAAATGCCAAGATTTAAAAAATAATCTCACAAATCACTAAAACAGGAACTAGGGAGCGTCTACAGGAAATAGGAAAGAGCCTTCACGTATTCCTCTGCTTCTGTAGCTTTGTCCCGTTAGACACACCAGTCCAGCCATCTTGACCTCATGGAACGAATTCTAACTGAGACAGGGTGGCTGAATTCTTTGGATCATGAATTCCATCAGGTGACTGTGCAAGATGGAATCAGTAAGGGTGGAATTCACCCCAGTGCCAGAGGCCTAGGCACCAGGCAGGTCTCACTTTAGCCCTCCTCCGAATGGCCCCCAAGCTGAAGATATTAATATATTCAGTAGGTCTGATTGTCTACAGCCCTGCCCCGTATCTCGTCATTTCTGCTGCTGCACAGTGTCCTGTGCAGTGTGGGTACAACATGCTAGCCAGTCAGAATGCTCACATTGTGCATCGAGTTTGCACGAGTGTAAATCATCAGCCGATGGGCTGCACTGCCTGATGGCCTCGCCGTGAGGCTGCTCTGCTGAGAGCACTGAGTGCAAAGGTTCCCGCACAGGACCAAGCTGGGGGAAGGGCTGTACTCCGGTGATCGACTGGAAAATGCTGGAGGAACTGGTGTGTGTTCTGAGCTCTGGCAACAGCAGACGGTGCTGGTACGGCTGGGCCCTTTGCCTTGTGCAAACAGAATATAGCCACGTGAGCTTGCCAATGCTGAGAGGGGCAGGAAAGAAGATAGCAAGAAAGCCCTACTTTTATTCAAATAAATCATTGCCTTTGCACTAGAACAGAAAGCTGCTCTGTTTCCTCTGCTGAAATTCACTTCCCTCCTTGCTTGCTGCTGTAGCAGGCCACTCCCTTGCTTCCTGTTATCCCTTCAGAGTATGCGTTTCCCCTCTCAAGCAGACTGAGTCCTTATCGGCCCAGGTCCTGAGAAAGGGTTTGCTTTGGAAGTGGGTCACAGCGCCTGTGCCCTGAGGTAACTAGATCACACAGGCCCCCATGGACAAAGGAACACAGCAACCACCCATCTAACCTGTTCAGTACTCTGCAGCTGTGACGCTGAAATAGCTTCTGACCTCCTGGTTTTGGCTCTGTCCGCAGGACAGAGGGATATGCATGTCCATTAGTTGCACCCTTCCTCCATCTCATTTCATTTACCGTCAGAGATGGGCTTAAGCTAGGGTGCTGGGATCACAGACGCTCTAGTGTTATGGGGGACAGGGCTCTGGATCTGGGACTGAATTCTGCCGCTTGGCCCATATCGGCTGTCTCGTGTCACGTCCATTGGTAGCTAGCGCCATGTCTGCAGCAGGAGTGAAGCTAGCGTAATGGTACCTTGGACACCTACTTTGCCTCTTCCCTCTGCAATTGGCTCCCCAAGCAGGGATGGTTCAGACCTGGGTTCCATTGTATCCAAACGGCCAGCATTTTGGAGGAAGGGTGGATGGAAGGTTCCGACCTGTCCCATCCCTGCTGCCTTTCGACAGGCGCTTTGTTTTTACAATGGGAAGTGGAATAAGCATGTTGGTGTATCTCCCTAGTATCTCACCCCCTGTTGCCCAAGAGTCCTGCTCTGGTCCCTTTTATCTACCTCCAAAAAAAGACTGAGATGAAAATCTCATAATTCTGTCTTCCAGACTCTTTCCTTTCATTCCAGGTTTGCACAGGGGAATTCAAGGTCTTGGGATCTTGCACCCTTCTGGCTATAATCTGAGTCAGGATAATGTGCCTCACCTGACCTGCGGGCATTAGCCTGATTCCACTGCCTGTTGTATACTATGCAGCTAGTTTTTATGATGTCTATAAATTGTTCAGTATAAGTCTGCACAGTATATTCAGCAAAAGGCACAAATGAGAAACCCCCGGGCTGGGCTAGTAGGACGTGCTGTAGGTTGTGGTGGTGGAGGGCAGGATTGGAATAGAGGCATGATGGAGGCAGGGGTGCTGAAAGCCATTGACCCAAAGTATAAATGCTGTGTATGATGGAAGCTGTGCATTCAGTTGCTGCTATTACTTCAAGCCACGGTGCACTGTAGTTCCAGTGCCCCTGGATGGAGGAGAGAACTGTGATGCATTATCAGAGCTGAGGGTGGGGAGAGAGCCTGTGCTATTCCTCACCCCCCTTCTTCCTCCACAATGAAAGGTCCCACCTCTTTTGCTTTGTCCTTTCCTCCCTTTTTTCACCCACACTGCAATATCCCCAGAGACAAGTTATCTAGAGCGACTCAGCTTTGCAGAGCGTGGGATCCTTCCTTGATGCCTTGTTTCATGGCCCCCTCACCTCAACCTCTGCTGCTCCCACCTGTATCTTTATCTTCCTTGCCACTTCCAACTGCATTGTATCTTCTTGAGTCATTTGTATGTGCTCTTCTCAGGTCCCAGGAGGTAGACGCCTCCCCAGCCCACCCGACTACCCTTTGGTGATTTGACAATCCCATCCTAAATAAGGATGGCTCTGAGCTGTGAAGTGATATCCCTGTTCCCCCTGATGCTATAAACAGCCTTCTGATTCCCAAGGCTGGAAAAGCCAGGTCTGATAGATGAAGTGTGACTTTGACTTGAACCTGATGATGGACAGTCCTCTACAACCTTTTAGGAAGCCGTGCTCAGCTGTGCACCAGTGGCCTCCGCTCTGTTTGCTCCCATTGACTGACTCTGCTGCTCCTGCTACAACAAGCAGGACCACCGGGGGGGGGGGGGGGGGGGGGGGGGCAGTAAGAGGAAAAATCAAACTTCTCTAAATTCCTGTAAGTGAAACTGTGATGCTTCATGGCAACTCCACATTATTCCAAGTGTGTTTGCTATTTTCTCTGTTCTTCCTTTCTTAGGATTCCTGCCACCTTCATTACTGAGCTGAATATCACTAGGGCAGCATGACAAGAATCCAGAGAGGCACATTATTAGGACAGCCTTGTTCATACTGCTGTACGTTAGTGTGTGTTAACATTTCTGGGCTACATGGGTAGCAGATAGTGGCTTTTAAAAGTTATGAGGATGTGTGTGTGTGTGTGTGTGTGTGTGTGTGTGTGTGTGTAAAACATGTAATACACAATCACAAATTGTGGCCATTCAGGCAACCTCACCGGTGTGACTGTGCTACACAGCATGCCCTCTTGGAACTTCATGGTCACAGCAGATAGAGCATGGAGATCATCCTGCTACCAAAGCACTGGTCCTTACTACATCAACTAGAACAGAATTCCTGTTACCTGATAGCAGTATAGTTCCCAGGCCACATGCTTAATCCGTTCCGATTCCAATCAATAGAGGGCGGTGGCAACACTAACATAAAGTAAGAAAAGATGGGTTGCTGGTTTTCCATTTCTAGTATCACTAAAGGGTTTTTGCAAATGCAACATTTCTGCAGCAAATAGGCAGTGGGAGTTCTTAAAATTAGGCGGAAACGTCGTACTCTGCAGATCTACTCACTGTGTAGCAGGCCAGTTCTTGTGGTTAAAGCATTGTCTTGGGTTTCAGAAGATCTAGGTTCAACTCCTGGCTTTGTCAGAATTTTTGTGTCACCTTATGCAAGTGTCTTAAGGCCAGATTTTCAAAAAAGCTCAGCTCCCATTTAGATGCCCTAAGTTACGCTTTCTGTGTTGCAGTTCCTCATGCATGTCTAGTTTCGTTTGCAAGCCCTTCAGGGTAGGGACTTTTTCTTTCTTGTCTCTGCGAAGTGCCAGGAAGGCTTTTGGGGGCTCACAAATAACGATAGAAAGGGGAATAATATGACTGGCATACTGCAACACTGGGATTTACTGCCCACTCATACTTCTAAAGGTCCCTCTGTGACAAGGGAAGATGAAGAAAAGTTTTTCAGGGCAGAAAAGTGTTGTTAGCATCTCACAAATAAACTAAAACTCAGAAAATTAGCAAATCTTCATAGTCCCATTTGTATATCTAGAAATGAAGTAACTTTAAGAAACTTAATTTAATTATTGGTGAGAACATTTTTTTATCATAGTTTTCTTTTTAGCTGCTGGTGGTAATTTAACATTTGACTTGGCTCGGTGTTGCAAATGTGTGTCTGACTTTAAAAATAACATAAAATTTAATTCTGGTCTCTGGCTCTTTAAAGTAAAATAAAAGAATCCCCTCCTCCTCTCCCCACCAACTTTTATTTAGTGCTGCTGAAAGGTGCCAGATTGTCAATCCTGGATAGCAGGTACAGTCTGGTTGAGGACAGGGCAAACTTCCCCACATTTCCCTGCCAGTGCATCTCAACCCTGTTCTGGAGAGACCACCTCTAGGGGCAAGTACATTCCTAGTCTGCTGCTCTGTACAGTGACTATGGTCAGACAAAATAGATGGCTCTTAGGGCCTGCTCTGAAGTCCAATAGAAAGGTTAAAAAGGGTTTGGATCAGGCCTGTGGTATCTCAGAGTGCTATCAGTCCTTTCATTTCTCATCTTAAGACAGGCCCTGCTTATTACTGTTATCATGTGTCTGGCTTTAGTATGCTGAAGGCCCCAGCCAATATCTTGGCCCTTGTGCTAGCCAGCCACGGCATGTACACAAACTAAGAGAGAGTCCCTGTCCCGGAAACCTTACAATCTAACAAGACAGCTCAGACGAAAGGAGGATGGGGACCTGGGGCTCAGCTAGAGTGACCAGATGACAAGAATAAAATATCAGGACACATTGGGGGGGAGCGGGGGGCAGGGACCAAGCAAAAAAAAAAAAGAAAAGCCGGAGCACCACGGGACAAACAACTGAATGTTGGGACAGTCCCGATTTTGTTGGGACGTCTAGTCACCCTAGGCCCAGCGATTTGAGGATACGTCTATGGGAAGGGGGGGAGACTACGAGCTCAAGGAGTCATACCCATGCTAGCTCTGACTGAGCTAGTGCACTAAAAATGGAGGATAGCCGCCCGCAGCGGTGGGATGGGCTCGTTGCCCCAAGCGTGTGCCTAGCATCTCAAATGGGTTCACACTGAGTGCAGCCAGCCCTTCCTGCAGCTTCCCTCCTAGTCTTCGTGCATTAGCATAGTCAGAGCTAGCACCATTCCAAAACCCCTTTCTTTAAAATACAGATCGGGTGACTTTACTTGCGGGGTCCGTGTACGTGGCTATTCCTACGAGCATTGAGTTTAACTCTCGGGGCACCCATAACTAACTGGAGTTATTTAAATCTAAATAAACCAATGAGGTCAGGCCTGTGAGGTGGGACGGTCCCAGAGGTCGGGCTGCAGCCTGAGCCAGAACGTGGGCACTGCAATGAAAGGGTCCCTTAGCCCGAACCCCACTAGCCCAAAGGGCTTTTCATTGCACAGAGACATATCCTAAGAAATGGCAGCAGTTAGAAGGAACAAAGGCCAGCTTTTGAATTACACAAGCTGAGCCCTCCCCCTGCCCCCGCTTCCTCCTCACTCCCTGCACTCTGCATTGCCCCCGCCTCCACCCATCCCCACACTGCAGACGTTTCAGACTAATTTCTATTGCTTTGTCCTCCGTTGGGTCACATTTTTGTTGACTGGCCACTTTTTCTTTTCACAAGTGCGTATGCTTGGCTTTCTGTCCAATTCTGCCACTTTTTATTAACTCTAACAAAATTTTAGGCAAGTGAACACCCTCTTTGAAAATACTTTGGGTAACTTAATATGATACTGTCTGAAAAATTCTGAAAACTTTCCAGGGCTTTGAGCAGAACACAGACTCTGGTAGTGTCAAAGAGAATTTTACAGTGCACGCAGCTGGGGTCTGCAGCTCCCATTACAGAGTCTGTCAGCGCAGAGCCATTCACAGCCATGTTCTCCTCTTTATCATTGGCTGTCTGTTCATAAGGATATTTGAATAGAAACAGGAGGAGAAACGGCTGCTGCTAAACTTCAAGGTATGGGACAATGCATTGACATCATGCAATTGCTTGCACCAGTCTGTCTTTCTGCGACTCGCCTCCTTATTCGAGCAAAATCCGTGCTGACCTGCCTGCGTTATTTTGTGTGCTTCGCTTTGAAATGCGGTGGGTTAAGCAGCTAGCAATCGTGAAAGTAACACTTGCCTCGTCACTGGCAAAAGGAGGCATAGAGCTCAAGGGGCAGATCCTCAGCTGCTGTAAACCTGTGCCACTTTGTTGACTTCAGTGGAACTGCCTGTTTTATACCAGCTGTGCATCGAACCCTGAATCTCACAGTAAGGCCAGAAAAGTGACTCACAATGATCAGTTTCTGACCCGAGCTGGCTGCTCTCTCTGCACTGACTGTACTGCAAAGGACTAGGTTGATTTTATTTGTTTGTAACTCATGTGAGCCCTGTGGGCCACTAGAGATGCAGGGGAGCATGCTGGCCTCTCTTCTGCCTCAACTGACAGAAGTGCCAGCTCAGATCCATGGTGACTCTCTGGCTGGTGATGTGGAAGGCAGAAATGGCCCAGCTTGGTTTGACAAATCTCAGCAGGACCTTCAGCAAGAAAGACCATCACTGCCTGTAAACAGGGTGAAGCTGGGCATGGAGTCAATAAGAGGGAAGAAAACTGAAACCCGCAATGCCATCCTCACAGCGCCGCTTTTCGGAGTAGAGCTCCTCCTCCGAGACTGTGCACTCCCCACCACTCAGGGCAGGGCTGGGCAGCTTCTTAGAGATGCAGAGCACCAGCTGTTCCGTTGACTTTCACTGGAGCTCAGCATTTCTGAAAATCAGGCCCTAATGTCTGGTGTGACCCACACAACCCTACAGTGCTGGGTCCTTCTCTGTGGGGAACTGCACCACTTCAACATGGCTAAAACAAGCCATTTTTACCTTAGCGGGAAAACTGCATTGTCAGGAGAGAACAAGGAAGCAAACCAAATATACAGTGCTGAAAAGCACCAAATAGCAGGGAGCTGAGGGCAGCAAGGATTCATGACAGCTAGTTCAGACACTTGACCTGCCAATTATTTGCCTGAATGAAATAAACTGGAAAATTGGGATGAGGGGGTGAAAATAGCCAAGTGTTGGTTGAAATAAATAAAAGGGGAAACACACACCACGTTGAATTGTGATGTAATACAATATCTATTGCCCAGGTGACCTGTACAGCAAATGTACATCTCAGATGCAGAGCCCCCAGCCCTGGGCTGCTGTGGAATCCTGAGCCACCTTGCATGCCAAGAGAACAGGCTGGAAGCCCAGATGTTGCTCAAGATAAGGCATAAAGATTTTTTGGTGGAAGAATGGACGAGTGTGGCTCTGACAAACAGTACATGAAAGATGAAAAATTTATCTTTATCAGTTGCTGGCAAGTTCCAAATTCTTCAGCTTTTCATAATTCATGGAAGTGCCAAGAATTGAGAGGAACAAAGGGTAGAAAAAAATGTCACTGATCCTGTAAACAATGAACTAGTTCAGAACATGCATTGATAGCTTAGTTCAGAATGTACAGCGCTGAGCCCCTGGACCCAGCCTGGGCAGGAAAGATCCTTTCCAAGGCCCGCCTCCTTTAGACTTTGGAGGGAAAAAAGAGTATTTTCTATATTTTAAAGGGACAAATGGCACATGGGGTGTGAGGAATATAAGGCCAAATTGGTGAGACCTGTGGATTTTTTAAAAAAAGTTGTATATCAAATATTCATGGCTGTATCTATGAAATATAATTAAAAATAATTTGTGCTTTAGAAAGCAGCTCACATCTTTCCCTCTTGTTTGAGCCCTATGCGCAACACACACATTGGAAAACTAGGTTTTTTTTTTAAAGTATGGCTGAAGTACAAACATTCTGTCTTAAAGACTGAGGGTGTGTCTACACTGGCAGAGTTACAGCGCCGCTCAGAGAGCGCTGAAGGGAAACCACAGCTTTGTGTTCACACTGTCAGCTACCTGCACAATAATGTGTTCACACTTGTGGCACTTGCAGTGGTATTCGGAGTGGTGCACTCTGGGGAGCTATCCCACAGAGCATCTCTTCCTCTTCTGCCGCTAAGAGTTGTGGGAAGGCGGAGGGGGTCGCGGGGCATCCTGTGTCCTGTCCCAATGCCCCGTGATGCATTGCTTCGCATCCCAGCAATCCCTGTGCTTCTGCCTGCATTTGGCACCATCTTTCAACAATTTGTGTACTGGGGGCTCTGCCTCTTCGGTCTGCAGGAATGGATCCCGCACTGTTGAGTGGCAATGGAATTATTCCTTAAACTACAAAAGCAAGAGGAGTTTGACATTGATCTCCCCACGCGTAGTAGCTATGACACGAGATTGCTTGTGGCATTCACGGAGGTGCTGACCACAGTAGAACGCCACTTTTGGGCTCTGAAAACAAGCACTGAGTGGTGGGATCATATCGTCATGTACGTCTGGGATGCTAGTAGCGCCTGGAGCATGTCCACTTGGCGCTCCATAACTTTTAAGAGCCACCGTGGATTCGTTCTGGTGCTCCGTGTTCTCCTTTCGGTCCCCCTTCTCGCTGTCCCGCCACTCCTTCAATTCTTGTTTTTTGGCCATGGAGTGCATCATGACATCACATAGAAAGTCCTCTTCAGTTCTTCGTGGCTGCTTTCTAATTCTGTTCAGCCGGCGATAACAAACAGGGAGGCTGGGCTCCCAAGGTCATCTCTGTGAAGCCAAAATGCAACGTTTTGTGGAAGCCATATTGTTTGCAACACACAGACCACTGATTCGGTGATTTAAAACACAGCCACTATTCACATACACCTCTACCCCGATATAACGCGACCTGATATAACACGAATTCGGATATAATGCGGTAAAGTAGTGCTCCGGGGGGGGGGGGGGGAGGTGCTGCACGCTCTGGCGGATCAAAGCAAGTTCAATATAACGCGGTTTCACCTATAACACGGTAAGATTTTTTTGGCTCCTGAGGACAGCGTTCTATTGGGAGAGAGGTGTACTTGTCACTAACTGGCTGACCCCAGGCAAACACACATGGCCCCCAAAATGGTGAGTAACCTCAGGGGCAGGGAAAATCAGTGTTCCAGGACTGTTCTGTACACTGGGCACGTGACTCTTGGGGAGAACCAGCACTGTAGGGGGGGCCTTATAATCATTCCTGTCCCCACATTTTCCACAGGCTGTGTTCATTATGGAAGAAATCTTGCTGCTGAAGGTGAACAGGAAAGCAAGGGAGGGTCTTCTCCAAGACTGCGACTTCCACCCGGCTCTTATGCAGCTCGCCTGTGTGTAGCAATGGTTTCTTCCCACCCCTCCACCCTCCCCCAGTGACGGCAGAGTGCCGCAGGAAAGTTACCCTTAATGGAGCAAGAAACAAAGCAGCTCTGCCTAAGAACCAGCGGCAGCGGATTGCCCCGTATCTCCATGAGAGTTTCCTGGAGATCTGAGGCAGATTGACTCGCTCACTTCGAGGGAATCAACACGCCGTTCCGCTCTGGGTCCCCCTCCACATCCTTGTCCAAGATTTCCTCCTCCTGGCTTGGTCCACCCTTGACTGGCATGCAAGCCACCGAAGTATCCACAGTGGCCTTCGCAGTGGAGGTGAGGTCACCACCGAGTGTTGCGTCCAGCTCTTTGTAGAACCGGCAGCTCATGGGCACGGCACTGGAGAGACCGTTTGTCTCCTGTGCCTTGTGGAAGGCATTCTGCAGCTCCTTCACTTTGACGCTGCACTGCAGCGTGTCCTGGTCATGGCCCCTTTCTGTCATGCATTGTGAAATCTGTCCATAGGTATCATAACTCCTACAGGTGGAGCGCAGCTGGGACTGGACGGCCTCCTCTCCCCAAATGCTGATGAGGTCCAGCAGCTCAGCATTGCTCCAAGCGGGGGGGGGGGCGCTGGTGCGTGGAGCAGGCATGGTCACCTGGAACGATGTGCTGAGACCACTGCATGCGTCACCAAGCAAACAGGAAGGGGACTTCCAAAATTCCAAAGGAATTTAAGGGGTGGGGCTCACAGTCACCTGATGGCAGGGCAGTAGAGTTCAAACTGATGACCAGAGAGGCAAGAACAGGCAGTGTGGGATACCTCCCGGAGGCCGATCACAGCACTGTATTGACCACGGTTTCTACACTGGCACCGCGGTGCTGTAGCCCTGGCACAGAAAGCTGTATGCCTCTCATCGGGGTAATTTTTACAGCGCTGCAATGGTGCCGTTTCTGCGCACTAAATGGCTTGGCAGTGTGTACACCTTGGGAGTTGCACTCCAGAAAACTGCTTTACTGTGTAGAAACTTGCCAATGTAGACAAGGCCTGAGACTGTGAAATCTCAGCCTAAGAATCCAATGTAGATAAATCCTGTGTGAGCTGAACATCAGTCTAAAGAGTAAGATGCAGAAGGAAGGCTATAACGCCTCATTGTTACCTGCAGCATCCTATTTAACACTTCAATAGTTATGCACAGGACAGTCCCCACCACCAATGCCCCAGCTTCCTTGGAGACTGCTACACTGAAAGGGAGCAAATTTAACACTGAGAAAAGGAAATATTTTTTTCATGTAACTCTCAATTAGTCTGTGGAACTCACTGTCACAAGATATTAGTGGGGCCAAAAGTTTAGCAGGATTCATAAAAGGATTGTACATTTATATGGATAATGAGACCATCCAGAACTACAATAATAAAGTTGGGATTTTTTTAAAGCAAAATTGTTTTGGAAGGGACATAACCCTCTTTCGTTTGATGCATAAGCCAATCTCCGGCTACTGGGAAAGAAATTTTCACTGTGGGCAGTTTATTGCATAGTTGCAAGGTTTGTTGCTCCTTCCTCTGAAACAGATGCTACTGGTGGCTGTGCGAGGCAAGATGCTGGAGTCGAGAAAGCCTTGTCTGATCTAGTACTGCAATTTCTATGTTCCTGGATACATACCTGCGGAGCAGAGATTTTCTCCCTTGTGGCGAGCGTTGCTGCTTCTCACACATGGTGCTTCTGCCCCTGCCACTTGGTATTTTAATCCACACATTTCTGGTAGAAAAGTATTAGGGAACCCCCCACCACAATACACCACAGGCGCAGTCCGCCATCCCCAAAGGAAAACAAGATTCACGTGGTACTTATTAATTTATATACTGCCTTAGGTGGAGCTATGAAAAACGAAACTCATCGGGTTACGTTACATGCTTGAAACTTACCCCAGGGTCAGTGAAAGGTTCCCAAACATTCTGTGTGAGCCTGGGCCGACTGGAGTCATGATGCTCAGCAATTATATAGCCCCGTACATCTTCAAAGTGCTGCACCCGCATTACCCCGGTAAAACTGAACACTGCTTCTGGGAGGCTGGTAAGAGTTTTCTGCGTTTCATAGATTGGGCAAATAAGGCAGAGAGGTTAATGGGCTGACTCTGAGGTAGAAAGTCCATGGAACTCAGCAAGAGCTATCGATGCTCAGCACCTTTGAAAATCAGACCCTAAGTGGATTGCTCAAGACCAGTGACTCTCAAACTTTTGTACTGATGACTCCTGTCACATAGCAAGCCTCTGAGTGCAACCCCCTTCCCCCCCTTATAAATTAAAGACACTTTTTTATATATATATTTAACACCCACTTTTTTATACCTTTAACACCATTATAAATGCTGGAGGCAAAGCAGGGTTTGGGGTGGAGGCTGACAGCTTGCACCCCCCCCCCATATAATAACCTCACAACCCCCTGAGGGGTCCTGACCTCCAGTTTGAAAACCCCTGCTCAAGACCATACCATGAAGTGGTGGTGGAGGTGGGACAGGCACGGAGGAAGAGGGGAATGCCAGATGTTCCTATTCTGAAGGGACAGCACCTATCTTTCAACACTTTATACCCTTATGTGTATCTGTCTTCATAAAGTTCTCTTACCCCAGTGTATTCCTGTGGCGCTAAGAGATTTTACTTCCCAAGTACCCTTATTTATAGCTCTTTAGTGGTGCTAATGGCTTTGTCCTTCCTAATGGTACAATGCACCCAAGACCTCTGCAAAAATTACCTTCTGGGAAAACATACTGCTTAGGTTTTACTATATGCAACAAAACTGGGGAACAGTTTCAGCTGTTCCCTAGAGAGTGATAGGACTTGACTTTGTTGGTCAGCCCAGCTATGCAACCGTTGGGAAAAATTAAAGCATGGTACTTGCATGAAACCTCTGCAGTGTGGGACAGACCATCCATAGGGATATGTGATGCTAACGTCCACAATTGGCACCCTACTGAAAGTGCTCCAGCTCCTGCAGTGACATACCACTCAGTGCCACGGTGGCATGGGGAGAAGGAACAGATGTGAGATGGCATGGGTCACACTTTGTGGCAAGGCTCCATGTGGAAATAATTTATAAAGGGTGAATAAAGTATTAGTAGTTGTTTTAATAAGTGGTTAATCATTTATTATAGAGTGTACCAGGGCAATAGGTTGCATATAACCATTATAACAATCTATAAAAACTTCTTCTGATGTGTTTATAACCATCTAGAACACATACTATTCATGTCTGTAACAGGTGTATTACATGGGTTAATTATCAATCCTTCATAAGCCATGCATAAATGAAACCATAATCTAAAGTGTGACCATGGCATGTATGCAAAGTGCTTGTGATGCTGCACCAATGATGGGGAATACTTAAAAAAGCACCTCACTAACCCAGGGGCTCTCTCTGTGATGGCAGAATGATGCAGAGCCCCTCCTCATGGCTTTCAGTGGGTCCCCAATGCCTTAGACTCCCTGAACAGACCGGTCCGTTTTTAAATGTAGTCTGATTCAGCCTAACCACAGCCTGCAGCTCTGTGCTCCCGTGTGAGGTTTGTTAGCCCTACAGCCAAAAGCAAATGGGCTCCATGTCTGTTCGTCCTTTAAAGGTCCGTGCGCTCAGAGTGATTCAAGCTTACCTCACTGTTAACACTAGTTGAACAAAAGCAGCTAAAGAAACCTCTGAGCATGACTCACTTTTTCTCATTCTCTGAATCTTGAAGTCACTTCTTAGAATTTGAAGATAGGCAGATACCATCACATCCCCATGATAATCTGTTGCAAACAGTGACATGAGTAATGTGCTAATTCCGTCACCCTGTGGTTTGAAGAGCCATCAGGGCTACTTACGGATCTGTGATTAGCGTAGGCAGGCATGAATGGCTGATGCAATCCCTTCCAGCTCTGGAGAGAGGTAGAAAATGGGGGATGCGAAGGGGAAGCCTAGCCTAAAAGGGCTCACCAATTCAGCTGTCAAATGTTGGTTTGCAGAAGTTACTGGAGAGTTGACTTAATAAATGTTTCCCGGTACCTAGTCATCCTGTGCTCTCTCTGCTCAGTACAAAGCTGTCAGGATGTAATGATTAAACAAAACAGTCCAGTTGCACTTAAAACCCCCCTCCAGTGGTACTTAGATTGAGGGGAGATTTTTATGTGAAGGGTTACATTTAATAATTAATGATTTCTTACCTCCTATCAGCTTGTTTCAGCTTTGGCTCAGGAAACCCACTGAGGGCAGGTCCTGAATCGGAGCTCACCCAGTTTGACATTGGGCTATAAGTGACTTTGGGGGAGTCACTCCTGACTCACATTGGTGTGGGGGGCGGGATTAGACAGCTTTGAAGAGCCAGTGTGGAGTGCAGGCTTCCTGCTGATGCCATCCCTTACACAGGCTTTCTCTTCAGTCCTTCATGCTTCCCTGAAAGCAAAGTTTGCTGTATAGGTCCAGACTAGTTTGTTTATTTTTGTAACTAATCGAGGGCTGGGGACGGGTGCCAGAGTGACAGCCCCATCCAAGGGAATGGCAGACACAATGCCACTTTGCCCCACAACTGCCCCACTAATGGGCCTTGGCCCCTCATCCTATTGGGCTGGGGGCACTAAAGGTCAGTCTCTGCCCCTTTGCAACTCTGGCGCAGGGAGGAGCTTGAGGATTCTGTAGGGCGGAGGAGGTCTTGCACAGCTGAAGAGCCTGTCCACAGTGGGGAAATTTGCCCTAGTTTAACCACATCAAAAGGGCTGAACCAGTGCAAAGCAGGGCTTGCACTAGGTGCCATGAACTCTGGGAACTCTCTGGAGTAAGCTGCACAGATCCAAACCCTGCTTTCCACCAGTGCACCACATCTGCAGGAAGGGTTTGCACTGCTGTGGCTGTGCTGGGGCAAATTCCCCAAATCCCAGCTGTCACAGAAACATCACGAATCGGGGCTGATGGAGAGGTGTGGGGGGGCAATGGAAGCCACAGAGAGGGGACTGATCAGAGCTCCAGAGCATGTGGAAAATCGGAGGCACTTTTTTTTTTTTTTAAGAACACCTTTTGCTAAAACCAAATCAAACAAGCCCAAACCACCCCTTCCTTGCTGGGTCTGTCTGGTGAATTATTTGTTAAATAAACCCATTGGGGTTGGGTCCCTTTGCCTTTTGTTGCTCTTGAGCTAATTGCCTTTGGAGGAACTAGCGATTTACACGACAGTGCTAATAAAGTGTGCACAACCTTATTTCGCAGAACACCAGGAAAATGTGCGCTTTTTGTTTATAGGAGCTGAGGAGCCAGCAGCTCAGATTCGACACAGAAAAGGAACCTTCTTCCTTCCCAGAAAGTAGGAGGGGGGCTGTGAATAAATCTTGTGTGTCCCAAGAATGCAGCCCTGGCTTCAGGCCTTTGTCTGAGCAACCTCCCAGGCCTGGGGGCTGGCAAGAGCGAGTCTTGCTGATCAATCTGGGGGCCATCCAGCAAAAGCCTTTCCCTAGTTCTCCAAGTGTTTGCATTAGCTAAATGGTTCATTAGGGGAGCTGGAAAGTGCATTGTTTGTGCCTTCGGATATGCCACATGGAGGAGAAAACGGAAACATAAGCAGAAAAATGACCTCTTAATTTCACGCTCTCAGCTTTTCCTAGCTCTTGCCCAAGGATTTAGGTGCGAACGAGAAGCGCGGAGTTCCCCGTCGTCCCGTCTCGGAGTAACATTAAGTATCAATAATGGAAGTGCTTACTGATACCCTGTACAGTTCAACCCTTATCTTTTATTTATAGCTGACAAAGCTCCGAGAAGGAAAAAAATCATCATACTTTAAATAATGGAAGGTAGAGGTATTAAAACTACCCAGGCAGTTACAGTAGTTGCAAAAATGTCTCCCAGCAGACCTGAGTGTGCATACACCGACTGCATTTTTAATTTTTAAAACATATTTCTTTCAAAATTATTCGGCAGTGCAAGAGAGCCACTTTTATGGGGTGATAAATTACTGTAATAAAGTGCCTTTTGTCCAGACGTATGGGAAGGAAGCCACTGCAAGCAGCAGAGACAGGAGCTGGCCCCTGGAGACCTGAGACCTGTAAGCACAGGAGCGTGTTGATTTCTCTCGCATCACTTTCATTATTTTCAGGGCATCCTCTTGACTTTTTAATAGTGGTTTTGCTTTAGGTTAAGAATTCTATTTGGCTTTGATTTCTCTTTGTGTTCTAATGCAGCATCAGCCCTTTTGCACTGGTCCCACCAAACAGAACTGCCCCCTCCCCTCAAGCCCAAGCCAGATGACATGGTGCCTTTCACCTGTGTGCAATTAAAATGCACTGATGAGATTTTTTTTTTCCTTTCCTTTAGAAAGTTCTTAGAAATATCAACTGAGCAAGACCTCATGGCTAATAATTAAGGGCTGATTCTGCTCCCCCTGGAGTCAATGAGGTTTTTGTCACAGCTGCATCCATCTCCTTAGCTGTTGGTTCCATTTGTGTGCTCAATAATTTAACAAACAGACGGGAACCCCATGATTCTTCTTGCAACTCTGGCCCTAGCATTAGTAGAAACAGGACTGAAAAGGTGCCTAGATTTTTTTGCTGGCCCTCTGCACAGGGGTGAATTTCACATAAACATGCATAATACAAATTTTACCCTTTGCCTGTCCATTGTTTGTTTGTTTGTTTTTGTTGTTCTGTAAATCCAAGCAGATTATTTTTAACCCCTGATCTTGTATAAACCCACACTCCTGCTCTGCATAAGATTCTTGTCCTCAAAGCTGTGGTGTTTGAACTTCACAGAATAAATAAAGTACACTTAATTGGGCCTATTATTTCCCTGCTATGGTGAAACCTTTCAGATCCGGCTTCAGCATCCCTGTGCCAATGAAAATACACGTGCCTAATTATTTCTATTTTTCAAAGAACCTCAAAGGCGGCTGATGAAAGGAACCTATTGCAAAAGCATATGGCAAATAGAGTGAAGTCACCTAATGTGCAGAGCGAGCGAGTGCTGATCTCTTCCTGCATGCTTTTCAGTGATGCCACGAGTCATCCTGAAATGGGGAGTCTTGTTGCAGTCTCAGATAAGAAGATTGCTGGGAAATAGCTGAGTTAATGTTACCAAGGGACTTTTAGGCCTTCAGGTTGGGAGAATAGCATCGAGTCACCTGGGATGTCAAAAAAATTTGAGTTTTCTTCTGCTGGAATCACAGTTTTGCAGAAAGGACAGACTATTATCCTGAATATCAATCTGTCTGTCTCTTCCTCCTCTTGGTTTCTAAAAAGTGGATTTCTGTGCTGGAGAATAATAATTATTATTAATTGTGTTTATCACGGTAGTGCCTAGGGACCGCAGAGAATAGGGCCTCAGGGTGCTAGGCACAGCACAAACCCAGGGTCATAGACAGTCTTTGTCCTGAAGAGCTTACAAACTAAATGGGGAGTTCCATTTATCTTGAGGACAGGATCAGAGCAGGTGGTAGTACTGTAAGGTCCCTCCCCACACACACCCACTCACCAGTGGGAATCATTTCTGACATAAGCACACACGAACTGGGTCAGACTAAAGGTCCATCTAGCCCAGTATCTTGTCTCGGACAGTGGCTAGTGTCATGCTTCAGAGAGAATGAACAGGATAGAGCAATTTTCTTGTCTGCTAGTTCCAGGTTCTGGCAGTTTGAGGTTTAGGGATATCTGGAGCATGGGGTTGCATCCCTGTTCATCTTGGCTAATAGGCATTGATGGACCTATTCTCCAGGAACTTATCTCATTCTTTTTGAACCCAGTTACATTTTTGGCCTTCACAGCATCCCATAGCTACAGGTTTCTCAGGTTGACTTTATGTTGTGTGAAGAAGTACTTCCTTTTGGTTAGTTTTAAACCTGCTGCTTGTTAATGTCATCGGGTGACCTTGAGTTTTTGTATTATGTGAAGGGATAAATAACACTTTTTTTCTCCAGACCATTTATGATTTTATAGCCCTCTAGCATATCACAGTGTTTTTAATCTCTAGGTGTATGGAAGCTGTTCCATACCCCTAATAATTTTTGTTGCCTTTCTTTGCACCTTTTCCAATCCTAATATCTTTTTTTGAGATGGGATGACCAGAACTGCACACAGTATTAAAAGCATGGGCGTACCATGGATTTATATAGTGGCATTATGATATTTTCTGTCTTTATTATCTATCCATTTCCTAATGATTCCTAACATTCTGTTCGCTTTTTTGACTGCCGCTGCACACTGAACAGATGTTTTCAGAGAACTGTCCACAATGACGCCAAGATCTCTGAATGGATAACAGCTAATTTTAGAGACTATCATTTTGTATGTATAGTCAGGATTATTTTTTTTCCAATATGCATTATTTTGCACTTATCAACATTGAATTTCATCTGCTATTTTGTTGCTCAGTCACCCAGTTTTGTGAGATCCCTTTGTAAGCCTTTGCAGTCAGCATAGGGGCCGACTTCCCCTCTTCCCGGTGGGTGCTCGAATCCTGGCCCCGCCCCTGCACCGCCCTCGCCCCACCCCCATTCTACCCTTTCCCCAAAGCCCCTACCCCACCTCTTCCTCACCTCCTCCCCCGAGTGCATCGCGTCCCTGCTCCTCCCCCTCCCTCCCAGAAAGTCCTAAGTGCTGCCAAACAGCTGTTAGGTGGCGGGCAGTTCGGAAGCGCTGGGAGGGAGGGGAAGGAGCGGGGACACGGTGCGCTCGGGGGGAGAAGGAGGGGGAAGCTTGGCTTCTCATGGGTGCAGAGCACTCACTAATTTTTCCCTGTGGGTGCTCCAGCCCCAGAGCACCCACGGAGTCGGTGCCTATGGCAGTCAGCATTGGACTTAACTGTCTTGAGTAATTTTGTATTGTATGCAAATTTTGCCACCTCACTGTTCACCCTTTTTCCCCCAGATCATTTATGAATATGTTCAACAGCACAGGTCCCACTACAGAGCCTTGGGGGACCCCACTATTTACCTCTCTCCGTGAAAACTGACTGTTTTATTTCTATCCTTTGTTTCTGTCTTTGAACTAGCTACTGATCCATGAGAAGCCCTTCCCTCTTATCCCATGACTGTTTAGTTTGCTTAACAATCTTTGGTGAAAGATCTTGTCGAAGGCTTTCTGAAAGTCTGAGTACACTATATCCACTGGATCACCCTTACCCAGATGCTTATTGACATCCTTCAAGAATTCTAATAGATTAAGGAGGCATGATTTCCCTTTACAAAAGCCATATTAACTTTTCCCCAACAGATTGTGTCTGTGTGTCTGATAATTTTGTGGTGTTGCTATTGTTTCAGCCCATTTTCCTGGTACTGAAGTTAGACTTCTGGCCTGTGAATGCCTTTGGAGCCTTTTTATATTAGCTACTCTACAGTCATCTGGTACAGAGGCTGATTTAAGAAATAGATTATATTTCCACAGTTAGTAGTTCTGCAGTTTCGTATTTGAGTTCCTTCAGAACCATTGGGTGAATAGCATCTGGTCCTGGTGACTTCTTATTGTTTAATTTATCAATTTGTTCCAAAACCACCTCAACTGACACATCAGTCCAGGACAGTTCCTCGTACTTGTCACCTAAAAAGAATGGATCAGGTGTGGGGCTCTCCCCATATCCTACCAGGACCACCTCTAGGGAGAAAAGGTGAGTTGGTTTGGATGTTCCTTCAGGTCTTAGACTCAGGTAGTTGTGCTTATGGGTTTTGTGATGTGGACATTGAGCTGAGATTAATTTCTTTTCATAACTCTTGTTTTCGCTCTGTTTTGATGACAGATGTTGTTGTTATTGGAAGGAAAGAACTGAAGAACTGGTTTTCTCCGGTTAATAGTGGTTTGAAAATGATTCCCCTACTATTTTTATTATAGTAAGCTTTTACCATCCTCATGTTTCCTGCATCCAGAAATATTGTTCTTTATTATGCGCTGTGAATTATTGGTAATGACTTTCCCCAAGACAAAATCCTTTTGGATCATTATGGGCTAGGGACACACACGCATACAGCCATGGATTCATTGACTTGATGGCCTGTAACAGCTCTGTCACTGATCAGTGAGCTAAGAAAGCTGTAAGTGTTCTGACATGACACTAAATGAACAGGAGTACTTGTTGCACCTTAGAGACTAACAAATTTATTAGAGCATAAGCTTTCTTGGGCTACAGCCCACTTCGTCGGATGCATATAGAGTGGAACATATATTGAGGAGATATATATACACACATACAGAGAGCATGAACAGGTGGGAGTTGTCTTACCAACTCTGAGAGGCCAATTAAGTAAGTGGGAAAAAAAAACTTTTGAAGTGATAATCAAGATAGCCCAGTACATGTCTGAAACCTGACATGACATTGTAGATTCTCTAAGCCTATACAAAATAGCCCCAGCCACCTTAGTACCAGAAACCATCACTTAAAACTGCCTCCTGCAAAGCAAACATGATGCACTCACCACTGCTCCGAAGAGGAGGAGATCCACTTCAGTGGCCTGGGATTGTCACAGCCATTTCAGTTGCCCAGACAGACCCGTTCTCTGTTTGCAGAGGGACTGAGGACGTTTCCACATGTAACTCACTGCTGTTAATGGGAGTGTCTGCACAGCCCCACGAGCAGGGAGGAGGGAACAAGTATTAGATCCCATGAGGTGCTGTGTGCTAGGCTGCCAGCCCCATCAGCAGGAGAGGAAGGTGTGATTTGGACCTCTCCACAATCTAAGCACCATTTCAGAGAGAGAAAAATGTCAGCCCACCTCTCTCCACGAACCCTGGAGATCCTCAGTGGTTCATGCCATTGCGCCTCCTGCTGCTGAGATGATCCCATCTTCTCTGAAGAACAGTGGTGCTCTCCAGGAGCTCTGCTACCTTGGCTTGCAGTGGATAATACATCTAATGGATTTCTTGAATTCACAGGGTTTGGTTCTAGGGCTGGACAAAATGATTCAGGTAAAATTAAGAACTGCTCCAATCCCTTGCCCAACTTTTTAACTGAACCACAAATCCCAACCTTGTGCTGAGGTTTTTGTTTGTTTGTTTTGTCTGCAAACATTCGTCTAACATTTTACAAATGGACTGTGTTTCATTTTAATACATCTGTCCTTCCTGGATTGGTCCTAACTGGAAGCAGAAAATACTGGAAATCTAATGAATTTTAGACCAGTTTTACTTGCCCAGTAAGGCTGGATTATTTAGATGAGCATCAGTGTCTAATTAGACCAAAAACACACCAAATTTAGGCCCCAATTCTGCAAGGCACTTAAATGCTTCCTTTAAGAGCGCATAAGTCCCTCTGAAGAAAAGTGAAGTTAAGCACATGCCTAAATGCTTTGCTGAATAGATTTAAATGCCTGCTTAATGTTAAGCATGTGCTTTACTGAATCAGGGCTTTAGTCCAGTTTCTTTAGAGTTATTTTGCTGTGAGTGCATTTTTTGTTTATGAATATAAACTAAAGCTGTAATGCTAATAAAGTTGAATGCCCTGGTTTTAAAATTCCACACTTCTTTTCATTCTACATGGAGATGATGATGGCTTCTTTTGTATCTGAGATTTACATGCAGTTCCATATTTTAGCAGTGACACATAATTTACATGTGATTAGATCAAAGTATTTATTTCCACATGTTTTTAAACAACAAAATCTGATACCAAATCTGCCTATTTTCCCCACCTTTTAAGTGGATACAGAATATAAATATCAGCTTGGAGCAGCAGAAATTTCAAGAGATGTGAGTTTAAATGAGAAAGAGGCATATCTCTGCCATATCCTTTCAAATAGTACTGTCGTGGCTGGGGAGTGAAGGTGGTAATGTATTTAAGAAGTGTTTCCATGAAATATTTTATAAGTACAGTTCAAAATTCTTTTTTAAGTTAGGTAATCTGTCAAGGCTTTAAATTGTTAACAGAGGGGGGAAATTGCTTCAAAATTTTGACTGGCGCTAGCAGGAGATTGGGAGGGGATTCCTGCCATGAATTCATTGTGCTTCACACAGAATTTGTTCCAGAATCTTTTAGCCATGTCAAGAATTATTCCTAACTGGAGAAGATGAGCATTGTTCTGAATTGTGCGGGGTATGGTATCAGAATGCTCATCTCTCTCATGCAAATGACCCCAAACTGCATGTCTTCCTATAATGGACCTTGCATTTCTTTGACCAAAAAAGACTGCCCATATGACAGTCCCTTTCATGCTCTAGAAAATCTCTGCTCTATTTGAGATTAGAGACACCAGGAAATTTTATCCAAGAATATTTTCTGAATAAATAAAAAAGGTGATTTAACTTTTTTCAATTAGGGGGCAGGGGAGGGGAAGGTTTTTTGTTTTCTAACCAGCTTGGCTTGGGACTGGGATTTTGGAAGAACAGAAACAGAGTCCCTCACTAATCCATTACAGGTTTTTATGCAAGGCAGGGACAGGACATTTTTGGAGTACTTACTTGGGGTGGGGGGGTGCATGCGTGCCACAATACAACTACTGAGTCCTAGTATAGTAATTAACTCCCACTTTTAAAAAGTATACTTTCTTTAAAAAAAAAAGAAAAAAGAACTCGCAATAACAATAAGAACGAAATACAATGACATCTCTTATTAATCAAGTTAACAGCCAGCCTGTGATCTCCCTTACTGCTGCTAGTGATAGTGAGAAGTTACTCGCACAGGGCAGCTCACTGAAGTAAGTGTGAGTAACTGCGTATCTGTGTGAGTACAAGGTTCACAGCCTGGCCCCCAGTTCTGTACTTTTCATCCTTCCACTTGACTGAGAGCATTCTCCTGAGGGGTGTTCTGAGGTCTCTTTATATTTTCTTTATTCAATTCCCATTTACTGAGTTCTGCGTGAATAAAACCTGGGCTGCCATAGTGGCTGCCTCACCTGGCTCCTTCATCTGGAAGAGCCGCTCCATCACATGCTCAGCTACGACTGGCACAGATGGCTGAGTTGAGGGTGAATTTATTTTAGTTGAGCTTTATTTTCTCCTTTCTCTGAGGGGGGCAGGGCTTCACGCGGCAGAGCACTACTGCCTCCGATACATGGACACTCATTGCCGGGTGCCCTGAAACCAGCATCTTTATGGCTGCCTGGCAGCAGCTGGCATTTCAGGCGTAGCATTCTGTGTGACCCATGGAACTAAGAGCAATGTCCGGCTCCTACAGCTCTTCAACCTGCAGACCTGACCAAATCAATAGGATTTCTCTGAGCAGGTTTAGCCCCTTGAAGTGGAAATCCTTTCTCGGATTCAATGCAACTGTGACAGACATGGCAATGTCCTGTAATATCGTTGGGAGATCTTACTGTGTTAAGCTGATGTATCATTGTGGGCCAGGGCCTCTCTGTATTTCTATGGGAGAGGGTAACCATAGACCCTCAGAACAGCAAGAGGGTGATTAGGTAAATTCATTCAGTTGTATCCTCTCCAGAGAGGCACCGAGCACCTGCTGGGGAGGCTTGCCTTTGCTAGCTCAAACTGAATTCTCCAGATGCCAAAGACAAAGAAAGGACTTTGGGATAAACCGCCTGAGTTTAAACTGACTCAGGGTCACCTTTCTGATCCAGCAAAGAGACAGGAACGTCTGTCCAAGGGGAGGGCCCCATTCCTTAGAGAAGGGTTGGAAGGATGGTCACCTGCCAGAGCCTTGTTGGAGTTGGGGTGATCTCTGGTAAGCTTAGTAGCATGCGTGTAGGTTCTTTTATTGTTTTTTCTCATGTTTTCTCTGTAATGCTTTCACCTTAAGAATAAATGTGTTTGCTTAGAAAGAGCTGTATGATAACTGTAGGCAATTATGCCGTTTCTAGCCTCTGAGAAAAGCAAAGCAGGCCTGATGTGCTGGGGAATTTGCAGTGTAGGCAGGGAACTGTGCAGCCTGGAGATCTCCCAGTCAGCAGGGAGTTGGGAACTAGAAGCCCTGGCTGGACCATGGTAGGGGAATACAGGTGCAGTTGCCATGAACATTGTGTGTGTGTGTACACGCACATGCACAAACTATATCGTATAGGTCATGTGCAGATCAGAGCTATTCCATGTTAAGTTGCAACTGAATTTAAACATTGAGATAGACCTAATTCACCCGTCTCAGAATTTCTGCCTTCATACAAAGAAATCAGATCTTCCATTTTCTGCCGGAGCAGATAATTAATTCTCCAGGGTAGGGATCAGGATTTGAGGAGGTCTCAAAGACAGGAACCCTACCCATGGAGGCATGAACAGCTGCACTGGCCCTGCTGGTAGGGGATTCTCTTCAACTCACCCAGATGATGAGATCTTTCCTCCTCTTAACCTTTTATCTATAGTGCAATTAGACATGAGCGGAGCTAGCTGTGCTGGAAAAAAGTTTCTTTAACCTGGCGAGAACAACTTCTTAATTAGTAAGCCAATGGTGGGGAGAATGGTCTGAGTCTGAGCCAGGTGAGCAGAAGACGGTTCTACTCACCGTGATCAGCACGGACTCCACTCGATGCTCTGCTGAGATCGGATGCAGTGAGTGATCCTTTAGAAACAGCAACCAGGCAGATCTAGTGTTAACCGAAGTGCAGTTGCCTATTCATTGCTCTACAGTCCTGGAGTCAGCATCACAGACTGTAAGTTAGTCAGTCCCAAAAGAGGACGATGTCTATCTGGTACCACAGGCCTTACATAAGTGGCAGACATTCTCCCCTTGACACCAGCATTGTGTGCAATGTGTATCCGTCTGTTTGTCCGTGCTGGATAACCGAAGACCGTAGTTCTATTACCATCCTGAAGGGAGTTAGATGGATCGCAAGCCACCCTCCATTCTTTGTTTTCCGTCTTACACTGAAGTGTATTTGCTCAGTCTCTACTATATTAGTGTCTGAATCACTTGTGCTCTTAAACCATTGTGCTTTTTCTCTATCAATAGCTATACAAATTGGAAGGAAGGATTCTGCTTGAGAGTGGGGTCAGGACTGGCCTTACCAAGAGGCAAACTGAGGCGGCTGCCTCAGGTGCCAGACTGTGGGAGGGCACCACTAGGACCCAGAGTGTAGAAAATTGTCTGGTGCATATGGATTCTCTCTGCTCTAGATGCGCAGAGACGGTGGAGTGCTGGGCTGGAGGAAGGAGGGCACAAGAGACGTAACAGGCAGGCAGGAGAAAAGGTGAGAGGGAATAACAGAAAGCGGCAGGAGCTGCAGGGAGAGAGAGGAGGAGGAGCCTCATATGCAGGGCCAGCTCCAGGCACCAGCAAAGGAAGCAGGTGCTCGGGGCGGCTGATAGAAAGAGGTGGCAGTTGGTCCGTTGTTGGGGCGGCACCTCCGGGTCTGTGGCGGCACTTCAGCAGCGGGTGCTTCACTCCCTCTTCCTCTTCGGCAGCACTTCAGTGGCTGCTCAATCGGGTTTTCCTTTTTTTCTTCTTCACCGCTTGGGGCGGCAAAAAAGCTGGAGCCAGCCCTGCTCTTATGTACCTCTTTAACACCCCCAGGAGCCTGGACTGATTCACACCAGTGTCTCAGGGAGCTTCCTGTTTTCTGCTGCTTCCCTGAACCCACCTGAGGAGAACAGGCAGTCAACTGAAGTAGTAGGAGCCAGTTAGGCCCTTAAGATGCTGATATCTTCCCTCACTCAGGCCCTGCTACCAGCCTGCTTATTTGTCCCCTTCAACTGAGTGTTGAGAGACACTATAGCTGGCGCAGAACAGCAGTCATGAGTGAAAGAAGAAAACGCCCCTCTGGGGCAGCATTCAGAAAAAGAAAGAAAGCAAAGGAAGCTTTTCTATCTAAGCAGGAAGGAGCTCTCCTGAGATACATAGACACAAATGTTCCCGGTGAGCCTTCCGGCCCCAGTGAGGATGTGAGTGGTGAGGAGATGCCTGATCTTCCAGTTAGTCAGAGTGCAGGTGACCTGGCAGCTACTGCAGGATCCATATCTCCATCTCAAATGGGTGTAACCATGCCCATTCCTGAAGAAAAATGTAGATCAGAGAAGAGTGTGGTGGAGGCTGCTGAGTTTAGTTCCTAACGTCTAGATGATCCAGGACTGTGGACCCACTTGAGCAGTAGCCTGAGGGACTTCCTTGTACTGCATGGGCCACAGCGACTGAAAAACTTCATGTTCCCCAAAGACAATGAAAATAGAAGTTTCCATCCAACACATTACTGGCATGAAATCTCCAATGATGCCATGGCCTCTCCACTTTGTCTTATGTACTCAAAAACCCAGAATGCTGCATACTGTTTTTGTTGCAAACTCTTCCAGTCTAATGTTCCAGCCACATTGGGTTCTACAGGAACAAAGGACTGGAAAAATCTGGCTAGAAATCTGGCATGCCATGAGAAGGCAGCAAATCACCAGAGAGCATTCAATACGTGGAAAGAGCTTGAGATGAGACTAAAGTTAAAGGTCATCATAGATGATCAGCATCAAGAGAAAATTGCATCAGAATCTCTTTACTGGCAGAATGTTCTGAAAAGGCTCATTGCCATTGTGAGAATGCTTGCTACCCAAAACCTAGCATTGTGTGGCACTTCAGATCACCTGTATGTGCCAAACAATGGAAACTTCCTTAAAACTGTGGAGCTGGTGGCTGAGTTTGATGCTGTACTCCAGGAGCATCTAAGAAGAGTCACCACCCAAGAAATGTACACACACCACTACCTTGGGAAAACCATTCAAAATGAGATCATACAGTTACTGGCAACAGAAGTCAAACAGAAGATTGTGTCAGATCTGAAGTCAGAAAGATATTACTCTGTTATTCTGGACTGCACACCTGACATCAGCCATACGGAATAAATGACTTTAATGGTGTGTTTTGTAACAACATCAGAACCTAGTGAAAATGTCCCTGCAATGGTGACTGTCAGAGAGCATTTTCTAGAATTTATTGACCTTGATGATACTACAGGAGCTGGTATGACAAATGTGCTTCTTAGAAAGCAGGAAGATATGGAAATTGCGATAGCTGATATGATAGCCGTATCAAGGCTACGATAATGGTGCCAACCTGAGAGGAAAGAACAGAGGCGTGCAGACACGGATCTGAGAGTTTAAACACTCGAGCTTTTTTTGTCCCATGCAGTTCTCATTCATTGAACTTGGTGGTCAGTGATGTAGCATCAGCTTCTAGTAAGGCTGCTGAATTTTTTTAATGTAATTCAAAGCATCTATGTATTTTTCTCTCCATCAATTCATCGATGGCAAATTTTGAAGCAACATCTGGGAACATCCTCTCTGACACTGAAACCACTGAGTGCCACACGATGGGAAAGTTGAGTGGAGATGATAAAGCCTATCAAACACCAGATTGGGAAGATAGATGTTGCCATTATGGAGGATAATGCTATGACAGGAACTGTTCATGGGAGAACAGTGGCAGAGGGAAATGGAATCACCAGAAACATACATAATTTCAAATTTCTGTGTGGCTTAGTGTTGTGGCATGACATACTGTTTGAAATAAATGTTGTAAGGAAGAGACTCCAAGGTGTTGACCTTGATATATCTGGAGCAATGGAACAACTGGACAAAGCAAAGTCATACCTACAGTCTTACTGGTCAGATGAGGGATTTCAAAATGTTCTGAAGAGTGCACAGAAGTTGGCAGAGGAACTTCACACTGAAGCTATTTTCTCACCCATTCAAGAATACAAGAGTCACGAAGAAGAAGACATTTGATTACGAGGCATGGGATAATCCCATAAGAGATCCCAAACAACAATTCAAAGATGAATTCTTTAATCAGGTGCTAGATTGTGCAATACAGTCAGCTGAAGAACGTTTCATGCAGCTCAAGGAACACAGCAGTATATTTGGGATGTTGTATGATATTCCCAAACTCCTCACTATACCTGAAGAAGACCTCACCAGCAATGCAGGGCAGTAGAGACAGTGTTGACACATGATGACATGCGCGATATTGATGTGAGTGATTTAGGTGATGATCCTGCTGAAATGTATCTTGAAAGGGCTTTCAGTTCAACTTCAAAGGCTGTTCTGAAATATATGTGCACAAATAAGATGACCACCCTCTTTTCAAATGCTTTTGTTGCTCTGCGCATACTTCTCCACTGGCAACAGTTACGGGAAGTGTTAGAACGCCACTTCTCCAAGCTGAAGTTAATTAAACCATATCTACGCTCCACAATGACACAGGAGAGGCTGGTCGGCCTTGCAACCATCTCAAAAGGGCATAAGATGGCCCAGAACTGTGGACCTTCAGGAAGCAGTTCAAATCTTTGCAACCAAGAAGGCACCGAAAGCACCACTTTGATTATTCAAACAGATAAAAATGTCAGTGTTTACTATGCAGACAAGAAAAGTTACATTTGCTGTTCAGGCATTTGAAAGTTAAGTTTTACTTAAAATTTTTGAACATGGTGTTTTAAGTTGTCAGGTCTCCTTTATTGGGGTAGGTAGCAGAGCAGTACCATGAGAGGAGTAGAACAGGAAGAAGGCAGAATTGAGACCTTTCAAAGTTTTGGCCTAAGCGAGGAGGTCTGGAGGCATCATTTGAGCTCCCCGCCTTAGGTGCCAAAATGTTGTGGGCCGGCCCTGAGTGGGGTCAAGTTACAAGGAACCTGACTGGAACCTTCACAAATGAACCCACTCTGCTTCTTAGGCAACTATCAGTCATGGCTGTGGAAGAAACATGGCAGTCACAAATCAGTCTGTGCCAAGATTTTCTTTGGTATAATAGCTGCTTTCTCGGCACACTTAAAAATCTGTGATCCTGCTGCCTTTGAAGCCAGGAGAGAATAGAATTTTTCCAGGAAAGAAATGTCATTTTCTTTTAGACTAGTCTTTAAAGCATATGGCTGATAAGGCAGCATTAGACAATTTCCACTTTCATGCTGTTCCCCGCCCACTTTGCAGGGTGCAGTGGAAGTTATGAGGACATGCAGCATATGTGCAGAGACAGAAACAAATACCCCTTTGTTCGGGTTCTACTTGAAGTACATAGTGGCTCAGATCTAGCTCTGTGTAATAGAAAAGGGCACTGAGAGGATGGGAAAATTTCCTAATACTTGTGAGATGGGCTTTGGAGAGTCATGCCACAGAAGCATTTCACTGTAACTTAACACAGTACAAAGTGTTACAACCAAGGGCCAATAATATTATCATCAATAAAGTGAGCCTGCCTCCTGGAAAGGCGCTGGCCTTGGAGGAAGGAGAAAGGGGGGGCTACATCCACAGCTTGAAACAAGTTACAGAAATAACTGAAACTAGATAAACATCTCAAAGACCATGGCATCCATCTAAGATACGTCTACAACCCCTCCTTACTGTAGCATCTGAGTGCCTCACAGTCTTTAATGAAATACCAAAGTAATTAGCCAAAAATTTTGTATGAACCATGCTTTGACCTCTTGGTTAAAAATGGAAATGCATCTCTCTCATGCCCATCCCCAAGGTGTTGGAACAACTGAGGCAGATATATAAGATGTCACACCCTTTTGTGGCACACTGTAATAACCCTGGTGGCCATGGCATATGGCATATTTCCAAGATGAGGGGACTAGGGGAAAGGCTCAGGTTCTTGGGACTGGATACATCTGTTCTCACAAGAAAGGAAAATTAGGTTGATATCAGAACAATACATTTCTATAACAGGAGCTTTGTGTGAATACCGCTACATGCACCAGAATGGCATTTTTATTATTATTATTATTATTTTTTTGGTGACCCATCAAGAAAAATCACAACCACAGTCAGGATTTTCATTTTGTTTGTTTGTTTTTGTTTTTTCCAGGCCTCAGACTCCTGCCCCCAGGTGGCAAAGCAGAGTTGCTGGCTTTCTGCCTGTGGTGAATTCACAGCTTTGCCCTAGGGCAGAAAGTCCTTGTTTTCACGAAGAGGAAGGGTGGCTTCCTCTGGCAGGTATGAACTGAGACTCCCCCTGGGTCAAGTCTGTGAAGAGCAGCAGTGGGCAAAAGCTATTGCCATGGGAAGGCTGTTCAGTGGCTTCTCTCCATGTTCACCAGGACCGGTGTGCTTCCTACATCACGAGATCCAGCCATCGCAATGGATAATCCCTGGCCCTTTGTGAGCAACTCAGCAGAGGTGACAGACTGACAGCTGATGAAGGCTGAACTCCACTCTGGCTCCTAGAGGTGGCCCCTCCAGCTCAGGGTTGAGTTTTGAGAGCTTGGCTTTCTTTCACCAGCCTCCCACCACCACCACTGTGCACTGCCTCCCTGTCTCCTGCTCTCTCTGCTCCTCTCCCACCCTGCAACCTAGCCATACTTTTGCTGTGCAAGGTACTAAGTCCTGCTGCACTCTAAGGAGACTAGCTTTTTAGTTACTAATTTTTGCACCCTTCTTTTCTGGGCATCTTTTTTACCTGTCAGAATAGTTGAAACATCCCAGTTCTAGAACGATAAACCCATCCGTGCTGGGGTTTATCAATGTCATTTCTGCGTAGGGTTAAAACCTTCATGCTGAACTGTTCTGAAACCTTGATTCATACAACCTGAATGGATGCCCTGTGAGGGCTCTCCCAGCTACTACCCTTAACTGAATGTAGACCCCTGTGGTCTGCAGGGCCCCAGGTCTCTGTACAGGAGGATTGTATTGGGAGGTGTTTTTTATCTGGTCCTATTGCTGGAACCTGAGGGGAGGAGGCAGGCCTGGTGTAGCTTCCCTAGACCTGCTGTGAACTGTGGAGGGCATGTGGGTGGACGGCCCCAAGTTGTCACTTACTTTGCATGTGCTTAAAGGGACACAGTCAGATTTAAAATCCCATTTCCAGTTTCACGATGACCATGTTCTTTAAGGCTAAAGCTTGGAGATTATTTGGCACACATGGTTTATTCAACAAACCTTGCCTCTCTATCTGTTCTCAATCAGATCACGGTTAATTAATTTGATATTTGGAGTGATTCATACAGTAATGAAGAGTTCTCAGTACAGGTTGTTTGCGGGCAGTGCACTGGGAGTATTTACATTCAAAGTTCAGGCTAGTTTGGCTTGACAAATAGGGCACTTGATATTGTTTCTCTTCTCTGACTGGACAAGCAGTGGCCTTTACGAGGCTGTAAATATTCTCCCAGGGTGGCTTAGGATTTGCTGATTTGTTACCATTCTTGCTAGTAAATGCAAATTCTGGAATAATCAATGAAGGCCAATGCAAGAGAGGTGTAAACACAGCCTCAGCAAATGCATTTCCATACGAATATTCCTGGAAGCAGGTTTTTAACACTTGTCCAGCTGTAGAACTGGTTCTGGCAAATAATGGCCTTTCTGTTTTATTCAAAGTTTGTCTCTCTTTTTTTTTTTTTCATTGAAAACTGAAAATTAATGTGGGTTGGTTTCAGTTTTCCTCAAAAAACTGGAAAATTTCCTTGAAATTTGTACATTTTTCTCCCTCCAAAAATGTTCACTGAAAATACTTACCATTTTCTAAACACCTCTGCCTAACTCTCCTTATGGCCAGACCTGCCACCATCAATACCACAGATCTACTAGCTCGGGGCGGGGAGGGGGAATGCGCTAGTAGCTTGTGTGGCTAGGTGACTGAGGTCTCAGAAGGCAGTAGCTGAGTGCTGTCTCTTTCCCTTTCTCTGTGATTTATATGTCCCCAGGGTCCTGACTAACCAAAGCTGTGTGTAACCAGCACCTCCTGGCTTGGAGCTAGTTATCTCATTGGAGAAGGAGCAATGTTATTTATTAACCCTTCTCCAGCACCTGAACTAAAACCTTCCAGTCAATCCAAGGAAGAAGAGGTGGGCTGGGTGTGGGAATAATGCTGAGTTTCCATATCGGCCAGTGCAGGTCAGGAGATTATGTTTTGGCAGAACAATAACAGTCATCTAAAGAAGAGGAAGAAGGCCAGGCCTGGAGATGGTAATGTTCAATTATCCTGTGCTGTCATAGCTCTCTACTGCTCTCTGGGCATGGGTCACCTTTTGCTGCCGTTGTATTGCCTCAAAAGGTCCTGCCACCATTTGGTCACTACAAGCTGTCCTTGTGTGCTGTGCATTTGCTTAGTCCTGTGCCCAACCTAGTTGTCATGGGGAACTGGGGCAGCCCCAGACTCCAGCTCTGTTGTAAATCTGATTAAATGATCAATCTCAAAGGATGAGTTTTACAGCCAGTCTGGACCTGCCAGTTGCAGCCTGTTGGGCAAATGTGCACCTGGGGAGGACTTGGAAGGGAATTGCATCTTCACAGACAAGGCCTCTCCTTGGAGAGGAGAGAGGGCCTTCTGTCACAGGCACTGCAGGTTTCTCTGGATTAACCAAAATTAAGATAGAAGGGCCTCTTGGCACCAGACGTTGGGGTCCTGTGTAGCCCCTGTGACATGGCCACCATCCCTCTCCAACACAACAGGCTTCAAGATAAAAGGCTGGATATGAGCTTTTCCCCTGCTCCGCAAGGAGAAATTCTGATCCTTATTGCTCCTCTTGGACTCAGAGTTCCAAGCACATCTCATTCCTTTCCTGCTGTCGTGGGATGGGATGTTTCCGTGGCTGGCACTGACAGGCTCTACCAGGGACTGAATTCTCTTCAGCTGCACATCCCAGCTTCCCAGAAGCCAGTGACTACCGTCCAGGGCGAGGGATCTCCACAGCATGAGGGGGAAGTCACAGGCAAGCAGCGGGGAAGAGGTGCCATGGAGTTAGGGGACTCAGACTATGATAGAGAGGGAGCTGCGTGGGAACCCCACACACACTCGTTAGGGCCCATAAAGCCCAGAACAATATCTCAGGCAGCTCAACACCAACCAGGGGCTGAGCTCTGCTCCTTGTGATGCCCAGGCCTGGCACTGCTGACGCTCTTCCTGAAGCAGGGCACAGGGTGCTGGCTGTGTGTGGAAGCACCTCTGTATGCTTCCTCTGTTCTGTAGCTCTCTGATCTGGCTCTTGCATCCAAGCAGTGTGGAGGGGTGATCCTCCCACCCCCGTACTCCAGGAGGTCAGTTTGCCTCTTGGTGCTTCTTAGAGAAGCTGCTGATGTGGCGACTTGCCTTTTGCAAATCAGCTGAACTGCGACAGGGCTGCTAAAATAAGTAACGATTTCCTGAGACCGAACCAGATGTGGCCTGCACTGGTGAGTGAGTGTCTGCATCCTAGAAACCTGCTGTTGGGATTGTGCAAATGGGGCAACAGCCAGGGCTCTCTGGGCCCTGTAACAGCAGTTCCATTATCTGACACATTCATAGCCAACTCTTAGCCTCTCCCTTCCCCACCACTGGGACATGTGCTGTTTTAATGCCTCCAGCAAATTGGAATTAGCTTGGCTGTTTCAAAAGCTGTTCAAACAAAGGGCTGAGATTTTTCTCTGCTTTGTTCTGGTGCTGGTTTGGGTTGTTAAAAATTATACCCAGTGGATAGGAGTTGCCATGTTTGCAACTGCCTATGAAACTGCTCTGCATTTCTAGTAACTTCTTTTGGGAGGGTTGTTTTGAAACTGTACTGAGGCTTTCAGATAGATCTGGAAATGCACTAGTGGTCAATAGTTGTCTGAAGAACATGCCTCCCCCAACACAATTAGGACAAGGACTCCAGCTACTCATTATGACTCAAGGTCTTCAGCTGTAGTTTCTACTAGCTTAATTCTAGGCTTTTTGCGCTTGGCTTTCGGAATATGTGTTTATTCTCCTTCTGCCTCTCCCCCTTTTACTGTAAATGCCTCTGTGTGTCACTCTAAAGCACAGATTCTTTATCAAGTTGAATAAAGACAGCACCGATGTCAGGGCATCTACCTGTGGAGAGGAATGTGGGCAATAAGGATTCAGAATGCATCTTCCCCAAACAGGCACTTGCTCTGCTCATGTTACTAGCTCAGGATGGAAGTGGGAGGTGAAAGTTGCCGATAAATCAAAGAGGGCAAATTCGCCCTGTCTTATTTCCAGCCTGCTGAATGTGTGAGTCTTTGCAGAGCTGGTAAAAAGGTTATTCGTGGAGGAGGGGACCTAACCGCAGTGTGACTAACAACTGGAAGTGTGTGCGCACACACGTATACATAGGGTGACAGACCCAGACCAGTTGGGTGCAGGAGTCTGGTAGAAGGCAAATATACTGTCCATTGGATGAATAGTTTTGTGTTCCTGGAGTGACCAGAGCAGGGGCTGCCCTAGAGCAATCAGGAACCTGCTAGAACCAGTTAAGACGGGCAAGCTAATTAAGATACATGGAGCCAATTAAGAACTTACTAGAATCAATTATGGCAGGCAGACTAATCAGGACACCTGGTTTAAAAAGGACCTCCCATCAGTTAGTGGGGGGTGTACAAGGAGCAGGGAGTTAGGTGTGTTGATGGAGGACTGAGGAGTGCAAGCATTATCAGGCTTCAGGAGGAAGATCCTGCGGTGAAGATCAAGAAGGTGCTGGGGGGAGGCCATGGGGAAGTAGCCCAGGGAGTTGTAGCTGTCTTGCAGCTGGTACAGGAGACGTTATAGACAGCTACTGTCCACAGGGTCCTGGGCTGGAACCCGCTGTAGAGGGCGGGCCTGGGTTCCTCCCAACTCTCTATCTGACACAGGAGGAGTTGACCTGGTCTGTGAGGCACACCAGAGGGGAAGGTCTAATTTGGAAAGGAATCTGTCGTGTCCCCAACCCATTGGGTGGGACACAGAAACTGTGGGAATTGTTCTCCATTTTCCCCATGCTGGCCACTGCTGAGGTTAGCTGAGTAAATGGCAGGTTTGAACTTCTAGCAGAAGCAGCCAAACTGAAGGCTGCCGTGAATGTCTGGGGTAAGCAAATCCACCAGAAAGCATAGGACCCACCAAGGCAGAGGAGGACATTTGTCACAGTACATATGTGTGTACATGTACGCCCAATCAATTCATTGCACCCCAAACCCTACCCATCATGTTCCAAGATGAATAGTCTGTTAGGGTTCGTTCACACTGGGAGTTATTCCAGAATAGCTATTTTCTGATAAACTATTCCTGATTAATTCCCTGAGGTCTGGTCTATACTACCCGCCTGAATCGGCGGGTAGAAATCGACCTCTCAGGGATCGATTTATCGCGTCCTGTCGGGACCCGACAATCGATCCCCAAATCGGCGCTCTAACTCCACCAGCGGAGGTGGTAGTAAGCGCCGCCGACAAAAAGCGGCAGAAGTCGATTTTGCCGCCGTCCTCACAACGGGGTAAGTCGGCTGCAATATGTCGAATTCAGCTACGCTATTCACGTAGCTGAATTTGCGTATCTTAAATCGACTCCCCGCTGTAGTGTAGATGTACCCTAAGTGGATGCTCTTATTCTAGAATAAGAGTGCCTTATTCTGAATTAGCTTAATCCACTTTGGGCACGTCTTCACTACCCGCCGGATCAGTGGGTATCAATCGATCTATTGGGGATCGACTTATCACGTCTAGTGAAGATGCAATAAAATTGATCCCTGATCGCTCTGCCGTCAACTCCGGAAATCCACCGCGGCAAGAGGTGGAAGCGGAGTCGATGGCGGAGCGGCAGCGGTTGACTCACCGCCGTCCTCACAGCCAGGTAAGTCGACCTAAAATACGCAACTTCAGCTACGCTATTCACGTAGCTGAAGTTGCGTATCTTAGGTCGACCTCTCCCTCCCCCCGGAGTGTAGACCTAGCCTTTGGCTGTGAATTAAACTAATGTGGAATAAGGTACTCTTATTCTGGAATAAGAGTTTCTGCACAGGGAGTTAATCAGGAATAAGTATTCTGCTTTAAATCCACATCCTACCTTAATCCAAACTAGCTTCTCAGTATAAACAAACCCAGAATTTCCCCAGTTATACACTGGTGTATCTCCACTGACTTCAAAGGAGTGACTCCTCATTCATAGGCTGGTGTCAGCAAGTAGCAAGCTAGGCCCACTGTAGTCACTGTCATAGCAGTTGTGGTCAGACAGACCTAGCAGGGAATTAATAAAAGGTATGACAACAGTTACATGAACTCCCCCAAGACATGTCTTGACAGCTGTCTTTACAAGAATTTGAAAAGTGTGTGTGAGAGGGTGCGCAGTATTAGGCAGACAGTAAGACTAATGGGGTGAAAATACGAAAAGGTGAATTTGGGCAAAAGATCAGGAAAGCAGAATGATGTGTTAGACCTTGAATCATCTCCCAAGGGAGTTGGCGGAAGCCCAAGTGTTCGGGACATACAACACTGGACTGGCCAAAGCAGTGGTGACGTTGCTGAGTGAATAATCTCTGTGCTGATCTAGCTACAGTGTCTATCCTGGGAGTAGGCTGGCGTTTCGTAGAGTGCCTTGCCATTCCAATCCATTCTGTTAAGAGCTATTCAGAGCTTTTCATTCTATATATTTAACACACATATTCAAAATTCAGGCTGTTCCACTCTTTTGTGATTGGTCAGATGAGTCGCAAGCTATTATGTCCCTAGATTGGATGAGTCTGTGAGCGATTTTGGTATAAAGACCTACGTGTGTAAATTAAAAATTGAGTTTGTGATGATACTGACTCCTGTGACTTTGAAATTTGCTTTCCTTGATCATTTCCCCCATAATACTCACTCAAATGTGCACAGAAAGTCAGCGCAATAGGAATGTGGCATAGCATGTCCCTCGCAGACCTATTGGGAAAGTCAAAGGGAATTGTTTGCGTTATTCTAAATGGTGAATATTTTGTGGGGTGCAATCCTGGACTGGTCCCTGTGGGCTAGACTGGATGGGACCATCTTCAGTGTCCAAAGTTCTATGAAGTTGTCTATCATAATGTAAGCCTCGTGCTCACCTACTTCTGTGTGTTCTAGGTGTGCAAATTCTCCCCGGAATGCACCATCCAGGCCAGATGCACAAAGTGACCATGGACCTGTTCTCAAACTTCTTCACTGTGAAGAACACCTGCTCACAGCAGTCCCAGTTCCCATATAACTGTACTTCTCTGTCTCCCTATCTACCAAACACTCCTGCTGACCCTTCATGTTGCTGATTCTGGTGATGGTGAACATTCTGTCCCTGAAGGAATGCAGCCTCATTTCATTAGGCGAGCGAACAGTTGGCTTTCTGCGTGGTTAATTCTCGCATTTGCTAATCCCTTGGGATAAGGTAGAGGACCTGAGGCTAACATGGGCTGATTTGCCTGGTTTATTCACTGTCTTTGGAGGCTGCTGCCCATTTGTACTTCGCTTTGGGGCATCAGCAGGTCCCCTGCACTTCAATCCTTTTGACCATACCAGTGCAGTGGAGAAAATGAACTGTTTCCTTTCTAGCCATTGAGTCCACAACGAGCAGCAAAAAAACAATCCAGAGGTTGCTTAAAGTATTTACTTTAAACACGCATAAATTATTTGGCTGCAATCCCATAGTAACTTGCTTTGGTTTGATATGCAAGAAGAGAAGAGTGAAAAGAAATACCCGAGTATTGCAATGGGCTAGTTTTAAAGAAAAGTGAATTGTTAAATGTAGAGTTAAATGCAATATCAGGAATATGTCTTGACTTTTGTTCAGATGCCAGTCTGGGGTATTTAATCTGATCTCATCCCTGACAGTAGCAAATTAATCCTGGAATCCTGAATGGTGAGCAGGTCCAACTGTTTTACTGCACCACCCACCCTGAGTGAAGAAGCAATAGACAAATAATAATAGTTACTTTCTTCAAGGCATATCAGTGATCCTGGTGCCACTGTATAGCTTTCAAAGATTAGTCTGAACTGAAAATCAAAGAAAAATAAAATATTGTAGGTCCCCAGGTTAGCACAGCACTTAAATTCAAGTCAGTGGATCTAGAACATGTGCTTAAAGTTAAGCTCAGGCTTAAGTGATTTACTGAAAAGGGATGGTTTGCTGGGTTGGGGCCTTTGTTTGCTTTTAACAGGAAGAGTTAACTCTGGTTTTTGGGCCGCCTCTTGCTAATTTCCCATTTAACAGCAGCACAGAAATCACAGGGAGGACTATGGAGATGGTATGTGTTCTCCCTGAGACCATCCTTAGACATCCCAAATAGTTCATCTACAGGGTCCTCAGGAGGCCAGAGAATTCTGTTCAGTTACTAACAGTTATATTTTGCTTTTATCTCGTAGTCTGAAAGCATTTAGTACACACATTGATCTAGAAATCTGGCTGAAAATTTTGTCACTTCACCAGGAGAAGTTTTTCACACAGCATTTTAGTATTTTCACTTCCAGTCTTGGCTGAAATCAGAAAGAGCAAGGGTGAAAAGAAATTAAAAAAAAAAAAAAAAAAAAGTGGGGAGGGGGGGATAAAAAGCTGATAGAACTCTTTGTAACTCTGCATAGATTTTGGGCTGAGTTTGAGCTGAGTTGGGGCTAACATTCAGGTCATTTTAATTCTCCAGACCTTAAACTGAAACTCTAACCAGCAGGCTCCAACCTCTAAACCCTGGGCATGTGTCAGTTCAGTTTTCAAGTTTAAACAAGGTGGGTTCTTGGGTTCTCTCTCTGACTTGTCAAGGAAGACCTTAAACAAAGAAAATATTTTCTAATAACTTTTTGTATTAAAGTGACTCTCTTGAATCAGACTCCTAGCTTTCCCTGATGTAGCTTCTCAGGCTCTGTAGTCCATTGCTAAACTACAAATAAACAAAATAAAATAAAAATAACGAGCTTGTTATAATCTCCACTGACAATCCTATGTCCTTCCCCTGCAGCTGTACAGGGCAAGGCTTGCTTTCCACTGTTCTCACAGTTTGCTCTCTCTATCCCTTGGATGACCTATTTCAAATGCTGTATTATTTTTATTTTAGTGACTGGCCTGGAAATTGAATAGTTATAAATTGAAGCCAACTAGATATTTGTACAGTTTTTCATACAAGCAGATCAGACTTCAAGGGGAACTTTACAGTGAACTGCACACTTTCAAACTAATATTTTCAGCTGCAACTATCCTAAGGGCCAGATCCTCATCTGGTGTAAATCAGTGTGACTCCATTGGCCTCAAGGGTCTTACGCTGTTTTACTCATTCTGAGGATCTGACCCTGAAAATTGAACTTTGTCCAAGTCTACCATGCATCAAACACAGGCAAAGCAAATTCTATGTGGAGGGATTCAGCAGTGTGTCTATCCCAACAGCTATGCTTTGAAAGAGATTGACAAAGACTTCTCAGCCACCCCGAGTGAGGTTGAATCTTCTCCTCAGCACTGCGACTGGCCCAAAAGAGTCCCTGGGCAAACTGCAACCGCCACAATTATTGTCCTCCTTCCCCCTCAGGAACCGTCACGCAGGACTCAGAAATTTCATTCATTCATAATTTAGAGACTAGTTCCCACTGCAGCACTTTACATGCTCTACAAGTCCAACATGACCTCAGCTGTAAGTCTGGGAAACCCACTGATGCCAATAGAGTTACTCTGTATTCACGCCATTGCAGCTGAGATCTGGCTCTGACAAACTGAGTCTGATGTTAGTGTTACCGTCCCCGTTCTCAATGGGAAAGCTCAGGCAGAGAGGGGAGGCACGAGGGGACTTGCCCAGAGGGAGCTAGTGGTAGATGCTGAACTGGAGCTCCTGGTTCCTACTGCACTCAGCCCACTTCTCTCACTCAGAGATGAGTGCAGAGTTCACTTTTTCCACCACTGAACATTTTTGCATACAACTGCCCTGCTGGGTTCTGACTTTATAGCATAAGTGTCAATGCATCACGACGAGAGGTGCACTCGAGGGATTTCTGACTTTATTAGAAGTAGAGGAGGTGTGCGAGGGAATATCTTTTATTGAGCCAACTTCTGTTCGTGGATGGGACAAGCTTTTGAGCAGGTCTGGAGAAGGTAACCACAGCGTCCAAGCTAAATACAAGGTGGGACAGATTGTTAACTGTAACAGGGTCACAAGTTCTGTAGAAGACCACTCTAAATGAAATGGGCAATTAAAGGTTAGTAGACAGGGTAGTATGTCACAAATTGTTGTAATGGACCACAAAACCAGTGTCTATTAAATCCCTGGTTTTTAGAGTCCATCAGAGTTATGAATTTAGGGGCCCTGGCTTGTATTTTGAAGGTGTTGTGTAGGTTTCCTTGGAGAATCAGGTCGGAGAGCTGAGATATGGAGTGGTCACTTCGTGAAAAGTGTTTGCCCCCAGGTGACACGGTGTTTTTTGTCTTTTATCATTTTTCTGTTTGAGTTTCATTCAAGAGCATGGTGATTGTCTGGTTTCACCCACATAGCTGCTGTTGGGGCGTGAGATGCACTGGATGAGGTACACCACATGCTGTGATAGGTATGCATAGGACCCATGGATCTTAAAAGGTGTGTTGTGGGGGGTATTGAATACTGTAGCAGTGGGGCTATATCTGCAGGTCTAGTGCCACTTTGAGTTGATGTGTCCTGGGCTGTGCAGTGCTTGCTTCTGATGATAATTAGAAGTAGGAAGTCTTGGTAATCTCCTGAGTAATCTTGTTCTCCTGAGATATCCTGCATAGTTCTGCAGATCTAAGACGTTCAGATAGTTTTGGTTAAAATCTGTACTTCTCCTGAACCTTTGGGAATTCTCCAATCACTGGTTTAGAGGAAAATACCAAATGTTCCCCTTCCTCTGTCAAGGTCCCCTTTCCTGACTCTTCCAATTCGATGGCAAGTTTTCTGGGATTCTTTTTTTATGATCAAATCACAGTGCTCCCAGTTTAAAAAGATGAAACACTGAGCAAGCACAATAGGGCAGTGTTAGACTGGGGATTCCAGAGCATCCCATGGACAAGGGACTGACTAGAAAGAGAGTAGCTGTAGCATGAGCTGTGTTATTTGCAAGGCTCTTTTACTGAGTCGTAGCTCTATACCGCAACCACTCTAATAGATACTGCAGGCCCAGGAGCACCATCAGCTTTTCTGCCGCCCTAGGCGGCGGAAGGTCCTACCCCGAAATGCTGCCCCCCACAGAGGCAGCGAAAGGTCCCGCCGCCGAAGTACCGCCGCGATCGCTGCCCCCCAAACTGTAGCGCCCTAGGCAACCGCCTAGGTCGCCTAATGGGTTGCATCAGCCCTGTGCAGGCCTCCTCCACATCCCAGCCTGCTGGAGATTTAGCCGTGCATTCTTACCTTTCCAATAAGGGGACCTGGGGGTGCACTGCAAAAGACTGTAAGAGGTGCCACTGTATTCCAGGCTGGATTCCTAAATGCCAGCAATAAAGCAAAGGGAGAAAAATTCACCCCAGAGCCCCTATACAGGTTGCAGGTACACAGTGAGCATGGTTCCAATTTGACAAGTTTAGTGAATGATTAATTAGCCAGGAGAAACAGGGTGACACATGTGAATATTAGAGATCTAGAGAGGAAATTCTGAGGATCAAATTCACCTCTGTAAATAGAAATATCTCTATTACTGAAGGAGACAAGAAGGGAGCAGTGAAGCTCCTTGACTTCCCCAGACAGCCTCTAATGATACTTTCTGCAGTTTGCATCAGTCCAGATTAGGCTTTGTGCTGACACAGACAGATCTTAACTAGGCTCTCATCCAATGGACTTGCACATTGGCCTATTCCCTGCTTGTTCAGCTCCCGAGCTGGGCAGCATGCCTGCCACAGAATATCTGAAAATCTCTTTGATCGGCTAACCCTGCTCTTCCTGATTGCTCTGCCAAATGAGGGTTTCTTTTCACTATGATGAGGAGTGTGGCCATGATGAGGGTAGGCCGTGTGCAGGGGGAAGTGTTTTGGGTTTGTTACTTGAGTTATTCCAGGCATCAGTTTGTGGAGAAAGTGAACCAGCTTAGAGAAAGTTGCTCCTTTTTAGGAGGAGGAGGACAGAATATTAAATAAACTCTCCAGGTTTGGGCAATTTTATTAAATGATGTTTGTGCAGGTGGAAGGTGCCTGAGGGAAGCCCTAAGGAGTGAAATCCCTTGTTGATACAAAGCGCACGGACTAAGAGAGAGGGCAGAGTTCAGCCCCACTCATTCCTTCACTTCTCTGCAGAGACCATCGGAAAGGTTCTCATTTAATGCTAGCTGTGGGGATGTGATGTGGGCACCTGTCTGCTAGGCCTCTGACCCTGCAATTAGCTGCATGTGGGTACACTAGCAGTTGCAGGTTCAGGGTCTAGAACCAAGGCTGCAACCCCAGTTCATTTCCAGCAGACCTGGAAATACAGCTAAGAGATGGGACAATCTTTGGCCATGATTGCCCAAGCCTGGATTTGAACTCGCACACTAGGAGTGGAAGAATCCACACCCCATCAATGTCTGGGACTCTTGGAAGTACTCCAGGATTAAAATGTTTCCAGAACAGTGTGCACCCAAAAGGAATTTGAATTTACCCAGAGAGCCATTTTTTCCTTTTTTATCTTGATCATGCCAGCATCTCCTTCCTCTGCTGCTTTGAATTCTTGACTAGTTAAAAAAAACCTAAGAAGTTGACTGAGAGGTTCATTGGTTTCAACATTCACAGCTTTAATAAATAAACATGCTGCGAATCAACCATCCAGACAGGTTTTCAGTCTACCTGCCTCTCCATTCCTACCTGGACTTTCAATGGAAAATCTGTAACATCCTGCATATTATCCTCTCTGTGTTTGGGACAACTGAAGAGAAGATCTCTACTGAAAAATTCCTCCTAGCTTTTACCCAAGATCCATATACTGCCTGCATACAAACCTGCAGAGTTGTCGTGCAGAAATGCTATGAAAATGGAAAGCTGCAGCGCTACTCTACAATGCATGCATTTAGCCTAGGATGGTTTGGGAGAAATAGCCCAGCCTTTTGTTTTTAAGAAATATTCAGTGTTGCCCGTAGACAAGAGCAAACTCACCCAGTGCATTGGAGCATCTGGCTTTCTGGAGCAGTGCCTGGGTGCAGAAACCCAGTTGCTGCCAAGAGCAAACTTGTTTGAGTAGCTCTGAGTCATCCTGAAGGGGTGAATATTTAGGGTGAGATTTTTAAAGCTGCTTTGGGTGTCCAATTCCTTTAAGCAGCTTTGGAAATCTCAGCCTCAGTGTCAAGTGAATAATGAGTAAGATCTAAGGGGGCCACTTTAACCTGACCGGGAGTTTGCTGCCATCAGCACTAATTTCATTTTTATTAACGTTGGACTTGCTTCTACAATCCCTACTCATGCACCTAGTCTCATGGGCCTCAGTGGTGCCCTTTACATAAGGAAGCATTTCAAAATCCGCTCCTAAGTGTGGCTTGATAAAAAGTGAATAATGATCCAAGGGCAAATATGAGAAGGAGTAACATGATCAAAGATGTCATGTGTCAGTCATGGTTTCCAGTATCTTTAGTGAATGGTAAAGCAGGGTAATTGATTTTTCCAGGCTGTGATTGGCTAAAACCCTTCTCCCAGCCTACCTGGGTCTACACAGCAGTGAAAAGGTGCTCCGTAATTGCGATCCCTATGATGTACATACCGATGGGTGAAGCCTGATACTTGTTGAGAAGGCTCCAGCTTTTGAAGGATTCTGAGTTTGATTGTCATTCCAGACAAGTGTACCCTGACAGTCTTCCCTTTTTACAATAAATCAGAAGCAAAATGAATAAATTAGGTATTGAAGTTCCTTGTGGGCTTCATTGATGCGATTGCAGGTGGAAAAGACAGGTAACATAACCAGAGGGAATTGGTGTCAAACCTGCTCCTTACAGTCCCAGATTATGTCACCAATCAGCTGGTGAAATAGAGAGATTTCCCATGTATATTTAGTAAATCAACATGACAATGTCATATACAATCGGAGTTAATTAGGCAAACCCTCTTGCTGTGTGTACTGCACCTTATGCCTTAAAGGTAAAGAGGCTTCAGTCATTACTGCTGCTTTGTAAATGCCACTGGAAGCTGATTGGTTGCAGCCCCATGGAGAAAGGCACACAAGCCAACATCCAGTGCCTGTGGCTCAGATGAGATCTGGGGAAAGTACTTGGGATGCTCACTCATTGATAGTGAGGAGAATCATGATAGAAAATACTTTACCTGGAGTGTAGACAACCCCTTCTCCCCATGCACATTAGTGAGGTGTAGATCTCAGACACAGAGTCCCACTGCACCGAGGTATAGATCTCACACATATGTGCACTCTCTCCCCTCGCACTTTAACTGGGATCTGCCTCTCCTTACCCTGGCACAGCTCCCAGGGGACAATGTTTGCTGTAAGAAAGCACTGTCATTTCCCCTTCGCTTTTTGCCTCTCTGGCAGGGAGGATGGGCTGCTACAGCCTGAAGTCTATGATGGATAAGACACAAGGACAGACGTGGATTCCCTGATTTTAAAAACTGGCAGTTTTCTGCAGTAATTGCCTAATACACACTGAGATGTTTGCCTAAAATGCTAATACTAATTGCCTGAGGCCTTGGCTACCCTGGCTCTGTACAGCGCTGCAACTTGCTGCACTCAGGGGTGTGAAAACGCCCCCCCCCCCCGAGCGCAGCGAGTGCAGCGCTGTAAAGCACCAGTGTAATCAGTGCCTGCAGCGCTGCACGCTCACTCGCAGCGCTGCAAGCTATTCCCCTCGGAGAGGTGGAGTACATACAGCGCTGCACGCTCGCTCACAGCTATTCCCCTCGGAGAGGTGGAGTACATACAGCAAAGCACGCTCGCTCACAGCTATTCCCCTCGGAGAGGTGGAGTACATACAGCAAAGCACGCTCGCTCACAGCTATTCCCCTCGGAGAGGTGGAGTACATACACCGCTGCGCGCTCGCTCACAGCTATTCCCCTCGGAGAGGTGGAGTACATACAGCGCTGCGCGCTCGCTCGCAGCTACTCCCCTCGGAGAGGTGGAGTACATACAGCGCTGCGCGCTCGCTCGCAGCTACTCCCCTCGGAGAGGTGGAGTACATACAGCGCTGCGCGCTCGCTCGCAGCTACTCCCCTCGGAGAGGTGGAGTACATACAGCGCTGCGCGCTCGCTCGCAGCTACTCCCCTCGGAGAGGTGGAGTACATACAGCGCTGCGCGCTCGCTCGCAGCTACTCCCCTCGGAGAGGTGGAGTACATACAGCGCTGCGCGCTCGCTCGCAGCTACTCCCCTCGGAGAGGTGGAGTACATACAGCGCTGCGCGCTCGCTCGCAGCTACTCCCCTCGGAGAGGTGGAGTACATACAGCGCTGCGCGCTCGCTCGCAGCTACTCCCCTCGGAGAGGTGGAGTACATACAGCGCTGCGCGCTCGCTCGCAGCTACTCCCCTCGGAGAGGTGGAGTACATACAGCGCTGCGCGCTCGCTCGCAGCTACTCCCCTCGGAGAGGTGGAGTACATACAGCGCTGCGCGCTCGCTCGCAGCTACTCCCCTCGGAGAGGTGGAGTACATACAGCGCTGCGCGCTCGCTCGCAGCTACTCCCCTCGGAGAGGTGGAGTACATACAGCGCTGCGCGCTCGCTCGCAGCTACTCCCCTCGGAGAGGTGGAGTACATACAGCGCTGCGCGCTCGCTCGCAGCTACTCCCCTCGGAGAGGTGGAGTACATACAGCGCTGCGCGCTCGCTCGCAGCTACTCCCCTCGGAGAGGTGGAGTACATACAGCGCTGCGCGCTCGCTCGCAGCTACTCCCCTCGGAGAGGTGGAGTACATACAGCGCTGCGCGCTCGCTCGCAGCTACTCCCCTCGGAGAGGTGGAGTACATACAGCGCTGCGCGCTCGCTCGCAGCTACTCCCCTCGGAGAGGTGGAGTACATACAGCGCTGCGCGCTCGCTCGCAGCTACTCCCCTCGGAGAGGTGGAGTACATACAGCGCTGCGCGCTCGCTCGCAGCTATTCCCCTCGGAGAGGTGGAGTACATACAGCGCTGCACGCTCGCTCGCAGCTATTCCCCTCGGAGAGGTGGAGTACTTGCACCACTGCGAGAGCTCTCACGCAGCACTAGCAGCACGACTACTCTCACGGCAGTGCTGTGAATTCCCGAGTGTAGCCAAGGCCAGAGATTAAGGGCCAGATTGTGACCAACATGTATCAGGGTGTGGTGAAGCATAGAAGGAGGCCCCAAACCACACTCCATATGCGCGCAATGTGTGGAGCAGCCACCATCCCTGCGTGCCTCTGTGCACCCCCAGCCGTGCTCCTCACTGCAGAGGACATGGAAAGGAGATGGTCCTGCCTCCTCCCCACTACACCAATTTGCAGGACCAGTGAGCTGCATATGGGGTAGCATCCACTGGAAGGGAGCAGCCTATGAGCCCTGCCTGGGCAGTGGGCTGCTTGGGGAAGGATTGTGCCTCCCTGAAGTCCTATACTTCCCCCAAGCTGCCTCTGGCGTAGTGCAGCTTCACATCACCACCACCTCACCACAGGCATAGGTTTGGCCTGTCGTGTTGGGGACTGTACTGTGGGGTCCTGCAGTAATTTTATACAAGGGTGGATAGTAATTGCTGGAAGCCTCCTATTCCCAGTGATCAGTGCTCTCCCATTTTTTGGCATGTGTGTGTATTTTGTTTCTCAGGTCACAGACATAGGCAGGAATAACAATAATGCCTCCCGCTGATCTAGCAATGCCCATCTGCCAAGTGCTTTGTTAGCACAAAACAGTTGATCATCCGAAGACCCGTGTCATCCCCACTTCATGGGTAGGGGAAAGTGAGTCACAGAATAGTTAAGTGACTTGCCCAAAGTCGTGTAGCAACTCAATGGTAGAGCTGAGAATAGGACCCAGGAGTCCTGGATCCAGTTCCTTGGCTCTAACCATGAGTCTCTAATCCGCTATGACTCAGTTGTCATCCACGGAGCAGACAATCAGTAACAAAGGGTCTGTTTTTTTACCATAATCCCACTTAACAGAGACAATCCTATTGGGTCTCCAGACAAGAGGAATTGAGACTTTAGGTGTCAGAGTCTGAGGGCTCTGTCTGTGGGGGCGGGGTCGTTTTGGGGCTGTTGGGTGATCTCAGTGCAAGACTGGTCATTGTGCCCTAGGGCAGCACAGATTAAACCTGAACATGTATTTTTAAACTGAGCAGAGCTCTGGAGGCATAATACACAGCCTGGCCCTGGAAAGGAAACCAGCCCCAAGTCCCCGGGAGGAGGATTAGTCTGGCCATGACAACAGCATCAGTGAATCTCTGAGGGACACAGCCTGACAAGGCAGCTGAGGGCTGGGGCTGCCCTTCCCCTGGCAGCAATAGGGGCTACGAGGCTGCCAGCATTCAAATGTCTGACACGCATCACACTGCAGCTTCTGTATTCCCAGCCCGTGTGTCCCTGATCCCCAGCAGAGCCCAGTTAATACCTAATTAATAGGGCTCTTTCTAATGAACTAAGCCCTAACTGCCAACCACCCTGCCCTTTAATCTCTCTCCTACTCTGAGTGAAAGAGCTTGGCAGGTGTCACTCTGGTCCCCGCGCCACATGGCAGGTCCGTTCTGCCTGTACTGACCAGGGTCATTAACGGGGGCTGGAACAATTTGTGTAGTGGGGGTGCCGAGAGCCATTGAACCAAACCATAAACCCTGTATCTAATGGAAACCACTTCAAGTCAGGGGGGCTACAGCACACCTCCCCCGCCCCCTGCACCTTAGTTCCAGCACCTATGGTCATTAACTCTCCTGGGCCTTATTCCCTCCTACTACTTTTACACCAGGGCAATTGCATGGAGTTAAATGGCCTAGCTTCTTATTTACAGCAGGGTGAGGGCAGCATCTCTTCAAACCCGCCTGGAAACCATCCCAGAAATCCCCACTCTGGGCATTAGGTATGAGAAGCTGAAAGCATCATTTAAACTAGCTTCCCCCCTCTACAGAGTATTACTGTGTTCTGTGTCGTGTGTCTTGGCGGGGCCTGAATAATGTGATGCGAGAACCACCTGCCCTTCCTACGACTGAGACCAGAAGTTTCTTGGGTCGTGCCTGACGCGCAGTATAACCGCTGTGAAATTCCAGGCTGGAAGGAGCCCATACTGCCCATGGCATGCCCACCTATACCTAGCCTGGCACAATGCAATCCCTGCTTCTCCTCCTTAGATAGCTGCTGGGCACCCCTGGACTTGTCCTTCGCCCCCACGTGCAGGGACAATCATTAAAAGCCAATCCTATTTGTATTAATCACACTTGGATAAATGCAAGATTTACAATCAGTTCAATATGTCTAGAGTTGGGTTTGCCAGTTGTGCTTTCATGGAAGCTAGGAGGGGTGACCCTGCTGAGGTGGTATGATGGACGTGTGCCACTCTGGGCTTCCATCCTGTGAAGCCCCAGTCTATCTGGAGGGGGATGATTGAGAGGGCCAGGTCTCTGGTTTTAACTGCCTAGACCCTAGGTTACTGTAAACACAGCTGAAATGCTGACTTCAACCTTTTATTCTTATCTGCGAGATAAACTGAGTTGCAGGCCATTCCAAGTGTGGGCCTTCTGAATGAATTTCTTCATTGCCTCTTCACCGCAGAGGACACGGGGGAAACCCCACACCTGAGCCATTCTTTTTAGGTGGCAAGTCTGAGGAACTGTCACAAACTGGCGTGTCAGTAGAGGAGGCTTTGGAACAAATCGATAAATTGGAACAGTAATAAGTCACCAAGACCAGATGGTATCACCCAAGGGTTCTGAAGGAACTCGTACATGAAACTGCAGCACTACTGACTGTAATATGTAACCTATCGCTTAAATCAGGCTCTGTCTACCAGATGACTGGAGTGTAGCTAACGTGTAAACCTATTTTTTAAAAATGGCTCTGGGGGTGATCCTAGCAATTAAAGGCTGGTAAGAATATTAGGAACCATTAGGAAAGGGATAGATGATAAACCAGAAAATATCATAATGCCACTATACAAATCCATGGTATGCCCACACCTTTAATACTGTGTGCAGTTCTGGTCACCCCATCTCAAAATATATATATATATCGTGGGACTGTTTCACTTAGAAAAGAGATGATTAGTGGGGAGATATGTTAGAGGTCTATAAAATCATGAATGGTATGAGGGAAGTGTTATTTACCCCTTCACATAACACAAGAACTAGTGGTCACCCAATGAAATTAAGAGGTAGCAGGTTTAAAGCAAACAAAAAGAAGTACTTCTTCACACAACGCAGAGTCAACCTGTGAAACTCATTGTCATAGGCTGTTGTAAAGGCCAAAAGTATAACTGGGTTCAAAAAGAATTATATAAGTTCACGGAGGATAGGTCCATCAATGGCTATTAACACGGATGGTCAGGGATGCAACCCACGCACCGAGTGCCACTAAATCTCTACCTGCCAGTAGTTGGGACTAAACAATAGGGAACATCCCTCCCTCAAAATTATCCTGTTCTGTTTATTTGCTCTGAAGCATCTGGCACTGGCCACTGTCGGAGACAGGATACTGGGCTAGATGGACCATTGGTCTAACCTAGTGGGACCTTTCTTATGTTCTTCTCTCTTCACTGCTGTGCCGTTGGCTGGAGCCCTGCACCCAGAAGTGGCTGTATTTTACAGTGCTGAATGAATAAAGTTTGCAGTACTCTTTGGGTCTTTGGGGGGAAAGTGCACTCATGTAAATGGCAGACTGTTTTAATTATGTTCCCACCCAAAGCGTGTCACCTACATAGGGCACCCAGGGCAGGTGTGTGGGCCAGGATCAACAAGAACAACACAATGCACATTGCAAATCTTTGGGTGCACGTTCTTGGGCAGTGTTCTGTTCCCAAGCGTACCAATACATACCCACCATTATAGATCTCTTGTGCATCTAACATAGAGTGGCTCACCCCTTGGCAATGGTTTGGCTGGCACAATGACCAGACAGCAGCAAGCTTGTGTGACCTGAATTGTTATTTCTTTCATTGGGGCTCAATTCTGCAGACCCTAGACAGGCAAATCTCCAATTGGCTTGCAGGACTGAGGCCTGGGTATTTGGAATTTTCCTTTGGATGCCTGCCCCAAGGGGTCTCCTGAGGAATTCCCAGGGCTGGAAATCAGCGCAGAGAGCTTTAGGGAAGAGCAAACCTCCAGCTAACTGTTGGGAACCTGATTTGTGTGTGCATGTATGTGTGTGCATGTCTGGGTAGGCTTCTTTTTGGCTGCATATAGGGTGTCTGTCTGCTCAGAGCTCTGATATTTATTCTGAGTATTGTGCCAATTGCAGACTCTCTTCCTTAGTGCCTGAGATGTCACAATGAGAAATGGCCAGCTGAAATCTGAGAGTCTGACTGGATTAGAAATTCCCATTGTATACCATATCTCCTCCCTTCCTCAGCTTTATCTCAGTTAGCGAGAGGCCATGTATATGCAACGTGCCCAGCAGCCGTAGTTGGCAAAGGCTTCTATAGAAATTGTAGCATATTGTGAGCACTATGGAATTTGGTTTCCAAGATCAGAGGAGCAGTAGGGAGATAGGGTTCAGAATGGGAGCAATTGGTTTGCTTGTTGTTGAGGTTCCTAACAGACAGCAGAAATTTCTGTCCTCCTTGTGGCCCACATGGCTGCAGGTAAAGATAGTTGGAGACCACAGGGTGCGTGCTGGAGCCAATTGTAACCTGATTGACCTGGCCTGCCATTAAAATTTCTTGCTCTATCTTTTCAAGCCAGAGAATACTGCTTCTCTGGGAGTGTGTCATTGTTTGGTGGATCTGGAATAGGGTAACCAGATATCCTGATTTTATAGGGACAGTCCCAATATTTGGGGCTTTTTCTTATATAGGCTCCTATTACCTCCCCCCGCCCCACTCCCTGTCCCGATTTTTCATACTTGCTGTCTGGTCACCCTAATCTGGAACAATCTGAACAGGGGCTGCCCAAATCAATCCCTATAACAGGATTCCTCTTTCCACTGTGCAAAATGAATACATTTGGTTGTTTCCTGATCTGTCTCTGACTGAACACAGCCCATAGAACACCCCTATAAAACTGATTAAATAAAATGGCTCCACTTCACACCGTCACTGAAAAAGTCATTTCCTAGTAAGAACAGCAGGGTTTCTTTATGAATGGTGAATGCCCAGATCCTGGAATTTAGGTCGGACCATTGGTCCATCATCATCTTGATATCCTCTCACCTCCAACCATGGCCAGTGCCTGATTCTTCAGAAGTAGATAGAGAAACAGAACCCCAATGCACCTGGCCAGCTGCTCTATAGAGTGCAGGATGAACCCCCACCACCCATTAATTTAAACTCATCACTTCTACATCATAGCAGCTAAGAACTGGGAAAAAATAAATTGGCATTAAAGAATTTATTTGGAAGCAATTGAAAAAGGAACCAGGCCAGCTAGAAAGTAGAGGTCAGAAAATTAGCCCTGTTCCTCCTTTATAAAGCTCAATATTAGCCCTTCAGAATCCTTCAGTTGTAGCTACTGTATTTATATAGGTGGCCTTTGATGGATGGTGGCATGTGATGTAGTAGACAGAATACAGGACTGGGAGGGAGAGAAGAGATTCCGAGTTTTAATCCTGGCTCTGACACTTACTCCTTTGGGACAAATTTTCAAAATCTGCTTCGCATTTTGCTCCTGCAGTTCTTCACCCACAACCAACCATGAATGCAAAGGCTAAAATTGAGGCACCTTGTGATACTTCCTTAGACCGTAAAACTCATGTGAGCAGGGACTGCCTCTTCCTTTATGTAGAAGTGGTACATAGCACACAGTAGCTGATACCATCCCACTACTGCTTATTATTATCACTAATCACCTCAGTCCCAGGGCACCTTGTATTGGAAAAGAGCTAACCTGTCCCAGCTCCCACATCCCTGAGACTTGTTTTATTCCACTGGCTAAAATTCTTGTGTGTGTTTCCTTGGGAAGCATTAGGGGAATCAGGTAGGGGATGCTCCCAACTCAAAACATGGCTCCTGTATGAGAAAAAGAAAGACCTGAACAGGTACTTAGGTTGCATTTGTTACTGGGCGGAAAAGGGGAACCAGACCAAAGGCTTATTTATATCTGGGGAGATGAGACAGAATCAAGGCTGGAATTGTCAGGCCCCAGGGGCTCAAAGAGCTGGATATTTCAGGCCACTTTGGTCTGTTTATTAGAAGAACTCTGTACTCGTGACAGGTGTTGGCTCGACATCCCCGGAGACTGAATCTTCTTTCTCTCCACAGAGCAGATGGAGCAGAGGCTGCAGGAGTGCAAGCTTCCCCACCATGACCTGGCAATCAGGGACATCATTTCAGAAAAATTGTGGGGGGCAAGGTTGGGTCAGTATATGGAACATTATACGTGATTATATTATAGTCTGCAAAATGAGGGAGATGGCAAAAAGTGGATCATATAGAACCATGAAAAGTCTGGGGGGGGGGAGAAACTGCCCCCCTTGTCCCATAGCATGTGATGCCCCTGCAGGCAATGTCCCTGAAACCAGAGGGGACCCATCTCTAGGGCTCAAAGGAATGTTCAGTGCCATGGGCCATTCAGGACTTTGCCTCAGTGCTCTAGCTGCCAGCAAAGGGCCCAATGAAATCACTGTACAATAAGAGAGATTGTTGTTTTAAGAATGTTTGTGTTGTAGAATTAGAGAATGAATTCAGTTGCCTTTGCCCAGTGTGGCAGGAATGAGGATTCTGACAGTCACATATACATTTGAATGCTTTGCACTCTTAATAATTTGGTCTCTGATGACAGCTCTTTGCCTTTCTCACTGTTATAATTTGGATGTTGCTGACTTCCCCCTTAGCACTCAGACTGTTTAAGCAGCATTTCTGGGGATGCCAGGAGCTGCCGAGTGGATAATGCATAGTGAGTGTCTGAGGAGGAGGATGTACTTGCGTTATCCTGTGCAATAATACAGTACGATAATACTACTTTGCATTTCCGTATCTCCTTTCATCTGCTGAACTCCGAGTACTTTACAAGCACTAATTAAGCCTAACAACACCCTGAAAGATAGTTAAACATTATTAACCCCACTTTACAGATTGGGAAATTAAGGCACAGAGAGATTAAAGGACTTGCCCACGTCACTGTCAGTGCTGGAAAGAGAACTCAGGAATCCCGCTCCCCTAACCACCGTGTGCTGTAACCAGGAGATAGCTCGGCCTGCCCAGAGAGGAGAGGTACATTTTGAGGTTGAAAGAAGTATTGTATTGTAAATCATTGGGGGCTTGGTCTCTCTCTCTTTTGTAGAAAATTTGCCTGCAAAGCGCTCTCTTGAGGATTCCATCTACATTAACAAGGGCCCAGACCCCTCTTGACAATCACCTCTGAGTTAACTACTCAACACCGCAGAATACTGGTGGCTGTTAGGCACTAGTGGGTTTATCCCTGTGCCCGTTTTGCTCTGTCACTACATGCAGCCCAGGGGCTTCTGCAATGTGACCTGCAACTGCCATCCGGCTAAGAGGAAGATGCAAGCCATGTAGCCAAGGTGTCTGCATGCTCTGTCTGAGGTGTCAGACAGGATCCTGGGGGATCCCTAAAGAGCAGTCTCTAAGGTGTTAGTCTCTAAGGTGCCACAAGTACTCCTGTTCTTCTTTCTAAAGAGCAGTGTGTGGGGTCCTGGTGGATTCCCTGGGGGTAAAGATAGGCCGAACTGCCAGTGTCAATCCTCACAGTTGGTAGCTAACAGCATATAACAGAAGACCCAAGTGTGAAATCTCTTCCCTGCAGACTCTGTTAGTAAAAGCAGGCAATCACAGAGCACAGGGAAGGGGCCCAGACCCCCACGGTGGGGCTAGAGCTGGTAAGGTGCATTTGCTCAGAATGTCTTAGAGCAGGAAGGAGGGGAGAGTCAATGACTCTGGCTCCAGCACTGAGGAACTGGGGGGGGTCAGCCAGGGGACTGGACTATTCTTCTCTTTTTTTCTGTCTTAACTACAGATCTGCCGGTTGTTGTTAGCACACACAGATATCTCTTCCCCCTCCCTCCCCACCCCCCATCTTCAGGGGAATCTATTAGAGTGGATGGGGGGGGGGGGCTGAGGGTTTTCTCCTTTCTCACCTTCCCTTTGCTAGCTACTTCGGAGGAAGGTGGGGAATCTCACTGCCCTAGTTTCCTCCCAAATGAGTGTCTCCGGTGACGCTAATTAAGCTTCCCCTTCAACTTGGAAATGCGGATGGCCTGGGCGTTGGTAAATTATACCACGTACCAGATGGGCTTTGCCCATCTCTCAAACCTCTAATTATTGTGTCCAGCCCCTGGAGAGACAGGACAGACCCCTGGGGAGTGAAACTGAGCAAGGGCTATCAGGAGCTCTAGCCCATTTCTGGGTAGCAGCCCTGAAATGTGGCTGCTTCTGCACAAGACGGGGAGCTGGCATGTGGCCTGAGCCCACGCCGTGCTCAGGAAAACCAAACACAGTCTGGGAGTTGTGCACAAAGGGGGCCACGCTCCGCTCTCCCACCAGTGCAGCCAACCAGCTGGGTCTCTGCTCACTTCCCAAGCTCCCTGTATTCCACCCTGCTGGCGCCCTCTCTCTCACTCTTATTAATTGACATCAGAACTGCAGAATCTTTGTGCTGAGATTACAGAGAGTCATTCACACTAATGAACTCAGTCCCGTGGAGTGTTGTCTTCTCTGCAAAAATAAGGGTTTGTGTCTCTTGTTTTGGGTCTTTGTCACACATTGTGTCCTGCGTTTGTGGCTTGAGAGCTATGCAGCTAAGGCCTAGAGAAAGGGCTACGCAGTCAGGGCCAGTTTCAGAGTTGCTCTGCCCAGTTGTGGTGGTGTTCACACCAGTACAAAGTCAGTGCAGAGCAACTACCCACTTAAAATGGCAGCATTTTACAGCTTGTTCTGCATTGATGCAAATGACTGCAGAGATGCAGGACAGCATTGAATCAGACCCCTGTTATCAAAGGCCAGGACTACACTTAAAAGTGTTGCCAGCATAGGCACAGTTATACTGGCAAAAATCTTCAACTGTGTCTATGCTAGGACAGTTTTGCTGGCATAGCCATGGTGGCAAAGCTTTGAAGTGTAGACAAGGCTTAAGAGTGGGCTTCTGGCAGAGCTTTCCTAACTGCATCAAAGTGATGTAAAGTGATGGATGCAATGACAGTCAGCATGGATTTGTCAAAAACAAATGGTGTCAAACCAACCTGAGAGCTTTCTTTGACAGGGTAACAAGCCTTGGAGCTGGGGGGAAGCGGTAGATGTGGTATATCTTGACTTTAGTAAGGCTTTGGATGCTGTCTCGCATGACCTGCTCATAAACAAACTAGGGAAATGCAACCTAGATGGAGCTACTATAAGGTGGATGCAAAACAGGTTGGAAAACCGTTCCCAGAGAGTAGTTATCAGTGGTTCACAGTCATGCTGGAAGGGCATAACGAGTGGGGTCCTGCAGGGATCAGTTCTGGGTCCAGTTCTATTCAATATCTTCATCATTGATTTAGATAATGGCATAGAGAATACGCTTATAAAGTTTGCAAACGATACCATGCTGGAAGGGGTTGCAAGTGCTTTGGAGGATAGGATTAAAATTCAAAATGATCTGGACAAACTGGAGAAATGGTCTGACGTAAATAGGATGAAATTCAATAAGGACAAATGCAAAGTACTCCAGTTAGGAAGGATCAATCATTTGCACACATACAAAATGGGAAATGACTGCCAAGGAAGGAGTACTGCGGAAAGGGATCTGGGGGTCATAGTGGATCACAAGCTAAATATGAGTCAACAGTGTAACACTGTTGCAAAAAAAAGGTGAACATCATTCTGAGATGTATTAGCAGGAGTGTTGTGAGCAAGACACGAGAAGTCATTCTTCTGCTCTAGTCCGTGCCAATTAGCTCAACTGGAGTATTGTGTCCAGTTCTAGGCACCACATTTCAGGAAGGATGTGGATGAATTGAAGAGAATCCAGAGAAGAGCGACAAAAATGATTAAAGGTCTAGAAAACATGACCTATGAGGGAAGATTGAAAAAAACTGGGTTTGTTTAGTCTGGAAAAGAGAAGACTGAGAGGGGACAGGATAACAGTTTTCAAGTGTGTAAAAGGTTGTTACAAGGAGGAGGGAGAAAAATTGTTGTTCTTAACCTCTGAGGATAGGACCAGAAACAATGGACTTAAATTGCAGCAAGGGAGGTTTAGGTTGGACATTAGGAAAAACTTCCTAACTGTCAGGGTGGTTAAGCACTGGAATAAATTGCCTAGGAAGGTTGTGGAATCTTCATCATTGGAGACTTTTAAGAGCAGGTTGGACAAACACCTGTCATGGATGGTCTAGATAACACTTAGTCCTGCCATGAGTGCAGGGGACTGGACTAGCAACCTCTCGAGGTCCCTCCAGTTCTATGATTCTATGAGAGTGACCAAAGGAAAAGATCTATCTTGCACGGGACTAGGACGAGACTAAGGAAGGAAGGGGTCCTCCCTCTCTCCAGACAGAGCTCTGAGGATCCCTCTATTGCTCCCCCCCATATGACCCCACATCCCCATGCCGTCACAGCACCTCCTTGATGCTGCTACCCCCAGCCCTGAGCTGGGAGAGCAGGACTGCGGTGGGGTCTAATGCAGGCTGAACTTGTGTTGCCTCTGGGAGTCCAAACTGTCATCATTTCAGGCCGGGCAGAGTCCCTCTTGCCCTCTCGCACCGGCAGCTCCATATGTGTGGCATTGGTTGGCCCCCACCTCAGAGCCACACCCCTCTCCTAAGTAGAGTCTGTCTCCATGCTCCCGTGGGACACTCCAGCTACCTCCCTGTCCCCAATAATGCTTACTCCACCTGCAGGCCACAGTGTAGAAGAGCCATTGTTCCACGGGGGCAATCTCTGTCTCCCAGCATAGAGTGAGTGACCTCTGCAGAAGCCATTATTCTTTGTGTTTATTGAGAAGAAACATCCGGGGCATGGGACCTTTCTTGGTTTTCTTGCTTACTTAAAAAAATCCCAAATAACTCAAATGGAGTCCATGTAACATTTGGGCTGTGCCTGTGCCAACAGTAGGAATAGTGATGCCAGTGGAAATTGCAGACCAGCTAATGATGGTCTAGGCTGGCCTAGGGGAGAGCTAAACACATGCATCTTTCTATCAGGAAGCCACGGGGTGCCAAGAGAGGTAATGCTTCCAGCTGTGCATATCAAAGGTGCACATTTTGGGGACAGGGTCTCACCCAATGTCTTTTGCCCCCTTCCTCCAGGCCATGGCAGCCACTGCTAGATCACTGTTTGTTTATGCAAAGATTGAAAGAAAAAATACACCTCTCTGAGCTGGCTGCTTTGTGTAAGTCATGAATGATTTTCTGTCACTAGGTATCAAACTGTGGTTGAAAGGATTTCCAGTTGACATTTAGCAGTATTAAATTACAAAATAACCACAAGTCAGCCACTCAGTATGATATAAACAGTGGGATTTGACAGAGCTATTTCTGGCCTTGGGGACCAATTTACTCATTTTTACAGTCCCAACTCCAGTCATCCGCTGGTAACACACAGCGCCTTTTGGACATCGTCTATTCGGAATTAGAGACACATATGGCAGAGTGTAATTACCTATTTATTCTGTTGCTGAATCAGCAAACTGAGGCTAGTTAACATTGCAGCTCACAAGCCCCTTTCATAAACATGGGTCACAGTCGGATCAGTGCAAAATTAATGCAAATGAAAAAAAGAATTCCAATCAGAGAGGGAGCCAACAAAACCGGATGATTTAACGGGGGAGAAAAAGGACTTTCTGTGGTCTTTGTGAGTGTGAAATCTAAGCCCTGGTCTACACTAAAATTTAAATCATCCCAGCTACATTGCTCAGGGGTGTGAAAAATTCATAACTGATCTAACCCCAGTGTAGATACAGCTCAGTGGATGGGAGAATTCTTTCGTCAGCCTAGCTACCGCTGCTCAGGCAGATGGATTACCTACATCGATGGAAAGAGCATCTACGCTATGGCGCTACAGGGCATAGTTGCAGCGTGGTAGCTGTGCTGTTGTAGCACCCCGTAGGGTGAACATGCCCTATGGATACGGGGTACAATTCTGGGATAAGGGACCTGATTCATTGCACATGCCCACTGGTGTAAATCAGAAGTAGCACCTTGGAAATCAGAGGAGAGGAATGGCTGTAAACCTGGAGTAAGTGAGAGGAGAATTAGGCACGTTGGCTGAGGCAATGGCTCAGGAAATGGGAAGCAGATCTCAGCTCAGAGCTTTGCACCTTTGTGTGCTGCTATCCCCATTGGATCCAGTTTCCCCCTGCTTATAAGATGGCCTTTGAAGTAAGTGGGAGATGCAATGGCTTACACCAGGGAGAGAGACAGTAGCTGGATGCTCAGAGGAGTGCATGAAGTGGTGCTGTCCCCTCCTCCCAACCTTTTCTAGTTTCCCCTGAGGGCCAGGCATGCAGGTTAGTGACTAGAGGCCACAGGTGCTTTGCAGCTTCCCACAAAGCTGGAGCACTTAGTGGTTAGTAAGCGACAGAGCTTGGAGGGTGGGGAAAGTCACTCATGTGCTGGAGACTTAATAAAGTCTCCTGTCACTCACCCCCATCGCCCAAAGCCAGCAGCCTGCTGGCTCTGCCAGCCAACCAGTACTTTCAATGGGCTTGTCACTCAGACAGAGTGTCCAGGGCTGATACTCTCCACCTGCCCAAACAGCTGCAGGTGGGTTGGTGTTGTACGTGACACATGTGAAAGGGTTAATTTCCACAAGCCCTAACTGCTCCCAAAAGAAGCAAGGAGCAGGGTCCTGCCTTCTGGGTAAACCAGCCAATGGGAGTTTGTCCTGGTGATATAATGCTTGTATAACTTCTTCTCCTGCCAGGGAAGTTTGTGGGGGTGGAGTTTCTGTGGAACCAGACAGAACTGTTTTCCTGCTCTTCCCCTTGAGGTTGGTGCAATGATCTCTTACCCTGACACTTCTTGCTTGCCACCCCAAACAGAGCCAACCTTACTGGCCACTACCAGTTACTGACAAGCTCTCTTCCCCACTCCTCTCCTGCAGTACATTGCAGTTACAGAAATGCCTTGTGCTAAATAAATGGAGGCTATTGTACCAAAGGAAAACTCCATTGTGGAGGGGAGAGAACCTCAGCTGACACCTGATGGTTCCACTCAGTGAATGGGATGTGCCTGCACCCCACTTTTTTCAGGAAAGAGAACAAGACTTGACTCCACAATCCAGAGATCCCCCAGGAGCTGTACAGAGGCCTGGTGCCTCCCTACTGACTATGATGTGGTTGCCCCATCTCAAAAAAGATATATTGGAATTGGAAAAGGTTCAGAAAAGGGCAACAAAAATGATTAGGGGTATGGAACAGCTTCTGTATGAGGAGAGATTAATAAGACTGGGACTTTTCAGCTTTGAAAATAGACAACTAAGGGGGGATATGATAGCGGTCTATAAAATCATGACTGGTGTGGAGACAGTAAATAAGGAAGTGTTATTTACTCCTTGACATGACACAAGAACTAGCGGTCACGCAATGAAATTAAGAGGCAGCAGGTTTAAAACAAACACAAGGAAGTATTTCTTCACATAATGCACAGTCAACCTGTGGAACTCCTTGCCAGAGGATGTTGGGAAGGCCAAGACTATAACAGGGTTCAAAAAAGAACTAGATAAATTCATGGAGGATAGCTCCATCAATGGCATCCCTAGCCTCTGTTTGCCAGAAGCTGGTAATGAGCGACAGGGGATGGATCACTTGATGATTCTCTGTTCTGTTCATTCCCTCTGGGGCACCTGGCATTGGCCACTGTCGGAAGACAGGATACTGGGCTGGATGGACCTTTGATCTGACCCAGTATGGCCGTTCTTATGTTCCTATGGGTTCCTGACCCTCTTCCAGTTCCCTGTCAATGCGGCTCTGCCTCTCCTTGCTTGAAGGACAATTGCATGGCCTGTGGGAACTCCATGGGGTTGGTAAACGATTCCCTGCAGAGTTGGTGCGGGAAAGGCATGCAAACCCAGCTCCATTCCTGACTTGCCCTAGTCCACCCTCCTTTCTGTGCCTAGATCTCCAGCCTGGCAGAGGGCTTTTACTGAGCTTAGGGACAGCGCTCTTTCAACACAGAGAGAGGTCTCAAAGGAAAGATCTGCCCCTGGGAGTTGCTATGCTGTGGGGAATCCCAGAGTTTATTTGTTCCCCACTTTAAGGTCTTCTAAAGAGTCCTCAGCTGAAACGTCTGATCTGAGGGAGCACTCGACCAGGAAGGGTCATGTGGCTAAGGGATATGTGACTGCCTGGGGCTTATATAAGAAGTGCTCTGTGGTCAGTCAGAGAGTGTTCTGTGTCAAAGCAAGACTTATGATAGGCTCTCAGCAGCGGTTAGGTAGGAGACCTGGGAAGGAGCTTGGAGAAGGGATGAATGATGGGCCCGCAGGGAATGGCCCAAGGAAGTGATGTGCTGTGAGATGTCAAGTGGGGTGCACAGAGACTGTATTTTGAGGATCTCTGGGAGATCTGAAGAGCCTGGGTTCACTGACCACTGCCTGGAGGCATATACAAAACCTTGTGCTGAGCTGGAAGGAGGATTCTGATTTTAGTTCATATTTTTATTAATGACTTGGCTCAAAAAGTAGGAGCTAATGACACAAAGCGGGGAGGCATTGTCAATACAGAGGAGGATTGAAATGTTACCCAGGAAGAACAAGGTGACTTTGAGGACTGGGATAATAGAAATGAGAGGAAATTTAAGAATACAATATGCAAGGTCATGCACTTAGGGACTAACAACAAGAATTTCTGCTACAAGCCCGAAGTTCTTCAGTAGGAAACAACAGATGAGGAGAAAGACAAGGGTGTATTTATTAGTCGATCACAGGGTGACTATGAGTATAACATGGCCTCCTTGGTCCTGCTTCTGTCTTGGTTGACAAACTAGGCAGAGACCCTTGTGCTGGTCCAACACTTTGTATAGTTTATTTATAAAGGAGTCCCACCACCTTCACAACATACATAGCACCTTTAAGAAGCGGGGGGAGGGGGCTCTTTCTCTCCCTCTTAACACCTGCCTCCCCCCTCTTTACTTCCTTCCTGTGCCTATTTGTGGGCTCTGGCTAATGGCTTAATTAGCCTTTCTGCCCTGTCCCACCCACAAATTAGACACAGCTCTGCTTAGGCAGCTCCAATCTGCTTTGCCTGATTGGAGCTGCTGTGAGTAGAGTGCTGACTCAGGCTTTCATACCTAGCACTCTGTCACAATGAGCCACCAGTGTGATGCAGCTGTGAAAAAGGCAAATGTGATACTAGGCTGTATCAGTTGAGGCATTTTCAGTAGAGAGGGGAAAGTACTAGTGCCATTGTACAAGGCATTGGTAAGACCTCATGTGGAATACCGTGTACAGTTTGAATCACCCATCTTCAAGAAAGATTAATTACTGGAACAGGTGCAGAGAAGGCTGCTAGGCTGATCAGGGGAATAGAGAGCCTGTCTGATGAGAGGAGACTAAAAAAGCTTGGCTTATTTAGCCTAGCAAAATGCAGGCTGAGAGGGACCTGATTGCTCTTTATAAATACAGGGGAATAAACACCAGGAGGAAAGAAGAGCTATGTAAGCTAGAGGACAAGCCGTGGCACAAGAACAAATGGGTATGAACTGGCTGTGACAGACTGACAGTATTCTGGACAAACCTTATGGAATTAAGATAAACTTTATTGAATTAAGTTAAACCTGACTGAGTTAAGTTTAATACTTTTGGGGTCCATTGTATTAAACATGCAATTCTGTATGTGTTATTGTGGAATTGTGTGTAACTCCTCTAGGAGGAGGGGGTGCTAATGTAGTTCCTCCAGAGATCAGCCCTTTGAAGCTACCATGGAGAGGTTCACATGTAGTAGTTCAAACTGGTTTTTCCAGTGACCAATAGACAGAGATAGGATTTTTGGCTAAATAGCCTGGTTTTAAACAGGCTTAGGGCCGCCTTCTTGATCCGCCAAACAGACAGGACCCCTGGTCCATGGAGTGCCCCAATCCTTAATAGGGAATGACTGGCACTGCTGAGGGCCCCTAAGACTGTACTTGTTCTGAGCTGAAGCTGTGATGAACTTGAAACCACAAGGAAACCCCTTGGGTGGATTGCTCCTGCCAGAGCCCCTGTTTGCTTGGAATGACCTTGGGTAAGCTTATCCACATGTGCATAGGTGCTTTTATTGTTCTTGAATGTTTTCTCTGCAGTGCTTTTGCCTTAAGAATAAAATAGGCTTGTATAGGAAGTGCTGTGTGATGACAGGTGTGACTGCCCACAGGTATAGTTAATGTCTCTGAAGAGAAAGCAAGCAGACCCACTTGAGCAGCCAGTCTCTGCTGGGAATAACACAGTGAAGGCAGGGAACTGTTCAGCCTGGAGATCTCCCGGTCAGAAAGGAGTGAGAGGCAGGTCTCCACCCAAGAGAGGTGATAGGGTAGCTGGAAGCCTGAGTGTGGGTGCCCTGGCTGGATCCTGGAAGGGCAATACAGGTGCAGTTGCCCTGATATGTCACACTGGCCATGAATGAATTCAGGCTGGTCAGAGGAGGGAGGTTCTGGAACAGCCTCCCAGTGGGAGTTGAGGGGGCAAACAACCTAACTAGTTTTAAGATAGAGCTTGATAAGTTTATGACTGGGATGATATACCAGCGACAGCAAGGGACTAGACTTGATGAGCTAGGAGATCCCTTCTCATCCCATGACCCCTATGATTATAGAGCCACAGAGCCCAGGAAGGGCTGGGAAGATGGTTGAGCCTGGCATAGGCAAAGGGCTAGGGTGGTAGATTGTGTTTTCTGTTGTCCTTTCCTTCCCCTCCAGTCACTTCCCTGCATCAGATCTGCTGCAGGTTCCTGCCAGAGGAAAATTGCCATCCAGAGACGGAAACTCAGCAAGTGGCCACCTCTCCAGCCGAGGGAGAGGCCTGCTGCTGTGATGGCCGCTCGACAATAAGGCAGCCTGGCAGCAGATCTGTTCTAGGGGAACCAATGCAGCCGGCTCATCTTTCTCCTCCTGCCCCCACCCCCATGTAGTGAACATCTTCAGAAGGCAGCAGAATGTGTTCCTGTCACAAGTTAGAAGCATAAAGTGCCCAGTGAAAATTTGGAGGGGACATTAGAGAGTATTTAGTAATAACCAGGGCAGGGTGTGCAGCCGTATAGACATTTGGTCACGCTAAACATATAGCAGTTGCTTTCCCACCAACTTTAGAGATATTATAGCTGCCACCATGATGTGCTTTATTCCTGAGGATCCTTAACTGGGACAGTCTATTCAGGGTGAAAGCAGGGCAGGGGCATGAGGCTACAATAATATTATTATTATTGAGTAATTCAGATGGAAGGTCAGGAATTGGCTTCTGTGTTGTATTCTCACCTCTGCCCCTTATTCAGCATGTCACCTGGGTCAAATGACTTCCCCTACTGCTCGGTGCCTTATTTTTCCCATTGGAAAAGTGGGGGTAACAACTACCCACTTCATAGGCGTGTGGAGGTTTAACCTTTGTGACACACTTTAAGATCTTCACAGAAGGGCAACATCTGACTCTGAAATGAATGCAGCATCCTGCACTGGTTGAGACACAGCCCCATTGGCAGCCCCCACCAGGCCAGATGTGGGGAAGAGAGCCCTGCTGTCTGCCACAGGCATTCTCTCTCTCTCTCTCTCTCTCTCCCCAAAGCACCGGGCATCTGGTTTCAGTGTTCAGAGAGCTGGGATTTGACACTCATTAGCTGTGTAGCTGCACCTGTATTTCACAGTTGTCTGCAGACTATGGGGGAAACAGTATTAAATATTGTGACGTTGCACTCCATATGCTTTATGAAAATATGCTTATGAATGTGAATATATGTAACTGGAATATGCTTTATGCAAAGGGTCTCTTGTGAGGTATCATTACAAATCTTATAATCTACTGAGTGTGTTCATCCTGTTTGTTTGCGTGTATTATTTCTATGTTTGGAGTTAGGAGAATAAGATATAAACTTGTATTACTGATGTAAACATATTAAGTGGAAGCCATTAAGGGTGCTTCAGAATCAGTGAACTGTAAATGGCTCTGTTTACTTGCAAACCTTCCTGTGTACGTGTGGGCCAGCCCACGGGGAATGGAGTCTAGGGGGTCTCACAGGACATGTGACCATGTCACATGATACTGGAATCATCTTAAATCTGTAAAAAGCAACAGAGGGTCCTGTGGCACCTATAAAACTAACAGAAGTATTGGGAGTATAAGCTTTCGTGGGTAAGAACCTCACTTCTTCAGATGCAAGTAATGGAAATCTCCAGAGGCAGGTATAAATACTCCATTCTCCATACTGATTTATACCTGCCTCTGGAGATTTCCATTACTTGCATCTGAAGAAGTGGGGTTCTTACCCACGAAAGCTTATGCTCCCAAGAACCCCACTTCTTCAGATGCAAGTAATGGAAATCTCCAGAGGCAGGTATAAATCAGTATGGAGAATGGAGTATTTATACCTGCCTCTGGAGATTTCCATTACTTGCATCTGAAGAAGTGAGGTTCTTACCCACGAAAGCTTATACTCCCAATACTTCTGTTAGTTTTATAGGTGCCACAGGACCCTCTGTTGCTTTTTACAGATTCAGACTAACACGGCTACCCCTCTGCATCTTAAATCTGGTATTTTTAGGTGGGGACCTAGAGAGACAAAAGATTCCCGCCTTGTGTCAAAGCTATAAAAGGGGGTGGAGCAGGACAGAGGGGCGGTCAGTCATGAGACAGCCCCGAGTTACCACCTGAGATGTCTGCTGGAACTAACAAGGACTGTACTGGGGAAAGGGTTGGGCCCAGACTAGGAAGGAGTCTAGTCTGTGAACGAAGCTTATTGGAACATCTCTGGGAGTGAGATGTTACCTGTAATCAGTTTCTTAATGTATTAGGCTTAGACTGGCATGTTTTTGCTTTATTTTGCTTTGGTGACTTACTTTGTTTGGTCTGTTATTACTTGAAACAACTTAAATCCTACTTTTTATACTTAATAAAATCACTTTTGTTTATTAATGAACCCAGAATAAGTGATTAATACCTGGGGGAGCAAACAGCTGTGCATTTCTCTCTATCAGTGTTATAGAGGATGGACAATTTATGAGTTTACCCTGTATACACTTCATACAGAGTAAAATGGATTTATTTGGGGGTTGGATCCCAGTAGGAGCTGAGTGTCTGGATGCTGGAGTCAGGTAACCTGCAGAGCTGTTTTCATTTAAAGCCTGCAGCTTTGGGGGCATGGCCTGCACCCTGGGTCTGTGTTGCAGCAGGCTAGAGTGTCTGACTCAACAAGGCAGGGTTCTGGAAGTCCTAAAATGGCAGGGAACATGGGCTCAGGGTTAATTTCAGCACATCAGGTGACAGTCCCAAGGGGGTCTCTGTCACAAATATGTACAGTATTTCAAGAAAAATGACAAGTGCCAAAGAGCACTGAGTGTGTCCTGGGCCAGATGCTGCACAAAAGGAGCAGCAAAGGAGATTTCAAAGGTTGCCAGAGAAAATGTTCCAAGGAACGTGGCTGAAATACCTGTGCCAAGTCCTTATCTAATGTTCTGAGAAGTTTTCAGAGAAGGAGTGAAATTGTGAGAGTCTTTCAGCATCCTATCTGAGCCTCTGGTCAGAATTCATCACCTGCCTAATGTACCTTCACTCAGACTGCATTTCCTGATAACAAACCTCCATCTGCTTTGCCAGCCAAAGGGCATCTTCTCCTAATCTGCCTCTACCTGCACCCCCCTTCGAGCGCTAGCCCTTTTATTTTAATCTCTGCTTTCTGGCTTCAGGTAACAATTCTGAAAATCTTATCCCAGGCCACCAGATAAAGATGGATTCTTAGAAATCAAATCCCACCTGTAGCATGACCTGGCTGTCTTCCCTTTCCATGGTACAATGGTGGCTGCTTCCTGTGGTGGCCTGACTTTTGGCATGCTCCCAGAGAAGCAGTGGAGTATTGTAGAGGGATTGTCAGGCTCTTGGGATTAAGTATGGATCAGCATTTCCACCCTAACACCCTGTTTTCAGGGGGCATGTGTGGGATTATAACTTGGCCATATAAAATCTAATACAAAGCAACCTAAATCTGTTTCATGGCCAAAGCTGTTGAACCCCAGTAAAAGCTTTGGAAAATTCCATACAAGAAATCTTATTTTCCTATCCATTTACTTCCTTTGTTATGCATTTTTAAACTAAATAGATTGTTTAGAGCACTAGCATTTTCCCCTGAATGTATTAATTAACAATTAGCATCTACTCTACTGGCAGCAGAGGTAGGTATGTTACTGCAGGTCAAAAAACCAACTGTTTTTCCAAACAGCCTTATTTTTATTTCTGTTTTTCTCATGCAAACATTCTTAATATGCAGTTTAACAACAGCACTTGGCAACTTCTGAGAACTTTACGAAACGTACCTAACAAATGTTAGAGAAACAAAAACAACAAACAGGAAGCTGTTATAAAAGGAACAAAAATGTCGTTTTAGCCATAGAAGAAGTCTTTTCTAGGCCGCAACTAAATGCACAGGAAACGCACACATTAACAGTGGTGCTAACAATCTTTAGGGGGACAGAGCTTTGCTTCAAAGTTTGCCACCAGAATTCAGGGAAATGTATTTTCTGATGAAGTTTAAGTTGGCAGGAGATGGGATCAAGGCAGTAAGATCACTCTGGAACGTGGTGATTATGAATCTATTAACAATTGTGAATTTATTAACCATCACTGCACTGTTAAATGAGTCATTTTAAAGTCAGCCCTCATCAATTGTTCCTTTCTAGAACACTGCTTTCCTCTCTCTAACCTAACCAGTGAAGTGTACTTTTATAGTGCAAACATCACCTTATCTTACATTGCAGCTGAACAGCTGTAGTTTGTTTTGCAGTTTTCTCAGCAGGGAAATCCAAGGTCATGCACTACACAAGTTAAAACACCAGCCAGAAAAGATCACAGAATCCTATATCCAGACATCAATGGGAGGGGCTGCTGTCACAGCAGACTGGCATGTTACCAGAGGTGGCATGAACACAAAGGGAGGCAGCTGTGGGCTAGTGGATCACATGTGTGGCTGAGAGTTGGGAGGCCTGGGTTTTATTCTTGACTCTGCCACTGACTTGCTTGTGACTGTGGGGAGGTTCTTGGGTTCTAGTTTCCTATCTGTAAAATGGGGATAATAATACTTCACCTTTTTAAAGACCTACTGATGAAAAGCACTGAAGAGTAGAAGTATAACACAGCCATTCATTATCACAGTGGGCTATTTACCAAATAAGATAAGTTTCATTTATTTCATAACTTTTTATGTAACAAAGTACCTAGATGAGGTATGATAAATATTAAAAACATACATGCAACTGAAAAAAGTTCTGTGATTCACCAAACAATCATCTAACCCAATCAACCTGCTTGTCTTGCTTTGCATGAGTATTTTTGTTGTGTCCAGACATACCTGATATGTCCAGGACCCAAATATTCCCAACTTGGATCCAATGGCTGGTCAGTCTTAAATAAAGGGATTTAAAATAAAAGTTCCATATTCAAAAGAAATTCCTTACCTTTTACCCCTTATGATGACCAAAGAAAACCGTAAACAGCAACAATGTACTTTTCATCATTTAAAGCTCTTTGTTTCTGTTTTGCAGTTCACTTGGTATGGGTAAATCAGCTGCCCAGTTTCACCTTCTGATTCTTGTCTGTTTGTCTTTCTGTGTCTCATCTGGGCACTATGTTGGGGTTTTCAAACTGCAGGGGGAAAGTGTTCATTGGTTTTATTTGATTTCATAACAATTTCTGTTGATAGGGAGTTTTGAAAAACACTGTTTCAAAAACCTATAACCTTGGGGCTTAGTTGGTCAGTGCCTCTTTTTATGTTTAAACAGACACATACTTTTCTGATGCTTTGGGGCTTTAAGCTCTCAGGTGAGTCTGATATCAACCCCCACCTTGAGCTCTGTATTTTTCTCCATTGTCTGGCTAGCCTCACATGCGGTGGGTTCTGGGCTGATATTCTATGATTTTCAAAACTGACTTGCATCTAATCATATCTTTTCTTTAATGAGGTAAACTGCAGATAATCTTATTTGACTATTGAACCATCCTGCTGCCATTTATAAACTGCACTTCTGTGAGTGAGGGTGGTCATGCACAAGAGACATTCGCATTCGGTCCAAACAGAACCTTACATCAGAACACTCCAAATTTCTGGGAGAGTTTGCATCTGGATTAAAACTTCGCAGAATAGCCCTTCTCTAATACACACTGTAGAAGCAGTATAACCAGGACACAGGCTGGCAAACACACATGCAGAATTTTGGTATTTTTATTTAATCTGTATGTATTTTCTTTTGGACTTACTGGGAAACATGGATTGTACTAAATCAGCAAAAGGATGACTAGAACTTGTAAAGGTTTCATTTATCTAGCAGAATTTATACTTATTCTATGTTCTGTTGCTGGCATGTAACTCTAGATGCTGAAGAGTAACTCATCCTCTCTTCATCACCATCCAAACTGGGGTTTTCAAAATGCAGTGGTCTTGGTGGTTCAGGATGAGCTCTGAGAACTTGGAATGCTACTGAAAATAACAGAGTAGAAGGGTTATAATATAAATCAAATGTTTTCCCAGGCCTCTAGTACAGTATCTAACTCTGATTCTGTTTTCCTTCCTGACACTTGGTCTTTTCAGTTTGTTTTTGCTCTTAGTTCTGACAATTGTGGCATCATCCTTGTACCTCCTGTTTCCTTCCTGTTTGAGAGAGAGCCTTATATCCATGCAGCCTTTGAACCAGTGACACTAAGTCATTTCTCTTTTGTAGTTATTTGTAATCAGACAAGCAGAGACAGAGAAATTTTACAGTATCTTATGAGTGCCTAGACGGCACCTGGAACTACCTAACTGTTACAGATAGTACTAATGTTTATTGCAGAGGCAGGGCTATGGAACTAGGGTGACCAGATGTCCTGATTTTATAGGGACAGTCCCGATTTTGGGGTCTTTTTCTTATATAGGTTCTTATTACCCCCCCGTCCCGATTTTTCACACTTGCTGTCTGGTCACCCTATATGGGGCTGAGTCAGTATGAACGCAGAAGATTTCCAAAGAAACCTAAAACTTAATTAGAGTTGTAAGTTTCACTGAAACACACAGAGCAAAATCTTTCTTAATAAATGTTAATCTTCTAAATATCATCCATTTGAGTATCTGCCTACTTAAAGTGAACCTGCCACTTATTCCCTTGGTGGATATCTTTGAAACTATTATTACAACATCACTTTGTCTCTCGTAGAATCTGAGCAACAATTATGGACTTTTAAAATGAGCTTTTTGCTTGTTCAAGCCAAAAAGGAGAAAGTGGGTATAAATGATAGATTGGCCTGTATCGTTTTTGTGAGCTCATCAGTGTTTTTGTTTTGCTACTCCTCACAGACACACAACTTGCAAAAGCTACCTCCATAGTAACGAGAAAACAGCTAGATGGACTCCCTCGGAGGAATATAATGATAAAGTGAGGAACAGCTGAAAGGACCAGTGGCTGGTATGTAGTGCAGCAGACGTGCAAGTTCCAATTTTAGAAAACTACAACTGGGGGAGACTTGTTCACGTGCCGGCTTTAGCTGCTACTTTCCATGCACATAGTATGCAGAGCTAAGGAAGGTTTGTGGGAAAGATAACTTTACCACCTTCTGAGATGTGTAATAGCCCCTATTCTAGGCAATCGTACGTAAATAATCAGTACATTCATAGTGAGACAGTATAGCGTATACCTAGCAAATGTAGAATTTTTGGGATAGTCACAGTAAACATCTAAGCAAACTTCTAAACTTCTTTTAGTCTATACAGGGTGAGCAGCTCTGCCATGCCTCATTGGAAAGCTACAGTCTTCCTGGCTTTCTCCTTGAGGCTCCTGCCACTATCACACCGTCCATCTCCTGCTTATTTAAAAGATATATATAATGAACATCTCTGAAAAATGAAGGGAGAGGGGGGTAGCTCCCTTTTATGGACACTCAGCCAATAGCTATAAAATTAGTAGTTGTTCTCTAATTGCTCTACCTGTAAAGGGTTAAAAAGTCTCACTGCTATGCATAAGTAAAAGGAAGTGAGTGGGCACCTGGCCAAAAGAACCAATGGGAAGGCTAGAACTCTTTTTAAAATTGAAAAACAACCCCCCCCCCCTTTTGTCTGTCTGTCTAGTTGCTCTCCTGGAGAGGGGACAGGGCAGAGTTATGCTGTGAGAAGCTTGGGCCAGATATGAAAAATCATCAGTATCATACCTAGAAACTACTCCTCTAAAACCCCAAATATGTAAGTAGATCAGGAAATGTCTAGAAAGACGTGATTAGGTTTATCTCTTTCTATTTCTTTATGGCTTGTGAACTCCTCTGTGCTAACCCCAAGTGCTTTGGTTTTGCTTGTAACCTTTAAGATGAACCTCAAGAAAGCTATTCTTGATGCTTAATCCTTGTAGTTATTTTTTTTTTTAAACTAGCAAACCCACAGGAAGGAATTCCCAAGTGCACCTTCCTGAGTTCTCAAAGGGGTTTTGCACTTGGGGGAGGCAGCATCTACCCATCCAAGGTCAGAGAGAAGCTGTAACCTTGGGAGTTTAATACAAGCCTGGACTGGCCAGTATTAATTTTTAGAATCCTTGCGGGCCCCCACCTTCTGCATTCGAAGTGCTAGAGTGGGGAATCAGCCTTGACAGCATCACTGTCCATAGCCCCAGTGGTTTGATTTTTTTTTTTTTTTTTTTGACCATGTGCACCCAAGGACAACCTCTGCTTCCTGCCCAGCCTCTGTCCTGCCTATAATCACTTTTCTTCTTTTTGCATCCTGTGCTTTACACTAAACTAAGCAAAAATACCCACCCTCTTTAACCCAGATGTTAAGTGCTGCTCTGAAACAACAAATCTACAAAGTTTGGCATGGTTCCAAACTGCCTCTCACCCCTCTCTCCCTAGCCCTAGGTTGACAGGAGGAGCACTGAGGGATTTGTTACATCATCCCTGAGGAGAGCCTAGTGTTTGTTTCTTGGTAAGCAGAACTGTGAATTGGCGCTGGGATACACAAGGTTCCAGCTCTTCCCTTGTTCTCTGTAGTCACTCTGGGCAGATTAAGGCTTTTGTGCTGTTTTACCACGGTCAGCGATCTGGCCGCTTGTATTCGCTGTACTTTACTCAATTAGTTGAGGGCATTTAACATGGATTTTTCATATTTGCATCACAAATTCTAAATGATCCATGAAAAGCAGCTGTTCAAAAACTCTTGAATTCACTATCCCCAGTGATTGGAGTGAAGGAACTTTGCCAGCCATTTGATTGGGGACCAGGCACAGTCAGTTTGATGGGAGCAACTGTTTGTATTGAAAAATAACTTATGTATATGGCATCTGCTTCCCATTTTTACTTTCCCTGCTACCTCTTCCATATTTGACTTTAAATTTACTGATAGCTGCAACACCAGGTCAGCAGCAAAAGGCCTTTGTTCTGACATCCAGGGGACTTCCATGGCTGAAATGGACATATGCAGTAATATTATTAGCTATCATCACAAAGCCATTTTGAGCTCAACCTCCTGTCTCCCCTTCTCCTGGACCTTCAATCTGGGCTGGTCGTTTGCTCTGGTCAGGAAGGTTGCCTAGTGGTTAAAACTGGAGTCCAGCCTTTTTCGTTCTATTCCCATCTTGTCACTGACTTGCTGTGTGACCTTGGCCAAATGATTTCCCTTCTCTCTGCCTCCATTTCCCTTTCTGCAAAATGGGGATAATGGGAGGAGGGGATTCCTCTTAGCTTCCAACAAGCGATTAATATACGACCTACTAGACAGCAGTAGTCGGGGATATAGCCCTGATAATCCTGCTTTTCATCATTGCCCTAGCAATGCCATTTCTTTTTCTTTTGGTAAAACATTAGCTCTTGGCTCGGTGTGTTCAGTCCACTAGATCACAAGACTGAGAGTGAAACCTCCTTAATTGTATAACTGACCCTGACACTACAGCCTTGACTAAAACAGGGGATAATAATATTTACTTACCTACCTGTAGAGGTGTTGGGAGGGTTAATTAGTAAATGTTAACATTTATGGAGCATTTTTGCAAAGTGTTACTGTTGGAGGACATGCATTCCAAAATTAGAGAGCTCAGGGGACAAATGCAGAATTAAAACTTGAGTCGCTTAAACTCTCCTTTCCAAACTAAGCTGCAGTGGTTGTTCAGGCACGGTCTTTAATTAATATGGGGACTCACTCTTTCATACAGCTTCCTAGATGATTGGGTATAAGACAAAGATTTCCAGTAATTAGCTAAAGGAGAGAGAGAGAAACTCTTCTGATTTGAGATCCTGTTCCCATTCCTTTGGATTAGTTTCTCCTCGATGTTGCACTGAACCATGATGATGCACTGCAGAGATATATTCAGGGTTAGGAATCCGACATTACAAGGTTAGTTTTGACACTATGCCTGCAAATATATACATTTTTCTCTGTCTCCTGGCTGCTTTACCTTGATCTCAGAATCCTCTTTATTTTGTCCTTTTCTAAGAAGGTTGCGTGTGAAATGAATTCTGCACCAGAAGCCAGTACTCGAGGTCACAGTATCTGAGACTATTTCATAAGTTGTATCCTCACACTTCCCTGTTTAAAGAGCACTGGATTTTCTACATTTTCTTTTAAACAACCAGTCCCCCAGACCTCACGTCCTCCTTACCCAGCACCCAGACACACTTACTCCTGTGCACACACCATCTTCATATCCATACAGATATCCGCACATACCCCTTTACACCTGGATGAGCTCTTGCCACACACATACCATACTCAGCCTTCCCATACAACATTTGCTCATCCGCACAATGTACATGCATTGTACACCCTTCCATACCACCCATTTGCCCACAATGACAGCACACTCACTCTCCCATTCTCTTACCACAACACATGCTCACCTGAATGGACTTGACTACACAGCACATTTATCTTCTCCCTACACCCACGCTAGTGCACTCAAACCCAGTCTCACTCTCAACCTCCAGCCCAAGCCTTTAAAGGCTTTCTGTGCAGAGAGTTTTCTTGGTGACTTTTAGAACCTCTCTTACAGTAATTGTGGGGCTGAGGGCCAGCAACTTGTCTTGCTTTCTCCTTTCCTTCCTTCCTTCCTTCCTTCTGCTCTGTGCAAGTGACAATCCAAACACAGTTGTTTATTTCTTTTGTTTCCACAGAATCCGATCTGTCTTCCTTAATGTTATGCAGCTTGGCACAAGCACTCCAGGTGGGATGAATCCACTTCAGTGCCCTGCTCACACCCTTGGCTGCTCCTTTTGCTAATGAACTGCAAACAATTGTGTTCCTCCTGTTCAACCTTCACCCTGCCCGATGTATCCATAATCTAAATATAGGCCATAATTATTCCACTAGTGTCTCTAGACCCATTGAGAGGACTGACAGTGGCAGAGGTTAGGAGACCCTTTGCACCCGTAATATATTCCCTTAACCACTTCTCTGCCATTGGTGGTTACAATCACTGCAGCTACTAACGAACATCTGGGGTTTGTTCTTTACTATTCAAGATCTGTTTGCTCCATAGTCTTTTTGGTCCACATGTAACCAAACCACAGATTAGTCACTTTTCTTTACTCCAATGTGAACATTCCATTTGTATATTTGGCTGCACAATCAAATTACAAGTGCAGAAATGCTTCTTGTCAAGACAGCAATCTATACCTCTAACTTCACCTGCTGATAATGCCATTGCCTGATACAGTGAGTCCATGAATCCAATTGCTGGGCATGTGGCTTTTCCCAAAATAGAATGTCCTGAAAGTAGGAGTCAGTGTTCCATGTTTTAACATGGTTCTGTGGAACAAATAGTTGAATATGGGCATTTGACTTAGGGCTGCATAAGTGAATAGTGTGTGTGTGTGTGTGTGTGTGTTGAGGGGGGGGGGGGGGACTAATCTGTGCTTTAAGTAATCTGATGCCAAATCATTTAGAGAATGTAAATTGAAGTGGAAAGATGCCACTCATGGCAGGAGGTCACCTGTCAGACATTCCCCAGTGGCGCTCACGAAAATTCTTGTGCAGGACTGCTAATAAATAAATCTCCCATTCTGCACTTCTACCACTCCTTCTATCTGAGGAACTCAAACACTAAGGATAATATTATAGCACTAACTGACCATTGATTTGAAGGGGTCACAAAATGGTCCTCAGTTAAGTGTCTTAATGCTCCATTGATGTGAATATTATCTCCATTTTACACACTGATAAGCTGAGGCACAGAGAATTTCAGTGACAAATCAATAGCTGAACTGTCATCTTGTCAGTATTTGTATTGCAGTAGCTCCCTGTGATCTCAACCATGAGCAGGGTCCCAGTGTGCTGGGTGAGCACAGAAGAGGCGTTTATAATTTAATTAACAAACCATAGAAGAGGACAGAGAAGGGTGGATGAGAATAGTTAGTGGAATCTTATGGTTGTTTAAGCCACCCATGTGCATAACGTGGTGGTCTTATATAATGTATGATAGCTAAATTGTTGCATTATCAGTCAGTGAGTGGAATGTCTTATTTGTACATTTCCTAGCGGACAGGAAAGTCCCGAACACAGGTCCTGAAGCTGTGGAGCACCGTAAATAGTTTATTGCAGTATGTTTATCAAACCACATGAATATACAGAGAGGGAGGAGCAAAATACAAGACTAGATCCTGTCCCACTGAAGTCAATAGCAAAACTCTAGCTGGGAAGTTACTGAACACAAAGTTTAGAAATGGGGTGGAAGTGTCTTTGTGGTTCCCCCCCATGAATAAATGACCAAATTGGTGACAAGCATGATGCAGATACTTTAAAAAATGAAGGTGATATGTGAAAAACTGAAATAATAAATATTAAGAAGAGAGAGCAAGTTCCAGAAGAAAATAATTATGTGGACTAGCTCCTTTAGAAAATTTCCCCCTTCAAAAGGGAGCTGGGGAAGAGAAGGTGTATGAATGGCAGCTTTTGGCAGGGTCACATTTGAAACATCTGGCTGTGAAAGATAGAAAACTCAGCCAATTCGTTTTGAATAACAGGCACTGCTCACCAAGACTGAGAGTAACTGTGCATTCCAATGAAACTCGCCCGAACACTTGGAAGTGATCACGGGAAGAAGAATGTCAGGGAAAAATGGGACGGGTTTAAGATTGTTAAAGTCAGAATTGGTCAATCTGGCTTCAATTTAAATAAAAAAAAAAATACACACATGGAGCTGCCAGAAACCAACCAATGCTTAGAAAATGAAAATTCCAGCATGGCTAAGCAAGGGGAGGCATTTAAGTATCATTAACAATCAGAGAGGCAAATAAACAAACAGGACCCAAATGAAGACAGTTCATTAGCAAAATATGATAGACTTTGGCAGGTCTTTACAAATGCTATAGTCAGCCAGGGGGAATGGATTGAATCGGACTAAGTGATGGGGTTTGAGTTGTAGATCTGTTCACCAAAGATTTGCAGCGTACTTTGGAAAGGGCCCTGAACAGACCTGACCAGTTTACCCTTCTTGGGCGAAATCGCATAGGAAAGGAATACTGAGCTATTGTGAAGACATTAACTGCTGGATGTCACATAAACCACAGCTCTAGCACAATAACTTGCACTGTTTTCCAGAGCTGGGTCTGAGATGTTCTGGGTTCAAGTTAACCCCAAGCTTGGGTGAGGGGGTTGGGCCTCATCTCTACGTATTGAGGACAAGGACACATAAGGCTAAAGTTTGCTATGACTTGCATCTCAAGCAACTCTACCGAAGTCAATGGAATCACATGGGGTGTGTGTTAGACTTTGTATCAATCTGTTCTAACCGTTTCCTTTCCATGCATATTGATTAGGTGCAATTTGGTGCCTATATATTCTGGGTATAGTTTGTCACCACTCAAAAAATTCATATCATGCCAAAAACTAAGATTGGAGGGTGACTGGATGGCTGCGATGATTAGTGATAGGACACAGCTTCACCGGTTCAGATCACTAGGGACAATGGGCCAGATCATGCCACTTAGGCACAGCCCAGAGTAAGGGGTAGCATGGAGGACCTGTGGGGAGGGGTGCTTGGATAAGCATTTTTCTGTGATATTGTCTGCCAAATGAACAGCACTCTTGTGAGAAAGTTAATGCTGACCCTTTCAGTTTCTTCCTCTGCCATACGAAATTCCTGATGGAGGGTTCTGGGAGAAGCAGCCAATGGAGGGGTTGCTAGCCATGTAGCACCTACAAGAGTTGTGTTGCCAGGAAACCGAAGGGGACCGTTGACAGCAAAAGCCAGTATGAAGGCATAGGGCAGAGGTAGTTAACAGGTGAACTGCAGGCCAAATCTGGATGGCCAGATGCTTTTGAATGGACTGTGAAATCTTTTCGTATACTTATTAGTATCATTATTGTTATTGCAGTGTGAAAAATATTTCTCTGAAGTCTGGATCTTGACTATACCTTGACCAAGAAATTTGGACCTTGCCAAAAAATAACTGACTAGCCCGGGCATAGGGCCTCCATGGATACTGTAAAGAGGGATCTGCTGGCTTTAGTGTAGAGTTGTGGGCGGAAGGAAAGTGCATGAGTTTGGGGTGATCCATACATTCTTGATGTCTAGGCTTGATTAATGTAATGCTGAGTACCTAGGCCTGTAACTGCTGACCTTAACAACACTGCAGGGATTCAGAACACAGCAGCCCATCTGGGCAGCAGCACAGGCTCATGGGAGTCAATCCCCTCAGGGCTCTGTTCTCTTCACTGGTTCCCTATTGAATGCTGGCTGAAATTCAAAGTTTCAGTCTTCAGAGCCCTCCACGGGACTGACACAAATTACTGAAACTCCCTCACCCTCCATGAAATTAATAGGCAGCAGGAAGTATTTCTCCACACGCGTAAAGGGATGCTGTGAAGGCCAAAAGTATAACTGGATTCCAAAAAGAATGAGATCAGTTCATGGAGGATAGGTCCATCAGTGGCTATTAGCCAAGATGGTCAGGGATGCAACCCCATGCTCTGGGTGTCACTAAACCTCCAACAACTAGAAGCTGGGACTGGGCAACGGAATGGATCATTCCGTAAATGCCCTGTTCTCTTCAATCCCTCTGAAGTCCCTGGCCGTGGCCATGTGGGGCTACATGGACCATTAATCTGATCCAGTATGGCTGTTTTTATAGAATCATAGCCTCGTACAGCCAGCCTCAAGAGTGAAATCTGTGTGTGCAGGAGACCAAACTTTGTCTGTAACTGCCCCATCAATCTGAAACCCAACCCCAAAAGAGATCAGTGTGCACAAACCTCTGTGCATGCAAAACCTCTTCTGCAGCCAGCCTTCCCACAATATCAGGACACGCGCACACAAGCCCACTCCATGCTGACTAGAGGAGAGTGAGCAAACTTATGTGTGCACTTCATAATGCTGGGTGGTGCTCAGATACACAGTGATGGAGGCCATAGAACACAGAGAGACAGATAGTCCTAATGCCACATTGAGAGGAACATGAAGAGCACAGGAAAGAGTTGCAGGTGAAATGTCCCCCTCATCCCCGTCCAGCTGTTGTACCTATGCTTTGCACATTGAACCTCCTGCAGCTTCTGCTCAGGTGAAAGCACTTCTCCCTTTCCCTCTCTGCCTGATGGAAGAAATTCTGTATCACAGTTGCCAGCTCCCCTGGGTAGGGAAAAATAAGGCCCTCAGTATTTATTAATTTCCTATCCTAGGTTTTGTTTCCTTACTAAGAAAAAAGAATGAATAACAATGATTCATTAGGTCACTGAATCCTTTAAAATCCACAGTTGTTAAAGTGGAGGAAACAATGTTCAATCCTCTGTGTCTATCTGAGAAAATCCTCTTTCTTTCTCCAGACACTTTCTCTAGCATCTTTTCTTCTTTAAAAGAAAATGTCTTTCTTCTAAGCAATTAAACATTTAAAAAACGCCATTTTCCTCAATCATATTTTCCCATCTCCCCTTTCCTGGATGGCAATCACGTCCTCCAGCTCCCATGCTGGGAAGGATATTCTGCCACTGGTCACATCTGGTTCCCTGATGAGCTCCACAGGCAGCTGGACTGGAGTTGTTTTCTGGGTCAGATGACCTGTCTAGGTTGCCCTATCTTTCTGAACACCAATTCTTTCTGAATCCCTTTTGAGTCTAAGAATCTTTTATTTTTTTGAGCACTTTTATCTGCTTGAGAATAAACTTCTGCACAAATGCTCTTGAGATCAATATGCAGATCTTTATATGGTAAAAAAAGAGGTATTTCTTTGGGCAATCTGGTGGAGATTTTTTGTACTGACTTTTAGACTAGTCGCATACTGGTATGCATTCCTTTAGCATTAATGTTTCCTTTGGGACTCAAACCTTACAGAAATATGAGAATGGAGCATGTATGCAGAAGATATACTATGAAAGTAGCCTGCATGTACTGTGTGTGGAGAGGACATGCTGCAGCTTTATAACTAGAAAGGAGAATATGCAGTCGTCTTCTCGGTCAACTTTGACCAAAGCGTTCCTCCAAACGTTGTCTATTGTTTTCCTTTAGGGTTCAAAAAGCTTTTGTTGAAAATAACTCCTAGCAGGAAGATTTCAAAGTATACTCTATTAAGAAGAAAACTAACAAATGAGATAGCACGCATATATGATACATATGGTGAAATCCAGGGCCTATTTAAGTCAATGGAACCAGGATTTCACCAGTAATGGAGTAAGGATGAAGAAAACTATGACAATAGCGTTCAGAATAAACTTTAAAAATCAATCCACCAGACTGTATGTTGATTTAAAATCCTTAAGGATTACTGCCAGTTAAAAATCGTAGGGGTGTGTGTGTGTGTGTTTTTTCTTTTTCTTTCTTTTTTTTTTTTTTTTTTAACAAATCTCCTTGCTTGCATCATTTGAAACTGAAAGAAAAAAAATCAGATTTAATTTGTGGTCCACCATTTATGCTGTGTGTTTACTTTTTGCACTTTACTCCGTTTGGACAATGAAAATAGACTACCTAGTTTCACTTCCTGTTTCACATGTGCTAGGGCAATGTTGGGTTGCAAATACTGTTTGCACTGCTGCATATTCCCTTTATTTTTAAAGAAGCACATAAATAGTGCTGTTTGTTTTTATTAAAAAATATTTCCATTAGAACATATACAGAGAGAGCTTTCTAAACATAAAGACTTGTTTGCATCCAAACATAAAATTGTTTTTGTTTAGGTTAAAAAAAAAATTAAGTTCTTCAGTTGGTTCTATTAATTTGTGCAAACCCTTCCTCCTCCCCCCCCGCCAAAAGCCTAAACTGTCCCTAGATCAACACATCATTGCACTGTGTACACAGTTAATCTGATCAAATGAAAATGGTTAATGAGACTTGTGAATGGCAACACTTTCATTGAAATGGATGTTCATAAAAATGTGTTGATTTAGAGACTTAAAGGCCTAACACTGCAATCCTTGGGCAGTCAGCACTTGCTCTGAATTAAAAGGAAGCTTTGGGTGTTCAGGCACACGGTTTTTAACCTTGCCGTGCAGAGCCAGGCTGCAGGATCCATTAATAACTTTGTTTTAAAATTGATTACATTTGACACACAAAACTTCCAGAAAAAATTATTATTGGATTTTTTCCTTTCATATTTGGGTTGTTCAGAAAGGAATTTCACATGGAACAATAATAATAATAATATATTAAACTAGGCACATCTCTGTCGAGACTTAATTGAGGAAATTAAATTTTCTTTTCTAATTGCATTCTGTTGGTAATCTAAAGTAATTCTGTCTGGTCTGTCTAATTCGGCAATAAAAGAGCCTGGATGTTGGAGCGGTGCACAAGAATGTAGCCCATGTTTAAAGGCTTCTTTACTGCCTAGAAGGACAGTAACTGAAAGCAGAATAACTAAAAACTCTCTCTGGTTTCATTTGATGTTACCCACTTAACAAGTCCTTACACCTCTGTCCACATGAAAAAGCCCATGCTCCACCAATCTTGGGAAAATTGAGTTTGGGTAAAAAAAATGGAATTAATTTTGTTTCACTCTAAGCACTTCCCTTATGTTTCAGATTTTGTACTGATGGACTGATGATATAATTTGCTTTAAAACCAGGTGGCCTCTTAGTTTCCATCTGGTGTGTCTATTACTCTGTCTCTAGTGAGAAGCATAGCATAGCTGTGCAAGCATCTGTACCCATGAGAGAAAACTCTTTACATTATCAAAAATGTTCAAGGAGATAGTATATACTCTTGCAACATCTTAAGTATCAGACATATTAGGGACTTGAGCCTCTGGAAGAGTCTTGTCTACATGTGCCCAAACTGACTACACAGCTGAGTTTACATTAGAGTTGTGGAAGAAACTTTCGCAACAAAACTCCAACCCAGTCAAATTCCCCTGGTCAATGGTTTCAGGTCCTATTGATGCAATTGCCTTCAAATTACACAAACCTTTTGCTATATCTTCTTGTCTCTGGATTCCAGAGGTGGCATTGTTTTGGCAAAAAGTTTGCTTGAAACTAGGAATTTTAATTGATAAATTACTGAGTTTAAGCCAAGATTTGTCATGAAGTTTCAGATTAATGCAAAATAGAAACTTATCTTGGACCTTATGAAACCACACAAGTTAAACCTACAGGAAAAAATAACTTATTCTAACCAAAATGTGTCGGGTAACAGGTTCTACACAGAACTGATTTACATGCTGTGGTCAGACTGTCTGCAAAGAGAGGTGGCTCTTCTACAAATCTAATATGATATTCTATTTAGACTGTAATGTAAGAGAACATTGGTTTAGGAAGGAGGGCAGGGTTGTCTGTGTGGGGGGTATACAGTGCCTAGCGTAGTGGCACCCCAATCTCAGAGGCAGGCCTGTAGATACCACCTCAATGCAAATAATAAATAACAAATAGAAGATGTTATTGATAAAGTACCTTGGATATTGTGCATTGGGACTGTCCTCTCAAGCCAACTCTAGTCCAGTTGCAGGGTATCTAAAATAATTCTTAAACATAAGAGGTTTAAGGAACAGAGCAGGTGGGATATAACTGATAATTTTGTCACAAAGTGGGGGAGTTTGCTGTGTGCTGAATGTTCTGCCCCAGCCGCCTATCATCCTGTGTTAATAAACCAGTCTGGTTTGACTGGCCACATTGTCTGGTATGTCAAATCCACATGCAGGGTAACAATAACATATGATGAGAAATACTCCTTTTTAGGAGAAAATACAAATGGAACCATTGGAGTGGAATCAAAGGTGAGAAATCAAGAATACGTTAAAACTGCCCCTTAGAGCTGTATAGTTACACCCAAGCCCCAAACAGTGCTCCTTTTGCGGCACTCCTTGAGAATTAAAGAGCTGCTTCAAAGTTACCCTTTGTCTGAATTTCACCGTTAGACATACATGTGAGGAAGATGTGTTGAAATCAAACAGGAGTGGGTATTGTGGGAAAGATGGAAAACCCTGCCTAGCTGATGCATACATGTATCTATCACTAATGTTAAAAAGCATAATGCCATGTGTGACGGTTTATGGGATACCCAGAACTGAGAGTCACCCTCTTACCCCCGGCCTCCAGTGTGAGGGAGTCTTGCTTGTGGTAACTGGGTGTTAGCTCCCTGACACTGCCAACTTGTTAGTCACTCAAGGATTTGCCGCTGGGCTATGCCAGCCTTGTCTTTGTCTTGCAGGTTAACAATAGGTTAGGGTTACCATACATCTGGATTTTCCCGGACATGTCCGGCTTTTTGGGCTTCAAATCTCCGTCTGGGGGGAAATCCCAAAAAGCCGGACATATCTGGGAAAATAGGGAGGGAAGGCCCGGCAGTGCTCAGCCGGGCCCGGGCCCAGGCCGGTGGTGCTCGGCAGGGGCTGGGGCCGGGAGTGCGGGGCCTGGGGCGGCGCGGTGCTCGGCTGGGGGCCAGGGGCGCGGGCACTTGGCTGGGGGCCAGCACCCCAGGGCCCGAGCCGGGCAGGAGACGCTGGGGCCAGAGCCTCTTGGCCTGGGCCGGCCCGCCGCCGGAGGGAGCCGCTCGGCCAGGGGGGCTGGACTGGGCCGCGCTGCACCCTGCCCCAGCCCCAGCCCACCTGCTGCCTCCTCCCTGTTTCAGGCTTCCCGCGAACATTTTGATTCGCGAGAAGCGGGGGAGGGGGAGGAGCAGGGGGCGGAGCGTTCAGGGGAGGGGGCAGAGTTAGGGCGGGGCTGGGGGCGGGAAGGGGCAGAGTTGGGGCGGGGCCGGGGCCCCATGGAGTGTCCTCCTTTTTAAAAATTAAAATATGGTAACCCTACAATAGGTGAGCCCCAATCCCCAAATCTCTTTGAATCATTCCTCTGTGATATCCAGCCTGACACTGGCTACTCACAGAAATCCCAAATCTTCTGCAACCGAAGGAAACAGTGTGACCCAGTTTAGTAGTTTTACATTAAATCACTGCTCCTGTTTAACTGTGAGCACTTATAAATTAACTTACTTCCGTTTTATTAAGAAAGAATGGAGAGTTCTCTAGAAACAAGAGAGAGAAGACTGGTAGAAACTTATTTACAATACGAAACAAAATCATAAAGCGTGAACCTGGGTCTACACCTAAGTTACCTTTCCTATCTAATAAAGTAGTTTTCTCCTCAAAGTTCAGGCTGTTGCAGAGCTGGCTGGCTGGAATCAGGATCCAATTTTTCAGGAGAACCAGGATGTCTCCTCAGTGAAAGGATGTAGAGTATCTTTCCCCCTCCTCTGTTATACTGAAATAGTCTTTTGTCTTTATTCATAGACAGGGCAAACTGGTCTTCTGTAATGTTCCTTTTTTACCTCCAAGTGGCTTTGATTGTTTGCAGTTGTCTGATGGTTTTCCATTGATAGTCTTGGGAAGGAATAAGGCTAGACAACTGAGCCTTGCATTACCTCACTGACTAAACATGGCAGGATGACCGCTCCTTTTCGAATCGGCCATCATCAAGACTTTTTATCTTCTGATGACAAACTTCTACTCCAAGTCCATAAAGTATACTTTCCATATAGTTACATTATTCCTTAATATTACCTGTACATACATCTCACAATGATTGTCTTGATAGTCATAAGCTTTATGTAGATACCTTACATATTACTTTTTATGGGTAAATATACTGCAAGACATGTTTGGTGTAATGAATTTGTCAGCTCTGAGAGTTGTTTGCAAAGAATAGGGGACCGTTTGACACTTTAGGCCAAGTTTAAAACTAGAAACTTTTGCTGGTATAGCAATTTTGGTTAGGGGCATGATTGTGTTGCACCATTTCTATACCTGCAAAAGCCCTAGTCTAGATGTAGTTATATTGGCATAAAGTGCTTTTGCTGGTATAATTTATTTTGATTATCAAACTTGTATAAGCTATACTAACAAAAGCATTTTTTTTGTCTGTGTAATTTGTATGCATGTGCCCTAGGAAGGTTTTTATAAGAATATACCTGTGTAACTATACCAGCAAACTGTTTTGAGTGTAGACTAGAATTTAGTTTACAAAAACATAATTTTACAAACAAAATGTATTTTTCACCATATAAACTGTTTGGCAAAGCTGGGTGAGAAGCATAAACAATGAAATCAGAGTAGTTAATTTCACTTCTATTTCTAGTTAATTTCACCTTTGGGTTCTCTTTCACTAGTAAAAAAAATGCTATCACATTTAGTTTTAAAATACAGCAGAGGGATGTTTAAATCTCTGCTTCTCTACAAACTAGTATTTTATTTAAAAAAAAGAAGAAAAAAACATCATGGAAATATTTCTGTTCCTTGTGTTTTGAAAAATCATATTGAATGTATAGCAAAGCCCAAATTTTAGATTTGGACTAAGGCTCCAATCCTCTACCCACTTATTCAAGGCTTACTTTTATAAAACTAGTCCTGTTGACTTCAGTGGAACTACTTCCATTGTCCTTAATATTGAGTGCATGTGTGCTTGTAAGATGGGGCACCTCATTTGAGTGTCTTTTGAATGGACATTATGTACATACATCAATAGGAAAAGAAAAATGTAAATGTTGGGGAAAGAAATTCTAAATATATGACTTTGCCTTTGTTGCAACTAATTTCTAACCCTCTCACTATCACTGCTCATTTCCTGTTAAGCACAGAGGTGGAGGGGAATTTTATCTGGATCAGAAGGGGGAAACAAAAGGTATAAATTAACAAAATGACTAGGTACATATGTGCACCCTGTCACTCTCAGGGGGAAAAGACGTGAGCATTGTCTCCTGACCTATAAATCATTTGAGAAAGTAATTTTCTGTGGGAGTAAAGGTGACGAGACTGTGATGGTGGTGGGAGGGAATTTCTAATTTTGTTTTCCACAGTACAGTTTTGCTGTTGCTATGACTCATCTTAGGATGTGGAAAAACCCACAAGTTAAAAACAGAAGTTAAACAAACTTGCAGGTAAATTTCTATTATTTATATCCGTAGTTCAGTATTCAGGTCCATTCTGGCAGGATTTAACTCTCCCTTGTAGAATTCCCACAGCCCGTAGGGCCCTAGCTGCTGTTAGCCCTAGGGCGGGAGCACCCACAGGCTTTGGGGTCCTGCTGTGTCAGGCGCTGTACAAACGCTGAGGGCTCAGGAGCTGTTCCCGCTTGTGGGCATGGCTCACGCAAGCCCCAGGACAGTCTCCTAGCCGGTCCCAGGCAGAGAGCTGGGGGTCCGGTACATCCCCCCCCCTCGCGGAGGGCCTCCCCTTGCACCCCCGGTTCCCCCAGTGCCCCTCTGGGCGGCCTGTGCCCTCCCTGAGCGAAGCCTCAACAGGCTTGGCGCCGCCGTGCTCCCCCTCCTCGGGCCGGACCCCTTCGCGCCCCGGGGGTGTCTGTCCGGGCTCCCCGGGCCCGTGGGCTGGGGCGGGCGGAGCCGCCGGGGAGGGGCCCTGCCCCCACCCCCAGCTCTGGGCCCGGGCCAGGCCGGCGCGCGCTCCCGGGCGGCAGGGCCTGCGTGGCAGCCGGGGTGGCGCGCGCCCGCGTAGGGGGAGGGAGCCGAGCAGGAGGCGCGGGCCCGGGTGGGGGCGTCGGGAGCGCGCGGCGAAGTTGTGTCCGGGACTCGCTGCCGCGGACTCGGAGCGGGGCTGCGGGACTCGCCGCAGGTAAGGGGCCGCCGCGCAGCCCGGGGCTCGTCCCCACGTCCCCGGCTCCCGTGGGGTCACCCTGACCCCGCGCGCCCGCGGCGGGGCCCTCCCGGGAGGCAACAAGTGTGTGAGGGGGTGTGTTCTGCTGTGTGTGTGTGGGGGGGTGGGTGGTGGTGTGGTATGGTGTGCTCTGCGTGTGCGCCGTGTGTGTGTGTGGTGGTGGTGTGTTCTCTGGGTGTGGGGGGTGGTGTGTGGTGTGCTCTGCGTGTGCGCCGTGTGTGTGTGTGGTGGTGTGCTCTCTGGGTGTCTGTGTGGTGTGGTGTGCTCTGCTCTGTGTGTGTGTGTGTGTGTGTGTGGTGGTGGTGTGCTCTGTGTGTGTGGTGTGCTCTGTGTGTGTGTGGTGTGCTCTCTGGGTGTCTGTGTGGTGTGGTGTGCTCTGCTCTGTGTGTGCGCCGTGTGTGTGGTGGTGGTGTGCTCTGTGTGTGTGTGTGTGTGTGTGTGTGGTGGTGTGCTCTCTGAGTGTGGGGGGGTGGGGGTGTGCTCTCTGTGTGTGTGGGGGGTGTGTGCTCTGCTCTGGGTGGGTGGTGAACTGAGCCCCTGGGACCAGGCATGGGGCTGGCCACTGTCCTGCCTGGGCCGGACAAAGGCGTGTGGCACATGGGTTGGCCTGTGGGGGCCTGGGGAAGGCCGGTGGTAGGGAGCATGTGGACTGGCCACTGTCTTGCAGGGCCTTTGGGGAAGGCACGTGGACTTGCTGCTGTTCTGCAGGGGCCGGGGAAGGTCCATGTCGCAGGAGAACAGGACTTGCTGGTCTCTCCTTTTGGGACACCTGTCTCCATTCTGTCCTTTTTTTTTAATGTATTTAGTGGCCAGGTTAGGGACCAGCTTGGGTGTAATGCTCAGGAACAGTATTCTGCAGTCATTCCCGCTGCCTAAACTTGCCTTCCTTTGTTCCCTTAGATGGTGTCTTTGTGTAGCATCCAAGCAGGGGTTTGTGGCATCATTAGGAGAAAAGGACTAGAGTCATAGAGTTAGACAAGGAAAAGTCCTCTGAGGACCTATTACTTCTTCCCACCCTCTACAGAGCTAGTGCAGGGATATTTCCTAATGTATATTTTTGTGCTTTGTTCATTCTAAACGTTCCAGGCAAATAGGACTTTAACCACTTCCTCTGGGAGACTAGTCCATAACAGACTAGATTGGACAGTGGTTCTCAACCCGAGGTCTGGGGTGCCCTGGGGGACCACGAGCAGGGGTCCGCTGAATAGGGACAGTGTTAGAATCGCTGGGGCCCAGGGCGGAAAGCAGAATCCCATTACAGGGCCTGAAACCCAGGGCTCTGAACCACATAATTAGGTGTTGAAGCCGAAGCCTGAGCAATGTAGCTTCACGGGGGCCCCTGTGGCGTGGGGCCTCAGGCAACTGCCCTGTTTGCTACCCCTTAATGCAGGCCCTGTCTTTTATATGCAGAAAAACAGTTGTTATGGCACAGGTGGGCTGTGGAATTTTTATAGCATGTTGAGGGGGCCTTAGAAAGAAAAAGGTTGACACCCCCTGGACTAGAACTCACTGTCAAGAATAGCATCATAGTGTCACAGAGTAATGTGGACTGGGACTTGTGGACTGGGAGCATGTGGACATCAGTCTTAATGTAGCGGAAAGAAACAACGTAAATATGAGAGGCAGAGAGAGGAGGAGGAGATAAGTGATCTTTGAAGAAATTTGAGAAGTGTTGAGCGATAGTGCCACGGCTCCCTTTGGCCGTGTGACTTTCCCTGTTTACTGCAACTCTTGATTTTGGGACTAACCCATATCTGGACAAATCTGAGAAGAGTTGAAATGACACCAAAATGCAGTTTTTTCCTCTCTTGGATGAAGGTTTGTTGATCTATAAGTGCTGTTAGGAAAGGTGTTATTAGACAACATTGCTTCTGGAGTTAAGCAAGGTTAAAATTACTTTAAAAATAGGGCTATTTGTGTGGTTTTATGTGGGTTGGTGTCAGGTTGCAGTTTTTTTTTTTTTTTTACATTAGAGATGGTGGTGCTGCCAGATACATATGCCTTAGCCAGTGATTCCCACATATTTCTATTCTGATCTGGAAGAGAGAAATCACCTCATGTAATAGGTCCTCTACTATCCTCTAAAACAGTGGTTCTCAACCAGGGGTATGTGTACCCCTGGGAAGTGCTCAGAGGTCTTCCAGAGGGTACATCAACTCATTTAGATATTTGCCTAGTTTTACAACAGGCTACATAAAAAGCACTAGTGAAGTCAGTACAAACTAAAATTTCATAGACAATGATTTGTTTATACTGCTCTGTATACTATACACTGAAATGTAAGTACAATATTTATATTTCAATTGATTTATTTTATAATTATATGGTGGTAATGAGAAAGCAAGCAATTTTTCAGTAATAGTGTGCAGTGAGACTTTTGTATTTTTATGTCTGATTTTGTAAGTTTTTAAGTAAGGTGAAACTTGGGGGTACACAAGACAGATCAGACTCTTGAAAGGGGTACAGTAGTCTGGAAAGGTTGAGATCCACTGCTCTAAAAACCCTTACCTTCTCTATTGCCTTCTCTTCTGTGGGGTTGTGGGCCATGAATAGAGCTCTGCAATCACTGGTTAGTCTATGGACTCTAGTCTGAGATCTTCTCTACTGCCAGACACTTTCCATTTGGGGACTTTTCTGTTTATTGTTTTTTAACATTCTGCTGAACATTTTAAGGGAGGGGAACCTAACTAGTCTTAGAGTGCTTTATTTTATGTTGTTGTTAAATGGCGTATAGTTTTTCTGGAATAAAATCAGTACATTTGGAGACACAAAATCTCTCTGTAGTTGGAATATTTGATTTGGGCTGAACAGTGAAATGCCATTTTCTTTAACATGTTCTTCAATCCAAAGTGTGATTTGCACTATTTTAGAATGATGAACAGCTTTCTAAACAACTCCATCTGTCTGTGTATTTTTATCAATGAGAGTTCTACGGTATTTCACAGAATAAATAATCTGATAGGAAATACTATGACAATTGAAAGTTCGGTGATGCAGATTCCTTATATGAACTTCTTCCTGTCCTCCCACTGTCTCCTTTAATATTTTATGAAGCAGTACAAGGAAACATTTAATGTACGTGACATTTACACTGTGTTGATATTTTGACATATTTCTTGACACTGAGTCAAACTTTTATTGTCAGAATAATTTTATTCCTGTGGATTTTCTGTCTAAGGACAAAGTTCTTTTCTGTTTGTGGAACTTGTTTTAGGCTAGGGCTGCTGTACTATTTCCTATGGCTTACATTTTAAAAATAATGGGGGATGGGTGGAGGACGCCTTCACTGTAATGGAAGAGAAGTATTTCCAGTGAGAAGTGAGATTTCAAAATGCATGTGATTTTTTTTACAACCCAAGGAGGAACTCATTAGTACAAAATCAACATTTTTTCCTCTGTTTTAATAATCTCAGTTATGGGTACTAACATGCAAAAACAGTCACCCTCCTTCATCTCCATGAAAGAAATATAATTCAACTAAGGAGAAGAATTCCAGGAAAAGAATGTCAAAATAACTTGATTGTGGGTTTTGTTCTGGTTACAGTGTTCTAAACTGTTCAGTTTTTCATTAAAGTTTATGAAATTTCCGTTTTGTTTAGTTCTGTGAAAAGTGGGCAAAGTTAATAACAATTCAAAACCTCTATGCCCATGTCTGCCCTGGAAATTGAGTTTATTTATAAAACCTGCTTTTCCCCTCCTGCCTGACAGTCACTGTTCAGGTGTATGACACACATGTATACTTTGTACTGAATACTTTGGGCCTAAATTGTCTTTTCTAAGCGCTCCCCATAAAGGAGGAAGAGCAGCAGTAGCAAATTATCTGAAACTTATGTTTGTGATTTACCTAACTAAGTCCTTTTTGGTTTTATTCAGAGATTATTGATGTCTTGAAAGGCTTTAAATGGAAGAAGAACGAGGAGTACTTGTGGCACCTTGGATATGCTCAAATTTATTTGAGCATAAGGTTTCATGGGCTAAAACCCACTTCGTCGGATGCATGCAGTGGAAAATACATCCGATGAAGTGGGTTTTAGCCCACGAAAGCTTATGCTCAAATAAATTTGTTAGTCTCTAAGGTGCCACAAGTACTACTCATTCTTTTTGCTGATACAGACTAACACTACCACTCTGAAACCTGTTTAAATGAAAAATATTTCTTGCACTGTGTGGTCTAGTCACATAAATTACATAGTACTATATAGTACTCTGAGCACCGGACTAAGAGCCAGAACCTCTTGATTCCGACTTTTCCTTCAACCTCTCCACCTCAATTTCCTCACCTGTAAAATGTGAATATTTCAGCTCCAAAATGTACTGTGAAGATTAATTAGGTGATATGCATATAGAACTTTGAAGATGGGAGGAGCCATAAGTGCTAAATATCTTTTACCTCAAGGCACCGAAAAAGTGATTTCAACAAGCAAACATAAAAAATCAGATGATGCAAACTAGAACAGTCAGCAGAGTAAATAGGGTAAGAAGTGAAAAATAGAAACATCTTCAATTTATGTTTAAAGCAAGAAAAGTCATCAGTGTGCATGTTGGAAGGGATGAGGGAGTTGCATTACACAAGAAAAACACAAGCAAAAGCTGAACAATGAATTACAGAGCTGTGGACATCAATGTAAGATCTAATACTGAGCAACAAAACAGTCTTTAATGAAACAGTCTTTAGTTGGGAGACACAGCATCTCAGAAACCAGATTAGTCTTATAACTATATGTGTGATTTAAACATTTTCTAACTTACTGCTGTTAGATTTGCATGATGTGGAAGAAGCAGTTCATGGCTCTGACAGTTGTGAAACTTGGTTTCCTCTCTACCAGATCAGAAATCAATGGAAGTTCATTACAGAAAACAGGCTGGCTTTTAATATTTAAACAAACTTTCCTTTTTGCATTGTGGCTTATCACTAGGAGGTTACTCAACATGTTAAGGTCAAGATAAAAATCATGTATTAACATTCTTAACATATTTAGAATTTTACATTGAATTTCAGTACATTGATTGTACTTCATAGAGAGAGAGAGAGGCATGATAGTGTGGTCTGAGCAGAGACTTAGGAGCCACTACTATTGAAGTCCAGTTCTATTTCTGACACACACTCCCCCTTTTGCCTTGGAAAACCATTTAACCTTTGTCTGTTTTCCCCATGTATATATGGAAGAAAATAATTCAGCGTTGCTTACCTACCTAATAGGGTGGTTTTGTTTAAAAAAGAAAAATTGCTTGTACAGCTCTTTGAAGATAAAGTTCTAAGTTTTTTTTTTACCAAACATAGCAAATATATTTAATAGTAATAAACTCTATTGTACATAAGTCTTTCATGCCAATATAAATTTCTAAAGTGGATGGATGTTTAAATGTGAGGTTAGTCGTGAGCACCATTGTTAGCATGTGGATCATTTTGGGAGTAAAGTGGATGTCACTAGCAGCTTTCAGCTTGTAGCTGCCAGTCATCTGGACACCATGTGTGTCTGCTTGTGAAACACTTTCAGCAAGTAACTTCATTCTTCTGCTTGGGATCTTAAAGGGGAGGACTTGTGAAAAACTCACCCGTCTGCTGCATAAATCAGGTGCTTCATAAGCTACAGGTTCCTATGGGACTAGTTTATTTAAAGACAGTAGCAAGGAATCTTAAAGAAACATTTTTGGGAATGCCCAGGGTGTTGATCCACTACTATCCATGTTTGATGGCATAAATGAACTCCAAATATTTAGATTGGTCAGAATCAAGTACTAGTATTGTGTCTGTTTGCCAGAGAAGCTGAATTTTTTTAAGGTCCAGTCGACCATTAGTTTAACTTCCCGACACTGTGTTTAGAGAGAAGTACTTTGGGCGTGATCTAGCGAGCTGATGTCTGCTTTAATAAGATCCTTAATTTAAAATTTAAACGAAAAAGTCAACATGGGGTAAACATCCGATTTTCTTTCTGTCTCTATGTGCAGTAACATCAAACACTAAAGATTTATATTTTACATAATGTTGATCCAAAGAACACCCAGATATTTTATCTTTGGTATGAAGGGTGGAATCTACATTTCTATTCAAGATTTCAAAAGGTTATGTGTTGTTAAACTGTGCAAAGCTCAGTTAATATATAAAGTGCATGGATTCTTTGGCTATGTCTACACGACAGCTTAGGTTGGTATGGCTTATGTCGCTCACAGGTGTGAATCAACCCCTCCCTCCCCCCCAGTGACATAAGTTACACCAACATACGTGCTGGTCTGGACAGTGCTATGTCAGCGGACGAGCCTTTGGATAGAGCATCTTCACAGACATGGTGCAACAGTGCAGCATGTGTAGACAAGCCCTTTAATGTCCACGTGGAACAGAAACGTTTTTAAGGTCTCATCTGAAAGCTACATTGGAGGGTATGTTAAGAAGTTGCCCTTAAAAGATCAAGAGGCCTCCAATAGTCTTTGCTTCTGTAATTAATCCATTAAACTTTAACATGTTCTCTCCATACCACCATTCTATTTGCAAAGTTTATAGTACAAACGCACAATAATACTTAGTACATACTTGCTGCTATTCATTAGTAGATCTCAAAAGTGCTTGAGAAGGCTGGGTAAGCAACCCCAATTTACGGTTCGAGAAACAACAGCAAAGAGAGGTGAGGACCTGTCCAAGGTCACACGTGCTGGGAACAGAACTCAGAGTGCTGTCTTCCAGTCCAGTGCCCTTGTCTCTGGACCACACTGTTCATACAAGTTCTCAGAGGTCCCATTACAGACCCTTGTTATGAAAACAAATTAAGAAATAGTGAGATGAAAATACAATAAGTTTTGTAGATATTCATGTACCACTTGTCTTTAAAAGCCACCAGCTTTCTTCAGGAAACATTCAGGCTGCAAAAGCTGTATGGTTCTGCTGGGACTTTTTTGTTACACACCATATGTATTCAGCCAGAACTGTGTTGGGAAGCTTGCAAGTTTGTCTCCCCTTAGTCCTTGAGCAATAATGAGCCATTGGGATGATGCATGGAGGAATAACCAACATGGGAATGTTTAGGTTGGACTTCAGCAAGGAATTACTAACAATAAATTGTGGTAGTTTATGGAATGGTCTCTTCAAGGAAGATGTGAGATCACTATTGCAGGGTTGTTCAGACCTGGACTAGACAAGACATTAGAGCATTTTCTTTAGGGAGCAGTTGTTCACTGGCTGGAAATGATCTAATAGGTCTTTTCCATTTCTAAATAATTCTATGATTCAGGTTATATTTTGATATCTTTAATGGTAGAGACAGGTATTTTATTGGGTGTAGGAGTGGGGTATGTATTGAAATAGAGTGGTGGTGGTGGCCCAAATGATAAAGTTCCAGGCAGTTTATTAGTACATAACCTTTTGAAATCTTGAATACAAACGTAAATTAAAAACTGCTCTTAAAGCAAAACTCTACTGTGGCAGATTCTAATCCCTACATTTAAATTATAGAGTAAATCAATATTTGTTGAAAAGTGCCTTAAATAAAACATGTATAATAAACAGTAAATAGGAAGCTTCTGTTTTGATTCTTCTGTAGTGTAGGAAATGGGGAATGAATATCCTACTTGAATGCGTGGCAAAATAACTCTAAAAGTTGTAAGACAAGATTTCTTTAAAAGAAAAACTAAACCAACAGCTTCCTGATGTTAACTGTGGTTCAGACATGGCAGTTTGTATAGATACAAATCTTTATGTGGCTGAGCTGTTCTTTTTGTATCTTGACTTATTTTTACATGTGAATTGTTTTGGATCAAATTAAGATTACTTTACATTCTAACCTGGGCTGAGTAGTTAAACATCTGTACCTATGGTGCCACAGTTTTACATGCCTGAGAAATCTCTGGGGTTCAGTTTTGGTTTTCGAATACATTTTTTAATGTCCAAAATAAACTAAAAGATAAATTTTCATATTTTTTAAAATGTAAAATAATTTCTAATGACAGTATTTAACATAGCCCACACCCTGCAATTAGAACTATCATGGCGTAGCACAACTACGTTAGAAATTGTATTTTATTAAGTGGGACAGATGTTTTTAAAGTTATTTATGCAATGTTTACTTTGGTTTGGTGCTACTTTAAGTGTCTGGTATCATCATAGATTCCAGCCAGTGAGCAGCTGCCTGTCACAGATGGGAGAGAAAAAAATTTCCCCCTTGCTGCTTGTTTCCAAATAGGTTTTCATGCAAAACCAACAGTAATATAATGAAAGCATCTTAGTCAAATTCATATTTGCTATTATTTATTTAGGTAAGGTAGGCAACAGACCATTTCTAGGACAAAATATTGGTGAACTAAAATAAATTATTTACTGTCATTCTGATTAACCTTAAAGTGTCAGCAAATTTTTTTAGTACAAATCAGTCTGTACTAAGTCAGTAAATTAGTCAAAGCACACGTTAAATACTGAGTAAAACCTAGAAACTTTGTAAAATTGTTGCCATATGCTGGAAGTAAAATGTTTCTGCCTTGCAAGGCAGAGTGCATTACTTAATACATCTTTGTTAAGAAAGTGGATTTAGAAATACAGGTGACTTTATTTAATATTTATTTTGACACATTGACACATTGCCCAGAGCTGTTTAGAAAAAGTAATTCTTATTTGAAATGCAACTGGTGTCTCTACAGTGACGTTGTTACTGCATGTATTTCATATTTTTTCTTTCCATTCTTTTGCAGCACTTCTTGAATTATGTCTTATGATTTGGCTATGTTTTGCCCAAATGAAGATGATGCTGTGTTCTGTTTTTGTTTTATACAACAAGGTCAGATAGCCTGGAGAATTCTCGGGGAAATGTGTAGCAAATCCTTCTTTATTAACACTGACCCGTGCAGTAGAATGCAGACTTAAGAGGAGCAGATATGAAAATTGAGTATGTTCATGATTTTTTAGTTGGATCTCTTGCTCTGTTCAGCATTTTGAGATTGAATGTGAGAGCTCACGATGAAAAAAAATGGATAAATTATTTTATATTCATATTTTTAAAATTGAGTTAATGCACAGGACTGCATTAACTGAGTCTTAGATCATATGTTATAAAGTGATCTGATATGTTATTTTAATATTTGTGAATTAATATTACCTGACAACAGAAAATAGTGAAAATAGTTGTCAGATACTTGAACTAAACAAATTCACCAGTGTCATGAAATGCAGAAAATTGTAACATTTATTTTTTTAAAGGTTTAAATAATACTTGGCATATATGTCTACTTACTTACCAAGTTGGCGAGTTGTAGGCTGGAACCCAAGCAAGTTCACCCATAGCTGCTGCCTGTCACTGCCTGCCTCTGAGTCAGCAGCCTGCTCCTGGCTCAACTGGTGTAGGATGACTCAAGTTCCAGTTTTCTCTCTTTCCATAGAGCCAACTGTCCTCCTTGTGACCAGAGAGTAACTCTGTTCATTGAGTTTGAAGCCATAGTGGGAACTTAAAATTGAAGGACGAGAGAGTACTCTGGCTAGACTCTGTAACTGGTGATTCCTTTTTGGAATTTAAGCTAAAAAATGGATTGTAACAACACAGAAAATGGACATGGTTCATCAAAGAGGAAAACTGCCCTGCAGAGGATTTATAGAAAATTGGGTTTGTGCCCTCTTAGCTTCTGAGAGGTTTTTTTCCCTTCTGCTTCCTCCCACCCCAAATTAATAATAAATACGACTTGTTTTTTATTTAGAATGATCAGGAATATCAAGTCCCTGGTTTTGCTGAAGGACTCTGGGAATCTCAGGATGTGTGTGGTTTGTGAGCTCTTAAAGGGATGAAACTATAGAGTTTTTAACATGGTTTCTCCCAAGTGTGTATCAGGAATTGGACTAAAATGGTTGTTAAAAACAAACACCAAAAGAAGTTTAACAGTCTGACTAAAAATGTCTTCCCTCTCCGCAGCTCTGCTTTCATTCTTTTGAGTGGTGATAATTTCACTAGTTCTTCAGACACCATAGAGTCTTCAAAGGGAAGTGAGACTTACGTTTCTAATGGAGAAAAGAAGCAGAAATGTTATTTGTAACAATCTTTCAAGCTTTTTTATACAACATCAAGAGTCTGAAAATGAATAGCCTTATGTCTTTTCACTTGCAGGTCAGCTTTAATCAATTTGGAAAATCTAAACGGTGGCTTTGAGCTATTACTTCACTAAGAACCAGTGCTGCCTTGTGGGCATTAAAGTCACTGCTTTGTAGTAAATATGTTCTCTGTGTTTTCATAATCATTGTACTTAGAGTAAGTGCTTCTTGGTGAGTATTAAAAATCTGTTAATCTGTATGGTTATTTATACAGAAATTTTTAACTCACTTGAACTCCCTACTTCCTTCACAGATCAGCTACTGAATTTATAGCATCTTGTCAGTTGAAAGAATGTTACCATCCAAGAGTAAACAGTTGGTACAAAAACAACGAGGAGTCCGGTGGCACCTTAAAGACTAACAGATTAATTTGGGCATAAGCTTTCGTGGGTAAAAAACCCACTTCTTCTCCATGCATCTGAAGAAGTGGGTTTTTTACCCATGAAAGCTTTATGCCCAAAATAAATCTGTTAGTCTTCAAGGTGCCACCAGACTTCTCGTTGTTTTTGTGGATACAGACTAACACGGCTACTCCTCTGATGGTACAGTTCTCTACCTGTGTTTGCTTTAATTCTTGGAACACTAGGGAAAGCTGTTGCCTATTTTGTAACTTCTTGAGTGAGATTTATTTTAGTCTCTGCTTTGTTCTTTAAGGGGGGCTTTTATGATGATTTTTATTAACAGTTTTTGCTTGCACAAAAGCAGGAAAAGGGGAAAGGCAAGGGCAAGAAAAACAGCAGCAATTATATCAACAATCTCTGAAAAAGACCATTAATCATGTCACAACTGTTTCAACTTTTGCCATGTATGCATCGATTACAAAGCTTGAAAGAAGAAAATGGGTGAATTCAGTATTTGTTATAGGAAATGCTTCCCCTTGCCCTTTTCATCAGGATAAATCTTATAATGCTTCTATAGCCTTTAAAAAAAAAAAAGTTTGTCAGAACTCTTAAGGTTATCTTTTGGACACATGCTCATCTGTGGGAAGGTTTGGATTTTAATAGTTACGTAAAGGAAAGGATTGTTTGTTTCTACAGATGTTCTGTTGGACTATTATTAAATAGTGCTTTTTAATTAAAGTAAAAGCCCCTTCCAACTCTACAGGGTTTCAATATGCTTATTAAAAGAAGGGGTTAGAAATTGTGCCTAGACAGAGCTTTTTCTTAATGTTTCCAGCCTTTGCTGTTCGCCACTGCTGGTGCCATGGTGGGAATCCTAGTGGTAGGCAAGCTACTGGCTGGCCTTTTTTACTGCTGTCATCTTATTCTGCCCAGAGTGTCTTTGGGAGAAGTAAGGACAAGCAGGAAACGTGTCACAGCAGTGGTTGCCAGTATCATGTCTACACTGGTGCGTCCACTGTTGCTATCTGTAGTGGAAGTACAATGGTAGGAAATTCTTAGAAAAGCATAGTGTAGGCAAGGCCAGAGAGGCTAAATACTTCAGTATTGAACTGTATTTCTTCAGTTATCTGGGAATGTTGAAGTGTAATCTTCTGGGTTTTCCTCTCTTTTATGCTTTTCTGTTATATCTGTAAGATGAAGCTTCTTCTGGCAAAACCAGGTTTCAGCAACTGCAACGACTCTTTGAGGATCTAATAAGTCCCCCAAGGAGCAAGTGTTCTAGTTACACTTTCCTTTCCTCCCAGAGGAAAACTGTGATTCATTCGCATGGAGAAAAGCAACTCTTATAACATTTTGGGTAAAACATACTGTAGATCTTGGTTCTTAATGAAATTGTACTGTAACTTTTTGAAAGACAAAATCAGCCCTTTGGAATTGGCTGTGTTGTAAGTAAGTCGCACTGCAGTGTTGCCTTTAGTATAATTCTGTCTCTGCAGAAACCTTTATATTTTGTTTGCTTAGGCATTAAAAACCGCCAAATTGGTAATAAAGGAGTTTTTTATCTTCGGATCAGGTAATTCAGAATGACTATATTCATTGCTTCAGCACCATTTGCTCCATCAGTTATAGGAGCCAATGAAAAACAAGGAGATATTCCATCCCTGCTCTGATGTCATATCCGGGCAAAACTATCAGAGTATCTACAGTTCTGTAGGATTTTACATTTTTTAAAACAACAATGACATCTCATATGAATTTTGTGCTGGTGACAAATGCCAGATTGGCAGCCCTGCATACTGGAGTCCTCTATCCATAGGAGAAGCATATGTGGCATGAGCAGCAGTGCAGATTTCCCATAAGGCATCCTGCCAGTGTGTCTCAGTCTTACTTTGAGGGTCCACATGTGAGGGTGGCAGGAAAATTCATTGTCAGTATCACTTGACTTCTGGGAGAAATTGGCGCTAAGTATAGGCTGAAGGGAAGTTGGGTATAGTTCATTTGCATTTATAGAACAATACCTCCCCCTTCTATCCCCCTGCAAGAAAAAACTCAAACCCAAACCCACTCTTTCTGCATATGTATGTGTATGTAGAGTATTGCTGTAAAGTATATAAAAAGTTTCAGCTGGTTGGTTCAGTATTCTGATCACACCAATCTCCTCTGACCTAGACAAAGCAGTCACTTGCCTGTCCTGGTGTTTGGTTGACATTGGGGCACAATTGAGGGTTACCTGGCTGAAACTCCAAATAGATAAGAGTGAGGTGGTGTCAGTCGGTTGGGGGAAGCAACAGTAAGATGCAGTGAGGATAATATCTGCCATTTAGAGTGTGTCTGCTATTTGTTATTCAAGATTGTATCTAGTGGCCAGGTTAGTGCTCCTAGATCCCCAAGCAGCAGAAATGGCCTGGACAACTTTCTTTCAGGTATTTGTTGCCAAGAGGCTGCATTTGTTTAAACCTTGTTGATGTCATCTGTGTGTTTTCACCTTGACACTATTGCCACAGAGCGGGGCTACGTTTTTTTTTTTTTAAGTGAAGCTGGTGCAGAATTGCTGTGAGCTTATTACACAGGTACCTTGGCTCAGGCTACCAGGTGGTTTCCTGATCAACTTTTCACTTGGTTTCTATTTGAGGCATGGATCATCATAAGTTTGTAGAGTGACTACCACAGTGAGGCTAGGATCTCTAGAAGCTGCCACAATGCAAATAAATAATTTTAAAGCCCTGAGATTCTGGGCCCTATGTACTCTCTCCCCATGCTGTGCTGTCACATTTGAGATCAGCAAAGATGTTCAAACTGGAACCGCCTCAATATAACAATGAGGAACATGCTGGCAGAGTATTCTCTGTGAGGTCCCCTTGACTTTAGAACTCACTTCCCCTTTTCCTGCCTTGGTCTGAAATAGTCTGACTATTGACTCGTGGCTCTGAGTTGACTCGTGGCTCTGAGTTTCAGAAACCACATGGCTATGTAAAATTTTTTCCCACCCTTTCCCAATTAGTCACTTCTTTCCTGAAGTATCAGATATCCTACTTTTTTTTTTTTTTTGAGTGTAATGCTGACCATAAATGCATCTTTTTGAACTTAACTTTGTAATTCAGTGAGTTGAATTCTTTTAGCAAATACTGTATTGCGTGGGACTGGGAATTGGTTTGCATACGAGGCAGTATTGAGTGGGTGCCTAATATAATTTTTTGTTTTTTTTAACAAAAGGAAAACTATTAGATGACATATCAGTAAGATTGTAAACTGGCTCATTTTCTTAGCTGCTCCATATGAAGTCTAGCAGGGAGTTAGGATTTCAGTTTCCAGCTAAGAGTTATGGTTTTAGTGAAGTTTTTCATGATAAGTTTCTTTGTGGGAAAGGATTTTTATAATATCTGTTTTTAAGATTTACCACAACACAATGTACCATACTGTAAAGCTATAGCTTGTTAGGTTATTAACTCAGTCATTTGATTTGTACCTCACAGCTATCAAGACCCAGCCACAGGCAGCTGTGATTAATTGCATGATGATGTACTGGCCACATGTACAGTCTCTAGTAGTGTACTTGAACCATTAGCAGTCAAATTGCTCCTCTGTTTTTTTTAATAACTGAATTGAACTTCTCACTACTTGAAAGAGGCAATTAAAAAAAAGTACACTAAAAATGAAATATTTTGCTATGGGTCTCCACATACATTCTCTGCTTCACTTTTTTCTGTTAATAAGTGAAGATTTTTATTGATATACATCCTTCATTTTTAATTGATCCTTGCAATCCATTTAATTGATCCTTGCAATACCTCTGTAAGGTAAGGCAGTAGTAGTATCCCCATTTTACAGATGGGGAACTGAGGCACAGATAGAATAAGGCCTGGTTTACACCTGAAAATTAGATTGATCTAGCTACATTTTGTACCCTATGTGATGTGGTTAAGTCAACCTAACCACGGCTGTATACACGCAGCTAGGTAAATGGAAAAATTATTCTGGTGGTAGAGGTGGGACTATATCCCAGATCTCTTTACTCCCCTGTCCAGTACATTACCCCCAGGACCATTCTGACTCACAGATTGACTTTGGTTTACATACATGTATTGTGAGATATATATCATCTTAGAAAATGTTATTCTACACTTCATGTTGCTGTAAGCACTAGAATTAAAAACACAAACAAACCAAAAAACAAAACCTTGAATGGGTACTTAATGAGTATGCATGGCTTTTGGAGAGAGTCAGCAGAATGGGTGAGTCTGTTTTCCAAAGCTGATAAAAGACAGCTTTGTCTGCATTCAGCATTTGAACCTACAATACTGTAGTCTGTGTCGCAATTGGGGAACATTTGCTGAAAGCAGGAAGTCTCAAGAGCTCCAGTCTACTGAGTGATATGGACATACCCAGGATGCAGAAGTAGCTGAACTATGTGGTAAGATTGGGTCCATAGGAAGGAACATAGAATGATGCGTTACTACATCAAACCAGTGGTCCACCAAAACAGATCTCTGTTATGAAGACGTGTCTGGGTATGAATTTCACTTCAGTATAGTAAAGACCAATGATGAGGTTGTAAGATGAGTGGTATAAGGGTTGATTTTAGTCCTCCTGAAGGTTTGAACAACTGCATATAGGACTGATTTAATTTTTTATGCTTGATACTATAAACATAGGATTTTAATAGTTTAAAATTTAAAATTGAATAATCTTAACTTGCACAAAAGATAGAATGAGGGTCTCTGATATGATGTGGAAAGAAAGACTTGATGGAGTTAAAGTAGCACTGACTAATGGAATTGTGAAATAAGAGGATAAATAGATGAAACCTCCATTTTCATAGGGTCCAGTTTCTGAAATGCCAGCATATCTGAGTTTTGTATGCCCCATGGCAATCCTTGTGCTCTAGAGTGTTGAAAAGGCTAGGCCTGGATAGTTCTCTGTATGATACCTCTTCCTTTTCATGCTTGTGGATGACATGTTTGTCACGGGGGTGGCTTTTTTCTGTTTTGACTGACAAATTATCTGTTAATCCAAGAAGAAAAATCAATGCAGAATAGAATGTGTTTTCACTGGTAGCTTCAGCAAATCTTGAATAAATGAGGCAATATTTTATGCAGTACTCCTAACCAGCTAGTAAATATTCTGACTTCAGTACTAAACATTTTCTATTTATCCTAATATCTCATTCTTTTGTCTGTGTGTTCCTCCTTTCTCATGCATTACTAAACATCTATAAATCACTGCAGTAATCCACATATTTATTTTGCGACTCTGTCTAGTGGTTAGAGTAGGGCATGGAGTCAGGACAGATCTGTTCTGTTCCCAGCTCTGACTCTCTCTATGACCTTGGGAAGGGTTATTTAATAGTTCTGTGCCTTACTTACCACTGTGTGTTTAATAATGCCTACCACACAGGAACATTAGAAAGTATATCTGTAAAACACTTGCAGATCCTTCAATGCATAGTATTGTATCTTGAGGGATAACCCAAGAATCTCATTGGATGTCCAGACTTGAACCACGCAAGATATCTGATGTTGTGTAATTGTTTCCCATAAGCGTAAAAAGGTTCAGTTTCATCCTTCCTTGCAGAAGAATTAAGCTGGCTACATTGTTCAGTCTCTTCTATCAGTTACGGCTATTAGTCAAAAATAAATTAATAAATATAACAAAATTATTTGGAAAGAATTTCGCAAAAAAGTCACATTTGCTTTTGCACTATCAGATCCACTATTAAATTAATTTCATTGCAGGAAATTAAATAGGAAAAATAGTAAAACTGCCTCCAGGTGAAACCATTTTAGCACAAAGCTGGAGTTGCATCTACAAATAAGGTACCTGTATATGGCTTTTTGATCCATCAACTTTGTTAGAATTAAAGTATATGAAAATGTAGGACTAAAATCAATAAACTTAGAAAGAACAGGAGTACTTGTGGCACCTTAGAGACTAACAAATTTATTAGAGCATAAGCTTTCGTGGGCTACAGTCCACTTCTTTGGATGCATATAGAGTGGAACATATATTGAGGACACCCCCCCCCCACACACACACACCCATGCACAGGTGGGAGTTGTCTTACCAACTCTGAGAGGCCAATTAAGTAAGAGAGAAAAACTTTTGAAGTGATAATCAAGATAGCCCAGTACTTGATTATCACTTCAAAAGTTTTTTTCTCTTACTTAATTGGCCGCTCAGAGTTGGTAAGACAACTCCCACCTGTTCATGCTCTCTGTATGTGTGTATATATATCTCCTCAATATATGTTCCACTCTGTATGCATCCGAAGAAGTGGGCTGTAGCCCACAAAAGCTTATGCTCTAATAAATTTGTTAGTCTCTAAGGTGCCACAAGTACTCCTGTTCTTTTTGCGGATACAGACTAATACGGCTGCTACTCTGAAATAAACTTAGAAAATATGAGAGAGATTGGTCAGGAATTATTAGACATTCATTGATTAGATAATGACCAGTAAACATTTGGTGACTAAATAAGTTGACTTTAAATTAGTTGTTTATATCAGTTTTATTTTAAAGTGGTTTGATTTGTTCCCCAGCTGTCACTATTCTTTAATTTTATCTTTGTCATCTTAGCACTTAGGCTATGTATGAACCTGATTTTAAGTTGGGTTCATGTTTGTGACATGTTACTGGGTCAGTTTTCCCATTCATTCCTATGGTAGCTGTGCATACTTTTTCCATTAGGGCTAATGGGGGATGGATGCTTAAAACCTTCATGTTTTTGAAGAAAGAATACAACTTGTCAGTGGTAGAATCTGTCTCTCTATAAAATTCTTTCTCTTGATAAGTGGTGTTGCTTTACTCAGGCATTTCACAGCTGTTAGCATGATTTGCAATGAGTACAGAGTTTTTAAATAAGGTAAATATTTAGGGCCTCTTTTGAAACAAACTGGTTGTTGTATTTATGCAAATGTGTAATAGCACGCAGCTGCCTGAAAATGGTGATGGATTGGTCCATGGTGTAATTTCTCAGGTGTGTTCAGGAGTATTATTGACAGAGATTGATAATGTCAAGAAGGTTATTGGAAAATTAACTTTCACTCAGTTGTCAGGGGAGAAGGTAGCTCAGTTTCTGATGTAATATGGCCATACAGGTAGTTACTGCAGAGAAGTGGCTGAACGTGGGTCATCTTGGAGGTATAAGATCTGCAGCATTTGTAAGAGAAGGGACAAATGGCAGTGGGAATGTATAGCTATTGCCCTGGTGAGTAAAAACTCATTTTTCTGGATCCCTAAAATAATAAATATGTACCCCATGCTACAGAAAGTAGCAGTGATCTGAGATCAGTGCTTGTGTCTAGGCACAACTATCTTGGCAGTCAAAGGAGGTTGGGAAGGAAATGCCAGGGGTAGACAGGGTAGTCAAATCTTTTTGTTTGCCTGCCTTCCCCCCCCCCCCCCCCCCCCCCGCAAAAATCAACATACGGGCATTACTGACTGACTCCACAGATAGTACGTAGCTTTGTGCTACTGTATTGAGAACATTTGTATTAGAATAATGCATAATTGTTGCATGTAGGGCAGAACATAACACAATATGCTGTTTGTCTGTTATGCAGGCACATTTATTTATAATTTTCTTTAAAGGTTGATGATTCTCAGTTTCTTTGCAGAACATTATGTGCAGACCTTTCTGTAGAAAAATTTGACTTGATTAAAAAAAGACAGTCTTGTGAATCCTGAAGGAATTTGGGCATTTAGCCCAGGCAGGGGAGAGTCCCCTTCTCTGCAAGAACTTAAAGTTAACCCTAGTCATCAGTAGAAGTAGTAATAAAAGCCACTGTGCAGACTGCAGAAGGATCACCTTATAGTCTCTCTCTAAAAAGTATCAGTGTGTGACCTTATTCTTTGAGAATAACTTTTCCATATGGGCAAGGAATTGTATTTACTTTAAGGCAACCTTATCGTTCAAAGTGAAACACAACTGTTAATATAAAGTTAGCAAGAACCGTAATTAAAAACTGGTGCTGTCAGTTCCAGATGTGATGAGATGCTTTTGCAGAATATATAGGAAAATCGATTAACAATGATTTTATTCAGGAGATAGAATACATTTATAAATTAGTATACTCTTATTGACATATATTCTCAGGAAAAAAATGTCTCTAATTAGGTTTTTTTTATTTAAGGAGAAAAAAGTTTAATCTTTTTACACAGGCAAAAGTTTCTGCTTCCGTTTGGCTATTAGTTGCAGGATCCAGATGCTGCGAAAGCTATTCTTGCAATGTTAGCATCTGGCTGCTTTGCAAGTTTTGCATATGCTTTTATGAGGTGGTTTTGAAGTTGCCTTTGGATTTGAATCACGTGATTCTTCAGACTGTCTGACTTGCATAATTCTCAACATCATTTCCTCTTACTTTTGATTATGAGAAATGTAAATACTTCAAGCTATTCTGGCTTATTTGAAGTTAAGTGCAAATATGTTTTCTATTCCTGCCCTTAGCCTTTGGCAGAGTCCCTCTGCAGCAGGACAGGTACCCTGGCTCCTGGTTTCTCATCCCTTAGAATATTCATGTTATGGGGCCACAAACTGAGTCCATGGGCATAGTGATTAGATCAGGGAACTAAGAGTCAGGACTTCTCGGCTGTCTGCCCGTCTATGACATTGACTCACTGCATGAGCTGTGGTACTTCTTTGTGCCTGAACACATCTGAGAAATTACAACAGTATTTCATAGGTGTGCTGTGAGGATTGCTTAATGTTTGTAAAGGGCTCTGAAATGGTTCATTTCAAAGGGGCTACACCCAGGCAAAAAAGGTATTGTTTATTAACACTAGACTTTTTTTTAGGAAGATGTCGTAGGGTTTAGTATTAATACTATTGTATTTATTGATATCAGCTGAGACATTTCATCTTAACAGTTCCTAGATTAAAGTTTTGGGAGAGCAGAGGTAGAAATTGATGGAAGGTCCTCCTGTACACTGGAGCTGACTGCTCTTGTTGATTCTCTAGAGTCTGTGTTTGACCTGGGGAAGGTATATGAGGCCCATCTGTTTGCTGAGGCTTTTGCTTGAGAGTGCTAGTTGTATTTGGGTAAATGGTTAGGGATGTTGTGCTCTTTATGGTGGTAAACTGTAATTCTGGGGGTTAGTTTAGATACTGCACCTTTCATGGCAGTACGTGGCTAATACTGATTTCAGTTTTGTTTTAATGATATTAAGGTGTCTAGCAGCCTATGCAACAAGGGCATGTTATATAAATAACATGTTTACAGCCTATATTTAATTCTTCTGTTAATCAGAAATGCACAAATTCTGAGAATGGTAACAGAAATGTGCTTATATAACTTGGCTTCAGGCTTGAAAGCTTTATTCTATTATAAATTAAAAGGTAAGCATGTTGTTGCATGCTTGGTAACCAAGACAATAAAATTCCAGATAGTTTTAATATGGGTGTATATTAGTTACAGTAGTAGCATGGGGTGTCTCCTGCTGCTGTTTCAAAGAATGTGAACATTTGTATAGTGGATATCTATATGGAGTTCAAGGTTGCACAGAAAAGCACTTGAAAGGCCCTGTTGTCTCAATTTATCTGTAATATATAGGTCCTTTAATTTAAAAAAAAAAAAAAAAAAAAAAAAAAGGGCAAAGCAAGCTGTTTTGTAAAGTTGCCTGTGGATGATGTATTATGTTTACAATATTAAATCTCTTTCAGAGGAACTGATGTCATTTTAAATGCACTTGATGGCTACCCATGCTCACTGAATTTTAAATGTGCATATATCTATGTATCTACATGTCTTAAATATACATATACCCATTTGCGTGTGTGTGTCTGAGAACAGAATAAGAGGTAAGAATAGTATAGTTAGCCTGATGTGAAGGCACATTGATCTCTTGTCACATTGATTATGCAGTCATAACTATAAATCACTAAGTGCTCTTGGCACTGATCCTAGGATTCTTTAATGGGAGCCACGTGAAACAATCTTGTAATGAATGGTGTAAGCTACATTTAAAAACCATATTCAGGAGACTCTTTAAAAACAGTTATATCTTATTTCAGTTGGGCCCAAGTGCTAAGGAACTCATTTTGCAAGTGATTGAATTTTTTTTTTTAAAAAAGCATAAACACTTCCAAATCCAAACCTTCCTCCAAATCCATATTGTAAATGGCAATGGGGTAGGTGACCTACAAAAGAAAACGATGTTTTATAAGTCTTCTAGAGAAAAATAAGGGGAGCAAAAGGAAAGCGGTATAGGACAAAATACAGATCACTCTGCCTGAGGAATAGCCTAAATTAGCTTGAGTTAAAACTTTCACATGTGGTGAAGAAGGGTGTGTGTGTTTGAGAGGAGAATAAGGACTAAAATACCAGGGGATATTTATTAGTAGAAACAACAGGCCCATTAATAAACAGAAATTAATAAGGATTCAGATATGGCAGAGATATTAAGCATCTTTTGTTGGAGTTAGCCAACAAACTTTTCCAACTACTGATAACTCTTCTTGAAAAGTCATAGTGGGCTGGTTTGGTACTGGAAGAGTGAAGAAAAGTAAACTGTATGACCAGTCTTCAAAAGAGAAAATGATCTGTTGCTGAAGCAATTGTAAGCAAAGGGTGATAATAAAGATCTGTATATTAGATTGTTGGGAGAGGTATAGGCGTGTATTGAAAGAATCAGTGCTGTATCCCACTTTGAACAAATGCAAGCTAATGTATATATGGGAAAAAGTAATCTGTAGCATAGATGTTCAATGGAAGGAAAAATCTGCATGCTGAAAAGAGTGATAATGGACTGTGAAATAGACATGAGTGAGTAATGAGATGGATAAATTCAAAGCAGAATTCGGTTGCATATTCCAAAGCATTCTGCCATGGAGGTGAGTGGCAATAGTTCCTCCCTTTCTGGCTCAGGTATGACTGCGTCTAAAAAACAGCATTTGGCCATGGGCATTTCATTACCAAAAGATGTGAAGATTCAGAGAGAAGCAACAGAAAATAAGGGGGCTGGAGAAACAGACTTATTTCTGACGCATAAAAAGTGGCCTTTACATTGTCCCTGGCTGCTTATACAACACTTAAATAGAGACTGAGACTTGTTGGCGAATGTTAATGACCATTACAATACTGTCACCCAAGTAAATTTAAAAAAAAAAAAAAGTATCAGAATCAATCCCCCAGGCGGATGGCTCGGAGAAGTGATGGACCTTAATCTGTGACTATGAACTGGACAGCGGGGTCTTGGGCTCTGTTGGGCCAATAAGAGGAAAAAAAATCCAAAGGTAGGGGCCGTCCACTGACTATGTCCCGGCTCCAGGCCCCGTATGTTTAAATCTAAGGATTTTCAGCAAGTGTTTGCAAGCTGACTCACTCTGCTGTGGCGGCACGTATTGTAAGGAATGAGATGGCCTCTGGGGTAGGAAAGATTAAAATGTACAAAACATTAAGAAAGCTAAATATACATAGCTTGATGGACATAAGTTTACAAATATTTGAATGATGTCATGAGGATGCTTTCCTTCCATTGTTTGTATCGTTTTCTTAATTGGTAAAATGAAGATGATGATAGTTATGTAACTACTACACAGGAGAGTGCTGAGGACTGGCAAGTTAAGTTTGTAAAATGTTTTGGATCTGAAGTACTTTTATTATTATTATTTTTAAAACGTGGTACTTGGTTTTTCCATAGTTCAAACAGTGATAAATAATGGAGAAAACGATGACAAACCATGCTATTTTTTAGAAGCAAGTTGGGTTTCTTGGGGAGTTCTTCCAGCTACTACAATGTAGGCTGTTCAGTAGTATTTCTGTTGAAAGATTAATCTCAGTGACTAATGTAAACCTTGAGCTGGGGGTGAAGAAGGATTTGAAACAAAGTGGGAAGTTTGCCGCAAATATTTAAATATTGGCAAGTAACATTAGTTCTATTGACATCTGTAGTGAGTGGCTCTGAATAGCTGTAAGGGCAGCGCTTCAACGTGGCTTGCGTGGTTGTGGCTCTCCCAGCGCTCTAAAAACACCACCTCCCCAGGTGCACAGTCTCCACTGGCGCTTTACAGCACTGAAACTTGCTACGCTCAGGGGGTGTTTTTTCACACCCCTGTGCGAGAGTCTTGCAGCGCTGTAAATTGCCAGTGTAGACAAGTCTTAAGTTTGTTGACTTAATGTCATTTTCCCCTAAGTATGGAACAGTGAATTACAATGGCTGTCACCATTTGTTTAATGAATATCCATTTTTGACATAACAATATGAAAAAAGCTCCAGGGTTTTCAGTTCTTTAACGAAAGTGTTCTCAGTTAATGAATTTTGATATCTTCAAGGAAACAGTGCTCAGCACTCTAGCTGATGCAACTAGTAAAAACTACACAAAGTCTTAACACAACCTCATCTGCACCTGCTTTCAGGATAAATTATTCTAACATTCAGAAAATGGGATGTGTGTGACTAAAATACTAAAAAGACTTCAGTTCTTTGCTTCCAGTTAAGGGTCTGTCAGCTTTTCCATTATAAATCTTCTCTTTTTTTTTTTTTTTTTAGGGGTTTATAACTTGCATGTAAAATTTTTGCTGAGGGCTGAGACTTGGCTTCTGCATTTCAGCCTGGCAGCAGATATTTACATATTCATTATTTTTCAGATAGAAGAAAATTAAAGAAATATTTTTTTTCATTTAAATATTTCACCTTGCGATGTACATATGTAACTCTCATTAGAGGTAGTTACTTATTTAAGTGAGACTCCGCTTGGAACAGTAAAGACTTAAAAACAAACAAACAAACAAAAAAAAACTTGACTAAGATCCCTTTCTGCGCTTGTATAAATCTAAGGAAAGACTGAATTAAAAAAAAAATTGCAGTGGATTAATTGATAGCTTTTGGGATTTAAAAATATGGCCCAGAAATTTTGAAAAGAAACTTGCTTTCAGTCAGGAACTGTGTTTCATAAGACATGTCACTACCAAACAATTACATGTTATAAAGACTGAATGAAAGCCTTGTTACTCTGGAGCAATGGTTCTCAACCAGGGGTCCAGGGCGCCCTGGCGGGCTGCGAGCAGGTTTCAGGGATTCACCAAGCAGAGCCAGCACTGGACTTGGCTAGGGCTCAGGGCAGAAAGCCGAAGCCCCCCCGCATGAGGCTGAATCCCTGAGCCCCAAGCCCTGCCACCTGGAGCTGAAGCCCGAGGAACTTAGCTTCATGTGCCCCCTTGTGGCATGGGGCCACAGGCAGTTGTCCTGCTTGCTACCCCCTAACGCTATTCCTGGCTTTTATATGCAGAAAAACAGTTGTTGAGGCACAAGGGGGCGTGTGTGGAGTTTTTATAGGATGGTGGCGGGGGGCAGGGGGAAGCTCAGAAGGAAAAGGGTTGAGAATCCCTGCACTGGAACCATTTTGGTCTATTGGGTGAGTTCATCTGCTTTTCAGCCTTGTCACCACATATATTTACATTGACTATAATGATTGATGCCTTTTTTTGTTGGTTATTGGCTTCAGAATACACACTTTAAAAACTTCTTCAACTTGAGAGATTGAGACAGTTAAATTTGCCATTCTAGTTCTTTAGAGCTTGTGCCTTTGGGGAATAATAAAACTCAATTAGACAATATATTAGCTGTAAATTTTAGGAACTGTATCCATGAACTAAGGGCATGGCTACTCTTGCAGATGTCGAGCGCTGTGAGTTAGACCCGCCTTCGGAGAGCGCAGTAGGGAAAGCGCTGCAGTCTGTCCACACTGACAGCTGCTTGCGCACTAGTGTAGCCACATTTGTGGCACTTGCAGCGGCATTGGGAGTGGTGCATTATGGGCAGCTATCCCAGCATGCAAGTGACTGCAGCGTGCTTTTCAAATGGTGGGGTGGGGCGGAGTGTGTTGTGTGTATGGGGGTGGGCAGAGAGTGGGGTTTTGGGGGCTGAGAGCATGTCAGGATGCTATCTTGTAAGTTCAGACAGCAGCAGGCTCCCCCCTCTCTCGCCTGCCTCTCTCTCTCTCTCTCTCTCTCTCACATACAGCATTCCACAGTAATCTGTCTCGGAGCACATAAGCAGCTGGCTGTCAGAAACGGAGCTTTCAAATGGCATATCCGCATTCCTACAGCAAGTTCAAAACAATGAGAAGAGTGGCCACTTGACTTAAGGGGATTATGTGACGTTTCCAGAGGCCGATCAGAGTGCAGTAATGCAACACCTCGTCCACACTGGTGCTGCGGCGCTCCAGCAGGGGCGCAGCAAACGTTATTCCACTCACCGAGGTGGAGTACCAGCAGCGCTGTAGCCCCGGAGTCAGAGCGCTCTGTGTCTTGCCAGTGTGGACAGGTAGTGAGCTAGGGCGCCTAGGGCTCCTTTATTGCGCTGTAATTCACAAGTGTAGCCAAGCCCTAAGATCACCATGACACAATACTAACAGGCATATTGTAGGGAGACCCCAATAGCCTTTACACAATCTTCATACTGGTTAATAATGTATCTCCTTGGGTTTTGCAGGTGTGCGTTATTCATGTTGAGTTGTGTTTTGGAAAGTACTGTATAACTTCCTCTGACATTGTTTTAGGTTGGGTTATTGCTATACCAGCAAGCCCCGTAGTGTAGATGCAGCCTACACCAATAGAAGGGTTTTTTCTGTTGGTGTAGGAACACCACCTGCCTGAACAATGTTAGCTATGTCAACGGAACCACTCTTCCGTTAACATAGTTGGGTCTATGCTGGGGGTTATGTTGGTATAGCTCTATCACGGGTGTAGTTTTTCATAACTCTGGTCAGCATAACCATGCCAGCATAACCTTCAAGTGTAGACCAAGCCCTAGATTTTCAAACTCTCAATTGATATGTGTGAGCTTCATGTTTGACAGTTTTTGCCTTGAATTCCCATGTCACTTTTTTCTAGCTGTTAGTAAGAAAAAATGCATAGTCCCTGCTCTGAAGAGTTTATATTCTTTCTAATCCGTTTCTCATCACTGTGGTATAAAATCCACCTTTACATATGTGGTCTGATCTTAGTCTCTTTATGCAAAATGTTTGCTAAATTGTATTTTCTTACTAATTTCTTGCAGAATTCTCTCCTATCTAATGCATTTCAGTAGCATGTCTCAAGTTTTCTCCTTCAACGTCCCTATTAATAGTGCTTTAGTTTTGGCAGGTGTGTATTAAACGTTAACACTCTTTTTTTTGGATGTTAAACTGCTATTTACTTATGGTAATTTCTAGTCATTTTAAGGTGACTGTCAAGAGAGAGATGAACTGAGGAGGAAAAATTTGTCAGGGATTTACAGTAAATACTCTCTGCTTTTGGAAATGCTGTCAGAAGTTTGTTTAGGTTCAAGTGAATTTTTGTAATGTGCCAGACAGAATCAGTCTGTTATAATGAACTGGTCGTGTACTTCCACCAACAGAAAGGGAGGGTGAGAAACCAAAGCCTGCTCAGGATTTCCTATCCCCTTGTAATACAGAAGGGGGGGGAGTATGCTGTTTAACCTAGCCTGTAATTAGGTTCTACATGGAAGCATATATTACTGTGCTTGTGTTGCCAAAGCACTTCAGTATGATAGATGAGATTTAAAGGTTGATCTGACTAAATTGCAATGAGAATACTAACGACAAAAATATTTCTGTTGTGAAATATTCCTACCAGACATCGTGGCTGTGGCATAAATGCTGTAAGATAATGGACAATAAAAGTCACTCGAAAATAATACTCTCCTAGGATTGGACTGCTTTCTCCACCGCACGTTCACTGAACCAGGGAGATAATGTAATCATAAGCCTAGACTATCATTTAAAAATATAGGTAATCTCATATAACATCTTGACAGATTTATTTTATGAGCAAGCCAGAGAGAGAACATTATTGGTCAGCAGAGAGGAAGAAAGTATTATCATTGTGGTAGTGGTTACTTTGTAAAATAGTTTGCATCACTTCACTCTTTCAGGAAGCCTACTATAAATGACACAGCACTCACTAGAGATTGGGAACCCTGGCTCCCGTCTGTAAAACGTTTGATTTGTATGTCAGTCATTGACCGAAGAGCCTGTTCATCAGATACATGATATTAGAGCTTTTATTCACAATGAACTGTTGGATCCCTCTGTGAAAGCCACAGGATGAGTGGGCAGGGGTTTGATAGGGCACCCACTTGAATGCGGACGAATCATGCACGGGTATCTGGAAGGATGTGTGTGATGGGTTGTGCCACCTGATGTACGAGAATCGCACTGAGCCCGCCCGTTCCACCAGCCTGGGCTCCCTCACCCGGTCCTTCTGTGCCAGGCCCTCAAGCCTCCTCTAGCACGCACACACTGGTAGGGACACGCTCAGCTGCAGAAAGACACAGACACTGAAATCAGCTCTGCCATATTTATATCATAGCAATATCTCTATGAAGAATATGGGACTTAGGGTCATAGTGTGAATCTTGATTGCTTATTTTGTTGCACTAGCTATTTTCATCCAAACATAGTTCTTTTCCCCCATTCAGCCCCCCAGGAATTGAGGGTGGGGAAGAAACATAGAGGGATATAGTAATCTGGAGAAAAAGTACATATGTGAGTGTATAGTCTATACACAGTATTAATATATTTTGTATTGCTATACCACCCTGTATTTGATGATCTCAAACCACATGGCAGATGCAAAAGGCCACTTGGAACTTCTGTAAGGCAGGTCACTACTACCCTCATTTTACAGATGGGAATACTGAGACTCCATGGCCTTGTGGAAGTCACTTAGCTTCTGGGCTTCATTTTTCCCATCACCTCCAGTGTCAGAGTGCAAAGCCCTACTGTTTGTTTGTGGCAATGCTAAGGAAAGCAGTAGTGTATGTGGCTCATCTAATCTTTATAGGAGCATCCACCTCAACGGCCCTAATGATTAACAAAAGGCTTGTTATGCAGGGCCAGATGAGGACGCTTTCTTTCTGTGGGACAGATGGGCACTACTACTCTGTGTAGTGTAATCCTTTCTTTGTCTCTTACCTATTAGGTCAGCTAACAATGGTTCATCTGTGGACATTTGGGTTTGCTGACACTCAGTAGTGTTGCGGGCAGCAAAAAGGACTGAATGCCAGCCATATGGCAAGCAGCTGGGTATGCCTGGTAATAAGATGGAGGTGTGCTGGCACAGGAAACAGGCATGTGTTGGGCGCAACTACTACTGCTTCACTATCGCCTTGGGAGGTTTTCGGCGGCAGTCATACGGAGTATTCATCTGGGAGAGGATAATTTGGCTTCTGGTTGAGTTTTAGGCATCCAAAGGCACATGCTAATACCTGATTAAGCTGGCCGCAGCAGTTGCCAAGGCTGGTTTGGAGAGGAGCTGCACCTTGGGCATTAGGTGCATAAGAATCTGAACGCTGATGAGGTTCTGTTCCTTAATGTACATCTTGTAACTAATGATCTTGGGCTCCAGTACCAAGCACCCTGGGCTCTTCCGCCCTATGAAAGGCACCTGTCAGATACCTGCAGGGGATCATGGAAGCTTTTTTTTTGGTCTGAGTGGAATATTTGAGTCAAAGGAGAAGAGCAAGAGGTAGATCTGTTTGGGAGATATAGTCCTGTAGAGGAGCTCCCAGGAGAACGTGAGCTTGTTGTACACTTGTGGAATGTGGGGCCCCTTCAGGTTAGGGGGTTCGTTTAACTTTAAATGAGGATAGGTGGTGAATTGGGATCTTGATTGACAGGTTGCTTTGGCTTGGGCAGATGGTAGTGGAGCTGACTGAAGACTAAGGGTACGTCTATACTTACCCGCTGGTTCGGCGGCAAGCAATCGATCTTCTGGGTGGAGTTGACGGGGGAGCCTGCCTGCCGCGTGTGGAGCCGCGGTAAGTACCTTTAAGTTCGGACTAAGATACTTTGACGTTGTTCACGTAGCTGAAGTTGCGTATCTTAGTTCGAACTGGGGGCTTAGTGTGGACCAGCCCTAAGTTTCAGGAATAGTGTCACTGCACGAAATGTAAGTCAGCAGAATTTGGTTCTAGATCTGTGCACTTCTAGCTATAAAAACTTTGGGTTTGTGTGGTTACAGTTCTTTATGCTCTTATGCTGATGATTTTTAATTGTTATTAATTTTACTTTGTTCATTTCACAAGTGTTAGTAAAGATGCAGCTGAGGTAGCAGATAAATTCATTTATTTCCAATCTAAGTCAAAGCCTGTTTTTCTTGTTTGTTCTTGTGTACGTTGTTTCTGGCTTTGTAAAAATTCCATTTTGCATGTGAATAGTGCTACAATATATAAATGAATAGATTGTAGTAGTAATAACTGTACTTCAGAATGACGACAGTGGGTGCTAGGATTTTTAGAGACTAGGACAGCAGTTATTTTCATAATTGTTTGATAGGGGAATTTCTTTTGTGGGTGAGTATGTTTGGAGTGTGCTCTGGCATGTATTTTCCTTTCAGGTCATGCCACTCCTTCAAATACAGGGACAAATATTAGACAAACTTATTCTAGTATGTGCGCTGAGAGAGGACCAGATTCCACATCATTTGAGGTTTGGGTGGATCACTGTATTTGTGATGTGTTCCTAAAGTAGTGGTGATGTGTGCACGCATGCACACATGTCAAAGGACAGTGAGTTGAAAGTTTGGTATCCTATATGTTTTCAGAGTGCTGTCTTCCTAGCTTTTGAGTTTATAACTTCAGATCTGTTGGTGGAAGGAAGGCAGCATTCTGCTGAGTTAATTGTTCTTTTCTGAAAATGTTTGTTTTTAAGTTGGGTTCAGCTCTGATTAACCATGTTTTATTTCCTTCCTTTGTTTCCAGTAAACTGTTTTCCCTACTGGTTCGGGTACAGGCCAACAATCCTGCACCAGTAACTCCACTGCAGATATTTAGGTAAGCAGCATATTCAGTCATACAAGACCTGCCAGTTTTTGTGTGGTTGTATGCTGTCCTGATGTCTGTCTTTTTTTTACAAAACTAAGTGCTTAATTGAGACAGTGTTGCTTCATTTATTTGTTATGTGCAGCTAAGTGCCAGCATTTTAATAACTGAAGCATGTCACTGGCTTGTTTGTTCATATGAGTTCTCCTCTTTGTTTTCAGTAAGAGAAGTTTGTTGCTTGATTTTTGTAGATTTGGTGGGAATGCAGAGAGAGCGTCCCACTTACCAGCCTGTGTCCGTTCTTGTGACATACCGAAGATTGCAAAACTGGCTGTGCTGTTTATATGCTAATGTTGCTTAATCATAATTTGCAAGTTTTCTTCTTTTGTGTGCAAAAGAGGCCAGGTTATACTGCTTTCATAAAATCTTACATACCATAAACCTGTGGAACTTGCTGCTCCAAGATATTGCTAAGACAAATGATTGTGAATTTCAAAATTGATTAGACATTTATGCAATTGGACAAGCACCTGCAATTATACTAGTCTGGGACAAAATTATACAGGTGAACAGTTGTGCTTCAGGCCATATGGGACCACTGGTTGAGGTAAAGAAGAAACTTCCCTTTGTGGCATTGTATTATACAATTAGTTTAGCACAGGGTTACTTTCTTTCCTCTGACACTTCTTTCATTGGCCACTGACTGAGGCACTGGCATGGATGGGTCATTTGGTCTATTCTGGCATGGCAGGAGGAGGAATACCTGACTGAACTGGTCACTTATTCTTTTCCTGTATGATAGTTCTTGTGTTTCTGAACCCTTCAAAAGAAGCATCCCCATCATTTTTCCCTTATAGGAAAAGTGCCAGTGCTAACTAATGACATCTTTATGCTTTATTGTTGTATGAAACTGACCAGGATTGGTATGCGGTATTGCTAGGTTCATTAGATTGGTTGGCCGTCAGCATCATTAAGAACTTACATGGTCACTTAGAATTTACCCCAAATACTGCAAGAATCAGAGCATGCCGTTAATAATTTTTACCCAGAATTCTCTTAAGTGCCATGCTTGAAAAAGCAGTGATGAAAGCTTTCCTCCCTACATTTCACTTTCTAGAAGCTGAGAAGATTAATATTCACTCTACAGTTACTCTGTGCTGCTTACAGGGAACGGAACCTCAACAATGACAATTCATACCTCACAGTAGAAAGGAACCATATGTCCAAACAGGAATTCTCAGAATAAATAATTGTCCAGAAGCAAAAATATTAATTTAAAACTTAATTTAAAAAAAAAATAAAGATTGAGAGCCTGATTCCAACAGCTGGCTAACACTGGCTACAGAGGATCCCATGAATGACATGCATACTTTTGGAGAAAGACTGCCTCTACGTATATTGATTTTTGTGGCATATGACCTACTTGGATCTTGTGCATTTGAAATATTTAATGTGAACATTTGTAATTGTCTCAAATAGAAATTCAGCATTGGTTACTTTTTGTAACTTACTCTTCTCAGAGGTGATTGTGGTAACTTCCCTTTTTCATCCAGTTTGGGGAATGTGTGGCACACCTCTGTGCTATTTTAAAAATATATCTGTTTGCACTTCCCCAGCTGCAAGGTCCAAACAAGAACAGTCTTAGCTTCCTAAGTACCTTGGAAGTAACAATGAGAGAGCCCATCTCTTGAGTAATGAAAGTGCAGGGCTGGGACAAAGCAGAATGGAACGCTGCCAGCGTGTAGGGAGAGCTCATTCCAAGGCCTCTTGACTTGTTTCCTACTCTTGTCTTTGGCTGTTAAGCAGATGAAGAATTCTTCAAATATTCTTCTGGAACTATGTTTTTATTACCAAATGGGAAAAGGAAGTGAGAAGGAATTGGGAGTCTGATTAAATGATTTTGAATTCTGTTTTTTTATTAATGTTCTCTACTGTTGGTTTTGTGTACCTTTCGTATTCTGCTTAAACAGGACTTGACTAGATTTTTTCTGTCTGATTTCTTTGATGCTGTATTGTGCCAATGATAATGTATTAAAAGTTGACTAGAAAGCACTGGGTAAAATGAGTTTGTTGATCTCTGTCCAGTTGTCAGTGGAATCATGTATTCAAACTCACCATCACAGTGCACTAATTTTTGCAGTCTTGTTGTATGTCTCAAGAGAGGACAAGGTCTGAATATGCCATGGAAATGAAATGCTCCTATTACCCCGGATATAGTTCCTGCAAGTTAGAATTGAGGCACACTCTTGAAATTTACAAATCTTGGGGAAGCTTGAATTGCTGTTGCAAAGCTGAGAATAAATAGAAAAATTTTAGTTTTCAGGTCTGTTAATCTAGTGTACATTTCTTTTGTGGTTCAGTTATAAACTGCTGTACAGCTTTGAATACAGGTGCTAGAGCTGGAACAGTTTTCTGGGTTATTTATCTTTGCAGGGATTAATTTAAAAAACACTCATTTTGGCAGGAGCACATTTGCTATGGAAATGTGAAAACTTAAAGGTGTATTTTACATTTTGGATGTCAGTGACTTAAGTATCCCTTTTAAGAAAACTACATGAATATACATACAATATAAATACATGATTGAAGATGGAGTGCATGCTCCATAAAATCAACATAATTATTCCTTCAGATTGAGTTTAGTCATATTTCAGAATGCTGTGCATCTACTGTGAGGGAATGGCGGCTATATTTTTGATGTATTGTGGAAAAAGTATCAGAGTATGTGTACACTGCAGTTGAAGGTGTGATTTGCAGCTCAGGTAGGCACACTTGCACTAGCTTTAATCTGGCTAGAACGCTAAAAATAGCAATGAAGATGAGGCAGCACAAGCTTCAGCGTGGGCCAGCAACATGACTGTACCCTGGGGATCAGGTAGGCATGTATGTCTGGTACTGAAGCCCATGCCACTGTGTCTTCACTGTGATTTTTAGTGTGCCAGCTAAATTAAAGCTAGCGAGAGTATGTCTATCTGAGCTGAGATCATTCAACTGCAGTGTAGATTTACCTTCCATCTGACAAATGTTTCCTTATTGTTAATAAACTGGGTAGTAATATTGGATCCAAGATCTAGCAGAATTCTGTTGTCCAGTGAAGGTCTTGGGTTTCTTGTAACTTAATTACCTTTCTTTGACCAATTTCTTTGGGTACAGATGGTGCCAAAATCCTCTTGATTGTTTACTTCCAACCTCAGTGGAACTTCTCTTCTTAAGATGTTGAATTTTAAAAAGTAAAGAGTCATTTAAAGTATTACGCTGTGTTGATTAACAGTGATATACTGACATCTTTGTGACTCTGGAGGTATAAAAAGGTTAAAATCAGGTGAAGATTCTTACAATGCAGCCTGCATTTATTTCCTGCTTGGTATAGGAAGAGTGCTGCTTGCAGACAACAACAGGTCCCTGCATGCAGCACCCATACTGATTTGTACAGCCAAAATATAAGGTGCAAGACTGTAATAGCCCATGGACTTGAGTAATTCTGAAAAGAACAGTTAAGAGTGAGAGACTAAATTTTGAAGTGCTCCCTTACATTAAATCTTGGAAAATCATTATCCTAGTGCTGTTTAAGGTTTTGTGGTAATTACCTCTTAGGAGTTGGTGGGATAGTCTGCCCCTTATTGTGCATGTAACAGAGCCCGACTAGTTCCAGATTTAAATAACAAAGGTTTAAAAATGTATTAATTATATACAAAGAAGTTAGAATGACTGACTTGAGGTATCAATTGGTAATTCAGTCTTCAATATACTCATTAGCTACAAATTAACCTTTACACATGTAGCTTTTTTTAATCCATAAATTTCACTTTAAAGAGATCGGGCAGGGAAACTTCAGCCCAGAATGTGAGCGTTTCAAACAACTTTTTTGACTTGTTTGTTAGAAAAGTATAAGCATCTGAAAATGGGGCTGGGAAGATGGGAGGTTGTAAGCAGTTTTGTAGCTTTAAGCTATAGCAGGCATTTCCAGTGTTCTCTACTACGTTGTATTCATGTTTAAAAGTGCAACTGGAATACTGGCTTTAGTTACCTTTTTGCTGTTTTCATTTAAAGAGTCAAAAAACTTGAAAAATATGCAACAGTTTCTTGTAGAGTTCTCTGCATACAATTCAGGAGCCTTTGCTGACATTAAAAAGTGCTTCTCCATTGTTAGCAGCAATCTGAAGGCCCTCTATCGGACCTCTTGCTGAGGATAAACTTGCCAGTCTACCTATAGTGTGAGTGTATGCCAGTAAGAGCCTGGAATAGCAGAACTTCGAGCAGGACACTCTGTCCCTTAGGTGTCAGCAGGATCAGAGTTGGTGTCATGTGAGAAGAGCCATATCTCTTTTCAAAACTGATTTTATTCTTACTCCTTTATTTGCGTGCAGCTACAGTACTTTAAGCAAACACTGGCCAAACCCTAGTACTCTGCCTAATAAACTCTTCTACATGCTTGTGGTAGCTATGCTATTCTCAGCTGTTCATTACTTTCCCATCGTCTAATCTCTCCTGGTAAGTGAACATACCTTGTGTTTCCTACAGCACTCGGAGAGTTATGGTTCTCTTAGAAATGCCTGAGTTTCATGTGATCTGCTGACTGGCTTGGCTTCTCAGATTTACAAATAACTTGATATCTTTTTGGACTTTACTCTGTTCCTAAGGCAGGCTAGGGTAGATGTGATGTAAGATCAGTGTTAGACTATGGATATGTATCAATGTTTGAGTATGGCAACTGGGACCTAATGCATTCCAGTATCTCCAATTTTTAAGTGTGAAACTTAATTGTCTTGGGTGGTAAGAGGCAAAAAGGGAATCTGTCAGTAAACTGTAGTCCATATCAGTATGTTCTCTGTGCATGTAGGATTTTTTATTATGCTTTCTTTTTAAATAAGAATCACTTATAAATCCTAATTATTTTAGGTCCCATGTTTTTAGAGAATTATAAATTTGACGGCTCTGACAGCAACACATAACACACAAATTACTTGGGGGTGTGTCTGAGAGTCCATATTTCTAGTGGATGGAGCACTGGACCAGGATTCAGGAGATCTGGGTTTTGTTCCCAGTTTGACCAGTGCCCATTGGGCCTCCTTGGGCAAGTCACCTTTCCCTCTCTGTGCCTTGATTTTCCCATCTTTAAAATGGGAATAATGACACTGACCTTTATAAAGGGCCTTGAGATCTACTGATGAAAAGTGCTATATAAGAAAGAGGTATTATTATTAAAAGGACTGTTTTTTTTTAAACCCACCATGATCTTCCTTATCTGTGTTACTAATAAACCTACAGATTATTAAAAATGAAAAAATGTTAACATCTAATGTTACTTTTTCTGACTCATGCTGATTCTTTGTTCTCCTCTCCTCTTGGACAATGAAAACAAACTGAAGTTCAAATTATGGTTTTTAAAACACTTTTATATTTAGACCAACCCAGAAGTGTTCAGCACTTTGTTTTTGGCAGGTACTGTACTATAGGGCTCTTACGATTCTTTGGTAGTGGGAACGTTTGTTTTATGATCTAGGTAGGGGCAGTTTGAACCAAAATGTTTGTCCAGGTGTGTGAGTGGATGAATGTTTGTCGCTTTTATAGCTTTCCTGGCTGGTAGATCAATACAACAGAAGCCTTGATGTTTTCCTCATGGAAGCCCCAACCTCTTTTCGTAATCAGATGGCCAGCACTGGGAAAACAGAAAAATGGTGTCAGGTTTCAGAATGAATCTGTAGCTTGTTCTGCTGCAATATGGAAAACTCAAAATTTGTTCCTGTGTTTTGTATGGCTAGTAGCATACATGTAGTATGGAAGTAGCATGATGATGTCTCTGAGGGATAGGGGGAATAACCTAAAACTTTGCGCTCAAATGATGAGTGTTGGTTCTGAGCATTGGAACTGGAAGTTTTTAAATCATTTGTTTAATTCTCAATTTCATATACCTAAAAAGAAAGTGGATATTTTTAAAATGTCACCATACATCCATGTGTTATGGTAGGTTGTGTTATACCCAACTAGCAAAATTCTGTCTGCTCTTAAGGCTCTTTAATGAATAGTACTGATAGAACAAAACACAACCTCCAATGCAAAATTTTTTCTGATGACTTGAGCTGTAGATGATCCCCCTCGTTTTCCAACTGTTGTAGTTTAAAGTAAAAGGAAGTCAGTGCCCAGATGCCCTTCGTGCATTAATACATAGCAAAGTTCCCTGTTTCGCTCAGTGCTTGCCAAGACTGCTGGAACAAAGGTTTCTGACAACATTCGTTTTGGACACTAGATGTTATCTTGTCACAGTTGTTATACTCTTGGAACAGTTATCAGACCAGCCACAAAGAGGTGACCCAATACTGGCACAGTACCTGAAACACAGATGGATGAATAACTGGGCATGTTATTTTACTAGCCGAAAACACTCTGTTCAAAGTCTTCTTGCATTTCCTGGGTCATTTAGTATTTAATGTGTAAATTCTGAAGAAATAGTTTGACGAGAAGCCTTGCTTTCAGGGCCAGAATCTGATACATCTACTTATATTGAGTAGTACTTCAATCCACACATACCCCTATTAACTATTCATGGGATTTTTTCATTTTGAATAAAGGTATCGGGATATGGTCCACATTCATTCCCTGCCTCTAGTCATTCTGACTATCTTGAATCTCTAAATATGATTCATTGTGACAGGATACATTTCACTGCTCCTCCTAGAAAGGCTATGGTGTATACCCACTTTTGTGCTTAAACAAAGATAACCTGGATCAGATATTCCTTTCCTTAAAGACATTTAATTTCCTTCAGCCCTTATTTCATTTACTAAGATGTTATGCAAGTTGTTTTCATGCTGCATGTGACGTGTGGAAATAGTATACCACGTCAGTGCCTCTGGCTCCTGTTTACATTGGATCTAGATGGTGCTTTCATATATACCAGAGATCCATTTGAGTAGGAATGAGGATCACTGTGTCCAACTAAGGGAGCAAACTGCTTCACACTGTTCAGGCAACAGAGGGATTTCACTTTTCCAGACAGAGTTGCTTTGATCTGACTTTGCGTTCTCAAAAAGTTATTGCACAAAGATTGGATTCCCAGCAGTTTACTTGTTAATTTGGCTGGTCTATAACATTCTCAGGGCTCTTTCATTCATGTCTTTTTCAGTCTTTTCCTTCCGAACACCCACAAACTTTTACTTAGGGTATGGCTACACTTGCAGTGTTTTTGCACTGTAAGTTTCACTGGTGATAGGGAACCGGTGAAAGAAAAGTGCTGGTTTGTGTACTCAATTCCTCAGGCATCGGAGAGTGTTTACACTAGCAGTCCTTCCATCACCGATGAGAGCAGCGCTCTAGGGCAGCTATCTCACAGTGCAGCTCTCTCGATTGGCCTTGTGGGAAGCCGGGGGTGAGTGGAAGGCATTCTGGGTCCCTGTTCAGTGCCCTGTGCTGCACTGCTTCATGTTCCGTGGTTTTAGCGCAAAAAAGGGACTTTTTGCGCTTTAAATGGCAAGTGTAGACATAGCCTTAGTCTTATTTGAAGTTGTAGAGGTATAAAAGTAATCCAGTCATACTTGAAACCACTTGATAATCCCCCACCCTTCTCTACAGATTTAAGATAAGCCCAGATGTGATGTCTTGAGGTGCAGGAATCTGAGTTGTGGTGTGGGTACTGGATTTCACTACTCCTTTCAGCAACCACATTACTGGCAGCTTAAATGCAAGTTAGATTTCCTTTTGTATTTTGACTCAGCACTTCAGGTTTATGACTGCAATACATTTTCAGTGCTAAAAAATGGGACACAATTTGTGTGGGATGAAGGGAAATTTTAGATTGAAAATGAGGGATAAGTGACAGTACGAATGAAATAAGAGATTGCAGGTTATTGGCTGCTGATAGAATAAGTTATCAGAAACTGCTCTGTTGGCAGCTGTTGTATACTCTTTCCCTCCTCCCCCCTTCAGTTCTGTAACTTCAGGAACCTCTACTGAGATGCTGTCTCTTGTAATTCCTGTAAGGGAAAAATGGAACAAATTTATCTGCAGTACTGTTCTTTTTTTCTCTTTGTTCCTTGGTCAGTGCGTTGGTGTCACCGTATTCTAACAGCAGCAGAGAGTCCTGTGGCACCTTATAGACGAACAGGCATATTGGAGCATGAGCATTCACCCACGAAAGCTCATGCTCCAATATGTCTGTTAGTCTATAAGGTGCCACAGGACTCTCTGCTGCTTTTACAGATCCAGACTAACACGGCTACCCCTCTGATACTTGTATTCTAACAGGTCTTCCACCTATTGCTTTCTCCAACACACCAACTTGTATGAAAAGAAAATTTTGGGGGGTGGTTGAATCTTAACCTTTCAGGTGACCGTAGGTCGTGGTGTAATGTCAGCCTTGGCATTTTGAGCCACTAACAGATGATGATCCTGAAGTCTTCCCTCAACCTATGTAATGTTTTAAATGGTGCCCACTCTGCAAACTGTATTGTTGGGGATGTAGAGCGCAGAGCTAACAGTCTGTATGCATAACAGCCACTGACCATTTTACTATTTCAAATGGCTTACAAAGTACAGGTTTTGTTTATGGAGTGTGATCGTAAGTTAGGCATGGTCTGACTGTTGAGAATTTGGATTTTATTTGTGTCACTGCAAATGAATTGGGCAAGTCACTTACATTCTTACTCCAATTTACCAATTTATTGAATGGGGATCATACTTAACTACCTTACTTACAAACTGTGCAAAATATTAATAAATGTTGGTAGCAGTAGGTAAAATAACTTGGGCTTGGCAGAATAATTTTTTAGCTTGTACAGCTCAGCTAAGTTTGTAAACCGCCCTCCTCATCCCCCCGCCGGAGAAATAAGGTTTATTCTGAGTTTACCAAGTGCATTGGAGTCCTTTTGAACACAAGTCATACTGGAAGTTTCAATTGTATTTTTGTGCTTGGAATATTTATTAATCTTTGTGGGAGAATCCAAGGAAGGCTAGATTCAACTTTCTTGGTAGAAGGAAAATTGGAAGATGATGACTAGAATTTAAGAAAAGCGAATATGATTTAAAATAATAAAAAACTAATATCTTACCGTTGCTTGTACTTTATCACATAGGCTTGAGCCTTTATTTTCAGTGTTCTGCTGGTCAAAATAAGGTTGGACAATTTTAAAAATCCTTCCAGACCCCTTGTATCGAAGTTAAACTGATTGCTCCATAATTCCTGGGGTCCTCTTTGTTCCCCTTTTAAAAGATAGGTACTGTGTTTGCCCTCCTCCAGTCTTCTGGGACCTCACCCAATCTCCACGAGTTTGCAAAGATGATTGCTAACAGTTCCAAGTTTTCTTCAGCCACTTCCTTAAGTACCCTAGGATGAATTTCATCAGACCCTGCCAACTTGAATGCATCTAACTTATTAAATATTTGTTAACCTGTTCTTTCTGTATTTTGGCCTGCATTCCTTCCTCCTAATTGTGCTGAGTATCTGGTTACAATTAACCTTTTTAGTGAAGACTGAAGCAATACCTCACTTTTCTTGATCCCATCAGTTATTAGCTCTCGTTTCCCAGTAAGGAGAGGTCCTATGCTTTCCTTTGTTTCTCATGCTCCTAAGAACTTCTTATTGCCTTTATGCCCTTTCTAGGTGTAACTCATTGTGTGCATTAGGCTTTCTGATTTTTCACTACATGCTTATGCTATTCTTTTGTAATCCTCCTTAGAAATTCATCCATGTTTCCACTCTTTATAGGATTCCTTTTTGATTTTCAGGTAAAGAGCTCCTGATGGAGCCATATTGGCCTCTTACTATTCTTCCTGTCTTTCCTTTGCATTGGGTTAGTTTGCAGTTGACTTTAATATTGTGTCCTTGAGAAACTGCTAGCTGTCTGAAATTTTTTCCCTTAGATTTTCTTCCCCGTGGACCTTATCTTGTTAAAGTCTGCTTTTTTGAAGACCATTCTCCTTATTCTGCTACTCACTCCTTCGTCTCCTTAAAATCACGAAATCTATCATTTCGTGATCACTTTCACTCAATTTGTCTTCAGCTGCAGATTTGCAAGCAGTCCTCTCTGTACTCACTGGAAAGTTTGTGTCAAATGCCAGGGAAATTAAAGTCGCACATTACTACCAGGTCTTATGCTTTGGATATTTCTGTTGTTTGTTCTAGAACTGCCTCCTCCACCTCCTCTTCCTGATTTGGTGGTCTATAGTAGACCCCTATCATGACATCACCCCTATTTTTTACCACTTTTATCTTTACCCATAGACTTTCCACTGTTCTGCTCTCACCTCCTTCTAGACGTCAGAATGCATCACCGTCTCCCTTTTTATCCTGCCTGTTCTTCCTGAACAAGCTATACCCCTCTATACCAATATTCCAGGCATGAGACTTATTGCACCAAGTCTCATTGCCAATGAAGTCATAATTTAGCTTATGGTCTAATACTTCCAGTTCTTCCTCGTATTACTTGCAGGTAAGTGGAAGTATGGCCTGAAGGAGAAGGCACTCATTTCACCAGGATGGTTACCCAGTTTTACACTTTATCACTAGAGGGAATGGTCAGATGGGGCCGGAGCCAGAATCTGCTGCTTAATCGCTGAGGTCTTATGAAATCAAAACCGAATGGTCCAAAAGAGCAACTTACTATTCTGTCTGCTAATTTATGAGAGAGACAAGGTGGGTGAGGTGATATCTTTTATTGGACCAACTTCTGTTGGTGAGAGACACAAGCTTTTGAGCTACACAGAGCTCTTCTTCGTGCCTAGGAAATGTACTCAGACCTGAAGAAGAGCTCTGTGTAAGCTTGAAACCATCTCTCTCTCACCAACAGAAGTTGGTCCAATAAAAGATATTACCTCACCCACCATGTCTCTCTAATATCCTGGGACCAACTCAGCTACAACAACACTGCTATATGGGAATCTTTGTGATGCGGCCCAACACTGTAGCATTTAATTTCAGAAAGGGGTACTACACAAAAATGAGGAGGTTAGTTAAACAGAAACTAAAGGATACAGCACCAAAAGTGAAATCTCTGCAAGCTGCGTGGAAACTTTTTAAAGACACCATAATAGAGGCTCAACTTAAATGTATACCTCAAATTAAAAAACATAGTAAGAAAACCAAAAAAGAGCCACAGTGGCTAAACAACAAAGTAGAAGAAGCAGTGAGAGGCCAAAAGGCATCCTTTAAAAGGTGGAAGTTAAATCCTAGTGAGGAAAATAGAAAGGTGCATAAATATTGGCAAATAAAGTGTAAAAATACGATTAGGAAGGTCAAAAAAGAATTTGAAGAACAGTTAGCCAAAGACTCAAAAAGTAATAGTTTTTTTTTTTTTTTTTTAAGTACATCAGAAGCAGGAAGCCTGCTAAACAACCACTGTGGCCACTGGATGATCAAGGTGCTAAAGGAGCACTCAAGGACGATAAGGCCATTGCGAAGAAACTAAAGAATTCTTGTCATTGGTTTTCATGGCTGAGGATGTGAGGGAGATTCCCAAACCTGAGCCACTCTTTTTAGGTGACAGATCTGAGGAACTGTCCCAGATTGAGGTATCATTAGAGGAGGTTTTGGAACAAATTGATAAATTAAACAGCAATAAGTCACCAGGACCAGATTCACCCAAGAGTTCTGAAAGAACTCAAATGTGAAATTACGGAACTACTAACTGTAGTCTGTAACCTATCATTTAAATCAGCTTCTGTACCGGATGACTGGAGGATAGCTAAGGTGATGCCAATTTTTAAAAAGGGCTCCAGAGGTGATCCCAGCAATTACAGGCGTGTAAGCCTGACTTCAGTACCGGGCAAACTGATTGAAACTATAATAAAGAACAATATTGTCAGACATATAGATGAACATAATTTGTTGAGGAAGAGTCAACATGGTTTTAGTAAAGGGAAATCATGCCTCACCAATCTACTAGAATTCTTTGAGGAGGTCAACAAGCATGTGGACCAGGGGGATCCAGTGGATATAGTGTCCTTAAATTTTCAGAGAGCTTTTGATAAGGTCCCTCACCAAAGGCTCTTTCGCAAAGTAAGCTGCCACGGGATGAGAGGGAAGGTGTTCTCATGGATCAGTAACTGGTTAAAAGATAGGAAACAAAGGGTAGGTATAAATGGTCAGGTTTCAGAATGGAGAGAGGTAAATAGTGGTGTTCCCCAGTGGTCTGTTCTGGGACCAGTCCTGTTCGACATATTCATAAATGATCTGGAAAAAGGGGTAAACAGTGAGGTTGGAAAATTTGCAGATGATACAAAATTACTAAAGATAGTTAAGACCCAGGCAGACTGCCAAGAGCTACAAAAGGATCTCTCAAAATTTGGTGACTGGGCAACAAAATGGCAGATTCCATTTATCAACATTAAATTTCGAGTAATGCACAGTGGAAAGCATAATCCCAACTATAAATATAAAATGACAGGGTCTAAATTAGCTGTCCCATTGAAGAAAGAGATCTTGGAGTCATTGTGGATAGTTCTCTGAAAACATCCACTCAATGTGCAGCAGCAGTCAAAAAAGCGAACAGAATGCTGGGAATAATTAAGAAAGGGATAGATAATAGGACAGAAAATATCATGTTACCATTATATAAATCCATGGTATGCCCACATCTTGAAAACTGTGTGCAGATGTGGTCGCCCCATCTCAAAAAAGATATACTGGAATTGGAAAAGGGCAACAAAAATGATTAGAGGTATGGAACTGCTTCCGTATGAGGAGAGATTAATAAGACTGGGACTTTTCAGCTTGGAAAAGAGATGGCTAAGGGGAGATATGATTGAAGTCTATAAAATCATGACTGGTGTAGAGAAGGAAGTGTTGTTTACTACTTCTCATAACACAAGAACTGGGGTCACCAAATGAAATTAATAGGCAGCAGGTTTAAAACAAACACAAGGAAGTATTTCTTCACACAACACACAGTCAACCTGTGGAACTCCTTGCCAGAGGATGTTGTGAAGGCCAAGACCATAACAGGGTTCAAAAAAGAACTAGATAAGTTCATGGAGATAGGTCCATCAATGGCTATTAGCCAGGATGGGCAGGAATGGTATCCCTAGCCTCTGTTTGCCAGAAGCTGGGAATGAGCAACAGGGGATGGATCACTTGATGATTACTTGTTCTGTTCATTCACTCCGGGGCACCTGGCACTGTCCACTGTCAGAAGACAGGATACTGGGCTAGATGGACCTTTGATCTAAACCAGTAGGGCCATTCTTATGTTCTTATACTTGAAGGTGACACTGGAAAAATTTTCTTGGAATTCTTTGACACTTCCAGAGTATCAGTAAATGTTATAAGTTATCTTCCTGATATGCTTGGAAAATAATTTTACTCCAAATGTAGCTGAAGCTTTAAAACCTAAAAGGTCTTCATTTTTGGCTCCATCAAATTCTTTTTCCATCAGATCAAAAATACAGCTCTTCTCCCTAAAGTAGTTAGTGAAGCTACTTGGAGCTCACACTTATGCAGATTTTTTTCCCTTTAAATCTTTCCTCTTCTCCATTCAGACAATCCCTGACATTGCAGCCTTCTTCTGTGCCGCTTGTTTGAGATTAACCCAAATCTTGCACTTGTCATGCTGCCAAAGATAAATTAAAATAAATAAAAACAGATAGTTGGCTTGTTCCTGCTTCCCAGCATCAGAAAAGGTTCTGAAGGGATAGTCTCTTAGAGGAGTAAAAAGGGATGCTTTGATCACTTGATCATTACCTGTTAGGTTCACTCCCTCTGGGGAACCTGGCATTGGCCACTGTCGTAGACAAGAAACTGGGCTAGATGACCTTTGGTCTGACCCAGTACGGCTGTTCTTATGATTTGGAAGAGGAACTGTCTGGTCAGGAAATGGGAGGTAGGGCTCAGAAAAACACCTGGGGTCCATTATTGCATCACTCTACATCTGCTAACCCTTGTTAAGGGCATCTGGAGGTTTGTACAGGCCATCATCAAGGTTATACATACCTCCAGAAAGAAAAAGAATTAAAAGCGCTTTAGATGGGGGATTTCACTTTTTTGTTTTATATAGATTCCACTGAATAGATATGGGTGGGATGGAGGACACCAACAAACCTATGCAGGCTCTGAATGTCGAAAGATATCAAAATACAGGCTCATTGGAGAACATTATTGGCTCACAATCAGTTTAATTCTGTATTTTTAAATTGACAAAAGTGCATGATTTGTTTGCAATTGATATGCCATCTGATTTAAAGAGTTACTAGACATGAGACCTATCGGATCTATAATTCCTCCCAGTGCAAGATAGTGTGCCAGGAAGAACAGTTAAATATGATATGAAATACTTTCTTGAAGAAAGAGTTTTCTTTTACTTGCTCTTATTAATTTTTTTTAGTTCCTTTCTTTTATCAGTGAAAAAAGTGCTAACCTTTCTTATAGTATTCTTTTCTGTATGTATAATTGCATTTAGGCCATGTAGCTTTATTGATGTCAGTGCCAGCTATTGCTGCAAAATTAATTTATATTTGAACTGGTGAAAGCAAGCTCTTTTATGGGTAACATAAAGATAGAACATACACACATTAGCTGTTGTTGATATTCTGCTCAGTGTGAAAGCTTTCATGGAAATCAATGATGGTTATGATATCATGAGGCTTCCTCCCTTGCTGTTGTCTGTGGAGATCAGAATGTGCTTGACCCACTGTTTTCTGCATACACAAGCTGAAAGGACTCTGAGTAGTGTATTTGTGACATGCTTAGACTCTGGAAAACCTAAAAGGTCTTCATTTTTGGCTCCATCAAATTCTTTTTCCGTCAGATCAAAAATACAGCTCTTCTCCCTAAAGAAGTTAATGAAGCTTAGGCTGTAGTGGAAGATGAAGGATTCTTGCTTCAAGAGTTCTGTGCATTGGAACATCCACTGGAGTGAAGGAGAGGAAAAGACTATCCTCTCTTTCTCTGTTTATGCACATACCCAGACAGACTCATATTGCAAATTCTTTCCACTTTCAATGTGTTGGATTGGTAACAGTGACATGGCTTTCTTTTTTTATTTCAACAGAATTCTAGGGCAAAGATTGGCATGTTACCATGGAAGGACAGCATAACCATCCACATCATCTAGGGGACCAGAACAACCCTCTCTGCAAAGTGCCAGGGCAGGAATATCAGCATGATCCTCAAGTAAGCACATTTGTCTCTTTAATCCCCCTTTTTTCTCCTTAAAGACCCCATGGAGTCCTTTTTTATAACTGTTTTTAAATGTTAAGATTAGTATAGTCTTTAAGGCATATCAATTTTTGGGCCAAACAGCTTGACAGTGTTGCTTCAAACCCATTTTTGATGATCAAAGGAGGAATGGGAAACATTTTCTATGGTATCTATAGCAAGTGTTTTGAAATTGGCTTATAAAAAGCTTATACTGATAGAATGCTGACTTTCTGTGTTGCTGCGATTCTTTAAAGGGAGGCCAAAGAAAAGAAGCTGTTTGAATTTTAATGATAAATATATTCTTTATTTATCTACTGGAATATTTTAATAGTGAATATTTTAATGATAATTACCAAATACAAGAAACAGGTCAGTCCAGATGAAATTGTATGCTCTCTTTCTATCTTCTGAGTCTCTGGGAGCATCGTTCCTTGATATTTTTTGTCTTCACAAACATGTTTCCCTGTATGATACTCTCCCTCTTGTAACTAACAGTCCACAAAAGGGGTAGGGGATAAAGATATCATTAGGTCTTATTTCCAGACTAACTGCAGATTTTCAGTTTAACCAAGAGATTTTTTTGTTGGTATGGCTTGGGGCTACCTCCCTCCTTGGAGGGTGTTTAAGGCTGCAGATATTATCAGAACAGTTAATTTTTACCTGCACAGTACCTAGTGCACTTAACAAAAAGCCTTAAAGGTAAAGAAGAGTGCTAGAAGTCTTGCTGGGAAGTTCGGGTGTTAATTTGCCACTTTAAGTATTGGATCCAGTGGTGGTTTGAGGTTCCTTGGACAGGAATAATTCATTAGGAAAGCTGTAGCAAAACATAGATACAAGATTCCAAAAACAATGAATATATTTTGTGTAGCGCTGCTTTGAAAATACATTGTATGGAGCACAGCCCCCTCTCCTAATGCAGCAATTTGTCATATTAAGTCATTTAATAATAATTGAATCCCCTTGATTAATCTCCTAGAATTAGCCAGTTGCATTTTGAGCAATTAGGGTTAATTACTGCCTCATTTGGCAGGGTAGAGCCCCTGTAATTATTTCATGAACAAGATTAGGAAGTGTTTTTAAGCAGCAGCTACATTCATGGCATCGTGGAGCACATGTTAGAATTTGTAATGACATAGTTAAGTGTAATTAGTAGGTAATACTCTATGTTCTGCCGTTACCCTGATGCTGAGCAACCTCATTTTGCTGAATGGTCATTGTTCAGTGAAGATTTCCCTCTCTTCTGTTAGTATCTAAATTATATCAGTGGAGGTGTCTTGAGTATGTCAGCTGTTCTGAGGAAGATCCAGATTGGAAATTGGGGGTGGGGAAAAGAGCTCTTGCATCTTTACTCCTTTTTAATAGCCTTGGTGCTGAATAAACCAGAGAAACAGTGTTACTGAGAAGGTGAAATGTTAGTTTTAAACATAGTTTATTGTAAAAAGAAACACAATATAGTAACTTCTGAAGCAAAGATTATCACAACTTCCTTGTGTGTCAAGATGATGATGGTTTGTTTATTGCGGTATATCTGGTTTTTCATTTGGCATAAATGTAATTAGAGAGCTTCTTAGTTTTGTGGTATCTCTTATGTGGAAGGATCCCAAACTACATAATTCTGCACCATGAAATGCAGCGATCCTAGTCTCTGAGGGTGTTAGTAATGCTAGCATGCTATGCTGTAGTTTAGGATGGAAGGGAGGGAAATGTTGGTTAAACATCTTTTATGAAAAGTGTCACGCACGGGGCTTCAGTGTTTCTGCAGAGCAGGCGGTGTGTTGGCTTTTAAAGTCTCAGCAAAAAAAGGTGGGGGAGTGGGGAGAGTGAGAGAATAAACTAAATGGAATGGTTTCTTTTCTTCGGTCAAGGTTGTGCCCTCATCTGCAGACAGACCAGACCAGGAGTATACTCCTATCCCAAAGGCCTTTCCTAACAGTAGTTTTCACTCTTTGGTTGAAAAATGCTTTTAGCACTTTTCATCTTACAATTTCAAACACTTTACAAAAGCGTATTATCTCCATTTTACAGGTGGCAAAGTGGAGGGAATGGCTGTCCTAATGTGGCATAACAAGTCAGTGGCAGAGCTGGAAATAGAATTCCAGGGCCATTGACTTCCCATCCCCTTCTCCAATTACTAGACAACACTTCCATAAGAAGACTATGTGCTTTTATGCAGTGCCCTTCTACAGCTAATGCTGCCACTAAAGTGCTTCTGCACAGGTGGGGAAGTGGTATTTGCTTTTCATAATACTACGTGAGCTGCAAGTACCAGCATAGCTTTCCAGTCGTAGGCTGATCTTTCCTGCTGCCTGCCTCGTGTATAGTTCACATTCTGGAGTATTTTTCTGTTATATAAAAATTTGGGGCTATCGTAGTTGTACTCTGGTGGCTTGATATTTATTTTTTTTATAAGTTGCATATACAATAAAAAGGTATATAATTTCAACTTTAAGAGAGATAAATTGACTACGTGTCACAATTTGTTTCAAACTTGCCCCAGAAGATTTGCAGTGCTAGTTTAGAACCATCCCTAGCTGCTCATCTGCAGTATTTATATTTAGTGTTTTAGTTAACCTTTTCCTTATGACTCACAATAGAACTTCATACTTAGAAGTTTTCTAATTAGAGTAAGTGAATATATATAGAGAGGAACTTATAAAATCACAGCAAGGATATCAGCCCAGCATTGTTCCTATGAAGTTTGTAAAAAGAAACAGTAATGTTCCTGACGGCAAGCTGGCAATCAGTGAAATACCCAGTTTATTTGTTTGCTCTGGGTCGCAGAGGAGTAAAGATTATGTGAAGTATGCAAAATACAGTTCTAAAAATGTAGCTTTTTCATCATTTTTATTGACTGAAATTTGGTTTTATAAAAACAATAATGCAATCCAGTGTCTGTTCTCTGACCCTTATTTTTACAGTTCTCAGATACTAGGATTGCTCATAACTAATTTTGGTCACAACTGATTTAGATTGGATTCACTTAGCAGTGAAAGTCTCTGTCCCGTTTATAATTCCCTGAGGCATCCAGCTTTTTATTCAGGTTCCCCTACTGAATATTGGCCTAGCCTACAAATTCAAAGTTAACATTTCTCTTTTCCCGTCGACTTTTTTCATTAGCCAGTACTAATTTTTTGCTGGTAGAGAAGATAACATTTCAAACTGGAGCCAAGTTGTTCATCAGACTTTGAATTGTAGCTAACAATTCAGATTCAGGATATCAGAGATTATCATACTGGTTTCTGAAACTATGAAGTCCAAAAACTGAGAGCAAACAGTCATCAGCTGCAGTCATTACCACAATAGCTGTTTGATACTTGAACAATAATTCACATTTACAAGCCCAGTATTTTCCTGTTCTAGTTGGTGGAGCTTAGAAACCCTACATAAACCAATTTATTCTTCTAGTGTAGTTTTGTAAATCCACACCAGAAAAAGAATTTCAATCTCAAAATGAACATACATTTTTTCAGCAAGATTTTATTTTATGGATATGGATGTACAGTTTGACAGATCAAAAAGAGATTTGAATGATTGATGATGATAGTAAATCAGTCCTTTGAATACATATGCATTATACTGCATATGCTAAGGCTTCCCCATGTACCAACACAGATGTTTTTCAAAGGTGAAATTAGTTTATGGTAAATGTCATTCAGATGAAGCATGCACTTTAAAAGCATAGAAGCAGTTGCCTTAAAATTAATGATGCATTGCAAATATCAGAAAAAAGCTTACATCCAGCGTAAAGATAATTAAAATTCAGGTCAGAAGTCTATGACTTAGTCAGGCTAAATTTTTTAATGAGATTTCAGAAAATTAATTGGGCGAATGCTTTTTTGTTCTTTTACAAGAAATATTTAATTTCATGCTCCTACAGGGGAAAAATGTTTTTCTTGGTAACTAAAGATTGTAATGGCTAACTTTTTAACTATTTGTTAACCAATTTTTAAGAATCTTTAGGTAGGTCAAAAGTATTTTGAGCATTCTGTGCCTGGTTGCCACTAGTTCAGACTTATGGCAAGTGCTGACTTCCTTTCATGCCAATCAGGCTGGAATAAAACAACTGAACTTATTATTTATTAACATGAGCTTTTATTGTTTACACACCAGGCAATTATCACAGGATATTTCCATCCTGTAGCCACACCCAGACTCAAATCTCTCCATGCCTCTGAGAAGCAGTCATATAGCCACAACTCCATGTCATATTATTATTGTGCTGAGATTTTGCTGTCTAGTCTCGCATCCTACAGTGACCACATTGTCCTAGTCTCTGCCTGAAACTGCAGGTCAGCAGCAGCAGTGGCTGCTTCTCAGCCAGCTCTCAAAGCATTATGCAGTAGTTTTCAACAGTTAGCTTTTTAATAATAGTATGAATTTAATAGTAAAATGCATTGTCAGTCTCTCCAGAGACTGAAAAAGTCTATCTGCAGCACACTTCTCTCTCTCCCATGCCCCCAACACACTCTTCCTTCAAATTCTGAAGTAAAACCTTAGTCAGGTGCACATTTCAAAATTCTCCAAAAATTCTCCCCAAACCTTGTGGGTCTTTACGTCTGCTTGTTGATAGCTGCTGTCCTTCAGGAGAGGTTGAACAATTTTAATACTAGATGGAAGACATTTAGTGCTGGATGGAAGCACTGAAAGACATCTGCTGCACCTGTGCATTCTAAGATGTGTGTACACAGGCATATTCACAAAGAGAATGTTATTTACCACTGGTGCCTTCCACTTTGGTATTTGTTGCTATGACTTCCCCATCTCTGCAGTAGTTTGTTTGTGAAGAAAGGCACTGAAGGCTTGATAAGGAATAAGATCCGTGTGTTGTACCCAATGGTTGGGAAATGTGACAATACAGAAAAAAGAACATATTTGTAAGAGCCCAGAGGCGTCTCTGTTCTATCTTGCACCCTGTCTCGTAGAGTAACTTAACCTAGCCACGGAATATGAATGTATTAGAAAGTTGGCTTTTTCTTTGGAACTGAAGAGCCTTCTAAGTCTAGTTCTTTGTGTCAGTATAACAGAGCCTCCTTTGCTCTACTCCAAGCACTACTACAAAGGGTAAATAGATAAATCTGTAAGTAGGAATCCATCTACCATCACCCTATCTGTCTGAGCTGTTTTGCACTCTGACATGTATATAGGCTGAAATTCCTTAATAATTAAGGTTCATATCACTGCAGCTGATATAATTAGTCATCTTATTACATATGTCTCTGAGGAGTTTCTCTCTTAGGTTGTTTAGAATGTAAAACCTCATTAATTCTCCTATTTGGCAGGAAATCCCATTAACCACCACCATTTGGTGCCGAATGATCTGGTTAACTTCTCCTTTAAGCGTGTGAGGAAAGTTGCTTTTTTCCGTACTGTTCTCCCCTGACTTTGAGATTTGTTGTTTTTGTGTCAGCGGTTACAGTTCACAAGGAATGCGTCCTGCAGAGACGTTGCCCAATCTGATTCTTGGAATGATCTCTGGATTTCTCCTTAAAAATGAAGATCTGCTTTATTTGAATGAGGGTTATAGTTGAGCTTAATTTTTGTCCTGTTCTTTTACGGAACAGTAGAAAAAAATGCTACTTATTGTGTAGCTAAGGACAAAGCAGCCTTTGGCTCCAAATTATTTCTTCCCAGTTTAGATCCAGTCCTACCGCTGCTTTGGAATTTGTACTGTTCAGATTATTGAATTTCACACACACTCTGAACATTCAAAAAATGACTAAATACAAAGCTGCCCTGTCAATGTGTCTCAACCTTGCTCTGAAGGATCCACTGCTAGGTTCTGTCTCATATTCCTTCAAACACTGGCACCTGCACTCAGACTGCAGCACTCTTGGAAATGTGGAAGGCCCCCTAGGTAGGATATGTATGTTTGACGGTGGTGGAAGGGTCAACTGAACTTACCTTTTAGTTTTACAGAATTGTACATTTGCAAATCTATCCACTTGTAATCCATGACTTGTACTTCTGCAGTTTTATCTATTCTTTGACAGCTTGCTGAACAGTATTGTTGGGGATTGAACTGAAAAGGACCTAGGAAAACATAGTTCCTCTTAAATAATGAAATTAGTGAAATGTATTTGTATAAGCATCAGAATAGGAGAGACATTTTCCTAGTTAGATATTTACCAGCCAAGTCAAATGTGTTCCTGTCCTTTGTATCAATAGTCAGAAGAATTACAGACACTGACAGAAGTCACCTTTAGCATTAGATATAAGAACAAATAGGAAGTGGTTAATTTTTAAATAGGCATAGGGAAAAATACACTATGCTAATCAATGGGGAGTTCCTTGCTATGGTTTGATCTGACCTGAGCATGCTCTTTGGTTCATGCTGTAATCTAACATCCTCTCCTATTTTATATGAAAACTCTGTTACTTTAATTAGGTCTGATAGGTTGTGATAGCAAATGCAAATCTAGGTCATTGCATATGTAAATGTGCAGCTGTAGTCTTGGAGGATGCCAGAACATATCAGCTGAGGTGTCCAGTCATCACCCAGTGTTAACTCCAGCATGGCAAACAGACTTTCTCTGCTAGCCATATTAAAAGTGGTTTTGGGGGGGAGAGGAGGGGAGAGAAGGAAGAGAGAGAGAGAAACACCGCCCCTACTCCTGTCACTCTATTAGCATTATTTATTTTTCAAGTTAAGGAGTTGCTAGATATATTTCTTGGCATACACTTAAGCCAAGAGTGTTTTATATATAAATTAATATTTTAAATGCATATTTAGGGCGTGATAATTTATTAAAAGCAAATGGCTACTATTCATGTTAAACGTGGATCTCTTTCTGGCATTCAGGTGTCCATCATGTACTCCTGGGGGAATTCTGCACCACTGTGCATGCGAGAATTCATGTCTCCCGCAGATTTCTTAGCTTCCTCACGGACAAATGACTTTCTGACAGGGAAGCAAAGGGAAGCTGCAAGAGCAGTCCTGCCCCACTCTTTAGCTGCGCAGGTACATCGTTTCAGGCACCCGGAGCAGTTGGCGGTGAGGTAAATCACCGCAGGGCTGGGGACGCCCCAGCCAGGGGCTCCTACCCTGAGCCGGGATCAGCTGCTAGTCCCAGCCAGGCTGGAGACAAGAGAGGACGGGACTTCCTCTTCCCTAGAGGCAGTGGCTGGGGTTGTGTCAGACCCCCCCCTTCCCCCCCCCCCCGAAACCTCCCCCAGCTGCTGGAAGCTCAGCAGCCTCCCCTGCTTCCTGCCCCCATCGTTCCTCAGCTGCAGGTGGAGCGGGCACTGTACTGGCAGCTGCTCCCTCACCCACCCAACCCCTGTGCATCCGGGCCTCCCATCCCCAGACCCCCCCACCAGACCTCGCCTAGTCCACCCAGAACCCTCCATACCCGAACCCCACCCCGTTCAATTTCAACCCCTGTATCTGGAGCCCCCTGCACTCAGACTCCCTGCCTCCAGACCCCCAACCCTGCACCCAGACCACCCTCCAGTGAGCTCCTTGCACTCAAACCCCCACCCTGTATGAGCCGCACCCGCTGCACCACCCTGAGCCCCCACATCCAGACCCCCACCCTGATGAGCCCCACTCCCCCAGCACCCAGACCCCCTTGCTGAGACCCTCACACCCCTCCACTGAGCCCCAGCCACTTTCACCTGGAAGCCCCTGCAGAGTCCCATTGCCCCTGCACCTGGGAACCCCGCCCCCCCCAGCCTCTGTGCATCCAGATCCCCCTACACTGAGCTGCCTGCACCCACATTGTCCCACACAGAATCCTCTCACCCCACACCTGGATTCTCCCACAATGAGCTCCTCCACACTTGGATCCTGCCTGGTTGAGCCTGCCTGCCCCACACCTGGTGCAGAGAGGCAGGGCCCCAGGGTGTTTCCGGGACAGGCCCAGGCCTTGTGCTGTGTCAGGGTTGGGTTCAGCCTTACCACTGAGTCTGTGTCCCCTGGGTGGGGAGGCTGTAGGATGATCTCCCACCTTTGTGCAGCCAGTGGCCTGTGCTCCCCACTGCCATGCTGGAGTTTCTGCATTTATTTATTGACAAATAAAGCTTGCAGAATTTTAAAGTATTATGTGCAGAATTTTTAATTTTTTGGCAGAGAATGCCCTCAGGAGTAATCATGTATATGGCTAGGCACTGGCATCTGTGATGATTTAAAAGTTAGTGGGACACAAATTTGGTTTTGATCAGTTTCATAGTCTATGTAAATTTCAAACAGTGGGTTTGTGCAAACATAGCCCAATGCCTTGTAAGGACTGTATGTCCTATGGTAAGTTTAAATAATTCGCTGGAAATGCTGCCATTTGTTGCCTTAGTAGAGTGAAACCAAAATAGCAGATCAGCAGGCATGTTTCTAGCTGTACTTGATACCATTGTTGACATAAGCAAAGGCCATATTTTTTTACTAGGCTTGTATCTGTGGTAGGCACATATTGCCACGAAACTACAGGAATTCCTTCTGGTCATTCTGGTGCTCTGAAATACAGACCCCGTAATTATAAAAGTTCCTGCACAAACATCCAGTTCTTACTCAAGAGGTGCTGTGTCTGAGGAGGCACGTATTTACAATTGCAGCTTTTGATTGTTTCTTTAAATAAGCACTTTGAGTGTTTAGACAGTGAGACACCTTTAGATTAGTCATGTCCATATTCAGTTAGTACAATGATTTGTCTGTAACAAAGGATAGTAGAATGAATCCACCTTCATTGGAGTGCGTTTGTGTAGGGACAGAACAGGAGGGAAGCTTCCATAGTTCGATATTTACCAACCAAGTGATGCAAATATTTGTGGCCAAATCTGTGTATTCTCTTCTTCTGAGTTAACCAATGAAGAAAAATGTATCTACTCAGAATCTGATTGAAACTCTATGGCAGGGGCGGGCAAACTTTTTGGCCTTAGGGCCGCATCAGGTTTCGTAAATTGCATGGAGGGCCAGTTGGGGAGGGGGTCGTGGCCTGGCCCCCACCTCCTATCTGGTCCCCCTCCCCACCCCCGGGACATCTGCCCCATCCACACACCCCCACTCCCTGTCTCCTGACTGCTCCCGGACTCCCGCTGCCCCATCCAACCCCCGTCTCATTCCTGACACCGCCCCGGGACCCCAGCCCCATCCACACACCCCCACTCCCTGTCTCCTGACTGCTCTCAGACTCCCGCTGCCCCATCCAACCCCCCTCTCATTCCTGACACCGCCCCGGGACCCCAGCCCCATCCAACCACCCCTTCTCCCTGTCCCCTGACTGCCCCCGGAACCCGTGCCCCTGACTGCCCCCTGCTGCCCCATCTAACTCCCCTCCTTCCTGACTGCCCTCCGGGACCCCTGCCCCCATTCAACTCCCTTCCCCCCCCCCGACCACCATCCACACCCCCGCCCCCTGACCACCACCCCAAATTCCCCTGCCCTCTATCCAACCCCCGTGCTCCCTGCCCCCTTACCGCGCCGCCACCACCACACAGCACAGAACCGGGTCAGGGGAGGGGCTGGGGGCTAGCTTCCGGGGCCAGGAGCTTGGGGACCAGGCAGGACGGTCCCGCGGGCCAGATGTGGCCCGCGTGCCATAGTTTGCCCACCCCTGCTCTATGGAGTAGAATTATAGACTCATAGACTCATAGACTCATAGACTTTAAGGTCAGAAGGGACCATTATGATCATCTAGTCTGACCCCCTGCATGCTGCAGGCCATAAAACCGTCCCTACCCCTTCCCTGGACTCTGCTGTTGAAGTCCCCAATCCTGTTTTAGGTGACTTCAATCGGCAGAGACCCTCCTGCTAGAGATCCCTGCCCATGCTGCGAGGAAGGCGAAAAACCTCCAGAGGCTCGGCCAATCTGCCCTGGAGGAAAATTCCTTCCCGACCCCAAAAATGGCGATCAGTCAGACCCCGAGCATATAGGCAAGAGTCACCAGCCTGACCCCAGCCTGACCCCTGTCAGCCATTATACGATTTACCTACCATTGTTTGGTTTTCCTTGACTACTATGTTTTACCATTAAACCATTCCCTCCATAAATTTATCTAACTTAATCTTAAAACCATAGAAAATAAATTTAAAGAGTTGCCGTGGCTCTGGAATCTGAATGTTGGCTAGTATAGTTCACTCTATACAACCTCCCATTGCTCCTAATATTAGTAGAGATTTTTAGATTTATAATGAGTAACTGAAACAATACTTCATAGGAGGCTGAAGCAGCTGTTGCATAAATATTGTGTTACATATCTGACAAACCTTAGGCCAAAACTCTCTTCTCCAAACAGTATTGGTGAAAGTTCTACTGCTCTACAAGTGTAGAATATGCAGTGCAGCACTGTAGAGGAGAAACTTGCCCTGAATCATTGTTATAATTTTAATAGCAGTGCATTCTAACCTGTAAACATGATATGACACAGCAACATTCTTGATAAGACTGTTCATCTTATTGAATAAAACAAACATTTTGATCACAACCCACATGAGGAGTATGGTGGGAGAGCATACTGCGTTTCATAGAAGTACAAATTTTTGGGAAGGGAAAGAAATGAAGCCATAGAATATAAGGGTTAAAAGAAAACATACCCTGTAATTAGCTTCCGATTTCCACGTGACTGACCTTTTTTAACTAAATGCCAGTCGTTAATTAACCTAATTGTTTGTATAAATTATTGTACTTGAGTTAAAATTCTAATTGTGGTTTTTCAGCCCAGAGTAATAAAATCAGTTTCAGATAGTTTAGGTGTTCTGGGGGTGGAAAAATTCACCCTTGGCTTTGATGTTTCAAAAACAATTACTGAGAGTGTCACTTTATGAGAAGATGAGTGTTTTTGCTCTTTTAGGGCACTTAAACTGGGAAAGTTGATGAAGATGACCTGGAGTTAAATTCCCAACCATGTGCCTACTTGTATTAGGAGACTTTGACTGAACCTTATAGTATTGTGATATTTTCGTCTTGACTAGAATTCGTAACCACGCATATGTATATTTCACAAATGGTGTAGTCTTTTGAGAATTATCCTAGATTTTAATGTTCATTTAGCAATCCCTGGAACGACTGATGGGGAAGGTAGTTTAGGTATGTATTAGAAAGCAACAAAACGTATTGCCAGCTACAAAGTGACATTGGGAAAAGGGGACAAAGGATGAAAGGACTGGATAGTCTTTTAATTGACAATTTATTATACAGAATTATATTTTGTATATCCTAGTCTTTAATACAACCTCTCCTTTCATCTTCCCTACAGCGCCAGTGGAATAGCATTCCGCTGTTGTTGTTCTGTATTTGTCAAGGTGATGTAGTTCCTGAAAATGGTTTGACTTTGCTGTACAAACTGTAATGCTCAGCAGTCTCTTAGCTCAGGTATCTCAAAAATTCTAGCTGAGGAACATGGAGTTTTTACAATGTTTTGTGTGAGGAATATATGATCTTGGTCACAAAGCCTCTGCCAACAAGATATTTTCATTCTTTTTGGTTATAGTTCAGAATTGGGCAAACAGCTATAAACCTGAAAGGTTTTTTAAAAAAAATTTATTGCTAAGTTGTATATTTTAGTAACTTTTATTTCTGCCGATGTTGCAAAGAAGGAAGTGTAATCTGACTTGTCAACAAATATAAAGTCCAAAGAGATTCTATACTGCCATGAACATAGTGCTAGTGAGAGGTACTGGACTGATATGCGTTATTCACAGAAGAGGTTAGGCCATTGCAGTAGTAGGTAGGACTGGCTTCTCAGTTTCCATATCCATATTTGAGGTATGTGAGTATTATCATACCCATTTTACAGATGGATACATGAAGACAGAGGTTAACTGATTTAGTTAGTCACACAGTGAGTCAGTGGAATAAACTGGGAGTAGAACCCAAGCCCTGACTCTCTGCTTCCTCCTCCTAATTGCCTTCTTCAGTTATTCCACATAGGGCGGATAAATCCAACTTCCATCTTGACCAGATTTGAGTTAATGTGTTTGTGCTGCCTAATCTTGATCCCTTGTGACCATTGCATCTAGGAATGGCTAGACACTTCCAGTATCACCCAGTGTAAAAAGGATTGTCATTTCATACTACTTTTAATTTTCCTTTATTTTCAAATGTATCAAAATGTACAGTTTCCATATCCTGTTCAATCCTGGGCACCTTTGCTGGGATTGTCAACTAGGGCCTCAATTGTAAATAATTTATATTTAAAGAATGAAAGTTTACAAAGGATTGATTTACAAACTGGTCTAATTATTTTTTATTTTGTTATAATAACTGAAAAATGGCTTAAGATATTGAAGCTTAAAAATACTGTACTTGGCATGCACAGCAACTTTTAGTCATTAATTTAGTTCTTAAACATTGGTTAGCACTCATGTTAATTATAGAAGAGACCAGAATGGCTCTAGGAGTAGTTCCTGGTCTGTGGCGTACATAATGCTTGTTATACTGTATATACCTGCCTAACCACATATTTACCTGTGATTGCTCAAAAGTAGGCTTCAATCTGTCCCTGGTGAAAATAATATGCAAAGTTGATTTGAGGGCAAGTAACTGGGGAGACAGCAGTTTGGGCCTAATTAGTTATTTACACGGGAGACCAGCACACTCTCTTTATTTCCTTTTTTCCTTATTTTAACAAACTAAACTAGATGCACTAGTAACATCAGTGGAATTAGACTGAAAATGAATATATTGACAGATAAATGTGTCCCTAGATCAATCGGCCTACGTTCAGTTCTTTGCACATCAGAAATAAGACCAAAAGTATTCGCATGTTTACAGTTTTAAACTTGCTTCTTTCTGTGCAATTGTTCTGTAATCATTAGGGTTAACTAATGTGCTCAGATTTATGTGTGGGTTTTCTATGGGTAATATTTTTAAATGGGTAATACACACAAATGCAGAAATGCATAAGAAGTGAAAATGTTTGCCAGTGTTATGGAATGCAAATTTTGTTGCTGCAGTTACTACGGAAGAATTTAAATTCTTGCATCCTCAAGTGAAGTATTAGATAAGTTGACCGTTTTTATTTAATTTGACTTGAAAGTGTGTGTTGCTTATACCTATTGGCCTTTAAAACAATCTTGTCAACTATTTGGAGGATCTGCTTGTTTTAATATGTAGTTGATCCATTTGATTCCACGAACAGTTTATTTTTGTAAACAGATACATTTTGTGGGACTTCATGGATCTATGCTGGGTTTTTTTTTTAATGGCACTGAATATTCACTGTTCAGTACTCTGGTGCAAGGTGGTTTGAACTGTAAGTGGCCTGAAGCAGAAAGGGAGAGCTGTGATTGAAGAGAGAAATTCAGCCCATTTCCATAAAGTAGGGTTACCATACGTCCGGATTTTCCCGGACATGTCCGGCTTTTGGGGGCTCAAATCCCCGTCCGGGGGGAAATCCCCAAAAGCCAGGCATGTCCGGGAAAATCGGGAGGGAGGGCTGGGCCGGGGTCGCGGGGCCGGGCCGGGGTCCAGGGGCGCAGTGCCGGGCCGGGGCCGCGGGGTCGGGCCGCCGGGGGGGTGAGCTGGGCCGCGGGGTCGGGCCGCCGGGGGGGTGCGCTGGGACGCGGGGCCGGGAGCCGGGGGGTCAGGCCGGGAGCTGGGCCGCCGGGGGGGTGCTCTGGGCCGGGGGGCCGGGCCGCCGGGGGGGTGCGCTGGGCTGCGGGGCCGGGCCGCCGGGGGGGTGCGCTGGGCCGCGGGGGTGCGCGGGGCCGAGGGGGTGCGCGGGGCCGGGAGCCGGGGGGGTGCGCGGGGCCGCCGGGAGCCGGGGGGGTGCGCTGGGCCGCCGGGGGCCGGCCGGCAGTGCTGGGCGGGCCGGGGGTGGTCGGCCGGGGGCCAGGGCCGGCACCCCAGGGCCCGAGCCGACCCAGGCTGGAGCCGCCGGGGGGGCCAGCCTGGGCCGCACCTCCCCCCCACCACACTCCCCCCCACACACTCCCCCCACACACTCCCCCTTACCTGCTCAGGCTTCCCGCGAATTAAATGTTCGCGGGAAGCAGGGGAGGGGGCGGAGTTAGGGCGGGGGAGGGGGCGGGGCCAGAGCCCCGTGGAGTGTCCTCCTTTTGGAGGCACAAAATATGGTAACCCTACATAAAGTAGAGGGTTTTTTGGCCTTCTGGCTTTTCATGCTCCCCTGTAGATTGCTTAGGTGCAATACTTACTGTGATTATCAAGTCATAGAAGGTGCTGTCTGTGAGTGAGAAAAGGAGAGGGATGAAGAAATACCTGCTCATGTTTTTGTCAGTTTGTCTAGTTCAATGGCTGTTTTTATTTCTTTTGAATAAGCAGAGGCATTTGACGTCATATCCATATCGCTGCACCTTGGCAGATTTTCAGATAGAGAAAAAGATTGGCCGTGGGCAATTCAGTGAAGTCTACAAAGCAACTTGCCTTCTGGACAGAAAAACCGTGGCGTTAAAGAAAGTTCAGGTGAGTGTTTTAAAATTGGAGCTTATTGTATTGCAGGTAAAAGGAAGATTTCTGAGATTTCTGCTTACTTTGCACAGATGTTACAGGTGAAGTGCTTGCTTCCCCTTGAGAATTCTCTCACCGGTGGAAATAAACCGAAGAGCAGAAAGCTGTTTTGGAAGTCCTTTTGTCCTTAATTGCTGTCATAAACATTAGTTATTTTTGGCTCCCATATAGAGCAACACCTTTGAAAGGTTCAGTTTCATAAATACTAATTAAGAAGGATAAGGCCTATTTGAGGTATGTGAATACTATCATACCCATTTTACAGATGGATACATGAAGACAGAAGTTAACTGATTTAGTTAGTCACTCAGTGAGTCAGTGGTATAAACTGGGAATAGAACCCAAGCCCCGACTCTCTGCTTCCTCCTCCTAATTGCCTTCTTCAGTTATTCCACATAGGGCGGACAAATCCAGCTTCCATCTTGACCAGATTTGAGTTAATGTGTTTGTGCTGCCTAATCTTGATCCCTTGTGACCATTGCATCTAGGAATGGCTTGACACTTCCAGTATCACCAGTGTAAAAAGGATTGTCATTTCATACTACTTTTAATTTTCCTTTATTTTTTTTATTAGAATATGGCCATTTCGTTTTTGATTGATAATATGTATAAAAACAAAGGTTTTAATGGGCATAGCCATAAAATTAAGGATCTGGAATCTTGACACGGACTATCGTATGAGAATATTGAGTGTGATGAAAGGCTGGATGACTGATAAGGGGCAGATGGTTGAGGACATAAAGTTAGAGATGGAAACGATGGCTCACTGCTCTTCTCATCTGTGTCATTCGTATCTAGAAGTAGAGGAGCAGCTGACATTATGAACAAAGATATTCAGTGGCCAGACTTTCATTGGTGGAACACAATTAAATAAAAAGAAATTAGTTTTCTTTCTACTATAATTAGTTATATTGTTTAAAACAAAATTCTGAAGATGCAGCACACAAATATATTACAAACTTGGATTAAAATACCATACAGTGTTCAGAACAGTGTTTTTCTTGAAGAAATTTGCCTTTAATCCTTCAACGTATCTTTTAAATTCATATTACCAGTGACTTGCTCTCTGATTATTAGAGAATGAATATTAACGCTAATTACTCTTAATTAATGGATGGGAATCTGTGAGAGGAAGAACAATTCTGAATTGTTTAAAGAGAGAATAGAAATAAATATATATATTTTGTGACCTTAAAAAAAACAGTTACTTAGTTTAACACTGTTTACACATTGTGCGTGAAATATTTTATATATATAAAAAAAATATTTCACACACAATGTGTAGACAGTGTTAAACTAAGTAACTGTTTTTTTTAAGGTCACAAAATAGGCAAAACATCTACAAACTAAAATCTCATTTCCCCCACCATTTAGCATGTTGCCAAAAGGTGCTAATGTTAATTTTGCTGCTTCCTAGTTTGTAGTGGTTTTAAAACAAAGAATATGTCAACCAGATGCAAGTCTGGTGCCTGCAATAGGACACTTACATTCATTAAGTTAAGGAAGGGAAAGAAAACCAATGCTGGTTTAAAATGAGTAGAGCTTATCTGATTTCTTGCCTCATTATTGTTGTTGTTATTATTATTATTAATTTAATATTTCACTTTTGTCTTGTGTTGAGATATTTGAAATGATGGATGCCAAGGCCAGACAGGATTGCATTAAAGAAATTGACCTTTTGAAGGTAAGAATTTCTACAGTGGCTTATTTTTACTTTTTTATGTTTGAGAATATTTTGTTTTATGTCCGTGCAGGCAGATTACTATTTGTGTTGGGTGGCAAATCAAGTAAGATGACGTATATTTACAATTCCTGTCTGGAACTTTGCAGTGGACCTCTCTTTGGTTGCAGGGTGTTTTATCTAACTAGTTTCCTTAGCAGTTTTGTGCAATACATGCCTTTTGGCCCACCTCTTGGTTCTTTGTAGTTTTCTGCCCTTTAGAGCTCTAGGGGTATCCATTCTGCTCCTTTTTGCCTTATGCACAAGTATCTCTTTTCTCCTCCACAGATCTTGCACACAGCATGGCAGGGGCATTGGCTGGGAGGTTTTTTTTCTTAAAAGTGATTATGCATCACCTGCTGGCCAGGTTTTGGCCAGAGGGCATGTGCATTTCTATGTATTTGAGTCCACATGTCATGTGTGAACTGGGGTTATTTAAGTGCTGACTATGTATGGGTTGTTTCCACAGTACACGCATCCCTCTTTTTCTCTACAGTAATAGAGGACTGAACAAATTTAAATATGCAACAGATACTGCATGCTATTTTGGTACAAGGAGACAGGCTCTGCCAGTAGGTGATGAACAAAATAAAGTTTGGAAATTGGTGGCAGGAGAGTATCAGTGCAACTTGCCCCTCCTGGCACTCCCGACGTTGGGAAGTGGTTCATTAATCAGTTAGTTTACACTCAATAGACTTTGCATGTAACCTCTGGTAAGAAAAACCCAGCTTCGGTTCCTGCAATTGGATCACACTGTTGTTGCTGTTCTTTCATGACAAGGATGAGTTTCATAGTTTGATTTGAGTTAATGTACAAGGGTCTACCTTTCCAAAGCACCTGCTGGCAGGGATGGATAACGGCTATCTGTGTGAGTTTGTGTATACACAAAGTGATGGCTAGAGGAGAACATCCCTCATTCGCTTCACGGTGGTAACAGCTGGAATTCATACAAGAGCTTATCCAACCGGAAGCCATCTTATTGCATCTCTCTTTACATATGCAAAATGGAATGTTAGTGTAGCAATAGGAATTAGCTCTTCTTCTGATGAATATCAGATATCATGATACTACAGTAGGTGAAAGTCTGGTCAGCCTGTGGCAGTTGTATGGTATGGACATATAGTTAGAATTATATCAAAGCTGTTTATGTGTGTGCATAGTCTACCTGCTAAAGAGTTTGTAATGAAAAAGAAAATAATGCCAAACTTACTATTCACCAAGAGAATTTTGGATCCTGGCAATTCAGATGTGGAATCTTACAGAAAGATCATTTAGTTGTGGGGCACTGTCATATGTTTGCACTGGACTTATTCAGGACAGTATGTGCAAATTTATCAGAATCAAAGGTGAGTGAAAATAAAATATCCAAGATGACAAGGGCTCATAGACAGTCAATTATCATCCTAATCGTATGAGATGACCAGAGGCAACTCCAAATCTTCCTGTGTAAAGCTCACCAAGGAGCCAGATGTCAAGCTGTGAATACTGTACTGTCTGGGTTGTGAAAAGAGCAGTAAGAGATGGTATGATATGGTGGGATAATTAGCACTTCCCCATCTACTGTATTGCTTTTAAAATATATAATCAATTAAATATATATCTCTACATATAATTTCCTCCTTGACTCTTCTTGTTCTCCCAAGTATCTCTTGCTGTACATAGCGTCAACTGGCAGAACTGAAGGCCTGTTCCAAATCCCTTTGAGGTCAATGGGAGTTGGATCAGGCTGTAACTCAGCCAGCACGTTTAAGTTGGGCAGCTTTACCGGTTCAAGATCAAGCAAGTTATGGTGTGTCCTGAAGAACGTGACAGCTATCTTCCAAATAGCAGCAAATGTGCCACTCTTGTAAATCATAGGCCACAGTGACTTAGTTTATGATTCTTCTTCCATAGCTGGGACTTCATCCCAGTAGTAAATTGGCTCTGGTTATACAAGTAGACTAGATTCATTACTAGTTCGTATTTTGTTTTTTTAAATTGAATTGATTTATTTGAAAATATTACCAACTCATATTCCACAGATGTATACATTACCCAAGATATATATTTTTATGAAGAAAAGGCTATTTTAGCTTGGAATCCATAGTAACTTATGCTAACATGTCACTTATCTTTATGGAAAACTTTAACTGCGTCATTTTTCCAGGTTTTTATTTTTTTTAGGATAATGTTAAATTTTACCTTAAGTATTTCTAAAGTTTTAGTAATCCTGCCAGGATAAATTAATATGTGTCTTTACTCACTCTAAGCCAGCTAGGAATGAGATTTTTCTGATGAAAGTCAGAGAGTTGAAATCTCTGTTGTAGAGGGGTTGCCCACTCACTTAAGCCCAAAATGTAGCAGTTGATTTTTAAAAAAACGTTTACTCAAAAAAATAAATAAAATCTGTACCACTTTGAGGTTGGAAATTAATCTAGTCCAATTGATATTTTGTATCTGAATTGATTTTTCTGTCCATTTTACATTGAAACTTGTAGGAACAATGGGTAAGTATACCCTGCTTATGTGCAAATGTACTAATAGGGCTCAGTGAATGTATTTTTGAAAAGTATTATAAGTATTTCAAATTAAACCTATTTTTTTCTTTAACATCAACCATTCTCCTTCAGCGTTTGCAACTCAAGCATTTCAGCATTGTACTTGTGTATGAGAAACAGGAAGTGAAACTGACTAGAAAAAAGTGAAGGTGGATATTTGATGATCACTCTCCTCTCTGAATGAAATGCAGAACATACACAAATTGCATAAGTGGTGACAAATAAGAAACTTAAAATTTTTTCATTTTAAAAATCACAGCCTTAGTAATGCAGGAAATATCTTTTTAAATTATTTTTTTCCTTTTCAGGAGATGCTGTAGCCTCCAAGGTTTTTGCATTTTGATCCTTGTTTATTGCCCTATGACAACATACTTTGAGTTGTGTTTTTTAGTTATTTGCTACATAAAACGACTGTGAATTGGGGAGCTTTAAGCATTACTGTCATAAGTCTCTCTCCTGTCTTGACAATATAAATTCCTGGTTGAAAAATGCAGTAAAGAATAATCGTGCTGTGCTATGAACAACCGTTGCTGGTTGAACACTTACATAGCCCCATCAAATAAGCTGGAGCTCAAAGTATGGTTTAAAAAGTCAGTTTGATAAATCATATTGTATTGCAAATGCACAAGGGATATATTAGTTGATACTGCCGATAGGGCACTTCTTTCAAATGTATATTAGTTTTCAAATGAAAGATCAAACAAAATATGACGGATTTTACCCACGATGTATATAAGTCAGCTTCTGAGAAACTGAACAAATCACAACTAAGAGTAATCAAAGTTCTAAATGTCAACTTGAGAAGCAGTTTTTAATGACATTGTACAGGTCAGCATTTTTTGATAATTTGATGCAGAGGCAAGTTATATTCCCAAAAGGCTGTGAGGCAGAGTTGTTCAAGGTTTTGTTTAGAGACTAGGGAGGATTTTAAGAGGCCAGCTTCAGTACATCTGTCAGTGTCAGCAACTGGAATGCATCTCACTCAGTGCTGTAAAGCTAATAACTTGTCAAATCAATATTTGCAACTCATCTCTTGTTAATTGATAGCTCCCATGCTGGCTGTTCTTACAGCTACATATAAATAACTGAAGGCCATTTTACAGAGTCACAGAGGTGGTTCTTAGAAAAAGTACTATTTCACATTTCAAAACTTGACATTGGTGTACTGTGCTTTCCAGTACAATTTGAGGATGGTGTAGTGGATGTTTCTACGCATAAGGCATTAGGCAGAGCGAGTCCATGTTCTGAGAGAGGAGTAAGGTTTTAACAGCGTGACTCCAGTTTATGTTGCAGAAGACATGTGATCTCCCTTGGCATGGCATGAAGAATTTCCCTGGAATTTTTTCTTTTAAACTTTTTTTTCCATTTTTAACAAAAACTGGCCACAATTGTTTTTATTAGATTAGTGTGCAATACATTTCAACAAAGTCAATACTGTTTTTTAAATGAGTAACTTAACACACAATATCCATGTGAACACCCCAGCTCCCAATATAACAATATTATGTAAAAATGAATAAATTCTGTCCTTTAACTATTTTATTAGTTTTGAGAAAGGCAATTGTTCCTTTTATCTTAAATAAAAAGTTTAAAGTGTCTAAGGGTAATGGATTCAGCAAACTGCTTAAACATGTGCTAAGTCCAACTCAAGTCAGTGCACTACTCGTGGGTTCATTGATATATAATAAATGTCTAACTGTAATGTTTTATCTGGAGCTTAGCCAAGTAATCAGTTTGGATACTTATATTTGTGAATGTTGTCCCATGATATCTACTGTTGTACGCTAAGTTACCGCCTCACTCCAAAGTCTAGAATAATTTCTGTGTAAACTGCAAATTAAAACAATTTACCCAATTTTTTAATATACCAAGTTAGACTCCATACACTTTTTGTTGTTGAAGGAATCGGACAGGCTTGCTGCAGTGAATCTGTGTCAAAATGGTGCTTTGCCTCTGCTTGTTTTTGATCCAAAGTTCCTGTATGGCTACAGAAATAAATGTTGTTTTGTGCTTAGTACATTAATTGGAAAAACTTGTGCATTTGGGAGGTAATAAAAACTTCACTGGAACTGCAAAAAATAGAATACCCCGTCAAAAACCAGCCTAGTAAAAAGAGAGGGTAAAATAGCTCAGTAATATGGCTGTAATCAGCAGCAGGGAGCCAACATGCTCGCTCATTTGGAGATGACTTGCTCTTCTGCATGCCTCTTGCTGACAGCATTGCTGTGCATACGCATCAGGCATTAACTGCCATCAAACTTTTAGGTTGCATTAAAGAAATGAGAAAATGTCAATAACCCGAGCTAGGGCATTTTGTGCTGTTTGTGCGTTTAAAGATTGGTGAGAATGAAGGTTATGCAGTTTCCTTCTGTCAAAAGATTAAAAATTTCAAGTAACCTCCCGCATAGCTTCCCTGCCACGTGCATGCACAAGCGTTGAGGGTACGGGGGGGTGGAGAGGGGGGCAGGATCTCCGCTTCAGTCAAGTCTTTTATAAAACCAGTTTGACTTCACTGGATGTTCTGGGGTAGTGGGGTTCAGAGGTGTGGGGAATAAGGTGTCTTTTTTTTGTTTTGTTTTTTTAACAAATCTTTTCTTTTTCTTCTTTTTTTTTTTTTTTTAAACAAATTTAACATATACAATCTCCATATGTTGGTGGCTGGTCTGGTCTGATGTGCTGGGTGGTGGAGTAAGGAACTTTGCCGGTTAGCTCTCTGGGAACAGCTTTAACGGACTAGAGGGATTGGTATTCAGCTCCTGCTGCTGGTAACAGAGATGAAAGGGGGAATCGTGGGAGACCCACCCACAAGGGTAGAGGTTAATCTCAACATAGATATATTTTTTAAAAAAAGTTTTAAGATATTAATCAAAAGACTAAGACATGGGTTGCTTGGAGAGAGTTCGTGTGCCAAGCTTGCTGAGCCATCAGACACTACTGGGAGGCAAGTTCACAGACAAGCCTGGCAGGTCCTGGGAAGCCTGCAGAGGATGCCCCTGACACCAGTATTGGGTGGAGAGCAGTGTCTGCAGGGAACACCTGAACCTCTTCGGCTGGAAGGGCAGTAGATCAGCACACCTGAAGGAAGACATTTTTTAAAATATTCCGTTGAAATGTCTTGACTGTTTAGATTATTATTATTTTTTTTTTTAAGTTCAGCCTTGTGGGAATATTCTTCTCTTGATGCCTACACATGAATCCCATTAACACTAATGTGAGTTAGTGTCCAGGCATTGCAAAGGAGAATCTATTGCCTAATGTGCATGCAGAGCAGAGTGATTAACATGGTGGGTTATAACAGTGTTTCTCTCCGCTCAGTAACCCGTGAAATAGACACACAGGAGTCACTACTGTCTGCTGGATGAAATGCCCATTTTTTATTTTTTAAGTTTATTTTTATTGGACTTTAGGCTTACAAAATAGAGAAATGCAATTCAGAAAGAGGCAAAGAGAGAGAGAGTACAGAAATCAAGATACATACAGTATGTTCCAAGTAATTACAGTTGTCAGTTTTGTTAGGAGAATCAGACATTAAAATATTAAAACAGAAATTGTAATATGTTTTGTTTCTTAATTTAGTCCTGGGAATAATGCATAACAAAACCAGAAAACAAGAGAAAAATATTATAGTATATATTAGTGTACAAATCCTCTCATGCTGCACTTTATAAAAACAAAAGCTATTTAAATAAGTGAAATCTGGATTAACAATTATAAACCCCCCCCCCCCCCCAAAAAAAAAAAAAGCCAAAGCACTCAACTATGCAGAAAAGATGGTGAGCTTGTCTACCATAATGATGGGAATGCCCCTGAAATTCATCATTGTCCTGCCATAGAAATGGAATACAGGCAAGTGATAGCTCTTCTTTCAAGACATTTAGGGAACGGTAGGTAGAATCATATAAATGTAGGGCTGGAAGGGACCTCTGGAAGTCATCTAGTCTAGCCCCCCATGCTAAGGCAGGATTAACTGTATTTAAAGAATAACTTCCAGTTGAAACTCAGCAGAATCAGTGTCTCAGGTAATGTACACTTCCTCATGAATAATACTGCGCATGGAACAATATGGTGGCTTCCTTCTGCTGGGCCTGATGAATAGGGCTGGGGTCATGTGGAAACTACATTTTGTTGTCTTTTGGAAGCAGTGTCACCTACTTCCTTCAGGATTAGACAGAAACGATAATGATGCTTCCTATATTTCCAGACGCATGCATTGGGATTCTGTATTCCTTTCATTGTAGATGGATGCATCTCATGTATCAGTTCTCAAAGTTTTTGGAGAAGTTTTCCCATAACTTAGGGTACAGTATCAAAATTGTTTGGAAAGCCTAGAATCCACACATTTCCAGTCCACACTTGGCTTTTCAAAGTTTGTAATCTTTCCTTCTATTAAAGAGCTACTTTTGACTAGGTATTTTGTTAGTTAGGAGCTTCTCCTGCAGAATTGTCTACATAATAATCTTCAGTGTCAGGTATGCAAGAATTTCAAACAGCCAGCTTTTCTGATACTGATTCCATCTTTGCATCCCAGAAGATGCAGATTTTTGTAAAACATGTAGGGCAAAATTGATTTCTGAAGGAGCCCACTTTCTCATGTGCTGTACTTTCTAAGGAACACAGTGGTGGCAGTGAACACATTAATGCTACAGGACAAGTGGTTCACATAGTAGCTCCATCTAGCCGCACATTTAACCCAAAATGATCTTGGTGGTAATTGGCATCACTCAAGTCAGTGGTAGTACTCACATGGATAAATGTGGGCACCTGCACAAGTGTTTGTAGGTTTGGCACCTTCTCTGTAGTGATCATAGCAAATCTTTAACTAATTGTGGCAAAATTAATATTTCACCAGGTTTATTCAATATCCTGTATAGGCAAAAAGGTCTGAAATGAGATCCAAGTTGCTCTTTTCGCCCTCCATGAGCTAAATAATAACTGTTTAAATCTGCAGTTGTTTTACTGTCTCTTCTGAAAAAGATCTGTACATAAATTTTTTTTTAAATAGTTATTAAATAGAAAAGGCTCTGAGTAAATACAAACACAGTAAAAGCCTAGGGTTAAATTAAAAAAAAAAGGCAAGACTTTTTTTATATTAATAGATAAAACTGGGATTAGATATATACTTTTAAAATGGCAAGGGTTACTAAAGAAGCATAAATGTAAAAATAATTTGTAAATAAATGAAAAGACTAGGATTGAATATATTTTGAAAATGGTAAGGGTTAAAAATTTTAAAATAATGCTATGGGTTAAATACCCTAAAATAATAGGCAACGATTAAAAATATTTTTTTTAACAAATAGAAAAAGGGAAGGATATTGTAAAATGTAACAAACATTAGAAAAAGGCAAGATTTTCCATATTCTAGTGTTAATTATAAATCAACAGAAAAAAGCTAGGATTAAATGCAAAAATATAGACCTGATAGAGGCATTGGTCAAATTTTGTTTTTTAAATTCATCAAGATTTAACTATAAATATAGCTTTAAAAGAGAGAGCCAGAACTAACAAGCAGTATGTAATCTGTATGTTATAGTCCGGGGTAGTCAGTTATTTTTGGCAAGGTCCAAATTTTTGGTCAAGGTCAAGACTCCAGAGAAAAGAAATAAATAATAAAAAAACCAACAATGATAAGTAAATAAAAAAGATTTTGGGGTCCGTTCAAAAGTGTCTGGTGATCTAGATGTGGCCTGCGGTCCACCTGTTGACTACCCCCATTGTAGACCGACCCCTGCCCTTCGTAGTTTTTAGTGGCAGGGAGAATGTCTGCCTGTATGTTTGTAAAGCACCTAGCAAGATGGTACACCGATCCTGAATGGGGATTTGAAGCTCTACTATAACAAACATCTTAGTAGTGTGGTGGGGCTTGATATTAATTTAAAAAAATAAAAAATGAAATCCTGCTAATTGTAGCTCAGACCAAGTTTCTCCCAAGATCATGATTTTAAACCCTGATTATCTGAACATACAACAGAATAGACCATTTGGAACTAATTGCTCCTTACAAAAGACTGCTTGGCTTTCTCTTTTGCCTGGTACGCATATGAGATATAATCTGAATTGTGTTTCACCACACATCCTTGTGTGTATATGGACACACAGCAAATGCCATAGCCTTGTCTTTTGTTAAGGACACTGCTGTGGAACAATTACAGGAATGAATACTGATGGGCAGTATATTTTGAGTCATTATTACTGAAGCACCTTTCATGTAATGTACATTCACTTTGCGTGCTCTCTCTCTCTCTCTCTCTCTCTGCAGCAACTGAACCACCCCAATATAATTAAGTATTTGGATTCTTTTATTGAAGACAATGAACTGAACATTGTCCTGGAACTGGCAGATGCAGGTGATCTCTCTCAGATGATTAAGGTAAGGACACACCAATTCTTGAGGCAAAATAGGGGTGTCACATTTATTCTGGAAGTTCAGGCGACAGATACAAGCAGATCTGTACTAGAAACTTGGGGCCTGATACCCCACTTGCTTGCTTACCTGCAGGAGGTCATTTCAATGAAAATTTCAACAAGCTCAAAACCAGAACTATTTCCTAATTGAAAACAAAAACAAACCAAAGAATAAACCCTACAAAGTGACATAATACAAGAAAATATAGAAAAACTTAAAAAAAAAAAAAAAAAAAAAAAAAAAAAAAAAGCATTGTGAATGCTTGGAATGGATGTTCACTAGAATTTTAGAGAATAAGTAAAAGTGATTTACAATTCTGATTAAAAAATGTGAGGAATCGTTTTAAGTCTGAAAATCTTATGGAAACTTGAAATGTGGGTTGTTCATTTGATAGTTCCTTAAATTATGTAAAATGAAAATACGACAAAAAGGAAAGGAGGAACGGGATCCGGACAGTTCTCATGCTTTTTTATTTTTTAAATTAGTAGCATGAGGACTGATGACGTTGGTAATTTTTATTCTAGCTGATATAACTTCAGAGATTTATTATGGAGAGCAAAAAAAAAGGCAAGTCAGGATACACGTCCTTCCAGTCTGCAATATTACTAGAGCCTTCCTTCTCTTTATTTTGTGTAACTTGTGAGCGTGGGAGATGGTGCTTTCTCGGAGTCTAGTGCATGGCTTCAGAATTTACTCTTGGAACACACCAGAATTTACTCTTGGAACACACCAGCCTTTACTGGCTGTGGAACAAAATTCAAAGCTAGCATATTTGTTGTAGCCTTCCTTCTCTCTCTACCTCTGTGTACATACAAGAACAAAAAGAAAGGGAAGGAGGAGGAAGGTGAACCTGGTGTGTTTGGCAAGAGGGGAAAAAAAGATTTTTAAGAGGGGAAATTCCTTTTGGGATTAGACACATTTCCCTAAAGGCTTCCTACTTGGAAGTTTTATACAGAGTCTCATGACCCCACTCAATTTTTCACAGGGATCTAACATATTAGTTCATCAGCCATTTACCATGTTTATGCCATTATTGTCTTTGGGCTTTTAATTAGAGCATGGAATATGAAAACTGGTTAAGAATGTATAGGTTCTTTTAGTGTGTCTGAAGGTTGTCCTGCACTTACTGTCACCCCTTGTGATCTTTCTGAATAGACATCTTTCTTTTGAGAATGTTTATAATCTTTGGCTTCTTCTGATTGGTAGAATCTCCCAGCCTGTCTTATCCTGCATTTCTCCTCCTCTCCCAATCTGTATTTTATTGCATTAGTGCCCTACTGGGGAAGGCACAAGTACGTTTTGAACTCACAAGAATTTCATTAGACTATGAATCTTACTCCTCCATTTGTGCTGGTTTGCTCTTTACTGCATTCTTGTTATAGTTTATTCTTGTCCTATGATCCTGAATATTCTTAAGGTTTTTTCCCCCCACTTCTCTCAAATCAGCTTTCTCTTTAACTGTCTGTCTCTGCTTTTTTCATGTTCTTTTGCTCCTTTTCCCCTTCCTGAGCTGCCTCTCTCTGACCTTTGTTTCCATAGTAGTTTTATGAAGGAAGATGGGCTTGCCCTCTCCCCCGGGAATTTAGGAGTCTTGAATGCCCTACGTGAACTGGGGTTCTCTACACTGTAGCCTTGCAGATCTATTTCCTCATCCATTCTAATTCTAAGCAATATCAGTATGGACCTGGATTTTGCCCTAGGACATGCAAGCCTTGCAAAACTTGCTTAAAAATTTACTAGCCCATTCAAAAAACCTACCTTTTACTATGAGGATAGATAATGAAGAAAGAACAAATGTTTTGTCAAAAAACAGTATTCGCTCATAGCAAGTGGGTATGTATAATTTTGCAAGGCTGGTTTACCCGGTCTCTGATTGATAGGCACGTTTAATTATTGTAGGGTAACTAGCCACGTAGCTTGTCTGCTACATTTAAGACATTTCAAAAAGTATATTGACTTTCCTTCACAACAGGGATTTAGGATTGAGAAAATTTTCAAGTGTTTTCTCTTCTCTGATGTAGCTCTTAGGAATACTTGTATTGTTGGAACCAGCTTTAGTTAAGCTGTTATCACCTGCTTTTGTATTTTCTTTGACATGTTAATCTTTAGACATACATCCCCTGTGAGAACAGATGTGGTATATCATGTTTGTTAGCACTCTTAACCTTCTCTCCATATTTTACCTGTTTTTGCCATCATTATTCTGTAATTATCATAAATGAACACTTCGGAAAGTTCACCTCCTCCTTGTTGTCACAGCTAAAATACCTGATTAACAGATTTGTTTTCTCTGTCAGCTCAGCTATGAGGCACCAGGCCAAAGGCTGTCAAACCAGTTAGCCATTTAGCCCATAGTTAGTGGCTACATTTACAGTGCAGTGAAAATCTCTGTTTCAGAGAAGGAATTTGCTTCATCAAGGGGAGTTGGGGGCTGGAAATAGACCTATGGTAGAGAGTTTTTGGGGGATGGCCTAAAGTTTTCAGCCATTGCTTTTATCCACAAACAGTTAATGCTATTAACATCTATAAACCTGAATTCGCTGATGGTGACTCAAAGTATATGTGGATGGTAACGCTAGCGGCTAGTGTACCTCTCATGCTGAAGACTGTTTCATGCAATGACCTGTGCTAAGGGAGATATTACTTCCTGAATAGGCTAACCTACAAAGAGCAGGGAGGAAGTCAGGCCCTTGAGGAGAGCTCATGATTATTGTTTCATCCTGCATATACGTTTAACATTACATTGTTGCTGTTTACTGCATGTTGCTCCTTCTCCCAAGAGACCCCAGAAAACATCCAGATTGATCAGAGGCTTTTCAGTACTTGCATTTAAAGATTTGAGGAAAGAAAAGAACCATTCTGAAAGCAAGTGTTGGGGGCAGTGACCATTAGGGTGACCAGACAGCAAATGTGAAAAATTGGGACGGGGTGGGGGGGTAATAGGAGCCTATATAAGAAAAAGCCCCCAAAATCGGGACTGTCCCTATAAAATCGGGACATCTGGTTACCCTAGTGACCATGCTCCTGTGTAAATCTTTGAGTAGAGTTTGCTTAGTTGAAAAAAGTAGTGCTTACACAATTTAAAATATTATTGTATCTGATGAAGAAATTTCACGTTTTGGCTAAATGAGCTTTTCATAAATATAATAAACACAAATGTACCATTCAGGATTGATAATTTCAGCTTTTAATATTTTTTACTTCCAGTTTGGTGTCTTTCTCTAAAAATTAATTTTGGTGATTCTAAGGGCAGGTCTACACTAGAAGCGCTACATTGGTACAGTTGCCCCGATGAAGCTGCGCCGCTGTAGCGAGTCTGGTGAAGACATTCTGTGCTGACAGGAGAGCGCTCTCCTGTTGGCATAATTACTGTACCGCCATGAGAGGCAGAAGCTATGTTGGCGGGAGGGCATCTCCCGCTGACATTGCACTGGTGTGGCCAGTGCTTAGGTCGCTGTGACTTGCGTTGTTCAAGGGGGAGTCTTTTTCACACCTCTGAGTGACGGTAAGTTACATTGACTTAAGCGGTAGTGCAGATCTGCCCTTAGTTTGATAACTTGGACAAGACTGTGATGCTATAACTAGTAAATACTTTATGGACTTGCCTGTTTCCCAAAATAATTGTAAAAGGAAAGGGGCATTGATTCCTGCCCCGCCTCCCCATGATACAAATAGTGTATTTTCATTTGTGACAAACCTGTAGATAGAATTTTGATGTATGCAAAAATTAAATGCAAACAAGGATGAAAAATGGAAGAGTCTATTTACATGATAGTGTAGTTGGCATTGGGATCGTCATGATTACCAGCCTGCACCGTTGTAGAATAGGTGAGGAACTCTGGTTGTCTCTTTCATAGGATAGCAAACACCACTCGAGCAAAAAGCTAGAACCAGCTCTGCTTAGTGATCTTGTTGAGAAAATCCTCAGGCCAGAATATTATACTCAACCAGGTCCCTGTACTGAAACAAAAGGAACTGAATTTTGTAGTGGTTAAATAGAATCCAAATATTAATGGATAAAGTTGTTTGATTCCCCCTTCCTCTCTCCCCACCATCCCCCCTTGTTTTAGACGTATGTTAGTCTTATGCTTCAGGGAGGCGGTAGGAACAGCAATAACAACACTCTGAAGGTGTGAGAGTGATAAAAACAGGGACTGTCTTTGTCATGTCCCTGTCGCCTGCATTATTTATGAGCTGTTATAAAGCTGATGTAACAGTGTGTTGCTGTATAACCCACTGGAGAATTTTGGCTTTCTGGTAAATGTCAGGCAAATCTTATTGGACATGACATTTAGAAAATTACCACTTGTGGTCTAACATATCTTCACTTAAATACTTTAATGAGAATTAAGCTAATATTCTGGTGTAAATAACACTTTATCCATCATCCTCCGCAGTTCTGCTGCACTCCACTCTTCGGTTTTGGTTTCAAACTGCTGCAAGCTGTCAGTTTTGCCTTTTGGCGAATTGCACAGTTACACCTTTTCACAGCTGATCTGCAAGCTACATTCTTGCCATGATTTGATTCAGATCACTTTCATATAAAATGCTGAATGTCACAACCGGCATCAGCTGTCTGTATCAAGAGGGACAAATACAAGATGGGCATCTTTCAACCAATCTAGCACCTTTATTCCTCCTCTTAAGATTTGTAGTGAAAATTCTTAATTGTATGATGTAAAACAAATATAATGGTAGAGCATCATAAGGGTGCACAACATCTTATCAGAAAAATCACAGGTGCCTGTCCAGAGGAGATCACTATATAATAAATTAGACCTTACATGGCAAAGGATGACAATAATAAACATTGAACAACTGAGGTTTATATGCATCTTATTGGTTCTGTAACTAAATGTATAAATAAAGAATTGGTTTAGTGCCTGGAGTGAGGGTCACTAAAGAGTGTCAAGTACTGGCCAGCAATGGAAAGGTAATCCAAAGAAGTGAGTTTTGAGAAAAGATGTAGAGGGCGAGGTGCATGGTTAGCGAGGATATTTCAGCAGTGTCTGCCCTGGATTATACTGGTGATAACTCAGTGCCTTGCTTTATTTACATCTTGGGGAATAGCACGTAAAACTACTCCAGAGAAGTATCGACAGTTTATGGCTGTGCTATGTGGTGGTGATGATTGTTTATTAATTTGTGTGTGTTCTAACAATGCTCAGAGGCCCAAAGGATTGGGACTCCATTGTACTATGTGCTATACAAAGCCGGGATAGGACAGTCTTTGTCCCAAAGAGCTTACAATCTCAATTTTTGCTTCCGTGTAATCTGTTTTTATTTTTGCTTTGAGACAGTTTGGCTTTCCCAAAGGTTATGTCTACGTGTGAACTCTTAGGGATATATTATTACATCGGAATTGGGGATACCCCGTTGATTCCATGGTAGTTTTGGGCGGCTGGGGGAAGAAAATGGAGGAATTGATTTTCTTTGTTAATAGACTGTACATTAATGATAAACATCTACAAGATGTTGTTTTTTTAAAAAAATCCTTTGTTACTTAAGGCAAAATACTCCAGACATTTGTTGTTTTGAGGCATTAAATATGTTTTGCAAGGTAATTAAGGAGATTAATGCTAATTATAATTGGTGTCCATTCAAAAATGTCAAACCTATTTAAGCATATTTTTCATAGTGGTTGTTAATTAGTGAATTGTATTGAAGTTTACATACACAGAGAAGGAGTTAAATGCTAATCAGAAGATGAGCCATGCCGCTGTTGATCTGGTGGACATGAGCAGTCAACAGCTGACTAACATGAGTCCAGGAGTGAGACAGATATTTTGCTTCTTCACTGATCTTTTATTTATTTCCTTCCACAGTATTTTAAAAAGCAGAAACGGTTAATCCCGGAAAGGACGGTGTGGAAATATTTTGTGCAGTTATGCAGTGCAGTCGAACACATGCACTCCCGCAGGGTGATGCACAGAGGTAACATTAATTCAGTCTCTTTTCACTGAATAATAATATAATGTTCCAATTAGTAAGCGCCCACATTCAAAAACAATTATGCTGATGTTCAGCCAGTGCATGTTTAGAGAGAGACTGGTGCTTGCGAGATGGATTTCTCCTCGTGTCTTTTGCCTCATTGTTAGAGGATTCAGTCCGAAGTGAGTAGAGTATTATGAAGATGAGCTGCTTTCTATTCCAGACACTGATATTAACTAGAAGTGTCAAACCTGCCATTACAAATGTGTCAGAAGTAAAATGCTGAGACTAGTGGATGCAGTGAATGCTAAGAAATAGTCTTAATTATATTTAGTACGACCTTAGAGAGAGTTAAGGGGAGTTTTTCTGTCTCATAAGCGGATTTGGGAATATTAATATAAATACGTTCCAAACTTTTTTATACCCCATTCTCAATGTTCATTAATTATTTTTCTAGCTCTTTTCTTAGAACTTTTCATCACTTTGGTCTCTATCCAAAAATTACTTTGCCCCTTATAGTACAAATGAAATGTTTTGTGAAAGACTTGACCCAGGAAGTGCAAATGCACCACAAAGGAGCAAATACCAATCTCAGCTGCTCATTAATTCCATTCCCTTTACAAGTGGCGAATGCCTCACTCAATTCGCCAGCAAAGGGAGAACTAGAATTCCGCTCCTACGTAGTTGCCTCTTGCAGACTTCCAGGTATGCCTGATTTAGACTATAGTAAATGATAGTAGCCTGTCATGTACACAAGTCTACTATAATTCAGGGGGAAAGAGGATTCACTAGTGCACACCATGACTTGGGGTTTAGCTTGGGGAAACTGAGCTTCACTTACTTTGACTGTCTTATAAGCGGACAAAATATTTTGTATAAAACCCCCTGTGGTGTCCTGTCGGACAGGATGTGTTGGGCAGAGTGAAAGCTCTGCTTTGTGAATGAGATGCATACTCTGCTGGGTGGGTTAGCTACGTTATATTCCAAGTTTCTGGTTGTTTTTCTGAAGAGGGGCCTCTCCCTCTTCCCCCATTGACATTTTGCAGTTCATTTTCATTGAAAAGATGAGGGAAGGGTTAGAGTGAAGAGAAGGCAATTCAGAGCTTTCCTGCTTTGCTTTTAGGTTATTAGACTTGTGTAAAGCTAAATTGTGCATTTTTTTTTTTTTTTTTTTTGGTAAGGGTGGAAGGGGAGATCAGGGAAAGCTGTCTGAGACATCCTTAAAAAAAAACAAAAAACAGAAAAACACCAAAGTTCCTACTCTCTCCCTGATTAGAACCTGCTGTTCCAGTTTAGAATGATCTTTGCCTCAAATGTTGGACTTGAACAGTCACCTGTCAGACATTTCAGATTAAAAATGCATGGTGCTAACACACTGTTGGCTTATAATTTCTTTGAGTTTCCCCAAAATAGTTGCCTCATACAAAACTCTGCAGGGAGAGTGTTGCATCTTGTCCTAGCCCTGGAAGCCATCTTTGATTCAATGTAGGTATGAGGCACTGCAGGGGGCTTGCGTTATTTTTCCTTTATAAGACGTTAGGATGTTGAAGACATTGTAATCCATGTGGTAGAAACATTCTGCCTTCAGATTATGACATTTGTTTCGTTGTACGAGAGTCTCGGCAGGGCTCAATGTGCTAATGCCTGAGCCGAACCCTCTTGGAGTCAATAGAAAGAGCCCCATGGACTTTTGTTGGCTCTGGATCAGTCACATATCCAGATCCGTAGATGGTGATGTAATGAACGTGCCGTATTTTCGAATGGAAAGATCACTCCATGACTCGAAATTTTGAAATCAAGGTTAGATTTTTTTCTAAAAGATATGCTCTTGTTTACTACAGCTGTTGGACTTGAAGCAGAAATTATATGTATGGAAATCCTATGGCCTGTGTCATGCAGGAGGTCAGACTGAATTATCACAATGGTTCCTTCCAGCCTTAAAAATCTATTCACAACATTTAAATAATCAGTCATTTTTAAAAATGAGAAAATTATTAAGTTAGGCTACTGAAGTGGATGGACCCTTGCTTGGCATGTTACCTGCGTGCTTGTAACTGCATGTTCTATTCACAAGCTAGTTCCAACCCATTGCAGTGTGTTTCAGTGTGAAAGAGACACAAAAAAATCATGTTAATGTAACTTACAAACACATTTGTTACTTACCAGGGGACTGATATTCAGTGAGCAAGTTGATAATCAAAGGAAGTGAGTGGAAGAATGAATCATGTACAAGCCCATCCTAATTAGGTGACTTCCCTCTCATATCCTCAAAATGTACTGAGTGTAACATGGCTCCACCTTCATTAGGAGGGCCTTCCCTCTATTAAGCAACCAATTTTGTTGGGCCCTTGAGTGGCCATTTATGACCGAAGTCAGAACTGAAAATAGAATCCAAGTAACCTAGCCCCCCCTCTAACTTAACCATAAGACCAGCCTTCCAACAGAACAAACGTGTTGCTAACATACGGTTTGCAAATTTGCATCTTAAGCCTGATACAAAAAATATAGAACTTCGATATAAAACACTGTCCCATTCACAAAATGTGGATCAGTTTTGGACATGTAGATCAACCTTTGATATAAGGGGAAAGTCAACCATAATAAATAGTTCTCTGTGTAAATGTGACATTTCCAAAGGGAAGCTGGACTTAAATATTTCTTTGATTTCCGTGAGTGAGAGAGGTTACCTCTTTTGTTATGTTGTTTTCCTACAACTTTTCCCTTGCTAATATTTCTGCTGCACTGAGAAGTATACTCAGGTTTTTTTTTATGTAACTTGAAGTCTTAGAAGATTCAGCCTATCAAAGCTGTGCAGAAACATGGTTCTGATTGAGTCTCTCTTTTGTGCAGAAGAGGCTTCAGGCTATGTTTCCATTGCAGTATTACAACAGATAACCTTTTGTGGCTTTGACCTTTTCCTTGTCCCTTTTTGCAGACATAAAACCAGCCAACGTGTTTATAACAGCCACAGGAGTGGTGAAGCTGGGAGATCTTGGATTAGGCCGCTTTTTTAGTTCTAAAACCACTGCAGCACATTCCTTAGGTAAGATGGCATTTTTAGCCATTAAACACCCTTACACAATGTATCACTGTGAAGTTCAAACAAAGTGATATCTGTCCTCTTAATGTGACAAAGGTTGGTTCAGCGGGTACCTCTGACATGTTTTCTATGATGCAAGTTTTAAGTGCTGTTTATATATATTGGGTTTCTTTATGCAAATTTTAAATATTTTTTTTTAATTTTTTTAATTAAAACTCTCCATGACATTTTTTTCTGCAACGTTGTTCACTGTGGTAAGTATAATGGTTTCTGATATGTGACTAGGTTGTCATAGGCATCTTTCTTTATCTAAATAGCACATTTGAGTGTGTGATGCACTGTAGTTAGAGGATTAATAAACAATAAGATCCAAGATACCTTCTCCCTTTCCTTAATTTCTTTTTTATGCTGATATCAACTGTTGCACCACCAACTTCTTTTGGTAATGTTGATTAGCTGACTCCCTCCAAGATGCCATTGCAATTGCTCTCTGAGAATGGGAAGTGTGTAAAAGCACATTTCCATAGAAACCCTTGCAATTCACCAGTTCCAAACAAGGACGTTTTCTCAAACAACCACCATAACAGCTCAGAGCAACATAAAGCTCTTAGACCTGAGGTGAATTTCAGGTGGTTTTCTGCTGTGCAATTACACGTCTTTCAAAATCGTCCGCTGTCCTTGTGTGGTGGCTTTGTTTCAGAATACTCCTGTGGCATCTGCAGAAGTTCTGTCTTCAGGAATGATATCACTGTAAGCCTTCGTCCCCAGCAATGGTGAGGTGGGGTGTGTGGTATCTAATTTGATACATCTACTGGACAGATTTTAACAGCACTGTGACCGTCTAGTGGTCAGGCAATGGTAAAGGAGAGCAAAGTGGAAGACTTCAGTGTGTAGCAATGGCAGTTCTTTGTCTCTCTTAGGAAATAAATATACATTCTGTCTCCAGGGCTGTCAAGCTGGCACCTTTCTTCAGCCTAAAATTCACTTTATGAACAAAGTTTGCTTCTTAGGGAGGTTTTCTGTAGGCTCCAGATCTCCTCACGGGTTGATACTGCTATAAGATTTGTAGTTTTAGGATGTAGTTGCAGTAGAGTATGTATAACTACTGTTTGTTGTTTCCAGCAGTGCTTACAATGTGCTAGATAGTTACTATATGTAAGACAACCTGCTTCCTGCCCCGAAGAGCTTACAGTGCTGAATATTCAAGCTTCTCTAAAGGACACGAAATCAATATTCCGCTAATTGCCCAGCAAACCCTTTTGGTTGGGGTTTTTCAGAGACATGAATCTGCAGTCTCTGTGTCAACAACCATTACTCTTATTCCAGTTAGATAATTTATGGAGCAACATTGGCTTCAGTGAGAGAGGGTTAATTGTCCTTTCTTTCCCATTTTGGTGATTCACTGCATTTGTAGTCAAAAGGGGAGGGGAGAAGGGATCTTGCTCTGTTATCTTGGCTAAGAAAATAGACCTGTTCAGTTATCTGGCTTGCTTGACAAATAAGAATCCTGGTCATGCTCTAGACATGATACTATATTGAAGGTTTGGCTAAATTGATCATTGACAGAACTACAGTGTTAATGTTCTCTGGGCACTAGTTTGAATTGTAGCTAATAGTGGCTAATATTGGCCTTAATTGGATCTTTTAAAATTGAATTGAACCCTGAAAAGGGGTGGGTGGGTGCATGTATGTGTGTGGTTAGATGAGGAGTGTTCAGAGTTCCACAGATGCAGCAGAAGAAACTACAATTTTTATCCCTTTTCATACAAGAATAACAATAGTGGGTTTCACCCTCTTGCCATCCGGCTCATTATTTGAAAAACAGGTAAAGGGTTAAAGTGCTTTGAGCTCAGCAGCATGGTCAGTGGAAGGCACAAGATGCAAAGTGCACTATGGTCATTTAGGCTTTGTCTCTTTGTCTTATCGTAAGTTTTCAAGAGAGAATATTGGTGGTATCTTCTACTTACGAGAGTTAGGTGGTTTTACTTGATAGTACTTAAAACCTGGTTTGCTACAGAGGTGAGAGGTTTTGAGGATCCATTCCCTTTGGAAGTAGTTCAGAAACATGTCTAATTACTGGGTTTAACCAGGCATTAAGCGTTTGCTACTGTAGCATGAAAACTGAGCCTAAAAGGGTCCAAGCTGATCCAGATTTAGGATGAGATGAAATGCACAACACACACTATTTTATTTAACAGAAAGTGTGTGATGACCTAGTTTGTGTGTACTGATTGTATGTAGATGTCTGTAATATGTATATGTAGCTCTTTAGACTGTACACACACACACACACACACACACACACACACACACACACACACTTTATTTGAGCACTGTCAGTGTTTGGTGTGCTGTACAGATTATAACGGAAGACTCTGCCCCAATGAGTTTATTGTGAATTAGACTGGCATACACTTAACGGCATACAATACACTTGGTGAGTGGAAAGTAAAGTCCCAGTGTAGTGCAGATGTCATTTGTGTTGTAGTGTTACGCACATAGCCGTTCACATTAATGCATTGAAATAGTAAGTGGGAGAGTTGTATTTAGTACCATTGTAGGATTTCACTGCATTTTTCTTACTTCTCTGATTTCTTCAGTAGATGTTTTTGTGACACTGGGTTAGAAAGTGCTGAGATAGATAGATAATGATGAGGGCCACAGTACCTATGTAGATAGATAGATAGAACTTCTATACAGGATATATATATATTTTTTACTCTCACAGTGAGAGGGAATTAGAAATTTAGAGCATAATTAATTGTTGTACATTATTAATGAAATACCTTCTGCACTAAAATATAAATTGTTGCATGGATACCATGTGACAGTTAATATACAAGTATCCAATAAGTGCTTTATCTCATCCAGTACTTATTTCAAACACTGATACTTCATATCAGTGGTGGAAAATTAATTTACTATGTTATTACAAAGATATTAGAATGATGAATAGAAATGGATATAAAATTAGCAAGGCAAACTATAATTACCTGTTATAAAAGGCAGCCCTACTAAAAATCAGACAGTAAGAGATGCAGTAGGAATTTTCAAAAACCTATGACAAATGTACACTTGTTCTCATTACCCAACAAACATCCTTAAATATCACTGTAATCACATACTTCTGTTTATTCCCCTATTTCCCCAATATGAATGGTGTGATTCCAACGTTTTCAAACAGTTCCTCTGTTTGAATAAAGCAACAAAGAGTCCTGTGGCACCTTAAAGACTAACAGATGTATTGGAGCATAAGCTTTCGTGGGTGAATACCCACTTTGTCAGACGCATGTGTTTTGAATATTCTGTTTGAATAATACACCTTTCTAACGTATGCAAGATGATAAACAGCATGAATGTTTTTTTCTTAATATAAAGGGACTGTATATAAAATTTGATTTTTCATGTAAACTTTGTTACTGTGCATTATTTATAAAGCTCTAGATGGCTATATGGTTTGCATCATACTGATACAAGATTTTAGTTCTTGAGAGCAAAGAGTGTTTACTATTCCAGAGCATTTTTAACTCTGTCACCTCTTTTTAAGTAAAAGGTGTGATCATCTAAGAGAGGATGCTTCTTTTCTTTTCCTAGTCAATTATATCTCTATACTGTATTAACATGTTCAAAAATACTCGAGTCTTATCTCACTAAAGAGCAAGTAGCTCTATTTAAGTTCTTTACCTTTAGTTCCCAAGGTCAGTTTGGACTACACAAGGTGTTGATTTCATTTCACTTTGTATTTGTGCCATTTCTCACATTCCGCAGAAGAGCCTAGCTTAAATTGCTACTACCTGCACTGAATCGACATTTATTTGGTAATCGTGTCACATACACCAGTGAGGCTTTTAAGCACACAGAAAAACAGAGATGACGTATGAACCTTTGTTGTTATAAAAAGATGTAATAGCAAGCGAGGTACTTCTAAAATGTACGTACTCAAAATATTAGGAGAGTTTTATTTTACTGTAAGATTTCAGTCTAGAATGTATTTATAAAAAGAGAAAAAAAATCCCCATCAGAGTAAGTTAAAATCACATCATCAGGAATGGGCAAAAATATGATCATGTCCAATAATTTGATTTTATCTAGTTTGACTGCTGTGCTTATTATATTAATAAGAATAAATTGGGGCTTGGAAACTGGCCGAACATGTAAACCAGGCTTGTGACCTTTATCAGAGCTCCTCTTTCTTAATTCAGAAAGCGCATGTAATAAGAGTTAAAGCTCCTCTATGTGGATCCTGCCCTTCCTCCAAAGAAATAGCATCCCGAAAGCAAAATGAAAACCAATGTGAAAAGGTAAAATCCAGGTTTCCAAGGGGGAAAGAGCTGTTGACAGTAATGCTTGTTTCCAAATAAAAAGTACATTCTTACATTCAAAAGATATTTTGTTTGGAGAAAAATAATATTTGGAGTAATAGCTGTTTTACGTAATTGGCTAGATTTGTAGTTTTATAGCAGCAAGAAAGAGAGTGTGGTTTAAAAAGGTTTTTTTCATTTGGAAATTTACATTTTAGTAAGTGTGAATGATATTTTATATATATTTATATTTAAGGTAGCTAGATATACATAGATATGATCTTATACAGGCCTACTCTGTGGTATCTGATACTTCCTGTAGCCATGTTGCCCTAGCAACCACCCTGAACCATAATTTCTAAGGCTGCTGACCCATGAATTGAACACAGGGCTTATGCAAATATATTCGTCTAATTTTTTTCTTTCTTTGTATTTCCTAATATCAGACTGGCATAAAAGGGCATTAGGCAGCACCACAACCCGTCTGACAGGTGTACTATCGGGCTGTGGCAGCGCAGCCGCCTCAATGTCAGAAATGGAAGCCATAATTAGAGCAAGGAACAGAATGAACGTCAAACGAATTACCAGGCAGCAGATCATATTTGTCAGGAAGGATTGCATACATAAAAATTAAGTGACAGTACACGCCGGGGTAATGAAAGAAAAATGAAAGATTTGCCCATACACAGCTCACAAGATACAAGCGAGTGTCTTGCTTGGAGCAACAGCAGGCTGCACGACAAATTATGTGGCTGGATTTTGAGGTTCCTGTTTCACCACTATAGTCTGCATTCGTAAAACGAGAGAAAGTGAGGTCCACTTCCTGATAGACAGACCTACAAAAACACGTGAACAAACACACAGAAAAGTTGGATGCAGGCTGGTCCCACTTGGCCCTGACTGCAGTAAAACCAGCACCCTGTATGAATAAGGAAGGGAAGTGTATTGGATGAACGGTAAACCCCACAAATAAAATGGTGAAATCAACTTTTCCTGGATGGTTAGAGGAATAACCTGGGGGAACTTGTAGGGTACCACATATTCTGCTGCTGCTCTTTTCACTGTAGCGATCCCTTGTTCTCGAGGTCTATGTTATTGCAGGGAGCAGTCTTCACTGCTCAGTGCTTTACCTGAAATCTTCCACATTTTAAAGCAAACCCTTGCAGCTGAATTACTCGCTAAAGGATATTTTATTAGCTGCCATTGCCAGGTAGCAGTGCTGCCCTTCTGTCCTGTCCCCAGTTAAAGAAATTGCTCTCTCCCCCCCTGGATAAATCCCAGGTTTTAGCTGGAAAGGAGAATAGAGATGCATATAATTAAAACTTCCATTAATTAAGATTTTTTTCCCCAAAACGGAGAGAAACAGTCTCTGCTGAGTGGGATTTTTTTAAAAATTAATTTCTTTGGAGAAAATATTGCTTAACCATTTTCACAAAAAACAAAAATACATTCCAATTCTTTTGTTTATTGCAGTGCATGCATAATTACATTTAAAATCTTTCCTTTTGCTTAGGTGTTTCCCCTTTTTGTACCATATGGTACCCCTTTGACTCCCATTTCACTGCTAGGTACAAGAAGTTACTAAATTTAACCTAAAGCTTCCTGTCCAGTAACAAAAGTGAAATCAGATGTAACAAGTGGATTTGTGTTGTTTCCCACCCATGGTGCATAGCAGCTTCAGAGTTACAGTGGCTTTCTTCCAGCAAATAACTGGAATGGGCAGGGTTGCAGTTTTCCCGTACTATTTTTCCATATGCTGCTCTTTAAACTTGTCTTGAAACCCCGTTGTAAAGACCATGTTATACATTTCATCATTCCTTTTGTGAACTTCTCTGTGAGATGAGCAAAAAGAGGAATAAATCATCAGTGCATGGTATTCTGTCGTGCTTTGTTTAAAGCTGTTAAATAGGTCCCACAGCATAAGTTGGGACAGTTCTAAGAGGAGAACGTAAACAGCAGAATATGGTCAAATATTGACTAAAAAATCAACACTGAATTGATGTAGTTTTGGTTTCTTTTTAAATGCACCAAAACATTTACCTGGTACAACAATTAAATAGCTTATAGATAATTTCCATCAATGTTAAAATTGACTGCTTTTTTGTTAAATTAATTACTATATTTTTTTATTAGTGAAAATCCTGTGTCTGGTGGTATAATCCAAAATTGCAGGTTTGTATAAAAAAATTGGGGGAAAAAATATATGTTGACTTTTTTTTGCCAAATAGACTCAAATTTCCTCGTGTCAGAGCAGATTTTCCTTTTGGGAATACCACCATACATGTCAGACCTTCTCAAAACAGAACACACAAATAGCCATTGATCAGACTGCGTGTGGGTTGCTGAACACACATTCCTTCTGTGTTTTCTACTCTGCTAGAGGGCAACCAGGGAGTACCCCTTTTGTCTTGAGAAGATCTGGTGCACAAATACACTGGTCCCCATTGTTCTGCTTGCCAAGCCAGTGTGCCATTCCAAGCAGATTCATGGTGCATTTAAAACTGCAATGACTAGAAAAGGGGCCTCATTGAGAAACAAAGGACAGAGAAAACCTGTGCTTAAAATTTTAATGCCCATCTTTTCAGTGTTCTGAGCAAGTTTGTTCTTTCGGTATAAGCAGTAGGTATAGTATTTGTGGGATAAAATGCAAACTTGTAATCAAAGAGTTGTTGGTTAATTTATTGTTATGGTTAGGGTTACCAGATAGCAACTGTGAAAAAATGGGATGGGAGTGGGGGGTAAGAGGCGCCTATATAAGAAAAAGTCCCCAAAAACAGGACTGTCCCTTTAAAAACAGGACAGCTGGTCACCCTAGTTATGGCTAATAGGTATAAATAGAGTACATAACAGATAAAAGGATTTTTGATTATTTGCAGTAGGTGGATTGTTCCTAATGGAATACTGTCTGTGTTGTATCACAACTCTTTTGAATCTACTTGTTGCATTAATCTCTCATAATTCCTTTTCTTATTTGCATGTAATCTTCTTGCTGTAGAAATAAGTAGATTTCAATCAAATCTTTCTTTAAGTTATTGGAATGGAATTTGTACTTCAGGGTGATACTTGAAGGAATTTAGAGGAAACTGCTTTCATGCTTTTGACCATTCTTTCACCTTTATCTTGCTTGTAAGAATCTGCATAGACTCTGCTATGGAGACAGCATGCTTGTCTCCTGTCAAAAATTCAGCAATCCTGCAGTAGTTCTACAACTAACGAATGAGTAAAGCAAGAGCAACATAAAGTGCAATGCCGTCTCAATTTGACTTGATTGAGTCTCTCAAACTGTTGTTGGATTTTTCTTTTTCTTGTAACAGCAGAAGCTGCAATGCATCCAGTCTCAACTGAACACTTCCATTATTGCAGACCGGGCTTATCCGGAATGTTTGAGAATAGGAGACAATTGATGGGTGTTATAGTTTCTTAAGGTTTCCATAGATTACAAAGGACAAGGAATAGGTGAACTGTCTTAAGAGTTCAGTGCTTTTCAATAGGAAGATTAAGATTCTGTAAGTGTGCATCAAAGTATGAAAACTTTTGTTTTGGCATTTAGACCCTCATGTAGCAATGTTAATACTAGACTCCTCCTTAGGATCGCTGTAAATTCTCCTATGTAACAATTTACAGGTTTATCTTAAGAGATGAGTCACTTGAGCATTGTGGGTGCTGATTTCCTCTTTGAATTAGGGCCTTTGATTTTATTCGTACTAAATAGATATTGTGCTTGAACCATATTAAAAAGTGGTTTTCTAACTCTGTGGTTATGACACTTCAATATGTGTCTTGCATATCAATGGCAAGACAACAGTCTTCGACATTTTAAATTATTTATTTGAAACATTTCTTAAACTAAGTTAGACCTGTGTGGCATCTGAGTTTTCTGAGGCCTGGTCTTCGCCTTTTCAAATGTAATGAGCATGTTTCAAAAACCACAAATATTTCAAAACATTGCAAAGTTTGTTTGGAGAGAAGTGGGAACATCTCTGGAATGAAGGAATGCTTTAATCAGTTTTACCCCTTGGAGGCCCATGTTGTGCTCTGATATTTCTTGGTTTGAAAGTGGGAATACTCTGTAAAGACACAATAAAGGTCAGAATTTGTTAGGTTCTTCTTTCATATTCAGAACTCTGTTCCCTGCTGGGAGAAAGCAAAACGATAGATTCAGAAACACAGTTCAGTTCAGTATTTCCTTGTCAAATTGCCTTTTAGTTTATATCACAGCCAGTTTGACCAATTTCAAGTAGATACTTAAATTTCCTATATTTTTCAAAACCACATAAACCTCTAAAATATTTTAAAACCTCTGCACCCTTTTCAGTCTGACAATCTGCCTGAAGGCAATGGGAGGGGTGCGTGAGAGAACATTGCCACAAGAGAGTAAAAGAATAGAGGGAGAACCCTAACAGTATAAATTAGATTTTGTCCTTGTTTCAGTTTGTGAGGAATCAGGAAACAGTTTCACAAGGAACTCTGATCCCTGAATACATTGTATTTGCACAGGAAAGAACTCTGATATAACCCAGAATATGAAAAGTTAAAACAAACAAAAACCTCACGTTAAAACCAAGAAGCCAGCAGTGATGATTTTAATAATGACAGAAAACGCCCCTCATGCTACCTTAAAGTGCTTTACAAGGATGGGTGAGCATTGTCACCTCCGTGTTACAGAAGGGGAAACCAAGGCATAGAAGTGACCTACCATTTGTCCCAAAGCAATTCAGTGGCAGAGTTGGGAAAAGAACCTAAGTCTTCCTATTCCCAGTTGGCTTCCATAATTTCTCACTCCCTGTTTGACTCAAAGAATATTTGAGAGGGAGGGAATATGAATCTTACATTTACAGTGCTGCCTTTGCCCATAATCTGCCTGCTGAAGAATCAACCTCTTCTTCACTTGGATGTTACAAATGACCCAGAGGTGTTCTGGTGTCCTGGCGTGGTTTAGCTGAAGCAAATACAGTACCTATGATAGAAGGAATAAGCATTGGTTTGATATCACTCAGGTATGGCAGTGTTCAAGAGAAGTGCTTAGACTTTCAGAAGTGGAATGGGAAGATGCTGACTTTAGTCATAAACCTCTGTACTGTTCTGTGACCTTTATAACTTAAGAGGCATTACTCTACCAGCTGGTGATTAATATTGAATCTGAACAATATTTGGTATTTTCAGCAGGGCAAATGCCAAAGAAAGTTTCTGATTAATAGTCTCCGATTAGACTGTTCTTGTCAAATTGACTAATGTAATGCATTGGTGAGCCCTGGCTTATTAAAGTGGAAGTCTTGTGCAGTTTTCTAGAAGATGCTCATTACAGGAGATTCCCACATAATGTTGGACAGGCCATAAAGAGAATTGGGCTTGTCAGTCTTTTATCATGACACTTATTTAAAAATTAATGTATCATTTTTGAAATGCAGAGACCTGCTTGTTCGTATATTTGCTGACAACACTACAGTAATGATAGGTAAATGTGCAAGGTAGAGTTTATAGAATCGGCTCAGGCATAGGCTGCCCCACAAACCTATTTAATATAATGGAACAGCCTAATGCACAAAAATCAAATAAGGAATATGACGCATTCATCCGTATTATAAACACTGTCATTCTGCCTTGATCGAAGGTCGCTTTCAGGCATTATTCGAAATGACAATTTTAAATTGAACAAAGCCTTCCAAACAGACCCATGCTAACATGGAAGGCAAGGCCATAACTTTCAAGCCCACACACTGTTATTTACTGTGAGCTTGTTATGCAGTGACCCAGAACAACCGATTTCAAGAACACTTAAGGCTGGAGGCCACCAGTGGCACCAAAGCATTCTGACACACTGAGACTTATGGGAATAAGAGTATTAATGTTCTCCATGTTTATTCCTTCCATTGCATGTTCTGGAATTTACTCAGTTAATTACAGACAGTAACAGGGTAGCATTCTCTCTGGCTCCTTCCAGTATTGTAACTTTCTTGGCAGATCTGAGAAGAGGAGAAGCATAGAGAAGGCAGAGGTGGGGAAATGTCTTGTACATCAGTGTTCAGTGGAGAACTATGAAAACTCTTCATAACGATCTTCAGAGAGTGAATAACTTTGAGCTTCTGCTGCAGTTGCATGTTTTTAAACAGAAGAAATGTGTAAATGATGTGCGCCCAATGCAATTTTTTTTTACAGAAAAAGTGTACAGGAATTATGTAAAGTGCTCAGCTGGCCCACTGTGTTCATTTTACATGCAAATAGGAGGAGATCCATAGGAGGTCTGAGCTCTGTCGGCTTTCACAGTATTCTGTTGTCTCCCATTATGTCACTCCATGCAGTTCATTAAAAGGTTTAGTAACTAATGAGAGGGCTCCAGTCTATCCCATGTGCAGCAGCCTTTTACAGGAAGCTAAATCAGGCCAAAGCTGGGTCAAGGTCTATGTTGGACTATTCGTAGACTGGATATTAGTACTGGGTTAATAAGTGATGCTGTAATAGGGAGAGACTTGCAGACAGGCATGGAGATGTAATAATTTCTGAAAGTCACGTTCCCTCTCACACGATATGTACCTATGTTAAATTTGTGCAAATTAAGTTTCCAACTAGAGATGCATACCTCACTCAGATTCATGTAATTTCTTATTTGAATGAACCATAAATGCAAGCTAAGATTAAGAGATATGGGTTACTGGCCACTGCCAGAGGCAGAATACTAGACTGGAGGACCAAATGAGTGATCCAGTCAGCTACAGCAATCCTTCTTCCTATCAGAACTGTAATGAATTAATCCAATAATCTCATACATTTCACAATCATGCAATAGGTTTTATTTCATTTTACTATTTTTATGTGAATCACACAGATCTGACAGCTCCTGCGTTGACAATATGCTTAGTATATTAAAGTACTCCTTGTGAATAGCCCAGTATTAAAATGGCTAGGGTTTGGCACTGGTAGACTTCGAGACTCACCACGCATTATGGGGAAGACTTGGGTTCGAGGCTACCCACGTGAATCTTGAAAGCAGCTGGGAGTGCTGTTTGGAGTTAGGTGCATACTGCATCATTCACAAACTCTTTCCTAATGGATGACCATCTCAAGGATGATCAAAACCTTGGGGTTGCAGGGGTCCATGCTGCAGCCATAGCTCCCAGAGGAGGGTAGGAATCAATGTGTATGAGAGATAGGAAGGTAAAATGGAGATGTGGGGTGGAAATGTAATGACCGTAGCTATGTACACATACAGATATCTCTGTTATGAGCAGGAATCCACCCTGGTGCCTTCAGCACCAAAGACTCAGACCTCTCCCATTTGTGCCCTAGGAGTTCACCATGGATGACCATGGCATCTGTATGCCTATGTAGCCATGCTTCTGCTAGAGAAGGGTTAGTGAAAGACTATGACACACATTTGGATTACCCCATGTTCCTTCACACAGGACGAGGGGTGAATAATGAGAACCCCTTTTGCCCATATGACAGGAAATCACCCATTCATGTTATAGGACGTTCAAGTTTTACAAAATCAGATTATTTGGAAACTGATTACTTGGCTGATGGAGCAAGTCTGTATTTATAGAGCCAAATTGAAGGCAGTGAAATTAATCAGGTATGAATTTGGCCTAAATTGACCAAGGGAAGATTTTTACAAACTCAAAATGTAAGTAGATCTGATCACCTAACTAGAAAGATGTTCCTTCCTGGGAACCAGGTGAGTTATGAAAGTAATAGAAGATGTGAGCTAGAGGTTATGGGCTTGTGAAATGCATTGGCTATTTCAATAACCGAAAATATGCAAGAGATTGTAATTGGTCCGTAGCTGGAATAACTAGTTCTCACATTCCCAGCTTGTTTCAGTATAGCCTCAAGGTTGAGGAGGAAGGCACTTCACACTAAAATCTGTTTCAGAGCAGCAGCCGTGTTAGTCTGTATCCACAAAAAGAACAGAAGTACTTGTGGCACCTTAGAAACTAACAAATTTATCAGAGCATAAGCTTTTGTGGGCTACTGCCGAAGAAGTGGGCTATAGCCCACGAAAGCTTATGCTCTAATAAATTTGTTAGTCTCTAAGGTGCCACAAGTACTCCTGTTCTTTTTACTAAAATCTGTGTAATAAGAATCCAGGATTGTCACTCTGCAGCCTAGAATGTCTGATGAGTCAGTGTGAACTGATGGAATCAGCTACAAGCATGGCTGAGAACTATTTTTGTTTAGAATATTACCAGGTTCAATCCTCACTGAGATTTGCGGTGTGTTACCATCCAGTTTTTAAAGTTCTCAGCCATTTTGACTTTATGAATTACAGTACACCCATGCGACAGAACAGGCTTTTAGTTATATTAACGTATCTATCTATGTCAAGAGTCCTAGACTATTGTGATATCAGAGGTAACTCAATCAGCCATCACCCACTACAGCTAGTTTGCATGCAACAGTTTCATTGGTTGTATGAGGGAGAATGCTGAGATTACTTAGCCCAAGTGTGTGACAGCATGGGCTTTGAGCTACTAGTACTTGTTATAATTTGCTTCCACCCCTTTCATTTCCAACATTCACACTCACTCGTAGACCTTGTTTCTGTTTAATTTTGCATGGTCTAGCACCTGAAAGGCCCATTGACTTACACCTGCTCAAAGCCTACAATTTATTTCCAGCCAGAGTTTTGAATGAAGAAATTGTGGATTTAACATGAGAGGCAATTTAACATTTGCCACTTTAAGGTCATTAGTAGAAGGTTAGATAGGAATGCCAAGATCAGAAAAAGAACAATTAACAGAGGATTTGACAAGCAGAGAAAGAAAAAAAAGATAGTAACTGAACCCTGGATGTTTTTTATAAATGGAGTGTCCGAGGATTATTGGATGTAATTGAGGATACCAGGGTATCTTGTATTTTCAGTCCCACTAAGTTGATTTGGGATAAAAATGAGTTTCACTGGTACAAGGGATTTATTAGTCGTTATTTCAAACTCCTGTCCAAAGATGCCCTGGCAAATTTAGCTTTAGAAAATACAAACTTTGGAAACAGAGTTGAAAGCTCATAGCTCCTAATACGATGGAGAACTGCAAAAGAGTTTTTAATTCTGGAATTTCATAGATCATCCTGGCTCTTTCAGAAAAGTTTTTGAATGCCTACTTTATTACTGCTGTTTCTCCACTGCAGCAAATGGTCTCTTGAGATCTCAAAGAGCTCGTTAGAGGAAAGGTATCTTATCATATTTGGAGCTGGTCTGTCAGACAGTTGGTACAGTGTGTGTCAAGTGAACATATTCAATTGATATCCTGTCACAGGATTCCTGTTTTAGTAGCGAATGTTCATGACATCTAACTTGCGGCTTCATGTGCCGTTGAATGAACCAAGTGGAGAGTGATCATTTACCATTGTTCTATATAAGCAATACATTCCAAAAGTGCCCAGAAGGGTAGAAAAGAAGATTGTTTGTTTGTTTTCCTCAAAGTTCAAAAACCATAAAATTATCACAGTAATGCCTGTCTGTTCTTTATCTGATTTTTTTGACCTTATTATGGTTCTAAAAAAGAATATTTCTTCTATAGTCTTTTGAAACCATTGCTTATTTCATAATTATACAAACTATCTCCAATGTGTGATTTGCCAGCTTTGCTAGAGCCATTGCTCTTCACAAAGGTAAATATCTGTACTTCATATAGATCAAACTCTGTTGCTCTTTAGAAAGATAATTCCTGTTTTGTTTTGTTTTTTTGCTTGCTTTATTACAGTGGGAACTCCATACTATATGTCCCCAGAAAGAATACATGAAAATGGCTATAACTTTAAATCTGATATCTGGTCTTTGGGCTGTTTATTGTATGAGGTAAGCATCTCTAACTTTTTCATCTTTGCATAAACAAACACATAATAAAAGAAAACAGGAATGAATTGAAGTAAACAGTTTAACTCAGTCCTGTTTACATCTGATTCCTGTGAAATCCTATAAAATCTTAGTCATCTTGAGTTCTTTTTGAGTATTTAAAAAAAAAAGATTTTATTCAAAGCTGGTTTAGTGAATCACAGTAAATGTTGGAGATACAGATAGAAGCTAGCCAATTTGTCTCATTCTTTACTCCTATAAGCTGGGCAATGATTGGAAGAGCGTATTTAGACCTCTTTCCTAAGTACTCGGTTTGTTTTAAAGACCGAACGTGTCATTTTAATGTTATTTAGTGTAAAGAGCAGTGAGTTCTGAAGAGTTGAAATACTTTGACCTTCCAGAGCTCTCGATGAAGAAAACGACTGATTTTTTTTGAATGAATTTACTGTTCCCACTGAGGATTTAGTTAGATTTTTTTTTAAAGTGTTTAAAGCCATGCAAAAGCATGTAAGAATATAGTTTTTCAAAGCAGAGATCCTTAGTGTGAACTACATGCAGTTTTACATACTTCGGGTGTACTACATACTAGATATATGAAGGGTGAGAAGAAAGTTACTCTTGATAGTATGATTGCGTAAGAACACTATGCCATTCGATTTTTCAAGTGTTCAGAAAAATGATCAATTAATGGTATTTGAGATCCATACATTTTTTTTATTCATTTAAACAAATAGTAAGGTTACATTATAAATGTATGGGAACTGCTTTGGGCTCAAGTGAGGGTAGCCAAAATTTAGGAAGTATGTGGTACAACTTTTCCCCCAAAAAAATTTCAGTTAAGAGCCCACTATAATGTTAAACTTTAATTGAGTATAACCCAGGGCCACTTCAAAGCTTTGGATGCTTAAGTATTTTGGTTATTGTTTCCTGGTTAATTAAAGGATTGTCAAAATGAAATAATGTTTGTCATTGCAACTTTTCACAATCGTGAAAAAAATCAAAATACAAATACCTGGCATAAACTGATCAGACACTACAACAACTCTAGCTAGGTTTCTGCATAAATGAGACAAACCCTTTACAGCTCTTTTTTCTTAAAGATAATTTTATCTTAAAAGCAAACCAGGCAGGCTTCTTCCCCTCAAGAGTTAAGTGTTTGTCACTGTTTGTTTACTGCTGGGAAGAATATACTCGTCTAGCATAGCTAAATGTTTGTTTAACAAGGTAATGTCCTATCATTAGTATATTACCAAGCCTGAGTCCTACAGTTCAATAGGAGTTGATTTATTTGTTGGCAGAATGTGAAAGTGCTGTGTGGTGTGCATCTAGAGAGAGAAATATCGGTGCTGGGAAGCCAATGAAGTAAATCAATAAAATCCTGCTAGAGGGATTAAGCATCCATTGGGAGTAGCGCAGCGCTGCTTGAGTCTAACAGCTCTGTGCTGCTTACATGTGAGAACTCCAACATTGTCTGCTTAGATGCAATTATGGCTTTGGTATTTGTACCTAAAAATGTTCTGGGCCAAATGTATCTGCATATCGGTTTTTAGGTGCCTGTCGCGTGGGTATCTAAACACTGACCCATACCCACCTGAAGTGGTTTTTTCCATGGTAAAGAAAATGCAGATGCTCCATAGACCGCTAATGCATGTTTACCTGCTGCCCTGGGCAGGAGACGTGTCACAGAGTTTAGTTCATGGAAAAACAATAAGGCTGGATTTAGTACAAATGCAGTGAACGGCTGCAGTGAATGTAAAGACCAAGGACTGGTCGTGGTGGTCTCTAAGCAAAGAGCTGCTGGACCTGCTGAGAAGTAGATTTGCCTGGACAGAGATGATAGTAGTGTATCATAACAGTGAGTTGTGTGTGAAATTCCATTGGGGATTAGAGGGGTGGGCTAAGGGGACACACAGGTCTGATGCTGTACACCACGGTCAATAGGGAGTTGCCAGACGCTTGCCAAATAATGCAGACCACAGACAAAAAACATTCTGGCTGGACTGTTGTTGACGACTTAGATCCAGGAAGCAGATAATGTAGAAGGTAATTTCCTTGGCTGCTCCTCTCTCACAAATTGTCCTGCCAGTTTTTGGTCCCTCTCTGTGCCTTCTCATCCACAGTTTGGTGCAGGAGGACCTTGTAAGGTAGCATGTGGGGCTGAGGGAAGTTGATTAGAAAGTTAGACTCCACTGCCAGAAAGGTGGAAGCAAATCTGGCAGAGCCATTTTGTCTATAAATCATTGTGAATAGTGCCTTTCAACTGGAGTTTGTACGGTGCAGCCCGAAGGTCCTAAAGGAGATCTTACCTCGGAATCTGTGAGACAACCATACAAGAAAAGCAGTTGGGAAACTAATATTTGTATAGAGGGGAAAAGTGTTCGTTCAATCAATAAAATGGAGCTTTAAAACAGCACAAGCTCACGAAGGAAACCACTCCTGTCAGAGTTGGAGAATCCTGCAGATTGGCTCATAGCACCATTTCCATATCTATTTAGCCATGAGAACATAGGGGTGTGTTAGCATTTGTTTAAGAAATGTTAAGATGTGCCAAAAGCTGTCCTGCGCATGCTGCCTACTCGGGGCAATGTGGCCAGACGGGAAAGAGGGCTTTTAGCCTAATAAAAAAGCGCTGCTAACCAGTCTTCCCTCTAATGTTTCCCAGGCATGTGCGGAATGAATTTTGTTATGTGCACCAATGTGGAGGTGATGTGTGACACATCATCTTTATATTGGTGCATATAACAAAATTCATGCGGCAGGGGTGGGGGGGGGAGGGCTCTGGCTGGGGGTGCAGACTGGGGGGTGGGGCTGGGGATGACCGGCTCGGGGCTGGGGCAGACGGTTGGTGCAGGGTTAGGACTCCGACTGGGTGGAGTGGGCTCTGGGGTGGGGCCGGGGATGAAGTGCTTGGGGTGCAGACTGCCCTGGGGCTACAGCGGGGAGAGAGGACTCCCCCCAGCACTCTCTCCGCACAGCAGCACCTGGGCTGGAGGGGAGAGGTGTCTGTCCCCGCTGCGGCAGTTCCAGGGCTGGGGCCGGCGGGATAGGCGCCTCTCCCCTGGCCACAGCAGGGCCGGGGCTAGGTTGGGGCCAGGGCGCCTCTCCCCCTGGGCCGAGGCTGGGCTGCGGCTGGCGGGGAGAGGCGCCTTTCCCCACCTCAGCCCTAAGTGCCTGTGCGGCACTTAATAGATTGCTGCACGGCTGCGCAGCTTAGAGGGAACTTAAGTGCTAACACCAGTGTGTGATAGCCTCGTACTGGAAAAGGAGGAAAGCAGCAACTCGGTTCAAAGCTCTCATTATCATAAACAATTGTGGAAATGTACTCCAGCTGAGTGAAATGTTCCTGGGTCCATGCTTAAAATTCATGTGACCTCTAGGAAAGGAATACAAAGGACTTTGAATTAATTCAGAGTCCTAAAGCAATAGCAGCAACATATTTTTAACAGAGTGTAATTAACTATAGGAACAACTTATCACAAGTTGTGGTGGATTTCACTGGAAATTTTGAAATCAAGATTTAGATGTTTTTCTACAAGATGAGCTTTAATTCAAACAGAAATTAATTCAGGGATATCCTATGGCCGTGTTGTGCGGGAGATCACACCAGATGAACACATTGGTCCCTTCTGGACTTATAGCCACTGAATCTACAAACCAATTAAAAAAGCCTGCTGCTTTACATGCATCTAAAGATTCTAGTAATATGCACAATGGAACTATAAAGTGTAGCGGTATCTAAAGGGTGTGTATGGTGTTTCCATCACCTGAAATGCATCCCAGAGACGACTCTTCATAGGTTTATTGTGAGGGAAACTTGGGCTTTTAAGAATTTATTTATTTATTTACATTAAATATAGCTGGAATTGTTCGGATTTGACCTGAAAGTGAGATTTCCAGTAAAGGCGTTGCTCAGTTGAAGCTTTGCTGCCTTTTATTTGCACCATTAGCCCTACCGGTGAGAAGAACAATATTGACAGTAACCCAAGGTAAATGCTGCTACCCCATCACTGATCAGTGTTCAAAGTGAGTTCTCAATCAGCCTGCTTTAAGTTTGTTCCCAGGTACGAGTTCTGCTGTAGAGAAGATCTCGGATTTTGTTTGGAGAGACGTATTTAGCCTTATGCTAAGATATAGTTTTGCTGCACAATAGGGTCCTCTCATGGCATAGTAGTCTAAGCGTCCTAGCATGCTAACTTACTTGGTAAAATAAATATGCTTTTGTGGTGGTAATAGTATAATCATGTGTGTGCAAGATGTGGCTTGAAAAGCATTTTTGTACTTGCTGTCTACATAGGAAACCCTTTAAGTTGTGGACAAAGTCTGATATTTTGACACTGCAAGAAATATTGGCCAGTTACCATTTGATTTCAGTGAATAAAAAGTTATTCTTTTTAGACATTTTAAACTTTGTTTAGATTATTTGAAAAATCAAATCTATACATCTCTTTGAAGGATCTTTATTTTAGTCATGCCGATTTCTTGTAATAAAAAACTTTTTTTTCCCATTGGGATAAAAAGTGGAAAAATAATGATGCTTGGCTGGTTATGAATCACTTCTGATACCTCTTTTCAGACTTTATTTTGGAGATAAACTCGAGAGATTTAATGTACAAATTACCTTCAGAGACATGCATGTCAATTGGAATTCACTTGAGTAATATTGGGGGAGGGTGTTGTTATGTCATATAGTACCATCTTACTGTGACATTTACAATCGCACACTGATTTTTATTAAATCTTCTCAAAATAATGGGAGGTGTCTTCATTCCCCACTTCCCTTGGAAATCTGTCATCCAGATAACTCCAGGGGGATAAAAATAAGTTCTCAGTTTCCAGAATGTAGCCACAAGCGATGGCTTTAGCACTTTTAACAAGATGATCAATTTAAACACTAACAGGATTTCATATTTTTTAAACCAGTCATGCGGTGTGGTGGTCAATTTTAAATGGAGATCCAGCCATTCTGCTGTAATTGTTCTAACCAAAATGTCAAAAGCAAACCCAAATGTGGCATCACAAACTGTTGTTAGCAATACATTTGGAATGCCTGGACTCACAGTCTTCCAGTTCGCATTCTTGGCCGTTTTAGTCAGAATTTATAAGGCATCTTCTTTTTCAGTTTTAATTTTCTATTTGCCAGTCTTGAAAAGAACATGAGCGTTGTGCTCATTTTTTGTTTTACTTTGCATATGACTATGTAAGGAGCTACGGACAGGGATTTTAATTGTAATTGAAAGATCTTCAGATTTCCAGGGATTGACTCTTTATTTAACTCTATGAGACCTATCTTGTATGCTTTTGGCTAGCGTTTTCCTGACTCTCCTTTGTATTTGTAACACACAGATCATCACCGTCACTCAGAGAAACCATGGAATCGGTGCTCCCTTTTCTTATTTTAAATTACTAGTGTCAGTTTGCTCTTTGAAGATACTGTTTATCACTGATGACATTTAAGATTATACAGTGTATACTGATAATTGGTGAAACTCCGAACCACAAAAACATACAAAATAGACACTGACTAAAGATTCTTACCTGTGTGCATCATGTGCACTTCTTATGTTCTCCCAGCCTGCAGTTGCTGTTTGTTCACTAGGCATATCTACCTGGCTGCTACAGGGGGACATGATGTTAGATTTCACTCTGCAAACATTCCTAACTACATGTTACACAAAGTAGCTACAGCTGGAAATCTACAAGAAAAGTGAAGCTGGGATTTTCAAAGGAGCTTGAGGGAACATCTATTGAATTTCAGAGTAATTTTAGGTACCTTGAAAATCCCACCTGAGTTGCCATATATAAGCATGTTTGGACATCTGACATATGACACCGGTAAGAACTACCTGAAATATATTTACATTTGAAAATGCATCACTGTTTCTCTAAGTTGATAATGGAACTCTTTTCCATTACTGGCAAATTAGTGAGTAGTGTACCAATAAAAATTGTGGCTACAGTCCGACAAAATGTACTTAGTCCTTTTATTTTCCCAAGTATACTTTAATTTTAATTATTTGTCCTGCTCTGCTAATACATGGGACATATTTTGTATATTAGTGAACTCTTAGTAAAATGCACTGCAGAATCCTGCTGTTTAAAAAAAACACAAAAAACACCTGCTGGGAAGTAGAGTGAGTCCACCAGTTTTGTTGTGAGAATGATCTGGTTTGTGTATTGGTGAGGTTTGACTGAGTTAAAAACCTTCTATTAACTGCACAGAGCAAGGCCGAAAGCAATGTCTTCAAAACCTGATGTAATTCGTGTGCTGCACTTCTGTCCTCAAATCACTAATAATCTGTCAATGTATCTAAACTGTAGAATTTCAGAGCAGAGTGTCTTGAGTTTTTTTTTTTTTTTTTTAAGTTCTGCTGGGAGCTTGCTGTGTGTGTCAGCAACAAGATGATATTCTTTGGATAGCTTTCACTGTGCATGATAATGAGAAAAAGACTAACAATTATCAAATAGCCCCTTATTAAAACCATAGTGAGAAGCATCAACTTCAGCCGGCGTGAATATGAAAAGCTTGCCGTTTTGATGCAGCTTGCGGCAAAATGGTTTTAAAAAATCTTCTAAACAGAGTAGATAATATCAACAATTATCCAATAGCGCTTCATTAGGAGGAGGTATTACTCTGCTGTGTGGTGTGGCATGTGACAGTTAGTGACAGTGACAAGAAGCACTTGAACAACGTTATGGAGTAATAAGCAGATGGGGCACCGTGTGGGCTGCATGCTGAGGTGACATGCCTCTTGCTTACTGAGCCTCTCTGCAGCTCCTGGTTTTCCCTTTGAAGACAATTCTTATTAGTGCTATTGGTTCCCTAATATGTAAATGGCGAATTTCATTTGTTCCTGTTCCTGGAGACAGTTGTAACGGTGAACAGTCTTGGGCTTGCGCCTGTCGTTGCCAGAACCTACTCTGGATCGTGGGCTTGTTGTTTTTGAATCGTGGTTTGAGAGAGAGAGAGCAAAAAGGTACTCAGCTCACAATGTTTACTTTAAATAGGCATTATTTAGTCATGTCATATTTTGTAAGTGCACAAACACACGTCTCTTCATGGCTGCGGTACTGGGGCTCAGCATTTAAAGTTCATTTAGAGCTCTCAGTTAAGGACTTGCAGCATAAGTGATTTCCTCCCACAAAGATGCAATTTCTTTTTTGAGACCTAATTACATTTTATATATATATAAAAACTCTCCAAACACCATGTGTGTATCTTAGCTCCTCAAAAACCCTCCATCGTGTTATCCTGGCTGCTTGAATCTTCCATTTATCTCCATGAAAAAAGGCATGTTTGAATAAATTGAGATATGGGGCTCATGAACCAAAGAAACTAAAATGAAAAAAATAAGCTGATAAGGAAAAGACACAGTAGCCTGGTTACAAAAGCTTTTTTGAATCCTCTTCCCTAAACAATACGCGGCTTTGCTTTATTAAAAAAATCAAGTGGAATGTTCCTATTTATAAGACTTTGAATTTTAGGTAGCAGCTTGTTGTCCAGAAAGCATCAATTTGCTCTTTACAGCAGTCCACTAAAATTTTAGCAGGCACAGAGAGCAAATATGCTGTGTTCTGAACAGGATTGTAACTGAAGTAGATTGAAACTGTAACATGCATCAAAGGCGAAAGGGCTTTTACTTTTAAAAGATTATAATTTTTATTATAGGTTATCATATTCCGCTTCATGCAATTGGCTTGGAGCAATAATTTTCCTGCAGCACTGAAATCCCATTTCCTTGGTTTAAGAAACATTGTTATTTATAGTTTTTTTTTGGTGTACATCTAGAATCACTGCCCATCCACATTCACAGGGTCCCACATGTAAGACATTTTAGGAAAAAATAATTACAGTGCTGGGGAAAAACATAGAAGCCTCTCCTGTGTAATGAGGGCCAGGAAAGTGTAATGAGTGTTCATTGATCATTTGAAGAAAGTGGTGGGAGGTGTTTGGTCTGTGAATCTCTGTTCTGCTCGACACGGGTGTTTTCTTTGGTTACAAGAATTATCACTCACCCCTTGGGGACACCAGGAAACCAATTTAGCTGCCTGAGACCTCTAGGTGTGTGTCCCTGCAGCATGGTAAACCAGAGTTCCAGCCTTCTGCATAGGGGACAGGCAGAGGTCTGACTTCACTGTGCAAATACCAAATCTCGTGCCTTTCATGTGGACGGGGCGCTCTGTGACTCGACGTACTTTGTGCGACTGCTGCTGCCCGACACAGCTTTTGTTTGCTTATGTCCACTGCATAGGGCTGATGAGGTAACGGCAGGTAAGCTGTACATCTGGTAATAGGTGCTTGTCAGTGTACAAACTGATGTCTCAAAGAGCAACAGTATCTGTTTGTGTACACTGTCTGAGAGCAAGAATATCAATCATCTGCACTGTCACAGAGCAAAACTTGCTATTGCAAATCAGCAGGACTGGGAGCTACTAAACCCTTCACAGTTTAAAACTATCTTCCATTTTTCTCTACAGATGGCAGCTCTTCAGAGTCCTTTCTATGGAGATAAAATGAATCTGTTTTCTCTTTGCCAAAAGATAGAACAATGTGACTACCCCCCTCTTCCAGCTGAACATTATTCGGAAAAGGTAAGTTGGGCATATGATGCTCAGATTGGAAAGTGGTGACCAGTGAAGGTAAAATAACTGATCCCGGGGTGGGGCAGAGTGTGCGTGAAGACGGGGAGGTGTTTTTTGGACGTATCTGAAGTAGACCCTCCCCTCCACACACCTGAAAAGAATTGGGGACCTCTAGATTGGCATACAGCTGGCTAAAACACCTCTCACCATGGTATCCAAGCACCAGCAAAGTAAATAGAGCCCAATGGAGGGTCCTGTGGCACCTTTCAGACTAACAGAAGTATTGGGAGCATAAGCTTTCGTGGGTAAGAACCTGTGGCAAGTGGGCAAGTGGCTTGCATTTGAAGAAGTGGGGTTCTTACCCACGAAAGCTTATGCTCCCAATACTTCTGTTAGTCTTAAAGGTGCCACAGGACCCTCTGTTGCTTTTTACAGATTCAGACTAACACGGCTACCCCTCTGAGACTAGAGCCCAATGGGGGACAAAAGGAAGTTTCCAATAATGAGGAGCGATCTGCTCTGAGCACTCCTGCACTAGCAAAACACGACAAGGAAACCTGGGAAAACCTGTCACCTCTCCCTACATTAACATACCATAAAACAGTGTTTAAATTTAGCCTATAAAGTCCTCAGTTTGTTTAAATGTATAACAAGGGGAAAATGATACTAAAAGGAGGAAGGGAAGTGATTAGCCTAGTACAATAAGCATCCAAGCAGGAGCCATATGGAGGCTTTTTAACGTCTGGTTAATTTTATTGCGATGAAAGCAAGAGACGAGAAGCAGTGGTTGGACCGAGCTATATCACAGGTTGCTGCTGTGCATGCCCACCCCTTTGCCATTGTGCTTAAATCCAATTGCAGCCACCCCGTTCGTTTGCAGTTGTGTGGCACTTTTTGCAATGTGGCCAAATGTCAGCTAGACTGAAGCCCACCAAATCCATTTCTTGTGGACCTAAATCAGACGGGAAACCAAGTCTCCTGATAAGTGTGTTAATCGCCCTGAAACAACTAGTTCTTTTCCTCCATTTCTTCTTTCAGAAATAACTGCCTAGTATTTGAAAGGAAGTTGTTAAGGTACTTGAGAGTGTCCAACCAGTTTTTCAGTAGAAGCAGAGCTCCGTGCAGTGAGAGACCGGGTACAGAGGAAATAAAATCCAGGGCAGCTAGCGGACAGTCCACGTGTGTTCCAAGGTTCTTCCCCGGAAGGGGACTGTGATGATGCTCAGAACATCTTTGCTATCGGGTTGCACAACGGCTGCTAGTGTGCCTGGTAGAAATGGGAAGCAACAAACTAAATAGATGCAGCTGATGTAGAGAACTCAGCCTGTGTGTGTCTTTCCAGGGATTAGCGAAATATCCCCACCCAGTTTTACATACTCTTGAACTAGTTAGAGGTAACAGGATGCTGGAGGAAGGGGGTTGGAAATAAAACAAAGGGGGTTGGAAATCAGTTTTGCATATTCAAAAAATGGGGCATCCATACAGTGACTAGCTCTAGTCCTCACCTCCCGTTTGTGTTTGTGGCATACGCCAATCTCCCTGTAAACGCTGTAGAAAGCGGACACAACAAAATAAATGAAACAGGGTTGAGAGCACTTTAATTGGCAACCAGTTCACTTGCACATCCTCTTAAGCTGCTGACATTTGGCTCCCAGGGAAAGGTACCATGCCAGATCTGTGCACAAAGCATTGGGAAACAGTACTAGACAAAACTGAGCAGCTGGGCTCTGGCTCCGGCTCCATTGCACACAGCAGCTTTTGTGAAATGAAGTGTGCACTTCTGGAAACGTCCAGTGTGTGCTGGTTGCAGGGTTATTTCTCCTCTGGATGGATGCAGCTCAGTCCCATAATGTTAATGGGAGTCACAGGCCTGGAGGGGACAGACCCCTAAGCCTGCCAAGCCAGTAGACTTTTTCCCTTAATAAAGACTTGGATTGGCTGCAGGCACTGTTAGTGAAAGAGGCACGTGTGGGAGGTGTCAGTCACTGAGGGGAGACTGAACTCTTAGGGACATCCGATAATTTCACGTTACTCACCAGAATTTGAGCTTTTGTGTTTAAAGCGTGCCATTTCTCAAAGGACAGCATCTCTCCAGCTGGACTAGCATGGTGCTGTCTCCTTGAGCCTGCAGGCAGAGGCTCTGTCTGTGCTAGAGAGCTGAACCATTCCTAACTCGACCGGTGGGATAGAACCAGCTCTGACTCAAATGGTACACACCAGCCACTTCCATTTCAGTACCCTCTGGATACCTAACCCAAAGTGCCTTACGGAAGCAGTGGATTCTGGGAGGTTTCCAAAGGCACCACTGTACTAGGGTGACCATATGTCCCGATTTTTATAGGGACAGTCCTGATTTTTTGGGGCTTTGTCTTATCTAGGCGCCTATTACCCCCCACCCTGTCCTGATTTTTCACACTTGCTGTCTGGTCACCCTACGCGGTAGTCAAAGCAAACGTGCAGTAAGATAAGAATATACATGTGCAATCAGTTCCCCCACCTCTTCAGGTGAAGGATAACACACACATGCTGCTTTCTTTCAGAGCATCTGTTCTAAGCATTAACCTCCTACCTTGAGTTGTGAGTCAGCAAGTCTGTCACAAACAACTGGTTTATTTCTCAGTTGTCCTGCTGTGTGGGCAAGAAATATAGCCATAATGTCCTGACCATAACAGACTCTAAATGCTGGCCGTCTGGTGTGCACATACCTGGTAGGGTCTCGGCTTTAAGGGGCACTGTGTTCCTGAAGAGACACCAGAGCTTCTGGTTTTCACACAGTTTGCATTCTTGCTAAGCAACCAACTTTAAAAAAAAAAAAAAAAAAAAAAGAAAAAGAAAAAGGTAAACTGTTCTAGAAAGTGCTGTTTTTCCAGACAGCCTTCATAAAGAGTCATTTCCATTTGCTGTGCTAGTGTAGCATGCACTTCATGATATGCCTGCTGGCAGTAGGAATTAGTGTAAGTTGACAGATGTGTTTCCTGTCTTTACAATTACTGTCTGTTTGCTTCCCTCTGGCACTGCTAAAGAGTGTGTGTGTAGTATAGTGATACAATCCAGGGTGAGAAGGATGGTTTAAAGCTCAAACGCACGAGGTCCCAGAGAACTAGACTACAGATGGTGTTCATACACTTAACTGAACGCTTGACGCAGCCTGAGAGAGGGCTAGCCCTTTGGCTCTGGCTTATTTCACTGTATTAGTTGTTGCTGTTACATGAAGCCATAAAGCTTAATTTTTTTTAGCTGGAACATGAGTATAGTCTGAGCCGTGTTTGCTTTAGTTCTTACGGTCTGAAATACCCAAATGGTGACACTGTCAGAGTGAATGGCCAGGGGTGGGAGCACATGGACTTCCTAAACCACCCAAGCACACAGTGAAGATGGTTCAGGGAACAGGCCACCGCAGTAGTCTATGGGAGAAATCTGCCGTACAAGAGGCCTTAGACAGAGCTTGTTCTAGCAGTAATCATGGCGTCAGAGGACAAAATGGGTGACTTTGTCATTTTGTATTTGAATACACGCACTCTCCTTCCAGAGTGAATGGCTGTTCTGCTCGCTCAGATTCAGCCTCAGAGAGTCATTTCTCGAGCCCGCTCTAACATTGTCACTGCCTGTTGGCCTGTGAGCAATGTGAAAAAGCAGCCTGCGTCTCCTCACACGCTGAGGGTACGAGCTGAGATGAGGCTGACTGGTCTCTCTTTTGCCCATGCCACAAGGCTGAATGTTTCTCAGTCATCCTTGGGAGCTAATGGCAAAGTTCCCTTTTGCCTCTCTACTACCGATCTTGAAGCTAAGGTTGAGCTCTGCTAATGTGTTACACTGCAGGCTGATTCCTAATCCCATGAATCTCTCACTGACAGCATGCTCAGCTCCAGATAAAATGAATAGGCTTGAGTAGTTAGAGACAAGTGGCCTGCTTTAATAAAGCTCCTTAAAATGAATTGTGGCTTTTTAAAGCTAAGCCATCCAAATATTTTCTCTTGTCGTGATAGACTCCCTCCCTAAAACAGACAACTAGAAATGGCCACAGTTCTCTGAACATCCACTCCATGTGCAGCGGCAGTCAAAAAAAGCGAACAGAATGCTGGGAATCATTAAGAAAAGGATAGATAATAGGACAGAAAATATCATGTGGCCTCTATATAAATCCATGGTACGCCCACATCTTGAATACTGTGTGCAGATGTGGTCGCCCTATCTCAAAAAAGATATATTGGAATTGGAAAAGGTTCAGAAAAGGGCAACAAAAATGACTAGGGGTCTGTAACAGCTTCCATATGAGGAGAGATTAATAAGACTGGGATTTTTCAGCTTGGAAAAGAGACGGCTAATGGGAGATATGATTGAGGTCTATAAAATCATGACTGGTGTAGAGAAGGAAGTGTTGTTTACTACTTCTCATAACATAAGAACTAGGGGTCACCAAATGAAATTAATAGGCAGCAGGTTTAAAACAAATAAAAGGAAGTATTTCTTCACACAACGCACAGTCAACCTGTGGAACTCCTTGCCAGAGGATGTGGTGAAGGTCAAGACCATAACAGGGTTCAAAAAAGAACTAGATAAATTCATGGAGATAGGTCCATCAATGGTTATTAGCCAGGATGGGCAGGGATGGTGTCCCTAGCCTCTGTTTGCCAGAAGCTGGGAATGAGCGACAGGGGATGGATCACTTGATGATCAACTGTTCTGTTCATTCCATTTGGGGCACCTGGCACTGGCCATTGTCGGAAGACAGGATACTGGGCTAGATGGACTTTTGATCTGAGCCAGTAGGGCCATTCTTATGTTCCAACTCCGCAGTCTGTTTGCTGAAGAGAATTTGATCAAGTCATTTCAAACACTTATTTGTAGTGATTATCGAGGCTTCATCTATGATCCACGTGTAGATAAGAATGGAAGTTGTATATAGCTCTTGGCATGCTAGGATGGTTGTTGGAGAAAATCTTTGCCTCTCCATCATTCTGAATTCGAGCAGCATAATTTACCCTACCAAAAGGCAGCAGATTGATTTCACATAACTTTACATTGACTGCTTAGAATGTATTAAAATAATAAAGAGGTTGGCATCATCTGAGATTAGTAAAATACCATCCATTTTATAATTCAAGGTACAGGCACATGCTAAGACTTTGATGAGCTGTTATCAGATATAAACAGCATACACGTTTTTATCCCCAAAAGAGAGAGTCAAAGGGTCCATGGAGTTCACGGTAGACTTTACTCCTCATTTTAGTGAGAAGTGATCAGATACTGTGAGTTTATACTGTGGCCATAGGAGAGATGACAAAGCATAACATCCTCCTCTTTCCCTCCACCCCCCAATCATAGGTAGTAAGGCTACATCAGTACCTGTAGTTGAATCAGTCTGTTTTGGCACTTTTCCCTTGTGGTGTGTCTCCCTTCTATAAACACGATCATTGTTCACCCTGTAGGACTGTGCTGCCATTCCTTGTGTTGTAATCTGCTTCAGGCCCAGAAAGAATTGTCATTTTACAGGACGTAGCGCCATTCAGAAGTGAAAACCTCAATTGGGTGAATCCAGAAATGCAGCTGAAGCTGTGTGCTTGATGGCTGTACAGTCATGCTTTTAATTACCATTAAAATAATTGGCACTGTGGCTACTGGGAGGATGTGAGAAGATCAGAGGCTCAAGGCTTTCTCCCCCCATGCCTCGGGGGTACGAGCAGCTTTCAGTGTCTGTATAATTAAAAGCTACAATCTTTCATGTGTACAATAAAGAGGCTGGGGAGGTAGGGAGACTCTGGTCCTTCTGCATTTTATTACTTATAATCAGGGATCCATCTCTTTTCTCCATTAAGGTCCTGGAGTCAAGAGTGTCATTGTCACGCTGCTGTATCTCGCACAGCTAGTGCTCTATCTTGTGTCTAAGGATCTCAAAGTGCTTTTCAAAACTTAATTCAATCTTGAACTGGCTAACTGCCACTGATTTGCTGCTAGGATGGAATGCAGGATCATTATATAGATGGGTGTCCTGAATAGAACTTCCTTGAATTGAACTCCACAATTCACTTCCGTTTCTCCATCTTCACCAACAAGTCATATCATGTGTCATCTCTGTCAGACTTGCAATTTGGGGCTCATTTTCTGTTCTTTCCTATGCTTTTCCCTTGCATCCAAATCCTGATCATGTCATTCTGTGCCGCCCCCCCTTATCTTTTCATATCCAGTTTGAGTTCCTTGTCCTCACTGTTAAAGCTCAGTTCTACTCTGCTACTTCATCCCTACTGATGTTTCACATACTCTGCCTGCCTTATTGAACCCTTCATCACCACCTCCTTCCCATTCATAATTCAGTGTCTCACCTCCTGTACACGGAGCAAACACTCACTCCTCCTTCAGGCACCTGCTTATTGTAGCCATCTTAGAATGTGTCTAAGAAGCCATTACTGAATGCACCAACTTGGTACAGAATATTAGACTTCGGTGCTATAAAGTTAATTGTCTAGTTAGTGACAAGTCATTTTACAGATAGGGAAGCTGGACACACACACTTCCTGATTTGCCATGAACATAGCAGGTGGAAAAGAATTCAGGAGTTGACACTCCAGTCCACGGTTCTTTGCATTCAAATAGTCCCTTACCCTTTCCAAAAAGAAACAGGATGTTACATTATATTTTCATGTGATTTTTTTTTTCCTTCCTTTTCAGCTACGGGAACTGGTCAGCATGTGCATATACCCTGATCCAGATCAGAGACCTGACATTGGTTATGTGCACCAAATAGCAAAACAGATGCATGTTTGGACCTCCAGCACTTGAATCATCTGCAAACACTCTCTAAGAAAAGCCATCACAGCTTAGTCTTACTTGAATTTTTATTTCTCAGATGAAACCGACCGGTGCCTAGTCAAACTCAAGTGAGAGAGTTGAGCACTCGTAGCAAGATGCTCCATTATATCTGCAGGTTATTTGACAAGGACTCTTACCAGGTGGTCATGCTTTAAAGTGAAGATTCTATGAGGTATTGCAAGCATTTTTTTTTTAAAAGCCAATAACATGTTACAGATGTAGATCATTTAAGGGTCCTTTCTTAAAACTGTTGTGTGTAATCTAGAATAGATTATATTAACAGGGGTGTCTCATTGAGCCTTTGACACACCCCTTTATCTTAACTGTAATGTGAAATATTGAAATAATTCCTTCAGTGAAATCACTTTATACTAATGTAAGAATTGCAGTAGATTTTGTGTAATTTGTATAACTGCTACTTTGCCTCTTCTGCACATGGTTAATAGCAATTTCAGTTTTTAGTTCATATATTTTTAAAGCATTCAGCTATGTGTTTTATCCCCTCCTTTGCAAAAACAGGAAGGGGGGACATTTGTTTGAAGATTTTTTTTATCTGAAAATGTAGAGTGAATATTTTGTTGATGCATTTATCTGTTAACTTGGTTATAGACAATGAGGTGAGTCTAGCATATACCTGAAAAGCATTGCTTCTACAAGCAATGTATCTTTATAAATGTATTTTCCCCTTTGGCATTAATCTTGTTAGGCTAAAAGTCTATTATAAAACCAGTGTTACTCTAAGCCAATTCTATTTTGGGGACGATACTTTATCAAATCCGATGGTACTTTAGCCATTCATAAATAAAATGTAAGGAAAGCAGTGTTTTAAAAACTTTTTCAAACATAGTAACGATGTTATTTACATTTAGCATGAAATAAGACCAGTGCTTTGTGTAATTTTAAATAAGGTTCAGCCCATACCTATTTAACTGTGAAAGCTAATTTATAAAATGTGAATTTTTATAAGAAACTCAAGCTGATTTGAAGGAGATCTCTTGTTTAAAAGACTAATTTTTTTTAAAGACCTAAAATTTTTCAGTCAACTAAATTCATTCATTGAATCAATGATTTGTTTCATTAGTGACAATGAAAAGTATTCACTGCTTTAGAAACCAAATGTGCGGATTCACGTTCAAGTGTTTCCATTTCACCTAACTGTTCAGGGGAACTGCTGCACTTAACAGTCTCAAAGGACAACGCCAGGGGAACTAAACTTGTACTGTCATAGTGTTTCTTCTGTGTGAGGTAGAGTCCATTACTATAATGTATGTTTGTGGGTGGCAGTTGTTCGTGTTTAAATACAGCCTGTGACAGCTTACTCTTTAAAAAAAAATTTTTTTAAAGGCCTTAGTCTCTTGGAAATAAAATTAGGGTAAGAGGGTTAAATACATGTATATGCTTTGAATGGATTTTTTAAACCTAATTCTCACTACTTAAAGGAAAACTGCAGTGCCCAGTTAAACTAGTCAAAATATTCAGCTAAGAGGTTAAACCTCAAGATATTCATTGTTGTGAATGATGCTGGTATCACTTTTATGTAAGATGGCATCTTGCATCTACTTCCTGTTAGGAAGTCCAGGATATTCAACTCAGCATGAGAATGTAGGAGAGAGGCCAGAATGCTTCCTCCATTCCCAATGCTAACATGTTCAGAAATGATCAAGAAGCCAGATTTATTATATTTAAATATAATAAAGATTATCACCTTTGTACTGCAGGTTTCCTTTAAACTATAGTGGCAACTACACATTCATAGACATAGTTGTGCAATGCCTCTGTTGGTGTAATGTAGAATAAAAGTTCTTTGGCTGTCAAGAAGGCTCAAATTACTTGAGTGTTTTGATAAGTCTGGTCACTTCCTTGCTACATAAGATCTATTAGTGCTTATAAGTAAATGTATTTTAAAAGGTAAATTTTTGCAACTGTGCATTTTTAGATAAATAAAACCATGATTTACAAAATAAACAACTTCCTTTGTAAAAAACTATCTATATTTGAGTTCAGTGTTAAGGAATACAGTGTTTTGTTGCAAAATGACTTAAGTCTACAATTGTTCTTGTAAAGTGTTTTTATCCCCCAATATCTGTTTGATGCACAGTGTGAAACTGTCAACTTGTAAGGAAATGGACTAAATCTCAAAGTTACATCAGTTCTGCTGACAAATTCTGCCTTCTAAAAACAATGTCTAACCATTGTGCTGTTGTACAGGTTAGAGGCTAGCCTGACTCTTTGGTAATGGGCTAATTTTTGAGGGAAATACAATGCATAGCTGCTGTTTTCTGTGTTAAAACGGGAGAGAGAGAGAAAAGCCACTGAACTTAGTGGTAGCAGGTTTTTCTGCTAGTCCTATCTTGACTACCCAAAGTACAGGTAGCAGCTGATTACTGACAATGGCCCAACTAGCTGAATGAGTTCTTCAGACCTCTGTTCTGTGACTCACGACCATTCAGAGAAAGATCACACTGAGAGGGTAAGGGGTTTTTGTTTGGTTCTGTAGGTAAGGAATGGTAAATCAGCCAATCAGAGAAAACCAGAAAAAAAACTCAACAAATTGGTCAGAACCTGTTTATTTACTATAAATTGAGGATTTTCATGCAGGAAGGCTTTGAGTATAAACCAGCCATGGCTAACATGTAGTGTCACTAGAATTTAGTCTAATACTTCACGAAGTGTCCATTGTTTGTACTGTTTCATCCACCACTTCAAGTTCCAGGAGAGCCACATTTTCTGTGAGAACAGCTGTAGTTCCTTTTTCACACCTGTACTTACCATACCTGTTGAAAAGATAATCAATGAAAGTCACAGAGCAGCTCCCCAACATTAGATTCAACCCTAGCGAAATTCTCTTAACAATGGTTTTAAAGACAGCTTCTTTGATATTCACTTTAAGGAAGAGATGAATGGTAAGGTACAGGAATTCTCTCCTGGACTTATATGAACAAGTTCCAGCTCAGTCTCATATCCCATGCAGGTTTAACAGCCGAGCTGTGCAGCTCATACTATTCAAGTAGAACTACTATGACTAAGTTTGGAGGATTGGCACTGTGCCTTTCCCTATTGTTCGCTTTAAAGAAAGGTGAATTTTTATTTCCATTCCACTAGTTCGGCAATGGTATGTAAGATTACACAACCACATTACACCTTGTGTAAATATACATATTGCAAAATCTTTCAACTGCCTGCAGGGGCTGTGACTCACTGATTAGGCAATGCAGTGTGCTGGGGTGACTGCATGGTTAGTAGTTAAACTTTCAGCCTGTCTCTTACCCAACTAACTGCAAACACATTTGCTTACTTTGGAATTTCACCACCTCTGTGCCTTGAGTATTCCTAAAAGGTTCTGTCACTTCTCTGAGGCTAATTATGAAAACTGCACTGCAGAATCATACTTAAGTACAGCCACTGTACCTTATTTAACTAATGTTTTGAAAGTTTAAAACCACAGCTGATGGATTTGAATTCCCTGAACTTAAAGGAAGAAAGAGCAACAGCATAAAATGGTTTGTCACATTTGTAGTTTCACACACAATGTGGTGAAAGGAGGGCTATGGGGGGATCTCTCTTTTGCTGTGGCCTGTCAAACGAGGGAGCTGGAGAACATAAATAGCACAAAGTTCTAGGTGGTGAAAAGGTCAAGAGAGGGATGTTCCAGGGGAAAGGAGCATTGCTGACAACCTGCAACATTGGTTCCCCTAAATTCCTTATCTTTTTCCCTTTAGACTGAAGATTTTTGGTTGGGCCAAAGTTAACCATAGACAATTTATAGTCCCTCCCACAATTGTTTACAAAAAAATCTCTACAAACTTCTATGTTTTAAAGGAAATACTAGTGATCCAGAGTGGTTTAAAATCAGCAACCCCATGCACAGTCTGTTCTCCAAACATGGGTGAAGCCCTTCTTCTCTCTGAAGGCAGGAGCTAATGGTGGTAGACAGTGAAAAAGCAATATCAAAATATACTGGGAAGGGTCTGACTGAAATGTCTGGAATGTTAGGGAAAGAGTGGACAATATGCAGTATCAGAAATACTAACCTTTCGCCTTTTTTGTTGACCACATCATAAGGACGGAGAAAATCCAACTTGTTTTTGCTTATAACACAGAGATCTATGTTACTGCCGGAGCCCAGATCATTGAATATGCCAGCTGAGATGGCATCTCTCACAAGCTGTTTGGCTTCCTCTTCCTGGCGGGAAATAAAATAAAGCTTGTCTAGTTTACTACCTCCTGTAAATGGGGAAATTGTGCAGCAACAGTGTAGTTAGATAGAAAAGTTCTTAAATTGTCATTTCATTTAAATAAAAGGGAAAACTAATCTAATGTACAGAAGGAGCGAAATTATGAATGATCAAATTAAGGGGCTACTTTCTAGAGGTTACTGAAGTGTGATTCAACAGGATCACTTGCCCTATTAACTGAGACAGTACTATCAGATGGAGATGTATATTTCTGTACATGCCCTAAGTAGTCTTAGAAGGATAAAGGTAGAAACAGAGGCATCCTCTTTATAATACAGTATTGTGAATCTGAACAATGGTCAGCACTACCCAAAGGGCCAGCTTTCCTATCATTAGCGCCATCATCAGTACATGTCAAACTGCCATGTCAGCGTGAACAAATTTTAGAAACGAAAAACCTTAAACTATGAAGGGGAGAAACTGACGTTCATAATGATTTAGTAGCTTCCAGACCTTAAAAACATACACGTACCCCTGTAATGCCCAGTGTAAAACACTTGCATACAAATTGCCTGGTAGTTTAGTTAAAGACTGCCTTGAGTAGAGACTATTTAATCATCCTCTATAGTAAGAAAATGATTTGTATGTTTTGTAACATAGCCAACTTGGAATGCAAAAGTTATTCTGCTCATCTGAATAGCTGCATTACAGGGAAGCTTTGATCTGCACTGCATCATAGCTAACTAATGTTTTCAGATGCCAGTGTAGTGCACGGGAGAAGAGTATTAAAAGAAACATTGAGAAACACAATTTGAAAATATAAAATATATAGCAGGAATGGGAGTATGGCCACTTTTATATAAATCCAAGTAAAGTGTGTGTTTGTAAATTTTAAAATTTACTATTTGTAAATACTGATTGTTACAATGTTTCAATTTAAATAGACTAACTACTAATATGAAATGAACATGTAATACATTTATACTTTTGTCAATAGTACAGACACTACTGTGCAGTTTCATTAACTAGTTCAGAGTTAATGAAGCAGCAAAATTCTACTCAGCTCTAGACTAGGATATTCTAGGAAAGGAAAGATATGCTGCTTGTTTCAAGTCAGGGAAAACCTCTATCTAAAGAAAATTCCTATTATGGCTAAAATTATGCACTACTTTTTTAGTCCTGTATAAGTTTACAAATGTGTATTTGAGATACAAACATACCCCTTTGCATAGGATTTCTAATGCTCAAAGAGTTTGTTACTCTTTAAAGCATGCATATGTTCTTGAAATACACACCATACAGACACCTGGCTTAAACAGTTTCTCAAAGGAAATTTGAATTGTTCTGTATTTAATGGAAATTACCTTTCAGAGAGACTGCAGTAAGTTCCATGCCTCAGCCCAATGCTTGCCCAGTGCTCTAAGCAACAACCCCCCGCCCCAGAGAGCACATTACAATAAAATCTATTCAATTGTATACACAACTACAACACAACCCTTCATTGAATAACTCTGGTATAACTGGCCTCAAACTATGCATTCTGTACAGCAAGTTACAGCCTGAAAAGATTCGCATAATTGTAGCTTCGCTGTAGCAGAAAGGGAAAGCCTATTAGAGCTACATTAGCTCCCTCTACAGACTCAGCAAGGGAAAGAATTAGGTTTCATTTCAAATGCAACTCCTAACTGACAATCCCTGAGGAGATTCAGGGATGTTGCAAACAATTTTGGAAGCCATTAGGTATTGTGAGACAAAGGAGAAGCCGCAACTTCACATTGTAACTGAACATACTGCATTAAAATTGTATTGAGGTGACAAAGGTTATATTACTGGTAGAGTGGTTCATCAGCATGTTTCATATATATCCAGCAGGATCTGGAAAAGGCTCACAGTTGGAAAAAATGCAATCCCTAGCTGAAACTTAACAGATGTCTCATGGCTCACCACCTCTGCCATTCATGATCACAAAACATCCCTGTAGCAACTACTTTAAAAGATAATAGTAGGAACGTTATATATGTTTCCTTATTCCGAGCTGTTAGATCACATTTAACAAGCCAGCTCTCTTCAAATCACAACTTAGGACCCACTGTTCCCTCATGCTTCAGGGGGGAAAAAAAAGTAGACTAAATATCCACACACACACACCCCCACCCCATAACACCACAAGCGGCTGTCCTACTAATGCTCACTTATTTAGGAAAAGCCACATATAAATGTCAAATCCATAAATCACAACTCTGGGAACCAAAAGAGCAACTGATTGGCTTTAAAGTCAAAGAGATTTTTAAAAATCCATAAAAAAGATTCAGGTACGATTCCAAGACTGACAGTGGTCTCTGAAAGACCAAATGGTCCTCAGAAATTAGAGACAATCACTGAAGCCACTTCTAAAAGATGTTCCCTCATTTGGGCTGACTTTAAAATTGATTTTAAATTTTTTTGTTTTTGTTTTCTTCCATTCTAGGACTGGTCCCCTCTAATCACTCTAAACTGTAACTGGAAAGATTAAGCCACTCCAGACACTGTTGGGATGAGATGATGGAGCCTGGTTTTTGTTTAAAAATACCTGGAGGCTGCCTTGTTAATTATTGCTTGATGGCTGACCCTTGGAAATTGTTCACTCCTCCCCACCCCCCATCCTCAGAAGTCATTCCTGGGGAGAGGAGAAGAGTTTGCAAGTGTCACCTGGGCAGCAAAAATTCATCTGACCATTGATAATCAGCTGGTAATGGATAGGTTTCTTGCCCAATACCAATTGTGGCATAAATTCAATGCTACTTGGTACAAATGGGCTGGATACACCAGTGTATTAAAAACAAAAAAACACCCAGATACTAAAATACCCACTCATGAGGAAATGAGGCAAAACGTGATTTTTAGGTATTAAACACAAACAATTTAATCTCCTGCAGCAATATATTAAACCTTAAGGCAGTAGTTCCCAAACTTTAACAACCTGTGAACCCCTTTCACTAAAATGTCAAGTCTCACAACTTTCAGAGTAACAGCCGTGTTAGTCTGTATCCGCAAAAAGAAGAACAGGAGTACTTGTGGCACCTTAGAGACTAACAAATTTATTAGAGCATAAGCTTTCGTGGACTACAGCCCACTTCTTCGGATGCATATAGAATGGAACATATAATGAGGAGATATATATACACACATACAGAGAGCATAAACAGGTGGGAGTTGTCTTACTAACTCTGAGAGGCCAATTAATTAAGAGAAAAAAAAAAAAAACTTTTGAAGTGATAATCAAGCTAGCCGAGTACAGACAGTGTGATAAGAAGTGTGAGAGTACTTACAAGGGGAGATAGTCAACGTTTGTAATGGCTCAGCCATTCCCAGTCCTTATTCAAACCGGAGTTGATTGTGTCTAGTTTGCATATCAATTCTAGCTCTGCAGTCTCTCTTTGGAGTCTGTTTTTGAAGTTTTTCTGTTGTAATATAGCCACCCGCAGGTCTGTCACTGAATGACCAGACAGGTTAAAGTGTTCTCCCACTGGTTTTTGAGTATTTTGATTCCTGATGTCAGATTTGTGTCCATTAATTCTTTTGCGTAGAGACTGTCCGGTTTGGCCAATGTACATGGCAGAGGGGCATTGCTGGCACATGATGGCATAGATCACATTGGTAGATGTGCAGGTGAACGAGCCCCTGATGGTATGGCTGATGTGATTAGGTCCTATGATGATGTCACTTGAATAGATATGTGGACAGAGTTGGCATCGGGGTTTGTTACAAGGATAGGTTCCTGGGTTAGTGGTTTTGTTCAGTGATGTGTGGTTGCTGGTGAGTATTTGCTTTAGGTTGGGGGGTTGTCTGTAAGCGAGGACAGGTCTGTCTCCCAAGATCTGTGAGAGTAAAGGATCATCTTTCAGGATTGGCCAAACCGGACAGTCTCTACGCAAAAGAATTAATGGACACAAATCTGACATCAGGAATCAAAATACTCAAAAACCAGTGGGAGAACACTTTAACCTGTCTGGTCATTCAGTGACAGACCTGCGGGTGGCTATATTACAACAGAAAAACTTCAAAAACAGACTCCAAAGAGAGACTGCAGAGCTAGAATTGATATGCAAACTAGACACAATCAACTCCGGTTTGAATAAGGACTGGGAATGGCTGAGCCATTACAAACGTTGACTATCTCCCCTTGTAAGTACTCTCACACTTCTTATCACACTGTCTGTACTCGGCTAGCTTGATTATCACTTCAAAAGTTTTTTTTTTTTTTCTCTTAATTAATTGGCCTCTCAGAGTTAGTAAGACAACTCCCACCTGTTTATGCTCTCTGTATGTGTGTATATATATCTCCTCAATATATGTTCCATTCTATATGCATCCGAAGAAGTGGGCTGTAGTCCACGAAAGCTTATGCTCTAATAAATTTGTTAGTCTCTAAGGTGCCACAAGTCTCACAACCCTCTCCTAAAAATGAATATTTCCAGGGATTTTCTCCTTTACCGGAGTATAAATGATAAAAGCAATGCTCTTGGAAATATACAATTTGTTTTTATGACATGCTTATTACACACTGTTATGAAAACAGCAACACGCTTCCAAGACCTCACTTTTGTAGCTTGTATCACTTTGAATAAGCCTGTTATAAGACAAGATTCCATCAAGGAGTATCAGATGTGAAACAGCATGAAGGTATTTAAGAAGCCAACTCAAAGAGTTCCTCCTACACAAGCAATCAGGTCTTGAGCAGTCCAGGCAAACAACGCATGTTACAAGAAAGCTTAAAGTTGCTTTTAAAATTATTATGAAGAACAAGACTAGCTGCCTATTTAATTTTAAAAACCGCAAAAAGTATCCACCTCCCTTTCCATTGCTTATAAAGAGTCTTGAATTTTAAATCTCCTCAGTGTGATAGGTATGCTTGCTTTTATCTGCTTAGCTCGTGGAAGTCCAGGGGCTCCTAGGGACAGCTCTGTCTGCCATTAGGGAATTTTTTTCCTGGGAATCCCCTGTAACATTCGCGAACCCTAGTTTGGGAACCACTGCCTTAAGGAAACAAAAGAAAGTACTATCTTCTCAATGGCCAAATAATACTTATAGTAATACATTATGTAAATTTATACTCATCAAGGGGAAAACATTACTTAGGACCCAATCCTGCAGGCTCTACTCTATCAGAACTTTTACATAAGTGCTGGTGCTAGGATTAACTTCAACTGGACTTTTGTATGAGTAGCACTGCAGGATTGGGCTCTTTGGTGTGTAAATCTCACCATCTGAAGTTGCTATAATTAAACATCCAAGTATACTGTTATAACCCCCTCCCGCCCCCACTTTTATAATTTACTTCCAATGCATAAGATCAAGGAATGTTTTTAAAAAAATGATTATTCTGACTTGAACATAACATGTTAATTCAGACTTCAATTTCACAAAGCAATACTAAAAACCAGGACTCTAATACACATATAGGGAAATTCCAAGTCACCGTTTTATCCTTCACTCACCAAGGTGGTGGTTAGTTATTGCAGACATGTCCAACCCTATGGCGACGTCGAGTTAAACATGATGTACAACCAAGGCACAATGGAGCAACTGAAATCTGAGTCTCCAAAGTTACCAGTTTTATCCAAGCTCTTAATAGTTCTTGTAGCAGTTTGAATATCTAACTTGCCATCATTAGAGATCGGGAATGCACTGGCACATTAGCTTTCAAAGCTGCTTTTGGTAAATGCAGCTCTGCTCACTTCATGTAAAGCCTTGAAATTTTTTTTTTTTTTTTTTTTTTTTTTTTTAAACTCCCGCCCCAGGAAATACTGATCCTTAGGGGGTGTGTGCTTGTCCTAGATGTTTTCAGATTCAAGCGGCAGCTGCACAAGCGCCAGGATTCAAGTGCAGCTGAAGAGGATCCCCACAGTAGCTCAGCCACAATCATGTCTGTACCCAAGGCAGACTTTATATTCTCCAGTGACCCTCCATACAAGAGCTTGTTATTAGCAGTATTCATATTCTCACAGCTTAATTATGACATTGACCAAGAGGTCTGTACTCAGCCCCAGAAACAGTGCGCTTTCTTACTTCACTCCCATTTTATCAGACGAAATCTTTTAAAATAGATTCAACTGCACTTTGTGCAGATTCACCCAGGGGAACAAACCAGCAAAGCCACATAAAAAAATTTCGGCACATCACTTCAGTGTTTTGGGGTAGTGAATGAGGGTTTTTTTCATTTGGTAAAAGAATAATTTCATTAATTAGAATCCTATGACAGGAACATTTTAGTACTGTCTATGGAAATGAACATAGTAAATCAAATAAAATTACACTTTTTTGGTTACCTGGAAGTTTACCACTATTTTAAATGAATCCTTTTGTACACGTTTTAAACAAACTCAAATGAAATTTAAACTAAGGAATACATTATAGGCCACAGGTTAAGGATAATGTATCCACTTTAGTTCTCTCTGGCGATAGATTAGGCCTTTTCTATTTGAATGTAAAAACTGTGCTGTTTTAAATCTTCTTTCAGCGTCACCTCAGTCTCTTGGGTAAAAAAGCATTTTTTTGTTTTTAAAATGCACCATGTGTGTCACTCTGTTAGCAAAATATTCTTAAACCCAAAGTAACTGTTAGACCAAAACAGTCTCTATTTGGTAGATGCCTGTTATAATTAAGATCCTCTCAGAATATTAAATACTACAGGACCATAATTTGACCAGTCTATTTAATTAAATCTAACATGTAATTAAACAGCACCCAAATGTGACAAATATCTTTCCCAGCCTTTCATAATTTAAAAAGAGGACCAAAATGCCCTTGTAAAAACGGGTTTAAAAAGCCTGTTCCTGTGTAGGGACCCTGCATACAAAGGAGTGAGATTTTATGGTCCGAAAATAGGGGGTTATAATGAAAGTGCTGACACAGTCTTAACTACAGTGGCATGAATGAGTCACTGTAATAATTAATCTGAAAAACCCCTAAAAGTTCAGAGTATATAAAAGGAGCACTTCCTACTTTATGGTTGGAAAGACCAAGTTAACTGGGAATATCATTCTCCCGGGTCTACACTGCTTCTTAAATGAGATTACAGTAAGAGTGATGTACTGTAATACAAGTCAGCTGTGACAAGCAGCACTTTATAGAGCTATCTGTTTGTCTCCATCACTACATCACACGATGTGTCCCAGGACTCCAATGTGCAACTCCATTTACCACTGCATGACAAATGGGCAGCACTTGTAAAAGGCACAAAGAGGTCCAGATCAGCCATGTAATGGTCACCACAGCTGTACCATAGTGCTTGAAGGGAACAATACAGAACCCCAAGTTCATTAAACTGACCAGTAATGGATCTTTCAAAACGTGCCTTAGGAATACTACAGTAAAGGCTAAAATAAATAACTCAGCATGGAAGGCTAATCTAAAATGGTGTTTGATAAATTATTTATAACTTAGACAATTGTCTGCATTTAATATTGGAGCTACTAGTAGCATCTTTAAAAGATGATTTATGTGTTGTAATGCCATTAAACTTTATATTGGCCCACTGCTAGCTATAAAGTCTGCTGAGATTTAGAGAATGAGTTTTAAACTGTCACTGCAACATCATAGTAGATGGAGACTGTATTAAATCTTTACTTTAAACCTGCTATCTGGAGAGTTGCATTTTGTAGACACTCAAAAACTGATAGATTACCTCTCTACATCTGCTATAGTGCAAGTTCCAAATAGCAAGGATAAGGAACTTTTCCATATTACTCTTTTATATAGCTTGAATCGAATTTCTCTTCACACTTAAATGATTTTCAGATTTTGAATACAACCTTTTCTATGGAGCATGTTGGTTATGTCTACATCCAATTAATCCTATTTTTTGCTAAAAGCTTTTAAGAAAAATTGTATCACTTAAGCCTACTGCTGTCTCAAACTAATGCAGCTGTTTAGAGAATATTATTTCCCTGATGTTTTGGGAACTTGACAAGCAATTCATACAGGAGACCTCTTTTTTTTTTTTTCTCCAACAGATTTATATATTGTACAGAGATTTTTTTTAATTAGTTATTTAGATTATCACCAAACTGGAATGAATTTGTGTCTAGTAGATAACCAGCAATATCCTATTTTGATATTTAGCATATACGTAAATAAGTAAAATGCTCTAACAAGTTTAGCGTTTCATCACAAATCTGAAGAATCAGCATGCGGTACATTTATACTGGGTAGAAGAATTTTTGAAAATATCATGGTGATACTTTTGCACCGGGGTGAAATTTGTTCCATGTCCTTCCTGTACTGAAAAAGTAAAATATACAAACTACTTTAAGTGAGACTCTGAGGAGTGAGGAAGAGTATTGGGAGCCCAAGGACAGAGACATAGTAAAAAAATCTATAAAAAAGGCCTGGGAGTTAGGAAAACAATACCTCTTGAAGGACATAAGTGCCTACAGAAGGATAATTAGACTTTGGAAGTGTAATCAGCAGACTGCTGTAGGTGAAAGTGTGGCTATGCCTGTCTGCTGGGAGAAATTGTGTTGGAGATCAATATGGGACTGGAAGCAATGCGAAAATCTTTTGGGAAAGTCCAAGGAGACAGTGGAACTAAGATGACAGCTCTGATGCAAAGCATTTTTACTAATTTTTTTAAAGAGAGGGTTGAAAGCCAACCATTTAGTCTGGAATGAATCTGTTTGGCTACATTTTAAACTTGAACTGAGGGGAGAGGTGCTGGGGTATAAAATCTTAATAGCTCAGACTGTTTGGAAGTCCCACTCACCGAGCTTCCCATCCGAAGGAGTTTAGGTGATGCATGTCATAGGCAGATGAATGCTTTACAAATACAGAAAAATATTGTTATGAAGTTATCGTACTGGATCTCCGAATCAAAAGACTGTGCTTTGTTTTTATCTCACTTTGTTTAGGTAAAGTGAGTGCCTGTGAATGACCACTTGGGAATTGTTAAGTTTAATTGAACTGCACCTGGTGCTGACTGTGGGGAGTTATTGACATTGCCTTCACATCATGTTTTGTTGCCTTTTCTTTCCCCACCATCTTTTGTACATGCTCTAAAGGGTCATGAAGGAGCTGCTAGGGGCAGAGTGGAGAGAAACCCTATAGTTTCAACAGTGCAAGATGGGGCTATTGCTGAATAAGCACATCTGGAGCAGGTGGGAGTGGAAATGGGGCTTATTGAACACCTGAAAAAAACAAGCTCAACTTAGCACACAACTGATCACAGTCTGAAACGTTTAACGGAACGAGAGGTTCAAAGGGGAGATGTTCAAAGTGGCCTCAACAAGTGTAGAGGGATTCTAGAGACCAGACTCTAGGAGGTTAAGTTGCAGCTAAGAAATTAACAAAAGTAAAAAAGCAGAAGGCAAAGAGGATGTTAATTCTGAGACTGCACTAGGATGACTAGGGGAGTAAGGGGTTGGACCATAAAGTGATACAACATCCAGATATTCTGGAATACATCACTCTTATTGTAAATGAACGAGAAGAGGGACACCGTACACAGCTCTGCTTGTCATGATTAGTCTAATGCCACAAAGACAGGCACGGGAGGAATGACAACAGAGCACAGAGGGGAAGTGGAATTTCTTTAAAGAGAATTACTGTATATTTAATGTGAAAAAAATACTGCACTCAAATCTGCTAGATTGGTTTAAAGTCAGAGCACATTAAAATAACTGTTAAAGTTACCATTAAAAGAGCAGTTGAAATAATTACAAAAAGCACATAGTAAGAAAGGAAAAGCAGCAGTGAAGAAAAGGTGGTCAGTGAAGCTCTTGAGACCATGAGATCTCTCACTGCAAGATTAGTTTGTGGACATGGGGGAAAAAACAAAGATTTAATGCATTTTCTGCTTCTGTATTCAAAATGGTGCTTACATGGGGCAGACAAGTGCCAGAAACAGTCATCAGTTTTCTAGAGTATATAGAAGAAAGACTGAAGGAAATTAGGGTAATGCCAGAATAGATGATCAAGAAACTAGGACAGGTGAAAATACATATATTGGACTTCAACTACTATTGTAACTCTGTAGTTGTATAATTCAAAGATGGGGTGTTCACTGCCACTGGCAGCCCACAAAATCATTCCCAGAACTGAGGCCCACCTGCACAGGGATAAAGATGAAGCCTTCCAATCAGAGCTGAATTTCTCCCATACAGAATTCTGGAACTTTGTGGTTCGTGACGGCATGTGTTTTTCTTAGGGCAAGGGTCTTCTGAATCCACACAAGGGTTTTACTTAGCTGTAGTAGATAGACTTTAAAAAGTGTAGGACATAAAGAAACCTACAAACACTCCAGCTGACGGGAGAATAATGGTGAATGAAGAGATCAAACTAAGATTTTTCATATTTTGGATCAAGCTACTGCAACTATTGCTTTATTTTCCAATCCAGCTTGCAGCCTTTAATTAGGAACAAATCTGAAAGACTCCAAATTCTGAAACATTACCACTTACATTGAGACTCCTTCCTACAAATCTGTGTATCTTGTTCACATACCCCACTGTGAAAATCTCTCCATTTTTGTTCAAAGCTCTGAGTGTAAGAAGCTCAAAAAAATGGTAATTATTAGACTTGGATTCCTTTGGAAAATTACTACTTATTGGAACGCTGGGTCACACGGTGTATTTGGAGCGATACATTTCTTATAAAATAAAAAGCTATCCTAGTTTTTCTGCAAGCTTTTAAAATTATTCTTGTCATTTTTAGGGTTACCTGTTTTTTGTTTTTTTAACAACGTGTGTGGCTGTTTTTCAGCCTAGTCCTAGCCAACACTAACACTTATCTCTCTGCTTAAGAAGATTAACATAGTCATTGCTGCTGGTTGATGTGGCTACTATCACCCATATCGCAAGTCACCACTATGACACACCAATTAACGTTTAGATATCCAAACACCTTTAAAAAGGGACACTGCCTTCCAATTTGGTTGGCTCACTTGGAAATCTCTCGGATCCAAATTCTACAGTATCTACTATAGAATTTATGTCACTGTCATCATGTTGATATATTAACACACAAGTCACTTCACCCACCACCAGAGTGTACCTACTTCTAGAGTGAACATAGCATTTATTTAAAAGGAACAGTACACTACAGCAATGAGGAATGACAGCCTATTTTGAAACTACCAGGCAAATATGGAGTAGACAGTAACTAACTACCCAAACTGGATCTGACCAGGGCATTGTGAACACAGCAGTTTAACCTTTAATATTAATGTCTTTGATTTTGTACATTTAAAAAAGATTGTGTTGTCTGATGTATGTTTTTGTATTATCTTGTACGTTATATATACCATGTAAACAAAATTTAAATATTTATACTATTTTAAACTTACCCTTTTCTACTGAGATCTTTTCTTCAATAAAATACACCTCTCAAAGTCCTTACTCTTTTTTGTAATTACAGTATTTTCGTGTTTCATTGGTACATACACTTGCAAGCCCAGACTCATCACTACCTCCCCCCGTCTGATCTTGTACACCACACAAGTATAATAAACCATGTTAATATTTCATACCAGTGTGAAATATGCTGGAGTATCAATTCAACATCTGCTGTCTTCAGGGTACTGGAGTCCCGCAGAGACACTTTCAATTTGTAATTGAGTTCTATACTGAATTAATCAGCAGTTTATCTTTTTTAGTAAAATAATGTCTTCCCCACTAACCTGGATTTACATTAACAATTTATGCCAAATTACCTGCCAAAACAAAAACTTATAGGAACCAATGTTACTGAATAGTATCTTGGAATCGTATATTTCATTCCTTACATGAAGAGTAGTACAATACATTGTTCCAGTGGTATGAAATCTTAAATTACAAGCCTTATCTTGAGTCTGTGGGGTTTCTGGCTGCTTCTATACTCACAATAACTATGAATTAACATGAGAACAGATTTAATCCATCACTTGTGATGTTCTGATATTCAGAGTTTTTAAGGAACAGATTCTCAGAATGAAATGGACTTGTTCCGCAGTAAAAGAGCTTGATAATTCTACCACACTAAAGACTTAGTTTGATAACCTGAAATCCTCAATCTGCCTAATATTACACCACCACTCTGTAGTGACATTTTGGATCTTAGCTACCGGGGAGTAGAGAGAAAAGCAAACCAAGCACAGGAGTCATTTTAAGTAACTGTATGCCATTATACCCCGCAGGAACAAAGTCCAGCAAGGACACCTCTGCCTCAGGTGAAGCACTCCATGCTCATCTCACGATCACCAAAAATGTTGAAGGATGAGGGTGAAGAAAGATCAACATTTTATTTTAAAAAGGAAAAGTCCTAGGCCCTCTTGTAACCCTTTTCCTCTTAAGTTTACCCAAATGCTTTATAAATCTTGTAAGTATTCACTCATTGGAAGGGTGTCTCCTCTCTCAGCCTAGTCTAAATTCTGCTCTGACCTTATTCCAATTCAATGTTCTTTGCTCATACGGAAATTACACTCTGCCTTCAAGATTCTCACTCCAGGGGCAGCACTTAGGCATTGTACTATGTGAAATATTTCTCAATACATTTTCCCCGTTCCACAGTTACAGGAAACATACAAACTAAAACAATTTAGACTGGAACATCTGCTCCTGAGAATGCATCAAAAAATAATTATCTGCCCTACATCTATCCTATGTGTGGTAAAATGTTCTCTAACATTCAGCACAGTTTGTGAATACCTTGTCTACATTATTGCGTACAAACTTTGTGTTACCTCTGCAAAGGTAAGGAAATTGTTTCCTTTGCCATGCAGCAGGGTCCAATTTAAAGTAAAGAATGGATGAATTTAGACAAGATTCCTGTATCTGGAAACAGTCAGTATATAGAACAAAGAAGTGTTTTGGGTATCAGTGGTAACTCAGAAAGAAATCACCCTTAGGCAGTTTTATTATCTGACTTCCGTTTGGAAATTGTGCTTTGATAAATGAAAAGAGCATATATTAAGAACTCCTCTCCAGTAATCCCAGCCATTTAAGAGCATATCTCACTGCCAAGTAGTAGGATACATTTAAAATTAACTTCATATTTCCAGTTTTTCATAAGTTCCATAATGGAAATCAATTCTTCATGACAGTCCATGCAAGGAGTTAAGAACGGAACCTGTCCAATGTGTCAAACAGGAATTGAGTTAACATGTTTAAATAATTTTAGTTTAAAAGTAGGAAACAGCATGATATAACTCCTGAAAATAAGGTTTGTCTGACACTAGTCTGTGCAGAGATACACAGTTCCGAAGGATAGAGTAGTACAGTCACAATGGAAATACCAAATCTGTACTAACGTGAGCTCTAGCAATAAGAGGCAGTAAAGACGTTTACTAACAGCCTAATCTCCTGTCACTATGTAATGAAATAAACAGGTACACAGGGCACACATTTTAAGCACTTCTTTTTGTGCAGGGAGTCAGATTTTTAATTTTGTTCTGTTTTGTTTACTTAAGCTCTGTTTGACACCAACAGGAATTCAAGTATCTCAGGCAGGCTCTTCAGCTTAACTCTGATAGTCTTGCTTGATCTCTATTGTCTGCCGTCTGAGTGCAGCCAAGAAACTTCCCAGCAAGTGGTCACCTTCCCATGGAGTCATTAAACCTCTGAATGTCAGCTGGTGGGATTAGCCGGCAGACTTCCACACCTGAGCCCTATGGCAGGGACACAGACGTTTTGATCAACCATCACTAATGAATACAGAATTCATATGCAGCTTGTCATTGCTCTTGAGCATCGAGTCACACAGATGCAATCGAAATAAGACTGATGAGACTACTACTGTTGATGAAGATTAGAGTTTTGACAGTCAAAAAATAACCCAGTATTATTGTCAGTAGTTAGTAAAAACAAATATTCAGCTACATATTGCTACACCCATGTTTTCCCCGTCCCCCAATAATGTTTAATGGAAGAACATGGCATGCTTTCACAACGGTGCGGAACTATGCCTTTTAAGTATTTTTATTTAAATAGAAAAAATTGCAGTAAAGCCCTCCTTCTTAGAATATCAATGACTTTACATAAGCCCATTAAGACTCATCTGCCTTTGAGGAAGATAATATCCCCTTCTTACAGATGGGGAAACTGATGCACAGAGCCACTGGCTTCCAGGAGTCTCAGTGATCAACAGCAGAGCCAGAAATAGCACCAAGGTCTTCTGTGGATTAACCAACAGTCCATGGTCTGCACTGTCCTGTACAGTAACACTCTTTTAAAGAAGGGAATATGGTCAGGAGAATGGGTGGAAGGAAAAAAAGAGAAATTTTGTCCATGGGCTTCAGAAAGCCCTCCTTCCCCCTAGGTAAAATGTTTGTCTGTATTTACTACTCAAACAAATGTTAGACTGCATGATCAAAAATACTGCACGTTCTCATATTTTTAGAATGATCCATTTCAAATTCAATTATTTAAATCCTGCATTTCCTCCCCACACACTTATTTTTCTATTTGCCCTCTGATCCTGAACACTTCACACATCTTTACTAAATTTCCCTGCAATCATGGTTTTCTATGACTTCTGCTGGTCATCTTTCCAGAGTCTCCTTATTTTGCCTTCTCTTTTTATTGGTTTGATGAAATATGGAAGACAAAGCAGAAGCATGAACAGCCTGTATCTTTGCTTAGTCAAACATGAAGCTTTTGTCAGGTGATTGAGAAATACAGGCGCACACAGCTGTATTTTAATCAAGTACCGTAATTTTCTTCCCTAAACCTACAAAAACTTCTCCTTCGCGAGAGGCAGCGTCAGTCACCAACATTTATATTATTAAAGGTCTTTTCCCCCCAAATATCACTAGGAATCCAATCTCCACAAGGATACAGACAACTCAAAAGCTCCAGCAGCTAATATTATAGGCAGAATTTATCCTAGTTCAGGATGGTTGCCATCTCTCTTGATATGGATTTTTGAACAGCACAAACCATTAATGTACTTAAAAAAACTGAATGTAGTTTAACACCCTGTGGTACTCCACAAAAAGGAAAAACTGACTAAGCTCACAACACCGTATTAGCTGTGCTGTTCTTCCACTTATATTATTTAAGGTAGATCTGTAGCTACCCACCTGACAAATTAACATTGTTCTATAGCAGTCAGGTGCTTGGCATCACATTTTGAAACATCTACAGGCCTTCAGGGCTGAAAGTGTTCACTTCTTCAGCAATCTATAACAGTTCCTCTAGAGGCCAGCACTTGGTTCACAATGAAACATGACTCCATAAATCAGACTGCAGAAGTAGCACTTGTGTACGTCACTCTCCATCTTAGCAGTTTCGCTGAAGGATGTTGGGTAGAGATCACCTCTCAGCATTGCAACCAGAGAAAGACCATCACAGCCGGCATTGACAAAGCATGTGCTACTCAAAACTGAAGACACACTAAGTCTATGAAAAAAAAACACATCCTGCTGGTGTTAGCATGCCTCAGGCAGTGGGAGAAGCTTCAGCAACTCATCTTCAAAAGGCAGAGAGCCAGGGCTCTAGAAACCTGCAAAAATTGGCTAAGCCTGCAGTCTTCATTTCTTTAAGTTGAGCATCTTCAAAGTCTACAATTCTAACTGTAGGGCACAGCAGCTGCCACTGCAGATTTGATCCTCTCCGCTTTTGGCAGCTCTCAACTTGAAATTCTAGCAAAAGAATTTTTCCAAGTTCCTATTATTGCCTGTCCTGGGTTTATAAATATTGTGCACGATCTGCTGTGGCATGGCTCTCCTGGGACGCCAGTGCATGCCAAAAGCATAACAGAATGAAAAACAGTTCCTGTTCTTCAAATAAATGCTAATTTTGTTAACTGTGCTCACACGATGTGTTTGGTGATCAGCTTCAATAGTACAGAATATATATCAGAGGGAAAAAAGCTGATTGTCTTTTCCAGCAGTATTCAGCTGCTACTTTCATTACGGTTGTTTAATTAGATTCCAGATGCTAATTTGCAAGTCGATACCAGAGGGTGCAGGACAGTTTGCCTTTGAATCATTTTCTGTGATGTGATGGTCTTGCAGCACGCTACTACCTTTCAGTAGCCCTAGCAAGATAGTCTGACAATTAATGCAAAAGCAAGCAGGATTGATCTTGACAGAAAAATATGAATCTACTACCCAGTTTTAAATGAATTAATCTCCAGGAATTTTAAATTTCTCACCATTGCAATGTGTTTTAGCAATTGACAATTTTTATGTCCATACCACATAATACAAAGATGGGCTGCACTGATAGGATTTTGTTTACTCCTTTCGATAGAACTATCGTTAATATTTACTTTGGGGTTTTTTTAATCTTGTTGAACTTCCCACTGTGTACAGTAACCTAATTTTCAGTGTTCAAAAATGTAGAATTAACAGTTAGACTTTTAACCTCTTAGCCATAGTAGAAAAGTGGAGAAGAATTTAAGTCTTAAAAAAACAGTCCAATTGAGTCTTCTCCGTTAGCTCTTAGCTATATTAGATTGTTCTGATGTGTTATATCACTATTTTAATTAGCAGAACACCCAATAAACATAAAACCAGTCTTAAATTATATGCTAGTCTTGAGACTACATATCAATTTCAATAAATTGATAGACTACATTTCTACATGCTTGATACAATAGTGAATTTCTCCTGCCATTTAAGGTTGTGTATGAAGCCAATTTAATTAGGCTGACCTTTTTAAGTAAAAAAATTAGAAGTTTACCAGTTTTTTGATGATTTAAAAAAAAAATACGTTACACTCAAAAATGGCTTAAAAAAACAAGGATCTTGATAACTAATTGAAAATGAGATTTAAGGTTTTCTTTTCAAGATGGCGAAAAATTATGCTATTGAATTTTAAGAAGGGATTGTGCAGTAGCTATTGTTCCTAAGGATTTTAGGCCTTGTTGTCAATTTAGGCAGCACATGTTAAAAATACAGAGTTACACAGGAAACTGGACAGAGTCAAAAATGTGATGTGCCACTCTCACAATGGTTTGCCTTACACCGGCGGAGACTCAACCGTTACTTGATATTTAATGGATTTTTCTGTTAGTCGTACAACCTTCATGCTATTTAAATGAAGGAGTGAGTTTGAGTGCCTAATTGAAAATATTCCAAATTCTGACAACATTGCTTATGCATTCTACACACTAAACAAAGTCCTGTCTCATGAGATGCTCTCTGCAGCACAGCAGCTTTGCAATTTTGATCTTGTTTGTTATCAAAACTTAAACTATTTTAACAGAACTAGAACTACTTCATACGTAACGTTCTCGGAAGAGTCTCTCTAAGAGAAATTTGAAAAGTGATCCATTTATTGCCCATTGTGTAATCTTTTAACAAATTTAACAACTGGAAAAGCGCTCACTACTAATTTTTAATCAATTGTTAATCCACATGAAGTTACTCCATAAGAAAATTTAACAGAATAAACCAATGCACTTAAAATTGTAAATTTAAATAACTTCAGATAGGAATTCAGTGGCATTATGGGCTCACGCTGCTTAATACAATTGCATAAAGACTTAAGAAATTGGTCTATAGCAGAGATGCAACTCAGATTAGTGAAATCTGAAGACATTTATTGCAGTTACTCAACTTTCCGTTTTGCCACCATGTGATTCAGTTAAACACTAAATACCTTAAAATAATGTTATAGCTATCTTTGATGTTCCAATGACAATTATGAAAAACTAAATGTTAATGTCATTTTTAATCTACTTCAAACTTTCAATTTTGTATTCAATTCTCATTTTTTTCTTTAACATGTAGAATTATTAATCAATTGCAACTAGAAGAAGCAAGCATTCAAGGAAAGTTTGAAGAGATTAATATGGTTTAAAGGAGGCCTTGACACATTTTACCAGATATAGTTAGAGGAAGCGTCTTAATTCTTTTAATTTTATTTTCATCAATAGTGTATCTACAGACAACTGTGGATTTTTCATCTTTTTAGGTAAACAGTTATTGAACAATAACTGGTTTTTATATTCTATATACGTGTGAAGAAATGCTATACATAAATAAAAGCAATGCAATGGATGTGTTCATAAACCGATATAATGAGAATGGACCATCTTATTCTGGCACATAATGTAACAAAAACTTGATCATGGTACCACGGCTTACAGCCTTTACTCTTAAATTATTACGGTTGCATAGTAATATGCATTTATAGATTTTTCAAGTTTGGTACAGACCATCAGCAAAATAACTTATAAATGTTCTGATATCTTTTAGGTAGATCCTGAAGATTGGAATACAGTTGTTATTCGAATGGCGACAGCCAACTTGAAATCCAGTCAGTTTCAAAAAATGCGTGAAAGGTAGTTTCAGGCACTGGCTTCGGCCAATTTTTGTGGTTTTATAATCACATTTTCCTTTCTTTAAAAGAATGTGAAAGACATACAATGAGGGGGGAGGATGAGGAAATGACTATACAGGGGAAAGAGTGAAACAGATTATACAGGGACTCTCATAAACCTAAAGTAAACTGTAAACAGAATTATTTCTCCTCTAATCTTTCATCTACATTAATCATAGAAGCTTTTGTAAGAACCGATTAAAGAAATTACAGACAGAAGTATTGGGTTTGTAAGTTGGCTATGTCCATTTGAATTTTTTGACAGCTCTCCAATGAGCCAGCATACTGTTGGGTGACATTGGGAGCAGGAGGGTTCCTTTTTTTTTTTAAACTAAAGCAACATTCAATATTAGCATCAAAGCCATTCAGTGTATGTCAGTGTTTTGAGAATTACTGAAAGAAGAAATATTAAATTAAAAAACCCCAAAATATTCCTTACCTCCATGTCTGGTTTGAATTTATCTTCAAATACTGCCATTGCTGCCAATGATCCAGAACCTACGAGAATAAAGTGAAGACATTTATTTCAATTTTGACGCAGCTGTAACATAACTGCTGAATTTCTGGAGAGTATTTTTAGAAGAAAACAAGAGAATGTCAATAAAACTGCAACACACCACAAACCTGACTTAAGCTCATTAAAATACTGACCCTTATTTTACCACATACCATTTAAACATCTGTTCTCGTGACAGGTGACACTTACTTGAGTCCCAAATTTACCTCTAGTCCATATAGACTTGGTGTGGTCCTATTTTTATTAGTGTAAATTATTTACAGTAAAATGCTTTAGTATGAAAACAAGGTTATAGAAAGTGAGTTAAATGAATGCCAGAGTGTATATTTTCTGTCCCACTCCTGTGCCTTGCCAGGTTGCAGGGTGTAACACTAAATACCAAGACACTTAGAAAGAATAGATTGTTTTAACGAGCTGCCCTGGGATAGTCACCTTGACACATGGAGACAAGTGTACCAGCAATGGCAATAGCTGCTGCCACCAGGTTATGTTCCACATTTACTATCATCAGTTTATTAGGCAGCATTTATTTTGAGCCATTATTTTTACTTTGTACTTTGAAGAGTAACAGGAAATAGACAAAATGACAAATTCGGAGCCAAGAATTTAATATCACATCTCTGATCCAGTCAAAGATTGCAACAGAACCCCGCTTTTCCTGAAGCAATGTAATTGCAGGCTTTACCCATAAATATGCACTTCCTACCCAGGGACAAAACGCAGCTCGGCACTATCTGAAATTTTAGACTTGCTTTGTTCAGAGAAGAGCGGCTCTTTAGGAAGACATCATCTTGTCTGTACACGGCCCTGACAATATTTCAGGACGCTCTACTTTTGGAGAGTGAATAAAGTTATCTACAATTTTTTACTCCAATTAAAGATTTTTTTGGCATTTATTACTTTGTAAAGTGTTTTGCATAGCACTCTCTGTTTAGCTGGGTCACACAGAAAGCTGTCTTTTCTATTTAAAATGATTTGTGGACATCGCTTGACCAGCTCAATGGTTTAGCAAAAGAAAGAGACAGCGATTAAACCGTTTCAAATGAGGTGTCCTGCTGATTTTATCCAGTCTGCTGAATGTATAATGAAAAAGGAGAAGCTGACAGGGACACTGTTGAGGAAATACAGACTACCTTATTTGAACCATTTAAGGAGGTCCAATTATAGATCAAATTTAAAGGGTAGAAACAGCAGATTTACAGACACAAATCAATGAACATGGTAATCCCAATGAATATGACAGATATTCCTGTTACAGAATATTGCTGTGGTTGAGGATCATTACCTTTACAGTACCAAATACATCACATCTAAAAACAGTAGGATGCTCCAAGTGTGTACTTGTATTACAAGCAATGACTATTCATTTAGGCCTTGGAGCAATATGTGATTCCATTTTTTAACAGTTAAAACTGGAAACGAAAAGAATTTGAGGGACTGGCAGCAGCAGAACCATATAAACAGATGTTGTCAACAGACAAAACACCAAACAAAAGAAATTTCACTGACTCTCTAACCAAGGGCAAAATCACTTGTGTTCTGGAATAGATATGGGACCCTGTGTATAAAGGAAGATGCAAAAACAAAGCTAGTCTAAGTGAAATTATATGGAAAAGCAATTCTAACTAGAGAGTTAAAGAGCCACATGGGGGATGCATCCCAAAACTATAAGTGCCTCCTTAATTCAGGTAAGGCCCTCTGCAAGCAGGATGGGAAGCCTACTGAAAATACTAGAAACCAGTATTTTAGAACTGCTTATACTAGGATCTAGGTATCTTTCACATGATTAACAGTACGACTGCACAAAATATAAAGTTTCCAGAATATAAGTGTAAAAGTAATTATTTCAAAGACAAGATTATTGTTCTTAAGTAATAACCACATAAGAGAAAAATTTATATTTCTTCATTTTCTAAAACTTCTGTTAATGCTCTCCCATTTTATATACCTTTCTTTTGTACACACACTTCTTATGTACACTCTTAGAGTGCTCTTAGAGAAGAGGATAGATAGCTTTCCCAACCATCCACTTATTCTACATAGCACTTGTGTTGTTCTCTCCTCAATTAGAATGGTTTTTCCTTATGAGCAATAATCTCAAACGAAGCACAAATGGAATAGATGTAGTCTTCCACTCCACCAGTTGCTTGGTGAAAAGAGATCCCAAGGACAAAATCCTAAGTGAGTTTTTAAGTCCAAAAGGTTCAGAATACCAGGACAAGAACAACGCAAACTTTTAAAGAAAGGAAAGTCTCTAGTGTATAAAAAACGTATATAACATAATAAAACAATGCACAATTTAAATATGCCTTAGAGTTGCCCCTTATTTATACTGGTCAAGATAAAAAATAAGTATTAGATTTGAAATTCAAATTAAATAAACTAAATTCATTATCCCACACAAAAGGAAGCTTTCAAAGAGGTGCTGAAAGCCTGTTAAATTCTGAGACCTGTATTTTTACATTAGTTAAGCTACATACATCCACAAACAAAGGAGGTCTATGAAGGTGCTAACAAAACTAATAAAAATACAGAACAGAGCTTGGAGCAGGAGTTTCTCTACAAATTCTGAATTGTACGTCTTGAGTTTGTAAATCCCGAGTATGTGTTTTATATTTACAATACAGCTTTATTGCCTCACATTTAAAGAAAAGTGCCCTGACAGGAGGCTTACTGCACAGCCCAACATTCTGTACAGGAACAGAGTTCAAGTCTTCTGAGGATTCATGGATTTTTGAATGATGGAGCTCAACAGGGACTTTGGGTAACATCTGAAATTTATAAATTGTATTTTTATGCTTATACTTGCAACCCAAGAATATGGATGCATTTTTAGAAGAGTAAGTAAATACATTTTATTATTCTGCATTCCTCTAATAATCCAAATAATCCACTACTTGACAACACTGATGTGAGGTACTTTGGAGAGTGAGCTTGATCCAGTCACACTAAAATGTATATCAATTGAAACCGTTTGGCAAAAACGGCTTAAATTCTTGTGTACAAGATGATGAATTCAGCCATTACATGAGATGTTTGGCTGTGTATGCAGCTGCAGACCTGGCAGAACGCCAGCTATGGACAGTTGCTTCCAAGTACAGCTGTAGAACTTCACTATCAAACACCAACTTCCCAGTGGCTGTCAAATGTATGATCCAAACAAATCCACAATGTTCCAGGTATTTTGGATGCCTTGGGAAAGTTATATATTATGACTGGCAAGCAGGCAATAAAAATCCATGGAACTAAGTGAAAGCTGGACATCCGATTTCTCTCATTGCAATGCCCATTGAAATCATAGAAAAACCAAGGTCCTAAGGGACTGTGGAGAGCCTATTTGTATGTGGGAACCAAAAACTGTTCTCTTATTTATGTATTCTATATCCACCGAACATTAATTTCTAACAAGCATGCAGAAAAGTTAAATATTTTCTAACACTAATGCTTGAAGAGATGTAAAAATCCTAACATTGCAAAATAGAATCCATTACTGTCTATTAGTTAGGGAAAACAACACAATTACTAAAAAAGAGACCAGGTAGGAGAAGTAATATCATTAGTGGACCAATTTCTGACAAAATGAAAGATATTACCTCACCCGCCTTGTGTGTCTCAGATCCTGGAAGCAACAGGGCTACAACACTGCAAATTACTAGAAATTCTGATGAGAACTTTAAACCTGGGTCAAATTGGGCCAGCTCATAGCAACAGAGTGAACCAGTGCGCTTCTCTGGTGGCTGCCCCTGGTGCTTGAGATTCTAAGCTTTAATTTTTAAAAGTTTCTAGCCCTCGTATTTGAAAAATAACCTTCAAATGTGAAACAAATTTAACTGGTATAGTGATGTTTGCAAGTATCCTTAAACAATAGCTCTAACAGAGATGGGAACGGCACCTACTCAGCTCAATGTAATATTAATGCTACAGACTGTTGATCTTATCTTTAAGCTAAGTTAACCACTGATTAAAGTATGAAATTACAAGCTAATCATATTATAAACATCAGAACAATCTACTGGTAAGTGGCATTTCACTTTGGCATCGGAAGAGGGCAGGCCAGGGGTGTAAAGGAAAACACCTCATTTTCTCTCCAATAAAACCGCGGTCTTTAAAGAATTAGAGACAGATTTTTCAAAAATGTTCAACACCCAGGAGCTGTCACTGGGGAAAGTTGTAAGCTGTTGGCAGATGAGTACTTTTAAAAGACTGCCTACTTCAAGCAGGTGCTCAAATGGCAGCTGCGATGGGGTGTCCACCCCACACTTGCCCTGAAGGGGTTAATGGAGACCAGGTGGGCCAATTAACCTATTAGGCTGAAGACTGAGAAGAGAGCCCTAATTAGGAGAAGCTCACCTGTGTGGGAACCAGTGGGGTTTCTATAAAGCCAGGTAGGTAATCTGAAATCCCTCCCTGGGAGAAGGGAGATATGTTTGGAAGCTATAGAGACAAGTAGCTCATGGTTGCTCCCTGGGACGAGGAAGTAGAAAGGCTGGCAAACCCCTTAGGGGGGATGCTGGCGTGGGAAGCAGCCCAGAGAGTAAGCGGCAAGGTTGGGGACTGAACAGACCTTGGCTGCATGTTCTAGGGTCCCTGGGTTGGAACCAAGAGTAGCAGGTAGGCCCAGGCTCCCCCACCCAGCACTGGGGAAGTGGCACCGGCAGGGCAGTAACGGGAAGCCTGGGTCACTGTGTAAGTGACAGACTGTGAAGGACTAAACCCTGGAAGGGAAAACGTACAGTGACCTGGACATAAGGTTGAGTCATGAAGAGGCAGCAGCAGCTTGTGAAGCATGAAGGGGCTGCAGACCAGAAGAGAGAGACTGAGTAATGGTGTGCAACCGCGGGAAGGGGCATCAGCCTTGCAGAGCTAATCTCCAAATGGCCAGGAGGAGGCGCCATCCATGCGGTGAGTGGAATGCCCCATCACAGGAGTCATTGGACACAACCTTATGAAAATCTGGCCATAAAAACTAAAAGGACTAGGGGCAAATTTCTAAATACACAATTAACACAATGGCACAAAGGGAAAAACCAGCATCAGTTATATGTTTGCCAACTGTAACGGCAACTTGGATATGTGGAATTCATCTGGAAAGGTACTCCGACTTTATATAGATAGCATCCGATATAAAACACCAGCAGTTGAGATTCAACCTCACTGATTAATCAAAAGCATAGCTGTTCAATTATAATAATTAATATCTCAAAGCCACTGAAAGAATTAATAAAGCACTGTCATACTTGGTAATTCAATGAATTGTTTATTTAATCTCTAACTAATCTCACAGTCAACATAATAATCACATTACATATTTGCTTTAGGTATGTTTAACAGCATCTCTTTCCTCAGCTCAACACAGACACAAACACCTCTTCTTAAAAGTGATTTGAAAGCTGCATAATTACCATGCTTAATTAATAAAACAATCTTCTAATGAAGAACAAGTTTTTCAAAAGTGCATTGTCTGATCCATTTTAAAGACCCACACACTTCCAGATATGTAGACATTAGAAGCACAGCTTCAGTCAGAAAGCTTCATTACATTAAACTAGTTTTTATTTCTATGATCAATTTAAGAACTGTAAAAACTCAGTAAACATCAAAAATACAAGAGTATAGCACTTCCAATGATCTGTCAGCCCTAAAACACAGTTAATCTTGCACATGTTTTCTGTAAGCATCATTTTAGGAAGATGCTTCTTAAAGAATTAGTAATTAACCTAACAACTAAACAAGTAACACTGTAAATTGCTAGACATGTTGAAACATACAAATAAAATTTTAAACTAAGATTTGAGAGGTTAAAATCTGTACTAAAATTTTTTATTCTGGTAATTAATATGGACATGTGACCTAACATTTGCGGTCAAAACAGATTAATTTTTAAAACTGCTTTATGGAATCTGGCATTCCATTAGAATCTGCCACTAGGTTAAGAAATAAGTGTATGGACTCTTGTTGTAATGGAATTTTATGCTAGAATCGCACTGTCCTTTACAAAAAGAACAGGAGTACTTGTGGCACCGTAGAGACTCTAAGGTGCCACAAGTACTCCTGTTCTTTTTGCAGATACAGACTAACACGGCTGCTACTCTGAAATCTGTCCTTTACATAATTTAGGAGTTTTCAAATTGTCTTAGCAGTTACCTTTCATTTTAAAATTTTAGTATTTGCACTAAAAAAATCCAGATGTTGTAAGTGATTTCCCCCACGCCTCCTGTTTCATAATTAATTGCAATGGCTTTTTAAAATCAGCTTACTGGATCTTTTGTAGCAGAACTTTCACTGCAGAGAACTTCCTAGTGCTTAACAGCAGTCCATTTTCAGCTCCCAAGGACCTGTTTGCTACCTCAGTCTGCCACTCTGGAGGAGGTATTCAGCGTTGAGAGAGTAACATTTAGAACTTTCTAATCCATCAGTGTCAGGGCTCACTGACAAGGCACTTATTCACACACACTCATTGTTATTCAATTTGCTGCTCATTCTAGGTAAAAATTCAGTGCTCTCCACAGCCCCATCGATTGGGATCATTTTTCAATCTGGTTCCTGGCTCAGCGGCCTAGTCTCTCGGTGGTACTGCTTGCTCCGCAAGCCGACATTGCCAATGCATGAAGAGCTGATTTATGAATATAAAACAATGTTGGTACCAAGGGACTAAGTTCAGCCACTAGAGACCACTGGAATATATCTTACTGCTTCCGAAAGCTGAACTACAGACTTCAAGCAGTTTAATTTTATGCATGTATTTCATTATAAGTCTTGGCTAGAAGCTTTCCTAGACAAGACAAGCAATCAGACAATCTTGCATCGTTTGCTGAAATCCAAATTTGTCCTTTGTCAGCATAAACAGTTTAATTTGCTGCTTTCACTCCTGAATAAGCACTGAGTTTCTTTTAAACCCTTTGCAAAGGAAGACACTATTCATCCACAAAAGTACTTTCACCACTCACTACAGAAAAATCCATTTAGCCCTTATATAAAACGTACCAGTTAATTTGTACTAATTTGTCATTTGAAAACATTCTTTGGCGTTAAGTGTGACAACTTACATTTTTTTTTTTAAATTAGGAGTTAAACCAACAACAACAAAAACCCCTTAAGTTCCAGATGCATCTGTAAAGAAGGGTATAGCCATCTCCATTACAAATACTATGCACTTCTGACTGAACCAACCCCTATAAAATGGAACCGATTTGTAAACCATACAATGTACGTACCTGTTCTAGGTACTGAGCAACCAGCTGAAGCAGCGTAAACTTGGTTTCAAACACAAAGCATGCGAAGACAGATTCATACTGTGCCATTTTTCAAATACTGATAACTGTCTTTGGTTTGTAATGAGGTATCAAAGTTCCAGCCTGTAACTCCAGCTTAGCCCCCATCAGCCATACAATTACCACTACTCTTGACTTTCTCTCCTGCTTAAAGGCAGCCCAGCCCAAACCAATCAAATCTACCATTTCCTGCCAAAAACCTTGTATCCCACCACCACTTCTTTCTGCAGGTCACAACAGCACCGCAATCTCTAGGTGTTATTTAAACATTGCTACTATACAAGCTTTAACCAAATTTATTTTAATTAAGCATGGAACCTGTCTGCACAATGTGGACTGGACAGGGGGTAGAAACCGCACATTTGGTGCTCATTATGGCAGGATACAGGATGTTCTTTGGATTACCTTTTGCTTATGCTTTGAAATAAACAAAAGATCTGGTACATCAGAAAATGAAACAAGTTTAAGCAAAAGAGAACTAAAATGGCTAGAACAGTATGTTTATTTTCTTTAGTCAGAATCTGTGACCCGTCTAGAGAAGTATCAGACTTGAATGCTTTTTAAAGCAAAAGTTCCAAAAGAAACCATATAGATAAAAGCAGATTGTATTCCTACACCACCGGTTCACTAATCAATCACTACCTATTTGCATTATGAAGTAATTTATGGTTTTATATTTGGTAATGTATTGGTTTTAGAGCACATTATAAAATACAAAACCAAATTAATATTAATATTTTAATTCTATCAAGAGCTAGAGTAGATCATGACATCACATATAATACAACTGTTTCATTAATTTTATATGCTAAGTAAACAATTTACCAGTTTCTAAGGTAATGGCACCATCTATTGGTCTAATACCATTTTAGCAGAATATCTGTAAATTAATCAGAATTCACATTACAAACCGCACAATCCTGTTAATTTACTGTTTTACTTTAACAACCTAAAAGGCATTTAAAACCCTAATTGCGAAAGGATGTGTGTTATAAATAGGGATGTGTTAGATGTTAGATTTTTTTTTAAATGCATTCTTTGTTTAATATATTAAATCAGTTCTTAAAGGCCATAGTCTTTCAAGCAATTACCTTGTAAATGGATGTGTATATATCTCAGGCACTAATGAGAAACCATTCTCAGTAACGTTTGAGAGAGGCATCAGAAGGAAAGCTTTTGTAAGTTGCCTAAAATCAGCTTATATAAAGGAGTTTAGAATGTATCTAGTTTTCACTCACATGGAAGAAAAACAAAATTAAAATTACACAAAAGTAATAATGAATTGTAGTGTTCTCATGATCACATTGAGAAGAATTTGGAGACACAAAGACACTCTGCAGACACCAGAAATGTTTTTATAATCCAGTCAATAAAAGACATTCTTCTACCTGTGTTCTTCAGTTCTAACAAATTAAGTAGAATGGTACAATGCCAATAAAAATAGCCCTATTATTTCTGCGAATTCAGTAGAGAATAGCATGGGGGAGAGGAAAGAGGATGGCATGAGGGTCAAATGGATTGGTAAAGAGGAGCTCAATTAACCACAATCCCTAGTAAACATCCATTTTATTAGCCCATCTATTCACTAACGTGGCATTCTGCAGAATGGGCAAATTATAATTGAGAAACTGATGGATGCATATTAGGTGGGAGAGGGAGAGGCACGTTTTGGGGTAAATATCCTAAAGTGTTAACACACCTCATCCTGGACAGGGGTAACACCCCAGACCTCCAGGGAAATATCAGTGAACCATTGATTTGGTTGTCCATGTTTTAGAGAAGCACTCTTTTGGCCACTGAGGTCTGAGTCCGCAGCAACAAAAAAGTCATCCAGTTTCCAGACACAGTTGTTGTGGAAGCCAATTTTAAGATATTCTAGCTAGATGGAAGTTTTTACCGAAAAGGTCCTTTAAAACTTTGAAGAATATGCCATTGTGTATTTTATATGATTGATCTGAGGAGTCTGACGAGAAAAGCCTGTGTAGAGGGCAATGAGTAACCTAATTTTAATTTCAGTTCAACTTTCTCCATTTGAAACTATCTTAGAATGACAGTAACCATACTAGAGACAAGGACAAATTTAAATATTGTAAATCGGGGTGTCAAACTCCTGGCCGGCAGGACAGATCCAGCCCACTCAATATATTTATGTGGCCTTACACATTACATTCAGATTCTGCAGAACCTACACTTCCATTTAAAAGAAAAGCCCTCAACCTCCAAAATAAGGCCAAGAATCAAACGATGCAAAGGTTGACTTCCTGAGTCTGCAGACAACCTGAAATAATGGCTCTAGCAATGTCAACATCCCCAGCCACATTAATTTCAGATGAGCATTAACTATATAGCCCAATCATGACACTGTACAAATAATTTGCATCTCATTACATATTTAAATTGCAGTCTGATAGACAATAAGGATGAAAACTTTTAGTTACTGGCTAGAAGCCATATTTTCTATATTTGAACTTTGTGCAAACCTCCTATTAACATTACTCTGTGTCTGGTGTGGGTGCAGGGGACTACGTAGTCCTAAATTTATTCCACAGACCATAATTCAAAATAGAATTCAGCACTTCCCAAAGAATGAGTTTGACACTCCTGCTATAAATGCTCACTTAGGAGAAAGAATGGGTGAAATGCTGAGATTTCTGTGGCTTTACCTTCAACTATATTTCCATGCTATTTTCCTTCCCGTAACAAAACTACAAAGGTTATAGCCATTACGGCTCACCTGCAAGTCCCAGAGCTTGTTAAATACTACAGGATTCTGAACACAGGGGTCCTCTGGACATGTCTGAATAATTAAAAAATTGATCACTATACCTAGAGATAAAAATCTTATCTGGATGACTTGGATAGACATCTCAAGGCTTCCTTGAGGGGGGCATAATGTTTATTCTGTAAATTAGTATTCCCAGATTGTCAAATACCTTAGTTTCCAGATAACTGTTTCTTTAAAAATAATTCTAGTTGTATTAAAAACTTGTAGAGGATAAATTGGCAATTTCACACTCTGTTTCACTTTTACCAATGCTCCTGCAAGAAGCATCACCAAGCCAAGAGCTGGAGATAAGCATTCATTTACAACTTGGAGGCTAAGTCTGCCTAACAAAGAAGAGTTAATTAATAGCGAATTAAGAGAACACTATCTACAAGGAATCTATTGAATAAGTTTTAAAATGATTCCTCTGATTAGCCAGGATGCAGTAACTGGAGTGGGGATATCAAGTAATCACAGTAATTTAAAATGACCAAAAAAGTGACCATAGATGAGCACTCAGTATAGAAATGGTAATTGAGGGTCAATTTCTACTACCATGGCAGAATACACTTTGCTTGCATTACCTATTATTTGATTATATAATCCAGGTGGCCAGAGTGCATCTGAGTGCAAATCAGTAACTTTTATCAAGTAGCCCACACCCAAATTCACCTTTAAAAGAACAAAGTTCAAATATATCTTCAATAGTCACACGTGTTATGTGGGGAAATAAAGATAACTGACTATACAGGGGAAATAATGGGGAAATAAAGCACTAGCAACTACACCAATAAACTAATTGAAAAATAGAGTTCTTCTCTCATCTATTTCAGATGCAGCAATCTGAAGTATTGTAACAGTACAGAATTTCCAGGCATACGGGTGAATTTTAAGTTGACAGTGTCCCTTTAACATGGCTAGAAGAGATAACAGGTTCCTGAGTGATATGCTCCATTTTAATCTTCTCAGCTGAAAACGGTATCTCTTCCACATTAACGATGAGTGCTTGAAGTCACTGTCTAACTTTATGGAAGTCAAGTGTGGCCCTCACATCACTACCACTGGCTGGTACAATCCTTTTGGGGCAAAAGTTTGGTTGCCCTTATAAGCATCTGAAGAGCCCAGATCTTGCCATCAGATTACTTTTCTTCATAATTCCATTATTCAGGATTTTGCTTTAGCTTCTCTAATACTAAATAGTCATTTGTTGTAATTCCTACTATTTTAACAGTGGAGTGTAACACAATATCTGTGACTGCCCTAAGTTCCCAAGTTGAATTGGAACATTCCATAGATGGCAGCATTTTTCACAAGCCTTTAGATTTTGAAGCATCACAGAATTCAAACTTGGATACCTGAGGAAGTTTTCATTTTACTTGACTGTTCAAGCATTTGTCTTCAGAGAAAGAGGTTAAATCAAAATAAGCAATATTAAATATGAAAAAAAAAGGGCATTCCTCCAGGTTCTTTTTAAAATATTCAGTTTTAGTTCAGACAAACGCAAACCTGAACTGTTACTGCAGAAGAGCTATGCTTAGACATGAAGTGCAAACACTGGTTAAGAGAGAGAATGACAAGCTCCTCAGAACAGAGTCAATGAACAAAGGTTAGAGCAGAATATAGATTCTGTATTCTGTGATAACATAGTGACCTCCTAGTACTCACTGGAGACATTTATATTTTGTTCAGCAACTGTATTTAAGGAGGTCTGAAAGTTAGAGGATGATACAATCAAGTTCCTTTTTATGGTTTGCACTGATGCTTTTTGCTAGTGAGCAAAACTGAGGAGTTGCAAGGGTAATAACCTCTGCACTTGCCTCCTACTTCTAGAATGGAGAGTCAAAGAATGGGACCAGTATTTTTTCTTTTTAAAAGAAAAGACTGGCACAATTCAGCCAAGGTGCACAATGATTTGTGTTCTGCAGCTGCAAAGACAACAGAGGATATCTAAGGGTATGTCTACGCTGCAATTCAACACCCATGGCTAACCCGTGCCTGCTGACACAGGCACATGCAGCTTAGGCTATGGGGCTGTTTAACTGCAGTGTAGATATTCAGGCTTGGGCTGGAGCCCAGGCTCTGGGACTCCACGGGGAGGGGATGGTGGCAAAGCAGGGGGGGAGAGGGTCCCAGAGCCCAGGCCCAAAACCACAATTAAATATCCCTGTAGCCTTAGTCAGCTGACACAGGCCAGCCCTGGGTGTTTATCTGCAGCACAGACATACCCTAAAAGCCAGGAGGATGTGCTCTAATGGCAAGAGCTGTCGATAGGTGGCCCAGATTTTCCTGGATTCCAATCATATCTGAGCAACTGTGTAATCGTAGGAAATTCATTTGACTCCACTGTGGTACACCCCTGCCCCCAATAAATAAAACCGCTGTAAAACAGAAAAAGCAACAACTTCTCTGATAACCAGGTGCTGAACCAAGCAGGGCTTTTCTAGGCTTTGTAAAAAAGGAGACAAGGACTGGATGGCAAAATGCCTATACAATAAATATTTTGCTATACATCCCTTGAACTTTACTTCTATTTGGTCTCCAAGATGCAATGGTACTTGATTCTTAAAACTCAGGACACAAAATTGTTATTTTATAGTTCCCATTTTTAGTGTTGCATTCTTTAGTTCAAAATGAAATGAAATAGATAGAGGGTTTCTGACTTTCAATTTTTTTTCTTGGTATACTTCTCCCTCCCTCTCTAAAGCCATGGATTCTTGAGGGTGATCTTTCAGGTCTACAGGCCCCTCAAACATTCTGAGCACACAGGCACTGTCACTGGGTATGCACTAGCCATTTAAGGCAGACTGAAGATGAAGCATGACCCAATCCTGACTCAGTGTGGAACATGGGCCTTCTGGGAGATCTAGTTTCCAGAGGGATCCTGGGAATTGTAGGGTATTGAAATGCATGCTTTCTACCAAGAGAGATGGGGTAGCAGTCCAGGAGAGGGTATGGACAAGGGCTGGCACAGGCCTGGGAGAAGAGAGAGGAGTTCTGGGAAGGGGTAAAGCCTGAGAAGGAGAAAGCATGAGGTAATACAGTAATGATGTGGATAGCAGGCCTGCTGCTGGCACCTGTTTAGGGACCCACACTGGGGCTTCCAGCCAGGGTGGGAAGAAGTGCCCTGCTTCATTCTCGGTTATCAACAGGGTGAGAGTTGTGGTCCTGGGAAGGAACTGCTTAGACTGGGGAGGATCAAGAGACTGGTAATCTTTTGACAATGGGGTAGAAGACAGAGCTTGGAGAGGGCCAAAGAATGGCATTATATTTCGTTTGGACTTTTCTGGCTACCCTAGAACAGGGGTTCTCAAACTGGGGGTTGTGACCCCTCAGGGGATCGCAAGGTTATTAAGTGTGGGTTATGGGCTATCAGCCTCCACCCCCAAACTCTGCTCCATCTCCAGCATTTGTAATTGTGTTAAATATAAAAAACGTGTTTTTAATTTATGGAGGGTGGGGGTGTCACACTCAGAACTTGCTGTGTGAAAGGTCACCAGTACAAAAGCTTGAGAACCAGTGCCCAAGAAGGAGAGAACATTTGCTTGGTCAGAGGGCTACATTACAAGAAACCCCCCACGCTCACCAACCTATCCACCAAAACCTCGAATCTCTGCACCAGCCAAAGGGAGACACTGACTCGTAAAGGGAAATGGAAGCCTGGATGATGGGATGCCAGACTAGGTAAGTGATCTTATTAGAGCCCAGCAAATCTGCGGATATCCGTTTTATATCCATAGCTGTGGATATCTGCTGACCGTGTTTGAGGATGGCGGATTGGATGCAGATACAAAGTTTGTATCCATGTAGGGCTCTACTTATTATAGACACTTTCAGTGTATGTTTTATAAAAGCCTATTAAGTCTTTGCTTTCATTTGGTCCTTGATACTTTATAAGATTTGATATTTAAATAGATACTGCACAAGGTAAGAGATGAGGAGCAGACAGCCAAGGAGTGAAAATCTATGGGGAAAGTGGGTTTCGAAGAGCAAGGATATTAGGTGCACACAAAGAGGGATTTTGTTCTAGGTGCAGAGCTGCATGAAAAAATTAGAAGTTATGATGGCCAGAGTGTGAGGAGATGTATGACATTTGAATAAAGTCGACTACACCAGCCTTACCGGTCATTTTCCCAATAACTAAACAGCTTAAAGTAATTATGAGGACTCATCTAAAATGCAATTAAATGTATATCATTCTCTTCAGACTACAGCGGTTGCAGAAAAATACTATAAAAGGGTGGAATATACAGCAGGATTGAAGCTTCTCAAAATGGTAACAGTTAAATGACTTGAGGTGGCAGTCTATAAGGCCAATTACTGACACCAGAACTTACAGTGAACACTAAAGGGAGGGACTGCTTGAGAATTTCTGTTCCTTACCATAGTCAGAAACTTACATTAAACAAACTTTTATCCTATCAAGACGCAGAAGGCTACACAGGGATCACTTCACTAACCACTGAAATGCAGCCACTTCTCTGGAGTGGAACACAATTGCTATTTTGCAGTGTAGAAACACTTCAAAGATTTCAGACACTGAGTGAGACACGTTTACTCCACTGAAACCACCAGTGAAACAAACGTGAGAAAGAATGTAGTTACCCAAGCTGGAATTTGGGCAAGACAAGATTAGTAACCCAACTCTTACAAATAGAGCCATGGATTCTTTACTTCAAATGGCCAGTAAACAGGAAGAACAGTAGAGATTCTAGGCGTCAAGTCTGTTGAGGAATCCATGTAGCACATTATCTAACACCAGCTCTTCTACAACTCACCATATTTTTTTTGGCATGAGAATCTACAGAAGTGTTTTTCAAATGTAAAAAGGAAGGAACGGAACCATCAGTATCTTAGAGGCGCCTTCTTAATTCTGAACTCCTGACACCACTTATGAACCATAGAATTCAAATTTGTAAGAAATACAAGCACAAGCATTTCAGTTAGCAAGCAGTGTTGCAACACTCTTCTGAAGTAAAGCAACATTACTCACCCATAGTAACATAGGGCAATTTGTCAGTTGATCCATGGGGATAGATGCTGTAAAGGTGGGGTCCAGAGACATCTACTCCCCCTAAAACCAGAGCAGCACCAATGTAACCTTGATACCTGTTGAACAAAGTACAAACATGAATTTAGACATTGATAACACATGCATTCTAAAAATTAAAGTACTTTTCCATTATTATAACAGGTTATTATGAAAAAGGTTATTATATATTATTATAACAGGTTCATAGAATCATAGAATATCAGGTTGGAAGGGACCTCAAGAGGGCATCTGGTCCAACCCCCTGCTCAAAGCAGGACCAATTCCCAACTAAATCATCCCAGCCAGGGCTTTGTCAAGCCGGGCCTTAAAAATCTCCAAGGAAGGAGACTCCACCACCTCCCTAGGTAACGCATTCCAGTGCTTCACCACCCTCCTAGTGAAATAGTGTTTCCTAATATCCAACCTGGACCTCCCCCACTGCAACTTGAGACCAAGGTTGTTTCTCCATGCATATCTAAATGTATATCTTTCAAAAACGTGCCAGTCCTATTAGCCAATATTAAATACAGACCCCTTATTTGGTCTAGTTAATCTGTCCTTTTTTAAAACATCATTATACAAAGAAAATAACTGTTTGGCTACCTATCAGGAGCACTTTGCAAATGTTAGCAATATGTGATCATTTGAATTAAGAAAAATTAACTCTAGGGTATAGAAAGGTACTGTAGTATTAAACCACCATCGCCTGAAACTGGAGAATTAAAATGTTCAGCTGCAGGAAATGTGCTGGATCTCTTGAATGGCACACTTGTTGTGCTAGAGCATTACTATCCTGTACACGCCCTTCTTTCTTTACTAGAAAGAGAAGCCAAAAAGTTAACTTTTCCAGGTCTTACTTGAAGTATCTTATTCCTGCATTTGAAACAGGTTTTTATTTTAATAGAAAGAGTTTTAAAATGTATGCCCTCCTCCACCTCCATTTTCAGTCTTTGGTTGGTCCAAATATCTGGATTGCTTTTAATGACTGTCACATGACAGCCCATTGGAACAGCCAAGCTGACCAACAGCAAGCTGCCAACCTGATGACCTGAATTAACTGTAACTCATCCCGACTCCAGAGCACTTGGTTACATGGAATGGTTTTTTGTTTTTTTCCCCCCCCTTCTTCCATCCCAGACTTTAATTTTCTGGGAATTTTCCTGATTGCTGGAAACATTTATTTTTAATCACATGCACATACTTCATTCTTTCACCTTCCACCCAGACATAACTTACTTATGCAAAACACTGTATTAAAATAACATTGGCATGGTTAAAAAAGGGATGGAGAACATGCCCTCAATCTCTTTAGCCTGGAAAAACTGGTAATGTGGATTAAATACCCACTCACATAAAACAATGCTTGATTCTGATGGCAAACCCATCTTAGGATGACTGCCCTACAATTTCAAAGTCAAACATCATATTTCCTTTGCATGTCTCCCTACCTCCCCTTCCCCAAACAATAACCAGAAAGTCTTTGGCATACTGGCCACGTGGAAAATCTGAGGACGCTAGCCTAAAGAAATAGTCAATATCAAAGTGACAATGGATGTATTTATTGAATTAATTTTAAATGAAATAAAAACACGTTTTAAATTTAAATGAAGATGCTGCAGAATTCCCGGTCATTGGCAAAATGGTTCCTCATACTCTGACTCCTTGCTGCATAATTTAGATCCAGTTTACTAGGGCTGATTGTACAGTTGTGAGGAAGGTTACAGCAAAGAGAGAAAACATTAAGATCCGGAAAGTTGTACTTCATAAATTTGTTTAGAAGAATGTAGCAAGTGTCAGTTGAGGGGACTGGACTATATAATTCAAGAATAAGTTTCTATTAGTGGTGCTCTTTCAGAACCAGATCATTCAAAAACTCTCTCAGCAATAGATAATGCTACTAAAAATACAAACCTCAGCTATTAGACCCTTAAGTAATTCCGCAACTAATTGTATCCTATGGTGTGTGTAAATACCTAATCTACCTTCGTATCTCCTTGCAAAGCTATATTTGAGAGGACAAAGTTGTAGGGGGAAATGGGAAATCCTAATGGTTTTGACGGACTTTGTATTTTCCTCTCCATCATCCCGCCTCTGCCTTCACTGTTTGGCTGGGATAAGCGATCCAAACAAATTGAGGGAACGTTGGACTAGCAGTAAAGGAGGGTCTAGTATTTTTTTGTTTTTCCAGTTTTGCCACTGCCTCTGACCTTGGATCAAGTTATTCAACTTCTGTCTTATTTTCCCCCATCTTTAAAATGGATACAACACTTAGCTACACTGTACCTCATAGGTGGAGGATGTTTAAATAGTGCTTGTAAAAATCTAAAAGCACAGTCTTGTGTCAAAGGACCCATGGGTGAAGGGTGCTTCTGAGGTGTAGTATTATTGACTGCATAAAATTGTTGTATTCAATTGTCATCACTTCGTTTCAGTCCTCTGATATCAGACTGCGCTTTTAAATTCACCACATATAGTGAACAAAATGGAAAGATAACTCATTGTTTCTTTGTTTCTGTCTGACAAAGCAAAATGAACAAAAGTGCATGGCAGTTTTATGATAAATATTTATATACTTTCTGACTTTGGGTCAGTGTCTGCAAGAAATTTGCAGTACTGTTAATATCTCTGTAAAAAACACAAACACTGATATTCACTTAAAGATCGAAACTACAGAAAGCTGCTCTTGAGTTAAAAGTAAAATTTCCAGCTTTAGTAAAATTCTCAATCTGATAGCATTGGCTTCACTTTTTAGCTGGTTATAAATCTGAAAGTAAATAGTGAAAATACACTTAGGTAACTCTGTCTTGGCTACAAAGGCTGTAAAATGTATTTCTGTAGTTTACCCTGAAGGAGGTTGTGTTCATTAATCACATTCCTTTAAGTTAAAAATGTATCTTTCCAGTTATCCATGTCTCAAACTGAAGCTTTATCCAGTACCAACATTTAAAAAATGTAAGAGTGAATTCATGGAGTTACCTGAAAAGCATCTGTTTGAGCATTCGGTTAGCTGTGACAACTCTCGGAAGCCGTCCAGTAGACAAGGAATGGAGCTCCAGATTGGAAGAGATCAGTTGAGTTGTCATGTCAGTGTCTGCAGCTGTTCCAGCACCACAACAACTGGAAAACATTTTTGGTAAGTTACCAAGTTAAAAACTCTTAAACATTGTATTTAATGAATGTCCCTCTTCTTTTAGTCGCTAGAAGTGGAACTGACTCTAACCTACCATGAAGTGTAAAATAGGTGGATACCAGCTATTCAGACAGATAAAATTACGATTACTTTATTTAATGTTAGATTTTCATTGTCTCCTCCCCTAGTTTGCTTTGATTTAATCAAATTTACGTAACTGTTATAGTTTCCTGACCCTTTTAGTATACAAAGGCCACTCACATGCATTCAGAGGTAATAGGCATTTTCTTTGACAGAAGTATTTCCAATAGCAACTGGAGGGTAGGATGTTTCACTGCTTCATATTTAGATACACTCCTGCAGTGTTTTTTCAACCCAAGCATTACAGTCTTATGCTGGTGCAGGAGAAAAAATTAAATTGACAAGATACTAAACATGAAACTAGCTAACCTATTTTCATTGTCTGGCATGAATGACTACCAAAAGGAAACAAACTGCATTACTGGTGAAATTAACTACCATTTTAACGTTCTCATTTTTAATCTGAGGTATTAGCAATAAGGCGTACAGTTTACAAGAATCAACACTAACTTACACTTAAACTTTACTTACTGTAAAACTGACAGTTTTAATACTTACTAGATATTAGGAGAAATGAAGTGTATTTTTGAACAGTTCTTGTCAGCAACAACCATCCCCTCAGTTGCTCTTGTATCTGCTCCAAGGACTATACCATCCTACAGAAAAGGTGAGATACTTAGGATCAAAATTTTTATAAGATTTAACATTATTTTACTGCTCACGTTACAGTAGTCTGTAACATGCAATGGCAATGAGCACTGTCACTGCCTGCAATTCTCACAATAATAATATACCATCAGAGAGAGACAAAATGGTAAATACTGGGCTGTAGAAGAATTTGTAATTGACACAAGTTCCCGTAGCACCAAAAAGGCTCTGTCACCATCAAATATACAGCAATGTAACAGGAAAGGGCAAGCATACTAAACAGAGCTTGTGAGTGAAGAGAGCTGACAGAGTAAGTCAGCAGTGGACTGAATACAGTGTTCAGCTGAGGAAGACACTTTTGGCACTTTCCAGTAAGGTGACTCTGGCTAGAGGACCTTACTGGAAGAGGTAAGATTTCATGTTATTTTCCAACTAGTTTTCATATTGTGCGCATCACCACAGTATCTCTTGCCATGGGAAGGAACAGCCAACCCAGATTACAGGCCACCTGTTGCCACAGCAAGAGTGTGGAGTTTGAGTTTTAAAGTGCAGTGACACAAGAGACTAAAAATTACATTTTATCTCTAACTTCCAGATAAAATATGCTCTATTTACAGTTTAATGCATGATTATTCCTAAGAAGGAGAACTGTACAGGCCATCTGGGACGTAATTCTGTTTTTCTTCATCATCAGAATTGAAGATTCTGCAAAGGAAATTTAGCTGACTGTTCTCCTGATAAACAGCAAGGGAAAATAGAATGCCGCTCTCTCGTGATGTATTCACTCCACAGCTCCCCAAAGAACTTACGTGGGTCAACAAACAAAACTGGCAGAAACACACAAAGCAGAAGTCTCCCCACATTCACTGAGGGCAAAAACCCCTTATGCAACAGCTGCTAACCCTGGAAGAGGTGAAGAGCTGAGTCCATTATAAATATCTTCCTGTGACTCTTAGCTGCTCTGCGTTAGACTCTGATGGGCACCCACCACTGTACTAAGGACCACGTGCCGTAGGGAGCGAGGTCAATGAGCAACCTAACCTCACCTTGAACACAACTCCAGCAATGGTGGTGCCTGTCTTCCGGGCTGCAGGGAGCCGAAGCCCCTTCTTAGTCAACTCTGCCTCTAGGAGTGCATTCCTGGAACAAGGGGAGGAGCAAAAGGGAGACTAAGGACATATGGCACCTTCACCAGCAAAGCTTTCATCTTCTTCCTACACCTCCCTCACCAATCGGCTGAACTGCCCCATACCACCACCCCCCCCCCCGCGCGCAAAACTAGCCCCGCCCCAGCCTGGCCCCCGCCGACTACGCCCCCTGCTAGCCTGGCCCCGCCCCCACCAACACCAACCCCACTCCCCTGCTAGCCTGGCCCCGCCCCCGCCCCCGGCTGAGCCCCCTGGAGGTGGGGGACGATACGCCCCCCTCAGCTGTGCCAGGCGGGGCTGCCCCACCGCTCAGGCTCCGCAGGCCGGGCTCCCTGCGCGGCTTCCCCTGAGTCACAGCGCCGGCCCGCTCCCCCCTCTAATCGCCCCGGTCCCAGGCCCTGCCCTGGCCCTGGTCCCGGCCCTCACCGGGCGCAGTTCTCGAAGCCGAAGCCGCTGCTCGGAGCCTGGAGCACGGACACCGCCGCCATCTTCCCGCCGGGTGGTGCTGCCGGGGCGCCGCTGCGTGACTCAGCGAGCGCAGGACGCGGAACCGCTTCCGGGTCACCGCCTCGCCCCTCCCTCGCGCCTGGGAGAGCCCCGCCCCCTGACCCGGAAGGGCTCCCGGCAGTCCCCCCTCTCCCAGGCCCGAGCCTACAGCAGACTCGGGACCTTGGCGCCCGGGCTCTAGTCCCGCCCTGGGGCCGGGCCGTTCGGGCAGCGCGGGCCGGGCCGGGCCGGGCCGGGCCGAGGGGGGGGGCTAGGTGGCTGCGGCTTGTGGAGCGCGCAGTCGCCGCGGGGTTCTCCCCCCCCCCGGACGTTTTCTCCTCAGCCGCGAGGGCCAGAAACCGTCTTCCCCTTGGAGGCTGAGGGGAGAACCGTGACCGTGAGACTCGGGACAGCGTCAGTCCGGGCTCCGGGGCCTCTGGCTCTGAGCTGAGTTCAGCGCCGAGCGGCGGGGCTGGGGGACGGCAGCTGGTGTCCATGAACTGGCTGTGATTTGTAAAGCGGTTTCCTTCGCCTCGTTTATATTCACTTCGTACAAATACCCTCGTAAGGGCGGGCCCAGGAATAGTCACAGAAACAGCCAGTTTAAGCAGCTATTGCAGGAGGACACACGTTTGTTCTGTAATAACGGCTCTCTGCCCACACTCCGGAGTCTAGGAATTGCGCTCATCCATTAAGGAAACCGAGCTGAAAAACCTGGGGCACAGCCCGGGAACCATTGAAAGACTTGTCAGAAACAGACGGGGGGAAGAGCTTCGTCACTGCCCTAAATGCCAGAGGCGTAATGGGAACATGAGGATGATGATGAAGGAAACAGACGCAGCTCATGTGGCTTGATTAACCAATCAAAACCTCTCATGTTTTGAATATCAAATAGTCCCCGTGAAATACTCTCAAATGAGCTGCAGACCAACAGTGATGCACAGAAATTATTCCATGAATAATTTCAAATACATACATTTGAGACACACAGTCTGTTCATGGACAATGGAGGGGGGGAGCTAGAAGGGAGTACAGTAACGCCTCACTTAAAGTTGTCCTGGTTAACGTTGTTTCGTTGTTATGTTGCTGATCAATTAGGGAACATGCTCACTTAAAGTTGTGCAATGCTCCCTTCTAATGTCGTTTGGCAGCTGCCTGCTTTGTCCACTGCTTTCAGAAGAGCAGCCCGTTGGAGCTAGCTGGTGGGGGCTTGGAACCAGGATGAACCAGCAGCCCCCCATCAGCTCCCCTAAGTTCCCTGTGCTGCAGCCGCCCAGCAGGCTATCAATCGGCAGTTCAGCTATCCCTCCCCCCACTGCCATGTGCTGCTCCTGCCCTCTGCCTTGGAGCTGCTCTCAGAGACTCCTGCTTGCTGTGCAGGGGGAAAGGGGGGCTAATGTCAGGGTGTCCCCCTACTCCTGCACCCCACTTACCCTTTCTCCATATAGAGCAGGGAGGGGACACAAATGTAGAGAGAGCTTAGGGCAGCAGCTGCTGTCTCAACTTCCTGATCCACTTTAAGAGACAGTGCATTTAAGAGTGGGTCAGCTTACTTAAAGGGGCAGTGTGCATCTCGCACTCTCTCTCCCACACACGAGGTGTGTGTCTGTCTCTGTCGGCTATGCTGTCTCCCCTCCCTCCTGTTTGTGCTGCCTTGATGAGAGGCTACATTAGCAACAATGTGTTAACCCTTGAGGGCTCAGCTGAGTGCTAGTTCATCATTTAGCAATAAGGCATTCCCTGAGAAATATCCCTCCCTCTTCCACCCTCTAACTTCACCACCTCAACCAAGCTTCACAATCATCATAGCTGTGAACAGTATTAAATTGTTTGTTTAAAACATATACTGAGTGTATATCTATATAATATATAGTTTCTTGTCTGGTGAAAAAAATTTCCCTGGAACCTAACCCCCATTTACATTAATTCTTATGGGGAAATTGGATTCGCTTAACATCATTTCGCTTAAAGTCGCATTTTTCAGGAACATAACTACAACATTAAGCGAGGAGTTACTGTAAAGGTGAAAGTTATTGAATACATTATTCATGAATTATTCTCCCAGCTCTAAAAACAAACCAACAACTATGGATGATAATAAGACATGTTCTGAAGAAATGTCAGCTGAGGTGTATGCCTGACTATAGGTGTCGTATGCTACAGGCTAAGACCCTGATTCCTGCATGTGCTTAGCTTCACTACCATGAGTAGTCTCTTTAAAATCAATGGGATTGTTTATGGTAGGAAAATTAAGTACATGCATAAGCATTGTCAGGATTGGGACCTAACTTGCTGAAGTTGTAAACCTTACCATGGAGCCTGGTCCTATTGAGTTGGGAGCAGGATCAAGTGTGAAAGATCGTAGGTTATCTGGAGCTCTGTTTGCCCAGTGCATTCTGCTCTAATGGGTGGAGAGTTGAAGGTTTCAGAGTGAAAGATAGATCCAGTAGCAAAGGGTTGGCCACCACCATGTAAGGCCTTTCACAGTGAGGGAACCGAAGTAAAGGGACAAAAGAAGGGTGATTCTGGAGGTATACCAAAAGAAAAGTTGTTTTAAAAGACAAGGCAACACAATGTTCACGAATTGTGGATGTGCATCATTAATCCGGTTTCATGGGTGGTGCGTGACTCCACCATTTGGGGAGGCTGTGCACACCCAGACTGTGGCCTCCCCCCGAGGCCTGCCCCCACTTAGCCTCCTCCCGCAGAAGCCCTGCCGATGCTCCACCCCGCCCTCCCATTGGCCGGCCAGCTGGCTACTCACCTCTCATGTGCGCCTCCCATGCAGATGGAGCGGGGATGGGAAGAAGCGGAGCCTTGGGGGAAGAGGACGAGTGGGAGTGGGGCCTTGGGGTGGAGCGCAGGCAGGGCACCCACCCTTTTGATAGCAGTGCACTCCAAAGGTGCCGGGCCGGCTGTTTGGGGAGGCTTAGCCTCCCCTGGCCTGTTATACCCATCGCCTATGTCTGGTTTATTTGAATATACCTCCAAAAAAAGGATTTTGTTCACCATTTCTTGCCTCATCCTGCTATCCCCTGCTTCTCACCATCATCTGATCCTGTCTTTCACCCACTCTCACCTGCCTCTCACTTTGGTAAAGACTAAACTACTGGAGCTCTGGCCTCAGCAGCCCCCAGTTGCCACTTCCAAGGTGGGGAGGAAAACAACTGTGTCTGCATCGTTAAATTTGATGAATGTATGAGTGGGATTATATGAGGGGGTTGCCTGCAATAGCAGAGAACTGAACTGGATGACCCAAGAGGTCCCTTCCAGTCCTATCTCCTAGCTTCCTATTTATACAGAAAAGGAGAAGGGATCTATACATTTAAAAATCCTCACCCATATTAAAACAAAATACAGGAAAAGCCATAGGTAAAACCAAGAGAGAAATTTGAAATTGTAAAGGGAAACAAGCAATCAAAGGGGGCTAAGGAGATGCTTCTAGAGACAGTCAGTCCAACCTGTAAAATGAGAGCAAATAGCATAGGCACATGAAAACCATTGAGTAGAGTAAACTTGATTAAGTGTTAGATCCTGATCCTGCAAAAACTTGCATACACATTGTGAATCGTCTAATTGAAGTCAATGTAACTACTCAGTGCATAAAGTTAAGCAAGTCTTTGCCGATTCAAGGCTTAAGACTTCCAGGAAATTAACTCTATCCTAGTGATTACTTGTCTGATGCTGCTTTAACCAATCACCGCTGCTGAATTTCTGATACTGTTGTTGGTTTGGGAGAGAGCAGCTGCGGTTATTAATCCAGCTGGAATATATCAAGCAAAATAGCCTCCAAAGGCCTTTTGAAGAGGAGAGATGCTAGAGCAGTTTGTGAGACTATAGTGGGGTAGATAAAATACTATCCCCATCTGTTAATTTACATAGTTGTTGTCCCTGTATGGTTTTCTTTACTGGAGTTGCTGGGTGTTTGTTAGCAATAAGAGGTAGAAAATTGTGGAATGCTGAGGCTGTTATTTGGTGGGTAGGGCTTGGTCTTGTTTTTCCATGTTATGGTTTTTATCATGTTGTCCTATAGGTAACTGTTCTCATTTGTTAAATTCAATTAACTTCTGTGTAAGTGTTTGGGAGAAATGCTTCCTGGCAATGAGACCTGATTAGAGAAAATGTACATGATATTCCTATCCTATGTGAGCTATGCACTAGTGTTCGTGGCTAGATATTTCTGCCCTATTGAGCTCATTTTAGCTCTGTGTGAAACAAAATATTCCAGTTGGTCAAAGCTCCCTCAAAAGAATGTCTTTCTCTTGACAGAAGACAGTATCATTACCTAATAGATTAATGTGACTTTGGAAGGCATTTCTTTTCAATAATGTTCCAAAGCTTGTTTGTCCAGCTGGTTATTGGTCTGCTACTTACCAGAGCTGTTTTTGCTAGTCTGCAACTGCTATATGGTGAACGGTATTCAGTCAGGAAAGCACCTGGATGGGCTGGGCATTGGTAGTGGTAGTTGTACTTGTACTTAACACTCAGAATGTGTGCTGCAAACCTCAAGTGTTACTCTAAACCCTGTGAACGTTAAAATTTTATTTTTAGTAGGCATATAGAATAGAAACTATCGAGTATTCACGAGTATGAGTTATACAGGCCAATTTGTTGTGTGTTTGCCAATGTGATGCTGGATTAAGTCTCTGATTTCTGTGTCTGCAACAAGTGCCCTCTCATACCTCCCAAGGCTTGTGGTTATTGCTTCAATGGTTGCCACCTTTTCCCCCCCCCCCTCCCCCAATGTCTATTTCTTACTCAATCAGGGTGAGCGAAGAACTTACTGTTTAGCTTTTAAAACTTGTTCTTCTTTCAACAGTACTTGCTAAGAGATGGCCTTTAAACTAGGAAGTGTTTAGAGCTCTCTGTGCTGTGTTGAATGTTTAAATATTAATCTTCATCTAAATGCAGCTGTGCACATGAGGCTATTAACATTTGATGAGGCACTTTACGTTGTCTCTACCTGTTCAAAGTAGCAGCTGTATAGCTTCTGTAGAGCAGTGAAAAGAGAATAGTGTGTCTAAATGTGGTGATAGTCTTCTTGACGTAGGAGAGACTTGCCACTTACTAGTATTTAGGACTGACGCTCCTGTACTTTCCTGGAGTTTTGGATGCGAAGGTGGTTTGAGACCCACACGCCCCTTCCAAACAGATGAGAGTGGGGGTGGGACATAAGAAATGTAACCTTGATCTGACTTTCCTAGAAAACTAAATCCATTCCACAAGGTTTGAATCTGGTATCAGTCTGTAACCCACTATGATAGACATGCTTAAAAGAAAACAATTACTCCCTGTTGTTGAGGGGGAAGGCTTGTTGAGTGTGTGAACTGACAAAGTGAGGATTGTAATGAGCGCCACTACATCACTCCTGCCTACCGTAGCGAGATGTCTAGATCAAGAATGAGTTACTAGAATTGTTACGTGAAATGAGTTTATTTACAAACCCAAAGACATGAGTGACAGTTCCTCCTTTTTGGCAGGAAATGAAGTATAAATCTTGCATGTCAGTCCAGGCCATTGCTGAAGTTTGCTTACTTAGAGTGTGTCCAGAGGAAGGTCTTCAAACGAATGGCCCGGGGCTTCACTGCAGCATGCAGAGTACTGCCTATAATTGGATGAACAGACTTTTACTGAGTGGGTCTGAATAACCCAAGTATTTCCTCCAGCCATGGGCTTTGAGCACCTACTGACTGACCACCTAGTCCTGTAGGAATTGAACTTCTAATGTGAAGCTGGAGTTAAGAACAAATCATTGGTTCCCCAAGAAATCTATTAAAGGTGACAGAGGGACCAGCGAGAGGAAGCAAAGAGGAATGCATTAGTCCATGTTCTGAAGCTAGAGGCACACTTGAACCCTATGGGATACAAATGCTGGCATTGTTCTAATCTGAAGCTATAGGAAATATCTGCATGACCTAAACTAGTGGGGGAGAGAGAGAGAGTTGTGAAAAAACTTAGTTTGCCTCTCCTGCTAGATCAGGAAATATAGAATCTAGATTCTAGTCAAGATTTTGCTAGTGTCTTGTTACCTTTCTCTGCCTTAGTTCCCCCATATTTTAAATGAGTCATGCAATTTTATCTCACTTTAGGGTTGTGGGACACCGCTAACGGCCCTTGTAAAACCCCTTGAGGGCTTTGGGTGACTGATACTACTAAAAAGCAACAGAGGGTCCTGTGGCATCTTTAAGACTAACAGAAGATGCATCTGAAGAAGTGAGGTTCTTACCCATGAAAGCTTATGCTCCCAATACTTCTGTTAGTCTTAAAGGTGCCACAGGACCCTCTGTTGCTTTTTACAGATTCAGACTAACACAGCTACTCCTCTGATACTTGATACTACTAAAAATATAACTTTAGTTAGGAACTTTTTTTGTACTGACCTATCAGTGGCTCAATATGGCTTTTGCCATATTGAAAATGCAACCTTACTAGTACAAACAAACATAAATCATCCACTTCCACACTCACACCCCCAAAACCAGGAAAGAGGAAGGGGAAATCCATTTCAGCCATGGATCTTATCCCTCAATGCACAAATCTCATCTCTTAGTTAATTTTCTCATGCCTCAAAAGCCTGGAATTAAGAAAGTATCTTAGCAAAATGTCAGTATTTCAGCCTGTTGGTCTTCTGGACATCTATCTGTGCTTCTAAAACCTTACACAGATGAGAGTCAGAATGCTGCTTTTAGAAGCTTTGTTCTGGCACTCCCATACTCTTCTTCTTTCTTTCTTTGAGGAAAAGATCCTGGATTCAGTAATGCCTCTTGTGAGTTTTTGAAAGATTTGTTTTAGCTGAAAGGCTTGCTCACTGCATTTTGTGAGGCGTATTACAAGAGAGACCCTTCTTATAAATATTGCCCTAGGAGATGAGTGTGTTATCTGGCTAGTAGTCTCCAGGCCACACTCTTGGGTGAGCAAAGATGCAGTGACGAACGATGTCTGCATAACATGAGGTAGTGGAGGCTGGTCCATATGAACTATAATGAATCCTCCAGTCTATCTACTCTTCCAGCCCACTGATTGATAAAAGGAATGAAACTCCGTAGGTTTCAAGAAAGGACTGTGTGGAGAATGGGCCTGTAGAGATTTTCAGAACTGCTTAGGCACCTAACTGCCATTGACACCAATAAGAATTTGAGACTTCAAAACTCACTGAAGTGCTTGTTAATACTTGGCACTCTAGGGCTTGCCAACGCACATCTGTTCGTGGTGGGGAGGGAGAACTTTTTTAAAATTCTGCACCCCCTGAAGCAGTATTTTGTGTGTGTGAGATTAATAGAAGATGCCTTGTTTGCCAGCATATAGTTGCCAACTCAGGTTCTGAACTGTAAAGCAAAAACTGTTCTTTCACCCCTACTCAGTAGTCTTTGTCAAACTTACAAGTAACTTTAAAAAAAAAAGTGTCTAGGGAATCATATGGCGTTGCCAGGGTTACAGGTGGCTTTCTAATATGCTATGACTCTTCTTCTTGCAGAACAGAATTGGAAAAATGAGCAGCGCAGCAGCTCCTTCTCAACTGAAGTCTAAAGGAAGCCTACCCCAGGTTCTTTCCCCAGTGAAACTTCATTCTACCCTAGGTACTCAATCTCCAGGACACAACAGTATCAAGGTCCTTACTAATGCTGAAATGAGCAGCCTTGGTTTGAATCCTGAAGATACGATGCCTTTTACGCCAGAAGCCAGCCAAACATCTTGCAGACTCCTGCTGAACAGTACTCAAATCACAGATAGCCCAAGAATGAATGCAACATCTCAGGTGTCTGAACGAAGCTTGCATGTCTCTAATCTCTCTCCTATTTCTCTTGAAAAGAATGATAGAGCACCAACCCGTTTTTTAGATGAAAATGTGCAACCAAGAATGGAATGGATGAGCAAAACTGTCACACAATCTCTGTTTCCGCCACTGAAAAGGAAAGTACTTGTAGATGGGACAGAACAAAGTGAACAGGAAAAAACTGTGTCTATTAAAGTGCCTGTTTCAAAGAGGTGCAGCTTCCAAACTAGTATGTCTGATGATCCTCCTCTGATGATGAAACCAGAGACCAGCAAACATCTCAGGCGCTCTCCTGGCCAGATGTGTATTTTGGAAAATGGGCCAAAGGTGGCAAAGAGCAGGTTACCCCTCTCTGTCAAATACTTTGGTCCTTCTCCTCTCAACAGTGACCAGATAACTGAAACATTAGGCAGCAAAACTGCAAAGCCTTCAAAAGGTTCTGATGTCCCTGGAAAGGAAGCTGTTAAGAACACTGCAAATGTACAAAGCCCTGTACACCCTCATGGAACTCCTGTTAGGGATACTAGCTACTCATCTATGGATGGCCATGATGAGAACCTGAAAGAGTTGTGGGGGACATTCAGTGAAAGCCAAGTGGTTCAACCTTCTGGCAATGTGAGGCCAATGTCTGATGGTTCTTCAACCATGGATCTCTGCTGTGAAAACAGGGGGAGCCGTGGCCATGTGAAAGAACAGTGGAGGACCTCTTCCAAAGGAGGCTCTTCTGGAGAGAGCAGTGCCATCAGTGTAGCAGTCAGGGTTAGGCCACTGACCCAAAGGTAACTTTCTAACAGTGCAGTGATCTAAGCCATGAGAGCGAAGAGTCATATACTGAGTTCCAGCATACAGCTAGAATTGCCCTTTCCTTTGCCCTTGCCCCATCTTCTTCCCCAGCCTGCCTCCAGTATGAACATCCAGTGTCCTGCCTATTGGTTCAGCTCCCCAGATAAAAACTGAGCAGTAGAACTTGAAACCACCTCAGACTCTCAATAAACAGGGGCCTAGTTATTGGCTCAGCTGTGCTCATCAGTAGCTCCTATTGAAGACAGTATGATCAGACTGCAGATGTGCTGCTAATCCTCTTCCTCCTTCCATCATCTTCTCCTGGTATCTTTACAATTTCCATCTCTCAGTTTATTTTTGTTTTAATCCACAACTGTACTCTTGAAATGCCGATGGGCTCAAGTAGCATATTCCAGAGCTGAATTTTGAATGCCTAGGATTTTTGTTCAGCCCAATAGCAAAGAGTTACTTATCTTTACAATTTCAGAATCTGGCTTAGATTTCAAATGCCTCTAAATTTTGAGGGGGCAGTTGACTGAGAGTGGCCTTCTGTTTGGAATCAGACTTAACACTTTTTCTGATGACCTTTCTGGAGGCCATCAACAAGAGGAGCAGCCTGGATTCTGTTCCTTGTGCTGTATACTCGAACTAGACCAGTTGGTGTGCTGTCAGTGTGTACTGAGTAAAGGTACGTAGAAGTTATAGGATCCTGTCTACAGCTTTCTGACTCAACTTGATACCAGACTAGGTGGGTCCTACTAGCTCCAACTCAAGAGTATAAAACTGTTTGAGTATTCTACTGAGGCAGAGAGAGCTGGGGGCAGGAGCAGAGTCGTAGCCCAGGTATAGCCAAGCACAAGATAAAGTTTGGGTTCAGAATATTAATTCTCACATGTCAGTAAAGGCAAAGCCTGAGAAGGTGGTACACTGGAACCATAGCCAATGTAGGCATTGTGCTAGGAGCAGGGTGGGTACTTCACCTAACTAAACACAATTTGTTGCACTGATAGGAGATGCAGAGTTTAGCATCGATTATTGCATTTGAAATACAGCAGACTCAAACAAGCAGTTGGGTTCCAGCTGTGGCCATTCAAAGTAATTGTCTCTAAAATAAAAATGTTCTTTTTCTGACTTCACAGAGAACAGCAAATTGGAACAAAATGTGTTGTGTCCCTTTCTGGAAAGGAAATACTGATACATCATCCTCATACAAACAGGCAGCTGACTTTCTCCTATGACTATTGCTTTGGGTCTCAGAATCCAGAGGATAAGGGATATGCCAGTCAAGAAGTAGTGTACTGTCTGTTGGCCCAGCCACTCCTAGACAAAGTCTTTGAAGGTTACAATACTTGTTTATTTGCTTATGGACAAACTGGATCTGGGAAATCTTACACGTAAGAACTCTACTATAAATGTTGTAACTGCTATCTCCAGCCATCCGAGGCTTATTTTAGGCAACAAACTAAATCCAGCCACTTGATCAGAATCTGCCACTAAGTAATCCTTTCCTAGAAAAGTTTAATTTTCAAAACCTTAAGTGGTGAAACTCCTATAACTCAACCAAAGAGTCAAAAACTGTTTTAGAATGAAGCAAAATCCTAAACTAATCTCTTGTAAAGACAGATAGTAACTGTCATAAATAACATCTTTCTAAACTAGATTTTCTAACAACTCTTTAGCCCATAGAATAGTGAGGGCAGTCAGAATGGAATTTAATAAGTATGTTGCATCTGTTTCCTGTCTCAAAGTGAAACACGATGGCTTTTTCTCATCTGTGGGGGAGGACTTGTGACTTGGCCAGATGAAATCATTTTGCTATATTAAGGACTAGAGCAAAATTGAGTGTCCTCTTCTGACTAGGGTTTTCAGCACAACTAAACATGGGTCTCCTCTTCAACAGAATGACAGGCTATGCTGATGAGGTGGGCATAATTCCACGATTTTGCAAGGAAATATTCTGGAAAGTAAATCTGACTCAACAAGAGGAGGTAACACTTTGCGTAATATTTTGTAGTAGGAAAGTCCCCAGTCTCTCCATTAGAGCTGGCCAAAAATTGGCCAGGGCACCTTATGGGATTGCCCCTCCGAAGAAGTGGGCAGTAGCCCACGAAAGCTTATGCTCTAATAAATTTGTTAGTCTCTAAGGTGCCCCAAGTACTCCTGTTCTTTTTGCGGATACAGACTAACACGGCTGCTACTCTGAAACCTCTCTCCATTAATCTGGATGAAATGCTATCACGCCTATAAAACTGTTCTATTTTTAGTATCCGCTTCTCCCTGCTGAGGCTTGGATGAAGACAAAATGCATCAAAAAACAGTTTTCTGCCTTATGCTAATTTTAATCCTTCCATTTAAAAAAGACTGTTTCTAATAGGCCATGTTTCAGGTATATTGTAGGTAGGTCTATACTAATACTGTTGTGAAGGCTTGTCTTAGCTGTAATAGTTCTTCCTATTAGCTGAATTGAAGATAGTGTTTGCGTCTGCACTAGTGACCATTGTAAGCTTTAAGCTTATGTAACCCTGTAAATGTGCACTAGGCTATATGGTATTAGGGCCTGGCAACACATATAATGTAACCTCGAGATGGCCAACTACGTAAAATGAGCTGCTCCATTCAGAATGCCCTGTGTTTGAAGGCTAAAATGGATTTTTGAATCCCTTCCCACTGCCAACCCCAGTGCTTGCAAGTGCATTCTTCTCCCTTATTCCAACAGGTGAAACATCGCATTGAGCTGAGTTACTTTGAGGTATACAATGAACGGATACATGATCTCTTAACATCCTCCAAAGATGCTAATGCCAAGAAGAAAGCTGTGAGTTTGGAAAATGTTACATATTTACCTGCAGTACTGAACCCCAGGTGTATGCCCCTCCTTGCTACAAAACTGGGGGCTTGATTCTTCCCTGATGTAACTTCATTGATTGTATGTGGCCTGGGCCATATTGGGCAAGCTTTGCCCTAGAGCTCTCGGGAGGAATTCTCCCTTCTGTTAGGGTCCCTTAGCCAGCCAAGGGAGAATCCCCCTGGTGTGAGCACTGCATCAGGCCGCCATAGGCTGTCCTACACAGGTCCCCTCAAAGCTCAGTGTGAGGTGGGACCATAGTTCTCTGGGCTATGGAGAATCTGGGGCAGGACCAGGTTGGGGCAGGCCCAGCATGAGGTAGAGCTGCCATGACATACAACAACATTCTGTGCTCCCTAAGTTACACTAGGGGTTATTTCAGCCACCAATCTTCCAGAATCCTGAGGGCTCAAGGTGGCTTAAACCTTTATCATCTTCCACCTGCCCCGTGCCTCCTGGAGGTGTCCCAGAGTCCCACCCTTAACTTCTGGGCAGGGGTGGGGGTAAAGGCAATGGTCCCAAACAACAAGCCTGTCCTGCTAATTGAGGGTGACTGGTTTAGTAGCAAAGTGTATCCATGTTTTGATGAGCTGATAGTAACTCTGGGCCACTTGGCAAGAGCTTGCCAGAGACCATGCTTCTAGCTTGTTGGTTCCATCTGTCTCCGTTGTTCCAGTTTCCTAGACTAGTCAGGTGACCCCAGGAGGGTCTTCCTCCTGGACTCTATCTGAGTAATCACTAAAATTCAGCTTGGGATGAGTGTCCCTTCTTGGCAGATCCCTGGCATTCTTCTCATTGCAGCAAAAGTTATCCCTGTGGCCCTTAATGGGGGGTGGGAGGGATGGGGGTGGAGAAACATGCTTGGGAGTTCAAAGGGTTGTGAGTGGTGGTACTCAAGCACCTGCATGGGAGAATCACTCCCTCGATCCTGATGGTGGTCTTACTGCTGCATGCTGAAGCAGAGGCCCCACCTGGGACAGTTAATATGGGGATGGGGTAAGAATCTGGAAGAGTCCATTGTAGTCAGAGCAGACACTACAGGCTTCATTGCTGGAGAGCGAATCCAGTGTGGGAGAAGGCAAGACTATTAAGATCTCTCCTTCAATCTTTGCTTGGCATTTTCTAGCATGATGCATCTAAATTCCCAAGGTGTCCACCTTTCATGCCTTGCTATTGCTTGTGTTAAAGAAGTAACCCTAATGTAATCCATCTCTCTCTCCCCTTCCCCCCCCTCCCCCACACCCCGATATAGCTGAAAGTACGAGAACATCCAATCCTTGGTCCTTATGTAACTGGCCTTTCTACGTAAGTATGGTCTGTTAATTTTTTTTTTAGATGGTGAAATGGCACATCAGTCACCATCCTCCTGCCTCCAGAATGTATCTGGTACGATTGTCTTACTTTTAAAGAAACACTTCTGATTAGGCAACAAACTCCAAGTTTATTGCATACTCAGTTGTAAAAAAAATGAAGACTGACTCTACATCTAAACTACAAAAATAGCCCCATGGCAGTGAGTCTTGGCGTCCAGGTTAAGACTTAGGCTCACCCTATAGGGCTAAAAATATCCGTGTTAACGTTCCTGCTCGGGCTGGAGCCCAGGCTCTGAGACCTGCCCCTCTTGCTTGGTTTCTGAGCCCAAGCTCTGGCCAAAGCTGGAATGTCTCCACTACTATCCTGAGTCAGTTAGGCCAGGCTGTGAGACTTGTTGCTGTGTATGTGCAGTGGAGGTCGGGGGGGGGGAAAGGGGGTGGGTTTTTTTGTTTTGTTTTTTTTTCCAGTGTAGGCATACCCAGAGACTTCTGCACTGAAGTCAGTGAGTGGCTCGCAGGTATAACAGTTTGTCCCTTACTCTTTAACTTTCCGTTAAAATGAGAATCTTCCTGAATCTAAGGTCCTTCAGGCTTCCCTCTTGGTGATGGGAAGGCGTCTGGAAACTTGGATGCAGACCTGCCCCCACAGGCTTGTTTCCAGCCTGGAACTGGTGTTGGATCTGAGCTTCTGTGACTGCTGCTACTCAGAGCTGAAGTCTGAGCAGAAGTTCAGCTGACCCCTTATCCTGATGAGGTCTTATTTGCACGGTAGCCTCTATCTAATCCAGCTCTAAACGACCTCCAAAACTCTTCCCCTTTGTGGTCGGACCAGTGAGCAGTTCAATTGTGTCCTGTAGGATACAGAAGGTTGCCTTGCTCTCCCACTGGGGAATCAATAGAGTAGGGGTGCATGAGGAGATGCTCCCAATACCTGGGGTAACTCTGGGGTGCACAGCAGAGAAGCCTGTCCAAAGAGCTTCTTACGTAGTTGGCTCAAGCTTGTAAAGCCTTCAGGGCGCCAGGTCCTGCGTAGTGTTGTCACTAGCGGAGTGTCCTGGTGGAGAGAATCTTCATTGTTTCAAGTGACAAGCAATGTATGTAATGGTTTAACAAGTGCCTTTCAGCTAAGCCATCCTGGAAAACTGACACTTGGTATTAACAGCAGGCTGTCCACTGAATTATAGCTCTTAGCCCAAAGGCTTAGAGCTCTGGACACAAAGATGGGCCTAATTATAGGGACTCCAGACGAGTATCTGCACATGAGACCAAACTCCTTGATACTGATCTAGTCAAATGGGAAGCATCGCACTTGACAACTCCTGAAGGTTTAAGCAGAGGCTGCATTAATTTCAAGGAACTAGTATAAACAATTCTAATCTCTCCAGCCCTAGATGAAAAACTGGGTTCGCTCAGCTCGGTGCTGTGTGTGCCATGTAGTTGAACTGCGCTCCAATCAACATGAAGCATCTTATTGATTCTGCTGCTACGGTTCTCCTCTTAGAATTAACTGGAAAGTTTCTTTCCAAGTGAAACAGATAAATACGTAGCACTTGCATTGTGCTTTGTCTTCAAAGCGCTGTGTGAATATAGTTAAGAATTATCCCGACAAGTTAGCAAAACTGAGGCATACGGGTGGTGTGATTTGATCAAAAACCTGCAACAAATTGATGGTACCCTTGAGACTAGAACTCAAGGTCTGGACCATGTTCTCTCGCTTAATCAGTAAACGATTGTTTCTCATACTGCAAGAAGTCTCTTCAGAACTATTGCGGATCCTGCTTTTGAGGGTGTATGTGACTCGCACAAAACAGAGAATGCAACCTCATGGCACACAAGTTGTGCAGTGTTCAGACTGACTGTATCCAGACAGCCTAGAACTAGCTTCTTAAAATCAAAATGAAACTCCTGTACATGGCTCTCAAAGATGTGAAGGGAGTGGCTTGCTTTAGGGGGTGGAAACTGAGAACTCCTAAGTGTTGCTAGTTCTGGATGGTAGCATCTCATCAGCTGGATTCTGAGGAATATATTGCCATTGTTGCAAGGCAGCATGACTCTTATGGGGAAAGGGAGAAAGGAAGCCTGAGATCTGGAAACACTGGAACAACCTAACCACTCTGTCTGCATCTCTTAACTGATCCTGTAGTTAACATTAACTGCCAAACAAGCCCCTGCAGTCCTGGGCACCCACTGCTTGCACAGCTAAGGGCTGTGTTAGTCAGATGGTAAAATCCAGCAGGCTGCACCTCATTGTGGCCTCCTTTTCTAATACAGAAAATATTGCAGATCCCTCATGTGGCCCAAGAGGGAGGGCTGCCTATTGGGAGCTGTGCGCTCTACAGGCTATGCCTCCGTGTTTCCAGATCAGGGTGACCCTGTTGTGGGGCTCCATGGAACCTGCACTTCAACACGTGGTGTGTATTGTGCTCTTGACTCATTCAGCTAATTTCCCGGCCTGCGCTGGTACCTGGTAGCGGAAGGAGAACATCGTGCTGCCAGATGCTCTCTTTTTAGTCTAACACAGTTGTTTTTCTCTTCTCTTGATAAAGTTAAAATAAACAGTCTCTTGGGTGAATTAGAGGCGTCAAAATTGGATTGGCATCCAAATTGTGGAGCAGTTGGTGGTTGGGAGTCTGGGGAAAAAGAAACAGCAGGCTTTAGCTAGAGGGGACAACAGCTTTATTTCCCTCATGGTCCTCGACAACGAAGCAGATGTCCTACAATTATTATTTTACCTTCTAGTAATATAGTGCCTCTTCCCTATCCTCCCAGGTATGTGGTTGGCTCTTTTGCAGATGTGCAGGTAAGTCTGCCTTAGTTCAAAGCTCTGTTAATGATGCATCACTAGCTCCATCTACTGCTGTCTTCTTCCCTGCATCTTTATTCCTGAAAGTGGCTCATTGGAATCTAAACTAGCTATTTCTGCTTCTCTCCAGTCACCTTTATGGCTGGAAATAAGTGTCCATCCTGTTGTGTATGGACACTAAATATGCCAGGAGTTTGCCTACTGTCCTTAGCCAGACACCTTTTCCTCCTCCCCTCGGTGCCAGCTGCCTTTTACTTGTAAGGGGCTGTGTCCTATTGGAGATCCCACCGTGCTGTACAGCACCTTGTATGGAGGGAAGACTGTACGGAAATGCAAAATATTAAGAGCTTAGTTATTTTTCAGGTTGGGGAAATACGTGGGGGATGGGCATTATTTGCCTAATGGCAATACCTGAGATCAAGTCCCCTTTATAGTAGGTGCTGTACAGACATAAGACAGTGCCTGCCTTGAAGAGCTTACAACTGAACTACTATAAAGCAGCTCACGTGATTTTTTTTGGGGGGGGGGCAGGGGAAGGGGAGAGACAACTGAGCACGAAGTGAACTGATTGGCTCAAGGCTGCGTGGCAGAATTGTGAATAGAACCTACATCTCCAGACTGTCTAGTGTCCTGTCCACTGGACCATGCTACCTCTGAGTGGAATGGGAACCATTTTCCTCAGTGTGCAGGGGATGGGGAGGAGAGGGGCAGATCAGCATATGTAGGCAAAACTTTGGGGTTGCACCTCTAAAAAGGAGGTTGTGGTCATGCAGTACTTCCTAAGGCCACTGAATAAATCTAATCACAGACTGGAATGGCTTAGAAATTGTACTTTATACTGCCAAATGCTATACAAATATTGACTTGGGATGTGAGACTGAGCTTGGTCCTTCAGTACAGTGTGAACAGACATCCATGTACAACAAAACTCAACTGCTTTCCCACAATGCTCTCTGCTTCACAATGAGGATGAACTAGGTAAAGAGGGACAACTTCTGGGTCTGAAGCACTGGGTGGCTCTGTCCCAAGTCAGATTTCTTGCCAGTGACTTGCTTGATCGTGTGTGTGTTTGTTTAAACAAAATGTAGGCCGTCTGTTCTTCTATTGTATTCCTGTGTTTTCTCTGGTAACCTGGTGATTCTGCCAACTCTCATAGCTGCCTCTGGGGAAAGAGTGCCAAGTAAAATGAAAGTTTAAGGTACCAGGCTACTAAATGTAAAAATGCTCTGATGTTCTATTGCTCAGTCATTCAGTTCACCTGCACAAGCCCTTTCCCAAGGGAAAAGATCTGTATGCAAAAGGGGATTTCAGTAAAATTGAAACTATGGCTGAACCTGTCTGCCCACCTATGTTTGAAAGGCTGTGGAGCATGTCAGTGGCCTTAACTTACTGAAGAATCTACTGTACCTGAATCCTGGGTAGCATCAATATTTAATCTTTTAGTTGTTGCTTATCTTTCAGTAATGACTATGGCAGCTCATAGGGGAACAAGAAACGATAACTTAGGCAGTAGCTGCAGTATTGCTGCTGTAATCTAGCCTGGCTGTGTTTGTGCTCTCGGGGCTTGGTGGTTCTTCCTGCTGACAGATTTGCCCAGGAAGCATGGCACTGCATAGTATCCTACAAGATGTGTGGTGACACTGTTAGTGTCTACTCACTCCTGCAGTCCCTTCTCGCTGGTGAGGTGCTCTGGTGCTGAAAGCATTCCAGGCGCTGGTCGTAGCTATCAAACCGGGTACTGAAAGTGCAAATCTTGGTGTACTCTTTGTCCTAGAGAATCTGCCAAATGCCTGCTGATGTATCTAACTCGCTGAATAATTTTGGCTCCTGCCATTTCAGCAAACTGTCCGTTCCCTGTGGGCAAGTGTAAATTTAATGTTCTTGTTCATCTCCTGTGGTCTGACGCATACTTTTTCCGCTTCTGTGTGTTTTTGTTTTTTTTTTTTTTTTCCCTCTACAATCCCTAAAGAGTGAACCTCTTCTCCTGGCTCTCCTATGGATGATGCCATTAGCTGTCCATGCCTTGCAGCTTTGCCTGGTCTCTTTCCGGGCTTCTGGAACACTTCATGTGGCATGCCTTTCTGGCTCTTTCATTCCATAACAGTAACTTTATGCCCTCTTCCAGCAACTTCAGTGCAGTTGTTTGATGGATGAACCTCCCCGGTTAAATCTTACAGCAAGGCACATAACATTCTCCTCTGCAAATGTAGAGGGTTCCTGTCTCTCTAGCTCACTCTCCTAATCTGTAAGCAGTGTTGTAGCTATGTTGGGCCCAGGATATTAGACACACAAGGGTGGACCAAGTTGATCCAGTAAAAAATATTCTGTTTCCTAATTTGAATTTTTATGGTATACTCAAGGCCTAATGAAATGGGCATGCTTGATCTCATCTGTCTCTACTTCTGCTCTTGATTTTGAGCTATCTGATCTACACTTGTCTCACCTTCCAATCCCAGGGCTTGTGTTCTAATGTCCACCAAGTTCTTTCCTGTTATATTGGCCCAAAGAGCTGAGGTCCTCCAGTTGTTCCTATCTAACATCCGAGAGAGAGACCCCTACCAGCTGAGCCGCTGGCTGTAACTATAAAATAGACTAGCAAATGTTCTGTCAAGGCAGCATCCGTGTACTGCAGTGTAAGCAATGCCACGGATTCACTGTCCGTTTATCCCATCAACCGTGCTTGCAAATAAGCTCTGAGACTTTTTTTGGAAGAACAAGATTCACTAATGAGTTGTGTTTCCAGGTCAACTATCTTCAAAGCCTTTAAGAAAAAAATGTCTAAGCCAGGCATCTATTGTTTCCCTTCTCCTTGGCTGTTTCCACAGTTCATCTGATTAATTCTCTTAACTGACCATGGAAATCAATTAACCTGCTCCATGCTGAGAGTGACATCCTCTGCTAAATGGAACAAAATTGCTCCTTTCTCCAGTCAGGCTGAGAATGTTGGGGGGAAGAATGCTGCTTCTAGGTATAGTCAAGCCGATCAAAATCAACAGAGAGCAGAATTTTTTTTTTTTTTTTTTAAGTCTGAGCCCTTTTCTTCAAAACTGCATATGGCACTGCCATGCAAAACTGCTCAGATTTGCAGGGCACTTTAGGAGCTGGCTGAATCCAGAATTTGGGTGGGGTGGGGGAAGGGGAGGAGGGGAAAATCCCATGTGAGCAGAGAGACCACAACTTAGGGGCTGACTGTCCTTGTCTGCTGCAGCTGCTCTCCAGATTTGCTGCTAACATGTGGTAGCCTGGAGTTTGTAATGGGTATTTCATAAGGCAGAGAAATAAGTGGCTCCCCATATCCCATAACACTCAATTGCTCTGGTGGGTATCTTGAACTGCTTCCTAGCAAGCCCACTACCCTGAAGGGGCATTTCAGAACTAACAGTTAATATGTCCTGACACAAGCCTGTATCGGCAACACCTGCCGTCTCTTGGTAAGCTGCTATGGCCAGGCAAGTCTTAAACAGCGAAGCATCACGCAATTGCTCAGAATGCAGTCTCATTCCTTGGAGCTGGTGTTCTGTTCTGTACAGGTGCTTGTGTCTCCCTGCTTGCTGCAGTGTCTGAGTGCCTTCCCATCGTGTGCAGAGTGACTAACATCTGTCTCCTGGCTCATTTTCTCTTGTCTTCTCCCTAATGGCAGGACTGTGTGCAGTGTGGGGACTTGTTTTAATGTCTCTCTCTCTCCAATGGAAAAAGACAGGACACAAGTGCACCCTGCTGATGAAAGCAGAATGGGGGATGGGGAGGATAGTAATGGCCCTTAGCTTCTGGGGGAGTTCATTTGACACTATGGGACTGGCTCCTGGAAAAGCTCTGTTTCCTGCACAGACTAGCTTTACCCTTTCCCGCTCCACTGTGTCTGTGGAGCAGAGTGTCAACAGCAATCCTCAGACCGGGGTCCAGGCCATGGAGCAGGGTGGAGAGGAGCCAGGGAGGGAATGTGAGCGGGATCAATGTGGAAACTAATTGTTGCTTCTATTCTAGACCTGGCTGGAACTTGGAAACAAGCAGCGAGCTACAGCAGCCACTAGCGTGAATGAGAGAAGCTCCCGCTCTCACTCTGTGTTCAAACTGGTCGTGGCTCAGACGAAGGCAAGTGGACCCCATTCCCTCCAATCCCAGACCTATCCCGAGTCACCAGACTGTTCTGGAACTGCCCCTTGAGTCTTCCTGTACTTGGCTTTCATGCCTGTGGGGTAAGATTTGGAGCTATTAAAGTGACCGGACCAGTGTGCAGACTGTGCTGCCTAGCCATGGGATGACGTAGCCTTGTCCACTGATTTGAAGGCTGGAGGCAAGGAAGATGCTGAATGTTCATACGCTAAGCTCGTTGGCAACAAATCTAATCTCTTGTGTGGCCTTGCAGAGGGAACACCTGGAGGGAGAAGCACATGACCACATGCTGGTGAGCCACGTGAATTTGGTGGACCTCTCGGGAAGTGAGCGCTGCAATCTGGCACAAACCAGTGGGCTGAGAACGCAGGTTGGGTGATGCTGCTTACTTTGGGGTGGGAGAGGAGGGGAAACTAAATCCAAATGCAAAATCTTCCACTGAGTTGGTATGATGTCTATGAAAATGACAGGGAATAGTAGCGACCTTGGAGGAACCATTAGACCCAGAACTGGGAGATCGGGGTTCTGCCTGTCCAAGAGGAAAGTCAATTAAGTATGACCCTGATCCTCTACTTATCAGAGTCCCTATCTGATACCTACCTCATAGTGCTTGGATAACCAATTCTTGGCTGAAAAGTGCTGTAGAAGTGCAAAGTATTGATGTTAGTCTCTCCTTGATCTGAAAATCCCCAGTCCTGGCATTCTGCTATTGATTAGAATTTTTAACTGACTTTTCTCAGCCAAGTAGGTGTCTCTAAAGCATGATGGTGAACGAATCCCAAAATGTGAGCCTCCAAGGAAAACCCCACACTTAAGCAAGCTGGATTATTTTAACTCTGAGAACATGGATACCCTTTGAAATATCTGGATCTCTATAGAATAACACGTTGGGAAAAGAACATAAGAAAGGCCGTACCGGGTCAGACCAAAGGTCCATCTAGCCCAGTATTCTGTCTACCAACAGTGGCCAATGCCAGGTGCTCCAGAGGGAGTGAACCTAACAGGCAATGATCAATTGATCTCTCTCCTGCCATCCATCTCCACCCTCTGACAAACAGAGACTTGGGGCACCATTCCTTACCCATCCTGGCTAATAGCCATTAATGGACTTAACCACCATGAATGTATCCAGTTCTCTTTTAAACGCTGTTATAGTCCCAGCCTTCAAAAGTAACTGTATCGAACTGGCACACCTTCCTCCATATGTAGTATGTTTCCCCTGTGCCATATCTGCTTACTCTACTGACAAATGACGTCTCCCGCTACAGGTAATCCAGCAGCGCTAATGCAGTTCTGGACGACTGAGCTGGATTCTGCATGCCACCTACATTGTGACTTTAGCTGGCAGCTTGGTTCCAGTTGCTGAATTTGACTAGGGCTGATGTGAGAATCCAGCTGATAGCCACACTTCTAGCGGCATGTAAAATTGCTTCTGATTTGCAAACTGGATCTGGAAGCTATTAGGAGAAACAAGTCTTTGGATCCAGTTCTCATTTTTGTAACCATATAATGATGGGATGCCATAGCTGGGATCTGAAAGGGAAAAACTAAGTTAATTCAGTTAGCTTCTGTATCAAAATCCCCTTCTGGCTGTTGCAGTTACCTTTGTAAATTTGGTAATGTCTCTTTCCAGGAAGGTGCTAGTATCAACAAGTCCCTGCTCACCCTCGGGAAGGTGATCTCTGCACTATCTGAAATGTCCCAGTTCAAGAGAAAGTGCTTCATCCCTTACAGAGACTCTGTCTTAACCTGGTACGGCAAGGAAACTACTGGCACCTTCACACAGCTCTCCCATTAAAATCCGATTCTGGGCATGCTTGTTAAACATCACGGCTTTGTAACTGAAACAGAGTTGTCCTACAGGACGACTGGTGGAGCTCTTGGAGCTGGACTGCAAATTCAGATTTTGGAAAAAATAGTAAGGGATTCTTCACCAAAGCCTTAGTTCAGCTGGTCTCTTGATACTGCTCCTTAAAGCTTTGCATGCTACCACTTTTAGGCACCGATTGTATGAGAAGCCTGACCTTTAATAAAATAGAATGAAACAAGATACTAAAATATCGTGGACATTTTATAATCTGCCCAATACTATAGTATCTGGGTGCCTAACAACCTTGTAGATGGGCCTAATGTTAAAGGGATGTTTTGGTTAAACCAGAACTATGCAAAGTCTTTATAAACTAGCAAAAGTGTCTTTTCTGACTAGTGAATCTTGTACCTCCCCCATTATGTTCTCACATAGGAGCCAGAAGCAGAAGTGGACTTTTCTGGTCAATGTAAGTGAGGTACAGAAGTTAATGCAAAACTTCTGGGCTTCGTAAAGCCTTAACCCTAGAGGCTATTGCAGGAACTAGTATTCCACGTGGCACTGTCCCTTTAATTAAGGGTGGGATAGAGGATGGGTGGATTTGCAAACTGGATCTTGTTGCCATTTACCCATGATTCATGGTCACTCTGCTAACTTGTCTCCTAAATCTGCTTTGAGGCTTTTGAAGGAGAGCCTGGGTGGTAACTCTAAGACAGCCATGATAGCCACCATCAGCCCAACCGCTGCACACGTTGAGGAAACCTTGAGCACGCTGCGCTACGCCAGTCAAGCTCGCAGCATTGTTAATGTGGCCAAGGTCAATGAGGATTCCAATGCAGTGCTGATCAGAGGTATGGAGCTGAGAAGCAGCTCTTAGCAGCCTGTGGTTCTGGGATTGATGCCTCCAACAGTACAAAATGATGGGAGGCAAATGACACTGACCCGAGAGGGCAGTAAGTTAGAGGGGCCTAAAGGAAATATTTCCCGAAGCTGCGAGTAGCTGTCTTCTACCTCTGCTGTATGAAGCCAAGACTAATACTGTGACTAGCTGCTTTTTTTTTTTTCTTGTATTTAATATTTGCCTGAGATCTCCTATACTAGGGTATTGTGCACTTGGTCAATGTGTACCAGGTGGCCAAAGGTGACACGCATTGTCCAAAAACAATGTTTGCTGCAATTGTTCCTGTACCCCTAGTGTCCCTACGTGCTGTGACTACTCCAGCGAACACCTTCACTAGCAGAATGTTCCTGTAGCTGTCACTATCAGATCTAGATATCCACAGATGGATATAGTCAAGAACAAGTCAAGGCAAAAACTTAATCAAATAAGTTTTCCCAGACTGAGATCTCCTTCTTTCCTAGGGATGTTTCCCATGGAGGTCCATACTGCCAAAGCTGTCACTTCTGAAAGGGGAGGGCTTGAGCTGTTTGAATCCAATGCAACTAGTAATGTAACTAGTTTAAAGAGGTGTTTTCCATCTCCTTAAGAGCTGAAAGCTGAGATTGAGAAGCTGAGAGCTGCCCAGCAGTGCAGTCAAGTGATTGATGTGCTGAAATATGAAGCTAGTCTCCGAGAAATCCAGTATCTGAAAGAACAACTTGCTGAACGGGAAAGAGAACTGGCAGAATCACAGAAGTAAGAAATCTCCCCCCCCCTCCCCCCAATGTAAGGAACAAGGTTTTGATGGGCCATGTGGGTCGTCTTAGTTAAATGTTCTAGTGTGCTAGAAGCAAATACTTCAGAGCTTACTGTTCTGATCTTCTACAACTTAAACACTCCATTGTCTAGTGTTACAATGCTTATATCCTATCATTGGGCTGTGGTCCATCACATGTCACTCATCTAGGACTAAGGCCTGGATTTTTGGTTTCCTGTTAACTAATGTTGCCAATCACTAGTATACAAAAGGGTGTGTGGGTGTGGTGAGCAGGGCCGGCTCCAGGGTTTTTGCAGCCCCAAGCAGCGCAAAAAAAAAAAAGAAAGTCGCGATCTGCGGCACCTCCACCACTGCCGCTTCAGTCTTCGACAGCAGGTCCTTCGATCGGAGAGGGACTGAGGGACCCGCCGTCGAAGAGCCGGACGTGCTGCCCCTCTCCGTTGGCCGCCCCAATCACCTGCTTGCTGGGCTGGTGCCTGGAGCCGGCCCTGGTGGTGAGTGTGGTAGGGGGTGTGTGGGGGGGTGGAGGTGGAGAATTGATTTCATGGTAAGGATGAAGACTTCTTCTAGGTCCTGGCAGGAGAAACTGGCTTTAGCAGAACAACACAAGAGGGAAGAGGAGCAAGAACTGCAGGTATGGAGAGTGAAGCCTATATCCTACAGAGCCAGAGTGAGGGGAGGCACTCCTAAGCAGCAGAGGCTGGTGACCTCTCTCTAAATGTGTGGATAGGAGTGATACAGGTGAGGTCAGAGTGAGCTTCCAGCAGCAGGAAAAGATCCTAGTGTGTAACTCACATTATGGGAAGCCAAGCGATTTCCCAGCGGTCCTGAAAAACTACCAGTAAGACAGGGTGGAGGGGGAATATTAAACTTGCTATCCTCTGTACAGGAGCAAACTGGCTGGTCTGAGTGGGAAGGCGGGTTCTCATGCAAAATCCCTTTCCAGTAAGAGTTCTAGCTGGAGAAACTGATGGCACAAAAATAGGTGAGGCAACTTGTTGCCATAACACTATCTTTCCAGCTTACAGCAGAGGCTGCTATTCCATTGGGTATCTGTATGTATCAGAGCACAATATACAGCTTTAAATTTTCAGTGTACTTCTATTGTATTTGAGAACACGGGTGCCCTCTAGTGGCCAACCCAGCTTTGACATCTGTCTGCTGAAGTTAATGCCCGGTAGTGGGACTGAAGATCAGAAGGACAGGCGTTCTGTTTCTGAGGCCACCTTTTAAATACAAAATCCCTTGACTGTGAGCAGGGAGGGCTAGGTTCTCGTCTGTTAGCCATAACCCACTAGCTGCTCATGACTAAAATCCTGCTCTATCTGCTGCCGCCTCCTAGAAAGCAGGAGTGTGCTTCAAAGTTGACAACTGTCTGCCAAACCTGGTAAATCTAAACGAAGATCCACAGCTCTCGGAGATGCTTCTCTATATCCTCAAAGAGGGAGAAACCAGAGTGGGGAGTCTTCATCCAGACTCTGAGCATGACATCCAGCTGACAGGAGCACTCATTTCAGTGGACCACTGGTAAGTCCTCTTAAAGTCCACACCATTTTAAAACCTCCCACAGGAGAGAGCTCCCTGAGCTCCAAGCAGGCCTTCTAGCCCGAGTCGAAACTGCTGAATTCCCCCGCTGAACTCCTGAACGTGGACTTTCTTCCCCAAGGTTGCTAGCTTCTCAGTCACGTGCCGCTCTGCTTGAGCCAGGGGAGCTGTCCATGCTGGTGGCAGACGTACATATCAGACTATAGCTGGGTTCTAGTCTGAAAAATGACTTACTGCTTCTTACTCAGCAGGTCCTGCTCCCTGTGGGTAGTCGGACCTCGCTGGTGATGTCGGTTACTATTGCTTTATTCTCCAGCTGGCCTGGCAGAGCCATCACAGCTGTGAAAGAGATGGATTCTCTGACTTGGGCATCAGAATGGCCTGTGGAGCTCCAGTTATAGCCACCCGCTGCCTCGGAGCACAATTTGAAGTCGATAGGGTGATAGTAGTAAAACCCTAATGGCTGAGTGTTTTAGCCCACAGAACCCTTATTACTGAGGGTGAAAGATGCTGTGGTCCCAGGCTGAGTTTACAGGGCTGACATTAAAAAAGAAAAAAAGTTCTTTACTTGTAAACATTTGATGGAGGGACTGAGACCATGATCAGGGAATGCCATAGTGCCATTTGCAGTCTCTTTTCAGAATAGAACTGCACTTCTCCTGAGGTCCCTTCCAACCCTGATATTCTATGATTTTGGATCCCAAAAGGTGGCCATCTAGTCCAACCCCCTGCTCAAAGCAGGACCAATCCCCAACTAAATCAGCCGAGCCAGGGCTTTGTCAAGCCTGACCTTAAAAACCTCTAAATATGTCCACTTCTGTCATCTTATTTCAAAGCTAACCCCAAAAGGAACCATAACACTAGCCTTATTGTATCCTCTCAAAGACTGGATTTCTCAATTTCTCACATGCTTACCTGTTGTGTAACTGAGGGACTGATGATGATTTAGTTGGTGTTGGTCCTGCTTTGAGCAGGGGATTGGACTAGATGACCTCCTGAGGTCTCTTCCAACCCTAATATTCTATGATCTTGCTCTGCAAAAAGCTGTACTCTGTCTCTAGTGGAAGTTAGGCCTAACTCTGCTGGTTTTTCTCTTCTTTCCTCCCAGTGTCATCACCAATGTGCAAGGAGTGGTCACCTTAAGTCCTATCCCAGATGCCAGGACCTTTGTGAATGGAAACCTCCTAGTTGAGGCAGTCACCCTACACCATGTAGGGATCCTAGTCTACTGTTCAGTGTTGATAAATGTAAAGTAATGCACGTTGGAAAACAATCCCAAGTATACATACAAAATGATGGGGTCTAAATTAGCTGTTAACACTTGGAGTCATCGTGCACAGTTCTCTGAAAACTTTTGTTCAATGTGCAGTGGCAGTCAAAAAAGCTAACAATGATAGGAACTGTTAGGAAAGGGATAGATGATAAAACAGAATATATAATTCTACTGTATAAATCCATGGTACACCCACACCTTGAATATTGTGTGCAGTTCTGGTTGCCTCATCTTGAAAAAGATGTATATTCAAAAAGGTGCAGAAGAGAGGCAATGAAAATGATTAGGGGTATGGAACAGCTGCCATATAAAGAGACTAATAAGACTGGGACTGGTCAACTTAGAAAAGAGAGATGTTAGAAGTCTATAAAATCATGAATGGTTTGGAGAAAGTGAATGGAGAAGTGTTTTACCTCTTCACATAACACAAGAACCAGGGTTCGCCTGATGAAATTAGTAAGCAGCAGGTTTAAAAAAAAAAAATTCTTCATACAATGCACAGTCAATATGTGGAATTCATTGCCATGAGATGTGAAGGCAAAAAGTATAACTGGGTTCAAAAAGAATTTAGACAAGTTCAGAGGATAGGTCTGTGAAGCTATTAGCTAAGATGGTCAGTGATGCAACCCCATCCTCCTGGTGTCTCCAAGCCCCCAATTGCCAGAAGCTAAGACTGGACAATGGGATGGATCAGTTAAAATCGATCTGTTCTACTTGTTCTCTCTGAAGCATTTGGTACCGGCCACTGTCCGAGACAAGATACTGGGCTAGATGGACCATTAGTCTGACCCAGTCTGGCTGTTCTTACGTTCCTATGTACAGTCAGTAGCGAACATCCCATTCCCCGTGATTTTGTGTAAAGTGTGTATGAGATAGGTGGGGACCTAAACTATTAAAACCATAGCTGCTGTTCTTATTACTGATCTTTACAAGCCTTGAAAAGAGAGAGTTCTTAGCAATACCTTCATGGTATCTAAAGGGGGTTGTGTGCGGGGCAAACCCACTTTACCAGTGACTACCTTGCTGTGTGTGAATCTCTATTGTAATACCACCTCCATGACCCTGAGGTTCACTCAAGCCCTTTTCAAGGGCAATCTTATTATACAGGGAAAAACACTCTTAAAACCAATAACTGGTTAATAGTGAACTCTGGCACATTTGAGGCTAAATTACAATAGGAAGCTATCCTGTTAGAGGAGTGGTTCCCTTAAACAGGCTTGTTCTGGGCCTTGGGGGCTGGGCCTGGGAATGTCTCCTGTAACATTAACTCTAAGATGTGAGGATACCCTTTGTTGTGATATTTAAGGCATAACTTCAGTGTGTGAAGTTAATAACTCACTTACTAGATAAACTGAAATAAGATGGCTTTTTGTGGGAGTGGATGGTGCTCCTGTTTCAGATCACTGCTTTGATACCTTGTGATTCTCCTATTTATCCTTGTTAGGGGGACAGAGTGATTCTTGGTGGGAACCATTACTTCAGATTCAATCACCCAATGGAGGTCAAGAATGGGCGTCGTGCCTCTTTGATGCCAGCAGAGGGAGCTGATGGGCTGAGGGACTTTGAATTTGCTAAAAATGAGCTAGTTGAAGCTCAGAAGCAGAGGTAACTGGATGTGTTCCGTGACCTTCCCTAATATCTGCTTTGAGCAAAAGTATTTGATCTGCAGTCATAGGCACTCTGGAAACTGCAGACCTAGGCAGATTGTTCTGTGTATTAACTTGTCTGGCAGCCTTGGAAAATGCCCCATGTGTTCTAGGGTTAAAGCATTTTGTGAGCAATTTGAGCACTTCCAGTTCTGTCTTAACGGCTTTGTGCTGAGGATACGCCATTTGCTGTATAATTAAGGGATGATGCTGGGCTTCATAGAACACTGCACGAGAATGATCATGTTGTTCTCCAATGGACTCTGCTAATTATGCTGGCATGTTAGTCTGGGTAGGGGGAATAAGGGAAATGTCCTGCAGTTGGTAGGGGGTGGGCAGGTGTGGCCAGGGGGAGGGGTAGCATAAAATAGCTAAATGACTACGCTACTCTAATCTGGCATCTTTCTCAAGCACTATAGACTTGCTTCAAAAATACAACCTGAAATAAGTAGTGTTCATTAGGGCTGGTTCTGCCTTGACTGTAGCTCCTAGACTGCCTCAGACAGTGCTACTTGCTCATGGCTACGTGTGGAGGGCAAAATCAATATTTCAACATGGCAATGTTGCATCAGACTCCATTAGAAACTCTCTGCTTGTCTGCTTGCACTTCCTCTTCCTCTATAGCAGGATTAGTGTAAATGTGGCATGCCTGCCCATGTCAGACTGAGTGTGTGGAAACTTGAATGCATGTGAGAGTCGGAAGAGATTCTGATCTCAAAGGGAGCATAGCTGACTGGGCCATCATGCTGTCAAGTACCTCTCTCGAACTCCATCCTTATTGAACCAGTAACTATCAGATTCCTGGGAATAGACAGGAACCCTGACTCCCTGCCGCACCCCCAATCCGAATAGACTGGTTTTGATCCTTCTGAAATGAGTGGCAAGAATGTTGGTTAGCCTGGAGGTATACCAGGCAGGGATGGGCTAGGACTCAACACATCTTTTCTCCCTGCATCTCTTCTAATTTGATTGTCAAACAACTTGTACTGAAACTGTTAACTTAGAGTTTTCCATTAGACTTTCTTCAGTTTCAAAATACTTCCAGTTTGTAGATATAAACCATAAAATAATTTTAAACTTCTAATGATGTATCCGTGTAAAATACTTAACAGTGACGCGGAAGGAGCCAGTAGAGGGAACGTAAAAGCATGCATTTCAGAGCATGTTCATGCCAAGTGGTGCTGCACCAAATACCACTGCATGGTGGGTTTTGTAGGGTGGTGGTTCTCTTCCCCCCCCTCCCCTCTTATTTTCACTGGATTTGACTAGATCCTAGGAGAATGGACTTCCATGTCCCTGGTGTTCTGAAGCAAACCTGCTGATCCCTCTGCAAAACTGGTGTCTTTCTGGGTTCCCTTTGCATGTAGCTCTGCTCGTGGGCAGAGTTTGGGGCCAGCTGTAACAGTTCATGGAAAGCCCCATTCCATAACTTGAGGAAGCAGTAAGGTAGGCCCAGACTGTGGCCACTTCTGCTTTCGCTCTTCTTCTGCTTCCAGAATTGAAATGGAGGTAGAGGAAGCCAGACTGCAGGCACAGAAGGAAATGATGGAAGAGCTTCAGATGGCCAAGGAGCTGGCTCAGCAGGAGCTATGGGCTCAAAGGCGACTTTATGAGGATCGCATCAAACAGCTGGTAAGTTTCTTAGAGTGCCTCCCCCATTTCAAAGCAACAGCAAGAAACCACCCCCCACTCTTCAGCCATTCAAACTGCGTCAATGAGAAACTGCCCATTATGTTAATGGTCCAGCTTGACGCTGATGTGTCTCAGGAATAGCCTTTACCTCCGCCTACATTTATCAAAGGGTAGGAGGTTCTGAATTAAATGTGCCTGATCGAAGCACCTCTGAACTCGAGGAAAATCTGTCTTGAGATTTCTGACCCACCTGAAATCCTGTAACAAGCGATTCTCTTCCACCCTCGCCTTATAGCAGGAAGTTAAAATTCCAACCTTCTGTTCGCTAGGTGGATTTGGGAAGGAAGCAAGGCAGTAATTCAGAAGCAGCCTTGCAGGATGTACAGTGTGTAGCCCATGCACCTACATGAGCGGCACCGCACTAGCCCGTGTGGTGGAGAGGAAATGTCCATTCCTGAGGCTTTGCTTTCAAGCTTCCAGGGGGTTGGCGTACTCACTGAGCCCCTGGCAGATATTTCCATGGGAGCTGGTAACTGTCCGGGTGGGGCAGAGGGGAGGGGAATGGCTTTAATTCGCACTTCTGCCTGCCTCAGGAAGACGAAATGAACAAGAAACTCCTGAGTACAAGGAAGGTGGCTGAAGAGCTACTTGTGCGCTTGCCTGCCCTCGCTTAGGCCAGGAAGTAAAAGGTGCTTCGTGCTGTGGTGCAGAAGAACAAGCTCTAAAGTAGTTTATAGAAGAGAGAATGTCAGTGTGTGACTGTCCTTGGAGGTGTCGCAGATTCTGCTCCTGCAGGGCCAATGGCTTTGCTTTAAACAAAAACTATGAACCCAACGTCACTAGTGCTTCCTTTCCCATACACGACTGTTGGCGGACTTGACTTTACAATGTCAGCAGGTGCAAGGGAATGAAATTGCAGTGAGAGAAAACTACATAACACGTCATCCTACTATTTTTTTTTTTCCCCCTCCTTCTCCTTTTATCATTCTCCTGCCTCATCCTCTCCATTAACAGTGATTCTTGCCTGGATACCCCTTTTGTCTCCTCTCACAGATCCCTCTACACCGTTCAAACTATCCCTTAGTTTGGAGCATCAAGACCTATTCCTAAAACCTCCCTTCTGCAGCACTGCCAGAAATAAATGTTGATAATTTAAATGGCTTTCAAAGCATTCAGTGTTTGGCTTAAGTCTACTCCTGTTGAACTCAGCAGTAATCCGATTTCATTGGGAATACAGTCTGGCAATGCTGAGCACTTCTGAATAGCCCACCCTAAAATTGTGCGCGTCACCAGTATGTACTAGATGCTAAATGTGGGCAACTCTGGATTCTGTCTCTAACTACATTTGTCCTTGGATTTCCCCTCCCGGGGGTGCTATCTCATCTTGTGCATCATTTAGATTATAAACTCTTGGGGCTTAGACTTGTCTGTGAGGAGTCTAGCACTCTTCTGCATCTGATGAATAAGAGCCATGTTCTTTAAATGGCTAACACGTGACTACAAGCATTAAGATGGAATGGCTGGTCTGGCACAAGAGCTGGGGATTAGTGTTTCAAGGAGTTATGGCCCCAGGGAAGAGTCTGGGGATGGAGAGCCCAGGTGTCCTTAGCTGGTAGTGATGTGCTGAAAGAATTGTGGCTCATGTCTCTTGAAGGCTCAGGATACCCAGCAAAAACGCAGCAAGTTCCTGGACCTCCTTGAGCAGGAAAAAGAGAAGCTGGCTCGGGAGATGGAGCTGCTACAGCAGACGCGTGCCGCCAAAGAACGGGAAAGGAAGATTGTGTCTGCTGAGAGTAAGTGGTTGGGTGTGTGGGTTTGGTTTTTTTAAATCCTCCGTAAACTAAACTTCAGGCTTGTCTTGTCTGGTAAACTTACTGGAATATTTCCATTTCTAGACCAAGCTCAGTGGACAGCCCTCCAGCTTTCCATAATGCTGCAAGAAGTCAATGTCATTAGCAAGAGCTTAAACAAGCACACGCTCTTCAGCAGGTAGCCCTGTTTGCTGGAGTTAAGTCTCAATCCCCCTAAAGAAATTTATAAAAGGCAGAGGGGTCTAAACCTCTCAAATGAAGCTAGGTGTGACCTTTCTGAATTCTGTTAGATGTTGGTCCTACAGCTACATAGTCCAATGTCAAGTGCAACTTGAATGTGCTTCTTTAAGGAACTCCAACTTGTTCAACTCAACCAGGGTGGATGGAACCCAGTACCCTTCACCACACCAGTCTTGTGGGGCACAAAATGGAAAAGGGTGTGTGGTAACTGTGGACAAATGTCTGAACCAGAATTATGAGAATCGGTTAACTATTGTCCTGAAACTTCCACTATGATTTTTATAATGGCTTAAGTGGGAGCAAACTTGGCTATTGGGGAAGTGGGTGGCTCAGAGAACATCACTAAGGCTGTTTTAGGAGAAAATAGCAGAGTAGTAATAGGGGTTTGGGCCAGGCTCCACATGCCAGCAGGGCCTGTCCTGCACTACTCTGGGTGGCTGGTGAATGTATTTGAGGGGTATGTCTTTAACAAGAGTTTGCATGTACTTGCTGTAAGCTTTCCTGGGAATTTAAGAATGCATCTAGTTACCATGGCATGTGGTGGAAAGTTCAGCTTGCTCATTGGGGAGAAACGTTAACACCTGCAACCTCTTCTTCTCCACCCGTCTAACTACAGTCACTGCTGGGGCTACTGGGCTTAGATTAACAGTAGGCCAATAGTCACACTTCCAAATGATAAAACAGTGCATGGTTTCCTAGGTATGACCTACCAGCTATGAATGGAGAACCCACAACTGTGTGCATCCGAGTCACCAACACAAAATTGGGAATCTGCACTCTGTGGAATCTAGAAAAATTTGAGGAGAGGCTTGTCTCAATGAGAGAAATGTATCAGGTACAGTCTCCTGCTTTAGCTGCTACTTCTGTGCTACTTGGGCAGGATAAGCCATTGAAGGAAGCCAGGTAACTTGAGGATTCTGAAAAAAAACTCACTTCAACTCCAGACTCTCTTGTGCCATGGCACAAGCAAGCATCGGGAAATGTGGCTTTGTGCTCTCATGGTCTGCAGCCATCCCACCCAGGGCAATAGAGACTGCAAAATGTTGTAACATGGCCAGCCTGAGATGTTAGTGTTGAAACTGAGTCTTCTGCAGATCTTCTGGGTCTGCATCCTTCCTACTCTTCAGTACTACTGCTAGTCTGTCCCCTAAGAGGGATGTAGAGCTGTTCGTGGAGACGGCAGACTAACTATCCCTTCTGCAGGACTGGCAAATCAAAAAGCCTCAGCATTGAGACCAAGCTAAATTTTACCTGGACTACTTTGTTTTGTTAATGAGGGAACTCCTGTTAAATTAGTAATGCTACTGTTGCTGGAGCTCTGCCCATGCACTGTGAGGAATCTCAGTGGACACTGTGACTGCTTGAATAAAAGGGGGAAATGGGCAGGGAGGAGAGGAAACTCTCAATGTTTCCCTACAATTATTGTTTAAACTTTGTCACTAAAAGTTGGTGCAGACACTTCACGCGATTGTCGCACCTGTGTAATGAGTGCTTCGATATCCAATCCCGGCTCTCGTAGGCACTCCCAAAGGTCCTAGGAGATGTAAAAGTGCCATGTCTGGCACATCTACCTTACAAGCTGCTGGAGATGCAATAAAAGGAGAGCAATTTTGTGGAGACTGAAAGCCCAGACTCAGATGAACAAGAATCCCCTTCTCTAAAAATGGCTGTCAAAGCCAAACGTTTTTCCTAAGCAGTGCTCCTGCAATAGCTGGTCTGAGCCCAGGAAAGCTGCTAAAAGCCACCAGAATGTGAGATTAAGGGGAAAATAATGTATGTTCTGATCCCAATAAATAAGGCAAAATTACCCCTCTGGCTAATAATGACATGAGGAAAACCAAGAGTTCAAACTAGTGTCATACCTTGGTGCACCTGGCTATGCTCAGGGTGGGGGCAGATCTACCCTGCTCATGTTCTCCCCCCTTGATGACCAAAGGCTGAAGCATCACTGGTCTCCCCAGGTTCGTGTCTAGTGCTTCAACAGGTCTGGCCTCCATTTTCCCCCTTATTTCCTAATGTGACTATTTTGCAGAGGAAAATGCTACCTATTGGCAAGTGCTTACCCTGCAGAACAGAGGGCACATCTTCCAGTATTTTTTGTTCATTCAAAGTTGTTTCTCTCTCTCTCTCTCTCTCTCTCCAATTTTAGGTGTATTTTATTGAGGTTTCAAATGTATTAAATGCTTCCCATCTCCTCCTCAGGGATCCTATGATGGCAACGGAGATAGCCTCTTTTATGATCTGACTGGTACCTGGGAAGCAGTTGTGAAACCTCCATCACCTAGCAGGTACAGGCAGACAGGAGGAGTCCCACAGCATTAGTGCTTTAGGCCTGTAGTGAGACCTGCCCAGGTTTACTGTCTCTATGAAACAAAGATGAAAGTGGCACATCAAATTCTGTCTGAATGTTGTGGCTGCTCTAGTTACAAGTAATGCAGGGTGAGTGAAATTGAAAAGATAAATTAAAGACGCATTCTTTTCCTATTTAGTTCACTTTGGCATTTGACAGCACTCGTGTGTAGCCAATTTCACTCTTCCCCTGGGTTGCTGGCTACTTTTTTCCCCTTGTTGAAAAGACTCTTGTGAACATCAGCAGGGGAGCAGGAAAACACTTAATGTATAAGATTTCTTTTGAAGTTCAAGACTGGGTATTTAAAAAAGACTCTAACAGTTAGTCGCTAACTCCCAGTACTGCTGGAATGAATCTACTTGCTACTGGCCAAAACAATAGAAATGGGCCCGATCAGCAGTGTTTCTCTACACGGTTAATATTCCAATCGCAGATGCCTCCCCTGTGCCAGTAACTGGATTCTGGTCTTCACCATTAATGCACCTTTTACTCTTGCACGTGCAGTAGTTCAGCTGGCTTGGCAGGCTTCGCCTCCTGGTTCTCGTTCGCTAACCGCACCGGTGGGCGAGGCCTATTCGACCTTCGACCAAGTGGCCCAAAGGACAGGAGCAGAAGCTGTCTGATATCTTGGTGATGAGAATGGTCTGCTCCAGTCCAGCTTTCTCTTGCCTTCTCCCCTTCAGTGGGCACAAGGGCCCCTCTCATTTCCCAACGAAGGCTAACAGAGCCACTTAGGGTTCTGGATATTGCATCCCGGGCTTTGCTTACCTAATGTCCATTGTCTGCCTTGACTGTGGCTGGGAGCTGAAGGGGAGGCATGGCCAGCTGTCACTGACTCCGCCCTGGAGTCCTGTGCTGGTTCAGGCTTCCCAAAATGTACCACACTCCTCTCTCTCTGTCCCAGGAAGCTGACCAGTCCTTGAACCGTGAAACTGCTCACAGTGACAGAACCATCTGGCACATTGGGACTGGTTGGTTGAAGCCCAACACTTTGGTTTAAAAAACTATCTGACTGTGTCCCTTTAAGATGGCACTCACTATGGGGGGGTTGTTTGCATCCCTGCCTGTAACCAGTGCTTGATGGCAAGCAAATGTCTGCCTTGCACAAATAGCAACCAACTCTAGCTACTTCATTTGCCGCCGTTAGAATTAATAGGTGTGTATCCTCCTGCAGGTGGGTTTCCCACAACGCCTTAGGGAATGGCTAGACAGTCCATGGCAGGAACTCCTCGCTGTTCCAGGACAGTCACAAGATGCTGAGCTGCCTCCAGACATTGGGCGAGAGGGAACCACTGGTGTCAGCTTTTCAAACCGATCAAGACCTATGGCTCTGATAGCACTTCATAGCATGGTGATTAGGACAAAAGCTAGAATTTCATAGCTGACCCAAATGGAAGAGCTGGGATTTTCTGAACCCTTTTGTTGGGGGGGGGGGTTCTACTCTACACCTAGGTGTGATCCAGTGCATCAGAGGGAACTCTGACTGTCTAGATAATCTGGACACTGCCTGCTGTTGGGAACCTGGTCAGCCTCTGTTATACATCCTTACAAGCCAGAAGGAATGGTCTGCACAGTCCACTGTTCCTGGGGTAGTAAGGAAGATGTAGCAAATGTGGCCCCATCCATGTGGGGCTGGAATCAAGGACCATACGTAAACTCGGCTGCAGCTAAACCAACTTTTAGCATAGCATTGCCTGGGTCAAACTCTGTTGGAAACATTATTCCGAAAACCAACAACTGAAGGACATGGCTGAGATCTGTGCTGACCAGCCCTCAGTCACCACAGTGCCCCTTGGACAACTACCTCGGGGCTAGTGGACACTGTGCTTGCAGAATCCAGCTTAAAGGGGCTTGAAATCCTGTTGAAGTGCAGGGAGTGCTCAGCTTTGGGCTCTTGAGGCCTGTCTAATCCTTGCACTGGCTAGCCCTGGACCAGCAATGGGCTTAGTGAGAACCATGATATCCAGCTTTAAACCACCTTTCCCAACTCTGTTCAACAGCCAGTCTGGATGTGATGTGGGTGACTGGCTAAGCCAGCCAAATCCTTTTAGGAGAAACTGGTGGGGGAAGAGAAAAGGGATAGGGTGTGTGGGAGGGACTTGTCTGCATGGAGTGAAGGTGGAGGAAGGAGGGGTGTCCGGGAATAGAACCAAATGGCCCCTCTGAGTGCTGGGTGGATGGTAGACAGGAATAGTCAGTGATGTGAGAGTCACTGAATAAGAAGAATAATGGCTCCGGCTCCTATTTTTTTCTACTAAAAGTTCCTAGGTTACTCTGATTTGTTATAGACGATAGCACTAAATAGGAGCCTTGCCCAGACTCCCTCGAAAGGCTCTGTAATATCAGCAGCTGGTGTCCTACTGCGCAGGGACACAATTGAGTCTGTTCCTGCAGACAATATGCCTGTCACTGGAAAATATAAAACTGGCAATTAATGGAAGAGGCTCTGTGTTGAGCTTTCAGTCTGGACAATACGAAGAGTCTGGAAGAGCAAGATTAAGCCTGGCATGTCTACAGGAGCTTGTTAAACAGTCTCAGCAAGGTTTGTTTTAGGCATTCAGAAAAAAAAATGGTCAAAGTTGACTCTTCAAATGAGCCTAGGACACAGGCTAGCATTGGAATAGAACCAGCAACACTGAATCTGCACCTGGGAAAGGAAGGAATGTCTCCTCAACTGAGCAGTCAGCTGGGTGCAATGTGGCTCATCCAAAATATACATCAAATAGGATTTGTATCAAATGTAACTTTGGTTATAGTTCCTCCAACTACTGCCCTCAGTCAGTGTCTAAATACAACCTGCAGCGAGACTTAAATGTATAAAAATCTTTCTACGGTGCTCTGAACGCATCAAGGGGATGGGGGGGAACACTATTCAGCATTTAAAGTCTCTGTGTGAGTTTAGTTACAAAACACAACACATTTACTAATGTGAAGGTCTGGGAACTAGACACGATATGCAGATAGCCCATGGAATTAACATTTGCACAATTCTGTTTAAAATGTGCTGCCCCAGTGCTCTAAATGGATGGCTGAACTTCAAAGTGAACCAGCACATAAACCCTCCTGCACTCCAACCACCCCCCCCCCTTCTCCTGCAAGCACCGAATTTCCCGTGACCCAGTTCTGGGCACTCAGCTCACCCTGACTCCTAGAAAGAACTTCACAGAACAAATAGAGCTCGCAGCTTGACTTGAACGTTAACAAATGTCTCTCCCTGGCGAACCAAGTGGGGGGTGGGGGGGCAACTTCCCCAGGTGTCTCACCCTTCCTGACCTCTACAGTGCAGTGCAGTTCGCTTGAGCAGCCTGTCTGAGCTCCACTGCCATGGGCTTACAGCATAAAGGAAGGTCTCTGAGCTACTTGGTAACTCAAAGAATTTTAAGACTTTGTAGACTCAAGCTAATGCACCTGGCACTGGGCCCAGTTACCTTCTGGGTTTAAGTCACAAGCCTGAAGTTCTCAGGTAAGAAATCTAAAAACCTTTTCTCTGCTCTTTGTGCTGCCAAAGAATGGGGCTTAAATTCTTTGGAGCCAAGTCCAGTTTCCCATCTTTCTGCAAGTGGTGCAGAATAGCTCCTAATGGCCCTCCTAGGAAACAAAACGGTAAGGAAGGGCTGGGGAGAAGCATATGTGAATCTATCTTCATGCTGCTTAAAGCCCCATAGGCCAGGGGGTGGCCCCCTGAGCCACTGGGTGTAATACCTCTTTTCGATGTAATGGGATCAGCATCCCATCTATGCTTTAACCCTTGTGGAGTGGATCTCTTTCTTTGCAGGGGGGGACCCCCACAAGGATGCAGGCAGCTTGGCCAGCTAATCTCAAATTCCTTGTTTTCTGTCAGGGGCAGGAGTCCTCTCAGCCGTCAGACATCAGGAAAGCTACTGGGGAAAGGTAAGTAGGCTTGTTATACACCACTGGCTACCTCTTCTGTGCTAATGCTGCTTAAAATCAATAACCCAGCAGTACTAGATGTAATGATGAACTAGCAGGGTCTGGTTCTGTTTTTTGCGCTTATCAAAATAGGGTTAAAAAAAATTAGGGCAATCAGATCAAACTGCTCCTTATTCCTTCTCCAACAGAAGGAAAAGATTTGGTTCCTATTAATGAAAATGGCGCTGGGCAGTAACTGCACAAGTAACCCATGCTTCCCACTGGCTACACATGGAGCCTGTCACCCACTTTGGAGTCTGAAGTAGGGGGTGATTATTTTCAGACGTTGGCTGAAAGAACTATCTTGGCTAGGTGAGGCGTGCTGCTCTATTTTCCCCCCCTACCCCAGACTGAGTCATTCTGAAGTTAGGATACTAAACTTAAAAAATAGAGAGAAATGCCAGCTATAGTTCCTATATGTTTCTGGGAGCGCCCAGACCAATGGGGGTGGGGGGGGGGGCGGATCTGTCACTGCCTGCCGTGTAACTTTGGGTGTCTTCATGCTACGGTTCAGTGCTCTGACACCAGTAGCCAGCTGACATAAGGTCCCTCCCTGGCTTCCATTAGCCTAGTTACTACTTTCAGGGTGACCTCAAAATCCCTTCTGGTCATGAGGGCCCCCCAAATCTGTCTCCTCAAGTTCTTGGATATCACTCAGACTTCCCCTCTGGTTTGTCACCCCAAAAGTGGGAAACCTGCCCTCAATTGTCAGTTCACTGGTGCAAACCCTCCACGCAGCTTGTACAACAGACCTGCTTGAGGTAAAAACAGTTTATTTAATAGAAAAATCATAGCTTCAAAGATGAAATAGTGAGGGAAAGCAAACACAAGTTACACAGAAAATAAATATAAAGGCATAACGCCTGAGTTTGCACTCTTCTGTTGGCTAAATTCAATTTCCTACTGCCCCTGACCAGCTTCCCAGCATGCCCTCAGCCCTATACTTTTATACACAACAACATTGACAATCAGTTGATTCAATTGCTTATTTGGGGTGGGGGAGGTTCAAACCCTTCAGTTCTCTCCTTGGGGTGACTTTTTTTCAGTCCCCCTCAACGAAGAACATGTCTGTTAGACTGCTCTCCAGGTTTCGTCCAGCTACCTAGTGCATGTACAAAACAGCATGTTGAGGGTTTTTTCCTCTTTTGCCTAACGCCCCAGTGCCTCTGGACGCTCCCGTTCAAAATGCCAGCTGTGCTGCTGTCTGCAAAATGCTGATCGATTCAGCAATGGAGGCTCTTGGAAAGGAGGAGGAATCTGGCAGCCTCCTCTTAAAGATGCTGCTGGATCTGAAAGCAGTACTAGACTCCAGTGCAGCCATTGCTCAAGCCTGCGAACAGTGTGTCTACAACACTGCTATGGGTAAGTGCTGGCTGGGTCATGTTTACACCAGCAGCTGGATGGTGTCTGCCTGGTCACTCCAGAACCCCTCCCAGGCTTTTCTCACCCTTTAACATAGGGATCCCCCTTCCTTCTTTTCCACCCTTTCCAGTGTCTGATGATCGCAGCATCCAGCCCCACTGCATCAAGGTTTCCTCCGCAATAGATCAGCTAGCAATCTGTGTCAGGCTTTTGGAGACCTGTGTTCCTGGATCTGGTCCTCTGAAGGACCATCTAGAGGCTGAAGTGAAGAAGCTTAGTGGGAATGTTGCCTTCCTGCTGAACGTAAGTAGCTGTCCCTTTGAACTCCTGTGAAAGGCCATTCCATTGCCTGACCATGGTGATGGACTTTCCTAACCCGTGTAATGAGGAGGAGAAGCTGGTGAACGGGCAGCAGCTGTTGCATGAGAAGTCCTCTTGCATTATGTTTAACTGAACCACTTGCTTCACAGGATGTGGGGCCTCAAATACCAGCAAGGTGACTGCAGAAACTCTTAATGTTGCCATCACTACTTGCTTAATAACTTTGTCCTGTCCTTTTGGTAGTTGGGAGCTTGGCTCCCATGGGAGGATAGACTTAAGTGGTGGTGACCCTGGATTCTGTACATCTCTGCTGGACCTGTTCACCTCCCTAGCTCTTGCCATCCATTGGAGGCAGGAGCCTGTGACAGAGCCTGTACTATGGTGCAGAGAACCAGGCAGGAAGTCCTGAACTTCTGCATTCTGAATTCTCAGCCTGAGGATTGTACAGGGGAAGGCTGGAGAGGTGCCAGGACACCTGACAACTTCAGACCTACTCAGTCCAGCCTCCCTTCTGGGAGCTCTTAATGCTGCTCCTGATCTGACCAGAGAGGCATCTCTCTCTGATTCCTTGTATCCCCCTCCTCCTTGCCAGGAGCTGAGTCAAAGCACACAGCCTCCGTAGTGCCTGATTTGACTGGAACCAGGTCCACAGAATCCTGGACCTGTGCAGAGCGCAGAGAACCAGGCTATAGGGGTGGCCCTGACTCAGAGTTGCTGATCTGCTGATTAGTCCTTTTCTGGCTTGTTACTTAAGGCTATAATGTGCCTCAATCCTTGCTCCAGTTGTCCTCAGGGGTGAGGCATCGCCTATGTGTGCGTTGTGCTGCTAAGAAATAATCTGTCTAATGAGAGCTGAAATGGGGGATGGGCGAGAATATCAGAACTGTCCCCACTCTATCTGGCAACACAAGCAGCCTGCAAGAATGGCTCTGCCTAGAAAATGCATGTAAACCTGAGGCTCAACTGATCTAGTGTCTGTCTGTAAAAGCCTCGCTGCGCTAAGCATGCACTGTAAAGATGATGCTTGTAATGAAATCTAGAGAGAGTCAACTTGAACATGTGCTGCTGGCCGCCTTGCCTCCCTTCTGCAGGGCTGTGAATGTGAAATTACATCCATGATCCTGGAATCCAAGGAGCAAATTGAGCAGTCAGTGATCACTGTTGCTAGCTGGTTTGGCCGGCTAATGGTTGCTGTGGGGCCAGAAGCCAATCTTGAACGAACTGAGGTGAGGCTGAACCTTTGCCGGGGGGAGGTGGGGATGACTGTCCAGTTGTCAATCAAAACGCTGCTTCCACAGATGCTGACGCTGCTCCCTGTCTGTGAGAGGCTGGTTGATGAGAGCCCCATCCAGGGCTGATAGTTCAGAGCCTCCTATGCTCTCTAATTGCTCCCTGGGATTGTGGGAACCTCCTTGGGAGCTGGGCATTCTACTGCTTGACAAACAGTTCGCTACACTACCAAAAAAAAAAGCTGTCCAAGTCCAAATATTTGCCAAACACTCTTTGAATACTGATGAACTCTCATCTTCGAAAGCTTCTCTGCCACACATGCCTACTCAGACCGGGGGTTCAGCTGGGATAGAAACCAGGCCTGGTGTACCTTCTAGCTGGCTGGAGCTGAACTCTGCAGTAAGCTCCCCGGTTTCTGTGGCAAAGTGGAATCTCTGCAATGGATTGATCTCACAAGTGACGGTGATGGGCTTTTTTTAATAGAATTAAATGCCCAGGTTAACAATACTATGAGTAGCCCAGTATTCCTGCTCATAGCAAGATCTGAAATCCAGCTTATGCTGTACCCAAAATGCTCAATTTTTCAGTGTGCTGGTGACGTTAATGGGCAGATTGTCAATGCATATCTGCATTGTAAGAGTTGTGTTGATGGCAGCTCTGGAGGCTTTGACTGCTGAGTGGGGCCTGGTGGGGGGCAGGAATGGCTGAGAATTTTGGTCCTGAGGAGTTGATCTGTCTCCTCTTGTGGCTTGCAATGGGGATGGGAGGGAAGTGACTGAGCTTGAGGGAAATGTAGGCTTCAATTCCTATTCTTGCATCCTGGCAACCAGCCACCCCAACAGCCCCTGCCCCAGTATCCATCAACGGATTCCACAGCAGTGAATAAATCCAGCTCTGAGTTGTCCCTCCCAGAATGCTTTGTGAAATAGGCAATGCTCACAGTCCGATGACATTTCACTAGGATGGAATGTTTGTGGTTTCAGTTCCTCCCAACCAATGTGACTGAGGCAGTCACTGGAGGGGCAGAGAGCTATATTGGTATGCAGATTGATAAGAACACAGAGGAAGTCCTGGACCTGCAGCACCAGAACTTGTCTTCAGGAAAGCAGGTAATGTAACTTTCCAGGTGTGGAGGCTATTGTAGAATAGCTGCTGCGGCAATAAAGCTGGTGAGCAAAGTGCTCTGTTGTCGGGGTGTGTTGGAAGGGTTGCAGTTTTAACCGCAGTAATTGCGAATGCCCTCTAAGGGAAGACTTGGTAGACACTCTCGTTATCTGTGCAAAGCTTTCAAACAAAACTTGAGGGGAAACGCAGTGGAGGTCAGCCAGGCGCAGTAGGAGGCGGGGCAAAAACAAATACTGCAGTGGAATAACACCCCCTACTGGGTTGGGGGAAACTAACTTTACGAGGCAGTGAGCTGCAAAGTGACCTAATGCAACAAAGCAAGGGAGTGTGTTCACCTCTGCATCTCATTTACAAACACTGCTTCCTACTTGATCTGGCAAATATTTGCTGAGTGTGTTGAGCATACAGATGTCACTGCCCTGTAAATGAGAAGCTCCGCTCTGAAGCGGTGTAAAGATTTGCAAGCTGTGGTGATGGTGTGCGATCAAGAACTCTTGCTATAATATGGTATAATTCCTCCGAAAACTAATATCGGCTTTTTAAATTGATTCCATGTAATCCGATGTTTAGCTGGCTTGAAAATACTTAAATAGAAGCAAACCCAAGGTTGGTTACTCCCCCAGAGTCCCCAGCACAGCTTGCTCCATCATTCCACCATTAACTGCAAACCGTCAGGTGTCACACAACATTTTGAGTCATCAGGCTGTGTCTGTATCACAGCTGACTGTGTAAGTAGGAATAAGACCATTGGGAGACAGTGGGTGCCTTAGAATGCCTCAGAATGCCTCCTGAACTTATAACTGCCTCATGAGAGAAGATGTACTGATGGCTTGACTACTGTTTACACGTAGGTTCATCATTTGTGTAGACACTCATCCCTCTTCTCAGGTGTCCCTGAATGGCTGGCCGGGATTCTGCTGCTCCCTGCATGGGAAATGGACTGCAGTGTTCCATTTTAATTGGGGAGAGGGGAATTCACGTGCAGAGTTGGCTTACAAGGTGGTGGATAAGGGCACAGTTCTGGGACCATCCAATGCTTACTGTGGCAGAGAGTCTGACCCTGCACTGACTGGTGCTCTAGTTTAAGGCAAACCTACAGGACGCACCAATCAGTGCAGTCTCCCCTTGCTGACTTTGCTCTTGGTTATCTGGGGATAGAGGAATCTGCTCACGTTTATTCTCTCCTCCCCCTGCCCCCATGAAGTGGGGAGATAGAGGTCTCAAATCCTACAGCCTGCCCTGATATTGCTCCCCATGTTCTCTTCACCAGTCGGTCTGTCTCTACAGCAGGGTGTCCAGCGTACCAGACTAAGACCTTGACTCTGAGCCAGTGCCCACCATCTCCCATACAGCGGTGCATGCTTTCACTCTCAATGATGCCTACTGCTTGGTGCCCCAAGAGACACTTCCTGTGCTTGCTTATCTTTTCTCCTTTTTAGCTGGCAGAAGAAGTCAGAAGACAGCTCCTCTCAGTTGGAAGCTCTCTGCAGTGTTTTATGGAGAAATGCAAAATATTCTGGGTGAGTGTATGTGGGAAGGGCAGGGGCTGTGCAGTTCTTGGTATAATCTCCATCGGTTGGGCATGGTAAAAGAAGGGTTGTTCACTGAAGTCCCATGGTAACTTCTCTGGCTGAGAACTCTTGTGGCACTGACACTTGTCTAGCTTGCCAGACTGACATTCAGACAAGGTGTTTTATAAAGTACCTCTTTTGTTGTGTCCAAGGCACTCTGTGGAGTTGCTGCTTTGTTGAGGAGCCTGCCTCATGGGAAGACATACGCCTGCTTCACTAACTTACACTCCAAGTGATTGCTCCTCCCCAGCCTCTGCGGAGATGCCTCTTGGAATATAAGCAAGAATAGCCCAGAATTCAGGGAAATTGCTAAATAGCAGGGAAGGGGTGAGAACAGGTTTCTAGTCTAGCTAATAAGTCTTTTTTTTTATTTTTTTACTTAGAGGGAATTTGAATCTCTCAAAAAACAGAAGTCAGAAAAACCTCCAAGTCTGAGTTTCCAAGAGCATCTTTCTTGTTATAAAACTTTAAGCTGTGACTTGAATGCTCTCCAGGTGGCTTGGAAACAGGCCTCTACAATTGCTTTGCAGTGTCTGAAAGGTAATGCATATTTACTCATCTTACTCTTGTCTGGTCTGTTTGGAGATGGTCTTCAAATTGCTGGGTGGTCGTGCCTGCAGTTGTAACTGTATGCTTCAGGCAAATGCAGCTTCTGAACATAAGTAATTGGATCTTTCTTTGATCCTCACTAGGACCAGCTACTGTTTAAAATATTTAGAGTGAAACATGTTGGCACACAACTCTGAAAGATTTTCAGCCCAAGAGTTAACTGATTCCACAGCTAAACTGTCTTCAAAGAGCCAAGTGTGTTCAGGAAACCTTGCGTGTTGTTCTGTTACACATCTTTGTTTTGGTTCTTTAAACTGCACCACTGTAAATTCATGTAGGTGGGTGGAGGGTAGTACTCATCGAGGACTGCTTTTTCCCCCTCTTTCCCCATCTGTAAAAGGCGGGTACTATATCCATATCTCATGAGGGGGTTGAAATATGGATATAGTTTCATATTATAACCAGCACAACTCAGGCCAGCACAAAGTCAGGACACCTGCCTCTCAATGCTGGCTGTACCAGTGTCTAGCACTCTGCTTTTAGGAAAATTTGTTTAACCTCATTTTACACCTGGGTATATAGGGAACACTTACCTCCTGAGTTGGGTGTTAGAACTATTTAATGGTTTTGCAAAGTTCTCTAGCTAGTGAAGTGCTGTGGAAGTCCTAATGGCCTCATTGTAAGTAGGAAAGCACACTGTTAAATACTTGATGAAAGATGCAATCTGAACTTTTTTTGGTTTTGGCTCTGACCACCTCCCCTGCTCCTCACAGCGGACCAGGACCCAGACCTAGCAAAGCTGAAGCAAGCCACAGAGACCTTCTCCAAAACTGCTGTGCTGCTTGCCAAGACTTTTGATGTTTTGTGCAGCGCTGCTCATGCCAAATCTCCTCATCAGTCAGTTTACCAACTGGCAGTGGTGACTAAGCAGACCGAAGCAGCTGCCTCCCAGATCCATTCTTCTGCTAGAGATTTATTGCAACTAGCGCAGAGACTGGGGTCTGATAATTGCCTTCGTTCGGGGCTGGAGGCCCTGAAGAACAAAAGGCAGTTGCCCATGAATCCAGGGCCTGACTCAAGCATTCACTTACGGGGGAGGAGTGGGAACTATGTGCGTGTTGCTGTAGCAAAGCTGAATCAAGCATTAATCAAAAGAGAACCTCTCCCTTGAAGCTAAGAATGCTGGGGCACTGTGGAGGTGGCCCAAATACTCTAGTCTTAAAATCCTGCCTCCAGGTTCCCTGCTCCAGGGACCGTTGTGGGAATGTGGCTTTGAAAATCACAACAGCACTTCATATGTTGTCCTACCTGGGAACCTTTATAAGCCTTGTTCTGATCTGTAAGGCCCTAGGCATTCAATATCTGTTCTACTCATTTGATTACAGAGTGGTGAAACGCTAATAGTTATAACTGAAATTAAATAACGTGTGTATTTTGGGAGCACACTCACAGCCCAGCTTTAATTTTTTTTAAAAAAAGTGTTTACATTCAGGCATGTAATTACCTTAATGATCTCCCCTCTTTCATGGGTGTCTGTGGTGGCATAAACTGCTTGTAAGGTATTAGGTAGAGAGGCCTGAATATGTTGATGTACATTAGCAACACTACTTGTATCTCTCTCTCCTTTTTGTTTCTTGTTAAAAAGAATTTAATTAGTTTTGTTAGAGCATAGTTTGTTTGGCCAAATCATGTCCCTCTACTGTTGCTGTCCAAAAGGTTTCAAATTGACTTGTCCGTGCTTCCCAAACGTTTAATACTAAAAAGCCGCTGCTTTGTATTCTGCTCTAATGTAAAATAAACAGATTTGGAGAAACTCCCCTGGGCTGTGACGGCTGCGTTTAGTTTGCTCCTGTGGTGCTGGGTGTGGGGTGAAAACACTGGAGGCCTGGAAGTCTTTAGTAGGATGTAGAAGGGCAAAGTGGGTTAGACAGGTGGGTGCCACAGGGTGGGATGTACTATTGGGCCCAGCCTTGTGGGGAGGTACAGGCCTCTCTAGGCTAGTTTTGGAGAAGCATTGATCCCTGTTTCTCAACCTCTCTGCTACCAGAAGGCTTGGTGCCTTCCTAAATTCTCAGGGAGCACTGAGGGCCTGATGCTGGTCTACAGATCGGTCCTTGAGAAACACTGACCCTCTCCCTTACCACCACCCCAGCAGCTAGCCCCCAGGCCCTGGGCTGAGGTGGAAGGCTAGCAGCCCCCTCCTAGCCAGCTGTCCTTGGGGCCCACTCCTGCTGCAGGCAGGAGCTGGCTGGGGCCAGCCCCCCGTGCCTTGGAGCCAGCCCCCCGTGCCTTGGAGCCAGCCCCCCGTGCCTGGGGCCCACTCCTGCTGTTGCTCCTTCCTCCAGCAGCTGGGGTCCAGCCGGGGGCTCCAAGGAGGTAAGAGGGGAGTGACCAGCCCGAGGAGGGGCGCGGAGCTGGAGCTGGCAGCCGGGGGAGCGGTCAGGTTACTCGCCTGGGCTGGAGCAGGGGCCAGCGGCCCCCTCCCCCGACGGCAGCTCGCCAAGGGGCCGAGTGGGGCGGTGGTTACGCACCCGGCTGCGATTTGCATGTGAATGGCCCGTCCGGAGCCGCCTCTGCCGCGGGCTCGGGGCCGGCGCGTCCCCTCCAGCCCAGGCCATGCGGACAGCAGCGCCCCGCGCCCCGGGGCCGGCGTGAGCCCGGCGCCGTCGGACGGTAGGAGCCGGGCGCGGGGCGCTGCCGGGGCCGGGCGGTGGCGGTGGAGGTGGGCGCGCAGGGAGGCGGCAGCTTTCCGGGGACGGGACCGGCGCGCTGGAGCCGCTGCCCGGGTCCGAGCCGGGCGGGCTGGGCTGAGCTGAAAGCCCCGCCGGGGTGAGCCGCCTGCGGCCCCTGGGGCAGGTTCCCAGCCCGGGGACACCAGCTCATCTGCAGATCGGCCCCGTCTCCCATTAGGCTGCGCACAAAGCGCCCGCGAAGTGCGGACGGGCTAGAAGTTCATCAGTGGCCGGGTTATCCCGCTCTGTGCGCCGCAGGCTGACCGGCAGGTCCAGCGTTTATAGTCCAGTTGACTTAACGAGCTGGTCAAATGAGAGAGCAAATTTTCGGTCATTGTGGCTGTGACCCAGCGGTATGTTGGGCTGATGGGGAAAGCAAGACGGTTTGTGGTGAGGTGGAACTTGGGGGAACGCGAGACCAATCCGACTCCTGAAATGGGGGCAGTGGTGTGGAGCCGGGTACCCCCGGAGTTGTCTGGCCGGTTATTTGATGCGGTTGAGGAGCTGGTTGCCCTGGGCTGTGTCTTTGAGGAGTTGGGGTTTTTTTTTGGGGGGGGGGGTGGATTTACAAAACCAGTCACAACAATTGTGGGTTTTACCCACTCAAATACAACGTTAAATGATTAAACTCTTCAGAATAACACGCCACCAAGTAGCACCCGGGGAAGATTATCCATCTGCTTCCTGCCACAAAGGACCGGTGCTGCTTTTTAAAATCAAACCCTTTTAAGTGCGTTGCTGCTTATTTTTGCGTCTGGTGCGAAGTCCAGTTTCAACAGACTAATATCTCTTCAGCATCGGCCAGTTTCTCTCAAAACAAGATGAGTTTGATTTGAGTAAACGATTTTTAAAACGTTGCAAGTGGATGTGTAATATCCACATGGGCAGTGGGACAGGAGGCCTGTGCAGGCAAAACTTCCCCCAACTTTTATAACAGTCATTCAGCCCATTGCCTTCATTCTCAGGTCTGCATTGGCTCCAGTCCCGTCAGAGACCTGCTGGGAGTTAGGTGGTCTCAGCATAACCACCAGCTGACAGTCCAGCTGCTCAGTGCTTTGTCTCTTGTTTGTGTCGCTTGGGTGCGTGGCTGGCTCCTTGTGGGGAGAGGAGGTTATGAAAGTTCTCTCTGGAGTGAGAATTAACAGATTCATCCTGCGGGTCTCGGATATTGTGTTTATACAACATCAGCCTTCCAGCTGCTGAACCTGCACACAACACCCCTCCCGTGGAAGCAATTCCCTTCCCCCAACCTTGCACCCCAGAATCATTCTGCCCCCAGACCTCTCTCAGCCAGAATCACCCACCAGACAGGTATGGATTGTACATAATTTACAGTGAAATGAAGAAATCCTGACGCAAGAAGAGAGTAAGTGTGTGACCGGTGTCAGTGCGGTTTAGGTCTGAAAGAATTACTATTGCATGAAGGGGATAGAATAATTGGTTCTTAGTTACAGTGTTGGGGGAAGAATAGATTATTTAAACCTCTAGGCCCCCGAAGGGTTGATGGTGGAAAATACCAGGTATCTTGCTGGTTTGGGTTTGGAGCATGAAGTCTTCCTTTAACAGCCACATTTTATTATAGGAAGGGAGTTTAGTCTGGAGGCTAAAGCACAGCACTAGGCAACAGAAGGTCTGGGTTTCATTCCTGGCTCTGCCCCGACTGTCTACCTAGGGGGTTTATTATCCACGCCACCCATCGCTGTAGCATAAATTCCGTAGAAACGGGGCGGTCACTAGCAGACTAAATGGAGTCTGTGCTAGGGCATTTGTTGTTTATTTGTGGGGCAGGAGGGGTTTGGGAATAGACGGGGTGTTCATTCCTTATGCTAGAAAGGTTTTCTCAAGGAGGAAGGCTTTGGAATGTTTCCTAGAGATGACCAGACTCTCTGGATTGGCCTGATTTCCTCTGGAAGATTGTTCTGCTGCTGGATCCCTTCGACCAAGAACACTTTATCCCCAGTTCTCACATGCTGCGTCCTGGGCTTTAGGATATGCACAGTCCCAGGAGCACAGCTGCCCTGTTCTTCATAGATTGAAAATGGTCTTAGAAGTAAGTGTGGCGTGATCCACCCTGGGTTCTGACTCTTCACCTCCTGCTTTACACCTGGGGAAGCCAACACCTACCTAAGGGATGTGCTGGGAGGTTCAATCCATTGCCGATAAAAGGCCTTGTGACGCTAGGGTGAAAGGCACTAGAGAAGGTAAAATAATATTATTGTACTTTCCCTTCCAATTGAAAAACGATCTTCTTGTCCGTCAGATTTTTAAATGTTCAGATCTGTCTTTGTCTGTAGGGTGACCAGATGTCCCAATTTTATAGGGACAGTCCCGATTTTGGGGTCTTTTTCTTATATAGGCTCCTATTACCCCCCCACCCCCTGTCCTGATTTTTCACATTTGCTGTCTGGTCACCCTACTTTGTCTGTGATACAAGTTAATATAAAACTAAAGCAAAGCATCGCTGTCCTAATGTGCAATCGACATCTCTTAGCTTTCCCTTGTATTCATTTGCTTTGCCACAGGGGGCTGGTGATATTTGCAAGGCGTGTGGACATAATGCTTATTATAGTCAGTCATCCCATTGCTACATGGTCATCTTCTCTAGTTCTTTCTTCTGTGCAAGTCTGGATTAACTTTTTGTGGGCCTGGCGCCAAACATATTTGTGCCCCTCCCTCCCCAGGGAATGAAGGGGTCAGGGGCAAGAGCACTGGGGGCAGGGTGGATTTTATTTAAATCACGAGTCAGGAAGACCCGATTTAATCATGGTTTTCTCCATAAAAGTGCATTCTTGTTGGTTGTTATAACCTGAATACATATTCTTCACAACTCAGAGATAGATGTAAGTTTTATTTTTTAGAAGGTACACACTATACATTTTTAAACAGTGATTTATTTTGAAAACTTTTCAGATGAGTTTTACAGCTATATCAGAAAATGAATGATTGTTTGGTAATTTCATTTACCAAAGATAATTGAAGCAGTTCACCTCCCAATGACTTCATAAATATCTATCTCCAATTCAACAGGTTAATCATTAATATTTGGAGGATTTTCTTGCCAGGCTGTATTAGGAGGAGACCATCACCAGAAAGACATTTTAAATTGTTTTATTTAACTAAAACAACAATGTTAAGTATTCTGGATTTTTTTCTTCAATAGCAAACATAATATTTTAACAAAAAAGCATATGTCCCTCGCTTCTCACATCTATCTCCAGACTTCTTCTCCTTGTCCAGATCTATTCCGCCCCCAACAATCTTCTATTCATTGAACTTTTTGAAACTTTGCACTTTTAGAGAGAGGTAAGGGATTGACTCTGTGTACACAAATTTGCAGAGGGACAATAGAGTTGGTCTGTTATTTCTCACCTCTATATATTTATTTATTTTAAAACATTTTTGCTGTTAACAAGCATGTTACCTCTGGGGAGACAAATCAACAGTTTGAGAACTGCAAAACTAAGCATCTCTGATGGTATCTTCTAGACTGAGCACTGAGTCCCATTGGGTAGATAGAAAGATTATTTAGGTTAATCTATACAGAAGCCCCTGGAACCCTATAAGATTGGGTCCCTAATCCATGAACTATTAGAACTCACTTACAAAACTCTTCTTAAACATTACATGAATATATTCTCATACTATAGAATTAGACTTTGTAATCCCTATTCCATGATGAGAAACAATGTATTTTAATTAAAACTATCTTTAGATAGGTTTTTTTCCCTCCAAAAATCCAATTTAAACAAACAAACAAAAAATCTGAGGCGCTTGCCTGGGGCGGAGCCTGCCCGGCCGCAGCCCAAACCCCAGGAGCTGGCAGCACCAAGCTCCTGCCCCCGCAGGAGAGGGTTGGGGGCGGAGAAGAGCGGGCCGGGCGCCATGGTGCCAAATCCACTACTGCTTCTGTGCAGTCCCATGAGAGTCCCTTGACTCTGGTCACGTTGAATGTTCTTTTGTTCGTCTTCCCAGCATTTAGCATCTCAGTCAATGTGCTTTTTCCTTCTTTCTGGGGGCCGGGAGGGGGAGGAGGGTGTTCCACCCCTGGCCAGCTAACAATGTCTGGTTCCTCCTGACCTGCAGGCTGCTCGGTTAGAAACAGAGTCTTTCACGTGGTCTCCAAAGTGCTTGTATTTTAAATTCTGACTGCCAAATGGATCAGCACTTCCTCTTTGGGCAATGTCACCCCCCCCCCCCTTGCTTTTCGAAAAGCTAGCTTTCGAAATTTCCATGTGGTATCATTGTCATGGGACTCTAGGTGCCAAGGATTGGCTATTGAGAAATAGATTTTGTATGTGCAGGACCACCACAGGGTTAGTGGTTAAAAGCAGGGGATTGAGAGTGCTCTTGGCTTCTCTCCTCTTAACTGTAATGCTGATTTGTTGTGTGGTTGTGAGCAAGTCACTTTAGTCTCTCTGCACCTCAGTTTACCCACCTGTAAAATGTAAGGGTTATACCAATTTGTGATGGTTAGTCCCTATGCTACATCTTAACAGAACCTTTACAAGATCCCATTGTCTGGCCAGCACACCTACCTGGAAACGTTGTCAAAGATCTCGTTTGACACTGCTCAGAAATGTAATTTATGCCTCTGACTTGATTTGGTTAAAAGCAGGTAAGGCGGGTTCACTAACCATCTGACTTATGAACTAATGATACAAGTTCTGCAGAGTTATCGGCTTCTGGTATCTCATCTGTAGCAGGCTACCTAGGATGGATATTTTCTGTTGAGTCTCTTTCCCCCCGTTTCTGTATGCAAGAGTTAGCTATACAGCTGCAGGACATCGTTATCTAGCACTGCTTTGTCCATTCCAGCAGAGAGGGAAAGATTTCCAACCAGTCGACATGGTCCGACGGCACCAGAGACCTGAGTACTGGTTCCTCAGCTTTCTGGTAAGTTTTTTACAAGGACTTAATTGCTTTGAGTAGCTGGATAATTTGAATGCTGAAAACAGCTAGGAATTGTCCAAAGACATTTCCCGAACAGTCAGGATGTTGGAACACGGGGTCTGAGTCCTAGGTGAGGTCATTCTGAGTGACACTGGAATAAATCTCCTAAAATAAAATGAATGAATCCTTCTACACCTTTTCTGATAGTTCAATGTATTTAGTCATTGGCTTGTTACCGATGGCGCAATCCAGAGATAAGTTAATGGAGATATCCTATCTCCTAGAACTGGAAGGGTCCTTGAAAGGTCATCAAGTCCAGCCCCCTGCCTTCACCAGCAGGACCAAGTACTGATTTCTGCCCCAGATCCCTAAGTGGCCCCCTTAAGGATTGAACTCACAACCCTGGGTTTAGCAGGCCAATGCTCAAACCACTGAGCTATCTGTCCCTATTGGTCATGCTCTGGTAGGTTCCATCTTCCAGTGTTTCAGTAAGAGGTAGATTTCACTTGGCAGATTCAGGTACTTTAATAATAGGACTTCTCTTTTAGAGCCTCAGCAATGGATATTGTTATATTTCTAGTTTCCTGATTATTCCATGTAGCTGTGTGGAGGAGATATTTCGCTATGAAACGTTTACTTTCAGAGATTCTTTATATACATGTGTATATAACAAGGAAAACTTGCTAGAACAGTGCAGTGTGAACAGTGCAGTGCTTCCTGGCGTTGCTGCTTCTTGGCGGCTGCTTGTCCGGTGACCGTGCTCCTTGGCGGCTAGTCGTCCGGCAGCCGCCACACGAAAAGGTTGGGGACCACTGCTCTAAACCTTGCTCCCACAGTTTGGTGTTATTTCTTGCAGATTGGTAGCCTGTCCAGAGAACTCTTAGACTTTACTGCCCTTGCTGATAATCACACTTCAAAAGGTTAGTGTCCTAATCAGCACTTGAGTCTTAGAGAATCTATGAAAATACGTTTGGGACTGTAAGAGCTAACGTTTCCTCTCCCCCCCACACACCTTTTATATGGTTGTAAATTGCGACCAATGTTTGTTGGACCCAAATTTGATTGCAGGTGTAAATATCAGTATTTGTACAGCTAACTACCAGATTAGCAGGTGAAAATCAGGTAAGTGCTGTCCAACTGCTCATATTTGTGCCTGTGATGCACTTGTGTGTGCAAACAATGTGGGAGCAATTTTGTGAGTGCAAATTGCCACTTGCAAATATGGAAAGGGCGGGGAGCTGAAAAACGGGGCCTAAGCTCTGTCCTTAAGTCCCTGAGTGAGTTTGAGTAAGATGTCTTAAAGTGTATCCCTCCGGTGAACGGCAGTGTGTTTTGTTTTGTCCTGACATTGCCACTGTTTTGGGTATTTCCTACGGATGAATCAGGTCTGAGGGCTGGGCCTGGGGAAAGCCAACCCTTCCAGGCACATGTGCTAAAGCGCAGCTCTCAGCTCTCTCTCATCTTAGGCCCGAGGCAACCCGCTAAAGTCTGTCCCTGTTCGCCAATGTCCCTTTGTGCTGCGTGCGGGTGCCAGATTTTGCTTCTGACTTTCCGAGGGCTGCGCAAACCCCATGTTTGCAAGTGCATGTCTGATCTGCTGCGCGAGGCTGACCCCAGGTGGCAGGAGCGGGTGTGTAGCGTGTAGTTCGTATTACTGAGGCTGTTGATGTGAAGGCCGCCTGCGTCCAGGGGCGAATGGGCAGGGAATGAGGACACAGCTCTGGTGCTTTCTGCAAACCGGCATGTGTCCTACTGGCTCTTGTGCTGCATGGGGTAGCAATGGTCCAGCTTGCATGTCTGCCTTTCAGATTTTGGTGCTGCTGCTGCCGCCACCGTTGCGACCTCGGGAGATGTTTATGAATACGTGGACATCCCCTTGGACTGGTGGCATGCGAACAGACACTGCGAACAACGCTTTGCGCAGCTGCTCTTTGAGCTCCCGAACAATGAGCTGGCTTCAGTCAGCAAACTGCTGCGCCCCCACCAAGGGCAAAGCTCTGTCTGGTTAGACGAGAGGGAGGCATTCCTGCGAAAACACAAACAGAGACGTGAGTATAAGATGGGCATTGGGGCAGCTAGCCTGGCCTAGCCAGGGACAAAGAAACCTAGGAAGGCCCAAAGGTCAGATCCTTCTTTTACAAAACACGTGTGTCTGGATATTGTGAGGGGAAGTTATTAGTCTGGAAAAATTATTCTTGTGATTTGTGTTGTGGTAGGGCCTAGGAGCCCTAGCACGGACCAGGGCCGCATTGCGCGAGGTGCTGTACAGACACAAGCCAAAAGGACCGAACCTGCCCCAGGGAGCTTACGATCTAAGTATAAGACAAGACCCAACAGATGGACACACAGAGAAGGGGGAGTACAAGGAAACAATGAGAGAGTATTGGTCAGCAGGCCAGGCTGTGGAACATCAGATGTCTCACCGGTATCCAATTATTTGTAGGTGTCCTGGCAAAGGAGAGTTTTTAAGGGGGGATCTCATGCCCTGGGGTGTCATGGACTAATACTGTCTGATCCACCTCAGCATCAAGACAAAGATGGTTTTGCTGGATGTATCCCCTGGAACATATCTGCAGAAGTAATCCTAAAAGTAATATGACTGGGGGCGTAGGCTGCAGCAATCCAGCGCTGGGTAGTCATGTATCACAACTGTGCTGAGCATGGGTAGGGTGATCGGGGAGGTCTTCTCTAGGCTCTGCCTCCAGAAGACATGCCATTGGTGATGAGCAGTTAATCCCAAATTCATTATTTACCATCCTGGCTGCTGGAAGTGTCACTTTCCAGAAGTGGCATTTGCCGAAATGCTCTAGCGTCAAACTCCCCTTCCCTCTCCAGGCATCACTGTAGCCAGCACCATCCCCTTTAGAAGTAGCTGAGAACCCTCAAGAATGTATTTATGGTATTGTGGTATGCTGGGGTCAACGGTCTTTAGCCTTTTTGGGGATGAAACAAAATAAATTGTTGCCTCTAAGAGAGAGGGAGCAGGGTTTGGTCCAGGTTCCTGCCCTGTCTTGGCTGAAGTTTTGAATGTTCCCCTTCCAGGAATTCACACAGCACCAATCCTGGTGTTCAGAAACAAAACAGACACTAAGTACGTGAAGGTGCTGGCCAACTTCCCCGTGATGCCTGCTGTCACCGCCTGTGCCCACATCCAGTGGGACAACAAGACCCAGGAGATTTCCACCATCTTCTCCTATGCCGTCCCTGCTTTCATTAACGAGTTCCAGCTGCGCGGCTTCGTTGACGAGGAAGGGTTTGTACGATTTGCCATCATCGTCCACGGACACCACTCCCCGTACCTGCCCGTGTTCCGCAGCGATGGGCAGTGGCATCACTTCTGTGTCACCTGGCAGCAGCAGAACGGGACGTGGGCCATCTACGCCGATGGGAAGAAGAAGGCCTCTGCCGCTGGACTGTGTGCTGCAGGGCCGCCGGCCAGCCAGGCTATTTACGATCATGGAACTTTTATTATTGGGCAAGACCAGGATTCACTAGGAGGCACCTTCAAGGAGAAAGAGTCCTTCAGTGGGAACATCACTGACCTGAACGTGTGGCGTAGAGTCCTTAGCGAAGAGCAGATAGAGAGAGTCCGGTCGTGCTGCCTGATAGACCATGAGCTTATCTTCGGGTGGGGCAGCTACACTCTGGAGATCGAGCCCGCTGTACAAGAAGTAACAGCACAGTTCCTTTGCCCAGGTGAGACTCATTCCCGGCATCAGGTGCCTGGTGAACTTTGCTTTCCAAGCTTAGGTTCTGAGCTGCAGATCAGCAAAAGGCAGCGCCGTTCTGCCGGGTGCAGCTGTACCGAGGACGACAGGCCTCCATGTGGGTGTAAGCATCACCCACAGGAAGAGAGGTTTGCACCAGGAGGATGGATAGCTGGGAATGTTTTGGGGAGGGAAAGGAGGGTTGGTTTGAGTGCTGGGGGAAGGGGGGTGGTCACCATCCAGATAAGACCTGAGACCGAGGTCCTGTTCATCTGTGGTCTTTAAAGATTCCATGGCACTTTCCGTCATGAACGCCAGTGTCCTGGGCAAATTCCCACTGGGCTAATGATACTCTTCCTCCTCCATGTTTCCCTGCTAGTTTCAGTTGGAGAACTTAGGCTTTGTCTCCACTGGCAAGAGTGAAAGACAAAACTTTTGTCGTTCAGAGCGCTGTTAACGCCCCCCCCCCCCCAACCCCCAAAAATAAACGTGTGAACAGCACGCTCTGCCGACAATGCTAACACCGCTCGATGGGGGGTGGAAGTTTTTTGTTGGCAGCAGAGCTCTCTCCTGCCGACAAAACAGCAGCTACGCTGCGCGCCTTTTAGCGGCACGGCTGTAGAGGTACGGCTGTGTCGCTAAAAGCGGCGTAGTGTCGAAATAGCCTCAGGCTACGCTTGCTCCCCTGTTATCAGTTGATTACTGTTGTTGGACCCTGTATATCACCTTCCTAGTGCTTCGGGATCCTCCTGAGCGAACGGCGCTGTTTAGCACCAACTGGCTTGACAATTCCTAATCAAACCCAGAACTCAAGCCCTGGCATTTCTGTCTCCTTGTGGTGTGTCTGGGGTGGGCATCCGAGAAGCTACGTTACGGAGCAGCACAAGGAATGCATGCTTCAGGCTGTGCATGGGAGAACAGTGGGGCTGTTTAAGGAGCAACTGGTGGTTTTCAGCCTTCGACAAAGTTTGTGGCTCATTTGTGAAAATCCCCCGTCTGGTGGGGGACAGCGCAGACGGGTGACCAGATAGCAAGTGTGAAAAATTGGGACGGGGGTGGGGGATAATAGGAGCCTATATAAGAAAGACCCAAATATCGGGACTGTCCCTATAAAATTGGGACATCTGGTCACCCTAGCGTGTCTCAGCATTCTGGGCCTTGTTTGTGTCTCCCCAGGGCCTGTGGAGCAATGCAGGGTTCTGGACTTTGGCAGTGGTGGAGTCAGTGACACTTCTTGTTTGCATTCCTTGCCTTTTGTCTGCCACTACAAGAAGGGTACAGCGTGATTGATTTATTATTTCCATTGTGGTAGCTCCCAGGGGTCCTGGCCAGGATCGGGCCCTAGACAGACACCCAGGAAGACAGTCTCTGCCCTGAAGAGTTTACAGTCTAATCTTCTACAATCTCTAACATTTTCAACTTTCTAAATTAAATAAATGTCAAAATGTGCTGTAGCCACAGCCTCAGGCCAAGTGTGTCCTGGCCGAATGCTCCCGCTTGCTGCTCTTACAGATTTTAATTTTTTTATCTTCAGTTTATTCAGTTGTCTGTTGTCTGCACTGCACATTGCAGGACTCCTGGGTATTGTCCCCTTACAGTGACAGCACTGTAGGGTAAGATCAACTCCAAGCATCTCTGGGTGGGGAGATGGGCTGCGGGAGGGGAGGTCACAGAGATCAAAAGTTTGGCTGAGCAGCTGAGATGTCAGCTCTTGGTGTCCCCCAGTGGGTGTCTTTGCAGCAAAGGCAAAAGGCACAAATTACCTCCCCAAGTCCTGGCAGCTTGTCCTGATTGTCCTCCCAGCACATCAGTGAGTCCCAAGGAGCTACTGTCCAGGCACTTGAAAATGGGACTTTACTGGGGATCGCGGCAACACTTGTGTCTTTGTGTTATTCTCAGATGTGTATTTACTCTTGAAGAAAACCCAGTCAGAATCCAGCCCACCACTGATCAGTCGGGTTAATACCCTCGCAAATGCTACCGTGGTGAGTGCGGGAGAGCCCAGACCCTCGGGACCTTCCATTGCTGGGAGTTCCTAATGCTGAGAGCAGGCCAGAGCCGACTTGATCTGCCATCGTTCATTCGTGTGCGTGTTTCTTGTCCTCCCGGCCTGAAGCCGTGTGCCCTTGGCCCCTCTGGTGCTGCACTCCAGGAGTGGGAGGAACCTTACGAATAGACCCGCCACCTTTTTCTGGCTTTTAAAATATTTACCTTTGTATCATTTTGATGAGCTGAGTCCATTTCACAGCACAGGGCCTGATCTGGGGGACCCGTTACTGTGAGCAGGGGAGCTGTTTCCAGCCGTGATTCTCGGCCTCGTTCGCACGCTGAGTTCAGCAAACGCCCGTATGCTCCCGTGTGGCAGAGCAGGGGCAGATCTCCCTTCCCTGCACATGGGGCATTTCCCACTAGTCACCAGCTTGCGGGTTAATAGCTTATGGGTGGCTGGCAGGGCAGCCTCCTTGTGTATTGGAGGGTGGGCACAGAGCATCACCCAGAGCCCTTAATTAACTCCACATCGTTCGTCTTTGGGCAGAGGTGGGGTCTGCTCTGGGGTAAAAGGCTTTTCCTTGGCAGATTCCTGAGAATGTTTTCTTGGGCGATGTTAGAGACGTGAACATCTCAGCAGCTGTCAATGTTCTCCATTCTCTGACAACCGTCCTGCGGGAGGAGGAGACCCCGGTGAAGCCAGCTGACCTGCTTGGCGTGGTCCAGTTTCTAAAGCAAGTTTCAGATGTCGAAGTCCAGGAGCAGGAACAGCTGGAGATGCTGGAGCAGCTGAGCCAGTATTATGTGGAAGTGACTGGACTGATCCTGGAGGAGCAAAATACTGACCAGTGGTCGGAAATCAGCCAGGTGAAATAGGCTTGTGATGTAGGCATGACCCCAGCTACCCGCCTCGCCTCCGCGTGGTCTGCAGACACTGCAGACTAGGTTTGTGTCACATCTGACCGTACTGCTGGGGTCTGCAGTCCCTTGATTCACTGGCTCACAATGATCTGATGACTAATCATGGGGGTGGGCCTAGTGTGGGGCAAACCTCCAAAGGTCAGAGTTTGGGGCTGGCTGGAACAGGAAGAGAAGGCTCTCTCTAGAGATTGTAGGCACGCTGGGTCTCATGCAAACAGCCTTCCTGGCAATGTCATGGCACTTGCAGTCCAGCCCCTGGCTGGAGCTTGGGATTGCACAGACTGCGTGAAAATGAGATGATTGGGGGCAGGGGTGGAGGCATCTATGGAGGAATTAACCAGGCGCTCTGAACCTTTGCAGTGATCCAGTTTGGCCCCAGAGCTGCATGAATATTTGGGGGACAGCGAGAGGATCAGACAATTTCTGAACTGTCTCGCCCTGCCCTAGAGTAGCACTAGTGCCAGGAACTGCTGTGTCTCAAGGTGCAAACCCACGACTCCTACTTTGATGCTGTCAAGCAGCATAGGGCAGCACATCAAACATCCGCCTGCAGCAGTCTCTGCTTGCTCCAGCGATCGGGCGTTTGCTGCTGTCCATTGCTAAAACTCCAAGCTGCCCCCTCCTTGCAAGTTCCCTTGGGAGCCCCCCTCGGCTTCTGTCCTGTTCAAGCCGGCTGGCCTAGCGCCAGGACACTTGTCTGTCAGGGGCCTGATCCCTGTGGGGTGAACGCAGTCCATGGCAGATTGCTGGCACTTTGCTCCCCCCACCACTGTGCCTGGCAGGGATTGTGCGCTAGCTTTTTAAAAGTGCATTGTTGTAATGTTTGCAGATGGGATGCCAAGACAACGTCTGTTTCCAGACCCCAAACTGTTCAAAACACTGTAGAGCCTGTGTGAGAAATTTTCATCATGTCCCCCAAGCGGGGGCCTTCTCCATTGGATGCTTTTATCTTGTCCTCTCGGGCCAGCCCTTTCTGTATATTGTAATGACCTGGCCCCTCCTGGGTGTATGTGTAACAGCTACCGTCGTGGCAATCCACTGGGGATTGAACCAGGGACCTCCAGAGATCATGGCATGAGCTCAAACGTCAAGCTCTCTGGCTGGGTACATGCAGTGGCCAGGGGTTACGTGCACAGCACAGCCTGCTCCTGGAGAACTTCTCAGCTGCATCATAAACCCACTACTACTCCCAGAGATTCCCCTTTAGCTTGAGCGGAAGCGACCTCTGCAGGGAAGGTGTGAGTTCTGTTGCCACGAGGCTCCAAGTGCCCACGTTATGTAGCATTGTCACACTTGTGATATGCAGGATGGTCCACACGCTTCACACCTCTTGGGAGCAGGCCGTGAATTTGTAGCTTTTCAAGTAATGGCTCAGTTTCTTGCGGGCAGCTCTTTCCCTTGTGAGTAGGTTTCAGGGGATGTGAGTGTGTGTTCTACAGCACAGACAACCCAAGTGTTCAAAACTCAGGAGACAGACCCCCCAAAAGCAAGTTAGATCCTGTTTATTTGCCTGTTGGTTTTTTGAGCCAATAGGTTTCACATTTTCAAGCTTTTCTTTGCTGCCAGTGGGGCAAGAGACTTATTTTAAAAAAAGGGAAAAGAAAATAGAAAACTGAGATTTTCATGTAATCACCTGACTCCTGGAGCTGAGGCTTTGAAAACACCGAACATTATGAGACACGAGAGTTGGCAACCCTGGTTGTAAGCTGCACCATTTGATAGAGGGAGATCTCACAAATGACTGTGTGTTTCTTAGATTATCAGAGGGCCTATGACTGTTGTAGAGAACATGGACAGAATGGCTTCAAACCTAGACCAACTTCTGACTGCGGAAAGGACAAGGATAGCGATCCAGTACAGGAACATCGGTGAGTATGAACGAGCCGGGCTCCGGGCAGCCACGAAAGCTTGAGCCACCTTGCACTTGAAAGGGGCAAACCTGAGCAGCCTTCAGGGGGTGGCGGTGGTCGTTTGGCCTGGGATGGTGGTGGGGTAGGGGGGGGGTGTCTCCCAGCACTTTGAAGGTGAAAGTAGTGTAACAGGGTTACTGTCCTGGCTGGGGGAGTGGGTGTTCTCTGCAGGGCCGGCTCCAGGGTTTGACTGGCCCAAGCAGCCAAACAAAAACAAAAAGCTGCGATCGCGATCTGCGGTGGCAATTCGGCAGGAGGTCCTTCGCTCCGAGCAGGAGTGAGGGACCGTCCGCCAAATTGCCGCCGAACAGCTGGACGTGCCGCCCCTCTCCGAAGTGGCCGCCCCAAGCACCTGCTTGGTAAGCTGGTGCCTGGAGCCGGCCCTGGTTCTCTGCACACCCACATGCAGCCCATCAAGAGGGTGGCTGCTCCTGGGGGGACCCCATCTCAGAAAGTAATCTTGGGAGGAAATTCTTGGCAGCGTGTGCATGTCCTGTCTCTGGGAGAAAGGGAAACTGGTTTTGGCAGCTCCAGCAGCGGGAGGGGAACTGCCCTGGGAGAAATGGAGGTGGTTCTGTTGTTCACTGATCCCGTGTCTACGTCATTACTGGGGGAACAGGCCTGCCTCTGCTAGCTCCCACGAGGTCACATAACACTGGGTATACAGGGGCTAAGCAATGATTTCAGCTACGTCTGCTGATTTGAGGCACCCTGGTTTGTGGGCACTCAGCTGCAGGTGTGGGGAGCCGATAGCTCCTGCTGACTCTTTGGAAAATCAGGCCTGGGGTGTCTAACATTGGGCACTTGGAGGCCTCCTTTGGAAATCTGGCTGCAGAGAGTTAACTTGCTATTTTAAGGGTGGGAGGGGATGCTTGAGGCGAGGCTGTGGCTGTATTTCCTTCCTTCCTGATCACTTAACATCACCCTGTAATTTCATTTTAAACTGCAAACCAGGAAGCGTAATTACAAGAAATCTTTTCCATGCAGTAGCACTGAGGAATGCTCCAGTCAGAGTGACATTCCCCAAGGCCTCCACAAGAGGGTGATGTGCCCACGCACATGGCGCCTCACAGCTAGGTACACAGGCAAGCTCAGAGCTCCCAATATTTTAACAAGGGGCTTCCACAAACTTTAGTCCAGGCGCCAGGGGCACAGGCGCTGGCCGAGAAGCTGAGGGGCTAGGCAGCAGCATCTTCTGAGCAAACGACTGGGCTGGGCGTGGTTGTGTAAAACACTCCAAGGACTCGGGTGGTATCACGGGTCTGAAGTGAGGGCTGGGGTGTCAGGGGAGGTGGGGGTAGCGGGGGGAAGGGATCACGCAGACACCCCACTGAATCCTAGACATGGGACACCCCTAGTAGGTCAGTTTGTCCCATCCCTCCCCCCATGCTCTCACCCACACAAAGCAGGAGTGAGCCCGGCAGGCTGTTCTCTGGGACTCAGCTCAGTTTGCAGATCTCGGAGTTGCCACCATTTCCTTTGGCCAACGATGTCACCGTCTGAAGAGTCTCACCAGGAGGCTGGGTATGGGGGGGAACCTCCCCCACAGGTTCTTTTGCTATGTCCTCTCCTTGGTCCTAGGGGTACTTGGGGGGCTGCTATGCTCCAAGTGGCTGGAAGGGCCTCGGGCGAGATTCTCTAGGGTTTGAGAACACCCAGCTCTGTTGTGTTCAATACGTGGATCTGATAGGGCACTGGCTGACACTGGACTGTTGTGTGTCTGCTTTGCCCTTATTGGAAAGGTAGAGGGGTGGGTGGGTGTGTGCGCGCGCACATGCTGTCCTCTAGCTCAGCCTGTTCCCTCTGTGGAGCCGGGTCATTATTGCATGACAACCCCCCAGGGCAAATATTACACTGCTCAGCTGGGGTTAAGGTGGGCAGTGAACTGAGCCTGAATATGGCTGGCTGATTTCCAGAGGAATCCGGGGTCTATCCTGAATATTCTGCTCGGGGCCTCAGGCCATGGCATTTTGAGTAGCGGCTTTGGAGGAAATACTGACAGGGTGGTTTCCCCAGGGATCGAAGTCAGGAAGATGGAGCTCAGCCGGCAGGAGCCCAGCAGTGACGTGTATCTGGTCCAAAGCCAGGAGGCAGGCGGGCCTGACCTCATAGAAGTTCCCCCTGAAGAAGTAGAAAGACTTAAAGCCAAAGGTAGGGTGAGGGCTGGGTTCTGCATCCTGGACGGACCCTCCCTGACTCCACTTAGAGGAGGGAAGCTTCATGCAGCAGCTTCGTAAGGGGCTGGCGGTAATACCTGAATTAACATATTCTGCCCAAATTCCGTGTGGCAAGCGGCTGTACGGGGGCTGTTCTCAGGGAGAGGGAAATGGGTCTGGGTCGCAGAGCTCTCCACGAACAGGTACTTCAGAGACTGCAGCAGTGTGTGCAAACACGCCACCCGAGTGCCTCCACTCGGACCTGGAGAGACTGGGCTTGGCTCCTGGCCCTTGTACTGCCTGGCTTCTCACTGCTGTGATGGACAGCCTGGGGGCATGGCTGTGTGATAGGGAGTGAGACTGCTCAGCGCTGAGACCCACCAGCTCCTGTCACACAACCCACCCAACAGCCTTATCTGGGCGAATGACTTTCGGTCATGGCCAACTTGGGGTTGGGTCAAAGCTGGTGGCAGAGCCGTCCCTAGGTACAGTGAATCGGGGTGATCGCTCCGGCTCCATGCTTTGGGGGGCCCCCCGGGCCAGCACGATTGGCCAGCGTTGTCGGTCCTGGACGTGACAGATTCATCACGTCCACCCCGGGCCCCGCACCCCCTTGGGGACAGCGCTGGCTGGTGGCACTGGCCATGGCTTCATTGCCCATCTCCTAGGCCAGCCAGTTCCCCAACACAAACTCTGCCACAAGCACCAGAGACGGACCGTCCTTTGCTCCCGGCACTGTTGTCTCTCGCGAGGCAGTTGCTGGAAGGGAAATGGAGGAGGGGGAAGAGCCGTTGCATACGAGGATTTTTCTGGGACATCGTAAGGCCAGCTGAGATGTGGCCTGTTTTTCGTAGGTACTTGGCTGGCTCCCATCGCCGCAGGGTCTGAGCTGCTCAGTCTTTAGTGACTTTGTCCTGGCCATAGCCCTGCGGGGGAGGGATGTTCTGGGATTCCCATTGCACAGGTGTGGAACTAGGGACCGTCACAGAAGTGAAACTGCCATTGCCTCAAAGTTTTGGGCTTGTTTGAAACTAAACCTCAAAGGGAGTTGCAAGGGGGCGAACCCAGAAGCCGTAACCCTGGACATGGCTGTTTGCACGGGGGACTGTGGCTCACATCGACCCGGGTGAGTTTCTGTCAGCTCTGCCCCCACCCCCGGGCTGGCCCACCAAAAGGAGACCACTGACACTTGCAGCAGGCCGAGCGTCGTCATCAGGGGTACCAAGCGGAGGCTTTTTCACTTCTCCCGCTCCATTGTCTCTGTTCAGGTCTCAGCAGAGTCACTGCGATCAACACATGGTACGGCCACTCCTCCCTCCAGTGCTTCCTCCCGGGGAGCAGTGCCGTGTTCCAGGACGTGGCCGCGTCTGACGGAGGACGGCGGTGAGTGCGCGTTCGCCTTGTCGTCGCACTGCTCACCCCCAGACAAATGGGGATGCGCCAGTCAGACCTGGCCAGGCCCTGGGAGTCCGCAGCAGTGTCAGTGCTTTGGGTGTCCTCCCACTGCCGCAGCCACATGCAGCCAATCGTTCGTCACAGAAAATGTCTCCCAGAACCAGGGGCCAGGCTAGACTCTGGCCCCAGGGCGCATGGGCTTGCACTAAAGAGGGGAAAGGGCTAGTCCGTTCTGTGGTGGCTGGCAGCTAAGACCCTGCCGAGGGACCCAGAGGGGGTCCTCTCCTGGGCAGGGTTACCGCTGCAGAAGGATGTGGACGAGCCTGCAGAGATCTCCTCTCACTGTGGTGATTTAACAGTGTCCAGAAAGAACTGGCCCAGTCCCCACCTCAGTTCGGTGGCTGAATTTGAAACAGAGGTTCCTGGGGCTGGGGCAGTGCAGACACTGGAGGGGCATCAGGCCGGAAAGTGGCTTGGGCAAAGCACTAGACGTCTCAGGCTGCAGCCGCCGTGCGACTGGCTGTTCGCCTGGGAGCTCTGGGAGCACTAGGTGGGGACAGCAGCCTGTCACCTCCAACAGGCCAGCTGCTCACTCTCGCCTCCTGCCTTTCGCTCTTTTACTGGTGCTGCTCCGGCTTGGGATGATTTAACCTGAAGCCTCATTTACGATAGCCATGGGGGAGGGGCTGCCTGGTTTTTGTTTGCCTGCTAACTCCCAATCTGTTCTGTCCTAAAGATCCCTGTGCCTGCATCTGAACAGCTCGCCCTAAGCAAAGGGCAAGTGGCTCTGATCACTCCAGCCCCAGGTGCAGCCAGAATGGGTCACTGCTTGGTAGACCGAGACCCTGAGCTCCCCTTGCCTGGGCTGCCAGCCCAGCTGTGTCTCACATCACCAGGGTAGAACTGACCTATGGCGCATGCCCCTGGGAGGTAGCCTGGAGTTAGGGTTTAGAAGAGCTGGGAAAAGTCGCCTCTTTCTCTGGCCGTCACAGCCCTGCATGTTAATATGAGCAAGAAAAGCATCTACTGGTACATTAGCTAAGGTACATCGACACAGTTTCATCAGCTGGGGCAGAAGGGCATCTTCCCCATGGCGGGGGAGTCCACTATGGAAAGGCGATGCCTTCCTGGAAGCGTTTGCATTGGTGACAGGACACTAGGCTAGATAAGCCACTGGCCGCCTTTGTTCCAGCATCGGGGGCCCCTCCTGTTGATTGTACCCTGGGATGATTGTTTCCTTGTCAGTGTTCTCCGCAAAGATTTTATTCATCGGTTTAAGAAATGACCCTGCTGCTCAGCTCTCCTGTGTCTGTGAAGGTTCTCTCTGTCCCCAGGTATCTGAGCACACGGGTGGGCTCCGCCATTATTTCATCCACTCTACGTAGCGACTACCAGGAGATCAGCACATCTGTACGCTATCGCCTGCAGCACCGCACCCAGGTACCCGGGGCGATGCTCCTCCTCTGTCAATGATGGAAGAGTGCAAGAGCAAACAGAGACTGCATTGCAGAGTCCTAGCCCAGAGACAGGGACTGCCCTGCGACCCGGAGAGACCGTGAGCCAAGCCTGTCTCCTAGGAATCAAATTCCTTTTTGAATTTAAAAATTCCCAAGTTTGCCTCTGACTCGTCTCAGACCCAAGCCAGCTTCCGGGGGCAGGGGTGAGACTGGGGCTGGCTGATTGTGCACAGCTAGAAACCAAATGTGGGGAACAGGCCTGGGTTAGCGCATTGGTCGAGTTACAGCACACCCTGGAGTGTCTGATCGCCTCTTCTCTGTCTCCACCTGCAGGACCCGCCTGAGAAGCTTGTGGAACCGATCTGCGCTTTCTGGAACTTCAGCATCAGGTGCCTTTTTCCAGTTAAAACTCGCAATTTCTGAGTCCCCCCCCCCCACCCGAAAAAATAACCTGGTGGGTGAGTTCGCTTCTCCCTGCAGAGTTGGGTGGGGACTGGGCAAAAGCAGACCTGTCTTGCAAAGAAAATATGCTGGCACAGTCGCTAGCATCACTGTGGACAGCTCAGTGGCTCCTTACGGCTTAGGCAAAGGCTGTCCCAGCTCCCCCTACGTTTCAAGGTGTCTCAAGGGAACATGTTGGCCAAAGGCTTGGTCCTCCCACTCTTCCCAAGGGGGTGGGACTGGAAACCTCCTGGGTCATGTTGGTTTTATTTGGGTGTTTCCTAAACACTCAGCGATGAACTCGCGCAGCTCTTCCCCACTGCTGCTGTCGGGAAGTAACGAACCGTTATTACGGCCAGTTTAAAAATGGAGAAACTGAGGCCCAGCATGTGACTGACCTGGGCAAAGCTGTCAGCCCCCCAAGTGACATAGCTGGAACTGGAAGTTCCCCTCTCCCCATCCTACTCGCGGGCTAGGAGCGTCCACTGCTTGTCGGGTCAGTGAGGGAGGGCTGGGGATTGGCATCTTTGGGGGTAAGAGTTCAGGCTGGTCAGGTCCTACGCAAGACTGAAACATGTCTGGAGTCATCAAAAAATGAGGGCGCTGGCTTTTCTGACTAACTTCACACCTTAGACAACTGGGATTCGGCATGCCCAGCTCCCTCCATGCTCTTAAATCCAGGGCAGATCCGGCGGTGTGTGAATTACTCCTTAAACCCCAGTAGCCTGGATGGTGCACAGTCTGTCAGCTCTCGTGCATTTCTCGCACTGCTTGTGCTGTACAGAACACACTCACCGGGGGAGTGGCCTGGCACAGACAGAGTTCTCCAAGCCCCTTTGCCTTTGCCACCAGGGATGCAGCGAAGATAGAGATATGACAATGAGAGCACCGGCCCCCGGAAGCAAAATGATTGAAAACCCAACCTGTGGGTGAAGCAAGCCTTTAGTTAAATCGGTTTCTGTCCTCTGCTGCATTAGAAATCCCAGGTCTCTCTGTGCTCTGACATCCAGACCTGCTGCAGTTGAGTTCTCTCCTGGGATGATTTACTTTGGAAAAGTTACTCCCAAGCAAGTGACCTTTCATGGAGTATGAGAGACTAAAACATAAAACTCTGGTTAATTACGGCTCCTGCCTGTGGCAAAGAAGGGCTGGGCTGAGAGTTATAGCACAGCAGGAATGCAGGGTGCGAACACTTCATGAATACTGTCTGGCACCGGGTTGTGTATTTTACTATACATCACTGGGGTGATGGCAGTGGGACAATGAAGTTTTATGGATCTGTAATTCAATCATTTGAATCCCCAAGCCACAGGCTCAATGTGTTGTGGCTGATGCACAGAACTGATTCTGTGGATGTCGATGGGAGTTTTACCTTTCCTGGGGAGCAGGGCCAGGCGTGTGAAAATGTGGTGCTACTGATGGAGGACAAATCTGACAAATTGTGAATACAGCTCACAAGTTTGTGGATCCATTAAGCACATGGGCGTGTGGGACCGCTGGGTGGCTCAGGCCCTGTCCAGGCAGGAATGTAGGATGTGTTTGGAAAAATTGTAATTAACATGGGTTAGTTTATATAGTTTTAAGCAGAATTTGTGCCTAGTGTAGACCGGGCAAGTCATGGTTATAAATGTGTTAGCTGGTTGTGGGTGTTCTCATCTCTTCTCAGCAATACCCAGCCCAACTAACATGTTTCTAAACACCACCTGCCCAGTGCACACGAGATGCAAAGTCCTGTTAACACGCACTCAAACACAGCCTCTTTTCCTCATCTAGACACGGCTTGTCTCCGTTTCTGCTGGATCTCTTAGGAATCCTGGCCAGCAGGGTGTTTATGTTGTGCTAACTCCACTTCTTGAGATATGTCCTCAATGCCCCATCACGCCTCAGCACAATTCTGCTTCCTCTGGAAGTGTGAATTTCTCCTGGGAGCTTTGACTTCCCTTTGGGATGACTGATAATTTCCTTATATTTTTTCTCTCTCTCTCTTGCTCCGTGTTAGCCCAGACACCGGGGGAATGTGGTCCACTGTAGGCTGCTCCATCATAATGTCTCACCTGGAATCCACCGCCTGCTTTTGCAACCACACCACCAACTTTGCAGTGCTGCTGCAGGTGTATGAAGTGCAGGTAAATGAGCAAAATCTCATTAAATGATCAGGCACACTCCGCAGCCATTAGTGTCTGAACATGGTGATGGTCCCGCCGCTGCAAACAGTACCTGTTTTGTGTGTTTTGGAACAGAGGAGCTCAGAGGAGGAGCTGACTCTGAAGACCCTGACGTTTATTGGATGTGGAGTTTCTTTCTGTGCCCTGATTGTTACATTCATTTTATTCCTGGCAGTTGGGTAAGAAGAATCTAGACTTCTGTAGCATTCATTATAGATTGGGGGCGGGGGGAATGATATTTAATGCCTTTAGTTGAGAATGCACATTAGATACAACTAGCTGTAGCCATTTCATCCCAGTGGGCTCTGTCTGTCTGAAAGCTGTGTGTAGGGGGAGCGGGTTTGTTGTTGCAGGCTTGCTCACCAGTGCTGGGTTTGTTTGTTTTTAATGGGGTAGTCCAGAAGCCCAGAGCTGTGTACACAGGGTTGTTTCCAAGGCTGGGTGCACACACTGACTGCTTGTCGTGGGCGTCGCTGTGAGCTGAGGGCTGCACACACTGTTAGTGTACGGGTGCTCGTGAATGCAGGGCTGCTGGAATTCATTGTTTAAAATATGACTGTAGAAAGATCACTGCTGCAATTGCAGTGAAAGGAAAAACCATTTCCACAGACCATCGGGGAGACAGATCACCAAGAAGGTTTATAAGGAATAAAACTCCCAGTTCTTTGGGGGCCCTGACAGTGCCACTGACCACAGCCAGTGGGCACTGAATAAGCCCTGAGTGGCAGAGTAACTGCACTGCCAAGAGTATCAAGTATTTTTCCTCTCTTCACTGATGCTTTCCACTCCCTTTGGAATTGCACCTCTGTGATGAGCAGCAAAGAGGTCAAAGGCAACACGGTGGAATCCACATGATCTGACAAGTGGCTAGTAAGAAAATCGCGCACAGCTCCTAACGAATCCAGCCATGCTTTTGAATGACCAAGGTTTTCCATTTCCCCTTCCTCAGCGTTCCGAAGAGCGAACGAACAACCGTGCACAAGAATCTGATCTTTGCTTTAGCTGCAGCTGAAGCTCTGCTCATGTTTAGTGAATTGGCCAAAACCAACCAGGTAAGAAGGCTAGGACTCTTGTTTGCTGTGACAGCATGGCTACAGCCCCTAACACAAAAGCGAAGTCTAGTTTATTAATGATTGCCTGTAATCTGTGCTGAGGAATAAACAGGATCACACTGTCCTGGGGAACATGCTTTGCACCATATGTAGGAACAGTTCCATTCCCCGCTCGTGGCAATATATTTATTTTTAACCCAGAGAATCCTGCAGGAAGAGTCTGCCATGTAAAGTGGCATAAAATACCAGCCTGGGATCACGCCACCTCCCGTGACCTCGTAGGCTAAGCAGGGACTGCATTGGTCGGTACTTGCAGGAGAGACTTCCGAGGACAATCCAGATGCTGTAGGAAGTGGTGCTGATTCCCTCCCCTGGAATGCATTGGACCGGTGTTCTAGCACTGGGGAGCATGGGGCTGCTAGAGGCGCTGGGCCCGTTCTAAGCTACCTCGGTATCTTCTCCTTCAGGTGGCTTCTTGGACTTCGTGACCTGGGCAATTACACCAGGGATGAGTTTGGCCCATCCTCTCTGCTTAAATTGTCCCAGTACGGTCAGTGAGCTACAGTGTTCTCCTTCCCTTCTGTTACACAGCATTGCTGTGAGCTGTTCAAGACCTGCCTTTGACCTAAGAGCTGGTTGCATTTCCATGGTGGGTGAAGTGATCCTTGTGGATGTTTTGTAAATCAGTTTGTCAGTGCAAGGTGCTCTCTAACTCTCAGCTGGGCAAAGCACAGTCTGGATGTCCTTGTTTTATAGTTGTATGCAATCGTCCTGGTACCATTTGTATTTAAATGCCCGAATGGGCAAATATTCGGCAGCATGTTCAGGAGTCGTTCCTCACCCTGCACTACGCACAGTTTGGCAGAAGATTCCTGCCTCCCCCTCACTGAGCTGTCTGAAATTTCTCGTCCCCCAGGTACTGTGCTTTGCTGTCACAGCTTTCCTCCACCTCTTCTTCATGGCGGCCTTTTCTTGGATGCTGGTAGAAGGGCTTCTCCTGTGGAGCAAAGTGGTTGCCGTCAACATGAGTGAAGACAGGAGAATGAAGTTTTACTATGTGACTGGCTGGGGTAAATGGAAACCCATCTGTGTCTTACTCTCAGGAACACCGTGCATCAATTTCTCTCGAACGACAAATCCTTGTAGAAAAGATTTCAGTGTAACTGATATTGAGTCACAAGTCTAACAAGAGCTTGCATTGACCTGGGGGGTTTACTGGGGACCAGCCTCACCCACAGATTCTCTCCCATCTTTAAATGTCAACTAGCGGATGCTAGAATTTTAGCCAAGTGTCTCGTTGATTTTGTAACCCTTTGTTTTATTAACACACACAGTATTTTCAGAGGGAGACTCTGCTGGTTGACTGCTATCAGAGAGTGTCCCTGAACAGTGGGGCTGGGTCTAGAAACCTGACAATAGTTCTGGCTGGAAAGAGATGCATTTATCGGAATGAATGGATCAGGGCCATGGGATTTATGTGACTATATTGGGGTTCAGGTAAGAGTGTCTGGGGTTCATGTGACTATGCTGAGAGACAGACACCAAATTGGCACTGTTTGTCTTTGATTGTACTGCTTGTTAGGAGTACGTTGCTCATGTCTTGTGACACAGCTTTGGAATGTTTTATGAATGAGAGAATAAAGTGCATAGGATATAAAACGTAGTCTAGTTACACAGCATGGGCCAGATTCCCAGTTAGAGTAAATCAGTGCAGCTCTGTTGGGGTCAATGTGGTTACACTGATTTAGGCCAGCTGGGGATCTGGCCCTGTATGTTTAAAACAACTAACCAGCCAACAGAAGACCTGGCATTTGCTGTCCTCAGTTTTCCTGTTTTTTTCAGGCCTGCCAGTCGTTATTGTTAGTGTGACTCTGGCAACTTCATTTAACAAGTACGTGGCAGACAATCATTGCTGGCTGAATGTTCAGACCGATATCATCTGGGCGTTTGTTGGGCCAGTTCTCTTTGTTCTGACGGTAAGCATCACCCTTTTGTATAATTCTGGATAGAAGCAATTTCTACTTTTCGTTTTAGGAAAGCAGCACTGAGCTTTGTCAGTCAGAGCCAAAGGGATCCACGATCCTACACAAAGATCTTTTCTAATCTAGGACGATGGTGGCATTTAGAGTGTCTGAGATTTATTCTTGTTATGGTCCAAATATTTCCCTGTACATGGGATGAATTCCTGGCAGGAGCTCTGTAAATGACTAAAGGAACGTTTGCAGTTATGCACGAAGCACTGTACAGTTAGATAGGCAGGTACATTATTGTATTTGGAGAGAGTCCTACCATCTAATACCTCAGCAGAAGATACTAGTTACTATGTTGAGGTTACATTACAAAGCTGGAGAAGTAAATCAAGTATTGGCCACTGTCTGCCAGGATGCTGGACTCGATGGTCCAAAGGTCCAATTCAGCATGGTAAAACCTGTGTCCTTTTAATGACTCCACCATCATAATACAACAAAGCGATGCTAGAGGAAGGTGAAATGTTTAAAGGCAACAGAGCCAGTAGACATCTAATAATGAACCAGTTGGACCGGGGTCTGTACAGATACCTTTGCTTGTGCGAACTGAGCTCTTTACTGGCCTCAAGAATCCCACAAGCTGATCGTTCTACAAGATGCAAACTTAACTGCATGGAAGACCCAGCAGACACACCTGCCCCATTAGAGCTCACTTAAAAATGCAATAGCCTGTTCTGGTGCACAAAGCTAGTGGCTCTTTTCTGACTCGCAGGTAAATACCTTTGTACTGTTCCGAGTGGTGATGGTCACAGTGTCCAGTGCACGGAGGAGGTCAAAGATGCTGACCCCCAGCAGCAGCCTGGAGAAACAGATTGGAATCCAGATATGGTGAGTCAGGGGAGCAGTTGACTTCCATGCTGATGGTTGCATTGGGTTGTGCTTGGATATCATTGTGAAGTCTTTATTGGGCTTGGATAGAATCCTGTCCCTGAAGGATCTGGCGTACGGCCACATGCTGTGTGTAATGGCAGCTTCTAAAGGCAGGAACACGATCCAGATTTTTCTCCTCCAGAGTAATTATGCATTTCATCTGTATAGTATTTCAGAAGCAGTGCAACAGTCTATGCTCAGCGATCTGTGCCCTGATGAATGGGACACCAGGAAATAGGACCAACACTGTCACACTCAGGTGCTGACACTTAGTCTCCTAAATCAGTGATTCAGGTGGGGAGCATCTGCAGTTCCCATTGAAATCAAAGGGTAAGAACATAAGAGCAGCCATAGTGGGTCACAGCAATGGTCCATATAGCCCAGTATCCTGCCATCTGATGGTGGCTGGTGTCAGATGCTTCAGAGGGAATGAACAGAACAGGGAAATTATCAAGTGATTCATCCCCTGTTGTGCAGTCCCAGTTTCTGGCAGTCAGATATTTAGGGAGACACAGAGCATGGGGGTTGAATCCCTGACTGTCTTGGCTAATAGCCATTGATGGACCTATGAATTTGCCTAATTGTTTTCGAACCCACTTGTACTTTTGGCCTTCATAATATCTCCTAGCAATGAGTTCCACAAGTTGACTGTGCATGGGGTGAAGAAGTACTTTCTTATGTTTGTTTTAAACTTGCTGTCTTCATTTTATTGGGTGACTCCTGGTTCTTGTGTTCTGTGAAGGTGTAAATAACATTTCCTGATTCACTTGCTCCACACCAGTCACTTTGTGCTTTATGGTATGCCTGGCTGCTAGCATCACAGATGGGAACAACGGGTTGGATTGTAATTTGTTGACTTCAACCGAGTTCAATTCTGACGGACACCGGTGCCAGTGCTAGCAGGACTGAGCCCAGTGTTCCTTAAACAAGTTCTTCTCCCAGTGTCAGACTGGCTCAGCTGCTGGAACATAAACACCTGGTCCAGCCTGAATCCAGGCAGCAATGGCAGCTCTGTCTGGGATTCCCAAGGACTCTGAGGGCATTAGACATCCAATTTCATGGGATTTGGGCATCATTGACTCTCCCAGCCTATCTTTTTCTTTGGGTTTTAAACATTTCTCACCCCTGAGGATTAGCCGCTGAAGATTCCCCACCAGATTCCAGCACTTTGATGGTAGGGTCAGTCTGGAGTCCTGAAGTCCTGTGTTTCAGTCACATTCATCACGCAGCATTTGAATTCACACCCTGCATAATGGTTTTAGGGCTTGGAAAGCACTGCTATTCTGCAGATATTTACCTCAAAACAAAGTTCCTTCCAGCCATTTAGGTCTTCATGGATTTCAGTGAGATTTATGTGATGTCTTATTTTGCTGATGGATGAAACTCAAAAACTTTGAGGTTCAGTTTGGTACCCAAAAATTAGGAAGGGAAATCAGGCCGGGGCAGGAGTGAAACCGGCCTGCCTTTGCTCTGGCAAACGCCTCCTGATTTTCTCCTGGGTGCCCTGTAATCTATTTGTCAATCCTCAGGAGCACGAAATATATATGGGCACAGTCAGCAGCCATGGCTGTTCTGCTCCTGAGTTGTGTGCACTGCATAAACCCTATGGAATACCAGAAACCTGGAATGGCAGGGAAGAAGGTGCTGTGGTTAAAAAAAAACTGGACTGAGATTTGGGAGATCTGGGTTTCTGTTTAGCTCCTCCACAGTCCTCCAGAGTGAGTTTGGGCACATAGCTTTCTTGTTCTGTGCCTCAGTTTCCCCATATGCTAAATAGGGATAATACAGGGGGATTGTTCAAATAAATCCCTAAGGACTTGGGAGGCTCTCAAATATCATAGCACTGAGTCCATATAAGTGCCTGTCTGGAGAGCTGGCTTTGGTTTTGGTGACATGCATGGGGAAGGAAATGGAACATGGATTCCAGTCATCAGTTAATTCAAAGAGATTTTTAAAACTGCTGTTCGAGATGTTACTTTATCACTCCTTATGAATCTTTATTGTTGTTTGCCGGCGCCAGTCACCATTGCTAGACACACATTGTTCCTCCAGTTGCATAAATAAATTTTACTAAATTTACAGAAGCACAGAGATAGGGTGATGTTGGAGGGCAGGATGACACACACATGCTAATAAAACAAATACAGAAGCCCTCTTGGCAACGGCGAGCAGGGGGAGATTGGCTGCTTTCTTGTGTCTAATGATGTCAAAGAGTTCCCTTATAGCTCACTTGTAATTATAAATAAAGAGCAGGGGTGGCTGAGTGGGGGTTGGGAGATAAAGCATGTGGCATTTCTCCTCTGGCTTTCTGGGGTGGTTACATTATGTTTTCAAAGCATTTCGCAACCCCTTCTCCGGTCCCTCCCTCTTGCCATGTCCGATCGCTGCACACAGCTTAGCTACTGGGGGAGCCATTTGTGCTGCCTTGCAGGAGGCACTTCCAGCAACGAAATGGGAGAATCTAAACATCAGAGCATCAGCCAATGTCCCCTCCAACTAAGGTGTCTTCCAGGGCTGTTGTCTCTCACATTGCCTGTAACCTCAGAAAGGCCCAGCAACCAGCTCAAAGCGAAAAGCTGTTTAATTTTGCAGGACAAGGGCAAAACCCTCTAGTCATGCCCCGAAGTGAAGCCAGGGAGCGGGCAAGGCTGGATGCTGGGGAGGGCTTTGCTCCCAGGTCCCTGGAGGGAGGTGCAGCCTGCAGAGACGATAGCAGGGAGCAGTGTAACCCAAGGATGCAGAGCAGGATGGCGATGCAGCCAGAGAAGTGGCAGATGGATGCTGCTAAGAGGCAGGGCAGAGATGGGACTGGCAGGGCCTCTGCTTCTCCTGCTCCCCTACGTTTCCCCCGGCCCCGAATGAGGGAGGTTTGCCATGAGTCCAAGTCACATTGAGTTTCTTTTTCTAACAGGGCCACAGCCAAGCCCATCTTGGTGCTGCTGCCAGTCCTGGGCCTGACGTGGGTGTGTGGGGTCCTGGTTCACCTCAGCATCATCTGGGCTCATGTCTTCATCGTGTTGAACTCCCTCCAGGTAAGTCCCTGCCCAGGTGACTGGGAAGCTTGGAGCACCAAGAGACAGAGCCCCCCCCCCCCCCCCCCCCGGCTGAGTTACTAGTGTGTCTGAGACACTAGAGCTAATCAGGCACTGAATGAACTACCCGGCTCCTTCACTCCCATCTAACAACTGGCATGCTGAGCAGAAGGGGGAGAGGGAGGCACCAGGGGCAAGGAAAAGCCTGAGGAACTTAGTCCCTTGGTAAGCAAGGTTAAAACTCTAGGTCGGTATCCTCAGGATTATGTCTCCGCACTGTGCAGGTAAAGACACCATCAGAGAGTAAAGGACTCTCCCTTCCTGCCTGGAGACAGAAACACCCCAATGTCCTGAGGTTCCTTGGCTCGGCGGGTGGGGATTAAAACTAAATGTGGTTAGCATAAATTTCCATCTGATGTTTCCTCTGCAGTGTCTTGACATTAGAAATACATTAATGGGGTTCACAGCTGAGAGGTGTGTGCATCCCCCAAGCACATTGCTGCAGGATGAAACTGTTCTAAACAGACAGCTGTGAAATGAGGCCATTGCCCTGTTATAGGGGGCACGGGGACTCGCCAGGTGCAATGAGCAGCCGATTTCTTGCAGAAAGCAGAAACCCACCCGCACCCTGGCTGGTGCAAGGCCTTCACCCACCTCACCTAGAGTTCTGTTGTATCGGGTGGTTTCAGTTCTGTTCTCTTCAGGTTCTTACACCCAGGCTTATCACCAGAGTACTCGAGTTCTGGTAAAATCCATAAGAGCCTGGTGCATTTTGCACTTTGCATTTTGATAAAAGCTTGAACTGGAGTTGAACAACGTTTTATAGTCCTTGCTGCACATAATTGTATTGTTCCAAAGCAACAGTTTTACCTATTTACCTTGTATGACTCTCACAATTTCACTAAAAAGGGGCTGATCCAAGGCTCTCAGTGCCTTTGTCGTATGGTGCATTAAATTATAATCAGAAGTACCCATCTCCATTAACCTGTTCTATGCATTTGAATTCCAGTCATCAGAAAACCTGCAGAAGGAAGACTGATTAAGTCATTATTAAGGCCTAATTTTCAAACCAGGCACCTGGATTTGGGAGCACACTTTTTCATCCATAATTTATTTGTGCTTTTCCTCAAAATCTGTTGCATTTGCAAAATTGCACCTGCAAAAAATGGAAGCCAGGTTTGGAGATCTGACCCTTTATGGCCAGCTTTTAAACTACTGTGGTGGTTTCTCATCATCCATGTAATAGACCATCAGCTTAAGAACATAAGAACGGCCATACTGGGTCAGACCAATGGTCCACCTAGCCCAGTATCCTGTCTTCCGACAGGGGCCAATGCCAGATGCTTCAGAGGGAATGAACAGAACAGGGCAGTCATTGAGTGATCCGTCCCTTGTCATCCACTCCCAGCTTCTGGACAGTGCGTTGTGTGAAGAACAACTGCCTTGTGTTTGTTTTAAAGTCCTGGCAAAATACAGCTTTAGTGAAATGAAATTATTTAAGGTCCTTTATCTAGGTAATTATATGGTTTCCATTGCCATGGAATCTGAGCCTCTAACCCAAGGGTCAGCAACCTTTCAGAAGTGACGTGCCAAGTCTTCATTTATTCACTCTAATTTAAGGTTTCGCATGCCAGTCATACATTTTAACGTTTTTAGAAGGTCTCTTTCTACAAGTCTATAATATAGAACTAAACTATTGTTGTATGTAAAGTAAATAAGGTTTTTAAAATGTTTAAGACGCTTCATTTAAAATTAAATTAAAATGCAGAGCCCCTGGACCGGTGGCCAGGACCTGGGCAGTGTGAGTGCCACTGAAAATCAGCTCGCGTGCCGCCTTCGGCACACGTGCCATAGGTTGCCCACCCCTGCTCTAACCCCATGAAATAGGGAAGCGCTGTGATTCCCGTTGTTCTGTGAGAGACTTGGGATCACGCAGGAAGACTGTGCGCAGCCAGCTAGTGCTGGGCACCGACTGTTCCAGCCCAGGTCTCGTGCTGTCAGACTGGTAGGGTGACTGTGCTAGAGAGACAGTACACAGGGAATTCTTCAAGCTAGGCTAGCTAGCTGTTTCCTCCAGAACGGGAGGTGTTTTCAGGGTAAGCCCAGTGGTCCCATCGCTTTTCCAGTGTGAGAGCGTTCTAATGTCCGGAGGCATATCTCACCTCTGGAGAACCAATGGTCTTTTCCAAGCTGTCGTTCAGCATCTGAGGAACCTAAGTAAATAATAATGAGGTGTGAAATGCAGCCCTGAGCAGAGTGATTATTTAATGCTCCCGGCAGCCCCCTCCCTGAATCTCTGGACTGGCTGACTGGTGTCACAGTTTTGCCGTTTAAATCTTCTCTCTCATAATTAGATTTCCTGATATTAAATCATGGTTTTGGAATGACACTTCTAAATTTATATCCTCATAAAATATCTCAGCTGAGCTTTGTTTTGGTCATTTACTGGAGAATTTACTACTGTGTAACGTTTCATTTTAATGAAGCTCCGAGGCAGACATTCTAATTGCAGCTTGCCTCAGTGAAACAAGCCCAACTCCTACACACACTATGAACTCCTTGATGTCAGTGCTGAATAGTGCTCATCAGGGATGGTCCACGTACAACCCTCTGAGATGTCTGGCCCAGCACTTCTCTACCTGGTATCTAATTGTGGCTAAACAGACATTATTCCTGAATGTCTCGCGTTCCAGGTTATTAAGAATCAAGTACATTTCTGGACTAAAACACTTCATCCTTAAAATCCTTATCTGAGGGGCCCTGCAACTGATCCCAAAGATGCCCACACTTTGTCCAAGTAGGGCTGCATTAGGAACACAAGGGCTGGGCCTGATTTGCATAACATGGAGTAACTGAGAGACATTGCAGTCTAGTGGCTGCGGCACTGGGCTGGGAGTCAGGAGACCTCGGTTCTATTCCTAACTCTACCGTTAACTTGCTGTGTGACCTTGTGTATGTTGTGTCGCCTGCCTATGGTGCTGCTTTCCCTTCTCGTGCTGTGTCTGTAGGCTCTGCAGGGCAGTGCCCATGTCTCAAGATGGGTTTGTACAATGCCTGTGTGCAATGGGCCCAGATCTTTGTTGGCACCTCGGAGGTTCCCCTGTAGCACAAATAGATCACAGCTGCCATCGCCTCTAGTCTGGAAATGGCAGCCCCCACTGTGCTCAGAGTGGAGCATTGTATGCTGGCACCGTAGTGTCTAGGGCATTGGCTCTGGGATGCCACAGATCAGACTTGGTCTGCAGACCACAGGGACTGACTCTTTGCTCTGTGCTTGTACAGCACCGTGGACAACGGGGTCCTGGTCCTGGACCAGGGCTCCCGGTCCTGGACCAGGGCTCCCAAACACTACCGCAGTACAAATAACTAATAATAATAGTAATCCCCCAAGAGAGAATGGAACCATACCACGAACTCTATTTGAAAACAATATTTAATTTTGTTTCTTGGGGTCACAAGTTTGTTGGTTTCCTTAAGGGAATTTAAGGCCGTTCCTAGCCCCCATTTGGGAAAGAAAATGGTACCAAGTCCTGTTAGAAATGTAACCGCCAGCGGCTCTCTGCAATCCTGGATGCAGTCTAGCTGAGAAATAGCCATTCACACGACCCTGGCATCAAAGCAGGTCCCCAGATCATGAGCGGAGTAAAGTGTCACAGCAGGCCCACAATGTGTCTCAAAGCCTCAGCCACATGGCGTGTGAAAAGCTTGCTAAACCTGGAGAGAAAGCAGCTGTAGATGGAGCTAGAGAAGCACAGTTGGTCCTGACGCTGGTGGAGAGAGAATTATGGATGGGTAAAGGGTGGAATTTTTTATTAAGAGACTGCATTTGTTAATTGTTATTAGATGAGATGAGAGGCCCTTCCCGAATGGAGACAAGACAGGATCTCTAGCCTGGGGAGCTTGCAAACCGGAGGCCTAATACAAACCTCACTGAGGTCAATGGAAAGATCCCCACTGATTTTAATGGGCTTTCTTCAGGTCCTAAGACCCAGGGCTGCCCGGGGGGAGGGGGGAGGCAAGTGGGGCAATTTTCCCCAGGCCCTGGGCCCCGCAGTGGCCCCCTTCAGAATATAGTATTCTATAGTATTTCAACTTTTTTTTATGGAAGGGGCCCCTGAAATTGCTTTGCCCCAGGCCCCCTGAATCCTCTGGGCAGCCCTGCTAAGACCTCCAGTTCAGGAAGATATTTGAGCATGTGCCTAACTTTAAACACACAGTGCTGTGCCAAATAGTGATACTTACCTGAAGCTGGGCCCAATTAAATTGGATGCAGGGGCGGACACTGAGCCCTCTGAAATTGGTAAAAAGATTCCCATTGACTTCAATGGATTGGCATTGGATCAGCTCAATGATGTGTGGGGGAAGGGGAAAGGAATAATATTTAAAACAGTTTAAGTTTGAACTGAAAACAAATTTTTGGGCAAATCAAAAAATCAGAATAAATCCCCTCATTTCAGGTTGAATGATCTGAAATTAAACATTTTGTTCCAATTCTGAGTAGTTTTTAATGTTGAAATTTTAAAAAAATAATAATAATAAAAGGAAATTTCTAAATGAAAAGTCAATTTGAATAGAAAAATCAAAACATTTCATTCTGAAAATGTCCAAACACAATGTCTTGATTTGTTTAAAAGAATTCTTGTGTGTTTGTGTTTGTGTTTTTGTGTTTTTTTTTTTTTTTTTTTTTAACTGAAACAATTTGGCAAAATCAACATAAATTAGTGACAAGTATCAGAGGGGTAGTCGTGTTAGTCTGGATCTGTAAAAAGCAACAGAGTCTCCTGTGGCACCTTATAGACTAACAGACGTATTGGAGCATAAGCTTTCGTGGGTGAATACCCACTTCATCGACTCTTTGTCGCTTTTTATAAATTAGTGAAATGTTTTGGTTTCACAGAATCTGCATTTTTTTGCCCAAGCAAGTTTTGATGAAAAATGTCACCCAGCTCTACAATAACAACAATGAGATGGCCCCAGATGGCAGTTCCCATCTTTCTGCACTGCACATTCACATATGCACTTGACAAACTCCTTCACAAACGCTCTGTGATGACTCCGAAATCAGAGGCACTCGAAACCAAGAGAGCAGCCTGGCTGACTCATGTACCGTGCATCCAAAATTTGGATGACAGGGATTCAAAGACTTTCGGTGTCTATTTAATTTTTTCCTGCTTTAAAATAGAAAATGGTCCTGATGGCATCTTTGTGAGGTGGGATGGGAGAGGCCTGTGGCCCCCAACTGTGGCATATTTGGCAGGTTTCACTTTAATAATGACTCCAAGTTTCCAGTAGCTGAAATGAAGCCATTATTGCCACGTGTACAAGATGGATAGTTGCTTGAATGAATTTTCTGCCTGTTGCTGGAGCTTGTCCAGCTGTGAGGTGCTGCTAACGGGCACATCCGTTTGCTGTCAGATGGTGAAGGCCCAAGGCCGGCCAAAGGCCACCTCTCCATGTTTCTGCTATTAAGGATGTCGAGAGGCTGACAGGAGGCCTGTCATCTGTAATTAAATATAGTGTCAATGCTTCTTGCCTCTTTCCAACCTCACTGCTGTAAAGGTGTAACTTGGAGATGAACAGAGACCAGCACCAGCACTCTTTAAATCCGCATTAGATTTAAGATTAAAACAAACCTATTTACCAACTGGGACAAAACCCTTCAGAATGGTCAGAATTAAAGAGCAAGGTCTGTGTGTAAGCAAATGGAGGGAAGCGGATTAAAACACGGAGTCCCGCTTCTGGTCCCATGCTGAGCCCTGGAGTCCTGCTGTCCTTCCCAGTTATGTGCATTTTAACCTCTTCCAACCCCCTGTTCTTGGTCTGCACCATGGAAGAGCTTGTGGTAATTTTCTGTTCATTCCTGGATCCCAGTGTGGAGAACCTGGGCTTGGTGGGGAATCTCCCTTTGTCCTGCCTCCCCCCAGCCTTGTTCTGTGGATAGCATTTCCGCTGCTCCCCCTCCAGGTTCCTCGTTGTCTCTCTCTGGGCACAGGGGGTGCAGGTTCTGCTCTCGTGTTCATTTTAGCTCTCATGAACGTGGCCTGATCTGACAGCCCTCGGGGTCGCCCTCCTCTATTTGTCCCCAGGACTTGCAGCACCCGCTTCCTTATTCTGCGCTGCTAATGTACCTCTCCCCTGGCTGGAAGGGCTCACCTCCGCTGGTGCCAGAGGACTTTACTTTCCATGGCCCATTCAGCCTTGGGCTTCTCTGGTTACACCAGAAACAAGGCTGCCTAGCTGTGGACACTGGGAACTGGTCTGCCATCCCCCATCCTCTTTTCACACTAGCTACTGTGCTGTAGTCCATTGTTGTGAGCCACATTTAGGTCACAATTTTCAGGTGGCGGCAGAGAGTTCAGGGATGAAGGGGATAATCCCTGCATTTTTAAATGCCATCCTCAGGATGACACAGTTCTTGAGAGTTCATCTATCGTGAGTCACATTAAACTCCACCACTGAGGAGAAGCTGCGTGCTGCGCTGAATGGTGTTTGAAGGGGAAAGATTCATATTAGTTCAGCGCTGTTTTTTTCTCTCCATTCAAGCTGCTGCTACTTTTTTCCCCTTTCGTTTTTTCTTTCTTTGTCGTCGTCTTAAAAAACAATCTTTGTAATCACTTTGTCATAAATCACAGCAGAGGCGCCCTTGCTTGCAGTATAGTCAAACAGTGGGGCCAGGGGAGTTTAGCTCATGAATCTATTGTCTTCATTTGCCTTCTCCCCTTTGCCAAGTAAGGTCATTCTAATTAGAAGATTACCCAGGAGGAGGAGTTGGGATCCTGACCGGAAGGCTTCAGAGTAAAGGGAAAGCAGAGATAATAACATCACTTTTCAATCTCTCTGCAGCTCGGCCTATTCAAAAAGATTTCTTCAGCAGATCACCTTTGACTTGTGTTTAAAGTGCATTTGTTTATTCATGTAGCAATGTGGTAGCAGACAACTTTTTGTTGTTGTTGATTTGTGTTCTGGTTGTCTGCGGAAATTCAGATCTGTCTTCAAGGTTACTCCGCACGTCAATGCCAAATCCGACTAATCGTTCTCCTAACCAGTCAGTGGGGGAAGAAAACGACCCACTGAAGAGCAGTATTCCATGCTGTGTTAACGGCTAATTGCTACCCCTTAGTTTGGTACTTAGAAGACCGGCTGGCCGTCGACAATGGCTTCCATGCTCACTCATGGTTTCAAAAATGGTCAAAGACGGTAAATGCCAGAACGGTGGGTAAAGGTGGCTGCCTTATGAGGGAGTGTTTTTATATAACACCAAGTAGCAGTCTCTGTTTTTATTGACCTAGGAGGTAGGAAGGATAGTCCTGTGGTTGGTCCAGGCCTGGGAGTCATGTGACGTGGCTTCCATTGACATTACTATCCCAGACTCCTTTGTGATGCTGAATAGTCTCTTCACCTTTCTATACCTCAGTTTCCCCATCTGTAAAATAGGATTACTAACAATAATACTTCAGTGGGGATGGGGGGATTGAGGCTAAATTCACTGATGTTGAACGCTTTGAGATGCTTGACTGGAGAGCACTATATTATTACTATGACAGTCTATAAATGTACTAGTAGTGGTGGTGCGCGCACACAGAGGCATCCCTAAATATCAAACAACTGTCTCATGCTACCAGTAGTAAAACATCCTTGGAATTTCTAAATAGTAGAGATGATAATTTCCTAACTCAAAAAGTGTTACATCCAACACAGGGGAGTTCCATGTTAGACTTCATCTTGACAGATGAAGAGGAACTGATCAGAGAACTAAAAATTAAGTCACTTAGGTACAAGTGATCATGACTTGATCACATTTATAATGTGCAAACAGAATAAAGTCCAGACCGGTGATAGATATACTTGGTGCTTTAAAAAGGCCAATTTCACAAAGCTAAAAACAATTATGAGCTAAATCAGCTCCAAGGAAGAATTTAATCAGAAAAATATGAATAATAATTGGGAATTGTTTAAGAACATCAAAAAGCCACAATACCCCACAATTGAGGAAGAAGGCCGTAAAGATTTTAAAAATTAGAGGGGAAGTGAAAGCAGCTATAAAAAATAGAAACATTATATATAATGAATGGAAGAAAAGGGCAGATGATCGTTTTTAATATAAATCAGAAGCTCTAGGAATTATAGTAAATTGATAAGGGAAGCAAAGGGACACCAGGAGAAATGGCCAGCAGAGTTAAGGCCAATAAGGAATTTTTAAAGTATCTTAGGAAAAAAAGAATTCTAACAATGGTATTAGTCCATTACTAGATGCAAAAGATAGAATTATCAGTAATAATACAAAAAAGGCAGACGTGTTCAATAAATATTTCTATTCTGCATTTGGGGAAAAAACAAATGATGTAGTCACATCATATGATAACACTGTTTCCATTCCACTAGTATCTGAGGAGGATGTTAAACAGCTGCGACTGAAGATAGACATTTTAAAATCAGTACGTCTCGATTACTTGGATCCAGGAGTTTTAAAAGAGCTGGCTGAGGAGCTCACTGGACTGTTAATGCTGATTTTCAATAAGTCTTGGAACACTGGGGAAGTTCCACAAGACTGGAAGAAAGCGAATGTTGTACTAATTTTTAAAAAGGATAAACAGGATGACCTGGTATTTACAGGCCTGTCAGTCTGACATTGATTCCAGGCAAGGTAATGGAGTGGCTGATATGAGACTCAATTAATAAAGAATTAAAGGAGGGTATATCATTAATGACTTTTGTTAAATAGATCCTGTCAGATTAATTTGATATCTTTTTTTGATGAGATTACAAGTTTGGTTGATAATGGTGAGTGTGTTGATGAAATATTTTTGGACTTCTATACGGCATTTGACGTGGTATCATGCTGATATTTTGATTAAAAAACTAGAATGATATAAAATGGACATGGCACACATTAAATGGATTAAAAACTGGCTAACTGATATCTCTCAAAATGTAATTGTAAATCATCATTGATTGGGTGTGTTTCTAGTCAGGTCCCCCCAGCTCTTGGCCCTATGCTATTTAACACTTTTATCAAGGTCCTGGAAAAAACATAAAATCATCACCGATAAAGTTAGCCGGTGATGACATAAAATGGGGAGTGGAAAATAATGAAGAGGACAGGTCACAGATACAGAGCAGTCTGGATCACTTGTTAAGCTGGTCAGAAGCAAACAATCATAGAAGATTAGGGTTGGAAGAGACCTCAGGAGGTCATCAAGTCCAACCCCCTGCTCAAAGCAGGACCAATCCCCAACTAAATCACGCCAGCCAGGGCTTTGTCAAGCCTGACCTTAAAAACCTCTAAGGAAGGAGATTCCACCACCTCCCTAGGTAACCCATTCCAGTGCTTCACCACCCTCCAAGTGGAAAAAGTTTTTCCTAATATCCAACCTAAACCTCCCCCAGTGCAACTTGAGACCGTTACTCCTTGTTCTGTCATCTGGTACCACTGAGAACAGTCTAGATCCATCCTCTTTGGAACTCCCCTCCCCTTTCAGGTAGTTGAAAGCAGCCTCAAATCCCGCCTCATTCTTCTCTTTTGCAGACTAAACAATCCCAGTTTCCTCAGCCTCTCCTCAGAAGTCATATGCTCCAGACCTCTAATCATTTTTGTTGTCCTCCACTGGCCTCTTTCAATTTTTCCACATCCTTCTTGTAGTGTGGGGCCCCAAACTGGACACAGTACTCCAGATGAGGCCTCACTAATGTCAAATAGAGGGGAGTGATCACGTCCCTCGTTCTGCTGGCAATGCCCCTACTTATACAGCCCAAAATGCTGTTAGCCTTCTTGGCAACAAGGGCACACTGTTGACTCATATCCAGCTTCTCATCCACTGTAACCCCTTCGTCATTTTCTGCAGTACTGCTGCCTAGCCACTCGGTCCCTAGTCTGTAGCAGTGCATGGGATTCTATGAGTCCATTACTAGATGGAAAAGGATGGTGATAAATTGGAGAGGGTTCCAAGAAGAGCCATGAGAATGTTTAAGGGAGTAGGAAACATGAGTGCCCTGGACCATTGTGACCCACTCACCATTGAAGTTTGAGGCTTTAGTGATTGTTGTCTCACTATTGAGTAGTTCTGTTGTGGTTGTACCTGTCAGGAGTCAGGGCCCCAGTGTGTTAGGCGCTGTACACACCTAGCTATGTTTGCAAAGTGCTTTGAGAATCTGCAAAGTGGCCTCTGGGGCTGGATTTGTGATTTGTTTTGTGCCAGTTTAACTCTCTCCCATATTTTAGCCACATTCAGTCTCTCTGCAGCTGGGCCTTCTTTCTCCTGGGCTCCCCTCCCAGCCGACATCACCACCTCTCCTCCCAGTTCTATACAAAAGGATTATTTCAAGGAAGACCTGTCTTGGCAGCCGCACCAGAAATCTGGTCTGTAGGAGTGACCAACTTCGCTGTTTGAAGGACAGGTCATGGCACCATGCCAGGGTATTGCTACCACTGCGCTTGCCAAGAGTTTTCAGATGAAGAGCAAGACTCATTGAAGACAAGATGAATTACTTTTCTTACTGCCGCTGATTTATCTAGCTGCGATAACAAACACCCTGCAGATATAACATAAATCTGGTGGGCCAGATAGGACTGCCTTTAAGGGCAAACTCTTTTGTGTAAAGCTGTAATTAGTCCCTGGTGCTTTGCCCGGTTTCGACCCCTACGTGGTGCTCTTTCTAGGCCTGTGTCCAGTTACAGCTGTTTATATGCTGTGCAGCAGGCCGGGGACGAGGTTTCGGACTGGTGCTCTGTATTTTGGAGTCGCTGGTGGTGGCTGAGCTTGTGTGGAGTTGACAGCCTGAGGTTTGCCCTCCGCTCTCTAGCCCTCTCTGAGTGGGGAGGGAGGACAAGCGTGGTGGGTTTGGGTTTCACAATTCCTCCTTGGTAAGAGGGTTTGGATCTGCCTCCCGTTTTCCCTTGAATCTCCCTAGCATGGGCTGTAATACTGACATGGCTCAGTGGGGCTCGAACCCAGCACCTCTTACTCTTAGCGCATGAGCCACTATTGCGTGAGCTAAGAGGCCTCTGGGTTAGCCACGGCTGTGTGCTCCTCACTCTCTTGTTGGCCTAGCCACCTCTAGAGGAGGACAGAGGCCCCCCCGAGCAGGCCTGGCTTATGGGGAACTGGAATCAGTCAGCTGCCGTGGTCTGTCACAAATAGACGATCACACTGAAAAGGAAAAGGCCCTGTCGCCTTGCTCTGCTCCGCCCACACACAGGCTGCATCCATCCGGGCTCTGCCCATGGCTACTTCAGTTGTCAGGAAGGGTTGTCTAGTTCCTGAATTTCAGCCATTCCCACGCCGGGGTCATCTCCCCGCGTTTAATTTTTGAGGGGGGTGGAGCTCCACCCAGTAACTTCCGGAGGGATTTTCCCGCTCCCCACTGACTGACGTGGGGAATCCTGGGCTTGGGAATGGCAGGGAGGCCTGATGGAGTCAGTGGGGTGATGGCTGCCATTGCTCTCCAGCTCCATCCCAGAGCAACAGAGCAGCCACGGGGCGTGGAAGGTGCTCGGTGCACATTTGCCGGCCTGCCAGAGGTTGTGCCATTATCCCTGCAAAACCGAGTGTGTGTGGATGTTGCGATAGTAGCGGAAGGAAGGGGTGGGGAGGAATGAAAAGAATCTTTCTCCTTTTAAACTCTCTTGAATGAAGTCATCTGAGCTCTGTCTCTTGCCGTGGATCACGTTTATTAACGTAGTGCTAGGGGACCCACCAAGCACAGGGCCCCCTTGTGCTAGGGACTGTCCATACACACAGTAGCCGCCAGTGTCTATAGGGCATCATTCCGTATCGTGAGTCCTTTCCCATCGTTCTCTTCCACTTCTTGAAGGGGGCGTGTTAGAAGAATGAGATCCCAGGGACAAACCTGACGGGGGTCGTCTGTGTCAGAATCCGAGCAGTGCGCGGCGCAAGTGTTGAGCAGCAGAGATTGAGGTTTGGGGTGGAATCAGTTTGGAGATCCAGCCGGCTGTGAGCAGAGTACAATACTGGCTTGGTGATGAACCCTAGCAGGTCTGAGTGCTGAGATTTCGGAAGCATGTGTGTTCCGGTGACATCACGAGGAACAGTAACAGGAGCTACGTCTGTGCTAGGCACAATAGCAGTGTCTATAGGGCATCGTTCCGTATTGTGAGTCCGTCTCAGTAGTTCTCTTCCACTTCTTGAAGATGATGATGTGTTAGAAGAAGGAGACTCCAGGGACAAAGGGCACGGCTCCTCCTCTGAAACTGCAGTCGGACTGCAAAGGCTAATCACGGGGGCTTTGTGCCGCTCAGTGATGGTAAGAGTTACCGATGCCCTGAGTCACAGATGGAGGTTGGCAAAGCCAGGCAGCTGCTGGAGACCTAGTGGGGGTGCTCTGCAAATGTTTTGTGGCCCAAAGCAGCAGACTCTGACCCAGTGTGGGCAGAGCCCTAGCATCCATCAAAGGCCGGGACCCACTTACTTCCCCTGTTTCAAAATGGTCCCATATTTTGTCAGTCTATTGCAAGCCCGTAATATTTTGTATTTTCTCTCCTTTTCAGGGCTTGTACATCTTCCTGGTCTATGCAATCTATAACAGTGAGGTAAGAGAAAGCTCTGTCTGGGTTTTGATCCATATTCGGAACAGTCCTATATTAGAAATGAAACCGGTAACCAGAATCTTAGCAAATGCAAAGGTTGATATTCTGTCCTGGCCCTTCACTCCCATGACAGCTGTTGCTTTTGCCCCCTTGACGTGTTTGGAGGAGGTGGTTGTTTTATCAGAACAGCACTGGCCCTGTCTCACGACCCTGCTCAACTTTCAGGTGAGGAACGCCATACAGAGGATGAAGGAGAAGAAGAAAGCTCTCTCGTTCACAGTAAGTGTGAGGCAGAGATGCTACTCCGGTTTCATTAAACACAAGCTGGTTTCAGAGGATGTTTTTTAGAATGGTGGATTTCTGGGAAACCCAGTTTGTGTCCCCTCCCACAAATCTACAGCGTAGCATCTACTGGCCATCCCTCACTACCAACCGGGATTATCAACCCCGTCTGATAGCCGTGTATCCTATAGGGCATGCTGATTTCTGCTTCTCAGCCCTCCACAGTCTCTCCAGGGATTTCAGTCTAAACACCCTCAGACTAACCTCTAAAGAAAGGCCCAAACATTGAAATTTCCCATCATGCCTCAGCTGTGGATTGCTGTGTGTTGTGTGAGTGAGGTGGGTGTGGACCCATTTTTGATCCACAAAACAGAGCAGTTTGTAGGATGTGACTGACTCCAAGGCCAGGCAAAAGGCCTCTCTCCTTGCTCCGGTTGATGTGAGACCTTGATCTTTAAAACCCGGGGTTATCAGATTCCACAGTGCCCCTTTAAATCCAGGTTTGCAGCCAAAGTCTGCCCGCCACGATACATTGGGGCTCTCCCTGATGTCCTGGGCATGCACTGTAGGACAAAACTTGGCCCTGGGAATGTCTTTTGAATGGACCTGGCATATTCAGGAACATGGAGTCGGGGGAGGTCATTTTCCTCCTGAACAGCGCTGGGGAGGGTGGAGGAAGACGTGCCACTGGTTCTGCAGTTTGGGCGGTTGCTGCAGACTGGCCTTATCGGCAAGGAGGTGATCATTAAGAAAACAGCTGCAGCAGATTTTTAAAATGATGCACGGTATCAAAATCCTTTAAAGGCTGATGTGTCGTGGATTCCTGAGGGCTCTGTCCTGCTTCTCTGTTATTGCAGAACTGTTCTCATCCGATCAATTATCTGTCGAGTCCAAGAAATACAACCTCCTGGGAGACTGGGAAGCTGAGTCCTTCTGCGCCCGAGAGCGCCATGTCCAGCCCTGTGCAGAAAGATCCTCCACTGAAGAACATTACCAACAAAGGTAAAGAGCCCCTTCTGGGGCCTCAGCTTTGTATTCCGGTTGTATTCTGTGCTGCTGGCACAGATTCAGAGCACGGGGCTGACCTTTCCAGAGGGTCCAATTTTCATGCAGTGTCATCCCTTGCATAGTTTTGAACCCTCTTAAACACCACAGGGTTGGAAAGTTTGACTCGGTTCTGAAGTTCCGCATGAGTGCCAACGTCCAAACCAGGGCGCATACCCTAATGGGCCAGGAGGTCTAGACTTAGATTTCACCAACCAACTGCACCATGTGCAACCCCCCCCCCCCCCCCCCCCCCGGCACTTGAACAGTCTTAGCATGGAGTCACAGACTGTCCCCTAGGGTACTCTGGTCTGTCTTGCCATCCAGGTGATGGGAGTGTCCCTCTCTGATTATTGGCCCCATACACCAAGGATAACAGCAATATTCAGGTTACTCCCAATCCCAAAGGTCCAGTCACTTACCCAAGGTCAATTGTGCTTTAGGGCTCACACCAAAGACCACACTTGTCGGTGATCCTATAGCAAACTATATGAAGATTTATTAAATAGGAAAAGGAAAACCGAGAGTTATTTATAAGGTTAAAGCAAGTGAATATAGACCATAAAAGAGTTACAGCCTTAGGTTTCAAAAGGTAATATAGGCTTCTATAATCAGCAAGCTCTATTTGACCTTTAGGGCTAACCCAGGCTAAGCAACTGGGGATCTCTTGCATATGTCTAGAAACATCTTGCTCCCCCTGGAGTCCAAGCAGCAGAGAGATCCTTAACTCCTTTTGTTTGAGGTTTTTAATCACACTCCTGCCATGTGCTCTGAGCTGCAAACTCAGGAGTTCACTTGCATGACTCATCTTCACAGTTAAATAACAAGGGTGTGTCTACATATAAACAGTTACAGTGGCACCACTGCGCCACTCGGGGGCGGCTCTGTTTTTTGCCGCCCCAAGCACGGCAGTCTATTGCACGCCTGCGGGAGGTCCGCCGGTCCCACGGATTCGGCGGAGTTTCTGCGGGTGATCTGCCGATCCTGCGACTTCGGCATACCTGCCGCCGAATTACCACCGAAACCACGGGACTGGCAGACCTCCCGCAGAAATGCCGCCGAATCCGTGGGACCGGCGGACCTCCTGCAGGCATGCTGCCAAAGGCTGCCTGACTGCCGCCCTCACAGCGACCGGCAGGCTGCCCCTGCAGCTTGCCGCCCCAGGCACGCATTTGCTGCGCTGGTGTCTGGAGCCGCCCCTGGTGCCACTGTAGGGCTTCAATGAAGATGGGAGGGGTTCTCCCATTAGTGTAGATAATCCATCTCCTTGAGAAGCGGTAGCTAGGTTGACAGGAGAATTCTCCAATCAACATAGTGCTGTCTACACTGGGGGTTAGGTTAATGTAACTGCATTGCTCAAGGGTGTGGATTTTCACATCATACCAACCTGCTTTCCCACTGTAGACTAGGCCTAAGAGTCTTTAGCCCTTTTGTTGAAGTTTTCTCGATCCTGATGTAGGGCGTTTCCACTTGTAAAATCCACCCAGAGCCCGTCTGCTCTCAACGTGTCACCTCTTTGGGGGGCAGGGGCATACCAGTTCCTGCTCTTTGCACTGATTAATGTCCCTCTCCTGCATGGCCATTCATAGTCACAGAACCTTACAATACGGAGCACAGATATTAGAAGTGAGATTAATGCAGGGAGCAGTTCACAAGCATTCAACAGTCTCTAACCACTTTCTTATCATTCTAATACCTCGTCTGTCACTATTAACTGCCCCCTTCAGTGTCCATTTCAGACGTGGGCACCTTAGCGTGAGCTGGCACCTGGCCTGCCCGCGCCATAGTGGACATGAATGTTATTAGGTTTGTGTTCCTTGGAGTGCGAGAGAAGCTCTGATGAAAGTACAAATACAGCCCTGAGGGGCTGACTGGCTCCCAAAGAAGACAGTGGTAGAAGGCCAATTGATTTCAGTGGGATCAGTCCCTGTAGTGTATATGGGTCATCCGTGCATTCGAGATGAGTGGATGTAGGGAATCTTCAATCCAGGAGTGACCTGAGCCGTTTTGCCAGCTAGGGCGGAAAATGTTTTCGGTGTCTCCACCCCAGTGCCTGGGAGGGGAGGGGGGGGAGTTGAGGGGCACAGCAGCATGGAGCTCCTGGAAGTTGGTGCCCAGGGCTTCTGCCATGATCACCTGCAGCTGGCCCTGAACAGCATGGCCTTCCCTCTAGGCAGAGAAGCATGTTGGTACTTTAACATCGATTTACATGGGGGAGGGGGCAGGAAGTCAGTGTTAAACTAGAGAAAGAAAAGTTCACACACTCAAACCAATTGGCAGCTCTGAAAACTAGCTTGCAATTCTTCAGACAGCCTGGCTGGGCCCTTTACTTCCTTGGGAGATACTTTGGGGGAATAAACGATAAAGCCCTTGGAAAGAAATGCACATTTCCATTCTTCAGGCGTATCCACATTCATTGTCTCTCTTCACACTTTAGGAAACTTTGGTGCTAAAATTCCTATGGGGATTTCCTCAGTGATGTCACCAGAGAGACCGGTACGTAATGTCTTGAGTTATTTTCCACCTTTCACATGCAGAATGCTATGTAGATGGGAGTGTTGTCTAGGGGTTATAGCAAGGGGCGAGGACTCAGGACTCCTGGGTGCTATTCCCAGCTCTGTCCCAGGTGTCTTGTCTTATCGTGGGTGAATCACTTTACTTGTCTGTGGCTCAGGTGCCCCTCTGGTAAGATGGGGTTCATCTCTGTCACCTCCCTCCTGGGGCAGTTGGGAAGGTTCATCAGTGGTGGTAGTGGACTTTGTGAGCCGTGTTAGGAGCGCTGCATGTATGTGCCTCCTCCTAAGCATTGATTGGGTTGGGAAGCTGAAGGAATTTCCCCCAGTCAAAGGACCCTGTAATGAAGTATCTGAAGGCTGCAAATCACTGGCCAATGGAGGGTGGTGCAGCAGGTGTGACAAACCAATAATGGGGTGAAATTATGATAAGAAAATCCAGTCTATTAGACTGAACAGTTTATTGACAGGAAGTTGGCCAAGGGACGGGTGGAAGCCCTGTGGCTCAGGGCACCCCGAACTAGGCTGGACAAAAGACCCTACCAACATACAGAATGGAACAGTCCTGCACTAGGAGTGGCACCAAACAGCCTAATGTCTTCACGTCTAGGATTCTCAGACCGCCCCAGGAGGGCTCCTCAGGCAAGGGTGAGCTGTGGACTCAGACTGGGGGGGAATCTCACTCCCTGGCGTAAACGGGCCCATGTAGCCCCTTTACAGACATCGCCATCCTTCATGGTGACGGGCTAGCTCGACCGCCATCGTACTGGGCTTACTCGAAAGCAATCAGTGCACCTGCCGCCCGTGCGAAAGAGTAAGGAGACATCTGTCTATCTCTGCCCTTGGAAGATAAATAGTAGAAAGAGAATCAACTCTCTGTGCATTTGGAGGATGCCCAGCTGTCCAGCTCCTGGATATAAAGGGCCTCTGTGCTGTTAGACCCATATGTGCTAACTCCTGGACTACAGAGGGGAGGGAGAGATGGGGGTTGGTTTGACACATGAACGGTGGGGGAGTCTCTCTGCTGCATGTTGATTCCTGGTTTTGTTGGTAACATTTGTGGTCTCTTTTCTCCATTCTGGATCAGATGGGAATCAACTCCCAGGCCTACTTATAAAAAGGGGCATCCATAAAAGCACGAATGGAACTGAGCAATCAGAATGCCAAGACAGAAATGAGGTCATGGCTATAAGTCTCCCCAAAATGAAGCAAGTTAGAAAAGGGCTTGTTGTGTGTTTCAACACCCAAGTTACAGTCTGTTCAGTTGGCCCATTTCATTCCCCAGGCAGCAACTAATCTTCTGCCAAGTTCAACAAGGCATGCCATAAAGTGGAGAACAATTTAAATGTGACTACTCTGACACCACTTCCATTCCCACCACTGAAATGATCGTGCAGTGTTCTGTGCACTTGACATAGAAGTTAACTGTAGTTTCCTCAGAAAAAAACATAATGCTACTTTCATGTGAGGAATTTACCAACGGGTCTAGATATACACCAACATTTCTCTTTCTCTCTGTCGTCCCCTTTATTGCTTTTGAAGTGCTATCTTCCTTATCTTACAGATAACATTCTGTTCTATTTCAAGGCAACTTAGTAAAACCAGTATTTGTTGTCTCTCATGGTTTATTTTTGTTTAATGTTGCTATTCTTCCGGGTGATAAATACCTGGCAGGTTTTCCAATAGGTGCTTTTCTGACCCAGGCAGGTGCTGGCTCTGTAAATTAGAACCATTGCTAAGCTACTTGGCACAAAATATGAGACATGGGCTAAAGAGATTAACCAGGAGGCTTGAGTTTTCTAATGCACAGGGCATTAATAGAGGAGCCTGTCGATTTCCTAAATGCCAAGGCCACAGCACTTCCTAGCTGGTAGACTGGGGCAAAGAGAGAATTAGCTTGAGTCCATGCTGGGGTCACTCAGAGCTTCTCTTTTTGTTTGTTACTTAAATATTTTTATTTAAAATGTTTTATTTTCCTTTTCTAAACAATACAAATTCAACAACAATCAAAATACAAAATTCCCTGGTACCCCAGGAGCCAGTGTGGGAGGAAGCACGGCTGAGCCAGTTTTTGTTTAAATATTCGTTTGTCTTCACAAGTGACTCTTTTTTGCAAGTCTTTCATGTTCTCTCATCATGAACGTTTGAGCTCCACAAGCGAATGCTCAGGAAACGTGAATGTTGAAGCTGATATATTTGCTGTAAGCATGTTTTGAATGTAAGATTTGTGCGTTGTTGCAGCTTGTGCTGTGTGTGTCAACGCAGCTTGCAATTGACTACCTAGAGCCTGCGGTGCAGGTTAGTTACATAAGTCACTGGTATTGTTTCAGCTCCCTGACTGAATCCCTTATGTAAGTGACGGCGTGAGCTGTGAATTCAGAATGGTACCGTTGAATGTAGCCTTGTTCTGATTAAGAAGCCATTTTTTACAATAAGTCTGAAAACACTTAAAATGACGAAATGCTGTGCTCCGTTAGGTGCAAACATCAGAGTGATTTTTCACTGCATTTCATCCACGTTTTACTTGACACATTTTTTGGTGAAAGGTTTTGGGGATTTGGCACCTCCCAATGCGTTAACCCCCCCTAGCCTCATGGTGCTGGCTCATTGTGCCCCTTGTTGTGTGGACTGTGCAAACGCTGCAGCTGAACAGCAATCCTCGCCGTTCACTGAGCAGGGCAGCCAGGACAGTCCCCATTGGAAGTAAAATTGATGATGTTACAATGAAGAACAGTAGAACCTAGAGCAGTGGTTCCCAAACTTTAACAGCCGGTGAACCCCTTTCACTAAAATGTCAAGTCTCGCGAACCCCCTCCTAAAAATGAATATTTCCAGGGATTTTCTCCTTTTACCTGAGTATAAATTATAAAAGCAGTGATCTTGGGAAATATAAAATTTGTTTTTATGACATGCTTATTACATACTATTCATTATTAATTATTATTTATCATTACAGTATTTTTATTACATTATGAAAACTAAACACTCCTCCAAGATCTCACTTTCGTAGCTTGTATCACTTTGAATAAGCCTGTTATAAGACAAGATTCCTAGGTTTCATCAAGGAGTATCAGATGTGAAACAGCATGAAAGTATTTAAGAAACCAACTCAGAGTTCCTCCTCCACAAGCAATCAGGTCTTGAGGAGTCCAGGCAAACAACGCATGTTACAACAAAGCTTAAACTTGTTCTTCATACTAACTTTAAAAACAATACTAGCTGCCTATTTAATTTTAAAAACAGCAAAAAATATCCACCTCCCTTTCCATTGCTTATAAGGAGTCTTGAAGTTGAAATCTCCTCAGTGTGATAGATACGCTTGCTTTGATCTGCTCAGCTCTTGGAAGTCCAGGGGCTCCGGGCTGCTGGCCCCATGCCGGGGTCCCTAGGGACAGTTCTGTCCGCCATTAGAGAATTTTTTCCCAAGAACCCCCTGTAACATTTCACGAACCCCAGTTTGAGAACCACTGACCTAGAAGTTGAGGCTGATACTGTTTTTCTTCAAAAGAGATCAGGTTGGCCTCCTGTTTTGTATCAAAATATCTGAATGTGAATCCTTTCCACCCTGTCAACAGCGCTTAGGGGACAGAAACAACTCTGCTATTCCTGTCTAAAGTTTATCATTTAAACAAACCTTGTGATTTTTAAGCCAATCCTGTGGTTGTTCGGAGCCTGCCTGATCTGTGAATGCTTGGGGCTGGTGATGCTGGGAAGCCATTGCCAGGATTAGTAAATCTTTTGTGGAAGAGAGGGTGGAGGAGGTGGCCCCAGGGTGCCTTATGGTGCAGGTGGTCTTTACTAGGGCCTGGCTAGGTCCCACGGCTGGCTTTGGGGGGCCCTATGTTCCATCCAGTGCAGTGAGAGATGGAAAAGCTGACTTAGGTTAGCTGGTCTGGTCCCCTCTTGTGTTGGATTGTTCTGTATGTCCTAGCACTGTGCCCCGTCTGCTGCATTGCCCCAAGCAAGGACGGGAGCCCCACTTTCAGCAGAGCGTGCTGCCGGGACAGGTCTCTTACGCCACAAACCCGCTTTTGGGGCACTCTCCCTAAGAATGCGTGCTGGGCGCTGGGGAGAATGCCCAGCTGGCACCCGTGGGTGAGTTCACCAAAGCTCCGTGAACACGAGAGGCAGGGCAGTTCCCCTACTTGTGAAGCAGCAGAGCTGCAGGGAGTGATGGGAAAGGAGAGTGCACGCAGCAAAGCACTTCTTGGCTGCATTGGTGGCAGGAAAAAAGCCCTGCTGTGACCTGGGGAATGTGGCTGTGAACAGATCTGGGCTCCTTGGGGCTTGGAAACTCCCTCCCTGAGCAAATCTCAATTAACGAGTGTTCTCCCCTCTTTCAGGCTGTAGAGCTGACAGCGTTCAAATCCTCAGGTAACTTCTCCCTCCATCATTTCTGCTTCTCTTTGTGCTTGGGATAATGTCTTGATGAGTGTATTAAAAATCAGATTGCACCCCTGCTTCTGTGCTGAGGAGGGCTGGTCGCAGAAAGGGAGATCCATGCACACAGGCAGAAATGTTCTCCTTATTCTGTTTTTAATTTCAAAAGACGGTGTTTTGTCGAGATTGCAACATTCAAACAATCTCAGCTCAGGTGTTTCTTGAAATACCGGGGAGGCCTATTGGAACTGGAAAAGGTTCCAAAAAGGGCAAAAAAAATGATTAGGGGCATGGAATGGCTTCCGTATGAGTAGAGATTAATAAGACTGGGACTTTTCAGCTTGGAAAAGAGATGACTAAGGGGGGATATGACAGAGGTCTGTAAAATCATAACTGATGTGGAGACAGTAAATAAGGAAGTGTTATTTACTCATTTTCATAACACAAGAACTAGGGGTCATCAAATGAAATTAATAGGCAGCAAATTTAAAACAAACGGAAGTATTTCTTCACACAACGCACAGTCAGCCTGTGGAACTCCTTGCCAGAGGATGGTGTGAAGGCCAAGACTGTAACAGGGTTCAAAAAAGAACTAGAGGAATGGTCAACTGGAAATTACAAAGCACTTTACACCCCTGCAGGAGTTAAGGCTCACGGCACCCCAGGGAGGTAAGTCAGGACTGTTCCCTCTATTTTACACCTGGGCAAATGGACCGAGACTTTTCATAGATTCCAAGGCCGGAAGGGGCCACTGTGATCATCTGGTCTGACCTGCTGTATGACACGGGCCAGAACCACCCCAAAATCCTTCCTAGGGCACATCGTTTAGACAAACTTCTCATTTTGATTTAATAGTGGTCCAGGATGGAGAATCTACCACACCCCTTGGTAAATTGTTCCCGTGGGTAATTACCCTCACTAGGTAAATGACTTGCCCGAGGTAACGCAATCCGTTAGTGCCAGAGCTGGGCTGTTGCCAGGCCAGTAAGCAGTGCTCCCCGAATGCGACAACATAGCTGCACCCAGGGAGCGCTGACGTTTCTTCACCGCTGATGGCAGAAGCCCAGAGTCTTGCACATGTTTAGGCTCCTAACTTCAATGGTGATCAATGGAGCTGTCCAACCTGTGAATCTTGCTTACCTGAGCCTTGGGTGAGACTGAGCCTTGTCTTGCTGGGCTTGCAGTGTGGCCAAGGCATCCTGTTCAGCTCAGCATGTGAGAGACTTCTTACCCCCGGTGCATTAGCAAGCCCCACTAATGCACACCTCAGACTGTTCGGATGCGTTTGAGGACTTCTGAAGCCAGCAGTTAGCACAAAGCCCTCCTTTTGTCTGCCTCTGTCATTGAGGGAGACAAAATGTATCAGAGTAAAATAAAATTTCCTTTCTGGTTTAAATATTCAGTGAACACAAAAGCCTCTGCACAATGTACTTTGTATCCTAAGATAATTTGTGTCCCTTTCTATCTCACAGTCAAACATTCAGTTCTCAAATGCCCTGATGACAGTTCCTCCAGGAAGATATTGTCTAGTGGGGATTGTTTTGTGCAGTGCTGTTTTTATTCCTCTTAAAGAAGATTAAAAGGGGAAACCGGCAGAGACTGTGTTAATGAAAGGCACCGTGCCTTCACCAAGGCCCATCTGCATACATTAACTCCAGAGGCGTGGGAACGTAGGGGTGCTGCAGCACCCCCAACACCCTAAATTTTAGGTGGGGCTCCACTTCCAGCCCTGCATGCTGGGTCCCGGCCCTGTGCCTCCGCTTCAGGCCCTACACCTAGGGGTCCCGGCCACCGGCCCCGCACCTCCACTCTGGCCCCATACGCAGCCAAGGGGTCCCAGCTGCCAACCCCGCACTTGGCCCCAGCCTTAGCCCCTTTACCCTTGTCCAGGTCCACCCCCACCCCCCGCAGCTGGTCCTAGCTCTCGGGGAGTGGACGGACAGGGGTCAGGGGACTGGCTTTTAGCACCCCCACTATTTAAAATGGTCCAGTGCCATGGAGTAGCTCAGTTTTAATTTTTTATGGTGTCTTTGGTTCTTCTGAGAACTCCTTAGACTAGATTCAGGATATTAGCACCTACCGCAGATACTACTGGGATTGGGACTGTAGAAATGCCTGGGACGGATGGATAGATGGATGTTATTTTTGCATTGTTAAATTTGATGAAGCTTTTCTGGGATGAGGTTATGTAAGATTCACTGTGATGGCTGTAAAAGTTGATCTGGGGCATACCTTGCATTAGCAGGACTCTAGCAGCTGTTGGTCTCTGGCGGATGGTTTCTCTCCATGGGGAGGAAGTTGTGCAGGGTACATTGAATCTTTTATTTTAAAAAAGGTGTCATCTAGAAATATCACAGTTTTCCCACATCTCTGGACAGATTGGCAAGGCAGAAATAATAAACCACTGTGCACATGAAATAGTTAACCTGAAGAAGCATATTAGGTAGTAAAACATAAACCTTAACGTGTATCAGAATATAGCAGGATAGCGAGGCACAGGGCATCTGCTGCTCAAATGCTTTCCTTTGGGCCAGCTCTGACTCCCTCCCCATCTAATCCTGATGCTTCTCCTCCCTGCTCTAATGAACCTAGGGCCATATCGGCTTGGCGACACTCAGGAAAACTAAGGCAATCAGCTAAAGAGGTGACGTCCATGTGCATAAGTTAAATCTGGTTAAACCCCAAGTAAAGTGACCGTAAGCCGTGTTTACCCTGAAAAGTGTTTTTCTGGTATAGCTAGATCAGTTGAGCTATATAGGGGATCCTCCTTAGGGAAATGCAGCTTAAGTGGCAAAAGCGAGCTTTGCTGGGATTGCTAGGGCCCAACTAGACTAAGCCCTGCCAGCCAAAGACTCCACGGGGGCTTTTTCCAGCAGAGCTGTGCTGAGTGGAGGGGGGTGATTTTTTTTTTTTCCACTCTCCTACCTGACATAGCTATACCAGAAAAACTTTCTAATGTACCAGTGAACTAAGGCAATTTTACTCCCGTCTTAGCACATCCAGATGGGGTTTAATGTGCTTTCATTTATGTGCATGGGCTTCACATTTGTTAATTTGCCTTAACCTTCTTGGGTGCCCCTGTGCAGTTCTGGGTAAGTGCCTGAGCCCAGGAGGAGTGATTCTCTGGTACCGTGCAGCACCGCTGGGCAGAGGTCACCACCTGCTGCACTTCCAGGGGCAGTGCTTCCCGGTGCAGTGTATGCAGGGAGGGTCGAGTCAGGGGAATCTTGCACTCTATGGATCCGCTCCCTCAATCCCCTTGAGGAAGGAAATATAGGAGTTCGGGTCACAGAAGCCCGTGCAGCAGATGTATAAATGTGCATGTATTGTCCCTCTGTCACACTCACCCCCTTTCAGACTAACCTGCATATTAACAGTCAAACTGACCCCTAGGCAGGTGCAGTATTTTTTCTGCGGGGAACCTCTGATGCAGCCTCCGCTGCCATGGTGCAAACAAGAACTCACGCTTTTGTCAGGCCTGCAGGCTGTACCTGTAAGAGGCGTTGCTTGACCCCAGTGAGGAGCGAGTGCGTGAAACCGAACAGCTCCTTAAAATGTGCATTGCCCCTTGAATTGCTTAGCAACACCTCTTCAGCTGGGAAGCTTTGCACATCCACCTGCACCAGCCTGACATGCACAAGGCACCGAGCGCTCTGAGAATTGTGCCTCTCTGCTACAAAAGCCACTTAGCCACCTTTTCGGGTTTTCCCTCCCCTCCCACCCCCTCCTCCTGAGTCTTCTTACAGCGCTTGAGCCCAGGCAGTGAGTTCTCTGCAGACTGGGGAGCTGCTCCATGTCTCGGTGCCCAGTGTGGGGAGGGGGGGAGAGCCTGTCTCTTTTAGGAAGTTAGCCCTTTACAGCCTGTGCACAGCGATGCTCCCACTACCTGATGCCTCCATTTGGCTGGTAGCGCAGAAAACAGCAGGCTGCCTGCGCTCCTCCTCGTGTGGCTTGATAGCTTTGCCCAGTTGATCTAGGTACGGGTCTGGCCCCCAGCCCCCAGTATCTGAGCACCATTCAGCACGGCATCCTCCTGAGACACCACTGATTTCCACGCTCTGCTTGAACAGCACAGTCTGGCATGGCTCTGCGTAGCCTCAGCTCCTGCTGCTGTCACGAGAGGAGGGTTCACTGTCCCTGCCAGACAGCCGCAGGCCCCAGGCTGGATGGGGCCTTTCTCATGGTAGCATCAGTAGCGATAAATGGCTCAGGCTTTGCTACCCAGTCACGCTGAGAATGGTCTGCCCTGCTGAGGGCTTGTGCAATGCCCAGAACCAGGGTCCAGCACGCTCTGGCTATATCACTGCTGTTTTCCCAGGGGGGATTAGAGACCAGGACCTGGTGGAGCAAGAGCAGAATGGCTGCTCGTCCTGGTGCCCCCTTCTGCTGCTCAGCTAGGTGGGTTGGGAAGCAGCTTGGGCTGCGGGCGGCAGCCTGGGCGTCTGAGTTCGAGTCCTGACTCTGCCGCTGGGGGAACCCACAAAGCCTCTCTGGTCCCCTCATCTATGCACTGACCCTTGACCTGCTTCAGAGGCTTTCTGTTATCTCTTCCATGGAGCCCTTGAGGAAAGGGCCCCAGAGACAAGTCTAGGGAACTTGCAATGCTGGGAGCTGGTCGGGGAGCTGGGCCTCTGCTCTCATTTCTTCCCTTTAAGTGTTACACCTGTAAGGGATGATCTGGGTCAATGCAACTGCCTGGCACCAGAGTCTGCAATGCTGGGTGCATTATCCAGGCTTGAGCGAGGGAGAAGGACCCTGGTACAAGCTCCTCAAGGTGCTGCAGGTGTTTCAGAGGCTGGGTAGGGATCACACCCACCGGAAAGGGAGGAATTAGTTGTATTTTATAGGCAGGTTAAGTGACTTATCTAGAAAGCCTGCAGCAACGCTGGGATTAGAACCCTGGAGTCCTTTAAAGCTAGTAGAAATGCGCGCGCATGCACAGACGCACGCCTGTCCCAAGCGGTCACCTGAAATCCACAGCCCAGCACCTTCTGTGCATTGCTAAGATTGCAAGTGCCAAGAGCAGTTCCTGTAGCATCCTTCAGGTGCCTGCACAACTCAGCTTTGCAATTCTCCCAGGCTGAGCGTGAATGAGGAAGCCCCCTTCCAGCCTGACAAGCCCTCTTCCACGCCCCCGCAACTACCTCCGGCCCAACAGGCAGCCCACTGCAGCTGGCCTGGTAGTGCGGCAGCAGTGCTGTGAAGCACTGCCACAAAGTCAAGTGCTTTCCGCCACACAAGACATACAATAATGCCCTAGCTCTATACTGCCTGGCCGACCCCAGGGCCGCTCTGACACAGCGCAGCTCCTGGTACATGGCCTAGTCAGCGAAGGGTAATGTTCAGCTGTACGTAACTTCTGGGGGCTGGCTGATGTCAGCGGAAGCAAATTGAGGCCAAGTGAGGCAAGAAGCTATCCTGAGTCCGACTCATTAGGCGTTGCGTAAAGCCAGCTCCAGCGCCAGCAGCCCTTACATTTCAGCCTAGACTTGGCCTGGTGCTGGTGAGTGTCCAAGGAGCAACAATCCTGCCCTGGCCCCTAGGGGGCGCGACAACAGAGTCACCCCAGCTCCAACTTCTGTGCCAGCCAGACCTAAAGCTCATCATAAATTCTACCGACGACAAGCCAGGAGGCTAATGACTTAGAAATCTATTAGCAATGGTCAAAACAACACAATGCAAAACATCACACACAAAAATTTGAAATAATTTGTTTCATTTTTTGAAATTTGTATTTGAATGTTTGTGTTTGTCTTCCATGGCTGAAATAAGAGAGATTTTAAAATTAAGTTTTTGGTCAGTTTAGTCTCGCTCCCCCATTTATTTAGATTTTTTTTTTTTGGCATTTTCTTACTTTTAAAATGATAAATGATAAAGTTTCAACCCAAACCTTGCCAAACAGCTTCTGTGCAGAATATATTCATGACGAAAAGGGGCTGTTAGTTTGCTTGTTTGAAAATTTCAACAAGCTGTAATGATTATTAGCCATCTGATGGTAGCACCTTCAGGCCCACCCTGAACCACACAGTGAGAGCCAGGGTCTGCCCGTAACGCTCACACGCTCACGGGACAAGCGGGCCGAGAAAAGCACTGCCATTAGCTTATTTTGCAGAGCGGGATCTGAGGCCCAAACCAATTATTGCCTTGCCTAAACTCACGCCGGAAATCAATACCAGAGCCAGGGACTTTAGCCACAAAAACAGCCTTCCCCTCAAGCCTCCATCCTATTTCTGGCTTCTCTGTGGTTATATATGGCGGCATAATCAAAGCCACTCATAACCATGATCTTTTAGTAGCCACCTATTTTGCTCAAACTGCCTAGGGAAATCAATTAAATTAGCTCTTTAAAATTATTAGTGGCAGATACAGTTTCTAAGCAAAGCTACAGCACCAGGTAAGAGTCAGACAATTAAAATGGAAATATTATGGCCAACTTTTACAAAAATATTTAAAGCAAGATTATTGCAACATGTGAGGAGCTAAAATTCTCTTCCTTTAGAGTGGGACCCAGCTGTCAGCTACAACTCTCCAGTCCCGCTCGACATTCTCTCGTCCTGCCCCACTCCCTCCCCCACACCTCCACCTGATACTAAGACGCCTCACAACAGGCTATTCCCCTGCTAAGGACACAGTTCATGCTGAGAGACCACACGTTTTCCCCAGTAATGAGCTCCTGCCCAGCTGTACAAAGCTACACATTAAACTGAATAGTCTACAGCGATTCATTACACCCCATTACGTAGGGAGGGGTGGGCCAGGCAGTTCACAGATTTGTGCAAACAATAAGTAGTGTCTGTCTTGTCTTGGCAAACAAGAGCTCCACATCCTCCATCTTGTCAAGTGATGGCTTCATTGTTTCCCTGTGATAATTTCATTATTCCCTTTGAATACATTGTGTATGTTGCTAAGCCACACATAGCAACAAGTGTCTGCTTGTCTCCATGACCCACTCCTTCTGTGATCAATATTAAGCAGCGCTAACAAATCACAATATCTCATTAAATAGCCTTTAAAAAATCATAATCTATTAATCGGAGGTCTCAAAAGCTGACTGGACATCTGACTGATTCCTAGCTGGTCAGGAAAACACCCAGTGGGAATAAATACTGACTAATACGGCCCTCAGAACTGCCGCAGGGTTCAGCCAGCCTGGCACCAGATGCTTTAGATTGGGGTGTAAGAAGGCCCGTGCTGGCCAGCTAAGGACAAGCCTGTGGGAGAAAGTTCTTCCCACCCACTGTCATTCAGAGGTTGCTTTATGGCCCAAGGCAGGCGGGTTTATAGCCGTCACAAAGCAACATCATCGCCACTGTAATTGTGGCAGTTCTCATTCCTATAACTGTGTAAGGCTCTTTCTGCAAATCCTGCTGAACACTTGGCCTCTGTGATAACCTGTGGAACTCACTGCCAAGAGGTATTTGCTGTGGTGGGTTTTTTTAATAGTCCTTTCTATCAGTTAAAAATTGTTGCCTTTTAACTTCATTGTTATGCAAAAAAGTAAATAACAATAGCTCCCAACTGGTTTTCTCTAAACTGTTATTTTAGTGACCTCTAGTCTGTTATGAAACCCTCCTTAGCCATAGAGTCTACCTGGGGTGGAGGTGATGGGGAGGGGCAGTGGCAGTGGCCGGGGAGGGAGGGTGTTGGGGAGAGACAGGAGCATTAGCAACTGACCAAGCCAGGGGAACTGGCTATGCAGTGAGAGTCTAGGCTCCTGGATCCATAATCTGGAAGCTTTGGGTTTTCAGGGCTACATTTGTGCACCAAATAAAGGCTAAATGCCCCTGCTGTTGCAGCAGCTGATGCCCCCTCCCCCCAACCGCGGTATGTGAGTAGCCCAAGCCCCGTCTCTAGCAGAGGGTCAAGCCAGGCATGTCTTGGGTGGGATGCGGAGGCTCTCTGCACACTGATTAATGCACTCTCTCCTTGGATTTAGGGTTCTGAGAGGCGCTTTTCCAGGTGATGCCCAGCCCTGCCCCCTTCTCCCCCGGGCTCTCCAAACAGAAGGCAGGTCCGTGGAAGCCGGGCACAGCGGCCATCTTGATTTCCTCCTGGAGACCCACAACGTCCCACGCCATTGAACTTGTGTTTTTTACTTCCGGCACATGCAGCTAAAACCAAGGCACGCCTGGGGCATCCGGGCAGGCAGGAGGACTTCCCTGACCTGCTCCTCGCTGACCATTCACACGTGACCTGCTTCCCTTGCCGCTGGCGTTAGCCCTACTGTAACGGGCAGCAGCCGCTCCTCCCTGGGCCTTGGTTAGGTAGCCCCACGCTGCTTTGCTAGTCTGCCATTAAAGTGGGAGGGACAAACTTTGAAAGGTTCAGCTAAAACACCCCCCAGAAAACTGGTGAGGCTAGTAAGCAAAGCTACTCTCCAGCCCCCGGCCGGTTCCTGTCCCCCAAGGAGAGGTGGGGATTGCAGCCCCATGTCCTCACTTGGTGCAGGCCCGCTGAGTAATCAGAGACATGTAAGGCTGAAAGGGCCTTGAGAAGTCACCAAGTCCAGCCCCCTGCACTGAAACAAGACTACGTCAACCTAGCTGCCCCACTTCCCAGCCAGCTGAGGGCTCTGCCAGCTTTCCCTGCCCCCCAACTCTTGCCTGATAGAGCAGCTAAAGCTCAGGGGCTTTCCATACAGGCGCAAAAGCTTAAATGACTCATTCCATGAAAAGACCATGCAGGGCTCTGGAGAGGCTGAAGGCTCAACATGAGACACTGTCAGTGGGACGTGGCACCATCGTGAAATGGGGGGTGTAACATCAGGGCAGAACTAGGTGTGTCTAGCTAGAATAGTGTTGTTTCTGGCTCACTAGCCAAGGCAAGACCCAGTCCTTTCATGTTAGTTCTGTCCTTCGTGCGCTAGCTGGGCTGGAGGCAAAGTGAAGGAAAAGGTAATGTGTCCCCCTTCCCACTCACTCATCTCCTGCCTGAGCACGGCCTGTTAAAAGGCAGCACACAAAGTAGCCCTCGCAATGCACTAGCCCCCTCGTGTTCTGTACACACAATAAAACGTTCCCTCCCCTTAACTGCAATGCTTGTACATTAGTCTCGCATTAGCCGGCTTTCTATTAGTGACGCTGCTGCTCAACCAGATGTTCTGGGCTTGATGCAGGAATCGCTTTGTGAGATTCTCTGGCCCGTGCCTTGCAGAAGGTCAAACAAAATGTTCACCATGGGCCCCCCTGGCCTTAACGGCTATGAAGGGACTGTATTGACCACACCTCTCAGGGCAGCGTCACCCCCCTCAGCTCAGCACTGTTTCTCCAGATCATGGTTCAGGAACGCAGTAAAGGATGTGCTGCAGTCGAGGGGCTGTAATAGTGCGTTCCTGGCTTGCTGTATGTTCCCCAGGTTGGTTTGCTAGACCAGCCCATCTCTAGAAGGCTGCCACTTCGCTCACCAATGCATGGACCAAACAAACAGCAGCATTGAAGCCGGGGGGGTGTCTCCCTCAGGCAGCTCCTATTTTGCACTAATCACAGGGGGCTTTATGTCCCCCCCACCTGCCTCTTATATCCCCTTCCTAACATTGCTACATGACAGTGTGCTTAGCCCCTCAGCGGATAAACCTCTCCTGCTATCAGCTACCAGCCCGAGAGGCTGACCGCCAGGTGTGTGGGAGCAAAGGCCTAAGTGCCCTCCCCCGACCTGTATTAGTGAGAGAAGGTTAGTGGAGAGCCGGTGAATGTGTTTGGCAAGACATCCTCGTGCCTCGCGTCAGAGGTTTGTAGGCTGTTGGAGACTAGCAGGGTCCTTTCCTGCTCTTCCAGGCTAAAAGCCAGGGCCTTGTAGAGGAAAAACAACAAACCAAACCTGCACATGCTTTAATCTCCTTGCATGGCTGGCATCCATGAGTGGCCAACAATACCATGAACTGCAGACCGGGATGTGCAAGGGGTGTGCACAGCCAGACCAGCCGAAGTGCTGCATTGTAAAGGACCGTTTGGCTGCCCGCCACTGCCCCCAGCAAAGGAGGCTGGTGCACTGCCAGGCACCTGTAATGTTTCCATCCCCCTTCCTGCACAGGTTAGACGCGGTGTGCCTGGGAAACAGGCACGCTGAGCCAGACGGTAGCTGGGTTGTATTTTAGGGTTTGGGTTTTTTTGTTTTTTTTTTTCATTTTTAAACCAGCTGATTATGCTAGCTTGATGAACTATTCTCACGCCAGCCCTAAAGGGGCTTAGCAGCTGTCTGGTGTAGCACTGCTCAGAGGCAGAGGGTGTTATCCTGCCCTGGCTGGGTTTTGCAGCAGAGGGTTTCTGCTCCGATGTGCCTAGGTGTAGAGCACACGTGCGCTCGGTAGCAGGTTTGCTGAGTATTATGGCTGAGTAAATGCTGACTTTAAAGACACCGGGCTCTGTGGTTTGTCATTGTTTAGCCTCCTGAAGGCTAAGAATCATTACTGCATGTTCATGTGTCATGGGTTAATGAGTGGCTAGGCAGGCATTCGGCCCCCTCTAGCTTTATCGCCAAGGACAAGCTGCCTTCATGCTGTGGCTGACTCCTGTGGACCTGGCTCATTTTGCATGGCCAACGGCCAAGTAGCCGTGACACTTCGGGCCCATCCAGCCCCCGTAGTGGCTGTTACAGGCTGGTTCATGTGCTACGCGAGCCGGCAGCTGAACAGTTGTTCGCTGAAGCGATTTATCTCTGCTCAGTAACATCGTTGAGCACATTGCCCAGCACGGAATGGAGCTGTCGCATCAGCGCTGGAGCGGGACGAACATCCCGCCCCAAAGGCCGGCCGAGCCGTGGGCCCCGCTTTTCAGAACCCTTTCAAAGTAACCAAAAACTTGCCCCACGCAGGGGTCACACTGAGCATTAACGAGCGCTTTGTGTAGGACGCAGGCCTTTCCGGCTAATGGCCACCTCCTTCCCAGCAGACTAGGGTACAGAGGGGCAACTACACTGTCCTTTATAGGCCCTGATTCAGCAAGGCACGTTAAGCATGGGCTTTGCCCCACCCCCACTCAGCAAAGCAGGGCTTTAAGCATATGCTTAGTTGTGTTCCGGAATCAGGCCCATAGAGGCAGTATTACCTAATTCATTCAGCTGGTACCCGGATAATCCCAGTGCCACTGTAGTCCCCAGGGTAGCGCTAAAGCATCTACCTGGTTCTGCTGGCGGCTGGCCCATCAGGAGCTGAGTATACTCCTGCCACAGCGTTCGTCCCGCAGCACTTTACAAATCGCATCAGGCATCACGTCGTCTGCTAGTCTTCTGGGGCTAGAACTTGGCAGCTGCTTGTAAGAGCTCAGCAACACTGCACCTTGCCTGTGCGACTTCTGTCAGCTTTGAGGCGAGTGATGGTTTAGTGAGGCAGGGAGGCTGTTCTGTTCCTGCTGGCTCCCCTCTTGCAGGCTGATCCAGCTCCCATTGGAGCTAATGGGCGTGTGGCGACTGATTTCAGTTGGGTTTTGGCTCAGGGCCTTGAAAGCCTCCTGGTTAATTACACTCCACTGCATGACCGTGGAGCCCAAATTTTCAAACCAGGTGACTGAAGACCCTGTGGCAATGTGTTAGGCATAGTTACCGTTCTAGGACAATGTCAGCAATTGCCCAGCCAGCTGGTTGTGCTCGCATGGTGCTGACCCACAGGCACGGCTGCAGGGTTTGTGTGTACAAATACAGGCGCACACTGAGTCAGTTATTTGGGCTTTGCTGTCTCCTAGCTGTGAGTTTGCTCCCTAGGGATGTGTGATATTAAAAGCTCTTACAGTTGTATGAGAAGGGATTTTTGCTTGCTTGCTGTGCCTAGCACAGCCTGATCATTATAACTAAGGGCCATGTCAAGTGGTAGTACCTAAGTTAACCCTCCCCTAAACCCTGCTGCTCTCAAGCTCACTTGTTAGGGTCACTTGGCAAAGCCATTCTGATCCTCTGGGGAGAAGCGCCACAGACGCACCTATGAATAGACATGAAGTCAGCAAAGTCTAATCAAATCAGGAGCCATATTCCCCACGTGAGTACAAGTGTCACAGTCCTGCCTGCCTGCTAATGAAGAGGGCTACAGTCTGCAATGCCTATCGCCACCACGGTCGGGCATGAGCTGCAGCAGAGCAACTGGCTTTAATGTGCAGCTCCCACACAATAGCCCCAAGGTTCAGGCAAACTGAGAGCCGGGACCTGCGTGGCTCCTTGGAACCAATTCAACCCTCGTCTCGAATTTATTCTTCCTAAGGATGCCAGCTCAGTTACCCTGCAGAGGAGCCCCAGGCCAGTATCATCAGGGCTGAGCACTGTTTAACGTCGTCATCCGCCCTTCCGTTTGCATGGGGTTGAAACCCAGGAAAGTTCTTTGCTCCGCTGCAGAAAGCAGCAATGGAACGAGATGTGACAGCAACAGCAACCCAGAGTTAGAAATACATTAAAAAAAACCCGCAGAATCCAGAATTTTTAAGTGAATTGCAAAATTTATTACAGTGGTTTGATCCTGACAAGAACATTGCTAACAATCTCCTGCCATAGATGGAATGGAGAGGGTGAAGCAGGGGAGAGAGACACTTAAGGACACTTCTCATTTTCTGAAAATAAAACATCTTTTAACGCCCAAACCATATTCCCCAGCTCTTTAAATCCACAAAATACAAAGTGAAACTGAACCACAGACATGGAGAGGAAAACGCATTAACATGTCGAAATGCAGAAACAAACATGCTCATCTGCATCTAATAAGCTTCCAGAAAATGACCTGCTTATAGTCACAAAAGTCTGCCAAGACGGTACGCAGCAGCGCACAAGGCCTGTAAAGCGCCAAACTTCAGAAGCCACATTTCTCTGGGTACAAAAGTCCACTCTAAACAAGAAACAAGCACCTGGAATGGAAAATATATCGGAACCCACTTGTTACAAAGGGCCGTTATTCGCCAATAATATGACCTGTGTTGACAGGGAGCTACAGAACAGGGAGCACACAGCAGTGTCATTTCAGCCTGGCCTCTACTGGAGCCTGGGGAAGGTCCAGTGCTCGGGGAATAGAAAAGGACAGTAGAGCTGAAGTAAGCCAACGTGGCAGCAAGAATAAAGCACCGTCTGGTTTTACCTTCCACTGCTAACTAAGTGGGGAGGGAGATGCACCCAAGGTCAAAGGGACTCGCTGTCTTGTAGCGTCAGCAGGTCTCACTTCCCTGGGTGGGAAAGCTCTATTAACTGACACATGAACATGCTGCCATCTGACAGAAGCTAACACCGGGGCTTGAAGCAACACACTGCTGGGTGGCCAGGGTGAATCTCACCAAGCAGTGGAGCTGGGACGTCTCACCGTTGGGTTGTAGGTTATGGCGCAGGTTTAATTACTCCCAGCCAGAGGAAGCAGGGAAATGGGGAGTGGAGTAGAAACCCTACTCACCAGCTCAGGAACCCCAGGGCAGCCTTTATGCCCATGGCCGGCATGCGAGGTACCTGTGGAACATTTGCACTATGGCCTCTAATTCAGATGCACACACAGAAGAACCAGAGAGCAGAAGGAAATCCCTTTCTTCTCAGTCTCTCTGGAGGCTAGACATTCTGCAATGGCTTGAACAGCATGATGTGCAGAAGTGCTGTCGCCATTTCATTACCCAGCTGCAGAACCCCTGGACCGGGTCTTTGGACCACCTGGTCCTATAGTCATCCATCAGGGTCACGTGCTTAGCTTTGACTTCAGTGTCCAAAAATGGAGGGGACACTAAATAAAAACATAAGTGAGCCAGGAGAGGCGCAGTGGAAAGGCTACAATATGGTGCAGATGGGCACAGTGTAAAAGAACCTGAATAGAATAGAATAAACCGAGAAAATGGTCAAAAGGGACTGATTCCGCTAAGAAAGTGTTCAGATGAGTGGCTGTATTTGGTGCTAGGCTACTGCCAAAGGTTCCCCCAGCTCCATCCCATGGGAAGCATTCCCGAGAGCACACACAGAGCAGCTGGTGAGATGTCGCAGTTAGAGATGGTGAGAAAAAAAGTCCTTTGATGGTTAGATCTTGCCCCCTACGCCATTTCCTGGGGCACATCTCAGCCCTGCTCATTCCTGCTAATTCTGCCATTGCCACACATCCCAGGCATTATATGGAGAAATCCAGTACGTGGGTTCAGGAGACTGTGCTTCTTGATTGACTCTCCGAATGGGGGACTGCATCCCCAATTGCTTTGTTCCCTAGATTTCAAAAACTCTCGGCCGCTGGGCCAGTTGTAGCACTGCCAGCAAGGAACGGCTGAAAGGGGACATTTCGGGGGGCTAGCAGAACAAGCTGCTATGAGATGAGGCCATCCTGTCCAACTTCAACGGCCAGGGTTCACCCGCCTTCACGTAAGATACAGAATCTTTCAGCAAGTCATTAACTGCAGTCCTGCTGGCTAAAGAAACAGGAGGGCCTGGCCCCAGGATGAGAAAGCACCTGACTGCTGAATGGGGAATGTCGTGATGCAGAAAAGCAAGGGAAGCTGGAGCTGGAAACCTTCCAAAGAGAGTGAGACAGGTCTGGAGGCGGGAGAAAACCGTCCTGGAGACAGAGGCTGAGCCAAGAGATGGGGCCAGAGCTCGATGGAGTCACAAGCTTCCCTGCTGAAACGTCAGTGTCAGGCCAGACTCTGCTCCCCCCTCCGTGGTGTGACCCGGGGGTCACTGAAGCGGTTGGAATGGAGCTGCTCTGCATGGTCACTGGCATGCCTGGGCGTAGCAGGGCAGCGTGCAGGGGCCTACCTGAGGCTAAGGGCTGGGCACTGAAGACATAAAGCACAGTTTGAAACTCCAGGATGAAATCCCCTCCCTGGTGCCCTGCTCCCCACCCGCTGCAGGCAGCCCCCGGACACTCGTTAGCAGGATGAGGCAGAGCTTGTAATCGCTGCTGTGCTGGACTGGGGGTGGGGGCGGGGTGAGTGCTGGCCCTCCCTGTTACACAGCCACAAAACTTGAACAAACAGCACTTTAGCCAGTCAGGAAGCTGCTTATTCCGAAAAGAGCCTTTGCCACCCACCCCTGCACACACAACCGGCCATGTTCAGCTCAGTGACAGCCCAGTGCGGTTACACCAGCGAGGAATTTGTCCCAGCAACCCTGCTCTCCACCCTGCTTGTAATGGTACGTTCCACTGCACCTGCATCCCTCAGCCAGAGTCTGCACCTGCTCTTTACTCCACGGGGCGTGGGGTCCCCAGATGGGGGCAGCTCGTGGGGAAAGGGATGGCTTTCTACTGTCCACTTCCTGTAACAGCCTCCCGATTCATGTAACTGCAGGAGTCCATCAGCCCAGACAACCCCGTCCTAGGGGCACACTCACCTGGCCAGCCCGCCAGCAGCTTCCAGGCCAGAGGGGCTGCAGGGCACAGGCTAGGAGACGCAGGGATGAATGACTGAATGACTCAGCACTTGGGTACTATGGGGCTGTGCTGTAATACTGACCTCAGAGGACAAGGAGATTCCCCAGTCAGAACGTGACCAACACTCTGCTAAGGCCCCCGACGCTGGTCAAGCAGGCCTATTGCTGCAACTACGCACTGGCTGTGGTGACACAGTGATCCTATCTCAAGCACTGTCTCCTGACCCAAAATGGGACTCTAACAGCTTTTCTGGGCTCTGGGGCACAAAACCCCAGGCTCCCCTGGGACACAGGGCAGGAGCAATATGGTGATATGATCATTTCTCCTCCCTGGATCTAATGGCTGGATTCAGGAATATGTAGATGGTTGCATTTTCCCCAGTACCATGTCCCAGTCTATGTCCATTCCAGGGGTCTCTAGCATCTCCATTCTGCAAACTATCCCACAAGGCAGTCTCCCTGGCCAACCCCTGCAGCCCCATTTCTAGCTCCACAAAGTGTTTCACCCCCAGGGAGGTGGCGACAACCACAGAGCATCATCTGGAGAACCCCTGGCCTGTCGGAAGGGTAAAACCAGCAAGGTACCTTTTTACCTCTCTCTCCCCCCTTTGCAAGTGGGGTCCTGAGATGTTTGTGGGCAGAAGGTGAGGGGGAAGGGTTAGGGCAGACAGCTGCTGAGGAAAAATAAGTCAAAATGAACATAAATAAGAGAAAAGCCATTTCTAAGGTTTAATCCTCCACACCCTGGAATTTGTGTTAAGCCAAATCGATGCTATGTAGAAAGGGAAAGCCAAATGTAGGACAGGCAATGCTCCCAGAAGGGCAGTCCACACAGAATGGAACATATTCATCTTAGCGCTGTTAAACCATAGTTACTGTATATTAAAATAAATCATCTGAAACTTTCCAATAGTACTGGTTAAATATAATCACCGGGCGAGGCGGCGATGGACAGCAGTGCTGCTAGGCCAGCCCCCCCAGCTTCCTTCTGCCTCTCTTGCACGCTCCCAGCAGGGAACATCTCTGAGAAGCTCCGTTACGAGTCTCTTGTCGGGACGAGCCGCACTCAAGTCCGCTTGGCGTGCAGCATTTCAATGAGCAGGTTGTTGCAAGGCACCTCCCCGCTCAGGTGCTTGTGGTAGAGGTACTCCTCGGCCTGCATGCTGAGGGAGCGGATCTCAGCCAGCCGCAGCAGGAGCTGACGGAACTTGTCCGCGGCGTGAGGGTAGTGGCAGATGGTGTACTCCAACAGAGCTGCATTGGCTTTCTCCTGAGCATCCTTCGCCAGGCTGTGGTTTTCCAAATATTTCACATCTGCAACAGGAAAACAAAAGGCAGCGTCTCGTGAAATGGCACAAAGCGCAGCCCTGTGTCACATTTACATCAGCACACATTATGGACCCACAATGCACCTAGACATTGGTCTCTAAGAACTCTGCATTCCATTCCCAGGGTGGCTGCATGCATTACAGTGGAGATGCCCACACCTTGTGCTCTTTCCTATTACTGTTGTTTTTCTGATGCTCAAGTAAAAGTGATTAAGTCTACAAGAACGTGGCTGCTCTTTGTATATGGAAAAGCACAGCATTAAGGGGCAACAGGATCCTGGGAGGAGACAGGAAAGACTAAAGAACAGCCACGCTTCCACCCTTCTGCTTCCACCTGTATCACCACCACTGCAATGGTAGGGCACTGACTGTGAGATACGCCCTCCTCTGATCCCTGCTGGGGGCGCTAAAGAAAGAGTCAATCCATCCAGTATGTCACAGGGAGGGAGGGAGGAAATCCCGACGACCCCCGCCCCATTCAGCAATGAATTTAATGCTGAGCATGTGAGCCCGTTCTTACGTGTGTGAGTGCTCGACTGAGAGGCCATTGCTGTCCAAACAATCCTTGAAGCTGATTGAATCTACTAGCACTTTTGAGACAGAGAATTCCAAACACTGATCTCCCAGCAAGTGGGAAATAAAGCCCTGCTCCATTGCCAAGTTCCCATCAAATCCTGAAGGTACTGGGGGGGGGGGGGAGAAGTTTTGGGGAGAGTTTCTTGTGGACCATCCCACAGGACCTAGTAAGGTGGTGAAGCATGTCGGCCACACACGGGAAAAGAGCTGGGCCGACATGCTTCACCACCTTACTAGGTCCTGTGGGATGGTCCTGGGCAGCAAATGTTCACCAAAGAGTTTTCTCTAAGAAAAAGTGTGAAAAAAACTTGTTATGCTTTTTCACCTGTTCTTTGACCAGCTTGACTCATGAGTGCATTAGGAAGTGGCTTGGAACTTGAGGAAAGAGGGTGTTTGTGAGAGGGAAGCGCTTTGGGCTGGCAGGAGGGAACTAGCAAGGCCACACAGGACCAGCCTTGGGATGGGTTTTGGTGTTCACTTAGCCCCCGAGAGAAACGAGAGTCTGCAGCAAGGGGCTGAGGGCACCAAACCATGAAAGTGGGCAAGTCATCGCAGGGCTATCCAGCCGAGTACAAAGCACTGGGAAGAGGAGCAACCGGAGGTGAAAACATTCAGCTTCACAGGAGGGTCAGTGTGTGTGTGTGTGGGGGGGGGTGTTCTGAGATCCACAGAAGGGGGTGGGAGAGAGAGAAGTTGCATATCTAGAAAATGGAATTGTTCTTATACTGTATAAGGGGTGGGAAAAAGCTACTCAGGAAACCTGCCACTTTTATAAAAAAGAGGAGCAGAGGACAGACGAAGTAGAGGACCTTATGGACCTTTTCATCCCTCATTCGGATGTGCAGAACCATGGAGAATACTGCAGAGCCAGCGGGGTACAGCCAGAATCCAGGCAGCTAAACAGCTGCCAGTTCAGGACGTTTGCAGATTCTAGAGCCGATGAATTTTTAATGGCTGCTGCGGCCACTTCCATCTCACACCGTCAAAGAAAATCTTATAGGCCTTTGGCCTTAGAGCTCATCCATTTCTGAATGTCTATGAAAAGACTGGCTTAATTCCCTGCTAAACCTGGGGTTTTCAATGTGGCAACAGAGCTCAGCAAACATAGTAACCCTGAGCCTTTATGCCTCGCAAGTGTCTAAACAATTCTCCGGTAACACTGTTGTTGCCTGGAACTGGCCTTACTGAAATGCAAGGCAGAAAGCTCTCCGGTGCGGAGCCACCACCTAGCTACTGAGAGACACAGCTCCTAGCACATTGAGCCACATGAACATCCACAGATTATCCTTATAATCTACAAACCTTGCTGTGGGTTTTAAATCAATAAGACCAGGATGCTGCCCTGGTAAAAGATCATGATAAAAAAAATCACTTAAAAGCATTTTCTTCTGTTTGTGAGCGAAGAAAACACAAACACACCCCCTGGCTTTAGTCTGTCCCTCCACAAAGAAAGCCCTAATGGGGCTCATGCCTGATGGTAATCTTATTTTCCATATCGAGCCACTCTTCCGTCAGGTATTTCCCAGCAGCCATCGAGGCCCATCTCACTTCCATGATCTGTAGCTCTGCTATCTTGGACTGTCCCCTCATAAGCCAAGCAAGGTTGATCCTGCTCACGGGTAGGAGGAACCTCTCCCTCCAGGACTATGCTGAGCCCGTGCTCCAGTGGGATTGTTCTGGTGGAGGTACCACCTTTCAGGTGAGATAGACCCAGAGCCTGGCCACCAATCAGTATGAAGTGGCAATTTGACAAAAATCAGAGTGAGTTATCCAAATGTCAGCACTTAATTGTATTCTAGTCAGAGCCCAAGGGAGGGTTTGGCTTCATTGAGCTAATCTAGATTTGCAGTTCATTTCTCTTGTTCGCTCGCTCTTACACCAAGGCCACGTCTACACTAGCGAGCTTACAGTGGCACGGCTGTACCGATGCAGCTGCACCGTTGTAAGATTGCTCGTGTAGCCACCCTATGCCGATGGGAGAGAGCTCTTCCGTCGACATCATAAAACCACCTCCACAAGCAGCGGTAGCTATGCTGGAGGGAGAAGCTCTCTCACTGACAGCGCTGGGCACACCACCACTTTTTTTCCCCACACCCCCTGAGCGACAGAAGTTTTGCCAACATAAGTGGTAGCGTAGACATAGCCTTAGGCCTTGGCTACACTTACCAGGTAGTTCGAGGGCTGGAAATCGAAGTTCTGGGTTCGACTTATCGCGTCTAGTCTGGACGCGATAAGTCGAACCCGGAAGTGCTCGCCGTCGACTGCGGTACTCCAGCTCGGCGAGAGGAGTACGCGAAGTCGACGGGGGAGCCTGCCTGCCGCGTCTGAACCGAGGTAAGTTCGAACTAAAGTACTTCGAACTTCAGCTACATTATTCACATAGCTGAAGTTGCGTACCTTAGTTCGAATTGGGGGGGGTAGTGTAGACCAAGCCTTAGTCTTTCTGGCCAGTCCAGGCCTGCCCTTTAAGGAGTTTTACTACAACTCTTCCCAGTGGGTAGCAGGATGCTTTTCCGGCACTTGAAAATACAAAAGACTTGAGTTTTCCATTGTTGTTCAGCTAATTCATTTCATTTTTTAAATCTAACACGTAGAAACCTGGGTGATGTGTGGATTTAACAAAGGCTTTGGTAAAATGGCTCTATACATACTCCATGTTATTAGGCTACTACAGAAGTACACAATGATCATAGCTTAGAGCCCACTTACGTGAGAGCCTGCTATAAACATCCTCCCTGAAAACATTTGGGCCAATGGAGTTAACAGGATTGCCTGTACTTGGTGGAGCTGCGGCAACAATTACCATGATGTCTGATAGCAAATCTGTTCCGTCTACCTGCAGGTAGCCAGTGGAGAGAGGGGGCCCCTTTAGGTTCAAGTTCAGAGGAGAGACGTCAGCTCAAACATCTCGAAGCTGAATATTGTGAAGAGTCAGAATTGGGTCCAGATTTGGAGCATGGCAGTTTGGATTGTTTGGGCCCAGAGGTTTCCTTCTACCTGTTATAGACACTATTAGATCTTAGTCTAATAAAGACTCAGCAGTTCCCTGGAAATGCCTTCACGAGAGACTGCCCCAAAGGTCTGTAATACAAAGGAATCTGTAACGGAAATTGCCCAGGGAAAGGACTGAGCAAGAATACACAGTGACTTACTGGGAAAAGATTAGGGTGCAAATTCCACCTGGGGTAATTCTATTGACTGCAGTAGGGTTCTACACCAAGACTGAATTTGGCTTTAGAGCTGCAGAAACGTGGAATGGGTTAATGTTCTACCCAAATGGATTAAAGACTTTTAAAAATATATTATTCAGATGAGAAGCAGTGATGGCAAAGGAAGTCTCTTGGTATGTGGGGGGAGAAACACAATCAACAAGTATGTGGTTCTGAGATGGATGAGCTACTGAACTTCTTCCTGGAATCTGTCTCCAACAAGCAAAATAAAACAAAGTCTGGAATAGACAATGGAGACGGGATGATAAGAGGCAGGTCATAGAGTACTTGGAAAAGTTAAATATATACAGATCAGCAGGCCAGTAGGATAAGCACCCCAAGGCTTTTGGAGAATGAACTCAGTCATTGGATACCATTACTGGAAGTGATGGAGAATCAGGCTTAGCAAACCAATAGTACTACTTGTGTAAATGTCTATTTGAGTGAAGGGTTACAGGACTGGCCCCTCCATGATGGAAAGGAATGCAGCAGATACAATGTAGCTAGACTGTAGCAATCACTTGATACAGAGTCTCACACATTATTACTGCACAAATGTTTCCAGCTGGTTTTGATATGAGCAGTTACATGGAATGAAAACTGGCTGAAGGGCCCTAACAAAGAGCAGTGACACAATCAGCTCTGCCTCGCAATGGCTGCAGGGCCCGCTGCCCTTTCAGAATGTTTTAATTTTACTAAATACCTCTACATGGTCTGGAAAGGGAAATCGGAATCAGCACATAACTGAAATTTGGCCCCAGTTCATCAAAGCAGCCAAGCCTGTGCTTAAGTGCCATTAGGCTTCAAGGTAAGCAGGTGTTTAAGTGCTTTGTTGAACTGGGGCCTAAATTGAAAAGAGTTGCAACCTTTTTCGGTAAATATCTATCATGAAGGCCTATCAAGCTGTGGAGCAGTCTTACAAGGGAAGTGGCGGAAGCCCCATTGCTCAAGTCAGATGAATAAAGCCCACAAGAATATGCCAGAGGGAACAATCCTGAACTGGCAGAGGGCTGGACAAGGCGATGATCTAATGGGCCCTTCCCATCTCACTGTTGCTTTGTACTGTGTGGCATAGTCACAAAGTATCTCAGCTTCTGTAGAACACACACTTTATCAGATCAGAATTCCCTTTCCCCTCCTGTGGCACATTTGTTCTTAACGCGCCTGTCTCTGTTATATTAGAGCATGTTGTTATGAAATCTCTTTATCTGCATAAGGTTATTGTGAGTGTCATTTAAAAAAAAAGAAGTTATATTGATAAATGTCAAATCTATACCCTGAGTTGGCTCAACAATAGCTAGTTCTACTTGATGAACTCACCTGGTTCTCAGAAAGACCCTATTCACTGGTTAATTGAATATTTGAATAATCTTTTCATTCCTGCAATGAATAAAGAATGTTGTCCAAATAACATTGACTCACTTCATTTAGAGACACTGCAGCAGTTGCAAAGACTCTGTCCTGTGACAAAGCAGCCCATCACACATACAGATATGCCTGGGATTATTTCTATGCCCTCAAGTGTTCTTCCTATTCACAGCTCCTTTTGTTTGGGAGAAGCTGCTGATAAATTGCAAACGCTTAAGGGAATGTGGGCTATAAAAGCCTCTCTTACTCCCCTCCCCACGAGGAGCTACTTCATGAATATAAGTCATGAAATCGAATGATAGGTCAATCCATTAAGGCTCTATTAAGCCCTTCTGTAGAACAAAGCTAACCTGTGCTGTCCTCATAAATATTGCTATTTTGAGAAGCCCTAATTTTAATTAAACCTCTTTACCTGCTCAGGAGAGAAATCTATTTAGAACTCAAATGGCAGCCTCTTGTGTCTGTGGCATTGGCTTTGATTGTGCTGTGGCAGAGTGGTAAATGTGGAAATTCTCTTGTTAAAGGCAATTACATCCTACACGTAATATGCAATCCTGTTCTCTACAGCTGAGCCTGCGAAGGGCAAATTATACACACAAAATGATGGGGTCTAAATTAGCTGTTACCACTCAAGAAAGAGATCTTGGAGTCATTGTGGATAGTTCTCTGAAAACATCAGCTCAATGTGCAGCGGCAGTCAAAAAAGCGAACAGAATGTTGGGAATCACTAGGAAAGGGACAGATAATAAACAAGAAAATATCATAATGCCACTGTATAAATCCATGGTACGCCCACACCTTCAATACTGTGGGCAGTTCTGACCACCCCATCTCAAAAGAGATATATTAGAATTGGAAAAGGTACAGAGAAGGGCAACAAAAATTATTAGGGGTATGGAACAGCGTCCATATGAGAAGAGATTAAAAAGAGTGGGACTGTTCACTTCAGAAAAGAGACGACTAAGGGGGGATATGATAGAAGGCTATAAACTCATGAATGGTGTGGAGAAAGTGAATAGGGAAGTGTTGTTTACCCCTTCCCATAACACAAGAACTAGGGGTTACCCAATGGCATGAATAGGCAGCAGGTTTAAAAAAGACAAAAGGAAGCACTTCTTCACACAATGCACAGTGAACCTGTGGAACTTGTTGCCAGGGATGTTGTGAAGGCCAAAACTATAGGTTCAAAAAAGAATGGGAGAAGTTCCTTGAGGATAGATCCATCAATGGCTATTAGCAAGGATGGTCAGGAACCTATCCCCATGCTCTGATGTCCCTAGACCTCTGACTGCCAGAAGCTAAAACTGGACAACAAGGGATAGATCACTTAATAATTGCCCAGTTTTGTTCATGCCCTCTGAAGCAACTGGAACTGGCCACTGTCAGAGACAGGATACTGGGTTGGATGGACCATTGGTCTGACCCAGTATGGCCATTTTTATGTTCTTACTGCTCTAAGTGAACTTTGCATTATGGAAAGAAACAGTTGGATTTGGGGCAAAAGGAGACATAGGAAATACAGCGTATTGTTGCACAGTCTTCCTAGAAAGCCACAGAGAAAGAAAAAAAGAAGACGAATGTAATATACTTAGCACTATGTACAGCAATACAGGTATGTTCACGTCACTTCTGGGAAGGCATCTTTACTGTTTGCGCTAAGCATGCATTGGAGACACAGCCACCCTGAAGCTGGGGCAATCACCCTCAGAGCCACCACTGACATTTCATCCACAGGAAAGGCAATGGGAGTTCAACAGAAATGCCCATGCGGGAAAGGAATAAGCCAAGCTGAGACTGCTGTTTCAGTGCCTCCCAGGTCCCAACCAAGGAGCAGTGGCACCAGTCTGGGAATGTTTCCTCTGAGGAGCCTGACATGGATTGGTTTGTTCACACTGGTTTGGGCTGGCAAAGCCCCCCACCCTAATAAAACACTGCAACATTCTCCAGTAATGGCCTCCAGCCCTGCAAGGTACTGCAACCCTCCTACAATGTGCGAGGATGCTACTATAGGATTTCTATTATGGGCACAGCTGGTGTGGAGAGCAGGACTCCGGGATACTCCACTGCAACATCTGCTCCCACCAAGGGAGGGGGAAAGGGGCTAGGGTCTCCCCCAAACTCCCATCCCTCCTTAGATCGGCTCTGCCATCCCAAGCCACCAGCCCTTTTATTTTCCAATCTGGGTTCTGTTTGTGTCACAGCCTTATCACTGTTTAAACAGCAGATTATCATATTTAATTTTCTTGTACTTTAAAACAGCTTTTTCAAAAGGAAACAACTGACATGGAAGGTTATAGACGTGGTCTCTGGTGCCGGGAGCGGCTCCTTCTCATCAACTTTGGGCTAAGCCTCGATCACACACATCCACTCTGAAGGCAGGGAAGCCGCCTCATTCCTGGACCCCACTGCAGGCTCAGGGACTGAATACATGTCTGATCACCAGCATTTCCCAAGCACAGAGATGGGAGATACAGAAATCAGTATAAATCAGTCAGGTTTGAATAGGGGTGGCCTGCTGAGCAACCCAGTTAAACAAGATATATCATAGAGCACATCTGTTAAAAAATAATCCTATCTAATACCTAATTGCTATTAGAGTTCATAAACCCCCACATACCAGGCCAGAATTTAGGAGTGGTACAAATTAGCCCTACTTATATCATGCTAATGTAACTGTTTACTCTGCTCACTGATCTCTAAAGTTGCTTTTCTCCTGCCAGAGCTATTAGAACAAATTTTGCCATCAGCTACATCCATGCCAACTCCCCACCTGTGGCATTGCACAGGGCAAAATTAAGCCCATGGTCTCTGAATGCAGATGAAACGTGGCTTTGTGAAATAGTGTGGATCATACTCTATCACTTCTCTCTCAGAGCAGAATTGGCTGATGGGAAGAGTGAATAGACCTTTTAAATAAGCACAGGTAGAGTCCCTAACAACTGGATCAGACCTCAGCCATTGTGCACCATAAAGCTGCACACTGGATACTTTGCAGACATGGGAATTTGCTGGTATTAAATTCACAGCTGGAGAAATTCTTATGGTATTAAGCCCTGAATGTGCGAGGAGCATAACCAAGTACTCTTGGGCAACAGCAAAACATGGACTCTAAAAGCTCTGGCTGTGATTTCCAAAAGGGCCTGAGAGACAGTTAGGAAACAGCATTGGTGGTGGGAGCCTAACTCCACAATAGACCAATGCAGCATGCAACAGTGTCATGATAATTAAAGGTGTACACTGCACATCTTCTGCCATGAGACATTCCAATATTGCCAAGCCTAAGTGCACAAAAATCATGACTGGGCCCCCAAAGTCATGAGATTAGCTTCAAAATCATGATTATTTAAAAAATAATAATAAATGTGGGGTTCTTCTTATTTACTTTCTAGCTTTAGAGCTTTTAAGGTGCACACAAGTCAGGATTTCAAGCTCCTCTCCACAACTCTGAGGGCTAGAAGCTGAGATGCTCACATAATCAATCACTTGACTCCCTGAGCTGGAGTTTTAAGAAAATACCAGATAGTGTGAGACTTGTGATAAAAACAGGAGAGTTGGCAACGCTGGTTCTATGCATTAAATGTGCACAGAATATACCCCTTGGACTGTATCTACCTCTTGATTTGTTCCCGGAGCAAAAAGCATGTAAATATTTTCATTCAATGGAGAATATTTGTGCTCATTAAAGCTCACAAAGTGCTGAGAAGTTAGTGATCCATTTGGCAATGAGGGAATCCAAGGTGTGACCCATTTCTAAGAGCAATAACCTCACAGCATTTGAGCTCATTGCCTTTGTAATAGAAGGCACACAACTTTACTACACCACACAGCTTGTTATTCTCCCCTCCCACCCGTGACTCCTCACAGGGAAGTGGGCAGGAGAGACTGGCTCAGTTTGCCGAAGTGAGCAGGGTCTCAATTTTGGGCTGACAATCTGGGACACCGCAAATGGGCCTGATTCTCAGGAAGTGCTGAGCACTTGCCCTCTGAAAAACGGAGGCACCTTCAAAGGATCCTGTCTGGGCCCCACCCCTCAGAATCACGCATCTTTTGAAAATTTAGGCCCATCGTTTTTTTTAAATCTCTCTCTAAAGGCCCTGGCACACCTTTGGGGGCTGTACAATGAACAACAACGAGACCCGTGTTTCTAGGGCGAGAGGGAACGTGATCTACTGGGCTGAGGTGAGATCTGAGCGCTCTGCAGCCAACGGTGAGCCTGAGAAAGTCACTTCCTCCGTCCGTAGCACGGGGGTAAGGATACGTACCGGCCTTCCCGCAGGCCGGGGGAGAATGGAAGGTGTTACTCGGAGCTCAGGAATGTTGGCAAAGTACTTGGAGATCCTTTGGCTAGGGTGCAAAGTGCTAAACTAGCCAGAGGAGACATCCCTTACTATCCGCACCTACCCATGGAACACAGTGACAATTACACGCAGGCAAACAATCAGCCAGTGGGCCACAGTCAGACAAAGCCGGCTCAACCCCCAGCAAGTGCAGCACCCGCCTTTGCAAACCGGACTTCATTTCCTTGGGGCTTTTGTTTGTCAGCAAGCAGGACAGGAAGGGCAGGGAGGAGAGAGGGAAGTGGGCGAGAAGGAGACCACAGGGATGGAGGGTGTGGGGGTAAGGCCAGGGGAGGAGGGAAAGGTGCTGAGGAGATGACTCAAACCCACAGGGATGACACTGGCTCTGACAGAGCTACATGGAAGCTTGGCAGTGCCCATGGCACTTCACCCAGGCAGGGCCTCCAGGCCAGGGTGGGCACACTGGGGGGACGCTTGCCCTGCGGATGTCCAGGCTGTACCTGTTCGGTGGCTAAATAGAGGCTGTCAGTCCCCAGAGCCGCCCACCCACCCCCTCACCGCCATGTGCGCGTGCCAGGGGGACGAGGCAGCCCAGGCGGGCGCTCTGCCTGGCGACGGGACGATAGCAAGGTGAGCATTAGACGCCTGCAGGGTCAGTAGCAGCCTGCACCTGCAGCAGGCTCTGTTCCTGTAGCTGCGTGTTGCTATGGTAACTGCGGCAAGGGGTGGGGCTTTCGAGAGGGGAGGGAAGGCCAATGTACAAGCCAAAGGGGCTGGCAAAGGCTGTGGCAAGGCCCCCAGAAACGTGCCGGGCCCTGCAGGAGGGCCAGCTCTCCCAGCCCTACCCCTCGCAGCCAGTGGCGGCTGGCGATATTGTGTCTAGGTGAGAAGTAAATATGTGAATCAGCCTGAGTTACTTTTACCACAGACTCCGAGACGGTGGCTATATCATGAGAAATTTGCGCTTCCCTGCCCTGCATTCCTCTGACGCAAATCCAGCCAGATAGAGCCAGTCCCTACGCGAGGCTCTGTCAACACGGCTGTTTTGTAAAGGCCCTATCAGCCACTTTGTTTCACTGCCCAAAACAGGCCCTATTATATGCCTGCACTGGCCCTTGCATGCTGACCAAGGTGGGATCTCACCCACCACTTGCCTCTCGGCAGGATCACTGTTTTCTGGGGTTCAGGGGGAGAAAAGGTTGTTCTGGGAAATGATCTGATGAAAATAAAAATATTTTTGCTTTAAAAAATTCTGTGTGGAGCTGCAAGCCAAGGGAGGTGGAGGGATGTCAGTATATTATCTGGTCATCTAGACTGCTAAGCTTTCTGTTACGTGGCTGCACAGCGCCTCCCATGATGGGGCTCTGAGCCTCGACAGGCACAATTGAAATACTATTGTCTAATGCTCCCCCTGTTCACCCCAGTGCTCTCTGCAGGGCTCACCTCAGGGACTGTATTCACACCAGATGCCACATTAAAAATAACTAACTGTAGCTGCAGCATGGCCCTGTGTAATTCACTCAGCAACTTTGCTGTACATGGACCCATCTTGCAAACATTTCTGCTTGTGAATATTCTTTACTCCTGTGAATAGCCCCACGGAAATCTATGGGATTGCGTCCATGAGTAAAGTTACTCTCGTGCCTAAGTGTTGGCAGGATGAGGTCCCCGACCGGGAGGAAGAGCTGTGAATAACGTCAGTCTGCAAAGCCACCTCTCATTGTCCTCACTCAGTTCTCTCCCTTAGAGCTCACCTATGCTGCGCTGCCAGCGGGTGCATGGGGCCTGCTGCTTGTCACACAGCTCAGACCCAGTGGACTGTCACTGGGTGCCTGCCTTCACCTCTACGCTGCAGCCACCCGCTGTCTTTCATTTTATACTGCAAGGGCCAGCTTTGTATTACTTGCCTGTATACAGCTCCTAGCCTGATGGAGCCCTGAGCCCTGACTAGGGGTGTCTAGACACTACCGCAACACAAATAAATACCCAACATAATGAGGAGGGATGCCAGGTGCTGAGAGGGGCACCGAGCACTGGCCAGAGACAGTCCCGGATCCCTAATACGCTCACACTACAGCCCCCGAGCCTGTGGAATGTCTTGCTGCTGCAGCTATCTAACAGCTGCGTTCAGCCCAGGCTGTGCATGGCCACTCCTCCCCCGGGGAGTGATGCCCAGCGACAGCACTAGCCCCTGGGAAACACCAACGTGGGATGAGCCTCTGGGAACTGGCGATGCTGCAAACAGCCCCCAGGCCTCAGGCAGAGGTGCTGCCTCCCCGAGAGAGACTCTGGGGGCAAAGGTGAGGAGTTGCCATTTGATTTGGTTCCTCCTGGTTCTTGATAAAGCTACAAGCTATTTTACAAAGGTTTTTGTCTAATTAACTTAGCGCTTTGGCTGTTGCCAGCTCAGCAGGTTTATTTTCAGCATGTTTGTCTCTGGCGCTCCCTTTAGACTCTACACTGTAATCACCTCTCCCCTCCCACAGACTCACAGATAATGGCAGGTCACAGCGATTTTTGTGTGCGGCTCTGACCAGGTCTGGTGCGAGCTTCCCTTTAGTTTCCACCCCATCAGAGAGGCTTTGAATTGGGCTCGGCGACTCAGAGAACGCAGGGGGGACGTGCCCACAGCCAAGCAGCGCCCAGCAGGTTCTTAGACATCTAGCAAACCTTCGGGTCAGGGGGACACTCCGAGACCTATCATCTGTGCTGCTCCCTCTGGTCTTTACCGCCCCAGAAAACCACCACCTGCAGAGCAGCCTGCAGTACTGAGCCGGGAGAAGCACTGGCCCTATGGAACCTTTGATCCTATGCCGTCCCTCAGGGGCCCGGGCCATGGGGAAAGCCAGTGGCTCTTTGCGCAGAGAACGCTGGAACCATGAGCAGAAGCCCTCATGGCATATGGCCCTGCAGGGAAGGCCCATCCACTGCAAACCTCTGGCTGCTATTAAGGATCACCTCTAATAAAGGCTCTTCTCTTGACTTCCAGCATGGCACCACCCGTCCCTTGTGGCAAACTCTGCTTCACCCATTTGCTCATGTATTCATTCCATGTCTTCAGTGCCCAATACCCATCACCTCCGGCTGCCTCACACGTAGCCACCTCTGAGTGCCTCATGCCCTGCCACAGTGGTGGTCGGTTAACACCCTGAGTGACACTTCATACAGGCAGCACAACCCTGGCTCTGGCAGGCCACACAGGCCAAGTGCATCTGTCCAGAAGGCTCTAGCACCTGCTGTTCCAGGAACTCCCAGCAGAGACCCTGGCAGATCTTAGCCCTTGTGGAGATGACACAGGGGAGAGCTGGCCTCAGCCAGCCAGCAGGACTTAAACGTTTCTGAACAGCACCTTGCACTGAACAGGCCGAAGCGAGCAGGAGCCAGGGAATTGCTCAGAGCAGCTCACCCCAAAGCAGCTCTGAATCCCAGGACACACGTCAGTAGGAGCAAAGGAGGTTCATGTCTCTAGAAACCAGGCTTCCAATCTCTAGCTATGCCGCCCTGACAGGAGCAGCAGGCCCTGTCTGTGTGTTTCTCCTGGCCCACGGTGCCTGAGCACTCCTCTACCCGTGAGCAGCGTAGGGACCCTCTAGCCCACCAAGTCATCTCCAGAACAGTTGGGAGGGCGCTTCCCAGCGCAGGGTGACAGGCGCACTAGCGCTGCGTGAGCTACCGTGCCGAACACTAGTGTGGTCGAGGTGGCACAGGCAGTGGCTTGGGCTGGCCACCCAAGTATGCACCCAGGGGATCGGCGGGCTTGTAGTCAGGCAGCTGGCCCATGCCAGTGCCCGTGCTGCTGGGCTATGATTTTTAACAAGGGGAGCTAGCCCATGTCTGTCTACCTGCACTGAGACACATGCTCCCACATACCCTGGAGGCTGTGTTTCACCAAGCTGAGATCCTCTGCCAGGGGAAGATCAGATCCCATATCCCACTGACTGCTTTGCTCCTGTGTGCATCTCCCTGAATCTCTGACACCCCTTCACACTGCAGAGAACTGGTGCTTTGCAGCCCAAATTAAATTTTAAATTTAATGGAGATATCCCATCTCCTAGAACTGGAAGGGACCTTGAAAGGTCATCGAGTCCAGCCCCCTGCCTTCACTAGCAGGACCAAGTACTGATTTTGTCCCAGATCCCCAAGTGGCCCCCTCAAGGATTGAACTCACAACCCTGGGTTTAGCAGGCCAATGCTCAAACCACTGAGCAATCCCTTCCTCCCTCCCCCCTAGCCTGGTCCCCTTCTCACCACAGTGAGAGATCACTGTCTGTCAGAGAGCAGAGAGGTGTTTGGGAAGGATTTTCAACAAGGAGGCACAATGTGTCTGTGGTGTAAACCCCTTATCTCTGGAGGGGTTACCCGGAGGCGGAAAGGCTTCCATGGGACACACCGTGAGGAGATGCAGTCAGCTTAAAAACAAGTCACGTTCAGTCTGTATACAAGCTACATGGTACTAGTCACGCAGTCCCACTGTGCCTCGCTCCCCCTGTGAATTGGGGAGAACCATACTCCCTTTCTCCCCCTCCTCCTTGTCTCTTTGGGGCAGGGGATGTCTGTTACTATCTCTTCACAGCGTGCCTGGCACAATGCGGCCTCGGTCGTGGCTGTGGTCTCTCGGTGCGACTGTGCCACGAGTAAATAACAACAGTCTCTAATAACCGCTCTCCATGCTCCCACCAACTGGGACAACGCGAGAGAGCAGCCGCTCCGCCGTTCCCTTTGCTGGCTTTGTGCGTGAGAGCGCTTTGCATTCCAGTGTCTCCCCCGGGCACCCCGCAGAACTCAGCCCCTTCTGGGGCACTTACCGAGACTGAAGAGTATCAGGAACTTCAAACACACAAACTCTTGTCGATCCACCTGGAGCGAATGCAAGTGTAGGACTAGTTCTTGTGCCCTCAGGACCAGGTTATTCAGGTTGGACCCTGCTTGAGCTGCGATTGTCGCCATCTCCACCTGAAAGCAAAGAAGGAAGCCGGGTTCAGCGGCCGGGAGCATCACACACTGCAAGGGCCTGAGGAGCGGCGCGTACCCCACTGCGAGGCATCGTGCGGGGTCTAGACCCCACAGTGTCTCTTAGCTACACCCTGCCTTTGGAGACGGCATGAGCTGCTCATTTTAAACCCCCCTCCTGCTCCTTGCCCTAGGGACGGCAAATAGCCAACACCGCAGTGGGTCTGGAGGTGGACTTGAAAAGACTCCTCCGGTGAGATTCACCCCACAGCACAGAGCCGAGCCACGACTTCAGTGGTGCCTAGGTCTTGTACTAGCCCTCTGCACCCTAAGGGTGTCCTCACGGTGTCCCCCACCGCCGTAAGACTGGCTGAATGGGATTTAGAATTATTCCCTCTCTCTGGCTGGATTATCACAGGGAACTGGCAGTGGAGGGAAGGGAACAAACTCCACCTTGGCAGGGTTTTCAGCTAGCCAAACAATAGCTACAGGGCAGCGTGGCTGCATGCACAGGCCATAGGTACTGGAGCTAGCCACATCCCCTGGCTTGAAGCGGTTTCCATCATACGCAGGGTTTACAGTTTGGTTCAATGGCTCTCAGCGCCCCCACTACACACACTGTTCCAGCCCCCCTGGCACAGGTGATGGATTCCCTGATTCCCAGGAGGGCAGGGAGCAGCCAATTCTGGCCTGTGGCTAAAACATTACAGGATAGAGGCAGCAGAACTGCGGAGTCAGGGTGAAATTCATCCCTGGGTAGCCAGTACAAACCCAGGAGACGATTTAAGCCCCACGGCATCCCAAACAGTGCTGCACAGGTCCTCTGGCCAGGATGAATCTCACTTTAGAGAATAAACAGGGGTAACTTGGAGACAAACAAGAGAAAATAGCAATCTTCTGTGTTATTATTTGTTTTAATTTGTATTTAAAGAGGAAGTCCTCACTGCACAACAGCAATGCTGTCCTGGGAATAGCTGGAAGATCAGGCTGCGATTCTGGGGAGACTTTGTTCCCATGTTCCCTGCAAAATCTACTATTCAAACAGAGCTGGTCTGTTCTCACACCCAGTTTCTGTAAATACAGACATGACTGTTGATTTTTCTTATGAGAAACATTTTGCTCCAAACCCAAGAATTCTCCCCTGGCTGGAAGGCAGTACATGCCGGCCGCCTGTGCTCCGGGGATGGTCTGGGTCTATCTACAGATCATTATTTCTCCCCTTGTGCAAAAACAATTCCGGAACCCAGCAAAAACAAAACACCAGGCATCTGCTTGGGTCAACCTTAGTTCACGCAGGAGGCGGGACGGGAGGACCTTCGCCAGAGGGAAAGAAGTAAGACAAAAGTCACCCATTTTTTCTTCCCAGTTTGGGCTCCACGTAGCTGGGAATGCTGAGATTATCTGAAACTACGGAGATGGATTTTGGTTCACATGGGCTCCCATCCTGGAGTCTGAAGTTCAAACGAGCCCCACCGCTAAGCAACCAAAACTGCCCAGGCTGGCCTGACTTCAGCCCTGCAAAGCCACTGAGTTTCCAGTGGCTGCCATACAAAACCAGTTGGCCCATAGGCTGCAGAGCCCGGGGGGGGGGGCACAGCCCGATTACTTTTTGGCCAGGTCAGACCTGAGAATGAGCCAGTGCACCATTTCACAACGTCACTCACTAAAATCTGGAGGGGATGGCTGCATGGGCTGATGGGCCAGGGGCCGGGGGATTAGATTGCTGGGGGCGGGGGGGGATTTAAGAGGGGGGTGTCGATGCCTCCCCCACTTTAAATGTTGCCCCGCAGCCCTTGAATTGGCCCAAGGCTCACCCAAAAGTGAACCCCCCGGCTGCCTCTAAACTCAGGGCTCCTGGGTGTGGCCGTAACCACTGGAGTAGTGAATATAGACCCCAGGTATGTGACGGGGATTCGCCGTCACAGCCCAGTCCACGTGATCAAGGCCAGGAAGTTTAAAAAGCAATCTGCTGCAAAGAAAATGATCCAGCCAGTTAATGAAGCCTGGCTCAGGCCCGCTGAGCTCCCAGAGACATTCTTTCTGCAGCAGCCAGACCGGCCGCAGAGGGGGCTCTGCCACTAGGCACATCGGACGCAGGGTCCGGGGGAATCTCCCGTGCTAGTGGAGGGTTTGGGTGCTGGGGAATCGTAATTTACGTGGAGGTGTCTGGAGAGGGAGCTGGAGAGAGGGAAGGACACTGGACTGGACAAGGAGGATGTTTGGGAAACTGGCATCCTCACAGGGAAGCAGACAACGAATGACTCTCCTCCTGCAAGGACAGCGTTTTGTTTTTATTCACACACCAGTTCAGGAAGGTTGGCCTTGTAGGAAAGGGGATCAGGATTGCTGGCTCAAGTCCTAGCTCCACCCTGCATGACCCTGGGCAAGTCCCTTAGCCTCCCTGTGCCCCAGATCCCCTCTGTAAAACGAGGATAAAAATGCCATCTCTGTGCTCAATTTAGGGGCGGGGACTGACTCTGACTATGTGTTTGTGCAGTCCCCAGTGCAGTGGGGCCCAGATCTGGGGTGGCGCCTCTAGGTCCTACCATAACACACCTAAGAACAATGCAGGGCTCTGTTACTGTTTCTCTTTACATCTTGCTGCCTCTGATCCTAGAGAGATGCTACCAGACCCACAACTAGGGCAATGAAACACATTTAATAGCAACAGATTAACCAGCAGGCACATGGTGCCTTTCACATGCTTTCCTTTTAGATTAAAAACACTGGTTCTGACCCAGTGAGGAAGCAGTGGAATTTCTGATCTCAATTGGGTGAAAACAAAAATGGCAAAGAAAAGTGACTTTTCATCAATCCCCTTTGGGAATAAATGGTGAGAAGGGGAAGATTTTCCTTTGCAGCAATATGGCAGATTTGCAAATCCTGACGTGAACAGGGGCAGCAGAGTTACAAATCGGGAGGGAACCGGTCCCCATATCACCCGGCTCTGGTTAGTATCCCAAAGCATCGTCAGAGGCACGAGGCTGTTCCACTCTTTGTGTCCATCAATCCATCTGCAGCAATAATGCAGGCTCACTATTAGCTATGCTCTCCCAACCCCTTCATGCTGTTGCACCACTTAGCAATGCAGGAATTGCAGTGGAAAGGCACAGTCTGCTGAAACACCGCAAGGCTTTTCCCAACAAAGGAGAGGACATTACCTCCTGGCCCGTCACAAGCAGCATGCTGTGCTCCTTCCCGTGCTGCACCTGCCTGTAGATATGGTCAAACACCAGCAGCTCACTCCAGCAGTTCTGCAGCAGTTTCATCTGATCACCTACCTGAAACACAGTTGCAAACACAGCCATTAAAACCTCTCAGATCTGCTCACAGGTTAGGGACCTGGCAATACAGTGCAGAAGGAAGGTTGGACTTGGATGCAAAGTTGTCAAAGGATGAGGCCTTGGATGCTTTCGAAATGAATGAACTCTCCCCACCACCCCCCAAGCCCACCCCTCCGTCCAGCGTCTCTGAGGAGAAGCGGCAGCAGAGTTCCCTCTGCTCTCTGACATATCGCCCACCCTTGGCTCATTCCTCAAGCCCTTCCTGTCACTGCCGGTCCATGGCCCATTAATGCATTGTGACAGTAGTGTGATCAAACGCATTCCTGGCTCCTGCAATCGGTGACAGGCTGAATTCACATTGTCAGCTGCAAAAGCCCACGTATGAATCAATGTCCGATTTGGTGAGGGCCTCAGTGAGCTTCCCACGTCTCACCCTGTCCCACAACGATGCACAAGGAGCACATGCTGGAGCAGAATAAGGCAGTTCAGCAGCAGAGGCAGCTCCCAATAGGGCTTTCCTCACCTGCAATGATCCCCAGCAAAGCAGAGCAGTCGGTCAATTTCCCTTAAATACTGTATTGATTGGACTGTCTACAAAATGCACAATGCTATTAACAGAGAATTCCCCTGCCCCCGCCCCCGCAGTGCAGTAGCATTGGGTGAAACAGCATAGCTGGAGCCAAGGTGCATGCGTGTATGTACACCTATAGATACAAATGCACACCTTAGCTCCAGCTATGCTGACTCACCCACCACTACACACACATATTTATACATGGCTTTGAGTTTTCCAGCTATGTTGGGTCATGGTCCACATCCCACAGCCAGTGCGCTGGAGAGATATGGGTCTGCATGTGTGTTTGTGGGCTGTTCTGAAGTGCCAAGATGGAAAACAAACTGGTGGACCAGAAAGCATTTTACATTTACCAGCTGGAAGAAGGGAATGCAAAGCACTTTGCATGGAGCAGCGAAATGCAGTTATCTGAAGTCAGACAGCATGTGACCAGCACGGAAAGGCAGGCTGGTCCAGCCGTCAGGCTTTGGGCCATTTCAAGTTGGGTGGTTCTGGTTCAGTCAGCTGAGTTACTTCTTCCCCAAAGGATCAAGGAATTAGAAGCTGCCCCAGAGTGCAAACAGCAAAGAGTGAAGGGCAGGTGTTCAGTACAGCAGAGTTGGGGAAACAAGAGTGGTCTTGTCACTGAAAGAGACACAGCGATCCGCAGGCACCACTGTGACAATTAACATCTTAGCATAAGGAGGTAGTTTGGCACGGCCTCACTTTAAAGAAATACATCAGCTAACTGCACCCTTAAATTTGTTAGTCTCTAAGGTGCCACAAGTACTCCTGTTCTTTTTGCACCCTTAGTCTAACCCAACTCCTCCTCATGCAGCAGAGCGTGGCAAGAGGCCTTCTGCCAGCAGGACGAGCTGTTCAGTGCCCTCATTACATTCGGCACAGTTGGACTCGTTGGACACTTGATGAGCTGAAGTGCTCTGTGAGGGCAGGTCAAATTTTTGCTGGGAATAATTTCTGTTAAGCAATTATCGAACGGAACATTTGACCAGCATCACCCCATTCTGGTGGGTTAAAGCAGGTCAGGTGCGAGATTTGTACCTTGTTTTCTGAGCATGTATGTGGAGAGAAGCAGCATTTAGCCAGCTTGGTCCCCATGGCTTCGTGGTACTCCTACCTCTCCTGAACAGCGTTTCCATGGAACACAATCAGTGCCAATTAATTAAAAAACCCACCTTTTGTGTCTCTGCATGGAGACTGACGGTGTCAGGGGAGAGGCAGAAATACCCCCAGCTCTGGAGTTTGTTGCAGACAGTAAAGCTCCTGGCGTGTCATTTTCAGGGGGGGCTCTCTCATTTGGTGTGCACAATCTATCCCAGCATGCCCTTGGCACGTCACTATAGACGTGTCTGTTATCACTACACAGGCACATACAAAACAGACTGGATTAGACCCCGGGTCCATCTAGTGCCTCCGTTTTGCGTTCGTTCTTCTGGGCCTGTGTGCCCCCTAAATCCCACCAGAACCCTTTGCGTGCTCAGGAGGGCCAAGGCTGTGTCAGCCGTCGGCACGGGGTGAATTTCACCCTCTGTGCACAGTGAGTGCTGGCAGGACTGGCAGTGACTCTGTGGGGACACGGCAAGATATTCCCACCAAGCGAATTTAGAATGCGGAATTGCCAGAATTCACCTCTGCCTTTTGCTCACCCAATCAGGGAACAGAAACTTATGTGACTTATGCAGCTTTTCAAAAGAGCTCCAATTTCAAGCAGTGTCTATTGGACTTTTCGCAGCCGTCCAGCCCACCCGTTGCCTGAAGCATGTTCATCTGAACCATCCAGGGGGTATTTTCCAACATGCAGATACATTTGTGGAAGTTGCGATCTGCTTGTGGACAGTCACCTAACAGGAAAGAGCTAAATCTGGTAAGTGAAACGTTAACTGCGAACAGCTCATTCCACTCCAGCCAGGGCCCCTGTGCTCTATTCCCTACGCTGGTCGAGTAACCTCACAAGCCACATGGAAGGTGACAAGTCACTTACATGCTATGTGCCTCAGTTTCCCCACCTGTACCATACATAGTATGTAATAATACCGCTCTTCCTTCTCTCCCTCACAAGGGGGCTGCAAGACTTAACTACCATTTCTAGCACTATTGATAAGCCCTCCAAGATAGACAGCCTCAAGAATGTACAGCGGCTGGATTCTACCTGCAGTCTGCAGAGGTGTGTCTCCTCTGTACCATGTCTGCAGGGACTGCCTGCTCCTCTGAGCCTGTACAGCACCAAGCGCGTTGGCAGTGCTCAGTGAACCCCCAGGATACAGTCCCGGGAGCTCCTCAGACGAAAGGCACGACAAGGTGCAGAGGTCCTGAGGACATGGGAAGTTGCATTGCACTCAGGAAACAGAAACCCACACGGTACAAGAGAGGGAAGGAGCCAGCCACTGTGCAAAGCAAGTACCAAGCTGGGCGACCTCCACCCCCACCCGGCTTCGAGACAAGTAAGCTTGTTTCATTCACGCTCTTATCAGCACTGGTTTGCCTCCATAAGGCAAGAATCTCACACAACCCGTGCACAAATCTTTAACAAAATGACTCTTGGACGCAGCCCCTCGCCCAAAGCCGCTGGGAGCGAGAGAATGCAATGTTGTTGTTTTACACAAAGGCTTTGTGTCTCCCGGGAGGGAGCTTTGGCTACTTTTTAAATGAAAGAATACAGTGTCCATCCTTCCCTGGCCCAGGAATGTGGGGTGGAGATGGCCCGTTTTGGGGAGTGTAGTTGACTCCAGGCCCGGAGCGCATTCTGCAGGCAGGCCTGGGGGGTGCCTGGAGCTCAGGGAGGAAATGCAATCCTCACCTTCAGGGCAGGCAAACTGTATTTCCGGCTCCAGGACTTGCAAACCGAAGTGACCTCTGCCTCTCAGGAGCCTCTTTTCCTGCCTCCAGGCATTCTTCCCAGCTGCTGCCACATCATCAGCAAACTGCAAACCACAGCAGCCAGCGTCCACAATAAAAGCCAGGTAGCGCCGATGCTGTGAGGCACCCCGTTTTCGGCATGTGGGCACCTCTGGCTCCTTTGGGACTGGTTTGCCCCCTGTTCCCGTTCAAGATTGTACACAGTATAGAGCGAGAGGAAGCAGTAATGAGGCTGTCTCTGGGAAGATCAACAGGGCCAGGAGCATCTGCTCACAGCTGCTGAACAGAGAGGGGCTCCTCACTCACTCCTTTAACAGAGGAGAGAGGAGAGCTAAACCCGAGAGCCAGGTGCTTAGCTGGAATAAATGGGTGTAACTGAGCATCTAGTCCCAAAGCTGCAGCTCCCACTTCCCAATCAGGGCCGGCTCCAGCTTTTTTGCCGCCCAAAGTGGCAAAGAGGAAAAAAAAAAAGCCATGATCAGCGGCTGCTCTCCTGCGCCGCTTCATTCTTCGGCAGCAATTCGGCGGCTGGTCCTTCCCTCCGAGAGGGACTGAGGGACCCGCCGCCGAAGACCCGGACATGCCGCTCCCTTCCGTGGGCTGCCCCAAGCACCAGCTTGCTGCGCTGGTACCTGGAGCCGGCCCTGTTCCCAGTGGCACACAAGTTAGGCCCCACCTCTGCGGCTGGACTTGATTTAGGCCCATTGCTAATTGTGATCCAGTTCTACCCCCTGCCCACAGACCCCCATTCACTCAGTTGGCTCTTGTGGGCTGCTTGTGGAACAGAGCAGGGCAGGTTGCAGAAATCAGGTATCAAGCGACCAGATGCCACCTACTGAGAACAGGATCCACGTTATTATGTTTAGAACCGTACATCTTTTCCAATATATATGGCATTAGACTGGAATGTATCCAACCAGCCACATGCACCAGACAAGGATCCTTCTAAGGGATCAGAATAATTGTAAGAACTAGTCCCCTTTTCAGGTTTAAATGCAAATAAACGTGTCCAGTGCAGCAGGCACAAAATACAGCTTTTGTTTTAAAAAAATTACAAAAACTAATACAAATGTTTTCATGATTTAAAAAATAAATAACAACTGGAACAGTTATTAGTTTGCATTTAAAGTATCCCCCTCCACTCCACCCCGGATTGGAAGCCCAAACACTGCTGGCCAGGCAAAGAGAAAATAAACAACATCCGAAATAAAAAGCAAAGTCGGGGGGGCGGGTAATTCTTTCATCATGACTCCACGCCCTCCTCCCCCATCCCTGCCCCCTCCCTCTCCCTCTCCCCCCACCTCCCCAGCCCCCTGCCAAGCCTCCAAACATGCCCTTCTCCCATCCCAGCAGTCACCAGCCACCCACTGCCTGCTTCCTTGCTCCATCTGGCCCCAGCTCTTCATGCTACCCATGCAGAGCCAGTTCCTCACTGCCCCGAGGCCCAGGTGTGGCCCATCCCTGCTCTCCCTGCTGGCTCCTGGGAGAAGTCAGGAATCAGCAGCAAAGTGAGGGGAGACAGCTGGGGTGGGCTTCCCCCGGGTGCCAATCTGCCCTGCCTCCTACTGGCCACACACTCTCCTCCCCTGGGGCTGCAGCCCTAGGGCCTGAATCTGCACTGGCCAGCACCTCGTGCGCAGGGAGCTCACACACTCTCCGTCAGGTTCGGCCAGCCGCTTTGGCCAGGTGCAGAGAGCTGCACAAGGTGCTAGGCAATGGAGAACCAGGCCCCTAGCAACCACCGCTAGGGAGCAGCCAGACGCTGCAGGGTTAACTGCTATTCTGCGTCTCTCTCCCTGGGCGCCCCGGCTTTCCGCGGGGTGAAGGACACTGCAGACATGTTGCTTTGTTTAACGTGTGGGGGGGAAGGAATTCTGCCGAGATCTTACCACACTTTGCTCCATTGTCAGCCCAGCTGCCAGGGCCTGGGTTAGCAAATCACCAGGATTTGGGCAGTGAGGAGAGAGGACAAAACAGCAGAGCTGATCCTGTTTAGACCGGTCAGGCACCTGAATCCGGCCTGCGTCATCAGCTCTGGGGAGCAGGAGTGAGTCACTAAGGCTGGAGTTCTCCCAAGGGCCAAGCACACTGGGTGCATGTTGAGGGCTGAGCCCTTTGGAAACCTGGCCAGGAGTGCCACGGTGGGAGCTGCTATTGGAAAGCTGGACCCTTGTCTTGATGCCTAGATGAGTCCTGAGCTCTTCTGAAATCTGAGCCCCAGTGGCGGGTGCTGAACCCCTGAACATCTGGCCCTGAGCTCTGGTGAACATCTGGCCTTGTGAGACGATACACTGTTGTCAGGGAAGGAGGAATGGGAGAATTAGCAGATGATGTGTGAACCTCAGGAGTTCTAAGTTCTGTAGTGAACCTAGAACTTGTGGGGTTACAGCGGGTCCAAACCTAACAAGCCAAAATGAGTTTCCCCCTCCCTTTTTCTATAGGCTGATCCATCTGGTAGCATGAAGGATCCTGGTTCTAAATGATTTTTTGAGTGGCTTTCAATCCCTACAGGGAAGCCACCCTCGTCTTATCCATCAGGAGGGAAAGAACCCACATTACTGTATGCTGTGGTCTACCAAGCGCTGCTGAGCACTTTGGGGTGAGATAAGAGGGAGGAAAGTGTATCATGAATATGAGGAATACCTCCTCCAAGAATGAATTCAAGTCTATTAGAAGAGCCTTGCAATGCCATTGCGTTTGCTGCTTTTAATAGAGGGAAGACAAATGCAGTGTCATGGAACTGGATAATATCGTCATTCTGCTGAAAGGGCGGCAATAAACCAGCGTCTGTAGATTGCAAAGGGAATAGACATCAGACAAGAAAGAGCGTTATCGTTTCTATGCCCAGCAGTCTTTGAGAATTACCTGGGTTTATTTGTGAAATGCTTTGGGTGAAGTTGGAGTTCAGGAGAAACGGACGGACGGTGCTGGGTACAGACAAAGGGCAGGAAGCCTTTCCTGGTGCTTCCTCCACACTCAGCTCTTCCAATGCGGCTGGATCCTCCCCCTCTGGCAGCCCAGCTATGCCAGACCTTTATTCCAGCTTTGCTAGTGTCCCTGGAATGCACAGCAGAATGTGCAAACCTTTGTTGTGACTATACGTGGACCCAGAGGGCTTGGAAGTGGGGCTACCAAACTCCAGGATTCAGTCGATAAATGCTGTCCATCCCTACTAAATACATGGTGAAAAATCAGTGGGTATCCGGTGGCCCCATCACATGTGCGCTAGTGCTGGGAGGGACCCACTGCCCTTGAGCACTCTAGTGCTGCAGAGAGTGTAACCTGGTGCCTGCCCTTCCTTTGGGGCAGGGCAGAGGGAGGGTGGAACTAGCAGCATTGCAGGGATGGCTGAATGCCCCCGAGGAGGTGTGTCCACATTGGTGTGGTTATGGAAACACCACACCGTTAAAACCTGCTTTGGATTTACCATGTAAGTGGGATTGAAATGTGTTTGAACTGGGTTCCAGCATCTCTCAACAGCCTTGGACTCTGCAAGGCAATAGCACGGTTCAGACATGATTAAAAGCAGTTTAAATCCCTTCTATGCTGCAAGATCAAACTGCATTCTACCCATGTCATGCGCTACCAGGTTATAGCAGGGACAAAAATCACAATCAAACTCTCTGAACTCCCAGCATCTGTATGTAAAGGCTCCTTCCCTTGGCTTTCCCCCTGCCCATTGAAACATGCCCATTGACTTTGGACCATCAGCCCCATGAATCTCAGTTGTTGGGGCTTTGCTTTGGTACATCTCCATTACAGATACAGAGGGTAGAGCTCCACAGAGAGACCATCTCCATAAAACCTGTGAATTACCAATCTCCTCTAACAAGAAGAGGACTCTTAATGGATGGCCATTCATAAAACAGAATCCGTCAATCATTTCTTGCAGAGATGACACGCACACACATACTCTTCTAAAAGCTAAGCAAAGAGTTTTCCTATTTAATCAAGTACTTTATCAAGGACCCAAGACACGCTATCTTTAGAGAGCACATTCTTCATTTTAAAAGAAAGCGTCTAACCTGTTCACAAAACCCAGTAACGGACATTCCAAGACCTGGCGATCACCCAGCTGCTGCATCCACAAGAAAATTCCTTTATGATTAAATAAGGTTTTCTTTTGGCATGATCGGAGCTCTACATAAAAATCCATTTACCTGTGATAAATGGTCTTTGGAATAGAGATGGCTTGGTAGACACGGCAGAAGCTATTTCAACACATACAACATAACAAATTACCAGAGACCTGGTGTTGCTATTAAGAGGCACAAATTGTTTAAAGGTCTAGGCAACATGGTCACCTAATGCAATAACTTGTCACTGCTAAAAGTCTGGGTTCAAAGCTAGTAAAGCTTATATAGCGAACAATAAAAATTCCCTAGCAGTTCTTCATACTTCCTGAGAACAACATGAAATTTAAAAGCCTTGAAAAGTACTCAGCTTCACGAGTTATCTGAAGGGACTTTAACTAACATGTCTAACGATTAATCATTTTCTTTTAAACCCATATACGAATCTCAAGAATTGTCGATGAAGTGCCTAGATCAGCATTCTGCACGTTCCTTAGCATTATGTTGCAAGGAAGATGCATTCTTCTGCATGAACAAGAAATGAAGATGGAAGATGCATTATAGACACCTCATAGCCTCACAGCGCTAAACACTGGTGCTGTTTTCCCCATTATGGGCTGTCTAACAATCACTGAAAGGATCTGGGCAGTGAAGCTCCTACATGGCTCAATGACACAGGCTCACATTTTCAGCACACACCTAAGGCTCTGTGGACACACAGCAGGAATTACATGCCAGCCCCCTGCCCTAGGTTCTGCTTCAGAAAGTCATGCCCAACATTTTCATGGGGTTTAGCCACACACGTTACTGCTTTTCAGGGGAGATGTGCAGCATCCAATAGGCAGTGGCTGGGTTGCAGCTCCTGTCACTGTTACCATGAGATAAGCCCCCAAAGCTCATTTGCTTTCCTTTGCCCTATTCCACCTCCCATCTTCCTCATTTCCAGCCCAGCCTGACTTTTCTCCTTTCCTCCTAATCCTGCTCTGGCTCTGCCAGGCATTTCTCTTCCGAACATGCCTCCCACTCTGTGAATTCCACCCTCCTTTCTCTTGGCCCTACCTGTCCCAGGTCTGCCCATCTGCCTTGCTAGGGCTGATCTTTCTAAATCCCTCTGAGTGCAAGGAAGGCCCAGAACGTGGATCTCTGCAGATGCACAAGTGAGGCAGACCGCAGGAAGGTGGACGTGAGGCAAAGCTTCTGGGAGCATTCAAGGCAAAATTAGCCAAGTCCATGGAGTGGAATGTACTGCATGTGATCCTGTCCTGCTTGATGCAGGGGAAGAAAGGGACTAGCTGACCCACAATTGGCTGTTGAAGGGAGAAGGCCTGTAGGTCAGGGAGAGAGTTCAGATTTTGCGAACCCCATCCCTGCCCAAGGCAGGACCTGCCTGTGCTCCTCCCGTGAAGGAGGGCTGATCTCAGAAGAGCTGCACTCCGAAATGGCCGAATCCCAGCCTGGCCCCATTAGTAAGTCTTTAGCACCAGAAGCATGCGGGGCAACTTACAGAGCAGGAGGACAAGGTTCAAGAAAGCTCCAGTGTTCCTTCATAGATTCATAGATTCATAGATTCTAGGACTGGAAGGGACCTCGAGAGGTCATCGAGTCCAGTCCCCTGCCCGCATGGCAGGACCAAATACTGCCTAGACCATCCCTAGTAGACATTTATCTAACCTACCCTTAAATATCTCCAGAGACGGAGATTCCACAACCTCCCTAGGCAATTTGTTCCAGTGTTTAACCACCCTGACAGTTAGGAACTTTTTCCTAATGTCCAATCTAGACCTCCCTTGCTGCAGTTTAAACCCATTGTTTCTGGTTCAATTGCCCACTTTGCCAAAGACTCCCTGTGTGACACTGGGCAAATCTCCCGGTGCCTCAGTTCCCCCTCTGACTAACAGCACTGACCTGCCCCACAGGGTCAACGCAGCAAAGAGCAGGAGGCTCTCATATACGGTGGTGATGGGGGCCAGAGAAGTACCTCAGACAGCTCAGATGCCCTCCAGAAGCAGCTGACCCACTAAAAGCTCAATCCTGGGGCCTCACTCAGCCTTCCAGGTCCTGTTGAACCCTACGGGTGTTTTGTCCCTGGAAGGACTCAGCCCAAACCCTGACGGAGAGGAAGGATTGGGGCTAAAGCAAAGCGTCTCAGCCAGGAGCTTTAGCACAAGCCTTGCTAGCTCTACCATGCGTGTGTTGGGTTTTTCGATTAACTTTTCTCTGCAGGGAAGTATCAGGTTCACAGCCATTGAGGAAGAAATTCCTTAGGGGGCTTGAGGGCTCCACCCTGCATGCTGGGAGCCCAGCGGGGCTGAACGTTTTCCCCATTGGGGCATGACAGCAGCTCCTGGGACTCATGATGGCAGGAAGGATGCATGTGTTGGGGGCGGGGCTGGGGCGTAGCTGCTCCATTACATGGACCGAGTGACATTTAGCAGAGGACGAGGCTGAGTCTAGGTCTCACTGTCTTCAGAGCCTTCAGCAGCAACATCTCCCTTTTCACGGTTCTTGTCTCCCTTACCTAGGGACCGAATGGCTAGGCAGCAGTTCCGCAGAAAATGACCTGGGGGTTACAGTGGACGAGAAGCTGGATATGAGTCAGCAGTGTGCCCTTGTTGCCAAGAAGGCTAACAGCATTTTGGGCTGTATAAGTAGGGGCATTGCCATCAGATTGAGGGACATGATCATTCCCCTCTATTCGGCATTGGTGAGGCCTCATCTGGAGTACCGTGTCTAGTTTTGGGCCCCACACTACAAGAAGGATGTGGAAAAATTGGAGAGAGTCCAGTGGAGGGCAACAAAAATGATCAGGGGGCTGGAGCACATGACTTATGAGGAGAGGCTGAGGGAACTGGGATTGTTTAGTCTGCAGAAGAGAAGAATGAGGGGGGATTTGATAGCAGCCTTCAACTACCTGAAAGGGGGATCCAAAGAGGATGGATCTAGACTGTTCTCAGTGGTACCAGATGACAGAACAAGGAGCAATGGTCTCAAGTTGCAGTGGGAGAGGTCTAGGTAGGATATTAGGAAAAACTTTTTCACTAGGAGGGTGGTGAAGCACTGGAATGGGTTACCTAGGGAGGTGGTGGAATCTCCTTCCTTAGAGGTTTTTAAGGCCCGGCTTGACAAAGCCCTGGCTGGGATGAATTAGTTGGGGATTGGTCCGGCTTTGAGCAGGGGGTTAGACTAGATACCTCCTGAGGTCCCTTCCAACCTTGATATTCTATGATTCTATGATTCCTTGGAACCCGCCTGGTTTTTCAGCGCAGACTCTTTCACCTTTTTAACATTGCAGAGGTTAAAGCAAAAGGTAACAGGGTCCTGTTAAAGCACGGCCCCGCCCAGCCGTAAATCAGGAGCCAGAAGAGTGGCTGCACAAGGAATACAGCCAGCACAGTACTTCTCCTGCAGGGAACATCTGCAGCTCCTTCAGGGGCAAGCGCTGCCACCTCGGCCGCGGGGTGTGGACAGGTCTCTGGGGCCGGTGTGCTGGCGGCGCTGTGGAAACGGAACGTGCAGGTTCTGCTGGAGAATGTCCTGCAGCGTTAGAGCCGCAGGCGGATCTAAGAGAGTGACCTTTGCCAGCGTTACATTTCAGAGCCACACAATGTCGCCAGCACCAGCATCCTGCTGACCTGTGACACCTCTTTAGATTCCTCACTGGAGCTCAAGGTCTCAATGAAAAGCTCCGCAGCTGGCACAAAGAGCAGAGGAGACAATGGCATGCTCAGCTTGTGCTGTGAGTGCTGACCAGGTTTGCTCTTCCCAGCATTGCTGTGGTGCTGCCAAAACAGTAGGTCTTTTGCCAGAGTTCTCACGTACCCGCTCTGGGAAGCTTTCAGCAACCCCCACCAAAGGGACAAGACCAGAACTTCTAAAACCAGAAGCACCATGTTGCCCTGCCAAGCCCCAGTGCAGAGCAAGGTGCCAGGAAGTTCCTCTTTGTGATGAACTATGATTTTTAAAAGTGCGATTGCTGAGTTATTTTTCACTTCTTCCCCCAGGGACCCGGGCACTTTCAGACCCTTTCATCAAACAAAGAATGTAGATGGTTAGTTTCATTTCTGTGGCGACACTGGAGGACCGGATAGGAAAACGTCATTGTAACAGAGAGAATTCTGACCCACTGCATCAAATCACTGCACATGGAGCTGGCGTCTTTGAAAAGTGTACCAGAGATGGCTGACAACTGTCTCTCACTTCAGAGCTGATGAATTCAAGGAGCAATCTGTGGAATTTTTGCCAAGTGCTCTATCACCGGAATGTTCTACGCAACATCTTCAAATGTATTTGGTATAAAGCAAGAGTGACTTTATTAGTTTTGTACAAGTTGTCTGCCTTTAACTTTCCCTGCATGTTAGAAAAGCCACATGGCAGGCCGAAATAATGCTGGTGCCAGATAAAACAAATAATGGTTCTAATCCTGTTTTGTACATCTGTAGTACTTCTGTGGGTGACAAAGCACTTTCTAACATGCCGATTAAAGGGTTACACCACACCGGTGAGGTAAGAATTATTATTTCCATTTTACAGCTGGGGAAATTGAGGCACAGAAAGGAGAAATGGTCACACAGCTAGAGAGGGGCAGAGCCAGGGATGGAACCCCGGCGTCCTAATTCCAACACACTGAACCCGTTTTGGTCCTCTACTGTTCTCATCATGAGATGATGAAAGACAGCAGCAGGGGGTGAAGGTGACTCCTATTCGCATCTGACAGAACTAAGCCCGTATCCTCCGGGCAAATGTCAATAGCACAGAACCCACCCTCAGGACTAGCCTCCTTGTTGGCAGCCTCAGCTGAGGGGCCAATGAATGAACAGTCCCTAGAAAATGAACTCTACCCTGCTCCTTGGAAATGGTGCCCCTGCCTGGGCTTGCACTCCTCTGCCCACGCTGACCCTGCTCTGCAGTAAGCTGAGGAGTTCAGGCCCCAGAGCTGTCAGCTCAGCACCTGCCAGGAGCACCAGAGTCCATACATCAGGTTTTAAAGCTTGATTTCCCTTGTGAACGTTCCCAGGACCTTCTCGCCGGTAACCTGGACAGAACTCGCTCTGGGCAGCTAGAAGGAAATTTCACGTCCGTGGCTGTGGTACACAAAGCCACCAGTTTCTTTGATGTGCCAATGTGATGCGCCGGCTGCATCTTTGCACATTTTGGTCTTTGCACATTTTTGTTTAGGAAAAAAGGCCAGTTTTTATTTAAAAAAATGGTTTTGAAATAAAATATCTCCAGCTGTAATTATTTCTCAGGAGGGTGGTGGCACTTGTGGACAAACCCCAGATTAATGCAAAGCCTTTGTTACATTAACTCTGGCCATGAATCTCAGTTTTCGTTCCAGTGAGCACCTCTGGGCTGTATTACATCTCCCTGCCTAGGCAGCCTACGAGAAACGTCTCTGTTCATATAGAGGGTCAAGCAAGGGTGGACGTGCCCAGAACTGTTCCCCAGATTTGGCCTCTCAGACAGAATCTGCTGGGGAGGCGGAGATTGAGGTAACAATTACAAGGGGCAATTATTGGGTGCAAGTAGGAAGTGTCACCTTGCCAATTGAGAAGTGAGAAAGTGGGTTCCTGTTCTGCCAGTAACTGACAATCCAAGCTCTACACTAGCTGAAGGCGTTAATGGTCAGATGCAGGTCCCTGTCCCCCGCCCCCTCTGGTCAGATACCACAGGGACACGCACCCTACACTAAAACAGCTAGTTGAATGGCTGTTTCCTAATGCGAGCAGCCAAACGTGCCTTTTTAATCACCTGCAATAACTTGACCTGGAGCAGAACGACGACGCTCCGAGTTAGCAAAGTGAACAGGACCAGTCCAGCCTGCTCCGGTTTGGGGCCAGTCTCCCACCAACACCACGTGCAACGGCTGCCACCTGACAAGCCTGCTGAGCTCTGCCACATGTGGCCACGTCCTCACAGGTGCCCTAACCCCACACTGTGCCCACAGCTCCGAAGGCCCCTCCCCTCACAATGGGGGCTCTCCCCAAAGGAGAATGGTACCCACATCTCCAAGGCTTTAGTGACTGCGATATATAACACAACTCAGCAGGCAGAGACTTCATCTCCCCACTGGGAACAGGGCCGGCTCTGGCTTTTTGGCCGCCCCAAGCAAAAAAAAAAAAAGCAAAACCTGCGGCGCGGCCGGAGCGCGGGTGCAGGGGGACCGGCTGGGGGGGGGAGAGGGAGGGAGCGGGTGGGAGAGAGAGAGAAGGGGCGGCCAGGGCTACAGCAGGGCGCTGCCACGCGGCCCCTCCTGCTGCGCCACCTCCTGCTGCCTGCCGCGAGGGCTCCGCTCCGGTCGGCGGGGAGGGAAGGAAGAGGACTGCCCTGCAGGGTGCTCTGGTTCTCCGCGCCGCCGTCCCCTACAGGGCCGTGCTGCCCTAGGATTGGGCAGAACGCCGCCTCCAACAATCTGCCGCCCCAAGCATCAGCTTGCTCAGCTAGTGCCTGGAGCCGGCCCTGGCTGGGAAAAACAGACACGTCATGGCCCCTTGGTATTTCTATTTGCTCCTACCAGCATGGGTCATTAGAGGGAGAGACGGGGCCGTGGGGAGAGAGACTGGCTGGCGACCAGACAGCGACCGTCACGAGGAATTGGATTGAACCCCAGGGCGTATGACGCTAGCCGTTGCTAGAGCATCCATGAGCAGAAGGAGATTTTCGATAAGCCAGAAATGCTTTGGCCGATAGTCAGGAGATGGGGTCAAGATGACCCATGTGTATTAAAGCCAAAGCAGTAACCAGCTACAAATAGCTCACAAGAATGAAAAAGGAAGCCCGTCCAAAAGGCAGACACGGCGAGCGCGGCCCGTGGCCATCCCTCCACCCTGGGGAACGGAGACACCCTCGGGATTTTCAGCTGCTCCCTGCTGATTAAGGTCCGTGACCCATCCTGGGAGGAAATAACTACCCCCTTCCCCTGGCTGCAGAAGGCGACCATCACAGTTCCACTCGGGAGGAGAGCAGGAGGAGGGGGCTCAGAATCCTTCACCCCACATGGAGCCCGGCTCCTGGAGGGCTCCCTCCGTGTCCCCAGGGAGTCGAGTTTGGGGCAAGGGATTCAGTGGCACCAGATACTCCCGTCTTGCGGCATCAATGGACAGAGCTCTGCCCTCTGCCTCCCTCCCTGCCCCACCCCAGGAGAGCCCTGGAAGTGAGAAGAGTTACATGGATTGGGTGTGGGCTCCAGCCCAAGGAAACATTCCCTCTCCTAACGGTGTTTCCCAGGGACACCAGCGATCCTGCGCTGCTCCCCACAGGAGCCCACAGCCTCACGGCCCCAGGAAAGCAGCACTGCAAGCCATGCACAGAGAGGACCCATGTAGTAACATGCTAGTGTTTAGTGTCAAAGACCTGCCATTGTCCTGTGAATCAGGAGCAGCCCAGAACTTGGGCCCAGCCGAGCCCCACAGCCGGGAGCCAAAGCCCAAGGAGATTATTCAATGGCAGCATTAGCAGAGGGCCCTGAAGGCACTAGACTGGGGGAATTATCCTTCTGAATCCGGAACAGTGCCTGGCTGAAGAACCTGCCCATGCAAGCTCCATGCGTCCCGTCACCCGCCCTAGCCAAGCCTCGGCAGAGTCCCCAGAGAGTCCAGCTTCACTTGGATCCCCCAGAATCTCTGCACCCTACAAAATGCAAGCTCACCTCCCAGCCTGCCCCAGGCGAACGCAAGGGACCTGGGAAGGGAGCAGAGCCTTTGTAACAGACCTCATTGTTTTATAAAACCTCTACAAGTGGAAGAGCAGCCAACAGAGAGATGGTCTCCTCCTCCTCCACTCTCCTCCCTTCCCCATCACTCCCTTGTTCCTTTTCCCTTTCTGCAAAAACAGAGTTAAACTGAGTTCTCTCCTCAGGCAGGACAAAGCCAAGCGAGCGGCAGAGCGAGTGCTGCTGGTTCTCAGAGGCACCTTCCCTAACACAGTGCAACAGGGAGCTTAGGGTCTGCACAGACTTACCCCAGCAACCGCATGGCACAGCGCCTTGGAGAAAGTCGGATCTGGACCTAGACCCTGGCTCTGCAGCGTGGGACCAGCCTGCCCAGAGACTAAGGAACCAGCCAAGGCTGTCATTAGAGTCAAACCAAAACCTTCCTCAGGGAGCTGCATCTCCCTGTTCTCAGGGCGTCTGCCCCCCTCCTGGCTGCAACCAGGATCCCCTCGACACCACATTTCAGGTAGGGCTTGGGGGTTCTGCTGAACCAAACGCAATTGGTTTAACCTTCCAGGCCTCTCACCTTAAGCTAAAGGTCACTTTGCCCTGCTGCCTGGACATCCATTATACATACATAGATATATAAAAAATTACATCTGAAAGTACAAAGTTGCCTGAGCCTCGTGACCCGGCAAAATATATTTCACCTCCCTGCCCATATTTTTCTTCTGACGAGTAGATGTTGCAAATCTTCTCTTGAATCTTGACACATCTCATCTAGCCTCAGTTAAAGTTTGTATTTATGGGTGTCAGCTCTGACCTCTTCCACCCCAGCTCCCTCGCCCTCGCCGCGCAGCTCCCTCGCCAACCCTCTATAAACAAGCAGGTCCCCAAATCCCCCTTTGTCGAGCGGCATTATTAGTCTTGCATCCGAAGGCCAGTGTAGTCCGTAATTCTCTGTCTGATGACACAAGATGAACACGGCAGCATCACTCTCCCCAGCAGATTGGCAGGCCGGCCCTCATTTGTCAGTGGCAGACTGACAGAATTACTAGCCCTTAAATGAAACGATATATCTGAGACGTTAAATCTGTTTTCATTCTGACTGCCCCACGCCTCCAGGTGGACGTGGCGTGTGAACTGATGTCCAGAGGCCATTAGCCCAGCTCCCCCTCCCACGGCCTTCACAATAACACAACTACAGCACCTGGGGAGTGTTTCCAAGGGCCCCCCTCAGCCACACGGTGCTGAGCCAGGCCCTGCTGAGGCTCCGAGGGTGTGTGTGGGGGATAATTAGCTAGAACCATCACCATCTGTCGAGAAAAACCCCTCTTCCCAATGCTTTGCAGGCCCATAGCGGCCCAAAGCCCCCCCGCCGATCAGTCTGCCCAGTGTACTAAGAGCCTACACCAAGGAGTCAAGTTTCAAAAGCAAATTGGGCCTGACCCTCCTTTCCCAGGAGAGTGCCCTTGCCTGCCATGGAGTTACCCCTGTTTCACGCCACAGGAAGGGAGTGAACCGAGAAGCACCTACTTGGGGGTGTACAAGCTCAGTCCCTGGAAAAATCATGGAGCAGGTCCTCAAGGAATCAATTATGAAACACTTAGAGGAGAGGAAAGTGATCAGGAACAGTCAGCATGGATTCACCAAGGGGAAGTTGTGCCTGACTAACCTAATTGCCTTCTATGATGAGATAACTGGCTCTGTGGATGAGGGGAAAGCAGTGGATGTGTTATTCCTTGACTTTAGCAAAGCTTTTGATACGGTCTCCCACAGTATTCTTGCCGCCAAGTTAAAGAAGTATGGGCTGGATGAATGGACTGTAAGGTGGATAGAAAGCTGGCTAGATCGTCAGGCTCAACGGGTAGTGATCAATGGCTCCATGTCTAGTTGGCAGCCGGTTTCAAGCGGAGTGCCCCAAGGGTGGGTCCTGGGGCCAGTTTTATTTAATATCATGATTAATGATCTGGAGGATGGTGTGGAATGCACTCTCAGCACTAAACTGGGAGGCGTGGTAGATACGCTGGAGGGTAGGGATCAGATACAGAGGGACCTAGAAAAATTAGAGGATTGGGCCAAAAAACACCTGATGAGGTTCAACAAGGACAAGTGCAGAGTCCTGCACTTAGGGCGGAAGAATCCCATGCACTGCTACAGACTAGGGACCGAATGGCTAGGCAGCAGTTCTGCAGAAAAGGACCTAGGGGTCACAGTGGACGAGAAGCTGGATATGAGTCAACAGTGTGCTCTTGTTGCCAAGAAGGCTAATGGCATTTTGGGCCGTATAAGTAGGGGCATTGCCAGCAGATCGAGGAACGTGATCGTTCCCCTTTATTCGACATTGGTGAGGCCTCATCTGGAGTACTGTGTCCAGTTTTGGGCCCCACACTACAAGAAGGATGTGGAAATATTGGAAAGAGTCCAGTGGAGGGCAACAAAAATGATTGGGGGTCTGGAGCACATGACTTATGAGGAGAGGCTGAGGGAACTGGGATTGTTTAGTCTCCAGAAGAGAAGAATGAGGGGGGGATTTGAAAGCTGCTTTCAGCTACCTGAAGGGGGTTCCAAAGAGGATGGAGCTCGGCTGTTCTCAGTGGTGGCAGATGACAGAACAAGGAGCAATGGTCTCAAGTTGCAGTGGGGGAGGTCTAGGTTGGATATTAGGAAAAACTATTTTACTAGGAGGGTGGTGAAGCACTGGAATGCGTTACCTAGGGAGGTGGTGGAATCTCCATCCTTGGAGGTTTTTAAGGCCCGGCTTGACAAAGCCCTGGCTGGGATGATTTAGTTGGGAATTGGTCCTGCTTTGAGCTAGATGGCCTCCTGAGGTCCCTTCCAACCCTGATATTCTATGATTCTAAGCTGCCCTTCCACACACAGGCAGGGGGCAGGCTGCTCTCCAGTCCAGCAGAACACGGGGTTCCCTACAACCTGCCCCCCTGCACCTTAGGGAGGCATTGGAGGAGGAGGGGCAGAGCTCAGAGAGGTAGGTGCCAGCTCCAGTTTTGAGTGTGTTCGCCTGTCCCACCCCAAGCCTGGGCTGAGCTCGGGCCTTGAACCTGGAAACTCAAGGCCAAACAAGCTGAGTTTGGGTCAAACGAAGAGGCCTTGCGTGGCTCCAGTCTGAAATGTCAGCCAGCCCAGGCCTGCCAGAAGCTCAGCTCCAGGCTGCCCACAAAGAGTGTGCATTCAGGCTGCACTCCGCAACCTGTTTCCGTGCACAAGCACTGCTCCCTGCGCACCCTGGGCTAGTAGCACCAATGCCCACTTGGGCAAGAGGCAACAAGGACACAGTCTCCATCTTCCCCCAGACAGCAGCCCCATAACTGCCCCTGCAGCTGGACCAACTGCCCTGCACACAACGCACAGTCAACCTGTGGAACTCCTTGCCAGAGGATGTTGTGAAGGCCAAGACTATAACTGGGTTCAAAAAGAACTAGATAAGTTCATCATCAATGGCTATTAGCCAGGATGGGCAGGGATGGTGTCCTTAGCCTCTGTTTGCCAGAAGCTGGGGATGGATCATTAGATGATTCCCTGATCTGTTCATTCTCTCTGGGGCACCTGGCATTGGCCGCTGTCGGAAGACAGGATACTGGGCTAGATGGACCTTTGGGATTGTCTGTTGTCTCTCACAAAGCAGGTGAGAGGCATCTGGCTTCACGCAAAAGTGACTCCTGGCTAAGTGACTTGCCCAGGGTCACACAGGGAGTCTGTCGCAGAGCAGGGAATGGAACCCAGGCCTCCAATGGCTAGTGCTCCATACTGCTAATGACAGACTAATACAGCTGGGTTGGTAGGGACAGGTGTCTCCCATCCTCCTTCCGAGACCTCAGAGGGGCGGGGCAGGCAGAGGTGAATGGGAGGACCATAGAGACCAACTCAATGGCTAGCACAGATTCCCCTGGAGCTCAGGGACCTGGGCTCTATCCCGTGGCTGTGATGCTTTCACGAAGAACCGGCCCCTCGAGGCGATGATGAGCACACCCTACGTGTCCCTACCCGGGGGCAGCTAGGCCTCACCCCCTGCTTTCTCAGCAGTGTGCTCATTCTGGGCGTTACCTTTGAACTACTAGTGAAAAACAAAATGAAGTCAACGGTTCGTTAAATAGCAGCTCTTCCCTGAGCCTGGCGACAGCCCCTGGGACCCTTTGCCCCAGAATCGCCTTCCTCCTTTGGATCAGAGACACGCAGGCGCTCCCACCCGCGGCTCCCTGCTCTGAGCCGGCCTCCTTTTCCGAGAGCCCAGCACAGCTGGGCCAGTCCGGCCAGACTGCCACCAGCTGGGAAAGCTCACCGGACAGTAGTTCAGGAAGCCAGGCACCCGAGCGACCCTTCCTGCAGCCGGGCCGGGAGATGGGCCTGACCCTCTGCGCGGGGAGGGCTTTGGACGGAGAGCACGAGTCGCGTGTGACTGCGGGTAACAGGGCTCAGCCTGGCAGGGGGGCGAGAGCCTGGCCGCATCTACAACGCCAGGCAGGGCACCAGCTAGCAACAGATTCTCTAGCTTGCCACCCCCATTGCCAGGGTTTCTGCCACTTGCTCTGCCACAGGAGCCTAGAAATAGCCTAGAATGGTCCCCCGCTCCCCCCGAGGCAATGCAGCCCCTCAGCCTTCACACACGCCAAAGCCATCCCAGCCCCCAACCCCCGCTGCCTTAGGAGCACCGTCAGCAGTGCCACGCCCCCGCCCCACCCCACGCACCTGGCCCCTTCCCCCCTTTGGCTCCCTCCATCCCGGAGCCATCCCACCTCCAGCTCCCCCGGTCCATTCTCTCTGAGCTGCCTTCTATCCAGCCCACTTCCTGCAACTCCCCGTGCTCCCAGGGGGGGCTCCTAGCGCAAGGAGGTCTGGCTGGCTTTTCCCTGCAGAATGCCTTGTACATGCTGGCCTGTTTGGGGGGAGGAAGTTGGGGAGGGGTCTCCTGCAGGTCACAGCCCTGGTCTGAGCAGCCCCCTCTCCAGCCCATGCTCAAAGTGGCCGGTGGCAAAGACCCAAGAAGTGTGCTCAGCTCCCCGCTGGACACACCCCAGGTCCGTGGGAACAGCATGTGCGAGAAGGCCTGGCACTCCCTGGAATTTGCTTCTCTTACCACAGGTGCCTGGCGAATGGCTTTAGGGCACGGGGGCTGCAGAGTGGATGGCAGAGAGAATGACGTGCCACCTGGAAAATAACCTGACTGCTTAGCACCCCCTCCCAGACACTGTCTGGGGCGCTTGCCCGCACAGCTCCTGCCCGATGCTGGGAGCCCACAGCCGTGGGCGCTGCTGGGTAAGGAGGGTGCGGAGAACAGCAGCTGCCTGGCAGCCGAACGGTGTGGGGCACTAGTCATTGGAGGCCTGGGGTCCATTCCCTGTTCTGCCACAGACTCCCCGTGTGACCTTAGGGAAGTCACTTAGCCTCGCCATGCCTCAGTTCCCCACCTGTACAATGGGGAGAACAGCCCTGCCCTGCCTCATGGGGGCCGTGAGGACAAAGCCATTCAGAGGCTGAGAGGCACTCAGATGCTACAGAGATGGGGACCATCTAAGTTCCTTCACTGGGTGGCTCCCCACTCGCTCCCCGGAGCCCCCGCACAAAGGAGCAGCAGCGGAAGCTTTAAAAGGCTCCACTCTTGGCTTCCCCCATATCTGGGGCACCAGCCTACCAGGGGTGCTTTGGGAGGCCAGCAGCCTTCCCAGCCCCATTCCTTTTGGGCAGCGTCGGCCCCCCCACGTTTATCCCCCTTCCCTGGGCTGCTCAGAAGTGGCAGGGGACAAGACAGCAGCTCGGCCTTGAAACCTGCCCATGGAAAGGCGACGGGGTGCCCAGAGCGCTGGATGGTGCCACTGCAGGGCAGGGGTGACACCGGGCGGCAGGGAAAGGAACCGGCTCAACAGGGCGACGTCGGCAGCTGCCAGCAAATGCCTCCGCGGGAATACAGAAACTGGCTGGGAATGTGTCTGAGAAAGCACTCGCCTTTGTGTTGGCCAAGGCAGCCCGCGTCCCCCATTCTGAGAGGCCCTAAATGCCCCAGTTCCATTCCCTCATTTCTCTGGCTGTGTTTTTAGCCATGCTAGTGGCCTTAGTGTAACGCTGTGAAGTCTGTGCTGGCAGGAGTTCATCTCCCGCCTTGGCGACCCATTGGCTTTTATCGGCCAGGTGGGGGGAGCGGGGAGAAGGGCATCCTCAGGGCTGCTGCGCCATCCTGCTGCCGCAGGGAAAAGCAGGAAGAGAACCACCCGCTGAGCACGGCTGTGAAAGAAACCCCCTGGGCCTGGGCCTGGGCCTGGGCCTAGCCCGGCTCCCAGGGAAGAGTGGGCAGGCAGGGTGAGCCGCGATGGGAACACAGATCTGCAGCAGCTGAGATTGGACCCCCGGAGAACAGCGCGCACCTCGACACACAGCCTTTCCGAGACGGTCACAATCGCTTGTGGTCATGGCATGGCCCAGGGCACTTTCCGCACAGGGCAGGGCTGGAGCTTTATCCTGGGTTTGTAGCCTGCCGGGGCCCCTAGAACTGCTGCAACACAAACAAGTAATAATTAATCCTAGGCCCGGCGTCCTGGGCGGTTCTGCTCCGGAAGGCAGATCCGTGCTGGGGCACAGAACGCAGACGGCCCAGCCCAGGGGGAGGAGGCGGCTTTAGGTCACCTGGTTTTCTGCAAAGGCCACTTCAGCCCCTGGCACATGTAACAGCCACCTCCCTACTGCTGCCTAAGGGCGGTGGTACCCCCAGGTTCCCTGCAGGGCTGAGTGCTGTGGGCACCCTCCGCCCCCAGCTGCCCCCTATGCAGGGATCCGGGGGCAGGGGGAGATAGAGTTACTAAAGTTACATCGACCCTGCACAGCTCCTGCCCCAGGGGAATAGAAATCTCCCCGCCCCGTCTTCTTTGCAGCCTCTATGTGCTGCCAGTTCCAGGGCAGCACATAGAGGATGGGGCCAGAAACAGCCCCACTTTCTTATCCCCCTTGCAGCTTCCATAGGACGCAACATTCATCCCTTCCTACTTAAAATGTTGTACAGTGTTGCTGTGCATTGCTGAAGGGCTGCCGTGTTCCACCCCAGAGGTGGCTGTATTTCTTTAGTGGGTGCCGCGGTCTCTATATATTGCTTCCACCTGCTGGTCCTATGTCCAATAGCAATCATGACCATAGACTGTAAACGGCCCCAGGAGAACTGCCTACTAAATCCATTCACTAATGTTCTTTCCTTAGCCACACAAACCCATTGCTGCCATTAAATTATCCCAAGCCGCAGTGAGCAAAGAAGTCTCTGGCCCCAGTGTGGTGAAAGCTTTGCCACAGCAAACAAGAAACCTGCCCTGTGGCATTCTTGAAATCAGCAAAATAAGGTCAAGGCGGCACCAACCACGCGGGACGCACAGCATCAGATTGCAGATGGTTTTACCGGTGAGCGATGGGGGTTGACAGCAGCTTCTGCTGCCAGCCACACGCTCAGCCTCTAGCAGAGGAAGGAAACGCAGCCAAAGGAAAACAGGAGTCTCATGTTTGAATGGGTAGAAAATCTCCCCGAGGTCTGCCGTGCTCTAACATTTGGGGTTGGGCGGGGCCTGCGCTCTCCCAAGCACTACACAGGCTACAGGTCTGAATCATTTACCAACTGCACTGCTGGACCGCAGCCCCGTTCTAACCAATCCAAAGCAGGGAACTACTGCTCTGTGTCTAAATCTCTGCCCACCCACCCCCATCTCCTAGCGTTACTGGCACTAGGGTTCGGGTGGGAGGAGACCCAAAGATCTGTGGAGTCCAGTTTCCAGGGACTGCGTCCCCTATCTGCATTGTTACACAACGTGAGCCTTGTTTACCAGGCCGGCCCAATGGCGACAGTCCTGACTAGGTGAAGCCCTGGCATTGCTGTTGTACAGGACATGTCACTCTGGGGGGAAGAGGGGCTGATGGATTTGTATTCACATGGAGCGAAGCCATGTTTGAATGGTGTAACCGTGCGGACAATAGAATTACAAGGCTACCCAGCAAGGCAGCAGCGAGCTGAAGCCACTGTTTACAAGATCTCCTGCAAAACAACAATCACCCGTTCCCAGAATCCAAGCAGAACACTGATATGATTGAAACGAACAAAAAATGCTTCCACAATGCAACTTCCTGGCACTGTTCTGGGCAGGGAGAGGTTATTTTAAGCACTGCCATGCTCTGGAGGCCCAAGGAGAGGGCCGGAGTGCGAAAGACCCCACTTTCTGAGATGGTCTGGAGAGGAGCAGAACCGTGGGCCATGGCCACTCTGGGGATGGCTGTCCCAGCGAAGCAGCTCGGGCGCCGTGTAAGTGCACAGTGACATTGGGACACTGTTGAGGGAGCTACTCGGGAGATCGCTGCCTTTCCTTTTCATTGGCAGCTCAGTGTCAGGGCCCAGCGCCAGAGCTTTGCAGAGATTTGGTGACAGGCGCTGACTGGGAGCTAAGGCCAGCTCTCCAGTTTCACTGCCCATTACAGCGCCTCACTCAGCCGACTGCCTCACTTTGCGTAGAGTCCAAATGTCTTGTGACTCCTCCCAAAACAATCCCCATTCGGTCTTTAGAACACTCCCGGTGCAGGAGTCTACAGGCCATGCCCCTGAACCAACGGGCACCCCAGAATCCCATCCCTGAATATCCCCAGAGCTTTGGTAGAGTTTAATCAGGTCCAGCTCACAGATTTGCCTCAGGCCTGCCCCCTTGGGCTGGGAGTAGCATCTGCTGCCTTGGGAAAGCTTCACAAAACAACCTATTCAATTCCTGCTGCTGTAAAAAATGAAATAAAATTTAAAAATCACTAGACCCCCTGACCCTCAATTCCTGTGAAACAGGGGAATCAGCATGGCTCCCCAGACAGATCCAGGTGTTGTAACTGCTTACTGACTTCAGCCGATTCATACCTAGGATGAATTTGACCCAAATCCAGCACAGTTCTCTGGGGATGACACCCCCACTTCCCCTCACCCCTGTACTCCAAACAAGTCATTGTGGGGAGGGGGGAATCCTTCTGCACTGAATAATTTTTAAGTAATTGAGTGCGATACTTCCTGTAGGTCCCACATAAACAAATCTGTAGCCACATGCAGCAATGCCAGGGGATGCACATAAACTGCTTGGTTTATGTTTGGCCCAGAGGAAGGGACAGGAGAGCTATTTTAAAGAAAAAAGCATTGATTTGCATGAAGAGCAGACTCTCTCCCAGACTCTGCAATGTGTGTGGGATGGAAGGGGGGGTTGGAAGGTGGGACAGGGCGGGAGGGTTGTGGGGGCCAACAAAGATCCTGTCCACTTCCCCCTTCAGAGAACTAGAGTTGGAACAGCCTGCCGAAGAGCAGCTCCTCTGTGGCTCTTTCGGGTAATGTTGGTTGCTAACTTGGCTCCTGAACCACTGAGGTGTGAGTGTCACTGATCTGGAGCCTGCAGAACCACATCTGGGTCAGCAACAGCTGGGGACTTGTGGGGGAGGTACCCACCCCCGGCTGGCGTCGGGTGGCAGCAAATTGCACTGTCACGCGGCAGCTGGGCAGGCCCACGCCCGACTCTGCTCTATGCAAGCACAGCAATATGGGCAGCTGGTCAAAGCCCAGGCGATGTCCCCCGTCCTCCTTGGGCAGCTCAACCACTGCCCTCTGCCATCTGGCTCAGGAAGCAGGAAGGCAACTCAGCAGGGCGTGGTTTCCAGGCCTGGCCAGAGGGCCCGTTGGGGCTCCATGGAGATGCTGCTGGCCGAGGAGTCCCCTGGCCCTGGTGACCTGCCCAGGGCCCACCTGACAGCGCTGCTTTTCCTCCCAAAGGCCGAGGAGAGATTGTCTTGCGGATAATCCCACCGTGTTACATTTTCCCATTACACTTTGGGCTTCCCCGGGCGCTGGCTCTGCTGGTCGTTGCCTGCCACGGCCCTGGCGGTGAGGAGTCCAATCCTCGGCCCACAGGAGACAGGCTGGGGTGTTTCCTCACCTCCAGTGCGCTCCAGCTACTCCGGCCCTGCTCCTGCTGGCATCTGCGCTGCGGCACCAGCCACATGCCCTGGCGGGAGCTCGAGGCAGGGAAACAGCCTGGGAAGCAAGAGCGGTGCCGAGACACTGGGCAGGGCAGGACCCCCAGGAGAGCTGGGCAGCAGTGCCAGGCCCTTCCCCTCCCCCTAAAGAGCTGGGCAGCAATGCCCCTCCCCCACCCCTGCTATGGCAGGAAATTCCCCCAGTCTGGAGGCCCAGGCTGTGGGTGCAGGCACCAGTTAGTGTCCCTGGGGTGCAGACAGCTCTCCGTTAGGGACCGGGCCGAGACCCATTCAACCCATTTCCACCAGGCCAGCACACAGCCACCAGGAGGGGTGGCTGGGGGGGATCTGAACCGGGGAGCTGGGAGTTCCCGTCTCCCAGTGCCCGGGCTCGGAGCCGCCCTGTGCCCCGGGCAGAGGCTTCTAAGGAGACCCAGCGCTGAGCCTGCAGCTCCTCGCCCAGACAACAGTTGAATTGGGGCAGCTTTGTCTCCCCCTCTCTTGCCTTCCCTGTGCCCAGCTCCAGGTCTGAGCATCCTTGTGCCCCCGGGAATGTGCGGGAGGGAGGGGGGACCTGCCGCAGGCCAGTGACTCGGGATCCTGCTCTGTGCACAGACTGGTGGAAGCCAGATGCCGCAGGGTTGATTCCTCCCAGCCCAGGGCGTCACACCAGGCCCCCTGCACCAGTTACACCTTTTGGTTTGGCCCCTTATTAAGGGCTTCAGTGGTGTGAGGGGCCTGCAGGGTCCCTCTCTGCTGGGCAAATTTCAGCCCCACTGTCTATTCCATTCACTCGGGTTGCCTCTTGGAACGTACCTGCAGGCCCCACCCTGGAGTGACCAGCCAAGCAAACTACCTACCTCCAGCTCCTTAAAGAAGATGCAGCTCCGTGCCCACTCCACAATGGAGAAGAGGGTCTGGTCTGCCATCTTGCACATGAGGCCAAAGGTGCTGAGTTTCTCATGCCGGCCTTTGCCCTGCTCCTGTTGCAGACAAGCCAGTATCCGCACCTTGACCTGGGGCTCGTCGGGCTCCAGCTGCAGCAGCTTGAGAATGACCTCAGGGATGTCGGGTGGGGCGCTGTTGGGATAGGCATCTGGATACATGTAGCTGGCCACAGACTCGTGGGAATTTGTGTAGTGGTCGGGGTACTCTGACTTGATGGTGCGATTGGGAAAGGAGGGGTAATGGTAGCTGGACAGCGCCCCGTGGCTAGGCACAGTCATTCCCAAGGACGGCGTCCCATACGGACTTCTGTCATAGTCGACTGGCGTCATAGTGGCCGGGTTGGGAGGCAGGCTCTTGGACACCGAGTGGATGCCGTGGATGGTGGAGGACAGGTTGTAGTCAGTTTGCACTGGCGACACGATCTGAGGCACAGTCTCCAGCTTAAAGCCGTTGGCGCGTATCAGAGCTTTCTTCTGCTGTTTTAAGGCACGATCTCGCTTGTACATGGGGCCGAATTTATTTCTTCCTCCTCGCATCCGGTCCGCTCGCACAGCTGTGGGGCAGAGAGAAAGAACGGCCTTTGGAATTCAACTGAGCCCAAGGGAGCCTTATCTTCCCAAAAGATCATGGCAAATAACCCTGAGAGCTCTGTCCAGATAGAGTGGGGGGAAGGGGATGGTGAGGAGGAGGAGGGGAAAAGGCCGGATAGTGGTGAAACAATGCATCTTGTCCTGCAGCCATTCCATCGTGGGAGCGATGGATGGCTGCATCGGGACACAGGGGTCCTGGTGCAGAGTCTCTCCTGGGGACTGTTATGCTGCCTCTGAGCAGCCAGTAGGGGGTGCTGTCCTAGTGAGGCGGCATCACCCCCTCGCCCTGGAACACTAAGAGCATCAGCCTGAGAACACGCCCAGTTCCTGAGGCCCCATCCTCCATGACCGAGCTGTTTCTTTCCCGGGGTCTAGATAAGTGTCACAGACCTGCCCCCCAGCAGCAAGGCCATCTTCAGCCACTCCCTGCACTGCCACGCACTAGCCATCACATCAAAGAGTTTCCATTTGCAGAAAACTATATCTCAGCAGCGTTGCCTAAGTCTCACTATTTTATCACAAGTCTTGCAATATTGGTGCTTTTCTTAAAGCCCAAGATCCTGGAGTCAGGTGAATACATGAGAATCTCAGCTTTCATGTAAAAAAAAGGGGGGGAAAACAAATTAAATTTCTAGTGCTCATTCTTGCAGAGAAATGCTTGAAAATGTGAAGTCAGGAGGCAAATAAAAACAACCCCAAGTTATTGTTTTTTAAAGTCTCAAGATTTTTAAACATAACCTCACAATTTGCTGGATCTTGACTCGTGATTTTTGAATGACTGGGAGTTGCAATAGTGTCTCGGTGAGATTTTGTTGAATTGGATCCAGTCGTGCACGCCTTCCTGTCAGTCCCTTCCAACACGACCATTACACGCAAGACAAATGGTCAAGTGAGCGCTCCAAAACATATGGGCCAAATCTGCAGTTGGCGTAGACCAGCCTAGCTCCATTGACTTCAACTGGACTATATCGATTTGCACCAGCAGTGGGCCTGGCCCGGTGTGTGTGTTATTAAAAACGGCTTAAAACTCTGCCCAAGGAGTCTTACAACAAGCTCCTCACGCTAACGGGCCCATTCGAACCTCTCCCCTTTCAAAGAAACAGATGTTCTCTCTGGACCCCAAAAGAAACACAAGAATGTGTCACTGCTCTAGGAAACAGGTGCTTCTTTGCTTCACAGGATCATTCACTCTCCTCTGTGGCCATTCCCAAGAGTGTTTTTGCCTTAAAAAAACACTCTTGGAAGAGCCTCAAATAGCTGAACGCTCCGCGTTGGAGCTGTCCGCAGACGGACATGAGAAAGGCTGGGCGGCTGGTGACCCCAGTGCTTGGGAAGCCACGGAAAATGTGTACAAAAGGGGAAAGCAACTAGCTTTGCCACCCCACTCTGAGTGGAGAGCTCAAGTCTTTGTGCTTCAGCTGTTATTTCTGCAAAAGGCCTCTCACTAACCTTTCCTTTCACTGCAGCCTCAGAAACCCGCTTTAGCAACCTTCACTGCACAACAGAACCACAACGCTGGCCAGGTTTCTCAGAGACTGTCTGGGAACATGGGAGCATTCAGTGGGGACTGAAAGCCAGCCAGGAGGCAGGAGATGTTTGCAGAGACTTTCCTTGAAGGGGCACTCGCACTCCATGGAGAACGGCTCTCTCTAGAGAGAATCCTGTTTCTCCTCCCTTATTCCTTCTTACCTAGGGATATTTGCATGGAAACAGCCTCTCTGGGGGGCTGGCTGGCTAAGGGCAACAATGTCTGTGGAATACAGAACACTTCACCTCCCGGTCACTGTTTGAGATCCCACTCGATTTACCCTCCAGTGGCTGGGCAGTAGATTATATGGCTCACAGAGAGCATGTAAAAACCACCTCCACCGTCAGCACTAACCTGCGCCCTGGGTGGCAGCCTCCACAGAAAGGCAAAGCGCTGAATGAGCCAGAGAGACCGAACTCCCCTTCCACACTTATCCTTTGTCTGCACTACAACGGTTTGTTCCCATTTCTAGCACATAACACAGTGTAAAAGCCCCAGTGCAAAGGGAGCGTTCAGGTACTTCTACCTGCTCAGAGCAGGTTTTCATGCCCATCACTGCTAGAGAATGGCGAGTGAAGACACCCTTCGAAATGATTCCTGCGACACAGGCTTGTGGCACAGTGGGGTGTGCAGAGGAAGTTTCACAGCTCCTACCTGGGCTGCACCTGTGCAGTGCTGTCGAATAAATAGAGGCGTGCAGGCCCCAGAGCACTCAGTGTGGCATCTTTCACAAGTGGGAAATGGATGCACCCTTTTTTCTTTCAAAACAAGCACCCTAAGAGAGAAGACGTGCTTTGATTCTCATGCGTTCCCCTGTGCCTACGATTTCTGCCTCACCTGGGATCATAAACCCCTTGCTGTTTGCTGCATCCCAACTGGGTTCTTGTGCTGCTGCCACAAACACAAGATTCTGATCTCAGGTGGGAAACCGAGGGCAGGGCAGACGGACTGGTCAGAAAAGCAAAGATCCTGTATTCATTCAAATGTCTCCAGGAACAAAATGAAACAGGAAGTCCAGATGCCTCCAAACTAAGGACAGACAAAAATGATGGAGCCTGAAATTTTCGCAGCTATTTAGACTGTTTCTTGGATTCCCAACCCAGTCTGAGTTCGTGAATCGTTTTAGCTGGGGTTTAACACACGCTCCAACCCCATTCACCTGCTCTCACTCTCTTTCACATACACACGGCACCTTAAAAAACTCAGCTCTGTGAGCAAAGGATCAAAGCTAGGTTGCTATAAGGAGATGCCCTATGTGCCATATTACTTTTCACTCTAATTTCTCTCCCCCTCTCTGTGCCTTTCCTCACAGTATCTATTAAGTGGGGACAATAGTGTGTAAACCTCCCAACCCATGGAGTAGGGTCAGAATTAGGCAAAGTGAGTTCATCCATCTCCATTCTAAACAGAAACATCTTACGTGTGGCCTCAGCTACTCCTTTATTCTCCAGAGTTAGTGCAGAAAGAGCCCGCTCTACCGGGATCTGGTTACTAATTCTGTACTCTACGGAGAAGTATTCCTGACAGATCAAGGTTTCCGCCCACCTTCTCACTGAAGCTCCTCCCCCACGCACTTACCATCCATTTCAGGATCTGCTTTGAAATTGTTCTTCCTATTTTTAAAACTCTCCCTGGATTTGTTCCAGCCCATATCACAGGTCCTCTCTGCCCCCTCTCCCATCTCAGGCCTAGCACTGGCCTCCTCGCCATCCCTTCACATAATCGCACCACGATTGGTGCAAGAGCCTTCTCCACTGGATCTTTGCATCCCTCTTGCCCCTGGCTTGCACCACTCAGTGTTTCTGCCTCTCTGTTACATGTTTGATTCTGTGAAACATGCTCAGCAGGGTGAATTTGCATGGGCCGTGTTGTGCTGTCACTCTAGAGGGAAAGCCTGCATGTGAAACCTTTGATTATCTGAAGCTGTACTGTGATCAGCACAAAACACACTCTACTCTGTTACCGCCGAGCAGCTTCAGAGACTCTCTTGTCGCTCTATTGCAGGGCACTCAGGTGAGCATTCTGATTTGTCTGGGATATGCTGAGATTGTGTTGTTCACACAGTCCAGACTTCTCAGTCGTTTCCTTTCTTGAGCATCAAGAGAGGCCTATGTCAACATCATACTTGTCCCCAAAATCAATAATTTCAGACTTGCTTTTGTCCTATTGAGTTGAAGGATCTCTTTAGAAGTGTCAGTTCAGATTTTCTGCCCAGTAAATACTAATAACTAGGGAAACGTAAGCTCCAATTTTCACCACAAAAGACAGACAGTCAAGTTGGGATGTCATTTTTCCTCTAGGTGATCCCTGGTGGATAAGCTATTGCAGTTTCATCAAGCAGCTCAGAGGGCGGGGAAAAGGCTGCTTTGAACAACACACAGGCAACAAATATCCTGGCTTTGCCTCTGAGCCCCACAAACGCACAGGACCACACTCAACCCTGCTGGAAGCAGGGGAGGCGCCTGGAAGTCAGGCGGGTGCAACTCTGTTGCCAACGGGGAACACGGGGCTCTGAGTTCAGTGTCCCTCACCCATTCACTGCACACAGGAGCAGAGTGTGAGTTCTGATTGCCAGCGAAGGCGACCGTGCCTATTCTGTTACAGGACAGAGCGCTGGTACAAAGCATCAGACGCTGCGATTTAGCAAAGTCCCTGGGCAGTGCTTAATTTGTAATGAAAGAGGTGCCAGGGCTCAAGCAATTTTTTTATTTTCATAATTGATGCAGCAAGCCCAGAGGTGCCAGGGCTCTGAACTGCCCAGCCCAGAGGTGCCCGGGCTCTGAACTGCCCAGCCCAGAGGTGCCAGGGCTCTGAACTGCCAGGCCCAGAGGTGCCAGGGCTCTGAACTGCCCAGCCCAGAGGTGCCAGGGCTCTGAACTGCCCAGCCCAGAGGTGCCAGGGCTCTGAACTGCCAAGCCTTAGCACAACTTAAGCCCTGCCTCTGGGTAAGCCGGACAGTTGGCTCAGGAACTGTTTGTAACTAATACTCCAGTCACAGCCAGGGCTAAGGCGCAGATCTGCTTTTGAAATGACACTCAGCGCTGATGCCAGCTCCATGTTTGGGAGTTTGCATTGGCTGCCTGTGCCATTAAACGTTGTGTCCTGCTCTTAACTGTTCAGCCTCCAAAGCCTTCTGCCTCCTTCCTGCTTGGGAAATGATTTCAGTTTGTATTCAGGTATTAGCAGTACTTTATGTTCAACCCCCACTTTGCCCTTAATCCCCATGTGAACGAAGCACGGAGTCCCCCAGCTCTGAACAGGTGAGAGATACCTCGCTAGCCCCAACACTCTCTGCCCAGATCTTTTGATTTGGTGTAAAGTTTAGTCCTTTTTTTTCCATTTTGTTACCCGGTGTTTGTAATGTTTTTTTCTGGCCCTGAGCCCTGCGTGCATTGTGAAGTTCTGCAACATCAGTGGGTAAGTGCCACGTAAAACACATCGTAATACAGAGGAACAATATGGTCTGATTCTGCTATCAGCCACACCAGCACAAATCAAGACTGACATCAGTAGAATGACCCAAATGTCAATCTGGTGAGAGATCCCCTGTGCTACTATGGGTCCTTGTATAAGGAGAAATTCCTGTTACAGTGAATGTGGCAAAAGAAAAACTATATTCTCACTGTTGCATACAGCCATTTTATCCTGATTCTCACGATACTCCGTGTTTTCCTTAAAGCCTTGCCCTCTGGAATTATGCAAAGATAGGGGAATCTTGGCTTTCATTTAAAATAAACCAAAATACCAAAACCCAGAACATTTTCAAGCCCTTTAGCTTGCAGAGAAAACCTTCAAAGTGTGAACCCTAAATTCTGAAAAACCAGAAGGCAAATCAAAAGAACCCTACATTTATTATTTTTAAAAATTTTTTATGATTTTCAGGGGCCTGACTCATGTTTTTTGAATGCTAGGGGTTGGCTATGCTGTATCCTGGAGACTGGTGAGGGAAAAAAAAAAAACCTATCTAGCCCTGAATGGAGAGTTTACTTGGAATGATGATACTACAGTGGGAACCAAGGGCTGTTTTTAATTCTGAGGTCATTGCTTAATTCCCAGGCACAGCTGTGCCAGACAGTCTCATAACCTAAAATATTGCCCATGAAGATACGGATCCACTGACCCAACCCAAATCGTGTTTAAATAAAAAGAAATGAACAAACTACAATTACAACACACTGAAGAAAAAATTTATTTTGCTATAAGCAGCTGTCATAGCTGGCTTTGGGCCTGATCCTGTGTACTGGGTGCCCTGAAGTCCCAGTGATATCAATGGGAGAAGACGGTGCTCCACACATCACAGGAACAGGCCCAGTTTAGGGCCCCATACTATTTACACCACATCTGAACAACTGACGACCCTTCCATTCTCCCCGTGGAGCACACCGAGTTAAGTGACACGAGGCGGCAGACCGGGGCTCTTACCTTCTAGTCTCATTCCCACCGTCAAGCACTTCTGAAAGCGACAGTACGGACATCTCTTCCTCTGGGTTTTGTCGATTTTGCAGTTCTGGCTTTCGGTGCAGGTGTAGTGCTTGTTATTCTGCACGGTCCGCTTGAAAAAGCCCTGATGATAACGAGAGAAGGAAAACATGCAGGGCATTAATACGCCAGCATTTTACAGTATGTCCAGGACTAAGCAAGCATCCTGGGGAAGGGAGGATTCTGCACTAGGCTGCTGTTTAACACAGATGATTTGTTCCTTGCCTGGAGAAATTCTTTGCAGACCCACTGTCCTGGGGCAGGGGAACAAGTGGCTTTGGGAGAATTGGACACTACACATCGATGAAAATAGCATCTTAGGTGACGGAGCTCTGCTGTTGCCTAATAGTGCATCATAGCTGGTGGCTTTTATTTTCTTGGCCCCTATAGTCTCGCTGGGGGAAATTACTTAAAAAACTGCAAGAACAAATTCTCTGATCTGGATTTAACGGCAGTGAGCAGTGCCATGGGGGGAGCACAATGCCAGAAAAGCTAACAGTAACAGACAGGAGCTGCAGAGCCAGAAGTCGTGTATTTTTGTTCAAGTTTTTAAAAGACAAAAGGTTGCAGGCCTGGCTTCTCTCCCCCAATGTCTGAACTCCCTTGCCCTGAGAAGGTGTCTCTTCTCAGTCAGACATGAGCTGAACTCCAGGAATCTGACTGCAAGACCACGGGAAACATTTGATGTTTTTCGTCTGCTTAGGACTCTGCTGAAATCCGGGGGGCCTGATGCTCAGCTGGTGTAAAGGAGCATACTAGTCAAGGCAATGGAGTGACACCTATGTACAGCAGCTAGTGCTGAATGCTTAGAAATGCCAGGCCTCCAGGGGGAAGCCAGTGCGGCCATTGCTTTCCTTTCCTAGATTTCTTTTTTAAACAAATTTGGGGAATTGTGAAGAAGATGAATCCGGCCAGGGGGGAACGTCAGCCTGCCTCTCAATCTTCATTAACAACGTAGGTTAAAAAGGGGCCTGCTCTTTGAATACAAATCTGTGTCTATAGCCTGATTTATGTCTTTAAAGATCTGGACAAACATTCGCCCCAAACCTGGGAGAGGCAGCTCAGCATTACCACCCCATTGGTCAGAGAGAGCAGTGAAGAGACTGGGATACTTCAGTGGGCCCCTTAGAAAGGCCCCAGAAAGACCCTTGGGAAGCAGACCACAGAGCGGGATACCAGCAGAACCCTGCTCGGGCCAGCACCCACAGGGCCTCTGTCTCTCCAGAATGCTCCCGGGACAGACGCTCGTGGGCTGCTGGCTTGCCCCCAGAGGGGACCCGGAGCTCAGGCAGAAGGAAATGCAGGGCCAGGCTCTGTCTGCACGGGGCCTGTGGGTGCGATGCTCCCCGCAGAGAGCAAGGAGACTGTTCAACATTATTCAACAGCAATTTGAGAGATTCCCTCCCCCCCCCCCCCCCGATTTTAAGGAGTCCGATTTAGCCCCCAGTCTAAAGCCTCTGAAAATAAAACACAGCCAAGGGCTGGCTGATGGGGAGGCCGCATTTAAACTCGGAGCTTTTCCGCTTCTGCAATTCCTCCCCAGCCCCAGGCAGGTGGAGGGACTCTCGCTGTTCTGTGGCTGGTGCTATGGGAAAGACCCCACTTCCCCCCGCTCCCCCCGTAAACCAGAAACTACAGGCAGCAACCAGCCTCCAATTTGCAAAAGATATTTGCCATTGCCTGGGAGATCCTCCCATTCCACCTTACTACACCTTCAGGCCGGACACATACAAGCAGCGGATGGGAAAAAAAGGGGGGAGGAAAAACCGTTCAGAGGTCTGGGGAGCCGCTTTCCTTCCAGAGAGGCCTCGAACAGCGGTCACCCCCCCCCCCCGCCCCCGTACTGCGTCCCTCACCCAACATCAGCCCCCGCAGTAACAACAAAACTCTGCCCGATTCGGCTTCGCTTCGCTTTCCACCAGTCACTTTGGTATTTGGTTCCGCGATTTTCTCCCTGTCTCCGGCACTTCTAAAGCGCCGGTCACCTGCACTGCAGCTGAACTGCGAGGGGATTTGGACAGGATACCCCATAAACCCGGCGCGCTCTGATCGCCTTAGATGCCCCACAAGTTACAGCGGGTCCGATGCCGCCTGTCCCCGGCAGCCAGGCAGCCTTGCGGTGGCACCTTTCCCCCGCGGCCAGCACAGAACGATGCCCGACGAAAGGACACAGGACAGCGTTCAATTCGATTCCATTTGAGAGCAAACAACATTCCTGGGGCTCGGTATATTTCGTGGTGTAGATTAGTGGTGCAAGCAACGGTGCACCCGTCTGACTGCGAAATAAAAACAATCCGCACCTCTGAGCGGGCTAATTATAGGGTTAACCTTTTCAAACTAAAAAAAAAAAAAAATCCCTGAACCATTTGATTTAATTTATTTCGATTGCTATAAAATTAATATTTCCTAATATTTCTTCTAAAGAGCTATTTTAAAAACATCTAAAGACCCTAAATATCTATTTTGTTTTGATGAGCCGAAGAGTCAAACGGAAAATAAAACACAGCTGTAATAAGCACTCTACCTCGGCAACTCGCTTGCGCCGTTTAAACTCAATGAACTTGGGGAAATGCGGGTACATAAATCCGGAGCGAAAATGATTCTACCTGCTCCGGAGTTACACTCCGGCCATAAATCTCGGAGTTACTGCATGCTCTCCTGTGGAGGAAACAATTCACCCCACGGACTGGCTACAGTTTCGTTTTAACAAATTACATGACAGGTAGCTAAACCTGCGCAGAAACATGACTTATGTGCATACAAAAATAATCTTAATTTGGATTTCGATCTACTTTAACACACTAGCACGGGGGTCGGACTTTGTTGACTAAAACCCCCTTGGGCCAGCGGGTTGCGTGACTTCCCCTGGCAGTTTAATCGGGGTTTGTAACAGAAACACTAAATCCAGCCGCTCCCCGACGCTTTCAGCAAAGATAATCATTTCAATACTTCCTCGCGCGCAGGCTGGGGTGGTTTGTAGACCCAGGTACTAGCGATACGATCAGCTCACCCCGGTCATTTCTACTCCAAGAACAGACATTAGTTTAGTTCTTTCATTATCCGTTGTCACATCTCCCCGATGTGACCTGTACACCCGGCGAGTGTTTCCCGAGTCAGACTGTCCCTCCCGGGTGCTGGGCCGCGGACTCTGCATTTATTAGGATCAAATGCAAGTTACGTTTGAAAAGTTCAGTTACCCCCAACTCCTGTATTTGCGGAGCGGCTCCAAGAAAAGTGCAGCCCCTTCGCTGACATTCACACGAGCTTCAGACTTTCAAAGTGCAAAGCGTCGCGCTATCAAACCAGCCGAGCGCTTCGCCCAGGAATTGACTCCGGATTTTATGGAAAACGATATTTGTTCCGTCCCGCGCTCCCGGCTAAAACCGAGGTTGGGCACCGGCCGGGGGGGATCGGGGCTTTCCACGGCAAATGAACACCCCGCGGCATTGATTCGCCAGGCACATCTGGAGAGTTAAAACCCCCAGCCCGACGGACCTCGCGAGCTCTGCAGCGCGGGGAATTAGAGCACAACGATTTCCCGGCCTTGCGGATCCATCCCTAACTCCTGCCAACGAAACCCTGGAGGGGCCGGGGGGCCCGCCCTGCCCCCGCTCGCCTTTGGCTGGGGCCGGCGGCTAGGGGCCCCTTTCGGGGCGAGCCTCCCCGGCTCGCGGCGGAGCGAGGAGACTGGAGCCAAGCCCGCCTGGAAGGGGCGATCGGACCAATTCCTTCTGGGCCCTTATCGACAGCAGCCAGCGCGTCCTGCCCGGCCCCGCGGGCGGTTTCCTACCTTGCAGCTTTCACAGGTGAGCAGCCCGTAGTGGTACCCGGAGACCTTGTCCCCGCAGACAGGACACAGCTCATCCAGGTCCTCATCATAGGTATAGTCCATCACCTCCAGCGGCCCGCCTGCGGGGAACGAGAGCAGGTCAGCGCGGCAGCCCCTGGGCCGGCCCGGCGGGGAGGCGCGGAGCGGAGCGCGGGGCGCTGCGGAGCGTGACAGGCAGGTGGCGGGTGCTGCGGGCGGACCCTTTATAGCGCCTGAGGCTGCACATCCAGGCTGGTACGGGGAAGTGACCACCCCCGAGGGGCGGCAAGCCCGCCTGTGGGGGGGCCGCAGCAGCCGCGGGGGGCTGGGAGCAGGGCGGGGGCGGGGGAAGGGACCTGGAGGGCAGGGCCGGAGACTCTGGTGCCACCCTCGGCTTTCCCGCTCTGGGCGCGGGGCTGGGGTGCCAGGGGCCGGGTGCGGGGCTCGGGCTACCCGCCTGCCCTGGGGCCGTGCCCGGGAGCAGCGAGGGGTCTGGGCTCCAGCTGCGCCCTGCCCCGAGGAACTCACGGGGACAGGCCCGGGGCCGAGAGGGGAACCGCCCGTGCCCAGCTCCGGGCTCGGGGTCCCGCTGGCCGGGCGCACTCGGGGGCCGGCTGGGCCCGGGGGCTAAGCGAGGGCAGGTCCTGGCTTTGCCCGTCGTTGCTCCAGGGGCCTGGACGCGCCTCGGCTGTGGGGCGCGGGGAGAACCGCGGGCACCGGGCTTGTCACCGCCGGAGCTGCCGCCGGGCAGCGGCCACGGCCCGAGCCCGGCCCACCTCGGCGGCTCCACTTCGCTGCAAACACAGGCGGGAGCTCAGCTCCCCGAGCCGACGGCACCGCCAGCACCGGGCCATGGGCAGAGCTCTCTGGGGAGCCTGGAGCGGTCCCGGGGCGGCGGGGGACTCGGACCCTGGGCTGTAGCGGCCTGGCAGGCAGAGAGCGCCGGGCAGGGCCGCCCCAGGGCTTGCCCCGCGCCGGGTGACAGGCTCAGCGGTGCCGCGGGGCTCGGACCCGTGCCCGGGCGGTGCCCTGCAGGGAGCCGTCCCGTCCCGGCTCCTTGGAGATCATTAGAGCCTCCCCTACCCCCCTCATCCCGCTGCGCCCCCCCCCCCCCGGCTCTAGCCCGGCACGGCTCGGAACGGCCCCCGCACAACGCCTGCCAGGGCCGGGACCTGAGCAGCGCAGCGCGCCCCACACTGGACCATGGCTCCGGCACCGAGGGGGAGGTGGGCCCCGTCTCCAGGTGCCCAGATCCCGCCGCTCAGCTCCGCGGACTCAGAAACACCCGGCCCGGGGAGCAGCGCGAGGGGAGCAGGCGCAAATGTCGCGCTAACCCTCATGGCGCGCAAGGGCAGTTTGGGGCCCCGAGAGCCGGGCCGGGCCGTGCTCCCCGCGGGTCGGTCTGAGACTCGCCCGGCACCGGGGGCTCCCTGCTGGCTGGGGAGGAGCCGGCCGGGCTCTGCCCCCCTGGTTCTCCGACTCCCTCCAGCTGCAGGAGCGTTGCAACAGGCGGGTCCTGGCGGCCCAGGTCCGTCCCCGGGCGCGCACGGGCCAGGGGGCTGCATCACACGCGCCCACGGAACCCCCGGCCTAGGCAGCGGCTGCTCCCCGCCCGGTTCCGGCGCCCCGGCCCTGCGGGGTCTGGGATTTCCCTGTCCCAGGCCTGCAGCGTTCACAGGGGGAAGCGCAGGGCTCCGAGGGGCCCCGGGGGGTTCTGTTTGCACCAGCTTCGGGGCGCCTCAGGGACCCACGTAGGAGACCAGCTGCCCGGGAGCCGGTCTCAGCTCCTACCCAGGGCACAGCCCAGGGGCAGAACCACACACCGACCCTGGAAACCCGCCCAGGGCCCGACCCAGCTCAGCGGGGAGCGCCCCGAACCGCCGCTCGAGGCCGCGGGGATGTGGGGGGCTCAGCGCCTCCCCCGAGGCGCTCGGCTCCCCACAGTCCCCGGACACGGCGCCCGGCTTTGCTCCCGGAGCTGCCCTGCAGGGTCCGGCCGCCCCCCCAAACCTGCCCCCGCCTCAGCCCCGCGCGCAGTACCCCGCGCACTAACGCGGGCCAGACGCTGCCTTTGCTAACGCCGAAGCAGTGGCACCACGGACAGACCCCCGCTCCCTTCCCGCGGCCCTTCATGCAGCCCCTTGACCAGATCAGAGCCGGCGCTAGGCAATTGCTTAGGGCCCAGAGCTGCTCAAGGCCCCCCCCCCCCTTCGTTTTTTATTATGTGCTGGGAGTGGGGAATATATCCCTGCTCAGGGCCTCTAATGGGCGATCCCCGCCACTGCCTCCCCCCCCCCCAAGTATTTAGCCAAGGGGATGGTGCTGGCCCCTCCCCTAGGGTACTGAGAGCTGATGCTACAGTTGACCAGCTCGCTACATCAGCAGTTTCTCAAACCTTTCCCTGATCAGGGACCAACTTGCTGCCCCCTGCACTGTGCCAGGAAGATCCCAGGGACCGTGCTGGGTCACAGACCCATCCTTGAGAAACACTGCTCTAAACAACAATACACACACATACACACACACACACAAAACAATTAAGGGGCCCCCAAGCAGTTGAAGCCCCTTAACTAATGAGCTAAGAACCTGGGTTTGAAAGGTGGCTGGAGTGGGCCTGTGAGCAAAGGGGATTATTACACTGGGCCCTGTGGCTCTGCGCTCTAAGAAGGATAAAAGAGCAGTGAAAAGAGCTGTCCTCCGAGCGCTGCCAGGAAGCTGCCACCGAGGGAAGATGGCCCTGCTCTGTCCCAGAGACAGGGGAAGGGGAGAGCGCTTCCCCCTCTTCGAACACTTGTCTAGTGCCCCGGCCCACTCGAACTCAGCAGGGCCCTGGCAGTCACACGCGGCCCCGAGGCCTCTTCCCTGCACTCGCGCCTGGGGAGGCCTAGCAGACAGCTGGCCCATAGTGCAATGCACCCCCAGGCTTCGCCAGGGCCCAGGGGCAAAGGCTGAGCAGATGGGCTACAGGTTGGGTTTGAACTGGGGTTTGCTAAACGCCACCCAAACTCCACCTCTACCCTGGGCATGACATAGCCTAAGAGCTTCCCCCACCCTCTTGGGCACCTCCTGCACCATCAGCCACAGGTGAGGGAAGGCCCCAGTGGTGTGATTGCTGAGATGAAGGCTCAGCTTAGGGCCATGCTGAAGGGAGCAGAATTAAGGTAATATAATATGGAGATATATCTATCTCATAGAGCTGGAAGGGGCCACTGAGCTATCCCTTCCCCCCCAAGGTGGGGGTTGGGAGGCAGGGTCTGGCCGTCATTTCCTCAACTTTGTCCCTGCTGGTTTTCAGAGGTTTTTATTTAGCCACCCTCCTCCTTCCGACAGTCAGTGCCAGCCTCAGCCCTGGTAACGGCTACTGGAAAGAAGTCTTGGCACAGGTTTCCTGCCGCTACCTTCAAGGGGGCATGGGTTTAACATCATGGAAAGGCAGGTGCTCCTCATGTTTCTAAGTCTCTTCCAAGGCACCATAAACATGGGAAAAGCAGCTGTGAGACAAACCTGCACACCCCCCTGGTAGCAGATGTCATCCACAGCCCAGGGCCTAGGAAAGCCAGGACAGTCAATGACTACGGGGTGAATTGTAGTTCAATCACTGAAGCTGTAGAGCACCCAGAGGTGACCAGAATTCAGCAGCCTCTTAAAAATCAGCTGGGCCTATTCTCCTTGTAGTTACTGGCTTCTCATTCCCCTGAAGGGCTGTAGAAATCCTTTGAATGATCTATAGCGATGTGATGGTAGGAAAGCTTCACCTCCTTAGCAGAGATGGGCCTTTAGCTGCTGGTTTTATGCTTGCTTGGGCCCAGCCCTTAGAAACCAGGAACGGCTCCATTTCTAGTTACTCAAATCCACAACCTGATAATTGAATCTCAGCTGAAAACTCCAGCACCAGCCTAGCGCTCAGTGCAGACTCCTGAGCTCTGTTCTACCTCTGCCGCCCACCTCACTCCGGGACCTCGGGCGGGCAATTTAACCCAACCCTCAAATGGTGATGAGAATATCACCCCCTGACTTTACCAGGGACCTGGGATTAGTCCGTCAGTCAGGAATTCCAGGTTATCCTATGCTTTGAGAGCCGCAGCTGAAAGGTGCTGCTGGAGTGCTAGGTGTATTAGAACATTTGAATCCTTCGGTAGGGAAAATTAATGTCGATAATGATAGACAACTATAGGAGCACTGCACATGCCCCACCTGCAGTAACTATTGCAAACAGTGACCTGATCCCCTTCGCTGATGGCAGTTACTAAATGCTGGGATTTAATTCATTGCTTCACTTAGTTTAGAGACACTTAATGAAACATTGCATGGCAGCGACATCAGAGCACAGCTTACTCCGGAACACACTAATGTGCACCGTACATTTTCTACTGATCAAGTGGGTTTTGTTCTCTTAATGGAAGTTTGCTGCTTGCAGGCAGGTATGAACCCTGCACCACAATCACCCGTCATGTTGCATTTGAGAAAATAGGAATCAAGGCTTTACACAGCAGATCTGCGAAGGCTCCCCACACACACGCTATCCCCCCCCCCCCCCCACAATCCCCCTACACAATATCCCACCCCCCATACTCACACACACTATCCCACCCCCCCACTATCCTACCCTCCCACAATCCTCCCACACACTATCCCACCCCCCATACTCTCACACACTATCCCACTCACACACTATCCCACCCCTGACACACACACACTCCCACCTCCTTCACATATACACAAGAGGCCTAATAACATCACAGCTAAACCCCGCTGTAGCAGCCGCACCGTATGCGGTGGCCAGCACTGACGTTACAAAGAGAAGCACATCACAGGGTTCTACGAGTGTCTGCACACTCGGCACGGGCCTGAGCAAACTGCAATTCCCTTCACAAAATCCCAGTGCACACCCAGCATTCTGTCTTGCTCCCACGCCTGGGGCAGCCCAGGGGAGCTACTTATGTTATCTTCCCACCTGTAGCTTGGTGTGTTACTTCCCCATGGCAGGCACTGTCTGGGCTATGACAGACCAGTGTGACACACACTTAGGCTTCAGTGTGCAGAGCATTAACTAGTGCCACGGGGCCGAATCCAGCCCTGACTTACGCTCCTCAGGAAACCCTCCATATCAACAAGGTTGCACAGCATGGGAATCAGGAGAGACGCTGGCCCATTGCAAAAACAATTGCCCTGCTACCGTTGCTCCAAAAATTCACCCCTCAAGTGCAGTGCAGTACCCTGCCGCCTAGCACCGGACTGAGAAAAGGGATTGCCTTTGGGTAGCATTTCAGTAAGAATCTGGCCCTGACAAACTGATTCTAACTGCGTCGAGGAGCAGATCTAAACACACCAGCAGCACGACACGACTCCAGCAGTGGAGAGCATTCAGCTACCCCCAAACCAGGCAGAACTCCCCAGTCACCCCGGCCAGGGCCCAATTCTGCTCCATCCAAGTCAATGGGAACACAATCCTCTCAGCCTGTGGAAGCCAATGGAGTGGCAGGGATGTGCGGAAGGGCTAGCTTTGGCCTCAAGGGTACAGGAAGGTTTGCAGAGCTCACAGCCTGAGGCTTGTGCTCCATCTCAGGTGCGCCTCTTCCCTGCCCATAGCTTCCGGAAGGGGGGTCTGGACTGGGTCTGAGTTTCTGGAGCCCACAGTGAAATTGCAGGGGTGTGACTCTCATGGGGACAAAAGCCAATAGCCAGCCCCCTGCAAGCAAAACTCCTGTGGCGCCTCACAACGTTCTGCTGGGGCCCAGCGCACGTGGGGCTCTGCCCCTCTGATGGATGGTGGTCTCCTCCTACGGTAGCTGCCGCAGCCTCCCGCCCATGGCAGGGAGCGCGGCACTGCCCAAGCAGAGGGTTCGCCCTCGGGGTGGAAGCTGCACTCCCGGCCCCGTGGGATGTGCAGCGAACAGGAAATAGACGCCAGCGGGATGGGATCACTTCGTTCAAACACACCATTAAAAGAGCCTCATCTCTAATAATAGCTGCAAATCAGCCTTCAGTGCAGAACAGCCGTGCTTGGGCTATTGTTAGAGGAAGGAAAACTCCCCTTAAAAGCTCAGTAACCCCGTCATGTTCCTCCCAGGGATCTCAGGGAAGTAGTTGGGTGGCTGAAGAGCAGGGCAGGGGGTGGGGCCGTACCAAGGAATTGTCGTCTCAAAGACTAGACTAGAAGAGGCAATCACAGCCTCACGTTTGGTGGGGGAAATGATCCAAAATGGCAAAGACTGAAAGCAACCGGGAGCCAAAGACTGTTGCTGTCTCCTGCAGATATTGCACCCTTACCAAGAGCCCGAGGGCCGGGGGAAATCAGGTGATATACTGCTGTAGGGAAGGATTGGTAGTCAGCTGATCGGTAGTGGGGCCATAGGCTCCCCCGCTCTAGTGCTCTGGCCTTAAATCGGCCTGGGGAATAAAAGCTGGAACCAGCTGATGGTTCTTTGGTGCCCTCGGTGCAAATCCACAGTGGAAATGCTCACCTGGTGCTAAGTTGGTGGCAGTCTGAGCTGGGAAGTCCAGGGAGGATCTCCCACCCCCCCCCCACCCCCATGCCTGTAACCCCTTGAAGCCCGCCGGCAGAGCAGAGCCATGTGTGATAATGGGGACTGACACTTTAAGGACTGAGCTTCCCAGACAGAGAGCCTGGGCAGGGTGCTGGGAAGCTCTTGTTATGCACAGCCAGCTGGACCCAGACAGAAAATAAAGCTGATCTCTTTTGTGCTCCTTAAGCACCGAGCTCTTGAAGACCACATCTGGCAAGCGTGCCCTGCCATTGCCCGGCTGTACTAGTCCCGCAGACGGCTCGGCCGAGGGCTGTTACTGAGGGATCTTCCCTGGGTCAGTTGCTCTCAGAACTGAGTTTCAACTCTTGAACCTCTTTCCCTTGTTCTCCAGCTTGGGAAGCTTTTGCAGGCTCTGTTTGTACCTTCCTCTCTCCTCCACCCTAGAGAGGACACTACTAAGGAGGCAGCAGGAAGGACGTTTGCCCCCCTACCTCACAAGCAACCCCAACATCCAATCACACCCATCGGTGTCCAGCTCTCTCAAAACTAATTCAGGGGTTTACCGCCCCTCCCTCCCCCAGCTCCTGCGGGGAGGCTGTTGCAGAACCTCACCCCTCTGAGGGTTAGAAACCGCCGTTAATTTCCAGCCTGAATTCATGGCCAGTTTATCTGCATTTGTTCTTGTGCCAACCCTGTCCTTTAGCTTCAATAGCTCTTCATGCTCACAGGTGTCTACCCCTAACGGATTTATCGAGCGCAGTCAGCTCCCCTCCGAGCTGTTTTGGTTGTGAGGAAAGTTTGGGAAACAATTGATGTTAAAGTGAAGAAGTGGGTCAAGCCTCAGCATTCCCTGGAGGTGGCTTGGGCCAGGTGTGGAGACCAGCAGCTCTCCTGGGCCCATTACCCCAAGTTCCTGAGACTGAGGCAGCACCAATCCTTAAACAAGTGAACCACCTGGAGGGGTTTTGGTGGGGTTCAGCACTTATGGGAAGCAGCAAGGTGTGTGCTGTACAATGGCACAAGCCATCCCAGCTCCATGCTGCGGGGCCTGGGCCAAGTGCTGGTGGGAATTCACAATAGCAACCGATTCCGAAGCTTTTATTCCAATAACTGGAAACTGTAAGACACACAGCTTCAGCCTCCCTTCCCAAGGCACCACCGGAGCCTCCCTCTCAGCCCAGACAGCAAACGCCCAGAGTTAGACAGGGACCAACGCCCAAGCAGAGGCTGAGCTGGTGCGGCATTGCGCGCCGGGCGCTGCAGAGTCTTGGCCAGCCCCAAGCCCGTTTCACCCCAGGCAGGAGCCAAGACAGCACTGGAGGATTTTAAAAGTGCAACGATTGAAATGACCTTGATTATTCCTGCTGTGAAATACTCACTCAGGAGGCAGCTCTCTGCTTAGCAGGCTGGGGCAGGCGGGCGAGTCGGCGCACTCGTTAGCACCTCCAAAGTGAAACTCCAGACAACGAGCCTCAGCTTTAATTGTTCAGATGGACTGTCCCACGCGGCCGGGGATGGGGCTGATTTACAGGCCCTCTCTCTGTTGCGTGGGTATTTAAACATGCAGACGCACACACAGTCTTGTGCTGGATGCCCAGCCAATCTCCTCCCCGCTGGGGGCTAGGCTCCGGGAAGACGGGTCCAAACTAGTTGCCTCATTGGCTTCAGTGGCCACGTGACTGCGCTAAAAAATAATTAAGATACAAACCCCTGCTCATAAACTAGCATTAGAAAGTGACGGAGTGGAGATAAGTGGGACCTTTGCCATAGATAAAGCAAGAGGGAGAAGAAACGTGCAAAGGGAGGGATGGGATGGACACACACTAGCCAGGGAGGGGAGAAGGAGCTCATTAAAACACAAGGGAGGGGAATGGAATCAGGCGGATTTACAGCCCCGCTCAAGCAGGGGGTTGGGCTTTTTGGTCCCCGCTCCTGCCCCGAGATATAAAAGAATGGGGGATTGTGCACCCACTCTTCCCATACAGGCCAAGCACAACTCAGGGGCCTCTGGGAAAAGACTCCCTCCTTTCCATCGGGCAGTGGCCTGTTACTGGGGTTAGAAACCTGGGACTAGGATTCAGGGATTTTTGCCACTAGGGTCACCAAGTCCAAGCCAGTCTAGATTGGGGGACTCAAGGGCTCCAGAGCTTAACGAAGCACTTCACAGCTCATCATCCGAGGTCATAAGAACGGCCATAGTGGGTCCATCTACCCAGTATCCTGTCTCCTGCCAGTGGCCCAGAGGGAATGAACAGAACAGGACAATTATCGAGTGATCCATCTTCTGTCATCCAGTCCCAGCTTCTGGCAAACAGAGGCTAGGGACATCCAGAGCTTGGGGTTGTGTCCCTGACCATCTTGGCTAGTAGCCATTGATGGACCTATCCTGCATGAACTTATCTACTTCTTTTTTGAACGCAGTTAGACTTTTGGCCTTCACACCATCCCCTGGCAACGAGTTCCACAGGTTAACTGTGCATTGTGTGACTAAATACTTCCTTTTGTTTGTTTTAAACCTACTACCTCTTAATTTCATTGGGTGACCCACTGGTTCTTGTGAAGGGGTAAATAACACTTCCCTAGTCACTTTCACTGCACCATTCATAATTTTAGGGACCACCAGCATATGCTCCCTTAGTTGTCCCTTTTCTAAGATGAACAGTCCCAGCCTTTTTAATCTCTGAGTATAGAAGCTGTTCCGGACCCTTAATCAGTATTGTTGCCCTTCTCTACTTTTTCCAATTCTAATATATCTTTTTTGAGATGGGGCAACCAGAACTGCACCCCGTATTCAAGGTGTGGGTGTACCATGGATTTATATAGTGGCATTATGATATTTTCTGTCTTTTTATCTATCCCTTACCTAATGGCGCCTAACATTCTGTTCACTTCTCTGACTGTTACTGCACACTGAGCAGATGTTTTCAGAGAACTATTCACTATGACTCCAAGATCTCTTTCTTGAGCAGTAACAGCTAATTTAGATCCCATCATTTTATATGTATAGTTGGGATTATGTTTTCCAATGTGCATTACTTTGAATTTATCAATATTGAATTTCATCTGCCATTTCATTGCCCTCAGTGTCACAGTTTAGTGAGACCCTTTCATAACTATCTTGAGTATCATCTACAAACTTTGCCATCTCACTGTTTACTCCTTTTTTCCAGATCATTTATAAATCTGTTGAACAGCACAGGTCCCAGTACAGACCCTTAGGAGACCTCATTTACCTCTTTCCATTGTGAAAACTGACCGTTTATTTCTTCCCTTTGTTTCTCATCCTTTGAACAGTTTCTGATCCTTCCCTCTTATCCCATGACTGTTTACTTTGCTTAAGAATGTTTGGTGAGGGACCTTGTCACAAGCTTTCTGAAAGTCCAAGTACACTATATCCACTGGATCACTCTTGTCCTCATGGCTGTTGACCCCCATCAAAGAACTCTAGTAGATTGGCGAGGCGTGATTTCCCTGCACAAAAGCCATGTTGACATTTTCCCAGCACAAAGTCAGCCTGCACCAGCTTAACAAGCAGGTGCTTGGGGCGGCCAAGGAAGAGGGGCGGCATGTGTGGCAATTTGGGGGGCAGAAGGTCCCTCACTCCTTCTAGGAGCGAAGGACCTGCCGCTGAACTGCCGCCGCCGATCACAGCTTCCCCCCCACCCCCAATTGCCACCGCCAGGCACGATTGTGGCTTTTTTTTTTGCTTGGGGTGGCAGAAATGCTGGAGCCGGCCCTGTGCAGCAGTCATCACCGAAAATCCCCTGGAGCCTATGTGCACCGAGTTGGTGGGACTCAGGCTAGTTTAAGGGGGCTGGTTCTTAGGTAACTGAACTCAGCAGAAAGGCCAAGCAGTAGACTAGCTGTAGTTCCCCTCCCAGCCGAGGCGATCCAGCCATGCCAGCACTGAGGCATGCTGGGGAGGTGGCACTGGGGGAAAGCTCGCCCTGACATCGATGGAGCTGCTGCCGCCTTGTGCCCAGAGAGACGACTCAGGCTCCCGACCCCTCATTCTGGCTCCATTTCGATTCGCACACGGATTGTAGCTGGTTGAAATGGGCAGCTTTTCCCTGTGGTCACCGAACGCTATTAATAGACATGTTTGTGTAGAGAACTGGAGAAGTCCAGGGCAGACAGCTGCTTGGATTTACAGAAACAAAAGCTTCCCCTTTTATTATTATGCACAAAGTTCCCGAGGAGAGACCAAACTCGGAGCAGCACCATAACCAGCTTCTAAGCTCTCTCACCTCAGCTGAACAGCTTTCCTTCTAAGTCAGACACAGGTGCAAGCTAGAACATTCGTTGTCATATTATGTCCCTCCCCCGGTCCCCAGGGATATTTTATTATAACAGACACCTGGTGTCTAATTAACCCATGTGAAATAGACTCAGATACTGAGCCCTCAAGTTGCTAAAATCTAGTGCAAAGAACATACATAGCAGTTAAAATATTTCATTTAAAGCATATTTTAATGGAAATGGGTTTTTTAAATTTAGATTGAAATATAACCTTGCAATGTTTGCAGTTCAAACATTGCAGCATTTTGCTTGTGCATAAAAGCCAGAAAGTGAACCTGACTGGGATATTTTCACTCTCCCGTCATGGAAGTTTGAGGTGGGAAAAAGCCATTTGATCAAGAAAATAACACGTTAGAGAAGGTAATATTCAGAAGGCACTGACTGGAAATTAAAATCCTTCGCTCAGCAAGGAGACTGCTTTAGGATCCCTTAATCTGCCCCATGCCACGACATATCCTAAAACAAGCACACTGCAAGAAAACTTACCTTAAGTGGTTTGTTGTGGGACCATGAAGTCTTCTTGTAACGGGCCTAGAGTGGCCAGACAGCGAGTGTGAAATATTGGGCCGGGGGGCAATTGGCACCTATACGAAATACAGCCCTGCATAGCAGGACTGTTCCTAGCAATTCAGGTCAGCAAGTCACCCTAAGCAGACCAGCACCCCAGGGACCTGGCTAGACACACCAAACCCTTTGGCACATCGGACATAAGAGTGAGGACTGGCCCCAGTCCTGCAGAGACTCCCAGAGATGGAGATCTTTACCTACCGACACTGAAGTCAGTGGGCTCTGTGCAGGGCTGGGGGCTAGGAGGCAAAGAGCACAGTGAGTACATCAGAGAGACTCAGGCCGGGCTCCACCTGTGAGCAGTCACCCACACAAATAGCCCCACTGAATTCAATAGGGCTGCAGAGGCCAGGGGATAAGCTCTAACAAAGGTTTGCTAACAGCTGCCGTTCCCTTGAGGTGGCATTGCCCAGGACAGACGCATTCTGCAGCGACACCAAGTTACCCGTGGTTCGGATTTGACCAGGCGTTTTAACATTTCCTTTGCAGGAAAGTGTCCAAGTTAGAGAGCAACACACAGACCCAGCAGCAAACGCCCAGCGGATGTGCCACACCGAGCATAGAATGAGGCAGATCGTGCTGTGCTGACCAGAACCAGGCACCAGCCAAAGCTCCAGTGGAGGTCTGCTCTAGTCCCACATGCTCATTACCTGAGTTCTAACCCCCAGCCTGGGGGTGTCTCAGCGTCAGGACACGAGAAAAGGCTGCCGGGTCTGCCCTCTCTAAAAATCCCACAGAAGAAATGAGCAAGAGGAGAGATGATTTCATGCTGCTGCTGCTAGGAAGACAGGCCAAGGGTCAGGGTTTGAGCTTCAGAGGAGCCAGTGTAGCAGAGGTAGGAATAGCCATAATTAGTATCTATGAGGAATTAATGGTGGGGGGGGGGATGACTGCTCGTGTTAGCAGTTAAATATCAATTTGGTCTCAGCATAGTTAAAAATAAGATTTCTCTTGCTACTAATATTCCCCACAGTTGCAAAGGAAGCTGCTTGCTCACCTGGAGGGGAAATAAGCCCACAGTGGCTGTTTACATGGTGAGAATGGGAGCACGGAGAGAGAGGAGGGGCATGTACGCTGGTGAGCAGGCTGGCAGTGGCCGTTGTGTATGCAACACAAAGCTGAGCCCAGTGCCCAGCACTGCCAGCTACCTTATCCCATGTTTCACAGTACTGTGGGGTTTATGATAAAGCCCCAGCTCCTGGAGTCCAGTGATTGTATCAGACTCTCAGTTTTCATTTTTACAATGTTTCTAATTCCTCCGGTTAGTGGAGAAAAGCTCAAAAACATGACCTGAAGGTGCCCAACAGCAGAAGGCAAATGAAAACCTACAATTTTTTTTTTAAAGCTCATGATTTTTGAATTGATCAGTTGACTCATGAATTGCAAATGTTTGGGGTTGGTGCCCCTCTCCAGGGGCAGCGGGGAGAGTGGACAGTGGCTCCGGCTGGTCAGAGGAGGGGAGGAAGATAGCTGTACGGTTAGGGGCTGCGTGGAGAGGGCTGGAACCAGGAGTGCTCTGCCTTGGAAGCCAGGGTGGCTGGGTGCTGATTGGGCCCGGGCTAACTTTAATGGGGATTGATAAAAGCTCAGCTCTTAGCCCGTGTTTTTCCTCTTAAGATCTCCAAGCTCTTTACCCAGAGGGGGTCAGTCTCATTACCCCCATTTTACAGGTGGAGAAACTGAGTCAGGACTGCTGCAAAACGAAGACAATGACTGGGATCCTGACACCTCACAAAGGGATGGAGGGTTAGTTAGGGTTTGTAAACACTAAAAAGGGCCTGGGAAAGCAGCCCCTGTGTCTAGGAAACAGAAAAAACAGCCCTTCCTCAGCTGCCCTGCTCTGGGAGGCAAGAGGTCAGAACCTTCCAGCCCTGTGGGCTGAGACCCTTAATAATCCAGGCCCTGAATACTTGTGGACTGCTTGGCTCTTGCCCTCCCCCCAGCCGAGAGAAGCCTTGCTCCATTCCTGGACTCCTTCCAGAGCTGGCTCGGGTCAGGGAGCCCAGCTACCGAGCCCTTCTGCAGCCCAGCCCTGTGACCTTGCTGAGGCTCTGTCTACTTGGGGCAGGCAGAGTGGGGGGAGGGGTTCCCCGGCATTTCTGCTCTGCGAGACGTTGGCTTTCCTAGTCCACTGGGTCTGGGGCCGACAACAACCCCCGCAAGGGGCTACGGTTCAGCAAACAGCCAACTGCACCCACTGCCCTGCAACCCAGGGCTCTGGGGTGGCCATCGTAGACTGCTAGCTCCTACGGGCAGGGCCCGCACCGCTGAGCACGCGCTGGAGCTCGGCCAGCAAGAGGAGTCCTGCCTAGATAGTGAGACCCCAGCCCCGGGCGCCACAGAAAGCCGCGGGAGGCTGCAATGACAAGCCCCTGGCTCTGCAGGCCTGGTTGTTTTTTCCGTGCTGTGCAGCTGAAGCAAAGAGAAAGCGAATGAAAACACAGCTCTGGAAGAAGAGCCAGGCTCTGGAAAGGCAGCTTCCGCCACGATCCCAAGCAATTATCAGCCGAATGCCAGATGTTCCGATGCGATGCCAATGTCATGGAAAATAAATCTCTGGCAGGTTCAAGGTCTTGGCCGGGCTGGGTATACAGCGACTCAGCTGCTCAATACAAAACAGGCAGGGAAGGCTTCTTCGCAGAGTGTCCACTTCCTCCCGCCGGGCATTGTTCCCCCGGGATGCCCCGACCACACACTGCTCACTTGCTATTTTTGCAGCTAGGTGTTTTCAGGGGTAAATACGTCCTCGCTGGCCTTGGGCATTTGCCTTGGAACAGGCTCTTGCCAAGGACTTGACCTGGCTTCTAGAATTAGCAAGTACCCCGGGATCATTTTGAGTTCACGGCGTTGCAGCCACCCCATGCCGGGCTGCCAACTCAGCAGGTCTCCCACGCTGAGCAAGGTGGGGCTGGCATGGGACTGGGAGACCTGCCGAAAGGGCCCAGCATGGCGCCGCCAGTGGCGCTGGAAGCACAGAGCTGACAGTGGTCTTGGGGACAGCAGGGGGCGCCCTCCTCTGGCACGGGCAGCACTTGGAGAACCAGTGCCCCAGCCTGGGGATGGCCTGACAGAGAGGGGAGTGCCAGGATCCTTCACCAATGAGGGGCTAATACAGACCTAGGCTCACATGTGCTGCTTCTACGGGTTTCCCTGTGCACTGGGGACATGGACTAAGAGCAGCACACGGCCCCCGACCCCAGAAACAAACAGCTCCAGGGGCTGGGCACACAGAACGGAGGACGATGGCTCTAGGTTCCCACCCTTGGGCTGTCGTGACCATGCAGCTCATGGCCCCAGTGCAAACACAGACCCCTGGGAGCCCCTCACAGCCACAGCCTGAGTTCAACCTCCTCCCACAACTCTGGGCCACTCGCCTCTCTGGCCTGGCCGCCAGACCCAGAGCCTGTACTGGCTACTAGCGCTTGGCCATTTGCAGCCACAAGCTCCCTGCAGACTAGAGCAGCTCCAGCCCACCGTCCCCATTCGGAGACCCTAAAGAACTCCACCCAAGAGCTCGGAGGAGCTGCTGCACCCTTGGGGACCAGTCATCTGCCTTTGGAGTCCTCCGGCAATGCAGCCTGGTGTCCCCGCACCAGCCCCACGCTCTGCCCCCACACGGCCAGCAGAGAGTTTGCAGTTATCAGACTGAAGCCCAGGAAAGGCAAGGATGGGTCAGGTCCCTTTAACACTGACCCTGCGTGGGCAGGGGCAGCAGGAGACAAAAGGTGGGGGAGCTCAGGGCAGGGGGAACAAGGAGGCCAAGCACTGGCAGTGGGAGATTATGGGGGCAGAGTCTCTGGTAACCAACCTCTCTCTACCCAGAGGGGAGCTGAACACACCAGTAGCTGGCCTCAGTTCCACCCCAGCCCTATGGAAAAGGATGGGATGGGGTGGAGGCTGCTTGGTTTCTTCTCAGTGGCAGCCCTATGAGCTCCATTCCATTGGCCAGGGGGCAAGGGGAGTGCTAGAGAGACAGGCTGGGGCAGGGTTAGGGTCCCTTAGTCTCTTTGCCTGTGCTCCCTATCTGGGCCATGAGGGTAACCACGCTGCCCTGCCACACAGCAGGTGTGTGGATAAACACAGGAACCACCTTGAGGTGCTCACACACCATGCTGAAAGGAGCTAGAGAAGAACGTTAGCTAGCTACCACCTCTGACCTCCTGCCCGAGAACCCGCCGAGACAGGCTCCAAACACAACTCGTCTTCCCCACATGGCTCAGGCACCCAATATGCATCTTTAGGTGCCCTTGGTTCTGGCAGTGCCTGTCCTGGCCTCCCTCCTCCTCTGGGCTGTGAGCAGCCTGTGGCCCTGCTGCAAACAGCCTCAGAGCCAGGAGTCACTTTTCCCTTTGATCCCAACACTCAGTGGAGCTTCCAATGGAAAGGGTCAGTCCTGGTGGGCTAGAGACCCTGGGTGGGAGAAAACACATCCACCTCTCCATGGAAGGCTGGGGGATGCTGCTGGGTGTTTCTGAGCAGTCCACGGCAGGCCAGGCCAGCTGGAACATGGTCTCCCTGCTGGTGCATAGCCTTGATGCTAAGCAAAGCATATCTCCTTCTCGGACTTTATCTCCATCCACTAGTTATTCTCCAGCAGGGCCAGGCCTCTTGCCTCTGGCACGTTCCTGGAGCGTGCCTGCAGCAGGTGTGGCCGACACTACTGTTTGCCAGTTATCTCTGCCTCTACTGTCAGACCCCCAAAGTCCCTGACTCCCAGGCCCTCTGCTGATAATACATGAGCTGCAATAACTTCGCTGATAGCACTCCAGATGACATAACCTTGTTCCTTACATTCTTCCAATGCCACACAAGCCTTCCACTCCGTGGCTGCAGATAGGGCCCTCCGCATCTCCTCGCTTGCAGATGGTGCTCGGACAGTGCTCAGAACTGCTGGTGGTCTTTCCCCGGAGGAGCTCGGGCATATCAGTCACATAGTTCTGTATAATTGGGACTTGGATGCAGCCTCACTTCGTGTGTCCTCTTGGCAGTTGCCAACAGCATGAAGCACTCCCAGGTCAAACTGACAGCCTTTTGTTTACTACTCCTGCTTATGTGCCTCATTTTCTTCAAGGATAAAAGCTCTTTATAGGAATCTTCATTGTGATGAGGTTGGCGGAGGAAAAGGTTTCTCTCCAGCATTCTGTTCCTCTTTCACAGCTGATTAGCTGGGTCAGAATATGCAGCGAGCGGCTGGCGCGTTGCAATTCAGACTCTGCTCAGGGGGTAGCGGGAGTCACGAGCAGTGGCTCTTCCAGCTCAGTGTGACACCTGCCACACCAGGCAGAGAGGCACAGAGTCCCGCATCTCCCTGGCAAACAGGAGCAGCGCTGGGGTGTGCGCCAGGGACAGGCAGGGCCCCTCCGCACACGAGCTGGTTACCGGTGGGTAACTGGACACGATATTCAGCATTACTGCTCACTGCCAGGGAAGTTACAAACGAACAGTAACCAAGGGGTAGTGGAAGGGGCCCAGCCCGGAAGGAAAGCGGCCCAGGAGGGAGTGGACCACATCAGTGCAGTGCAATGCTTTACCACCACAATGCTGGCTTTGAGTCAGAGCTGCAGACTTCCCCCCACGTGCTGCCAGCTTTGCCATATGTCACTGGCTGGTGTCGTCAGACGGCAATCAGCCTGAAGCCGAGAAGCGGCTCCGTGGGTATTATCTCAGCAAACTGGCTCAGCCGACCATCGGCCTGAAGACCGGTCTCTAATGTCTTGTGCTGCACACGTGCCCTGGGCCTGCAAGATCAAGGGAGCTTTTTTCTGCCTCCTGCATCAGTGGATGCAATAAAGCTCCTGCCGTGAGGATTCTGTCGCTGCTCAGGGCAGAGGGGCACCCAGCGCACGCTCCCAGCCCGGTGCCCGTTCTGCGGGATGGATAGGAGACAGCAGTTGTGATCGGCCTCCCACGTGCCCTGGTATAAACCAGGAGCAAACAAGCGTTTGCACTGTTGGGACTCTTGCTTAGGAATAGATCGGAATCTCTAGTGTTTGCTCATTGCCCTCGTGGACAGAAATTGCTTTAGTTTGTCTCTCTCCAAGTATCAATCCGGCCCCATTGCTGCAGAATCTCAGCGAACTCATCTGCCCAATAAATCTGCCGTGGATCAGCTCTGAGCTCCCACAGCAGGAGGGAATAGGCACCTTTCAGGTGGTCACGTTTGACCCTAGGACACCCCTGATGCAGTTTCTGAGAGCAACCCGCCAAACCCCAAAGACAGAGGGAGCGACCGTGTCAGCTCAAGACAGGGGACAGAGCAATGATGCCACAGAATAAGTGACCAGCGAGGGAAGAGCGCTGGCCCTTTAAGTGTATTCTCTTCCCTCCTCCAAGATCCCTGCTGTAGAACCAGAGGCTCTCTACGGAGCAGACCCTACGCTGGGAGCTGGGAGCGCAGGGTTTGGAAGGAAGAGACTGTTAGGAATCATTAATGGAATTCAATGTGTGCACCCTGGAAACCGACCCCCGGGGATGGGGTTGTTGAACGTGATAAAGACAGACAGGGTAAGGGGCATTAGAAATGAGGGGGCCGGGAAGCAGGGAGCTCTGCCCCAGCTGAATGTGCCCCTTTACAGACCCATGGCATTACGCAGGCACCAGTCGCTGATCCGAGAGATCAGCCCGGGAACGGATCCCTCGGGTGCTGATCACCAGGCCCTGGCGACGGGCTAGATGTGCTGAGCTGGCATTTTTAAAGGAGCCGAAGGGAGGTGGGTGCCCAGATGCAACGAGACGTGTGCTCCTGTCGCCCTGCAGCTGCTTGGGGAATCCCAGCCATCGAGTCCACGAGGCGCAGGATAGCGCCCCCGGCGCCCTTCCAACCTTACAAACGCTAGCAGCAGCCTGAGCCAGGCAGGCCGGGCCGATTCCCCTGGGACAAACCGGCCCGGGGACGGCGCAGGTCCCCTGCTCCTATGGGTGCTGGGAAGGAGATGTTTAGTCTTTAGTTCAGGTTTAGACCTGTACTCTCTCGGGTTAGAATGCACTGGCCAGCTGGGGAGGGGCTGGATCTTAGACGGGGGTAACGCGTGACCCCTCTGGCCAAATGCACCCCATGGAGTCCCACAAGACAGCCGACAGCCACCTGCACCCTTACTTGGGAGGTGCAGCACGTGAGAACTACAGTTCCCAGCATGCACTTGCGCATCTTGCCCCAGAGGCTCGCTTTCATATAAAAGAAGCAATGCATGCTGGGAGCTGTAGCCTCCACATGGTGCATCCCTAATAAAGAAAGGGGGCTTTAACCCACTATATTTAATGCAGAGCCAGTAACATCTGCCACTGTCAACAGGTCCCTGTGCTGGGTAAAGTCTGGGCACATCAATGCTGAGTTTTTGCCATCTCTCATTTGTAGGTTCCCTTTGAGTCACAGCCACTGCCCATGGGGGTCTGACCTTTCTGCTCGCTACTGTTTCCTAGAAGCCCCAGAAAAGGACTTCCCTGAGCAAAAGGCCCTGCTCAGCTCCTGGTGCGGCTCCCTGTCCTCCTTCCTTCAGACACACCCCTCAGTTCCCAGGGCCGCTTCGCCCAGGCAGGAGCCAGGCGTCCCCCCACAGGCTGGAGCTGCTGCAGCTGCTTCCGAGTCTCTGAAGACCCAGGATCTGCCTGGATGTTGCCGACTTGCCGGTGAACCGGGTGGCTCCTGAGGGTGCCCTCTGCTGGACTTACCTTTGTTTCCATTAGAAGCAGGGCTACACATGGGAATCCACACAATGGCCTTCGAGTCCCACCCTCTAACCCGGCACCCCAGAGACTCCTGCTAACTGCTGCACATTGCTGCTAAAGCACCACATTTCCCTTCTTACCACGGGGATTCGCCAGCACGTTTGGGTGTAAATCTACAAGTTACCGAACCAGCATCACCGTTGTAGTACCGAGTGTGAGTGACATCGTTCTTCTCTGCCCCAGAAACACACTTCTAAGCAGCCTTCCCCTGGACCGTCCCCAGGCGAGGGGTTTGGCAGCGACCAGCACTTTGTACGGCATGGCTGGAGGGTCCCGCCAATGGATCCCATCTGTGACTGGGAGGGCGCAGTACAATGATTGGGAAACAAAGTCAGGCCAAGCCCTGAATTGCTGCAAAACACCACCTGTCCCCGAGACACGCCCAACCCTGAGCCCAGCAAGGAGGATGAAGTAGGAGAGGGAGAGCAATCTAGTTAGAGACGGGCACTGGGAGCCAGGACTCCTGGGTTCCGTTCCTGAACCTATCGCTAGTTTGCTGGGGGCCTCCTGCTAGTCCCCAATGCGCTGCTCTCTCGCAATGGAGGGGTGGCAGCCTGGGCCCATCGCCTGGGAGTCATATGGCTTCGTCCATGTTTGGGGGGTGCTTGTGAATCCCTCACTGAACAGAGCAGGCTAAGAGCCAAGGACAGTCCGGCTGTCAGGCAGGGCTTCGGTTCTCACGAGAGGTTTGTCGTCGCTGTGCTGTCGGAGAGCTGGCAATTCCTCGGGAAAGTGCATTCAACAGCAATCACCTGCCAGCACCACCAGCCCTCCTGGAGAAGCCCCAGGGCACGCAAGAGCTCCAGCTCACTGGCTACTGAGACTAGGGAGCCGGTTAGTGACCGGCCTGATTTTCTGCTGACACGGCGAAGGGGAGGCAGGCTCATCTCCCACCAAGTCACTCCAAGGAGAAGGCCGGGAACCCGTTTGCATGAGTGACTAGCCTACTTCAACACACAATGCAAAGGACATAACAAAGGAGCAGGCTCCATCTCCCACCATTAATCCAACTGCACTAGGTTCTAGACGACAATTAGTTCAGGGAACCGGACAGCAAGAGGATCAGGAGCCATTCGCCTCTGAGTCGCCAGGTCACACCAAGCCTGGGTTGGGAGTGAACCATCTGGCTGTGTGGTGGCCTGTGCAGAATCAGCCCAGTTTCTCACCATGACTCAGCAGAGACCCAGGCTGTTACAAACCTCCGATTGCACTGAGCACCGGTGCTAAACCCTGCTGTGTCCTGCAGCCCTCGAGGTGCTGTGTGAGCACATTCAAGTCTCTAGGGTACGAAATGGCTCCTGGACATGGCCCATCCAGCCATTATGTGGTCTAGGTGTCAAACATCAAAATGACCACTCAGGGACTTCCAAAGGGATGTCTGGGCAACACTCCCACAAGCACCGGGGAAGAACATCTCCCCAGGGATTTCACACAGGAATAGCTGGGCAGAACTCTCCAGCCAGTCATTGGCCCTCTGCTGGAAGGCTCCACACAGGCAGTAAATTGCAGGCAGCTGAGCCAGGTATGAATGATACAGGCTGACCGGCCACAGACTTCCCTCGGACTCAAGCTTGTCCCCAGGGCCACCAGGACAGGCCATTTCACCGCGGGGCATGACTCGGTGAGTCCAGCCTCACTTCGCTGCGCAGGAGGCTGCTGGCTCCCAGGCACTCTCAAGTGGTGGGATGGGCTGGTGCACACCCTCCGAGAGGGGCTTTTCTAAGAAAGGAAGGCAGCCTATCCTTGGAAGTTACTCCATGAAGGTCAAAGAGTACGACTATGATAGAACAGCCTGACAACCACAGCGCCGAGTCCTTGGGCCTCATAATGTATGTTCTGTGCAATGTTGACACTGGTGATCCACCAAAGATCAGGTTAACACGGCTGACGTTAGTGACAGCATGATTTGTTCAGCGCCGTCTCTGAATTCATAGACCAGCTGGCCTTCGGTGATAAACTATTGCACCGCACACACAATGCAATGGCCGCTGTCACCAGCCCGAGTGAAGAGATGAAAGGCCAGTGGAGTGCTAATCAAAACACAGTGGTCAGGAGAGGTTGAACTGAAAATTAAAATGTGCTGGTACTTTTCCCCGCTCCAATTCCGGTTTTCAAATAGCCCTTTGTGTCGACTCAATATTAACACCACGCAGCCATCACCAGCCCAAGCCAGCGGCCAGGCTCTCAGCGCACTCTACCTTCATTTTAAGGTAGGGACAAACCCATCCTTCTAGATGAATGAAGTGTCGTTAGCCACCCCCTGAGCGTCAGACCCTCCCTAACACTGACCTTCAGCACCCCACTGTGGGAATAAATCCACAACGGTGGCATGTTGTCAAACAAGTCGAGCTGTGTCTCGAAGGAGGAGAAATGCTGCAGAGCCTGGAAGAATTAACACAGTAGAAACAGCAGGAAAAAGGAGGCTGCTAAGGACACAAGCAAAGATGCAGATTCTTTCACTGTTTGGGTTGAAAGAAAATGAACATTTCAATTGCAAGCAAAGAAGGGGAGAGATTTGAACTGCCTGGAGTCCCAAAGGTCCTGGGCTGCGTTCCGTGCAGGGTGCTGCCGTGTAGCAGCAGCTCCGGGGCCTGGAGACCCAGCGAGGTGGCCGTGCTAGGTGCAGATGCGTCTGGAGAAGCCCAGGCTGGTGCAGTGCACCCCCTCCAGGAACACCCTGAACTCAGCGGGGAGGGCTATGGGTTCTTTGAAGCCCTTGTCACACTGGAGCTAGTAACTTACAGTCCATCCTAAGAGGAGAAAAACACATTGGCCCCAACCCCCAGTCCCACCACCCCTCAGCCCTGAGCACAGAGCTCCCCAGCCTTTCAAATTACCCGCAGTCCCCGAACAGCCTGGGGCTTTCTCAGGCAGCGTTCCAGGTTGGTAAAGACCCTCCCCCCCAACTCACTGACAGTCACTCCCTCCTCCGCCTGGTGAACCATGGTGCCCCATTCTCTGAGCCAGCCTGCACTAGCATGAACTGCTCACGCGTCTGCCATGTCCCTGCCCTGAGGGTTAACAGATCTCATCTCTAAACCCCCTGCCATTGCTTCACTCCTCCTGCAGGCTCCCCCATGGGGGAGGGAATTCTGCCCAGCCACTAGGGGAAACCTAAGCACAAACCCTGCTGGGGAAGTGCGATCTGGCCTGTAATCCTCACAACCCACCAGCATAGCCTGGAGGCAGCCAGCATGCACTAGCTCCGCCCTGGAGCCCTGGCCAAGCAGCAAGAGTGCCAGCCACTGAGCCGTCCCAACCCGCAGCACCTTGGACAGGGGGCTCAAACCCCCAGCCTCCAGGCTGAAGCTGCCCCGCTTTGGGTAATTTACCCAGCCCCTGGAGACGCTCATGTTCTGCAGTCTCAGCTTTGAGATGTTTTGCAGTGGGTCTGCCTGAGTCTGCAGAGAGCCTGAGCCCGCAACCTGCAGTGGTGGGTTCCTCCGGCCCCTATTAATCTTACTGGGTGTCCACACAAAGGGTCCAGGAAGGACTGAGAGCTGGGAGCTCCTGCCATGCAGGGAAGGAGAGAGGAGGCTGGGGAAGGCTGAAACACAAAGGACAGAAACAGGGCTGGCCTCAAAAGGGAGTGAGTTCTCCCATCGAGCAATGCTGAACACGGCAGGGCTGGGATGAACAAACGAAGGAAGAGAGCAAAGGTTAGCTACTACGGAAGGGCTTCAACCTAGCTATGAGCAGCTTCAACCTTTGTGCAAATCTCACACTGCTGGCAGCGGGAGAGGGACTTTGTACCAGACCCTGGTTACCGATGGAATCTGGCCTTCTCCATCAAGTGAGACACTTAAAAGGCCACTCAGCCAAGTGCAGGTCCGGCCTGGCCCCGCTTAGCTGAAAAGATCTCCGCTTGAGGCAGGCTGGTGCCAGGAGAGTCTCCCATTGCCAACATGGGGTGTGCTCACAGGGAAATGACATTATACACAAGGAAGGCAGGATTCCCAGTGGTTAGAGCACTAACCTAGGACGTGAGACCTGGGCTCAACCCCTGCTTGTCCACAAACCTCCTGAGTGACCCTGGCAAGTCAGTTAGCCCCTCCGCGGCGCTGCTCCCACCTGGGCAATTTGGAGAATAGCCCTGCCCTGACTCAGGGGCTGTGTGAGGGAAACGCAGTAATCATGGAGAGGCACTCAGCTACTACGGGCTAATGCCACACACCTGCCGCAGCGAGATCCTGGCTCAGCTCCCGGCGACAGTTACCAAAGGGGCCGGGGCAGCAGGGGACAGCACTGGCTGCTGTGGACAGAGCAGCACAGACCCTGGGGAGGCTCAGAGGAGGGCTGGGGCACTCTCCACAGAAGCCACGCCCACTTCACCCAGCTGTGCCACGAGCAGCTGGTCCCCAAAGTGCTGGGTGATCTCAGCACAAGCCTGCTGCGAGCGAGGGCCCCAGAGATCGGCCCGTAGCCATCGCAGACAGACAGCTCTATCTATCCGTCAGGCCAGACCACTGCCTGAAGTAATAGGGGGGCAATTCCCAGCCCGACTCTTCATGTCAGGGAGTTTTTCCTAGTGTCCAGCCTAATGTCCCCTTTCCCAAGGCCAACCCCTCTTCCTGGGAGGCTCCTTCCCACACTGCCCCACGTGCTGGGCAGGTCGAAGAGACAAGGCCCAGCTCTCCAGCAGTGCTCGCAGACGTGCCAGGCCCTGGGCTCGAACAGCAGGTGGCTGCTGACCTGCAGTGTTTGGAGATCACCCCAGGGTTGGGTCTCTGCCAGGCCGGGCCCGGCTGACGGATGGGGTGGGCTGGGTGAATCAGGCCTGGCTGCCGCCCCCAGTATCACACTTTGACTTGCCAGGATTTTCCCCATTCCACTGTGGTTCCCGGAGGGGTCAACAGGGAGGCTGGACAGGAGCCCTTCTGCCTAGTGGGGTGGGGCAAGAGACACAGACACTTTGCCCCCCCCCAAAGCAGGGGCTGAGCTCTGAAGGAGCCACCTTGGTCAGACCCAGCCGCTCTGGCAGAATTTCCTGCACCAGAGCAGGGGCCACGTGGACATGAGGCACCTGCCCCCCAGGCTCCGCTCTCCCAGCCAGCAGCTCCCACAGGGGCTCAGGGACCACGGGCCCAGGGCAATGCTGCGGCTGTAGCTCCCAACACACCAGCGAACGCTGCATCCCACGTGCACTGGGCGACGGCACCACGCCGCTGAGCACTTCAACAGCATCGGTCCAGGCCTATGCCCTGGCCCTGGAGCTCGGCGATGAGACGGGCAGGCTGGGGCTGTGCTGGGGGCTTTGCTGGCGGGAGCACTCTGCTGAGACCCCCACAGATTTGGGGCCAGCCCCCGGCCTGGGGGGAAATAGCTGGACACGCTGGGGACCAGGAGAAACAGGAAAGGGGGAGACAGGAGGGGCTGTTGCTGCAGCAAAGCATTTCATGTGGCTCCTGTTGCCAAGGGAACGGTTTCTGTGACACCACCAGCCACATCTGGCTCCCTTGAATTCCTGTTCTCTGCAGGCTCCTGCGTCAGGAGGGAAAGAGTCGAACCCCAGGGAGGCAGGGAACCAGCCAGGGCAGGTGTGGCGCCCGCGAGTTGGACGCATGGGCTGATCCGGGGCGGTGGAACTCCGGACCAGACAAACCAGGGGAGGGCTTGGCGCATAGGACAGGGACAGAGCACAAAGGAAAATCCTCAGATCCCCGATGGTCTGCTGAAGGGAGCGCATCTCCTCACAGGCCAGGGAGATCCACCAGAGGGCAGGCAGGGAGTCGGGACTCAAGGGCCCTCGTCCTGGCTCTGCGCTGATTCACTTTGTGATTTTAGCGAGTCCCATCACCTCTCAGTTCCGCCTGACGAGCTAGTCACACTGTCGCACTGCACGGGAGCATCCCCAGGCTGAATCATCAGCTGCAAACCACTGGGCTGCTCAGATGGAAGTGCAGGAAGCCCAGAGTGCACCTGCAACATCCCAGGGACGAGGCAGAGCCCCTGGCGGTTCTGGGGGCTGTGTGGTTCTACCCAGAGAGCATGCAGATCTAGAGGCAGAGCAGGTTAGAACAGCCGCTAGGGAATCTCACCATTAGCTCTCTCGGGAACATCCAGATCAGGAAGTTGAAAATATTTAACGCCCCTGGACTGGATCCTTTCCTTCCCCACCCTGCCTGCATTCTCAATCCCCTCCGAAGAGGACGTCGAGCCAAGCCCTAGACTTGCGGATACTGGATTGGGGATGTGAACGAGACCCAGTGGGAGCCAAGACACAAAAGCTCTTTCCAACAACCCATCGGGCCTGGTGCACGATCGGAACAAGACTGCGGGTGAAGCTGAGCTTCTCCCGTCCTGACGGATACTCTGGCGTGTTATTCCCGGAAACGAAGGGCTCCAGTGCCGCGTAGGAATTACCACGGCAGCCGGCTGTGAAGTCCGGCCCAGGGGAGAGCAGGCCCAGGCTCCTACTTCGGCACACTGCCCTTCGATCCTTTGGTTCAGACTGAGTTTTGCGACATGCTCTCCTCTCCCCCCCTTCCAAAGCTAATCCGTGGCAGCAGGCAGCATCCCCGAGCGGAGAATACGAACAGGAAAGAGCCCGGTGGGAGCGAGCAGCCGCAGGGTGAAGGGACCCGAGTCACCAAGGGCACAGCCACACTGCAAAACGCAGCCCCGTGGCAGCCAGGAGTCTCAGAGCCCAGCTCGGCTGACTCAGGCTCTCATAATAGCAGTGTAGACATTCCCACTTGGGGTGGAGCCCAGGCGCCAAGACCCTCCCCCGTTGCCGGGATCTGATTGGAATGAACTAACAGTGCCTCTTCTTACCAGGAGACAAACTCCTCCCTCTCTCTCCAAAGCACAGTTGCTTGCGGGTTATTTGGTTTGTTTGGGCTTTCCTTGCCTACTTTGCAGCAGCTATGAAGCCAAGAGAAGGAAGGCAGAGAGGAACATGGCAGCCCTCGCTGAAAGAGGTGAATTTTAAAATCCTGAACAGCTGGGTCACCAAAGTCTTGGGACAGACCTGGAGAGAATTTTGAGGCTGCCTTTGAGAGCTAGATTTCCCATCCAAGCCCAATAGCTCTCATTGCTACATAGGGTTCAAATGGAGATAAAGCGATGTACTAATATCATATCGACAGCTCAGAGCAACAGATCCTCGAACACTTTTTCAAAGCACAGTGAACCATCCTCTCCACTTTAGAAATGGAGAAACAGTCCAAGGAAGGTGAAGTGACTCACCAAGGCCGAAACGCAGTCAGAGCGTGCTCAGGCCACCGGACCACAGGTCCTGCCACACACAACGTGTAATACAAGTCAATTTATTATTTGCCAAAACAGCAGGTGCCTCCAGCTTATGCTCTTGGGACAGGGACTTTGGGGGGCACTTTTCACCTACTCTCCAGTGCTGTGGACTGGCCATTATGAAAAATATCACATTTAAGGGACAATCTCCCTATAAATGAAACATGTTAAGAACAAAGTCTTCAGTACAACTAGGCAACCAAGTGCCATTTTTATCAAGCTGGTGATTCACAGGCAACAAAAGAGACGAAAACAGCACCTGAGTGCGGGGGGAGCAGCTGCTCATTTGGGGAGCATTGCTACCTTTACGTGGTTCACAATACCATTGTGACAGTGCAGTTGTTTACCACTGAATGGACCCTAATGTACGCACTCCAATATTTATAGAAACAAACATACAAAACACCTCTTCGTCTTTTAGCACTTGTCTGGCTCAGTGGCACGAAAGATCTTTAATTGATTTCTGCAGTTTCTCGCCAAAGCACATTGGTCAAGGTTTTTTGGTGTGTGTGTTTGTTGAGATTTCATTTCTTGCTTTGCAGCAGCTATTAAGGCAAGAATCTTCTCTTGCTGGTTTTAAGAATCTCTTTTCATTGTACCCAACAATGGGGATGATTGCTTATTTAAACTGTTACATGTTCTGAACCCCTCGCAATGAAAACACACAAATCTGTCATTGGTGAGCCAGTGCAGAGAGGACAAAGGAATTCATAACAAGCTGCAGTAATTACAATGCAGAAGATCCGATTTAAGAGGGAAAGTTGTTTTCTCTGAACCTGCTTTCTACACCCGGCTCAACAGGAGAAAGTGCATTTGTGAAGACAATACGGCCTTCTGCATTCATTACTTGGCAGAATCTGAGAGGCCACTAGTATTTGTTCTCTCCTATTCACACCTCTCCTGCTCCCCCAGGCTCCTCCCCATCCCAGTAACCTGCTCCCCCCCCATCCCAGTCACCCACCCGCTCCAAGGCTTTCACAAATCCCACAGCAGTAAAGCTACTGTCACTCTCCTGTTCCAACACACACAGAATTCAGTCTCAGACTGGCCCCTCCCCAGGGGCTGGCAGTTCAGTGGGGCTGTTTAAATTGTAAGCTCCTCAGGGCAGGGGACACTGCTGTCTGTGCGCGGTATGGCATTGAGTCACTTGGGGTGAGACAAGGAGGAGCGACTGCTTTTCCCAGACCCAGGAACCACAGAAATGGCCATTTCCTGCATTATCCTTTAGGACCTTATTGAGTGAAGTATCTTTGGGATCCATTGTATTAAATGAAGGGTCATGACTTATTGTGGGCTGGGACTGTATGTAACCTCGAGGGAAATGTGACAGATGAGGGACTATACTGAACAATGTGCCAGGCAAGAATGGGCTTTTGGAACAAAACGTGGTAAGTGGTTTTCCTGGGGAATCTCTAGGGGGAGGTGAATGCAAATTCCCCCCCTCTGGTTATGCAAAAACCCAGCCTTTGGAAGCTACACCCTGAGAGGTGGGCCATTGTCTGTGATCACCTGTTACATGAGGTTAAGATCAAAGGCTCAAGCTCTATAAAGGAAAGAGAAATATTATTGGTTCTGGTTCTGAATTTGGGACGGTTATGAACTTGTCACCATGGGGAAAACCCAGTTGTGGGTTTTGTAGAACTGCCATGTACTAGAGCCCAGTGCTGGGCTGGGGTGAACTCTGGTAAGCTCGATAGCATAAGAGTAGGGTTTTTTTTATTGGTTTTAATGTTTTCTCTGTAATGCTTTCACTTGAAGAATAAATGTGCTTGCTTTTAAAGAGCTGTGTGGTAAGTTGTTATAGCTTCTGGAGACAAAGCAAAGGGCAGATGCTGGCCCGCTTAGGCAGTCTGGTTTGCAGGCATATCAAAGTATAGGCAAGGAACTGTGCGGACTGGAAAACCTCGGTTGGGAAAGAGGGACGTAGGTCTCTGCCTGAGAGGTGACAGATGGGGAACCAGGAACTGAGAGCAGGTGCCCTTGGTGGCCCACGAAGGGGAAATACAGAGGCAGTTAACCTGAACCATGAACAGCATGAACATTTCAACTACTGGCCTCATCACAAGTAGGAAGGAGAGAAGCAGGGCAGAGGCTCAGCATCACATACTTGCAAAGTAAATGTGCCTAAGTCCAGCATTTGACCTTGTTACCATGAAAGAGTCCCTTTAAAGGCAAGTGATGAGAAAGAACAGGATGGAGGAGGTCAGTGAAAGGAAACACCAGACTCCCAACCTGTGCAGAACAATTCACATTTATTAGTTCAAACAGCTAACACTTGCTAAACATGCGTTTAACACTTATTGGTCACATTTCCACAGGTAGTCAAGTCACAGAGCAGAGCAGCAGAGCAGAGACAGGTGAGACATGAGCAGCCTGCATGTCGGCCCACCAGTGGGTGAAGGGCAGGCCCCACGGCACAGGCAGGACACACCAGGAGAAACATTCATTTGGTCATAGTGTAGTGACAAGAAATAGCCCCTGAGATGGGAAGTGTGCCAGCCCCCCGAGGTGCAGCTGGGATCCATGGGGGAAGAAGGCAGGGACCAGCCATGCTAACCTGTCTATACTCCAGCTCCGAGCATGTTAAACATAACAGCTAAATGCTCACTATTAGTTATGTTGAGGTGACATCCTGCTTCCCTGATTTATGCAAGGGATCATGGGAAAAAGGAGTTGTTTTGCTGTGCTTGACTGAATGAAAACACATCCCCTATAGCACATCTATTGACAGGGCCCAGTCCCAATGTGAGGGGAAGGCACATTGACTACAGATATGCCACGTGGAACAGGTGAGACAAAGGGCCAATGCAATAGGGAGGGCTTCTGGACTGATTTTCTTCTTAAGTTGTAAATGTCTGTAACATAGAACATGTGCACAAGGACCCTGAGGAAATCCCTGGCTACCAATGTAACGCATACATGTCATGCATCTGTTCAGTGCCCGTTGTGCGGCTCTGTTCTAGGGCTTTCGAGATGCCTGTGACAGTCAGAGGAAATTCAATTTAGTTGGTGAAAGCTGCATTTTGCATTAACAGGCTCATGCTTGGTGTGTTAAACCAAACTAGAGGGAGATGTTGGGCAAGGGCTGTAGCCAGCACTTGCAAAGCACAGCAACCGACCCGGAGAGGCCTGGGCACCTTCTGGAGGAAAGTGCAGAGCTTTGGGTTTTCTTGGTCTCTTGCTGTCTGGGGACACGTGGCGATTTGCACCAGTGCAGCCAGCTGGGGACTGTGCCTGCGTGCTAGAGGTTCGCACTGGTGCACTGACATGGCTGACTGACACCATGGGAAATCCTGAAGGTGGCCATGGCCTAAGTGAAACTCTCTGAAGTTCCAGCAAAACCTGACGCCGGTAGGCGTCTCCACCTTGGTGGTGCTTGGAGTTCCAGTTCTGATCAACAGAATCACAAAACGTCACCCGCACATTCAAACGCCGCTGCAGCAACGGTTAAAGGACCAACAACCCAACAACTAAATCGAAACAGCAACCAAACCCAAGACATTTACACTCCACATTTTTCATCAGAAACATGTAAACAGAAAGAGGAGCAGTGTTTTGTTTTTCACACAATCCCTTTGAGATGATAAACAGGATGTCACACAAGAGGTAGTTTTGTCATGGAAATTGAGTCAATAATGTTATTAACTATTACAAGACATTTTATAAAATGAAAGAAAACAATGAATCACAAAAGGCTTTGCTGAGGCTGATCGGCATGTGGTTTGGTTGGTTTATTTCTGCCTTTGGTGGTGTTTCTTCCACCCAACAAGGTTGCTTCTTTCATGCACTTGTTAGAGGTCAGTGCACAGTCAGACTTTTCTTCTCCCAGTGAAAAAATACCTATCGTAGGCGAACAGCTCAGAGCATGGACAGTCCAAGCTCAGGCTTCCAGGTACTGGCACACCCGGCTGCTGACTGTTGTCGGATTCTGTCATTCCGCCCGTCTGACAGCTTATCTGTATGGACCCCCACTGCCCAGAGCACAAGCCTGCTGCGCACAAAGTTTGTGTACAGACCATGCTGTTGTGCACTGAAAGTTCCCTAATTTACTTTGACCTACTGCTGTTTCAACCATCAGTAGGGAAAGTGCACCAGGGACCTTTCAGTGAGCAGGGACAGCTAGTCAGTGCACAGCAGGATGGTGTGCTGTAGATTTATATGAAGCGTCCATATTGACGAGCCCTGAGACGACCTGTGGTGATTATATCATGGAATAGGGCTGGTTTGGATAGTCTCTCAGTACAATTCTCAAGCACTTTGAATGCACCTAGTCCCTAGGAGGTCTGCAGTGAGAAAGCTGTACTTTACAAAGAGCATGACTGCAGAGCCCTCAGGGTGCCATCGCCGAGCCCAGCATTGTAAGGCGTGGCCATGAGCACCCAGATTTTTATTCTCTTCCGTATTTATTAAGTTTTTAAAATGATGTTTTTGCAGGAGAAAGCACAAGCTGTTTGTAAAGTGCTTTGAAGAGGGAAATGTAGCAGTGCCCAGTGTTCCTACAGCTCTGGGACCCCTGTGTTCACCCAGCCCAGCGTGCCGGGAGCTCTCTGAGCACCAGGGGGGGTTTTCTCAGAACATGATTATGTTCTCACTAGGGCTTCTTGATTAATCGGTTAACTCACATGATTAACTCAAAAAAATTAATCATGATTAATCGCAGTTTTAATCGCACTGTTAAACAATAGAAACCCAATTGAAATTTATTACATATTTTAGATGTTTTTCTACATTTTCATATATATTGTATTCTTTGTTGCAGCTGAAATCAAAGGGCACATTATTTTTGATTACAAGTATTTGCACTGTAAAAATGACAAATAGTATTTTTCAATTCATCTCATACAAGTACTGTAGTGCGATCTCTGTCATGAAAGTGCAACTTACAAATGTAGATTTTTTTTGTTACATAACTGCACTCAAGAAACAAAACAATATAAAACTTCAGATCCTATAAGTCCACTCAGTCCTACTTCTTGTTCAGCCAATCGCTCAGACAAACAAGTTTTCTTTACATTTACGGGAGATACTGATGCCCTCTTATTTACAATGTCACCAGAGGGTGAGAACCTGCATTCACATGGCACTTTTGTAGCCAGCATTGCAAGGTATTTACGTGCCAGATATGCTAAACATTCATATGCCCCTTCATGCTTCGGCCACCATTCCAGAGGATATGTTTCTATGCTGATGACACTCGTTAAAAAAATAATGTATTAATTAAATTTGTGACTGAACTCCTTGGGGGAGAACTGTACATCTCCTGCTCTGTTTTACCCGCATTCTGCCATATATTTCATGTTATAACAGTCTCGGATGATGACCCAACACATGTTCATTTTAAGAACACTTTCACAGAAGACTTGACAAAACGCAAAGAAGGTACCAATGTGAGACTTCTGAAGTGCCTTCCAAAATCTGAGAGATGAGATGTGGAGCATGCTTTCAGAAGTCTTAAAAGAGCAACACTCCAATGCAGAAGTTACAGAACCCGAACCACCAAAAAAGAAAATCAACCTTCTGCTGGTGGCATCTGACTCAGATGGGGAAAATGAACATGCATCGGTCCACACTGCTTTGGATGGTTATCGAGCAGAACCTGTCACCAGCACGGACGCATGTCCCCTGGAACGGTGGTTGAAGCATGAAGGGACACATGAATCTTTAGCGCATCTGGCATGTAAATATCTTGCAACGCCAGCTGCAACAGTGCCATGAGAACGCCTGTTCTCACTGTCAGGTGACATTGTAACCAAGAAGAGGGCAGCATTATCTCCTGCAAATGTAACCAAACTTGTTTGTCTGAGCAATTGGCTGAACAAGAAGTAGGACTGAGTGGACTTGTAGGCTCTAAGGTTTTATATTGTTTTATTTTTGAGTGCAGTTTTTTTGTACATAATTCTACATTTGTAAGTTCAACTTTCATGATAAAGAAATTGCACTACAGTACTTGTATCAGGTGAACTGAAAAATACTATTTCTTTTATTTTTTTACAGTGCAAATATTTGTAATGAAAAATTATAAAGTGAGCACGGTACACTTTGTATTCTGTGTTGTAAATGAAATCAATATATTTGAAAATGTAGAAAACATCAAAAATATTTAAATGTTACTCTATTATTAACAGTGTTCACTATTAATTTTTTTAATCGCTTGACAGCCCTAGGTGTCACATTAAAGATACCCATCAAGATTGGCAGATGGTACTGCTGGGTACATTGGGGTTGAGGAGGGCAGGGCATTTCTATATTTTATTATTTTTGTTAAGTTTAGTGAAGCCTTAATGGGGTGAGGGGTGTATTACAGGCCACCTCCAGGCCACACCATGATTTCCCCTGCAGTTTGCAACCATCTTGGACATTTTCTCCTGTCAACACATCAGTATTCTCTCACCAGTTTGCCCTGACAGACTGACAATGCTAATGATTATAATCCATGCAGTCACAGCATCTGACCTGATGTAACTCAGGGTGTCTTCATACAGATTTGCAATAGCTCAGAACAGGCAATGTGGATCTGAAGGAAATTGTTACTTGTTGTTACTGACTGTACACAAACCACTGATGTAAAAACTCCCCACAAACAAAGCCAGACTTTTCTTCCTAAAATCCAGATGTGGAGATGCTTACTCAGATCATAATGGGCTTCCAAACAGGTCATGAAAGAAGCTACTGTTGCAACATCAAGATTAGGGTTTCAGTGGGTCACATTTAAATACATATCCCTGAGCTTCTGTGCGCGTCGCAAGCAACGCACTGAGAACCCAAAGAAACGCCACAGCTTGACGCTGACATCTTATGTATTGTCATCTTTGATTTACACATCATCTAAAACTTACAAATTAGCTTCATACTTAAACTACTTCCCCAAGTTCCCCCCTTCTCCTGCCTTTTATGTGGCAGGGATGATTGCCGCGTCTTATCCTGAGAAATATAGAAATAACATCATCACAGACACCGAGCTTCATAGCTTCAAACCAAAACCAAGGAAGAACCACCAATTGTGATAGCACATTCACAGGAGGGATTTTTGTTGTTGTTTTCCTTTTAAAAAGTATTAAAGATAAAAGAAATTCAAGTTTTTTAAAAAAAAGATTGGTTTGAAGGACTGGACTTTTAAAACCAATAAGCAGAAATGACTTCATCACTGCTTTGTGCTGAAGTCTGAAGAGTTTGTTCATACCAGCACACAGATCCTATAATGCAGCAACATAACGGAGTATGGGACATACAGGGCAGACAACAAGCAAGACTTGAGCAGTCTCCAATCTTCCTACTCAGGAGAAGGAAAAATCCTGTTTGTTGTGAACCTTCTCATTTATGTTAGCAGGTTCTCTGGGTCAGCCCAGTGCTCAGGCACACATATTCAGTAGGGACACAGGAACAGATCAGGCAGAGTTAGCCCCCACAGCCCTTTGCCCACTTCTTGATCTGAGCCTCTCTGAGGGGTTACCTCCAACCTCCTATACCTCAATTTTGCAGCCGTGTTTGCACTTTTGGCCTCCAACAAGAAGCAAAAGCACCACAACATTGGGAAGAGGCTCCCCTGGGGCACTGAGCTGGCTGGAAGCAGGAAGTGAATCTTGCTAGATTCAAGAGTGGCCAATAAATATCTGAACTGACAAACCTGACACAGTAGGGCCATTTTCATGTCAGTGAGGAGGGCATTCAGCTTGTAAACTGTCATATACACACAGCAACATTGAGCATTTAACCCGCAAGAGCTGCATCTGGAAAAGACCTTTTAATTGATAAGTTTTCAAAATGTGTGGTCTGCTCTTTGGTCTTTATGCCTACGCAACTGTGGATAAGAAAGTTCAGTAACTGAAGACATGGAAAAGTGGACCGCTACACTAGCCATTGAAAAGCAAGCGTTATTCTACAGTATTGTCTAAAGGCTTTAGGAGTGAGATGGAAAGGGTTAAAGCAGCCCAGATATTAACATTCAAAGAGTGGCAACTGTGCTTGTGAAATTAATATTTGTAATAAAGACTTCAGCTTCTTCCTAACACATGGTACCTACGAGGTGCTCATCTTTCATCCCTTCGGGCGGTTGGGCACAGCTTAGGAAGAGGCGTTTCATCTCTTCACACAGTGTATGCCCTGTTGGGGCTGCACGGGTAGCTTCCCGGAATGTACTGTGGTTTGTAATGGCCCATGGAAGGTTCTGGTCTTCCCCACAGACAATTCAATACACGAACCTGACAAGCAGCAGGAAATGAGAGCAGGAAAATGCTGTGCTTTGTGGCCTATGCCCCAACCTGAGAAACGAGACTTTTTGATGCACAGACAGTTCTAGATGTTTAGTGTCACGCGCACAGACAACAAAGAACTGAATGCGTTATACATGGCTGTAAGCAGAGGTGACACAGGGGGAGGGTCATGCAGGGTCATGTGCTCTCCCCTCTCCCCCTCCCGATTTGCTCCTTGGCTTGTACTGAGCATGCTCACACGGACTGAGCATGCTCAGTAACACTGCTGAAGCTGCTGCCCTCACTCTGGCCCCCCACTATCGGCAGCCATAGGGTCATCTCTGGTTGTAAATTTGCCTCCTTGAATTGGTGCTGTTGAGTGTAAACCTGATTGGGTTCTCACCAAGGGGGAGGGGCCTAAGTCCCTGGTGTTTATGGAATTAACAATTTATAGATATAACTGGCTTTGAGCTTCTTGCTGGCATGACACACTTGGCTTGTGAGTTATGTCCCCTTCTAGTTGCTGGTCCCCACAGAGGATAAAAGCCTACTACTGCTAAAGCTAATGGAGTAAAAATTTACTCTTTCAGCTCAAGTTGTGCTTCTATGGCCTTATTCACAGCCCTGAGGGCCAATGGAAAGATTCCAACTGACTTCAGCGGGCTTTTAATCATGGCCTGTGGTGTCAGGTCACTGGCATTTAAGTCCAGTACCTTCAGCACTGAAAGCAGTGGCCTTGCCACTTGAGCTAACGGAGTAACACCATTCACTGATAGTAGCAGTTTCTTGGCAATGCAGTAATTAGCAAGAGATGATACTCAAAACCTACAGAGTTTCCTGGAGCAGATTACAATTTTAAATGTGTTCATTTGTGAACTGAGCCCCCTCTGAATATATGAGCATATGCACTTCAAATTTGTATCCAAAAATCTGTTTGGATTAAAAAAAACTCTTCAGATTTACATTTGCACAAATACTATGAGGGAAAGGATGGGGTCAATTGAGTTATCTTTCAAACCGGAGATAAATATTGACTTGTCTTTGCAGAAAATTCCACCAAAAATGATTATTGTTGATGGAGTCTTCTATGACAGAAGGCCAGATAAGCAACAGCAGATACCAAAGATAATCCCCACCCAACTAGCATTAAGCACAAATAAAATATGGTTCCCTGTAAACCGAATGTTATGTGAAGATTGGGACAAACAATTCCAACTTTTGTAGGATGTCCTTCAAACCAAATTCACAAATACATCTAGTGACTGACCTAATGTCGCTACATTTCTAGCTACATTTCTATCTTCTCATCATAATACCTGAGTTTGCAATGCAACACATTCACTTTACCCTGTTTAAAAAACACAAGTCATTAGAGGACTTGGTGCAGAAGACATTAATGACTGTCCAGCGAGTTAGGTTCTGGTTCGGTATGTTAGTCTCGTTCTTGCTTGTGAATTTAACACAGCTTTTATGCTCACTGCGATACAAGGGGGTTTGTTCACAGATACTGCTGCCAATCAACATTTATCAAAATGGTTTACACAGTTGCAAGTAGTAGCACATCCCCTCCCTCCACCCCCATCAAGTTTATTAAATATTTGCTTGCGCAGCATTTTCCTGGGGAGTCAATTTTGGGCCGAGTACAAAATAGATGTTTTTGTCAGGTGTTTTTGGCAAAAACAAGTTTTCTAATTTTAGCATAGAGATCTTCTAATTAAAACAAACTCTTATTCATCAATAATTAATCATCTAATAACTGTGGAATAAGATTACTTCTGTGCAGTTAAACTATTCCTGAAATGTGTAAGCAAGCCAGAAAATAACCCGTAATACAAGTATCATGTGGAATTATTTGAAAATGAAAGTTAAAGCTGGCAATACTTCCTAGCTTAGAAACAAACAGATACACTAAAATCTTCCCAGGTATACTTGAGGTATATACTGTATGCAGAAGGCTTTCCTGAGAAATATGTGCTTGTCTCATTTTATAAACAGAACGCAAATGAGATTCATGAAACTAACTTTGGATTCGTCAAGCGACATAAAAGTGGAATTCTGCTGATCCCAGCAGCTGTTACCCGTAACATCTTATTTTAGGAAAGTGTACATCAGCAGCTAGTGGACTACCTAAAGCAAGGGAAAAAAGTCAAGTGGGAAGATTCACAAAGCAGAATTAAAGAGAGCAACACTGCCTTTGGTCTACAAGGTTAGTCAACAGCTTGTCTCTGCTGAGATGGTTTTGGATGGAGTAGTCTTCATCTCTTGCAGGCAGGACCCATTTGCACTTATTGTACAGAGTAACTGTTGACTAACCTAGAGATGTGCCAAGCTAGCAAGTTCCAATGGCTGTTGGGCTGCTATTACGCTAGTCTGTAGGTAGCATTTGGGGTGGGACTGAATGATATGCTTCTGCTGTTCCTCAATTCATTTCTACCCACTAGCAGGTACAGTACTTCAGTGGCAAGCAGGTGCTTGTTCAGACCACATATTTAATTTGTGCCATATACTATGATGGGTCATGACTGGACAGAGGATGGCAAGGATGTAAGGATGTTTTCTCCCACCCCAGAAGAGCAGAAGTTGTTTCCTGAAGAACTCAAGGTAGTTTAAAAATAGCAGGTTCTTTAACATTCAAAAATGTCTCAATCAGCCTAATGTAACCACTCAAAACAGATTCACAACTAAGGGTCCCAGCAGAAAATTCAGCAAAGGAAACATGGCTGCCTGTTAGAATGAGTGAGATTTCATAAATCTATGAATGATGGAAACAGGGAAAGAAACTCGACCCCAGCTAGCAATCATGTGGATACAGGAAGTCAAGGAGGACACTGAGGCTTAATGGACAGTAATACATGTTAATCAAACAGCAGCAATTAAAGTATTTTTGATGTAATGCAAGTGACTGAAGTTACTGGGTGGAACATCTAAATTCTGTGAGATTTAGAACTAAGTAATATAGATGAATTGTACTAAGAGCCAAGTTTTCCTACTACACTCCCCTCCAAGCAGTAAAATGGTACATGCAGGACTTGGTTAATACCCATATGTTCTCCAAGGTTCAACAGACACCCAATAGCAGAGGATACTGAAATCTCTTCTCAGAAGTCATATTTATTTTATCCACAGGAGGGATAGAAGCTGCTGGGTTTGAAGTGTTCGCTGATGTGAATTGCTTGTAACTACTGTAGTAGGAAATCCTCTTCACTGGAGTAATTTAAAAACTAGGCCAGATCTAGCCATGGAGAACATATATTGCCCTGGCTTCTCAGAATGCTTTTCCAGTTTGTGATTCTAAGAGATAGCATTTAGCCAATAATTAAATGATCTGCAGCCTGCCTGTCGTGAGGGAATAATCATGCATCAGTTGGAGAGAGAGAGAACACAATTCTGCATTGCCCAGGGAAGGGGAATATGGGCTAGGGGCCTTTCTCAGCCTTGGAATGCTGCAATTCTCTTGTGACAGAATTTCAGGGGGACCCAATTTACACCATGAGAGTTTCATTTGAAAACTGATGAAGACTTTTTTTTTGGTCAACTAGTAGACTTCATTTCTCCCTCTGATTCCAGGGAAACTCCATTTTGAAATCTCTAGATTCCTGGCTTCCATTTTTGAATAAGCAAGAGTCACTCCACCACTAGCTGACAGCTGCAGGTCACGTAGCACTAGGAATTGGCAGGAAAAAGAGGGTGGTAAACAACAAATGACAGATCATAACACTGAGGTAAATAATGGTCAAATGGAATGACTGACATGTGACCGTTAGCAAAGTAGGGTATAAAAGTCAGTGGCAGTTGAGAGGTTGAGAAGGCAGTGAGCAGAGAAGGCAGAGGAAGGCGCAAAAGAGGTGAGGGTGGGACGAGGAGAAGCAGCAGTGAGCAGTGGGAGAAGAGAAGGATGCAGCAGAGGAGTGGGAGAAAGAAAACAGGAAAAGATACTGTGCCGTCAGCTGAGTAAGTTTGTCAGACAGAGTAACGGGTATAGTTATAGCATAGCATAGTATAGTGTTTGCATATGTGTGTGTGTGTGTGTGGGGGGGGGGGTTAATACAGATGTATTGACTGTGTGTGTTGACTGTGAAAGGGATTTATACGTGTAAAAACTAATGGACATCTAAAAATGGCTGTTAGCTATCTATGACAGACTGACCATCTGAAGCAGGGAGCATCCACTCAGTATCATGTCAAGCTATAAGGCAATGTGGTTTGAGGTGCTCTTTAACTTGTTATAAAAGGGATTTGTGTTTAGATTGTTACTGTGTCAAGAAATTGTTCAATAAAAGGTGCCTTGTTTTGGAATACTGCTTGTGTCAATAATTTATCCATGGCTGTATCTGTGTCCTCCAAGTATTCCTTTAGCCACCCTGGAGACCCACACTTAATGAGAACAGATTGGTTATAACAATAAACAGGTTGGCTATTCTGGGGGTACCCAAATTCTGGTTTTGGTGTACCACCTTCTCCCTCACTTATCTTTTTTGAAGCTTGGCACTTCTCTAATGCCCACACTCCTCCAATGCACTCCAGCATTTGGGATGCTAACAGCTCTCCCAGTGGAGTGAGGCAGTTTGCTCTCCAGGCAAACACTTTGGATATGAATCATGGAATGATCAGTACATGAACAGCATCTTCTCATTGAGGTAGTCTTAGTCATATCGGCCCCCAGCCCCCCAAATACAAAAGAACTAATCCTAACAAACACTGTAACATTAAACATCTTCACATTCTGTAAACTGCAAGAGAATGCATCTGCTGCATTCATACAGAACCATGTGCACTGTGTTGAAGATCATACATTCAACTCTGTCGTGAAATAAATATATAGGAAAAGAGTTTAAAAACAAAAAAACGAACAAAAAAAGATTCTTGCTACAATGACAGGGCTACCTGACGCCCTGTCTCAGCAGCTCCCTACTGCCTTGATCATGGTTTTCCCTCCCCCCTCTCTTCACATGTGAGCCAGTTCCCCACCAGAAGCACCAGAGTAAGGCATGGGTTCAGGGCAATGAAGGCTCACTCTTTGCTCACGCTTGTCTTGCAGGAATGCAGAACGGCTTTAAAAAGGAGGGGCAGCTGCTCCAGAGGAACATTCACCATTTTTCCTGTTAAGAAAGAATCAGAATTAGCTGCCATTCCTGAGCCAGATTTCAGAAATGCTCATCTCCAACAAGCTGGTGACACTGGAGATGGTTTCACCTTGAACCTTTAGAGAAACAGTAAATCACCCAATTCCTACATTAGACATTTGATATTCTTTTGGAAACAACAGGATGTGTTATATAGTGGAACAGAAGCTAAGTGCGTTGGCGAAGTCAGATGAAAATGATTTCCCCATAATGGGGGCATATTTTTAGAAGATGGGAAAGACTACATCCCACCTCTGTCAACCTCCCCTGTCAATCACAGTGACTAGATTGTGTGGGATGTGTCCACTGGTCCCATTGGACAATTCTGCTTGGTATGACAGAGGAAGGTGAAACACACAAATCCAAATCAACATGCCCTAGGGAAGAACATTTCTTCCCAATCCCAAATAACCTGTGTCCATTATCTTAACATTTAGGTACAAATGTCTGATGTTCTCATGAAGATCCTGGAATAATTCCTCTAGAGCCAATTAATGATGCATTGAGATGGAAAATTCACATGCAGATTTCAGTAACCCAAATTCCAGGGAAGTTCAGATCTGGGGACCTTGGTTCAAGCCTATCTAGGCTTTTATATTGTGATCTTCACCATGGTATGCAAGTGCCATCTCTAGACTCAGTGCAAGCTCCTGCCTGGGAGGCCTTTACCATCTACAGATCAGGGTTATTTCTGCAGCAGAGAAAACACTTCAGAGTTGGGTCTGAAATTAAGACCCTAAGGAGGTTTCGATCAAGATACTAAGTAGAGCTCATTATTTGTGAAAAAAGAATATGCCTTCTTACCAGATGCCAGGCTTCCAAGGCTCAAATAGAAAAGGTCCCACACAGACCCAGCTTTATTACACTGGGTAAGATGAAGGGGGTTTATCCTGGCAGAGAAAGGCTCAAATAGAACAGGTCCCACACTGGCACTGCTGTCCAGCCAAGTAGATAGGAGTTTAATTATAAAAAGAAGAAAGTCTCCTTTAAAGGAGATTTAATGATTCACACAGGGGCCAGCTGGGAGAAGAGATCAAAAAGTTACCTGCAATGTATCGTATCTCTGGCAAACACATCATTAGATCCGGAAACCTGTTTGGCTGATGTGGGTACTTGTATTCTGTAAAATCCTGGCACACGTACCAATACCGTTTATTCAATTGCTCCAGTTGGGATGTATTAGCCAGGCCCCTAATGTCTGAGTGAAAAGAGAAAAACGAAGTGACTGGGAATAGCTGTAATACTAGAACAAAACCAGAGTCATATTTTTCCTCATCACTATTCGAGTCAGCAACTGTAAAATGGAAGGACAAATCCATTTATAAAACTCAGTCTAACAACATCTACCAAAATTATACAATGCTATTGAGCAGAGACTTCAAGTTTATAGTCACCACAGGATTAAAATTTCACCCTCCTCCTTCAGAACATACTGTAATGAATATCTCCTACATATACACACTTCAGATTAGATGTGAGGGTACAAGATCTTCCTTTCATAAGGGACACGGATGAGAACATATAATGTCCTAAGTTGCTCATGCTCAGAGATCATGAACCTTTCAGAAGATAACAGCTCTAGCAACCTTAAATCTCTACTTTCTTTTTATAAAGTAGCTATATGTCAAGGCTTTCAGGCCTAACACAGGGTGCAACATAATATTTTCCATAGAAAGAAGCATGTTGATTCTAGTTACATCATCTCAGCTCTATGGGAAGTGCTCAGATCAGTAATTCAGGGTGTCGTCTGTTTAGGAATTATGCCATGTGAGCTTTATAAACTTGCCAAGCTTTTATTTTAAAATTTAGCTTTTCCAAATGTTTAGCAATGTACACAAAGAAAAAGGGAGATATTTCGATGCTAGCAAAATGATTTGAGAAAGTCCCTTTGAATGTATTTCAGCGTGATCAATGACATTTAGATCCTACTTGATGTCATGGGAGGGGATCCAATAAATTAAGAGTAGGCAAAATATGCAACTCTTCTGAGGCTCAGTATTGTTCTTCAGAAATACTATACAAGGGAAGGAGCATTTATTTGCTGTCCAAAAGCTGACCTTTACAAATAATTTTCAGGTATTCCACATAAAAAAATTGCAAACTCCAACTAAAAATAAAAGAAGACAGGAAGTTAATGAAAATACATTTTGGAAAACAATGGAGACAGCTAAAGAAGTCTATCATCCAGTGTCAGGAAACTGTCCAGGGAAGCAAACCGGAATCTGTGCCGGGGCGCACACTGAAGTGTCAGCACAAAACACTTGGTATAACCAGGGGGAGGAGAGAGATTTCAGCATATCCTTGCAAAGTAGAACATTTCCCTGTGGTACAGAAAACTCCCAGTGGTACTTGTTTATTGAACTGCTTTTGAAACTCACCTATTAGACTAGTGCCATTCAATAGCTTTTTTCATTTATGCACAAGCAATACAGAAAACAGTGGTAACATGCGTCATAGATGTGCAATAACATCATACACACTAGTACTGACATGGGAATCACACCACGGTGTTAGACTGGAGTGACCCATACACAAGTGTTACTGAAGAAAGTGAACCTTCCAAATCCTTTCAGCATGGTAGAGACTCAGAGAAAAGACCAGTAACTTCCCACCTTGGACTACCATTGCAGAATCAATTTGCATGTTATTTCTATGCTGACTTCATGAATTTTGAAGTGTTAGGAGTCTCATAACAGAATTGACTGACAGCTCTAAAATGTTGTGCTTGACCACAAATGGAGTCAGTCCCGTATTAGGCAGCATGCATTACCTGAAAATATTACTGCATTAAGCACCATATTAAAGGACAAAATGCATGTTCTCACTGTCTTAAAAAATGTCAGATAAAGGTATTAGGTGAAGGGAAACATCCTGATGAAGAATCCAGGAAACAATGCCAGTGAGGTTAGCCAACATTTAGCGCACAAAGGTTTACAAAGTTAACAGCTTAAATTGGAAAAAAATGATGCAAATTAGTTGTCTTGATTGCTGCCTGTCAGAAAACGCCTAGAGCAGCGATACCCAGACTGAGGCTCGCAAGCGGCTCTCTAATGCATCTTCTGCGGCTCTTTGCAGCACATGATACTAAAACACTGTGTGATTTAATTATTACCCCATCTAAGTTATTAACCAATCTGGATGCTTTTACTATGTTATTAGCCAATTGTAATTGATAAAATGATACTTGGTCAGTCATTTTACTGGGAGAATAAAATTAAATTACACACACACAGGGAATTCACACGACTGTGGCTCTTTCGGGTAATGTTGATCATTAATTTGGCTCCTGAACCACTGAGGTCTGAGTGTCACTGGCCTAGACCCTTCCACCATGAGCAGCAGTATTTTCAGATGACATGCGCTTGTGCATGGTGAGAAGTTTGCCACAACAGCTGGTAGGTAATCAGTCATTCAGGCCTTATCTAGAAAGATTTCATCAGTCACTCTGCTCTGTTCTTATTCTGCTGCTAGTAAAGTAGGTACGTATTTAAAGTGACGCACATACTGTCCTTGGTGTCTACGATTAAAGGCATTAAAAATTGATTAAGCAAAGTGAATCCTTCACTTCCTCTACAATTGCTTCATTTAGGTGTCTGAAATAGCACACACTGCATATGGCTGTAACTGCACAATGGCAAAAACAAAACCTTTTAATACTCAGGCGTCTATTTCAGTTTGGATTTAGGACCCCTTCTCTCTCTCCCCATCATCCAAAGGAAGCAAAGATTGACAAGATTATTGACTAGCCATTTACTCCAGTGGGACTAATCCCCTTCTTCCACCACTCACCTTGATTGAGGAAGTTAATGGCTTTCATACATGCATACTCCTCATTGCTGACCTTCAATTGGTTAAATTTGCGGTAGAGGTAGATCAGCCGTTCCATCACCTCCATTCCCTCTTCACTGAATCTGAAGGAAAGGGAGACAGATGCACACAACAGGGTACTCAAAGAGGAGAGGCCCTTTGCAATTAAACAGTAGGGAGCTTAGTGACTTACTAAAACTCCATGGCGTTTAAATGGAGGGAGGGATAGCTCAGTGGTTTGAGCACTGGCCTGCAAACCCCAGGGTTGTGAGTTCAATCCTTGAGGGGGCCATTTAGGGAACTGGGGTAAAAATCTGTCTGGAGCTGGGTCCTGCTTTGAGCAGCACGTTGGACTAGATGACCTTCTGAGGTCCCTTCCAACCCTGATATTCTATGAAAAGACCTTAATGCCTCACATTATAATTCAGAGACCCAGATGCTTCAGGTCTGTTGGCACTATTCACGAGAAGCAAAACTGGTAACAAGGTGATTCAGAACATCATATTTGCCAGTTACATCAGACCTTTAAGGAAAATGGGGATTTCACGGGTGCACATCGGCATAGCTGCTTGTGAACAAGTGATGCATGGTCATGGTATGACTGGGAGAAACAGGTATTAGAAGTTCCTGGCTCTGCCAATGATTTCTTGCATGGCCCTGGACAAGTTACTAATCCTCTCTCTCTCTCTCAATTTCCCCATATTTAAATGAAGATGTTATTTCCCCACCTCACAGGCTTGTTGTGAGGCTTAATTCACTGGTTTGTGAAATGGAATGATCCTTACACAGAAAGCTCTAGGGTTGTGCGAAGTATTATTACACACTCAGTAATAGTTACACTATATTTTATGACCCATCAGCTGTGCAGGTCCATCAAGGAAGTTTGGCGAAATCTATACGACTTCCAGCTACATTATAGTTATTCACTATTACAGGGTGTCCATTATAAAATGCAGGCTACAGGGCAAAGGAAGGGTTGAAAACAGGCACAGGAAAACCTCAAAAGATTTAGTGGTTCCTTTCAGCTGATCTTTCTCAGAAGCTCTTCTTTAGAAATCAGTCTAGAAATTTGGAATGAAGAGACTGTCCCTCCTGTCCTGCTGCTCATCTTGGAGCAGACTCAGCAAAATCAGGCTTGCCCTGCCAGGTTCAGTATGTGCTAAGTACCTGATGGTTGGTCCTGGACCCCCTAGGCCTTCACGCTGGATCCAGGGCACTCATTTCTCACATTACACAGCGCTCTGCCTGCTTCAACACAGCCACTCGTTCTTAAGGCTTTATACTGAAGAAAAAAAAATCACACCATCCTCCTCCACTCACCTTCCCAGCACTTCCCCAGTTCTCTCTCTCAGCTCCAGCCCTCTTTTAGCTGCCATGAGCCCTCCCCAGCTTGAACTTTTCTCCTAGCCAGGCAGTGCTATAGGAATAGGGTGTTCGAACATCTCACCTGAGATTTTCACCAGTCACACAATGTGGTCATGTCACGACTACAGGTGATATAAAAGTGATTTGTTTGTCCCATTTGGACATAGGTTTCCTCCCCCATTTCCATCAGCATGGCTGTACCCCACCATGTCAGAATGAAACTGCACATGGAAGGCACATGGATATGTGCTGATGAGCAAAGCTTCAGATGTGAGCTCTAAACTAACAGGTGAGCAGGAGATTACATGCAAACGTGGGAGTCTGATGCACGAGAGACAGAACGTCCAAGCCACTTTAGAGTCAGGAGGAGGAGCTGAACTCTTTCCAAGAAAACAAACACACACAGTGCGGGTAGCTTGCTTACAACAAGCTGCAGATCTCTCTCTGAGCTAGGACACTTGCCCAAAGAACTTGCTAATGGGGTGGGACATGTAATAGTAGGTTGGGAAGGGCTCACAACAGTCCAGTGACTGCAGTCTCTTAAGAACTATGGGAATGAGCTCAATGGAAACTCTGTAGTGAAGAGTCCTAGTCCTGTAGGGAATCCTAGATTTCTGCAGGAGGAGTCTGAGAAGACCCCTGCTTGCAGGTCACTGGATCACAGGACAGTAGACAAAAAGATGGCATAAGTGACATTTGTGAGACTCTGAAGGTACAAAGTGCACATTTCAGAGTGTTCTAATTGTGCAAATGGCCAGGAGCCATTCCTGCTACATGTGGTTTAAAGCAATAAAGGCTAGTTTGGCAGAAATTGGACATTGCATAAATCTTCAGCAGTGAGACAGAAGTGTTCAGGAAAGCTTCAGCTGTGTGTTCTGGCATTACACAGTACACAATCAGAGCACAGCCAGAAAGCCGTCTCTGAACAAAAACAGAACAAAAATAAAACTCCTTTCACTGAATATCATCTTATTTTGGCACGTGTATTTGTTTACTTCAAAGTTATTTGTAAAATGCATGGTGGAGTTTGGCCTCACAGAAGAGAAAACAAGCTGTCTGAACTTTAGGTCAGTTCTTCAGGGAAGTAATATTGCAAGTGATGAAAGCCTTGTCGGCTAATCTAAAGTTGTACAATTTTCTTGCTCTCAACTTGACATTAAAAATCCTGCAGGTGCAAGATTGCAAAGCTCAAGAAGTTAATGAGCACAGAGACCACTCACAATCCTCTGCTGGGTCTAATTGTTTTTTGAGAATGCACATTTTTACCAACCACTCGTCACTTCCATAAATCCAGGAGAGCTCTTCTCTCATGCTTGCAGTAGAAATGGCTTGGTTTTCTGTGCATACATTCCTCCCTTTTTCAAACAAAGCTGTTCTGTTTTGCACAGCCCTATTCCTTCTGGAGCACTGACTCCTCCACACACAGTCTGCCTCTCAGCTTTTACACCAGTCTAATTTCTGGCTATGTATTATCAGGAGTAACAGTAAAAAGTTCAAGCTGCCATGCATTTTATTTGCATTTTTACTAGACTCCGGAGATTTAAACATTAGATCTAGAAAACAGACCATTTTGCCAGCAGTTTAAAACAGAATTAAAACATGAAAAAGTTGATCATATTTATTCATTTTTCATCTACTTATATACTGGCAGTCAGGGTTATGACCAGGAACAGAAATAAACTACAACCTTCTAAGTGCCAGGGTATCTTAGGTCAGCATATTGTTTTAAGTTGTCTAACAGACAACCTGAATCTCAGACTGCAACAGCCATTCCTGAATATTGGAGAATCATTACAGTGAGCTGCTCTACCATGAAAAGAGCCAAACAAAACCCTCTGTTACACCCAGATCATCCCAGTGAACTCACTGGGGTTACATCATGCTTTTATCTGAGGGGGTCATGCAGATCTATGTTTCAACAAAGAATGGTCTTAAAAGCAAAGACATCAGTGACTGCTTCAGAAGAGATGGCCTCTGGTGTTACTTGCTGGAGATGCAATAAACTCTGTGTTTGTACCACCGAAGGAGAGCTGGTTGACAGAAATGACCATTACAAAGCCAACATTAACTTGGAGCAGTACATGCTCATTAGGGCAGCGCTGAGCTGGCCAGTGGCTGGTGCAGCAATCCAGCTTACTATCAAACCTGTGAAATCCCAGAGTCCAGGCAGAGGTTGATTAGAGGAAGAAACACCAGACGTTTGATTTAATATTAAACATAAAAAATGAAAAGGCAAGGCACGGTTTTGGGGGAGAGAAAACATCTAGAGCTTCTTTTTTGCTCCCCAGTTGTTAATGAGCCATGGAGGTGCCAGCCAGGGGCACTTGGCTCTCACAGAAGATAGGACGACAGGAGTGCACTCCCAGGAGCGCATGGGAGAGAGCTGCTAAGACTTTCACTCCAATACAACAGCTTCGTATTATTACTACTGCCCTGCTATACACGGATATTTAAACTATAAATAAAATGCTCTGAAATAAGAGGACTGCATGACTGAATGGGCCCCCAGCTGTGCACCACACACAACATTCTTCCTTCCTCCCAAATGGCCTGGTAAAGTTACATTTCCACTTTTTTGCTAACATCAATTAGTGATACTTTAAATGCTGAATCAGTACCTGAGGTTAAAGGAACCATTCCACTGTCAAAACACATCTATTATTTTAACCCCCTGGATAAATACACAGATCTTCTCTAAAGCATCCCTGAGGCTGGCAGGCTAGAAATTGCCAGTGTCGGAAGGGTTAAGAAGACTCCTTTATTATCTCTTTCATTTCGGGTCTGCCTCATATTTTACACACATGTCAACTTTTGGGGCCTTGAGAGGGAGAGCTTGAGCATAAGCAAACCTGCGCACAGGAGTAAGTGCTTGGCTCTCGCAGAGAGACTCCTCATTGAAGCTGTACTCATTGCACTGTGAATGTCTCTATTAGATCACGGATTATTTATAAAATGACACTCGAGATTTACCATCCTATAATTACCATGGCACAACAACCAGCTCCAGCAAGGGCAGAGCCAGAGGAGGTCAAATATTAACAGGGAGGCTGGGCAGCCAGTTAAGTAAATCCTGCAAATGTTCTGTCACAAGGCTGTCAGTCTCTCTGCTATCCAAACAAGAATCCGTCTGGGACTTGGACTACAGAAGAAAGAAAACTGACCATGATGATGAATTAAGGCAGGTCATCACTTGGAGCATCAGATAGTGCTGTTTCCTCCGCAGTGTCAGCTAAGTTGCAACATCATTAAATTTATGTAATCAAAAACAATGAAATAGCAATTAATAACGTAATATTGTGGAAACAAGGTCACTAGCTGTGTGATCAAGTTCTTCATTCTGCTTCTAACTGGGAAGCTTTGCGAACAAGCTTTTGTCATTTTGTATCTTGTGGTTATTTACAATATTTATATAGTATTTCTTTGAGCCTGAGTAATTGCTCACATAAAGGGGCTCTCCTCTCAATCCTAGGGTGAAGAAAGGAAGAATTTCTATGGGAAAACTGGCCTTGACACTAGGTTATCACACTCTGCTTTTCTTCAGAATGCTGGGAAAACTGTCTTGTCCGAGAGAGATCTTCAGTAGTTAAAAGGAACGACACTGGCGAAGCTAGAACTAGAGGGTACAGCTGCTCAGTCTTGGGCCATATATTCTTTTTTGTGCTACGTGCAGGGATTACTCCTAATTTGTGCCCCTCTTCCTCACCCTCACCACACAGGTTCTGCACGTGCTACAGTGCGTCTGGCAAGGCCCCAGGAGCAAGCTTTTGTTGGTTGGTTGGGTTAAAACATCTAAAAATGGATCATTTTACCCCAAATTTTTGTTTAACGTTCACTGCTCTTTAATTTCATTGGGTTTTAATATCAACCCTGAGGAAACAATTAATAAAAAGCAATCTATTTGAAATAATGCACTGAAGCATTTGAGAGAGTTTCAGAAGAATGCTTAAGAAATCTGCCATATTCCAGTCGGGGGCAAACTTCTGTGAACTATATACGCTCAGACGGATGTGAAGAAAATGAAACCAGCCATTTCAATGACAAAAGTAAACTGAAGTCACGGGATCTCTCACTCTGATAAATCTCACAGGACCTGCCCTTTCTCCTGTCTCGGGTTTCAAAAGGATATTTCAAATTGAGAATTATTTAAGGCCTTGTCTACACAGTTTGAGCACTGAGGTAAGTAAATTAGCACAGAAGTTCTGTGTAGACTAGCTCTAGATGAGTCATCTTACAGGGAGACAAGTTTAAACCCTACCCTTACGTTTTATACAAATAAAAATAGGAGGCTTGCGAGAGGTATAAATCCTCATTTAAAAAAATACAATTCTATTTAAATGAAGAGATTTTTGAACATATCCCTGCATACAGGGAAATCCAAACATAACAGCCATGTGGCAAGAGCATGGGCCATGATTTTCAAAAGTGATGGCAAAGCTGATTGAAATTTTGAGTTTTGAGGAAAAACTATGAAAAACGTCTAGTCTAGTGACTTGTGATTTCGGGTGCCTAATGTGAGATACTTTGGGCACTCAAAACTGAAAGTGAAATGGACTAGTTTCATTTCACAGTCCCAAAGTGAAAAGAAGTGTAAACAAACAGCATAAGTGGTGCTGGTAGGTTGTAAGATCCAAAGAGCATCATGTGTGCTAGGAATGCAGATGAGGCATATTTCACATATCTGGGGTCTGCTTTTCCGAAGCGCTGAGTCTCCATATCTCCAGTGGAAATCAATGAGAACTGTGGGGGCTCAGCACCTCTGAAACCCAAGCCTATGCTATGAATCTCAAAAGGGCCCTTTAACACAAGATCTATATCCCCATTCATAATTCTTCACACCAACTAAGGCTTTGTGGGATTTCACTGTTGCAATGTAACTGACTTTCGATTTCAAGCTCCCATTTATGCCGGTCACCCTTGAGATTAGAGCTGAAATGACATCCCTCAGCAAGCCAGTCTGAATGGAGCACATTGAGACGCCAACCAGTGCACAAGGGTTTCCAGAGGGAGTCTATTTCTATTACAGTTTTGAGTAATCTCCCACCTCCCCAAACAGACTTTAGAAGGTTTCAAATATCTAAATAGCTTTCATGGGCTGGAGGGGGCTAAGAACAGCAGAGGGGCTAGCGCTGCAGGCAGAACAAAGGGATGCACCTTACTCCTTGGGAGTGGCAGGCATCACTCCCTAGGCAACCCTTTGGCAGCTGATTGACAAGATCCAGAGGGTGTTCCACACAACCAACCCCACACAGGGATTTTGAGATGGGTAGAAAGGGAAGATACCCCCCTTCTGCCCACATGCTCCCCACCAAAAATGTTTCATCTTCTCTTGAACAATGATCCCTACACGTACATATGAAAGATTTCAGAGTGATTTACAAGGGTGGGGACTATAATCTCTTCATACCAAGAGGGAAAGTGAGATGCCAGCTGAGAGACTTGTCCATGGATGAACAGTCAGTGGCAGAGCCAGGAACAGACCTCGTCCCCCCATTACCAGATACTGCTACAGCCCCAGAAGATTTAACCCACCACCTCACCTGTGCAGCTCATCGTCAGAGGGAGAGTACTTGGAGGTTACATCAGCAAGGTCACCAAAGATCTGTTTACTGTAAACGGTTAGTGAGGACAGCAGAATCAGCTCCTGCCATGTGGAACTTAGCAGGCAAGTATAGTCCTTGATTGAGAGTTCACAGAAGAATGGCAGCTTCTTTATCCAAGCAATCTGCCTGAAAAGCAACTCATCTGCCAGACGACACAGCAACGCAAACAGCTCTGCCTGAGTCACTTTATACCTGCAGGCACAGTTAATAGGAAAACATAAAAACGGATTAAAAACATTGGAACACAAGGCACCAGAATAACCAGATAAAATTTGTATGTGTCTTGATTCCTGGTGACCACAGTGTCACCCAGTGGTGAGAACAGAGACTGACTGCTGGCTTTTCTGCTCCTGAGCCCGCAGACAGGAGGCGATGAAAGGTACCATCCCTGCACCTGTGTTTCTCCCCGGAGACGAATGCCATCCCTGAAGATGCTGATTGAACTTAACTAGCAATCTTCTCATTCTACCAGCAGCTCTGCTCTCAGGAAGCCTCCTGCAGTCCGGGACACCAGACAGCTTAACAGGCTGCTGCTGCTTCCCAGTTACAAGGAAAGCAGATGTATTATGCAAAAACCAGAAAAGTGATTTCACTTGTGAAATAGATCCTCTCAGCCATCAGACATTAGCATCACAGTCTCAGCTGTAGCCCTTGGGTGACATTCTTTGGCTGCTGGCTTCAGAATCAGGCATAGTTTATTTAATTACCTATACACATGCAAAATTAACAGATCTGTAAATACAATGTTATGAATTTAAATACTCAAAAGTTATTCCCCCAATAACACGAATTTACACAGGTTCCACATGCTGTGCATGTGCAGAGACAGTACACACAGTATCGGCATTACAATGGAGTGGCTCAGGGCAGCCTCACTCCACCAAATCATGTGCACTTACCCATCTTCAATAAGCATTGGAGTGCCAAGTGGTTCCAGGTCCTCAGCTGACACTAGCTGATTGATGAGACTATGTGACTGGGGATCTAGGCTTCGGGTCTGTGGGGGCATCAGAGCTGAGTGAGCAGAGTAGTTAAAAAGGTGCGGTAGGTACTGATAGTGCGTGGACACTGGAGTCCCAATATATTGATCCCTGAGTGCAGTGAATCCATTCAGCTCCACAGACCTACTGAAAAGGGAAGATCTATTTAATGGACTGGACAAACTCCATCTAATTCATTACAATCTTTCATCCAGCTCAGGGACAGATGGAAATAAGAATGCTTCATAGAAAAGAAAAGGGATGAAAAATCTCTTCTGGTTAAATTCTGTGGTGAAAGCAATCACGAGCATGCAGACCAGCTGCTCCATACTTGCATCATGTCCAGCCTGACCTCCAGGCTAATTCCATTGAATGTGACTTTCTAGAAACGCTGCTGCTTAGAAAGCATTCTTAGACTAAATCACATAGCCAAGGTTGATGCTAAGCATTTCCATCTCTACCTACTGAGAGGCCCAGAATTTAGGTTTGTGAATAAAAAGGTTTACAAAACCTATGAATAAAAATATTTTCATTTACATTTTTAAAACAACTGATAATAGAAGTGTGTGTATGCATGGGGAGGGAGGGGGGCATTGGTTTGACATTTAAACATTCTTTCCAGTGTTTGCAACCCAAGTACTGAAACACTGTGCTAGGGGACACAAACCTAAGAGTAACACAAACTATAAAGTAATTAGAAAATCAAATATGCTGATTAGCTCATTTTCAACATACAAACAAAATAAAATGAAAGTGAGCAGACACCATTACTAGGGAAAGGTAAATTATGTGTATAAAATGTTCAGATTTTCATAATCTGAAGTGGTATTAAAACAGATTAAGATATCTGCTTTAAAGGTAAGACCTTTAACCAAACATTCCTTTGCCACTCTTTCATGAGAATTTTATCTCCAATCACACTGGATTGATCTAACACAGTGTATATGTCTCTAGCTAAAATATGTTCACGAAGAGGTCAGCATTTGCAAGATGTGTTTGAGTTACACACGCAAAATGCTTATTTTCACTTTTGGCCCAAAATGTAGCCCTCAGGGAAATAAAGGCAGTTACATTCATCTGAAACTCTTTCAATGGAAACTCCCACCTTGAAGACGGAGTAGAAACAGGTGATGGCTGGTTGCTCTCAGAAACGCCATTCCCAGGAGAACTATGGTCACTGTCTCCATTGTTACTCCAAGAGATGTTTGCCTCCCCCTCAAATTCTTGTCCAGACATAATTCTTTCAATCTCCTCCTCTGATATCTTTTGGGTAAAAATTATTACATTTAGTGATAAAATTATTCCAGCCAAGTACATAACTAAGCAAGACTGAGTTGCACATACCACTGGAGCTACATGTACTGCTACTTTAGCATGGAAAAATTACTAAAACCTAGAATTTTTTGAGAGGGGTCTTTTATATGGATGGAACATTCAAATATACTTCCATGCTTTTTTTATTGTTTTTCTACTTTTTACTAATGAGAGATTTGCTTTTTAAATAAGGATTACAGAATTATCTGACTGCCCAGAGTCATAACAGTACAAGCCAAGTGAAGTCAATGTGGTTCTACTTAGGGGAGGAAGATGGTATAAATGAGGCCAGAATGAGAGCTTAAGGCAGAAAGAGAAAGAAAAAGCTACTGACCTTATAGTAACTGGAGTTCTTTGAGATGTGTGGTCCCTATCTGTATTCCACGGAGTATGCATGTGCTCCACGTGCCAGGAACTGGAGAATTTAGAAAGCAGCATCCATTGGTTCACACATGTGCCCCGGCTCACCTCATGCCTCTGACAGAGGAGATAAAGTGCAGGGCAGACCAACCACCTCTCCAGACCAACCACCTTTTTCTTCTCCACTGCAAATCAGAGAAGATCCGAAGCAGAGGGGAAGGAGGGCAGGTAGTGGAATAGAGATAGGGACCACACATCTCGAAGAAGCTCCAGTTACTGTAAGGTCAGTAACTCTCTTTTCTTCAAGTGCTGGTCCCTATGTGCATTCCATTGTGGGTGATTGACAAGCAGTACTCAAATAGGAGAAGAGTGCTAGGTCATAGATGGCAGAGCCAAATGAAGGACTGCTGTTCCAAAAGATGCAATCAGCAAAGGAGTTCTGCACCAAGAGACAATGTCAAGCAAATGTGTGGACTGAGCTCCATGTAGCTGCTTTCCAAATATTAAATAGAGGCACCTCTTGAAGTGACACCATAGATGTGGCTTGTGCTCTTACCCCATGAGGGGAAGATTAAACACCTGATAGAGCAAAATACAGCCAGAGATCCATTTTGAGATTCTTTGAGAGGATACAGCCTGACCCCTGACCCTTTCTGCTATGGGATTTCTTGATTGTTTCCCTGCTCTGCATGTAAAAAGCTAAGGCTCGCTGAATGTGAAGGGAATGCTGTCTTTCTCCTGAGGATGCGTGAGATTTTAAGACGACCACACGTAAGTAGATACACTGGTTCAGGTGAAATGCAGAGACTACTCTGGGAATGAATTTAGGGTGTAGACATAATGAAACTCTGTTCTTATGAAATACAGAATAAGGAGGACCTGCCATCAATACCCCAAGCTCATCAACCCTCCTGGCTGAGGTGATCGCTACGAGGAATGCAACCTTCATGAATAGGACAGACACGGGGCAAGAAGCTAATAGTTCGAAACGAGGCTTAGTTTAGAGAACAAGGTTCAAGCCCATTGAGCAGTAGGCCTTTTTTTCTTCAATAGGCAGAAAGGTTGACTGACTGACTAGCAGATTCTGGAAAGGCCTAGAGGGTGTGCAAAGATCAAGTAGCCCCGTGAAGGCGGATGGTATACACGGATTGCTGACAAGCAGACCCATAACGAATTGACAGGCAAACCTGCTGTCTTCAAGGAAAAAATATAGTCCAGAATGAATGGAATATCTGTGGCTTCTGGAGAAATAGGCCTGATGCGCCCAGATAAACGCTTCCCTTTGACTAGGTAACATTTTCTAGTGGAATCCTTCCTATGAGAAAAGACATTCTGCACAGCTTCAGAACATGATTGCTCTAAGGACGATGCCCAAACAAAAACGAGGCTCTGAGATGAAGCAGCCATTGCCTGGAATGCCAGATATCGCCATGCCCCTGAGTCAGGAGACTAGAACGTGTAGGAATGTGATCGGTGCCCAAAATGACATGGGTAGGAACCAAAACCATCTGAGCCAGTTGAGGGCAATGAGATTAACTCATGCCCTTTCATGCCAAACCTTGTGCAAAACTCGAGGCAAAGGAGTGGTGGTGGAGGGAAGGCATGGTTCAGATCATCTGACTAGGGAAGGAGTAGAGTGTTGCCCTGTGAGTAGCAACCCAGGGCTCCGCTAGAACAGTATATGTTGCACTTTCTACTTTGTTGGGGAGGAACAGGTCCCTGGTGGGATCCCCTTTAGAGCAAAAAGATTGTTTACCACAGAGCCATGAAGCTCCCACTTGTGATCAACTGCAAGTTGTCGCTGAGAGAGTCCACTAGCACATTCTGGTTTCCTGGGAGGTAGACACTGACAGGGTAATCTGATTGCCAATGCACCAGTTCCACAGAGTGACCACTTCTGCACATGGCAGGGGGGAGGGAGCAGGTGAAGCTTGCTCCTTGTTTGTTGATGTAAAAGCCGGTTGTGATGTTGTCTGACACTGAGCGCATGGTGACCTTGAACAAATGGGGGAAAGGTTTTGCAAGCCCTTCGAACTGCTTGTAGCTCTAGAACATTGATGTGCATCCGGACTCTCGAGCTGTCCAGATGCCTTGTTCTGTATGGTGTCCACGTGGACTCTCCAACCCAACAGGGATGCATTGATGATGACTGTCCTGTCTGGTGCAGAGGCTACTGCTGATTGAAGAACAGTCCTGGCAACCATTTTGCTTTCCTCTATGAGAGCCTGGAAATGAGCTCTGTCAATGGAGTCTGAGTTTTGACTAGTTCAGGAAGTCATACTTAGCCAACAGTGCTTGGGAGCTGGCTATTCTGAACTGGAGGCTAGGAGAAGAAAATACTTTCCCCTTCCCAATAAGCTGAGATGCTTGCCCTGTTTATCAATCAGGGTAGATTGAGGGTGTTACTGCCTAGAACTCTCTACAGCCATTTGGACCCCCCAAAATTAGGAGTAGAATGAAAGAACAGAAATTCCATCACCTTGGCTGGGACAGAGTACCATTTCTCTGCCCTCTTGGGCATGGAGGTGCAGGACGCTGGGGTTTGCCAGACCCCCCCTAGCTAGCTCCAGGATAGTTTTATTAACGAGGAGCACTATTCTACTGGAGACAGAGGACTGAAGGGTGCTTGTGTTGAGGCTCCTGAACCTCCTCAAGAGGAATCTGCAGCTCCCGTGCAATTTTACAAAGGAGTTTCTGGAAATGCTTAGAGTCATTGGAGGAGGCTGGAGACATTGAAGTCACTACCTCATTTGGCGATGAAGACGGCAATCTCATCTGATCTTGTAGAACTGCTGGATCCAGTGTGTACTTCTCTTCCTCAGTAGAATCTGGGGGCAGCTCCAGATGTCCCCTCAAAGGGGAGGGAAGGGGTGACTCTCCAGGAAACCAGACTGACTCTGTGAGATGGTACTGGTCCCATGGCCCCCAGCATGGCCAAAAGGATGGGTCAAATGGGGGTTGTGGTTGTCCCTAATGCATCAATGGCATAATGAGGCAGAGGTTGGTCCCAAGCTGTTCCAGGAAGGTGTTTTGGAGGAGGACGACAATGATTCATCTCCCCACAAGGAAAAAATGACTTTAGTTCCAACACATTTGCCATTGGAAGGAAATCACAGCCCAAAGATGGACAGGGAAACAAACTCCTTCAAAAGGCCGGCTCCCCTGGTGGAGTCATAACCTCTCTCTTAAGAGAGGGAACCAAAGGAGTGGGAGATTCAGGGTCTGGGAGAGCGAAGATGTCGTCAGAAGCAGCATAGGTCTCGTCTCTTACCAAGGAGAGAAGAGTCCTGTTTGCCTGAACCACCAGAGCCACAGTAGAGACAGCATGCCAAAGCCATTAAAGTCAGATGGAACCATGTATGACCAATGCTCTCGGTCTTCATTGGTGCCGGGGGAAACTCAGGGCTTGTGCTCGGGAAATACTGGTACACCTGATCATGATGTGATGTCAATGAAGCTCTAGACTTGTGGGCTGCCTTATCATGCCTCAGACTTAGTATGTACTACGTTCTCTTGGGCTGAGTTAGTGCTCAGTTTAGGGAGGGCCACATACGACTTCTTTGAAGTGGATTTGGAGGAAGACTTAGCCTCCTGCTTATGAGAATGCACCCTGCTCTCCCAACAAGACCCCACTGAGGGATCTGTGGGGGTAGACTCCTTTGCTCCTGATTTAGACCTCATGGACGTAGGCATGCTGCTTGCTGAGTCAAGCCAATATACGGGGAGAGGGAGGAGTCCCCCAGCCACAGTCTGATAGTGGCCTCATGGGCTTTCCATTAGGTGTTTCCTAAGGGGAAGTTCCACCCTTTCAGGATATGGCTGGAGAACAAACAGCAGATACTGCACCTTGCTGCAATGTGGGCTTCCACGAGGCAGTACAAGCAGCATTGTTGGTCATCACTGACAGAGGAGGATCACAGGCAGGAAGCAGAAATTTTGAAGCCCATAGTCCTGGGCACAGTCCAGTACCCAAAGAAAGTCTGGGGAAGGGGTGGTGCTCCCCAGGTCAGAGAGACTGGCTAACTATAAAACACTAAAATGGAGAGATAAAAACTTCAAAACCCTCGAATACTAAAACTATTTAGAGATATCTAAATATACTTTCACAGCTAAAGAAAAAAGCTGAAGCATCAGAAACAGGAGATTCCAGCCCGGATCAGGCCGTGGTGAGAAGGAACCGGAGAGGCAGTCAATCTGCCCTACCTTTATCTCCTCAGTTGGAGGCGCAAGGTAATCCAGGGTGCATGTGCGGAACAATGGACACTGCTTTCAAAATTCTCCAGCTTCAGGCATACCCACTGCATACACACAGTGAAATGCTCATCGGACTAGCACTTGAAGAGCAATTACTAGACCTGGACTGTTTTGCTCCCTTACAGCCCACAGCATTTCCCTACAGACACATGCAGTTAAATCAGAGAGGTGATGAGCTCAGGCAGTGAAATTTGGAATTAATGTTCCAGATGCAGCAGAAGCAGCAGCTGGGCTGGGATCAGTATTATTCAGATATTTCTCTCTCCTTTTTTTCGTATGCAGCCCGTATTTCCTTTCCTTCACGTCCACTCCAGTTTTGTGCTAAAGGGAGTAGAGATTTTCATAGATGCACAGCCATGGACAATGTCATGTCAGGCTCTATCTGTTTTATTAAAATAAATAGTATTTTTAAGATTGCCCTTTTCCAGCCTGCAGCAAGAAAAGCTATCATTCCTCACTTGGTCAGCAGAAGCTATTGTGCCAAATTACCTAGCATTTTATAAGACATCTCCAGACATGCTGCCCCATCAATCAAAACGACATTTATTGGGTGCCCCACTTGCAACAACTTAAGAAATTGTGGTATGGACACTGCAAGATTTACTGGGAGCTTTGCAGGGATTGAAGTGTTTGTCCTGACTTACAAAGGACAGAAGGTTTCCTATAGTCTGATGAAGTAGTTTAGAGATTACATGAATAAAATGACAGCCAGCTGATAACCTATAACCCACTGGGGCTGTGTCTTGTCTCTCTACGGCCAGGCAAGATCTGGGCTTTCTTGACAAATCTGCTGCCTAAATGGAATGCATCCTTAATGACACGGGGCTGGCTGGAAGATTGTCCCCAAATTAATTCAGGCCTAAATCTTGGGCCTTGTTGCTGCCAGGGCATAGAGCCTCGAGATACTAAGTAACCTCCCTGGGTTCTGCAGTGCAGAAGCCAACACGGATCCGAAAGAGAAATATCCAGCACATTCAAGGCAGTCCTAAACGTCTACACAGCCACCCAACTCCACCCCCTCCTGGGGTGCGTTGTTCATGACTCTGCCTCATGCGGCAGTTAGGAGCAGCGGAAATGATGTCCAGGGAAGCTCTGAGCACATGCAGCCTCCCTGCAAGACAGCGACATTTTCCCCCCTTCGAAGACAGTGACTGGTTCACCTTCCCCATTTACAGAAGTAGCATGATGGTGTCTGTGTACAAATGTGCTCTGGTGTCACGTGATTAAAGGCTAATAAACAGTACAGAAGCTGAAGAGCACTGCATTAGGGAAAGTGAAAATACGCTTACCTGAACAGGTCCAATACTTTTGTTCCTGCCTCCTGGCATGCCATCTTCTCTGATTGCTGAAAGGAAAGAGCAAAACACTGGTTAGGAACACCACTATTCTTTCACTTTCTGGAGTACTATTACACAGAGAACACCTGGCCTGCGGGAAATTGCCTGCTGCCTGCTGTCTACAGAGACACTGAATTGGAGTTTTATTTTGTTAAATAAGGCAGCTTATGTATATTTCCCCCAGGGGGAAGGGAGAGGCTGTATAGTATGCACTGAGATTCCCACTTGCAATGAGAATCATAAAAATACTTACTTGGCTGACGGGACAATCAGAGTTTTAAGTAATATTTATATAGCCATTGCAGAGCCTCGAGTGAAAGGTGACGTAGAAATGCAAAGTACCAGATCATCACCAACTGCCTGAAAACTCAAGAAATGATAAAGGGAAAGCACAAGCACCCCACTGTACCACTAATGAGAACTGTGCACAAAACCAATAGCAAACACCTCTTTGGATTAAACCAGGGGCCTGTCAGAGTGTTAACTGATTCCCTCTAGTGTTGAGGCTGCAGACAGCACAAAAGAAAAGACGCTATTGCACAGGGTAAGGTCTCCTCGAGACACCATAGAGCATGGAAAGGATACACTTTACATACAAGTTACCTGTATGTGAAGCAGTGACTTGAAATCCTGGCTGTTTGACTAGTTAAGCAGTTTTGTTCTGAAAGGAGGAAGCCCTTTGGAAGGCTTCTAAATAGTGAGGTGGCATTTCTTAAAGGCTCAAACCATTTATAGAAAGTCTCAACTGTATTCAAATTTAGAGCTAGTTCCACCTCTATTTGGCGTTTTCTCTATTCTCCCACAACCCCACTTTCTTCTATTACCAGGGAAATCCTGCACGGGAAAAAGACCATTGTGCCCAAGGATTTCAACTGCTCCTGCTGCTTATTCTTCCAGATGAAACCCCTCTTAACTTTGTGAAATTGTGATCCAATAACCCCTTAATGCTGGCAAGGAGGTTCCAGGAATGCCCCGATTCTGGTAGGTATATTCTGGTTTACCACAGAATGTCACGTGGGCTCTTTAGTGAAAGCCTGGGACATGCTGGTCATTAGTATCACACTGAAATGTACGTACTGACATAGTATGGAGTTACATATATAGACAGAAAAGAGGCTCCTAGAGCCCATACAAAGGTCTGAGTCTCCAGCAGAGGCGAAAAACAGACAAGAGGTGTTTATTCACCTGTCGCTCTGTTAGCATGCGAATTAAGCACTGCAAGCTAACATTCATTTACCTACAAAGTCAATGGAGAGATGTGAAATCAACAGGGAAGCAGCTCACAGGGAAAAAGCCAGGGGTGGTTATCCTGTCTCTGAGGACAGACAGTGAACATTGGGGAATACAAGTAGAAGACAAAAAGGGGCATCCCCATATCCTGCATGTAGGAAGCAAATGGACAGTGTGTTTACATTCTTGAAAATGAAATCTCAGCCAGTCTTGATTGAAACACTACGAGGCACTTTGGGGGTGAGATAAATGTTTTTAGCTAGGAGGTTAGACTGTTAGTTAACTTTAGTCTCTATAAAGCATGCTATGATTTTGTTTTATATGTAACCACCATTTGTTTCCACTATTCATACTTACTATCACTTGAATCTTGACTTTTTGATAATAAACATTCTTGTTTTCACTATAAACATATCTCAGTGCTGAGATCAAGGTGCTTATCCTGAGTCAACTCATACAAGCTGGTGCGTACACCATGGGCGTAGTTTGGGGAGATGGGAGGGGCATTGTCCCCCAAACTGCAAGCTTCAGGCAGGCGTGACATTTACCCACACATGAGCAGCCCTGTTGGCCTGACTGGTGCTGCCCCCCCCAAATACAGAAGTCAAACTACACCTATGGTGCACTGTACACTGTTCTTTGGGGCAGCAGATCTGGAATTTCTGTGAGTGTTCAGTGGATAAGTCGCTGACCATTACAGGGAAATGCTTCAAAGGGACTCAAGGACTGGGGTGCACATATTGTAAGGCAAAGTAAGAGCTGGCATAGCCCAGAGGAGTGTGCTTGAGTGACTAACAGGTGGCTCTGTAAAGGAGCGGACAGCCAGTTAAGCATAAGCAAGATTCCCTCAGGCTGGAGGGAGGAGGGGTAAACAAGAGGACTCTTAGTCCTGAGTATCCTGAGAATCGTCACATAGGTCACAATCCCTTTCCTGGCCACCCACCGTAGACACAGGTGGATGTGGAAGACGACTCATCCCAGCTACAAAGCAACCTCTTGCTGCTGTGGGGTGCCCTCACTCTCCCTCTGCAGGGGCTGATGAATGACTCACGCAGCCGTGCACACTAAGGGGGCAGGAGTAAAAAAAAAAAAAAAAAAAAAGACAAACTTCAGCCCCAGTACGAATAATCCCAGTGAAGCCTAGTGATGAGTCACTGTTTCAACAGAGGTTCTCCAACATTTTCATTCTTCAGAGCACTTTGTAGGTGCGATGCCTTCAAGGTACGTTTACCTTGCAGCTCAGAGCGCGCCTCGCAGCCAGGGCCGAGAGACTCTCACCTACGGGGCTTGAGCAAGCGAGCTAAGAACAAGAGTGCGGAAGTTGAGGCTCGGAATCCAGCTTGAGCTGTCAAGCCTACCTGACTCCCAAGGCTGGACAGGCCAACCTGCAGCCTGAACCATAAGGCAAGGGAGAAGCCACCACAGCCAAAGCTGTGCAGAGAAAACTGCATCACCTCTGGTCTGGCAGTCTGCGGACTGGCACGCAGGTAAGGAGGCAGCAGCAGCATTCTTCGTTAGCCTCAGGAGAGAGAAGATTCCATCCACAGCCCCATAAAACCAGGCGGAGTTAATGAAATACAGGGTGCCTGAAGGATGCCTGGGAGCTGGCATCACACACATGGGGTCTGTGTTTTGCAGCATGCTGTGTCACTCCAGCACTGCCCACCTCCCTGCTGAACTGGTTTGACAAGCTGCCAGCCACCCTCCAAAATAGGTATGTGGAACCAGAAGAGCAACTACCTCCTACAACCTCCTCTACTCTTGAGCCTACTCTGTCTACCTGCAGTTGAATTGTAATGCTTACCCTGAACACTCGGTCACTAAACTGGATTTTCTCTTCCTTTTGTTTGCTTATCTAGTTTTCATAGCAAAGGTGTAATCCAGATGAGGGCTCTAGCTGATGCCACCACACTACTTGGTATTCCTTTAGGACACTGGTGATTTTTTCCCCAGCACTTGGAGTTTGGGTATAACACCATTATATATATTTTTTTCTGCCAGGCCAGCACTGTGTGGTCACCATGTTCAGAGAAGATGCCCAGGAGTCTGTTGTACTTTAAGCAGAGAAAATCTTAAACTGAGTTCTTCATTCAAATTTTGTCTGCTTCATCTGGTACGCACTCTGTGATCTTGTTCAGCCTTCTTTTACAGTTTTTGAGAAGCACTAAAATTCAAACATTAAGTCATCTCTACGATTACAGGACTACTCCCAGGCTGCAGATCTGGAAATGGGTATCCATGCTTGTATCAGCCCACAGCAAGAGAATTGTGGAGCTGTGCACACTGACAGAGTGCTGCAGACATTTCAGCTGGTGCAGAACCCGACTGCCAGATTTACACGATCTGAACATATTTCATTCATTTCCAAACCTTTGCATTTGTTCTTGGTTTAAACAAGAGACATTTTAACTTAGAAGAGCTGCTAAATCAAGCCCTTGTGATACTTTGTACTTACCAACACTACTTTATTCAGACATCTGCAGAGATGCTGCACATCTGGCAGCAGCAGTCCTTTTTGCTGGTCAGCACCCCGATATTGGACTCCCCCTTTCCTTACGCAATAGTAATTACAAGGTGCTTTGCCTGCCTCAAGGTGGTTTTTTTTTTAATCATGGTTGGAAACGTCATTTATTTAGTATGTTTTTAAGTGGGATTTTTAACAGAGATTGTTGTTACTCCGTGTGAAGTGCTCCCAGTTCTGTAACTAGCCTATGCCTGTAGAAGTGATGTTTGGTGATGGTTCACATGTTGGGAACAGTTCTGTTAACCTGTGTAACATTTCTTTCATGACTTACATGCTAGAAAATACACAGTGCTAAAACAGGCTGCTCTCCAAGCATTCCTGCACTCCCTGCCTTGGTTACGAGGCACTGTCAAAGGCTCTTGAGGAGAGAAATGGCAAGTTGCAAGCTGAACACATAAGAACATAAGAACGGCCGTACTGGGTCAGACCAAAGGTCCATCCAGCCCAGTATCCTGTCTACCGACAGTGGCCAATGGCAGGTGCCCCAGAAGGAGCAAACTTAACAGGTAATGATCAAGTGAATGCCGAGGGGCCTGCCGACCCTACAAAAATATACAGTTAAACATGGTTGTGAAATATATTTGTGGTCCAATCATACTATAACTTCTTTTCTGGCCAGTGAGGACAGAAAACCCCCACAATGGAATTATGCTTTAACCTGGGTTTCTACAGGGGTAAAAGGATGAGCAACTTTCCTGTCCACCCAACAGCCATATTATAACACAGCTGAGCCACAGTTAGCTATGAACACGGTGATTTGATAAGTTACACAGGCCTGGTTTGAAATACCCTCCCCCCACCCCCCAAGTTTAATTAATTTATTTTTTTAAACACACAACTGAAAAGCCATCCAGCCGGGAGTGTCGTAAACAGCTATAAATAATGTTGTTACCAGTCACCCTCTTTTTACCATTCTAAGAGAACATCTGGTTTTCATCTGCAGAAAAAGCCCTGACTATTTGACTTTGCTCTTCAATGAGATTAATTAATGGAGTTTCCCAGGAGAAGGAAGGAAAGAAAGGAAAACTAGTCTGTATTTCAATGTGGTATGCCTGAGCAGTGGCCAGGAGATGTCGCTGTTTCCTTCTGAATGAACAGCAGCTAAAGCCTTCAAATATTGAGACTTACCATTTAGAATAAAACCCTGAAGGACATCGATCAGTACCTTTGTGCAGATCACAAATGAAGGCAACTACGCCCACATAATGCCACAACAGGAAAACCTTCTGTCTGTGTAAATAACAACTCTGCCCATAATCTAATGAGTGGAAAAAGTATCTAAATAGAAGGGCCTATTACAAGGATGACAGTTATAAGGCCGGGCGGGGGAGGTGGGGGTGGAAATGAGAAAATCCAATAATTAAACTGGAGAAAGGGGAAAAAAATCATCAAGGGAATAGAATAAGTACATGCAACAAACACAAAAAGCCACATGGGCCATGATCAAAGTGCTTCAAATTCTAACTCTCTCGGAAGACCTTTCTACAGGTCATACTTTGTAAAGATTGTTTTTAGATGCTTTCTGAACCAGAAAAAACACACATGAATTCTTGTAATAAAAATATTTTCAAATATAGAATCCTTGGAACATAAATGATAAGTTTACATTAGATAATTTATAACATAGGCAAACGCTCCCAGTCTTTGTAACCTCCAGTGCATAATATGGGACACTCAACAGCCCAGTCACACCTTGGGTGTCTCCCTATATACAAAGGCAGATAAAAGGATTCCTGGAATTTACTGGAGCCCACTGAAAACTGGGACTCCATCGCCTATTGCAGGGCCGAGACTTGGAATGAAGTGAGTCCAGGGAAAGGGGAGCTAAGAGGAATGAGGCCTGCATCACTTCACAGTAATCCCCCATCGGCCGCTCAAGGAGCAACGGAGGTTTAAACTTTTGAGGGTCGATATTTAAACAGAAGATTACTGTATAGTTTTGATGATGTCTTTGACAACTGCTAGGGGAAGGTGGTGCATTTCTGGTGTGGCAAGGGCCTCTCACTGATAGACTCAGCATTATAACATCTATGAGAAGGTAGGAGGCAAAGCACACCAACCAGGAGAGTAAACTAACCATTTCTCCAACCCTGGGGAGTTTTGATCATCCAGAACATAAAATTCTCCAAGTTTAAATTTAGCCAGGACTAACCTTTGTTCCTACTGAGCAAAATGCCCTGGGATCTTTTATGAGCACAAATGGTCAGGGCATAATTTTTTTCCATCTCATCTCAAACACCATTTACTGTAATAGGGGTTTCACTATAAAACAGTATTTGTGGAACTCTGGGTTTAGTGACTGTATAACATTCTGTATGAACATCTAAGAATGAATTTGGTGAGTGGCTTTCACATTAGTGATAAAGTCTTAGGAGAATTACTAGCTGGGTTTAAAAGAAACGACATTTCTGCTTCTGAATCCAGGAAGCAGCCTTTCCCACAATGACTACTCACTTGCCTTCTGAGGCCTAATACCCTCTATGCATATCAAAGGAGCAAGCCTGAACAATCACTATATTACAGCTTCACCCAGTTCTACTCAATTTCCTGTTTGTTGTTGCAAAGTTAAAAAAAATCTGCTTTTAAAATTTAGGAGGCCACATTCCCAAGATTTAAATGGTCAAAACGATGTGTCAGTGAACACCAACATTGCATACCGAAATCAAACTAGGAAGGTTAGTTTTTAAAAATCAGTTCTTTATTCTTGGAAAGAGTAAAAACAATCCTTTTCAAGTTAAAACAGGGATTTGATGGGCTAATTAACCACATCAAAACTTCTTTACAAGAGCACTTTTCTATTTAAATTAAAAGCCAGCATCATATGTGCCCTATATTACAAAAACCCTGCCTGGCCCAGTCAACCACACACCAGTCACCTCCTGATCAAAATGACAACCATAGTATCTGATGCTGAATGGCATTTTAGAACAGTTGCTTCTATCAGTGTTCAGCTGAAAGGAAATACAGTACAACAAAGATTTACTTCAGGCCTTTTCATAGACAATGTCTAAAGTGAATATTCCATTATAAAACTGTTGCCCATAACTCCTCTCCCTCCACTGACTGTCAGTTTTTGGACCGTAATTTCTGTGACCATTCCACGATTATTTTAATAGCTATATGATGCAAATGCAGTAAAAGCTACCATACGAGCTAAAACAAATGGATTTTCTCCTCAGTAGTAGAGGGGCAATCACATCAGACTAAATAAGAAGCTAATGTGACAGGTTTTCAAACTGATCAGCGTGGTTCCACACTTTATCTACACCAGGAGATTATAGACAGAGCTCCCCAAATTGGAAGTGCAGAGCTCCTACTCTGCATCACCCTTCCTGGTGAAACTGTACCTGGCAGAAAAGAGGCAAACTATTCATGAACTATTACGACACAAGAGCCACCTCATGAAGAAAGTTTTAAGTGTAAAAGGGCAAATTCTTAGGGGGACGATTAAGGAAAGGTCTAACTGTGGCGTGTGATTACAACATCAGGCACTCCTGATGTCCGTGAAATCTTTTACTGTCCCTAACTTTCAAGGCCTTTCTGTAGTCTCTAGGGATTTTTTAACTGGCTATTTAAAGCTGTTTCAAGGAGGAGTAATCCAGCAAATGGTAACTATAGTAAAAGTCCCTTCCCCTGCCCTTTCCAAAAACATTTGTCCTTGCTAGAACGCCATGTTTGGTTACGTTTTAAAATCAATCTTAGCAAAAGTCACTTTTCTAATTCTAGTAATGGAGGCACAAACACTGGTTTCCTTAGCACGGCATAAACGAGCTGGCACGTATTTCAAAAGTGAAAGATAACATGCAAGGAGGGTGCTGCACTGTTACCCTCATTGAGTAGCTGATCATGGTGAACAATTTTAAATTCCCATTTTTAAAATGGTGTCAGCTCTCAATTCCCTCCCTCCTCCCCCATTGTAACTCAACAGTGTTTTGACAGAACTGTTTTGGAGCAAGCCCACACAGGCCTTGTCTACACTAGCCTCTCTTCCCTAAAGTTTAAGGCAGGAGATGAGTACTGTATTCCCACAGAAAGCAAAAAAGACATTTAAGCAGAGCCCTGCAAATCCGCAGATATCCGCAGATCATTTTTGTGGATAGTAGATCGGATGCAGATACAGCTGCAAAGGACTCTACTCACCGGCGGCGCCTGGCCTGCAGTGTCCAGCTCGGGCAGCCGGGGGGGCATAGCGTGCTCAGGGCCAGCAGCCAGTGGCACCCACTCGCTGCGCCGCTTCCTATCCAGCACCTCGGGCCCCGCCAGCGTCCCCACCATAACATGGCCCAGCAGCACTGGCTGCGCTCCCAGTCCTGGGTCCGGCCTGCCAGCTCCTGGGCAGCAGGGCCCGCCCCTGACCATGGGGATTGGAGTGGGCAGGGCTCCGGCTCCCCACCCCTCCGCCCCACTGTGATGCAACACAGAGCGCTGCCGCCGTGTGCCATCACTCGTGAGCCCCCAGGAGCAGCATGCGATGCAACGCCCCTTCCCTCTGCCCCCACCATGCCTTCTCCTCGAGATCCTGCCCCTTACCCCCAGTCTCCACCCTTGCGCTGCCTCTTCCCCCGGCACCCCACTCGCTCCCTTGCCCTACCCCCAGCCCTTGGGAGATGGCTTGCTGCTGTGGATGCAGATACAGGTAAAAGACAGCTAGCAGACTGAGGGTCGGATCGCAGGCTGACCCTGGAGGGTGCGGATCCTGCGCAGGGCTCTACATTTAAGTAGGGAGGAAATTCACTGGAGCTGGATTAACCCTCTCTACCCGTAGAACACAAAAGCATGCCTATATTTGCCTAGGCAATCACAAGTTTCTCACCCTCTGAGTGGTCAAATAAGATAATATTCTCTCAAAAATTTACCTCTAAAATGAGAAGAAGGTTTGAAAACTTTCACCCCAGAAGATTCGGGGAACATTATAAACCCCTGAAAACTGGGAGTTAAAATGAAAGTGCCTCCTCAATCAGACACCAGTGTGTAGTGTCACTAGCAATGATAAAATGATACATCAGTGTCAAAAGCAGGTCTGTTGAGTGGTTTGACAGGTACTGTTCACATCCAGCACAGATTCCCAGAGCACGGCAAACACTGTTGGTAAACTGAACCAATACTGACTTTTGCACCAAACCAAAATAATGAGTGAAGGGGACATCCAGTCCCCTATGGGAGCACAGAGAGATATTCTTGTTAGTTTTTAACTGACTGTTTAAAGAAACCCTCAAAACAACATTTTGGTTATCGAAAACTCAACCAAAAGAAGAAATCTTTCTACCCTCTCACAGAAAGAGGTGGCTTCTGTCACACAGAGAAACTGGCTGCAATGTTCTGCCCTGTGTGTGCACACTAAACAATGAAAGAAGCTTAATTCTCTTTACCTTTCCTATTCATCCCCATCTGGAGGCACTTGAGCAGCCTGCAATACTGGCATCTGTTTCGCTGTTTGCGTGACATGACACAGTTCTTGTCTCGACTGCATCTGTAAACCCGCTTGTTGCAAATGCTCCTTTTGAAAAACCCTTTGCAGCCTTCACAGGAGATGATACCATAGTGCAGACCTGTAGCTCTGTCTCCACAGATAAGGCAGGTTCGCTGATCAACCCGGTCATCTGGAAGAAAAAGAACAACACTTTGTAGTCAGAAAATGGCATGCCTGAAAAAATAAATGATCTAAAACCTTCCTTATTCAGTGAGATATGCGTGCCTCCACCCTCACCCCCCATGCCTACAACAATGAAAATCAGATCACCATACACCCACAGAGCAGAGCCTTGTGACGCTCCTGGCCTACAGACACACCGCATACTCCTGACAGCACGAAGGCAGCCCTTAGCACCAGTGAGATGCTACAGACTATGGCTGAAGTGTGCATGGGAAAGACATCCCAGCTCAATCTCAGAAATGGCCTAATTTCAAATTAAATATTTAAGAAGATTTTAGCAGAAGTATGTTGATACTGAAGACCTTTAACAAGAAAGGATGAGCATCTAATGGTTTGAAATCCAAGCAACAGATTGTCCTTGGGTAGCCACAGCATTATACTGTAACATTATCGCCCCTAAGAAAGGTGTGGCAAGATTAGATCTATAAAACATGGTGTCTCCTGTAAGGAACTGACAGTCTTCCACTGCAGACTTAAGCATCACACAAGGATCTGAGAGGGGAGTGCCAAACCTGCTTCTTGAAAAAAAATCAAATCAAACAAAAAACAAACAAAACCACACTACAAGAGAGAAATAGGGCAAAGAGACACACTACCTGCTCTTTTGCACTCCCCCTTCCATGTACCACTTACAGACACTCGGTTATTTCCCCTAACCCTGCCATCTGCTACCCACTAATAAATAAGTGACTTAAAAAGTGGCCAAGAGAGATTGCATCACATTTACATCATCAGAATCCAGCACCATGATAATACCATAGCAGAGAGAGATGCTGGCCTCCTTCTCAAGTAACGCAAAGGAAGGAGTTGAAATGAGTAGTGAAGGTTTCTTAACTGTACTAATATTATCTCCACCCAGAGCACAATAATCCAAGAGCTAGGCTTCTCTTCAGTTTCAGTTTCCAAGGGGCAACAGAATAACAGATTACGAGAAGTGATTCATTACCAGCTAATACTTGGGTTTCTCCTTCCACTCCCAGGCCTGAAATCTTCAGTAACATGTTAAATCTCGACTTTCCAGGAATCCCATTTGCAACCATAATAAACAAATAAAGCATTTTATTTCAATTTCAATTTTAGATTATTTCAGGGGAGATCAAGACCAAGAATTCTAATATGATCTGGTGGTGAGAAGGAGGAAGTAATACAGAGCAAAGTCTAAGATTCCCACAGAAGTGCCCCATTCGCCCAGTAAGTTAATTTAACAAAAAAATTATACAAATGTAAGGGGAAGGCTGGCACCTTACTGAAACTTAGTGTGTTTTTTGGTTGGCCCTCTCCCAGTACCAAAAGAAAGGGGAAGGGCCAATGAGCTATCAAGACCCTGAGTCTGACAGTCCCCAGGCCAATGGGGAAAGGCCAACACTCAGGCCAGCAGCCTGACTGACAAGACAGGCAGGCCAATGAGGGAGCCTGGAGCTGCCTGGCCAGAAGGGCTGAGCTAAGGGGAGAGCAGAGCCAGCGAGAACCAGAGGAACAGTCCAGGGAGCTGAGCTGGAGGCTGAGTAACAGCAGCGCTGAAGCACAGTGGAGCTGGAGCAGTCCAGAGCCAGATGCAGTGAGCAGCTGGGAAGCACAAGGGGGACCCTGGCAGAGGGCCGGCCCAGTGCCGGGAGGAGCTGCCAGCCAAGAGGTCTTGCAGGCCGGACCTGGAGAGGGATCCTAACTAGGGCCCTACCAAATTCACGGTCCATTTTGGTCAATTTCATGGTCATAGGATTTTTAAAATTCTAAATTTCATGATTTCAGCTATTTAAATCTGAAATTTCAGTGTTATAATTGTAGGGGTCCTGACCCAAAGAGGAGTGGGGGGGGGTCGCAAGGTTATTGTAGGGGGGTCGTGGTACTGCTACCCTTACTTCTGTGCTGCTGCTGGCAGTGGCGCTGCCTTCAGAGCTGGGCAGCTAGAGAGCAGCGGCTGCTGGTCCAGAGTCCAGCTCTGAGCAGAGCCGGCGCCAGCAGCGGCGGCACAGAAGTAAGGACGGCCTGGTATGGTATTGCCACTGCCACCCTTACTTCTGCGCTGCCGCCTGCAGAGCTGGGCCCTTCACTCTCCGGCTGCCCAGCACTGAAGGCTGGAGCACAGCAGTAAGGACGGCATGGTATGGTATTGCCACCTTTACTTCTGCGCTGCTGCTGATGGGTGCTACCTTCAGAGCTGTCAAGTATCAGGGGGTAGCCGTGTTAGTCTGTATCTACAGAAACAACAAAGAGTCTGGTGGCACCTTAAAGACTAACAGATTTATTTGGGCATAAGCTTGCATCCGAAGAAGTGAGGTTTTTACTCACGAAAGCTTATGCCCAAATAAATCTGTTAGTCTTTAAGGTGCCACCAGACTCTTTGTTCTTCAGAGCTGGGCACTCGGCCAACAGCCACTGCTCTTCAGCTACCCAGCTCTGAAGTCAGTGCAGAAGTAAGGGTAGCAATACCGCGACACTCCTAAAATAACTTTTTGATGACCCCTGCAACTCCCTTTTGGGTCAGGACCCCCAAATTGAGAAATGCTGGTCTCCCCCCATGAAATCTGTATTGTATAGGGAAAAGCACACAAAAGACCAGGTTTCACGGGGGGAGACCAGATTTCAGTCTGTGATGTGGTTTTCATGGCCGTGAATTTGGTAGGGCCTTAATCATAACCCCAACGGAGGAGCTGACGCTGGGGGGAAGGGTCCTGCCACTAGAGCCTGAGGATGTTTGACCTGCAGGGTCCCTGCAGCCAGAGCCGACCCTTGGGTACGGTGAATTGGGGCGACCGCCCCGGGCCCCACGCGTTGGGGGGGGGCCCTGCGGGCGGGGAGGGGAGGGGAGGTGGGAAGGCGAGTGGGGTAGGGAGACAAACGGCATGCAAGGTGGGCGGGGGGGGGGAAGAAGGAGCCCACCTACCAGAACCTCCCACTCCCCCAGCAGATCCCACTGATCAGCGCCTCCCCCTCCCTCCCAGCCCCTACTGCCTGCTGTGGATCAGCTGTTACGTGGCATCAGGAAGTGCTGGGGGCGAGGAGTCAGGGTCAAGCTCGCTTGGAGGAGGTGGAGGAACTGGGCAGGGAAGAGGCGAGGTGGTGTGGGGCTTTGGGGGGAGGGAGGGAGGGCGGGGCCTGGGTGGAGCCAAGGGGAGCACCCCCTGGCAGTTAGGTCCCGAGTTTCTAATGTCTCGGGCCCCGCACCACCCTAGGGACGGTCCTGCCTGCAGCACTGTGAGGAACAGACACTGAACTTCCCCTATGCTCCAGACAGGTCTGGTTTTGGTTTCCCCATGCCCACAGAGTGGGATTACTGGTTTTCTTTAACCTTACCCTTTTTTCCTTATTTTTTCAATTGATTGCTGTTTAATAAATTGTATTGCCTTTGAACTACACCTCTACCCCAATATAATGCTGTCCTCGGGAGCCAAAAAAGTTTTACCGCGTTATAGGTGAAACCTCGTTATATCAAACTTGCTTTGATCCACTGGAGTGCGCAGCCCTGCCCCCCCAGAGCACTGCTTTACTGCGTTATATACGAATTTGTGTTATATCAGGTCGCATTATATCGGGGTAGAGGTGTATATGCAATGATCAGTGGGTCAGGGAAGCGTCTAGAGTGGAGAGAGTACCCTGGACTGGGGACATCCGAGCCCCTGTTCTAAGTGACCACAACAAGATTAGGTGTCGAGCCCCCCAGGAATCCTGGGCCCAGCCTTGTCGGGTTTACAAGGACACTGCCACACAGGAGAGTGGAAGGGGAGTCCTCAAGGTCAGGCAGACCTCTGGGTAAAGAGAGTGGGAATGGGGACTCAGACCCTTCCACTAGCCAATTCCACCAGGCTAATGTATAAGCCAGGAAAGTTCCCCACAATAGTGGGACAATTCCCCCGCTTACACGAGGGCTTGTAAAATAAATTGCAGTTTGGATCCTGGAAAGTGATTATTTTACATTGCAATAACTGTCCTTCTTTATAATACCCTAATCATGTCACAAAAATGTAATTTTTCTTTATTCCACACACTCAACATTACTGCAGAATTTAAACCACCATACTTCAGTGTCAAAATGAGAGACTTCATGGCTTCCCGTGATCCCATTTCATGTGTTTCTTTTAACTGTAGTTAATAAAGAACAGAGTTGAGATCAAAGGCTTGAGTGACACATTTCCTTACTAATGTGGTCCATGGATATTGTATTACCTCCAAGATCCATATTTTATTTCCAATTTTATCTTTGTTTAAATTAAAACTTTCTGCTCAATATCGGATATTAACAGTAAATGTGTGCCACATATTAGAAAAATGCCAATAACTGTCCAAAGCTTGGAGGAAAACACAAGTTTATAACAGATTAATTCTGACAATGATGGATTTCAGATTCTCATGCAGACTCAAGGCACGACACTGGGGAGCATTAGCACATCAATTGAAATACTATGCTGTGTCTTTTACTTCTCCTACAGATTGCTCCTCCTCTGAGGTACTGTCCTAGTAGCACTACGAGGGCAGCAGCACTACCCCTTAGTTCAACAGTAGTGTAAGAGGAGAGGACAGCACTCGGAAAAGCGATACAGCACAGACTGAGTGCAAACGGCAGCGCTACTGTGCACAGGGCAACCAGTGTATGCAGAACCATGCCTGGGGTGGAGTGGGTAGCTTGGTAAGCATGACAGGCTTGCTTCAGTGCTCAGGTTTCCATATGGCAGAAATAAATCAGTGTGACTGAGTTGGAGGTGGCTGGCAGAAGCCAAATTGGACTTCCACATGGAAAGCTTTGCTCTAAGTCAACTGACATGATCAGAGAGCGAAAGCAGAGAAAATTTGGCCAACAGATACACATTGATCTCTCTGCTATATAAACACGAATGGTTATAGCTTGTGTTTTGTTCAGGCAGGTATGAGACACCAGAAAGATGGGGTTGTCTCTCTGTTTTACCCCAGGAGTATCAGCAAAAGCTTTGCTGTGCAACTGACACACAAGAATCCAAATGAACATTATACAAATGATGATAAGGATAAGACACAAAGAAAAAAATCCAGTCAATTCCCTTTACAAATCTTAATGAGAGCCTTTTGGATGAAAAAAATGTAAATTGTACTACTCCCAGCAATAGGAGCTGTCATATTAAATTTGGTGTCTTAAGACGGTAATATTCCCACTGAGACAGAATAGGGCTGATGCATGGCTCAGGAAGGATCGCAGTGGGCATGTAGTAATTTTCATAGACAGAAATGTCAAACTGAAAGGAAAATAAAGTAAATGATGGCTAAAGCAACTGACTTTGTTAACCTAGATGTATTCTCATTATCTCGTATCTACACAGTTAGACCTAAATCTTGCTTCACATTAGAAGTCGGTTGTACTTAAAATAATTCCATCAACTTGTATGTAAAGCCTTTTTCTGCAGAAGGTCCCTACCAGGGCCAAATATGCTTTAACTCTTGTCATCCCATGCAAATCATGTACACAACAGATTTTTAACCATACAATTTTTTCTTGTTATACACAAACTGAATTTAAAACAGATGTTATTCAAGTATGTTCAGAGAGGAAGTACAGAGTTGAACTGGAGTATGTTTAAACTGTTACCGTTTTCAAATTATAATTTAATCACACCAACCTTCAGTTTGAGCAAGTGTAAAATATTCAGAGCAAACCTTTTTCCCCACTGAATTAGAGAAATATAGTCTCCTGTAAGTAGGAGCCTTTTCACATAAAAAGTCCCCATCTCTTCAATTGTGTTGCTAAGGCCCTGAAATTAAAGACTCAAATGGGGGTGGCTCAACTGGAATTGAAAACAGGTGCAAGTGAAATTTGTTTTCTAAATAGTGTTTACAGTGAATAAAGGAATAGGATTTGCCATTTCATTGTACATAACAGCAAACAAGCATGTTTTGTGACCACACCTCCAGTTCAGGAAGGGCAGCTCCAAGAATGAAAGGTAACAGGGGACACATTTTAAAATGTTTCCCACCAGGAACATACTGTAACTCAGCCTGGGTTTAGTTTCGTCTTGATAATCAGCTTAGCACTGTGCACAGGAGACCAGGCATCGGAGCTCACTTATACACAGATTCTATCAGCATCCAAAGCAATCGCCCGTTATATTTTTGATCCTCATAAGGTGGATACTGCCAGTTCTTCCTGAGCCAAACGTGGATCACTAAGGAACAGAGGCCACACACACATACATTTCATTTTGTTTTTACAAAAAGTCCCAGCAGTGTCTATTCATTCTCTTGCTGCTGCTTCGTTCAAATAAATTATCTTAGTCCCAAAGTCTTTCTGCTTTCCTTTAAGTGTTTACATATTACAAGAGGATCTTTGCCTGTAAACCCCCTCACTTAATTTTAATTAGTGAATGGAAAAACAAATGTAAGATGGATGTTTGTCCTGCCTTTTGAACTACTTACATTTCTGGGTGTCCAACTGAGATTATTTGATGGCCCCTTTGCTGAAATCATGGGAAAAAAGTGTGGTCAATGAGTATTAAACATTGCTGAACTCTAACCACTGCTCCCACAGTCTAACCCCATAACTGCTGAAGCCGTATTTGTCACAGCCAGTCCTGAGTATGCTTCCGGGGGAGGGGGGGAATCATTTGCAATCTATCCCAATTTGGGTCCTGTAAATCCCTCATTAATCCAGCTTCCAGCTGTTGTAATTCAGCATCTCCAGTAGGCACAGAATTCAGCAGCTGGGCTTTTCAGCACACACTTGTGAGTGCAACTGGCTCAGGTTAGTTTAGGAGTTTGATCTTTGCAAGATTCCATCCTCTCTCATTTCATTGGCATTAGCTCACTCCTCTCCTTCCATCTTCCAATGGCCTTTGTGTGTTCCACATGTACTGACTATATTCCATGCTCCTCAGCTGGGGAATTGGATTCTTTTTATTCAGAATATACAGCGCTACGATATCAGGGTCAGATCTGAAGGATCAAGTTAAAAGCTGCTTGTTTGATTTGGCTTCTATTCCACCATAGATCCCAAGGCCAGAAGGGACCACTGTGATCATCTAGTCTGACTTCCAGTATAACACAGGCCGGAGACCTGCCCCAAATCATTCCCATGGGAGATCTTTTAGAAAAACATCTCATCTTGATTTTAAAATCGTCAGTGATGGAGAATCCACCATTACTCTGGGTAAATTGTTACAATGGTTAATTACGTTCACTGTTAAAGATTTATGACTTATTTCCTGTCTGAATTTGTCTAGCTTCAGATTCCAGACATTGGATTGAGTTAGACCTTTCTCTGCTAGACTGAAGAGCCCATTACTATATATTTGTTCCCCCTGTAGGCACTTACAGACTAATCAAGTCACCCCTTGACACCTTTTGAAGTGTTACTAATAGAATAACTAATAGTTAATGTGTACAGTGGGATTGAGATCCAGCACATGGTATTCAGAGTAATTTCCACCTGGAGAATACCTAGAAATTGGGAGTATTTCGGGAGGGACTGGGGCCCTCAACTCCAACTGGTGAGATAGCGGAGAAGGGACTGGCGGCTTGGGCATTTGTGGACAAATAGGAGTCTGCCACACTGAAAAGGTTAGACCAATGGCCATAAACTATTAGCAGAGATAGTAGTGATGCCTACAGTTAAGATTGCCTAAAACTCTATTATAAGCCAGTTCTCAGTTGCTTATTCATTTAACCAAACTAACTGTTCGGACTGAAATTTTCCATGCTTGACCCCTGCCTTAAGCTGATTTTCTTTTTATTTCAACCAAAATGGCTCAGCTGTTTCCGAGTACAATGCTAGTGAAAAATAAGTTGTTCTGCCAGAGCTATAGTTTTTCCAACAGTTTCTTTGAAGAGCTCTATCTCCCCCAGGGTTTGAAAGAGGAACTTTAAATTTGTTGGGAGGATTGTCCTTGAGTCAGAGAAATGTCTTTTGTCCTCCCCATGAAAATCCACCCAATTTTGACCAAGATATAAGCCTCTGAAAGCTGCGATTTGCAGATGCTCAGTAGATTTTGTTAGACTCTCTGCCAACACCTGTGAACATTCCATTCACTAGGATGACCATATTTTCCCAACGGGAAAATGGGACACCAAATGGGTCAGCCCAAGACCCCCTGCGCTCCTGTGCGGGGCCAGCCCAAGTCTTCACTGCCTCCCGCTTGTGCCGGCCTGAGGTCTCCCCACCCCTGCCAGTGCGGGGCCAGCCAGAGTCCCCACTCTCACCTGCGCACAGGGTCAGCCCTAGCCCTCCTGCCCCAGGCTGGCCCGAGGTCCCCCCTCTCCCTCCAGCACGCAGGGCCAGTCCGAGACCCCCTGCCATCCTCCCAGAGTCCCCCTCCCCTCAGTGGCCTCCCACACCACATGCAGGGTTGGTTCTAGCCCCCCTGCCACACTCTCGTACCTGGGGCTGGCAGGCCTGAGTTGCTCTCCCTAGCCTTCCCTCCAGTGCAGCGGCTCGCCCCCACCCTTCCCCAATAGGGATCACATCCAACTCATAGGCGTGCGCAGCCCATTTCATTAGGGTGTGCACCCAGGGAGCCCTGTCCTAGCCCCGCCCCCATCCACTCCCTCCTACTTCCCGCTCCCTGACTTTCCCCCTCAGAACCCCCAACCCCCCCTGCTCCTTGTCCCCTGACTACCCCCCTAGCACCTTACCCCCTACCTGTCCCCTGACTGCCCCGACCCTTATCCATACCCCCACCCCCAGACAGACCCCTGGGACTCCCACGCCTATCCACCCTGTGACAGGACCCCCAGAACTCCCAACCCATATAAACCCCCCGCTCCCTACCTGCCCGCCCCAACCCCTCTCCACACCCCTGCCTCCTGACAGCCCCCCCCAGAACTCCCGACTCATCCAACCCCCCCTGCTCCCTGACTGCCCTCTCCAGAGACCCCACCCCACCCATTACTAAATATTGGTAAACATCGATTTCACTATACAGAGACAAACCAAGGAAAAATATTTCTATTGACAATAACTGAAATTTACACGTGGGCAATTGACTGGATTTTTTTCTTTGTGTCTTAACCTTATCATTTGTATAATGTTCATTTGGATTCTTGTGTGTCAGTTGCACAGCAAAGCTTTTGCTGAAATTTACACGTGGGCAAGGTAAGAAAAATACTGCTTCAGAATTTAAGAGTTTGATTTAAGGATATTTACTTTGCCAACATCACATGTCAAAATATCCAATTTCTGCTTTAACTTTTTGAATCTCAACATCTACTGTTAAATAGTTATTGTTTGATGCCCTCCCTTAATTCTTCAAGTATGAAAATTTAAATAAATAAAAAAAAATCAATATTATCCATTGAAATTATAAAAAAATAAAGCCCAATTCTGCCAAGGCTATTTATGATATAGTCTTCATTAAAGTGATCAAATTACTGTTCTACGAGACAGACCGTGAGTGAGGCAGAGGAACTCAGGTGCAGAAGGACTTTCTCTTCTCTTTAAAACCACTGGACTTGGATCTAGGTCCAGAGTTCCATTCCTGGCTCTGCCACATATTTCCTAGGTAACGGTGGGGAAGATCATATCGCATATGCACAAAGGTGCTAATCAAGGTTGCAGGAGCAACCTTATTTCTGGCATTTCTCAACTCCAATGCACGACTTTGCAACCTTAACATTCTTTTAATGTATTTTTTTTAACTGTCATATATACGTATTGATTTAAAATCAGATTAAGGTATTGAGCAGTATTTATTTATATTGTGGTAGCACCTAAGAGCCCTAGTCATGAACTAGGACCCAACTGGACTAGGTGCTGTACAAAAACAGAACAAAGAGGCAGGGCCTGCCCCAAAGAGCTTCAGTTTAAGTAGAGATAGTTAACAGTGGTGGGAACCAGGATCCTAGGGCAGCCAAGGTGTTACTGTTTTTCTCAGGAGGGGAAGGGGAAACAGAATGGCCTCGGTGCCACCTTCCCCTCTCCCCCGGTCAAGTTGGAAGGTGAAGCCAGGGAGCAGAGCTGCTGAGGCTACTGCCCCCTTCCTCAGAGAAGACAGCAAGCTGGGAAATGGAGTAACCTTAGGGCTGTTGCTCCTGTAAGTTGTGTCGGGGGGGGGGGGGGGGGAGAAGAGAGAACAGAAACAAAGTGGCCTAGATAGCAAGATTCTATTTCAGCAGGACCAGAGGCGCCCAGGAGCCATTACTGCTTTCAAGATGGGATCAGAGCAGCTGGAGCCGTAAGGTAGGGGGAGCCAGCATGACACGGCAAGTGGGTGAATATGAGTGCATGTGCTGGTGGGCTCATGCAGGTGGTTGGCTAAGACAGTGGATGAGGATGGATGGCAGAAAGTGAGTGGGGGAATAAACTAAAAGTGGGGGAAGGGTGAGAAGTGGAGCAGAGAAGGGAGAATAAAGGAGAGAGAAAATATAGGGAAAGAGGCAGAACAAAAGGGCGGGGAAGAAAGGCTGTAAAGGGATGAAGAGAACAGGAGGAGGAGGACAGGAGGGAATGGCGTGCACTCCAAACAATGCAGAAAAACAATCCAGCACGATGCATGCTAAGAAAGGAAGCATAGCCAAGGCAAGAAGGGCAGAGAAGACGCAACAAATGGGAGAGGATGTAAATGCGGAACTGTACTTTATTTATCCGCCAACGAGCCACACAGAAACGTCAATGCCTTGAAATTACCAAGATGTGGTTTTGGGGCCATGGTAATCACAGAGATTTTTCTTCTGTGCTAATGGTTTTGGTCCTTGGACGAGTTGTTACTGAACAAGTTTTTCAAGCCCTGCCTAAGGGCTGGTCTACACTGGGGGGGGGGGGAGGGGGAATCGATCCAAGATACGCAGCTTCAGCTACATGAATAGCGTAGCTGAAATCGAAATATCTTGGATTGAATTACCTGGGGTCCACATGGCGTGGGATCGACGGCTGCGGCTCCCCTGTCGACTGCGCTACTGCCGCTCGCTCTGATGGAGTTCCGGAGTCGACGGTGAGCGCCTTCGGGGATCGATATATCACGTCTTAACGAGATGCGATATATCGATCCCGGATAAATCGATTGCTACTCACCAATACGGCGGGTAGTGAAGACATACCTTAAGGCAGACAGAGGAAGTGCACCAACCACCCTTCTTCATGGGATCCTGACTCCACATCCCCCTCTTCTTCTGGCCCCAGGCACAAGGCGATGGATCAGGACTGAACCCTGGTCACCAAGACCACAGTATTATACTGTAAGGCAGTACCTCAAGAGACCACCTACCTAACTTTATTTTACACCACTCTGGACTCTTAGAATACAGAGGATTTTGAAAGTTTTTAGCACAGATTACAAACAGGAAACACTGTCCAAGTCAGAGAACACACTGAAAGAGGTGAATACGCTAATTCAGTTGCTTGACCATTCCTAAGCCAACAGCTTTTCATCAGATGCAACAGAATTGTGAGAAAGTGCTTCATATGGCTGTAAGCTAAGGACAGGGGGAGTGTGGCAATGCTCTAAGAGCTCAATAGTAAGAGAGGGGAGGCACAAACAGAACTTTGGAATGCTATCGAACTAGAGAGAAGAATGAAATCGTCTAAGACATTGCTCTAAAAAGAGGCTCTGTTTCTTTAGCAGATTTTTTTTTTGAGTAGTTCAATTTTGATAAAGAACACAACTAAACCTGCCAAAAAAAACAGAGGCAGGCATTAGAGCTAGGACAGCCATTATTCAGGGGTCTCAAACAAATTTTTTTGCTGGCCTCAGAGTGCGGCCACCAACTCTTGCTGGTGGCCGCTCTGACAATTTCTCCTAAAATACTTAATTTTAGAAAAAACAGATAAATATGCACATATACATGTCCAAATCATTGTAATTTATTAATGTAGAGGGTTTTTTGCAAACTCAATGATAAAAATAATGTACAATTGTTTCTATTCTTTACTGGATCTAAACCGAATAGAAACACAAATAAGATGCTTTGCACATTGTTGTCTTTTGTTGTTTCTTTTGCTTTTCGGTTGCTTTTAAAAAAAAAAAACTTGCTAGGCAGTAAGTCTGCTGTTGCAAAAAGTAATATTTGTATGTTGTTAATATCACTTTTCACAGCAGACGTCTGAGCTGGGAGGCTGTGAAAAGTGATATTAAACATATAAATATCAATTTTCACAGCAGACCTACTCAGCCCTAGCAATCCAGGAGACAAATTAAGCCATGAATGGGGAGGCAGGTGGGGAGGCAGAGGGGGCCGCAGGGGATGGCTGGGGGGGCCGGGGAGGCAGCGGGGGTGGGGGGTGAGCCAAGGGCCGGCATCCATAGCCAAGGTCCAGGGCCAGAGCCCGAAGCCCCACAACTGGGACCTGCTGCCTGCCACTCCAGGGCTGAAGCCCAAAGCCAGAGCCAGACTGCATCCAAGAAGGTGGCTGGCTCCAGAGGAGGGCAGGGCCCAATCCCTGCTGGTGGCCCTGGGGGAGGAGCCACTGCTTTGCCCCCCTTCTTCTCCCAGTCACTGCCCAGGAGGCTGTGGCCACAAGAAAAGCCCCTGGTGGCTGCGTTTGAGACTCACTGCATTACTTCATCATGAAGTAAGTAAAAATATACTGCACAGCTATAATAAAAAAGGAGCAAATCCCACTCCTGGAAAACTAAAATCTATATTTTCCATCAAGGAAACAGGCAGCTACCATAAGAAATTTAAAAGGGAGGAGTTGGTTTTTATTTGCAGTAAACAGCAAAATTGACCACATCTACTAGGATATGATTTGTAACATAGGGACTTGGGAATCTTAGGCTACATTCGAACAAGGCCCACCTGAACTGCTTGTATTAAGTGTCTGCCAACAACATGTTCTGCTTTGGTGGCTTTTGGTAATTTACCCAGTTTTTCCATTAAAACCCCATTTTCAGGGTTTCTCTCGGTCAGTAAAATTTACTCACAGATTAAACCAGACCATACCAGCTCCCTCTTGTCTTTTGGTATCCAAATGGCTTTTATCTGTTCCACATGTGCAGACTACATCTTGTCAAGGAGATTTGCAAATCATGACCCTCAGCCTTGGAATTTGATTCTTTTTATTCTGAATAAACAGGGCTATGGTATCACTGTCATAACTTAAGGTTCAACTTAAAAGCTGCTTGTTTGATTAGCTTTTTTAAAATGCTGCCTGGACAGTAATTGCATTTTTAAAAATTGAACGCTGACAGCATAATTCAACCACCCAGAATACGTCACCCTGACTGCCAGGTATGCTATGCTTGGAACCAGGGAGTGTATAGGCAGAAGGCTTTTTTGTTTTTACCATTCTTTCAAAAGGTTCGTTTCATTTGTAAGCTACACAAGAGCAGCAATGATGATGATGGGTTACTGGATATGGACATTCCAGTGTTTTCAGAAACGCTAGGGGCCAGATGCTGGGGTGCAGGTTAACTGCACAGAGCATAGGTCAGGGTTAGTGTGCACAGAACCCCTTTGCAGTCCCCTGATCCTGCTGCTCCTCCGGGCCGGGCGACTCGCCCTGCACCGCGGCAAGACATTTTGAGGACTGCTCTAGTTTACACTAGGCTGCTTTTCAGCCACTTTTATGGCTCAAAACTCACACCCGAATCAGTGTGGTGCAGAGGTCTTCTTTCCTGGTCCCCCTCCTCTCACCACAAGGAATGACCAAGGCCTTGCAGGATCTGGCCCTCAGGTGGTATGGATTGCTGAAGACCCAGTGTATCAAACAAGCAGCAGCAAGACAACCGGAGTCCTGTTGTTCTCATTTGGATGCTGGTAGGTGTCTTCTGGTGGCATGATGGTGTTCGAACTGGCAGATTTTGGAGCAGCTGGAGGCAAGTGTCACCATGGACTCCTGTTCAACCCTGAGAACTACCTAAATACATAGGTAAAAATACCTCGCTTGTTACTACCACCGAACAGATGGGATCAATGAAAATAATTGTATCCCAGATGGAAAGAGGTGATGCAATGTACACAATTCCAGTGCCAATCACATGAATGTGATCCAGCAAAACACTAGGGATACCATGACATGAGATTCTCACCAAATTTCATAACATCCCACATGAGACGCAGTCCCAGAGGCTAATGCCGTGGGACAAGGATGGAGCTTCAGCCCTTCTTGATTTAAGGTACTTATGTTTGGTCAGTCTCTTAATGCTGCTTATGGGCACACTGAAGTCAAATAACGTATATGCACACACTGATTTGGGGGAGAGGGGTTGTGGTGAATATGACCAACTTAGGCCTCAGGAGTTGTCAGAGGACGTTAAAGGCTAAGAGATCAATCCTGGAGTTCAGTAATAGGCTCATACTTTTTGATTTGACACAAAGCAAACTCTAGATCTCCCCAAGAGTTGCTGAAGTAGATTCTGTGAGTCCATGTAAAACAGAGCAGTGTCTTGTATCCCATCCCATAATATGCACCACAGAATCCTTGTGAAAGTTATTTGCTGTGCCTGCAAACAGAAAAATTCGGAGGTGGAGAGGGGACATGAGCTTAACAGGACTAGCTAACACAGACTGAAGTCACAGCAACTTTTGTCAATACCAAGAGAAACTAGATCACATCATGAAAAATATTAGGATCAGAAGTAAAATCAGTTTTCAGTTACACCGGAAGAGTAAAAAACCTAAGCGAACTGAACTTCTCGGGGTACTCTGTTCACAGTCCTAGATCTTATGGTAAGTAACCTTTGATTTCTTTCGCACTATTTAAAAAAAAAAAAAGTCACTGCTGCACTCTATGTGTGTCTCCATTGCTGTGATTTTACTGCAATTGTTACAAATCTCTAAAAATAAAGGGGTGGATAATGGAACCACTGGCACCTTTAACTGCAGCAGCGTTCATGGGTCTCATTATCACTCCAACAAGACATTCCCATTTTTACAAGACAGACAACTTTAGACATGTTCTTAAAGATGACAGCTGAAGGAATGCTGGTGCAGATCACAGACCACACTCCTAATCTAGTTGAGCATCTTGCTAAAGAGAAGCTACTAAACATGACTTTGTTGTCATGAATTGCATAATCTCTACTTTAGTTATCTGATAAACAGGGAAGGGGATTAACATTGGCTAGAAAAGGGTCCTCTATCTGTGGGGGTTAGCTCAATCTTTGCCTAACTCCACCCCACCCCCATCACCACCCCCATAAATCCTTAGCTGATGGAGAGATCCCATGGTTACAATGAATAGCTACATTCTGCAGACCTTCCCATAGTGAGAATGCCACTAGGCATGCAGTGCTGCTACCGAGGCAGGCTGAGGACACAATCAAGGATCTATAAAACTATTGGTTAGTGCACATTGTGAGAAGCAGGAGCCACAAATTAACACCACTCTGGCAAACTAGAACACCAATATATGGTGCCACAATTTGTAGCATTTTCATAAAAGATTACAGTCGACTCTCATTAGGCTCTCTCATCACACAGTAAAGATTTAAATGAGGGCTCATTTCCAGTCTCATCTTTTTTGTTGCTGCCATTGAAAGAATGGGGGTGTCACCTAGTCAGTGAAGGAAGTGTGGATGATTAAAGCAACCAAGAATCAGGATCCTTCCCTAAGAATAACCCTTCTAGGGTGGAAATGGATAGCAGTGAGGTAGTGTGAATGACCCTGTTGCCACAATAACCTCAGTATGCACATGCCTGATTGCATTAAATGTTAAGTAATTGGTTACAGTTCCAGAATAAAATCCACTATGTGCACAGTGCATGCAATGGCTCCCCAAGTAATCCAGTCTGCAGGAACTTAGGAAGGCCCAAGTGACACCAACGGTTTATACTAAACTATATTACTCTGAAACCAAATTGATAGTTTACAAGCCAATTAATAACCTCCAAAAACCAGCAATATTTTGATGGTTTTAAAAATCCTGCCGGGATTCTGACTGGCCTCTAGACAATCCACTGAGGCCCATGGGTTTGCTGATTCCTGACCTTTGCTATTTTTCACCCTAATTAATGCAAGATTCTTGTATATGTGAACATCAGAATGACCATGGCAGAATTAGCAATGACCTTTCAATTTACCCATGCTTTTCAATTGTGTAAAACATTGGGACTGCTTCATACTGTCCCTCAACCTTGAAATTTGAACAGAATTTCAGATCACATAAAAGTTTATCATAACTTTTAGAGGAAATACAAGAGATTTTGTTACTGCTTACACCCATTAAGAGTCTTTCAGTTTTATAGAGCTGTGTGAGATATAATGTTGATTAAAAAGACAGTGTCAATTGTAGTTTTACATTTTTATCTGGGGGGAGGTGAGAAATTAAGAAGCATTTTTCTGTTCAATTTTCTTGAAGTGTCTTATGCTTAAAGAACTCATATGGGATGCTCTAGCTTTGTTCTCCCAGGCTATTGTAGCAGCGCTAAGTCAAACAGTTGCTGCTACAACAAAAGCACTCACAAAAATCTCAACCTCATCTTGAACCCTGAAGATTTTTATGGCTACTCCCTCACTAAACCCTCCCCCTAAACCACATTAAAGGACCCATTGTTTTCAAAGGTCATGGTAGGTTTCATACCAAATTTTAATACAATAAAAATTCTACGAGAATATTATAATGTTTTACATAGGTGTCATAAGACAGTGTGAGAAAGCAGAAGGAACCTCAACTTGCTTGGTTTTACAGTTTGCATTATAAAAAGCTAATAGAATCAGTATCTTTTAAGATATTCTTATCACATTTCTTAATAGTTGTTTTTCCTAGTAAGATCAGACAGCACTGTGGATGATTTTTAAATGAAGTTGATCTAAGAATGGCCAAAAGAAAATGCTGATACATGTACATAAGCATAAAGAGTAACTCAGATGTAAGTGTATATAAGGAAATCACAAATGTGAACAAGATTATAAAGATACAAAATGTGATTTTTTTAGTAAGTCACATGTTCATCTATAAGCAAACATATCTTGTTTTATTATTACCTGTGACCTGTATTATTCACAACATGAATAAAAGTTGCATATGGGCTACAAAGAATATGTATGGCTTGTTTTTGTTTTCCCAGCATGTCAGTACCATACCATTCCAGGAGCAAAATCTGGATGCTATTATTGTCCAAGCAGAGTTTTCTTATTTGCTGTTCAAAAGTATCATCTAATTTTTTATTTTTATCTAACGAGTATTCTTTTAGTCATTTACTTTTGTTTTGTAGTTTGGTTACAACCACCTCTCTCAACTCACTACAAAGGATTTAGCTTGGAAATAAAAACTAGAGTCTACACAATTACCTTATATTATCAGTGACAATTAGTGCTTCACAGTATGGCAGGCACAAAAACCTGATCTCTGAGAGCAAGGGAAAGAATTGACCCTCCTCCCTAAATACCCAAACCAGAAAGTGATAGAATGAAACATTTTACTGGAATGAAAGAGGGAAAATATACAAAGTAACCAGTTTCAAGACATCTTGTTTATACAGTACAATTTACTGTGAATGCAATTTTCTAATTATGGAGGCTTGTATCTATAAAGATTACAGACATGACGCACCTTAAAAATCACAATTTATAAATAGATTTAGCACATTTTTAACTACATATTATTTTCTCTACTTCTGGTTTAAACTAATCTCAAAATAGCGCACCCTCAAGTATTTGTTTAGCCATGTTTAAATTTCAAGAGCCAATAACAGCTGTTTGGGGGAGAGATCTCACACATGTGTTACTTAAATCTTAACAAAATCTTGCTCCCTTCACACCATCAGCGATGTCTCAAACACCAACAAGAAGGCATCAAGGAAAGATTTTTTTTTTTCCTTCTTTTGCTTGTCTTCACAAATACCTTATTTGGGCTCAAAGCAATTACATTTTATAGTCAAACATTAGTATCAAGAAAAAGGAATTCTTGGTAAACTCAAAATTTCAAGGATTAGAATAATTCCCTTCCCATAACTCTGAATTGTTGCATTGTTCAAATAAGATTACAAAGCTTTAATTAAACCCCCAAATAAATAAATTTGCTTAAGGGGGCTTTATTTAAATTGAAAATCAATGAACACATGCCTTTTTTCTTAAATAATTTTTTTTGCTCTTCCCGAGAAAGGCTCAGTATGTGAAGAATGCATCTATCTTAAAAGGGTGCACAATGGACCAAGGTCTGTCTCTCATACCCTGTTATTGATCTTTACAGATGCTGGAGATTCCCAACCCCCCATTCTGAAGGATAGCTTAAGAAATAAGACTTCCTGCCTAGCGACTGACAGGGCTGAAAGACCAGATTGTGTTGCTCTATGGATCAGGCCTGCCATAGTGAAAGCCTGAATAGAATTAACCCTCTGTGAACTAAAACAAAAACATTTGTATGCCCAGCTGTGATAGAGGTTAATTTAAATGGACAGGGCCCCTAAAGTCTTAAAAAAGACCGCTTACAATCTAATACTCTTTACTGTAAAAAGTGTTAGTCTTACAAAAATACAGAATTTAGTCTTAATTTCAGAGGTATTGGTTAGAATATTTAAAGAAAAACATAAAAGGAAAATACCATTTCTTTGCCACTGTAAATACATAATAGTTTTGTTAATTTTCTCCAGTTATTAGAAACCACTCAAACCAAAAATGATGCCATATCATATTGCTTTTGTTTCTTCAGAGGAAAAATTATATCCTCTGATCATTTGGTATAAAAAAAATAAAGAGGACAAAGGAATCTCTGCTGGGTTCTTTTTTTTTCCTTTTATAAAGTCCAGATAGTGTATTTGATATAAAAACACAACTTTCTCTTGCAAAGCTCAAGGACTGTTCACCATCAGCAAATCAAAAAAGTAATTTATAAAATGCAATTTCTTGAGTGCTGGCTCTCATTAGCTGCCTTACCCTCTCACACAGCTGTTGCACACACAAGTGAGGAAACCATTTATCCTGCAGTTTCATTTGATCAGGCCACTCATATATGTCAAGTAAATATATGCACCAAACATTATTGGCAAACAGTGCAAGTTCTAAACAAACTGTACACAATTCACCTGCAAAGCAAAAAGAACATTCAGAGCAGGAAAGAGTACACTGCTCCAAAACATAATCCATAAGAATTCTACAGGATCTTCAGTGACTCATAGCACATTTATCTTAAGTTAAAAGACATGTTTAACATTTAATTTTATATAAATAAAATTAGAACACTGATCAGAGCCAAATGTTTTACAAAGAGCTTTGAACAAATGCTAGCCCCTAGAATTCTTGTGAAATTTGCCAAAATGACACAGACATGTGCTTCACCTTTTGAGGGTGAAGCTGTATTTTGCAGATGTTATAATACCCACAAGATTCCAAGTAAGATTTTCCATGAGTAGATGTTTTACATTGTTTACTCCTTTCATCAGATTTAATAACTAAACAATTTCTCTGTCCTGATAAAGTCTTTAAACTTTTTTCATGAGCACTCAGTGGAAATTCAGTAGAAGGTTATGTTTTGGATTAAAATTTGACAGACGACGTTTCTTTAGGTTTAGAAATTCTGAAACAGTGAAACAAAAAACTGGCAAAGGCCCATGGGAAACATTTCTCATGGATGCAGTCTATTACCTAAAGGTGTAATTTGCAAGAGTAATAAAGAATTAAAAGGTGAAAAGATTAAAAACCCAGAGGAACTTCAGCCACAATGATTTTAAAAAACAAATACACTATTCTAATACAAAGTACTTTTTTTTTTAAAGTAAGACTAAATCTATTTAAAGAGACTAATCAGTGGAAACGTTGCCAGTGTTTTTAAGCATAGAAAAAGCTGTAAAATAAATATCTGTGAACTAGTATTAGTCCCAGGAGAGATGAAACTGTTATCAAGAGTCCACATAACCCTGATACTATCAATAATTAACAATACTAAATAAAGCATTTCCAGATGGTCAAATGGATTAGGGAATTTAAAATATAAACAAATTAAGTCGCAGAACAAATAGAATACAATTTAAAAAAAATTAAATAATCTGCAATTCAATTAAGCATTTAAGATTTGTGTATAAAACATAAAAGCATTCAATTACACTTTTTAAAAGTGTGGGTTTTTTTAAATAATGAAAACTCTCTGCAACAAACCTTAGTGGCAGGCTTCAAACTGCACACAAAAAGCAGTTGCTGCTCTTGCTAACTCTCCTCCCCTTGAGGCTACTGTTTGCTATAAACCTTCATAATATTTCCCTAATACTGAGATCGTGCTCCCAAAGTTATGAACCAACTCCTTTACCTTCCCATGTATCCATTTCATGCTTCTCCAAGTTTGCTGGGAAGTTCTGTAGCAGCCATGAAGAAATATATTACAAAACAGTCACCAGCCTGATGGTGAAACCTCACGATCCTTATTGCCAATTTCTCTCTAAGCTTTGGATACAACAGTCATCCTCACAGGTCAGTTTACAAGCTGGTCATGTGATTAGAAAGTTCAAGCCCTAAGGTCACAACTTGCATGGACTCCGTTTATTACCAAAGGTTATCTAAGTGGAACTGATAGCCTTATTTTCTTCAGTTAACAATGCTGCCTCACACATATCTCTGAAAACTAGTAGGGTAACATTTGCTCAAAACATCCCTTAGCCCTGACATCTTGGAGATGTAATATGTGAACTGATGGTATCTAATTAAAAAACCATCATTAAGTGATGTGATCATTCCAAAGCATTTCTCATCTTTACAGAAGCATTCTATTTTATTACATAAAACCTGACTGATCCAGGCCTAAAAGCCTCACAGGAGTTGCAGTTATCAAGAAAAGAAACTCTCCTGAAATCATTATATCTGTATTTGTGATAATGACAATAGCAAGCCTTTCCAAGAGAAAAATGAAAAAAAATGTTGTTGCTGGCCTAAAGGCTATTTAATTATTACCTAAAAAGACCCTCTGAACTGATAAGTCCTTAAAAGCACCACAGAACCAGGATAAAACAATCAGGCCTCCACAAAACTACTCCAAACAAAAGACGATATGCAAAAGTCAGTTATTAAAATATATTTGTTAGAAACGTCAATCCACTGAAAAGCACAATCTTAGCGTCATACATTACCTTCCATAAAGTATGAATCTTGCTTCCTTCGCTCCCCCACCCCACCCCAAAGACCGGCAGCTTTTAGAAAAGCATCATGCCACTGCTCTCCAGATTAGAGAGCCATGTCAACAATGCAACAGAGAGCAGCCCATCTCCCTGACATTGCACTGGAGAAAGCCAGGCAGGATCTTTATGCTAATGAGCTGTGATGTCACAGATAAGAGCCTTTCAACATTCAGTTAACAAGAACTTGAAATAAAAATGCATTCAAGATGAAATAGCTTCTGAAAGCCCAACAACACGTCAGGAGCTGGAGGGTCCAATTCAGATCATCTTCAGGTTCGAGAGCCCCTTCTCCCTCCCAAGAGCCTAGCCTTTTTTCTGGATAAGCCAAAACTCCTGAAACATTCCACACCAGCAGGACCCTCATTAAAGGGTGGGATAGTGATTTATCACAAGGTGGCCATGTGATTGGATGGCAAATATTTGCTAAGCCCCATCACTGGTGACTTTCCCTGACCAATGGGGCCAGGAGCTCCAGCTCCAGCTCGTTTTACAGGATGGGGCTCTGCAGCTCAGACAGAAAACAGCAACCAGAGCATGGAAGGAGAGGCTGCAATATCGCCACAAGTAACTTCTTCCCCAAACACCCAATTAGTGCCCAGTGAATTCATCGATGAGCCGGACTCTGAATTAAGGTTTTGTAAATGTTATTACAATGATCACAGGCTGAATGGGGAAAAATATTAGAAGTACAAAAATATAGAAGTAAAAGAACTTGAAAAGTTAAGTTTCAGAGTAACAGCCGTGTTAGTCTGTATCCGCAAAAAGAAGAACAGGAGTACTTGTGGCACCTTAGTCTTTGTTAGTCTCTAAGGTGCCACAAGTACTCCTGTTCTTCTTTTTGAAAAGTTAACTATCCGCTCCTTTCATTTGGAGCCAGGCAAGTTATCAGAACTTAATATCCATTCACTAAAGCGGTTTTCCTCATGTATTATTCTTTGTGAAGTCTCTATGAAATGTGGATTATTTTGTGAGCTGTCAGGATGCACCTTGAGACAGCAATGAAAGAACCTTCAGGGTTTCAAAGCTTAAGGACAGTTCTAAAAGACCTTTTCCTGCACTGAGAATTATTGGTATGCTTAGGAAATTATCTTTTTTATGTATTCATTACCAGCAGGAAAAACAGACTGGTAACTCCTGTGAAAACTTTCCTTAACTTGAAATAAGAGATTATATAATTATGATCTTGCTTTTTTACTTTTTATTTAATCATTTTTAACATACTTTCCATACTAGTATTAACAAATGTTATTCCTAATCTGTACCTACTACCTTTAAAAGACTCAATACTGTAAACACAAAGGTAATGCAGCTACCTCTGTGGTGGAGCAAAGTAGTTAACCAGCGAACAGCATGCTGTTCAAAATTGGGAGGGGAAAGTTTTGGTTAAGGACCCTAGGGTGAATACGGATGTGTCCGAGGAACACACCCCTCTGGTGGTTTAAGGTCTTTTCTGAAGGAACCACAACACAGGAAACTTCGTGGAATGCTCGTTACCCACCTCAGAAGTTTAAGAGGCCTGAATAGATCATGACAGAATTTAAGCCTCTGATTCCAGAGTCTGGCTGTTCCAAACTTAATGCTTAACCCACCAAACCATCTCCTCCAAAACTCAGGAGCACATATGATTTGGTGGTAGAGTACAGAGACTTCCTGAAGTTGTATAGAACACGGGGGGGGGGGGGGGGGGGGGGGGGGGGGGGAGAAGCCACACACAACACAGTACACTTTATATTCTTATAAAAAACAACAACAGGAATTCCCAGACTGGAACAGATATGTGGTGTCCATCTAGTCCAGCCTTCTGTCTCCCACTGTAGAGGTACCAGATGTGTCAAAGGAAGGTGCAAGAAACCCTGCAATAGGCAGATATAGGATCACCTGCCCCTCATGAGAGTTGCATCCTAATTCCTCATAGATAGAAATAGGTTTAAACCCTACAGCATGATGTTTTAGATCCTTTCCAAACTCTTCTAGCATGAACTATTGTGACTCCAGGTATTTTAATTCATAGAAAAGTCCAACTCCTCTTTAAATCTTGCTGAGCTCTTGGCTTTGTCACAGGAAGTTATTGAGGCTATGAGATCCACGGTCTAATTGTGCATTGTGTGGAAATGCATTTCCTTTTATCACTTTTGAATTTTCTGCATTCCTTCTCTGCACCATTCATTATTTTATATACATTTTATCATGTCACCCTCTTAATTGTCTCTTTTTCAAGGTAAAAAATCCCAGTATTTTCAATCTCTTTTCACATACGTTTTTCCAGGTGGCTAATCATTCTCATTGTCTGTCTCTGAATTTCTCTAATTCTGCCATAGCCTTTTTGAGGAGGTGTGGCCAGGCCTGAGCACAATATTCCAGATAGTGGAAGCTATGATTTATACAATGACAGTTCTCTGTATTTTTCACCGTCCCATTCCATATGCATACTAATCTTTTGTTTGATTCTTTTGACCACAGTTGCACACTAATCTTTCCACAGTGATGTCAGCCCCAAGCCTATGTAAGAAACTGAGTCATATGGACAAAGGCTCTACCTACATTCTGTAGAAATGATCAGTTCTACACAGCACTCTGTGCTAAAACACACGGACTCAGCCCCTCTTCTTCAATCTTAATGTTGGCAAGCAGAATAGAGCAGCCGAGAGAGGCAGGAAATACCCCAATTTCATATTTAATAGGAAGTTGTTAGTAACTAGAGCTCACAAGACTTCCAGTTCCTGCCTTGCCAGGGACATTCACCACTGATACTGTGCGAAGGAAAGTAGCCTGAAGGTGACTGATCTCATTGCCTTGTAATTATTTCAGAACTCACACTTTGAATCAAAATAACATCTCTCTTTGATGTAGCCGTATTCATTAAATCGACCACAATCAAGTCAAAGTTTTTTAATTGATGTACGCAACTGAATTAAAATGGTATTTTCAGCTGAAGTGCCTTAGAAGAGCCATTGTCCGAGCTGCACAAAACCTGCCCACAGTTACCGCTTCTCCATTTCATAAACACTGAATTCATCCAGGGCCAATAAGAATGTTCTATATTTATAGCCGTTAGTCATTTTCAAGAGTACATTATAAAACAGTTTCTTACTGTCACAATTAGATCTTGTATTACTGAAATTTAAATTCACCAATTTTCTGTTTTCAGGCTATTTAACAAGTTGGGATTTGGATTTAACATAAGGACTTCGGCATTTTAGCATAAGTCTATTTGTTTACCAGTGACCACACAATAGCTGATTCGATGCTTTGTACCTAGAGTAACATGAAAAAATAAATAGGTTTTGGGACTCTGCAGAAAGGAAAAGAACAGCAGGTAATGGCATATGGAAACTGAACCCCAAGAAAAAAGGTGTGTGCTTTTCTTTCTTCTGTTCAGAAGCACATTCTGATTGGGAACTTTGAATATGTCACAGCAGCATTTCAGTAGGAACATGAAAAGAAAAAAGACATTATGTAAAAAGCAGCAATAGACCAGGTTGTGTAAGAAGTTTATACGTGTGTCTCCAGTATTAGAGAAGCTGTTGCAATCACACCTGGGGGAAGTGGGATTATACTGGTCCTTAATTATTTTTCTAGTAATGCTGGACAGAATTTTTTCCTTGAAACAGACCAAAAATGCCAAATCAAAACATTATTAAAAATGAGTATTTCAATAAGAAATCCACTATGAAAATGATTTTTAAATATTGAACACTGGGAAAAATCCAAAAAATTGTTTTGAAGAATTCTAAATCTTCATTTCACAATTCAGAAATGTCGTTTCAGAAATCATTTTTTTCATTTTTATATTGTTTTTACTATTTTCACATTATTTCTTAACATTGCAGTAGAAGTCATGTATATTATGCATGACTTCTACTAACAATTTAATTTTTTTTTAAATAAAATTTCAAACTAAAATTTTGGAATTTCAAAAACAAATTTCAAAATAATCAAAATTTTGGAAATTCTGTTTTATAAGAAATGTAGAAAATGTTTGTTTCTGTTCTGAATCAGAATGAAAAAAATTGAAATGTAAAAAATTCCTACAAAACATATTTCTGAGTTTGGCCAGACTTCACAGCCATATAGGTGAGGCCCCCCACTATAAACCTCTGAATTCATGCTATCCAAATCAGGCAGCAGCCAAAAAACAAGCAGTTTGTATGATGAGTAAGCAACAAACAATACATGAAGGGTAATATGGTTAGGTGGTGATAGAAACATGCAAGACAAGAGGTCAATGACAGACAGGAAAGCAATCACAGGACTTTAAAAACACATTCCCCACACCACGAAGCACAGTAATGAACCTGACTAATGGAATACAGTCTCCCAAAGGAAGTCATGGAAATACCATAGCTAGAATGGATTTAGAACTACACCGGACATAGCCCTGGAGCGAACAGTCCTGCAACAGAGAAATGGGGGACCCTGGGCTCTCTTTCCCTTCTCTCGAATTTCTATATTTCTTTGTTCAGGAAAAGAGGAACTCTGCACTTACTTATCTATCCCTCCCAAGGTAGTTTAGCAAGTTTATCTACCTCCCTAACTGCCAAGCAGGGCCAGCTCCAGGCACCAGCGCAACAAGCAGGTGCTTGGGGCAGCCAACGGAAAGGGGCAGCACGTCTGGCTCTTCGGCGACGGATCCCTCAGTCCCTCTCGGAGGGAAGGACCTGCCGCCGAAGAATGAAGTGGCGGCGGTAGAGCTGCCACTGAAGTGCCGTCGATTGCGGCTTTTTTTCACCCCGCCGCTTGGGGCGGCAAAAACGTTGGAGCCGGCCCTGCTGCTAAGCTAAGACTAGGGAAGGGTAACTAGCCCAAGAAGCAGACAATAAAGACTTCCAAAGTACTCACAACCCACTTCCTCTGTGCATGCACAGATCTCAGTTTGCTAACAGCAGGTCTCTCACACTGGGCAACATCGAACCCTCAGAACATGTAAAAATTGCAGGACTCTAATTGTTCTGTAAAACGTGAGGCTGGAATGTAGATGGATAGTGGGCAGGAGAAGACTATAGGAATGGGAGGTTTGTTCCATTAGAACAGGGCTAGTGAACAGGCAAAGGTTCTGGCTGGTTCCTAAATTGTCTCACAAAGCCAATGCAAATCAAAAATCCCAATACTATAACTGATGGCTTACATTTTAAAGCAACACCAGCTCATAACAGCAAAAGCCAGATGTGCTGGTTAAAAACTGGCCTGGGTACAATCCTATCTGCAAGCAACTGATTTATTATCCTGACAGCACAGCTATAACCTGCAGGCAAGAGGAAGAGCAGGAGAAAACAGAGTTCTATGAGTATTTAGGGAAGGCTGGCAAGGCCTCCAACAGACAGTGGGTAGAAAAAGCCACCCAAGATTTCTTCAGGCAGCCACCCCATCCCACTTTCACCATGCTTCTCCTTCACCTTACCAACAGGACACACTGCAAATGCAGGCTGACTTTGGCATGAGCGTAGCAATCGACTAGTATGAGTGTACCAGGAAGGGAAAATGTACCCCCCATCCTCAATATATTACAATATCATTAAAACTTTACACTACCACCAAATGATAAAGGGAAAAGCCAGCTGTGCTGGCTAAGTCAGGCTTTTGGCAATACTGTCTGCAATGATTGTCCTCGTACTGACGGCCCAGCATTTTCCTTCTGGCCTAAGTCTGTAGTGGAAGACGACACCATATGGACAAGTTAGAAGAGATGAGAGGTCATGAGAGTTGTAGGTGGAAACTAAAGTGGAGACAGTTGTGCAGAGCATTAAAAGATAGCTTGCAAACAATGAGTGCATTTGTACCTTTTTTCATTTCTTTGTACATCATGAAGTAGGCCTGAAAGATGGAGTGAGGGTGTGTTTTCAGGGTTTTTATTTATTTGGTTTTTACAATACAGAGTATAGATGTTTCTTACCTACCTGTTTTTCTTGGAAGAAATCTCTAAGGATGACTGGAGAACTAGCAGGTTTATGACCATTCAAATAAAACTGACTGATTGAGGGGAAGTTATCTTTATTCAGATTGTTTAAAGCTCTTTATATTTTTAACTGGTAAAGATTCAAGGCTCCTGCCTCTTTAATTTGGAGCTGAGAAGAACTCCAAAATAATGAGTAAGCACCTACCCCATGACCATACCAAAAAAAAAAAAAAATTAAAAGATTTGGAGGGCAATCTTAGGAATATTTAAGGATCTCTCTCAGGGGTGGGCACACTATGGCCCGGGGGCCACATCCGGCCCTCCAGACGTTTCAATCCGGCCCTCGAGCTCCCGTCAGTTTGCCCCACTCCGGTGCTCCAGCTGGGGGCTTGCCCCACTCCTCACGTGCTGTGGCTCCGCGTGGCTCACAGAAGCAGTGGCATGTCACTCCTCCAGCTCCTATGCATAGGGGCAGCCAGGGGGTTCCACAAGCTGCACCTGCCCCAAGCCAGGAATAATGACCAATGGGATCTGCAGGAGCATCGCCTGCAGATGGGGCAATGCGCCAAGCCGCCTGGCTGCGCCTCTGCATGGAGCCAGAGGGGGAACATGCCGCTGCTTCTGGGAGCTGCTTGAGGTAAGCACCGCCTGGAGCCTGCACCCCTGACCCCCTCCCCCAGCCCTGATCCCCCTTCCTCCTTCCGAACCCCTTGGTCCCAGCCCGGAGCACCCTCCTGTATCCCCAACCTTTCAACAAATACAAAATGTGCACCTGCACCAATGCAGACCTCAGCTCCCACTCCCCCTTTCCCAGAGTCTTCTCAGGCTCACACTGTGCCCTAGCAAGGCCCTGGAGCCTCTACTGCCCCAACCCCACTCCAGCAGCTGCTCCTGTCTTGAGCTGACCCCGGCAGGGCCTGACTACAAGGTGGGGGGAGGTTCAGGTCAAGTATAAAAAGAACTCTACATTCTTGGGCACAGGTTGGAGTGCAAGGGTCTAATTCTGAGGAAGGACAACTTGGCAGCTGGTTTTATGCTGTGGTGTCTTTCCTGGGCCTGCAGGTGCCGCTGTGCATCGGACGAGGGCTGTTAACAGCCACATTATAATAACCGCACCCTTTCCCCACTGAGTGGCCAGGAAGCAGCTGCCTGGACTGGAGCTGAGCACGGAGCAAGCTGGGCCCCCATTCCAGGCCTGCGTTGGGCTGGCTGGTGCCATGTGGTTCATATCCCAAGTCATCAGTGGGACCCACCGCCATCCCCCCTTCGACCGCAACTGTTTGCGGGGGATTAGCAAGATGGTCCCATGGCAGGGGTAGAGGATGAGGGGACAGCAGACCAGGCCAGGTTTATCCCAGGGTGGGTAGTGGGCAGCAGGCCCAGGGTGTGTCTCAGTAATGACCAGGAAGGTGAACCAAATCCCAAGGCAGGGATCTGGGGTTGGCCTGCTTAGGCTGTCGCAGCTACTTCCTGTCCAGCCGGTGCAGAGAGGGGGCAGTATTGACAATGCAATGATTTGGAGTCCTGGCCCAGTCTTCCCCAGTGACCTTCTGCAGGCCTGGGGGGACATACCACAGCATAAAGCTGGTTGCCAAGTTGGCCCCCCAACCCACTAGACCTTTGCAATCCAACCAGAATAAATATTGGGGTCAGGTCAGGTATGAAAACCACTGTGTACTCTCAGGCTCAGGTCAGGGTCAGACTTCCTGTGGTGTAGAGGAGTTTGGATCAGGCTTTAAAATCAGGCCCAAGCAGACTTCTAGTCTCCAGCCTGCAGGGCACAGAGCTTCCCCTGGATTCCTACCTCCGTTAATTCCCCTTTCCCGTGCTGTAGTGAGGTAATTATTGTTGAGCTCTGGGCATCTGCCTCTGCTGCATCATACCTGTTCTGGGTCTCTCGGTCTTAGCACATATGCTGCTATTGGGTCACTGGTGCTGCAGGTGGCTACAACAGTCTAGTGGCCAAAGCAGGAGCTGCAGACAACTCAGGCAAAATTCCTAGCCTGCCAGTGTTTTCCACTGAGAGTCCCAATTCCCTCAAAACTGGCCCCAAATCCTGACACTCATCAATATCACACGTGTTAGCAACATTGAAAACTAGACCACACAGACTATCAGTATAATCCCAGCTCAAACCATCTGCCTGCCTGCTCTGGAAAAGGCTGACAGCAGTTAGTCTGATGGAAGAGAGGCAAGCAGCGCTCCGGAGAACATTTAGATTTTCATATAATAGAATTATAGAAACGTAGGACGCGAAGAGACCTCAATAGGTCATCTAGTCCAGTCCCCTGCACTGAGGCAGGACTAAGTATTCTCTCCCTCCCAGTGAAGAAGCCTGGAGTGTGCGGCACAAACAGGCATACTGCATATCCAACAGCCCCATCCATTCTTTTCAGAGATGGGGGAGGGTTCTGGGGCATTTCACGACCTCACCAGACTCTGCTGAAGTGAACAACCTGAGCTATCAAAATGGTCAATTTTAATATTTTGGCTACTGAGGCTTCTCATGTCTACAAGTGTAACCTACTAATTCAGTCTGGCCTCTAGGTCAGCAAGAGCCAGGAAGCTGCCTTGCTATACCCAAGAGTTGGAACCTCATTGTTTTTAGATCAGTGCTTCATTCTGCACTGAATTAGTACAAGGAAACACTGGCAGGGTGCAGCGAGCATGCTCTTATCATACAGTGGGCTACTTCCCAAATATGGAGGGTTTTGAGCTTTCCAAATCCTTTTAAACACGGCTCACATACCAAAATGCAAGGTATTATGAAGAACGAAACTTCAGAGACATAGTACTTATGCTAACACATTGAAAAAACTCATTTGACTATTGTTAGTGTCTTTGCCCATTATCGGTCTTTTGGGGCCAGAAGCGCGTTAATTTCAAGGGCTGTTCACATGGCAGTGCAGTTTGACTTTCACCAACACACTCTTCTCAATTCAGAGAGAGGATTTAAAGACAGATTAATATACATTATGACTAACTGTTTAGCACACAAAAAAATGCACTGGTACATTCAATAAGATACGAAAACTTTTATGTGGAGTTTAATTTCCCTGGTGTTGGTAGGTTTTCAACATCCAGTATTATTTGAATGAAGTTTTTAGTGGCTTGGATTGTGTAAAAAAAAAATTAATCAAGATGAAAAAGAAAACATTGAACGGAATGCAAGCTGATTCTATACAGAGAGCTCCAAACACAAACGCCTATCAATATGTGTATTTCAGAGTTACACACACTTCTTGAGAACTGTCTGACAGCTTTGAGACCTGTCCTTGTCTCTTATCGGAAAGTGTATTTAAAATGGTTAGCTGATTGTGTCTGATGTTAAATCATCCACATTCAAGCAACTATGAAATAGTTATACCTATTAAAATGGGTAGGAAAGGCCATGTGCAATATCCAGTTTTTAAACTTTCTCAGTTGATTTTTTTTAAAAATCTCCAGTACACCCTAATAGTCAAAACGTCATTTAAAAATAAAACCGCTCCCCTATTTTAGGATCATGGTAGCTCCACTGAACAGGTCTCTAATTCCTCCAACCCCAATCATTTCATAATCCTTCACAGCGCTAATGAAGCTTTGCTCATTTTCATAACAATGCAACACACTGTTATGCAGCCTCTGTCTGAGGCACAAACACCTTTGTGGAATGAATGGAGTCGAGGTTGTGGATTACAATACTGAGGACATTTGAATGTTTAAAGCAACTTAAAATGTGAATTTGTTCCACACACTTCAACTTGATTTTTAAAAAACAGGGGGAAAGTATGGCCAGGGCCAAACCAAACACTGAAATACTTTTGTTTACAGCTACAAAAGTATATATAAAGAAATGTCAGGTTCTTGACTTTGCTTTTATATCTCTTTACCAATGCAGATACGTCCACTAACAATGGATACATAAAGGCAAGAATCAGAGGTTCGGAAATGACCACGGCACTTTCCAAACACAAACAGAATGCAACAGCTACTGAATGCTACACAGTTAAAGGAAAAATGTGGCCTAAAAGTCTGATAAATACGTGAAGACGAATGTACATTGGGGCACTCTGTGATGCGGTATGCAGGGATTTATCTACCTGTGTGACTACCCTTGGTGTGTTAGGCCTGGCAAGTGACAATGCAGAATCTAGGCATTGCTTCCTGGTGTTATTTCAACTGAGTCTTACCTGCCAGGGTACTGGGAGTTTGTATGGACAGGTATGAGTTTGAAAAATGGAGGGTTACAGACTGCCAATTAATTCTCTAAAATGTGTAGTAAAAACCTCAAAAATCAATTAAAACCAATATAAATAACTACTTCTGTAACCAAAAATTAATGCAACAGATTGGTAACTTGTAGAATGACAGAAAAATATGGAGAAGAGTAGTAAGCCATTAAAATGCCTTACAAAAAAGCAAGTGTGGGGCATGTACCCTTCAAGGCAAAGGCCATCATTCATTCCAGCCTCCGATCCACAACTCTAGCCATTCTTGTCTGGATATGATCATTGTGACATGCCAGTGGAGCATTGCAAACGGTTCCCGTTTGGATCAGACTATAGCAGCTTTTGTTGGCCTGAAGGAGAACAAGTTGTTTTCAAATTTAAAAAGTATGCTAACCTGGTGAGCACATCATATGCCAATTTCTTGCTCTTGTCCAGTATCAATCCATCTGGTATTTCTGGTAGAGTTAGAGTGAGGAGTTATAACCTAATCGACAACTTGCACAAGTGCTTTATTATACTAAAGTATTTGCAATTCTGTCAGACAAGAGTTTGTAAATCCACAGCTAACATGTTTCAGTGACAGTGATCCTGACAGGGTCACATCTACATTACTGGGTAAGTTACAGCTCTCATCTGATGCAATGGAAAACAGTTCAGTTCCAATGAAATATACATTGTATCCATTTTCCATATACAACTCCCTTGTCCCCCATTCTTTATGGGCACATTCCTTTGTTTTAATCATTGATAAAGAAGAGATTATTGTTTACATTTGAAAAACTGGATTACAAAACTTGGAAAGATCTATAAAGAATGTTAACTAAACACCAGCTTAGTAACTAATCTGCTCTTTTCACTATTAATGCATTGAGAATTAATTAAGTTAATTAACTTGGCAAAAAACCCCATCTGATGTACATGAAGTTAAGACTCTGCCTTCTTAATTAATTTAATGGGGTGTGATAAGTATTTCAGTGCCACTGGTTTGATCAGGGACACGTAGCGGAAGCTATCTCCATAAGAAGGAAGAAACGCAGAGGTGAGGTTAAGCGCTGTTTGAAGAGGTTACTTTTAGAGGAAAGGAAGAAAACAAATGGAATTTTAGGAGTGAGCTGTATATGGTTTTACTGCCTCAGTGAGTAAGTACAAGAAAAGAGATTTGCAAGGATTACATTGCTGTCAGACGATCCGGTTCTTTTCCGTATCTTAATAAAAAGGGCTTTATTTGATGTCAGGACTTTAGTCTAAACCAAAGTTTTTAGAGACTTATTTCTGAAGTTTAGTATTCTGGCTCTCTAAGCTTGGCAATTAGAGGAAGTCATAGAAAACTGGTAGGGTAGGTTCAGGTCATTCTAAAAGAAATTCTGAAGTCTTTGAGCCAGATCCTCATCCCTGATTAAAAAAGCGTATGTTCTGTACTTGCACTTGCATGCAGAGTGCTCCATTTTCCCAGCTAAGCTAAGACACGAAGCAGCCAAGATTGAATTTGAATTGTCCATTCCTCAGACATGAATTTAAGCGTTTCGTTTTCATAACGTGGCCTAACTGGAGTAGCTAAATGAACAAACTCTTATGGAATTAACAATGCGCTAATAATGCTTTGCTACAGAATATTCCATCCTGAAGGAGCATATGACAAGTATAAACTGATATAGAAACACACAGAAATCACTTTATCCACAACTCAGATGCAGCCATTCTTGGTCAAAACACGAGAAACGTGCAATAGTGCAGAAGAGTTAGTCAGGAAGCAAAAAATATCTTTTGCATTTGATGCTGCTAGGGGAATTTTGTTAATTTCCATTTTTTAAATTGCTAAACAGAAAACTGGAAGAGTTACTTTGGGGTCTATTGTGTAACTAACCATACGAATTATACTTGGCTTGCTGCTGTTGCTGGTCTTTTTACTGTTGCTCTGTCTATTATTATTAATGTAACTCTTGAGGATTTCTCCCGATAGCCAGCTGTGTAAGTAAAACAAGCATTTAGGTTAGCATCTCTGGCAGAGCAGCAATTGCAGCACCTTCAAGAGCTGCCCCTTTCCTTCACACGTCAGTCAAAAGTCAAAGCAAGAGAGACACAGGCTGCGGCACTGGGAGATGAGACCTTCAACCAGTAAAAAGGCAAATCCTGTAATGGCACCAAACAGGGATGTCCAGTCACCCACTCAGCTGCTTGAGATAAAAAAGGCCTGGGATAGATGCCCACTGAAATGACACGCGTTATGAAAAAGCACATAGCTTGTGGGGGCGGGGAAGGAAACAGCAATTAGAGCCATCTGGAACAACAACAAGGAAATCTACTTAGGCAGTGGGACAGTAGTTTTATCCCAGGAATAAGTCTCTTGGAAACACGAATAAATGGGACCCAATCCTGGCAAAAGTTCATCGATTTCACTGGTGCAAGCTCATGACCAAAAAATTTACTTGATTGTTTTCCCTCCCAACTATATTCTGCAGATATTTGCACAAACCACTCAGAGGGAAATCCTGTAGAAGAAAATTGAGGTTTTATACATCTTCCCAGCAACAGATCTGAAACAGATATAAAAGGTTATATGGAGTAACCATTAATCCAGCTGGTTATAGTCAGAGCTTTCACAGACTACAACCCTTATTACAGGAAGGGAGTCAGTTGCGGAGAGCAAAATAAAAAACTCATTTCAGAGCTTAAATGACAACCAGAGAAACAGACCAACATAGCAGCCAGCTCCCTGCTCTGGATTAGTTTGCTAGTCCTGGTCTCTCAGCTCCCCAGGGCAGCAGGAATCAAGACTGCTTGTGGAGTGAGAATACCCAGCCAGGGGTTGGACTGAAGGAGGGGAGCAGGCCCCTCGGGCGCATGAAGGAGCAGCACATTTAATAAACACTTTCTGCAGAAACCAACTGTGTAATTAATACACCTCCAAACTACTTAAAAAACAGACCAGCTAGCTCATCTTCACTACCAATAGGCAAGGAGGAAGCAGAACTGAGGGAGACAAGTTTCTGCTCTGAATCTTTCACCTGATATTGGGAAGTGGGGGCTGGGCAGAGATATCAGCTTTTTCTGGGACCAAGGAGAAAAAGGAAAAAAACAGAGGGATACAGTACCTAGGAACCAAAAAGAGCAGAGTTTGCCAGAGCTCAGTCTAAGGCCCAGGTTTCCTTTAGAGGCAGTTGTCTCCAGTGGAGCAAGACCTAGGAACTTCCAAATCTTCCCCTCCCTGTGTGGCTTTAGTCGAATAACCTCTTCCTTGTGCTCAGGATCCTCTTCTCAGGATGTTGTGAGAATTAATTACAATTCAAATTTCCAAGTATTTTTGGGTGCTTGACAATGTTTAATCCACTCTGCGCTTGTTCTCAGGCTATGGAGCAGACCAGGTTTTTCTTGGGAACAGAAGTGTATTTAGATTGGTCTGTTTTTCCGCTGAAATACTGGGGTGTTTGCAAACAGAACACGTAGCACAAGTTCGGCTGTATATGCCTCTCGATGATTCCACTCCCTAGGGCCACAGTAATCCCATAATCAGTGAACACACTACCGCTACATGAATGAGAGATGCAAACATGGGTCACGGACACTAAGCGAGCCACTGGAGTGTTTCTATTTAGCTGTAACTGAGCAGAGAGTTGCAATACCAAGTATATCATGAGAGTACCGAGAGACTATTCCATTGTGGTATACAGTTAGAGTTTGTGCTAGTTCATGAATTTTAACTGGAGCACATGGAACCAGGTTGTTTTGTGCATTTAACAGATAGCCAGTCAATACTGGTAAAGTTCTACCACAGTCAGTTTTGTTCTCTGCAGCTTGGCATCATCCCCCAGAGTTTACATTTAAAACAGAGATGCAATTAATTGAGTGAGACATTGATAAGGTGAACAGGCCCCAAATATAAACTGCCTGAAAACAGAGTCTTAAAATCTGCTTATCAGTCCTGCCCTCACCCAAAATCCAGGCAGCAGCAGTGATAAAATCCCAGCTTCTTTGCTGGGCAGTAGTACAGTAACGGATCCAGAGCACTGGGTGTCTGGATGTGGGCACGGGCAGAGCAATGTACATGTCACAACTGCCCATTTGTGAGCTAACTGGGAATTGAGCCTCTCAAAGGGCTTGGCCTGCATGCCAGGATAGAACAGAAGGGATGAGCGGAAGGAATGTGACCTCAAAGGGAAATTCATTGGAACAGATCAGCAGTCCCTACCATACAGCTCATGCATCTATCACTAGCAGGAGATAAATGTGCAAGTTTTATTGAAAAAAAGTACCTGACTGAGGCTTGTAATCTTCAAGATTTACATTTAATTAAAAAGGTGAAACCTACTGTGAGGAGCACCCTAACCTGGCCTGATCTATGGCACTGGGCCGTCCCAGAGTCAGGAGGAAGAGACACCTGAAATAAAAACAACCTGCTAGCCAGGAAACATTGCATATGATGAACAAATGCATATGCGGGAGCGGGAGGAGGAACAGCTACTTCTCTTACAGGGCTCATTGAAATGAGAGATGTATTACTATAAGACAGTGAATTTCTTTGGTAATTAGGATTTAAACTCATTCTGAATCTGGTACATGCAATATTTTATACTTCCTATCAGAACATCTTGAATCATTTCTGTGCTAAGCTTGGCTAAGTTATTAGGTTTCACTGGATTCCTGAACATACTAGGCTTTCACCATTCAGGTTCTGATGATTAAACAGTAGAGGGCAGCATCCTACAGACTGACAGGGACCACCACTCACAAACCACACGGGAAGAATGGAGGAGAGGGAATAAGGTCGCTACCCCATGGGACCACAGGCATGCCTAATGTAACAAAGCAACACACTGAAGGCAGGTGGATACCCTGCAGAATGCAGTCTTAATCACAATTAACTTAAAAAGTAATCAGAACAATGAAATATCAGACAAGGGATAGCCTTAACACCTCCAGTCAGAAACAATAGTTCACACTTATTTGCAGTCAGAGGATGATGAATACAAAATACAAATATGAATTAAACCTCAGCAATGCCAAGGGTAAGAAACTATTCTTATCTATGTTGAACAGATGGACAAAGACTCAAAAGGTAAATGACTTGTCCAAGTTCACTCAGTCTGTGGCACAGCCAGTAATAGAAACAAGATCTTCTGACTTCCAGTCCTCTGTTCCAATGACTAGCCCAGTAAAAGTTCCCTGATGCTTACAATTTCCATATATGTAGCTGATGTTATTTTTAAGTACATTTTGTTGCAGTGAAAGATGCCAGGCTGACAACCCTAAAGAACCAAGTAGCCTATCCACATAACAGTCATATTCCTGGCAGAAGTTGGAAAACTTTTCTCTGCCTCCTGCCAGTGTGCTGCAAACCTGAAATGGAGGGACTTTTATTTAAAAGTAATAATGAATAAGCAGTACAAAAGTATAAAGCAGGAGCGTGCCAGAGAGTTGGCATCCCTATCTAAGCTCCTATGCCTCTCATTGTAAGAGTCAGCCCAAAAATCCATGCTGAGGTAAGTGGGCCTGAGTACCTCAACCCATTGACCAAGTTGGTGAAGCCTCTCTACTACCCTAAGAGACCAAGAATGAAAAGTCCTCCTGCAGAGGAGAGGAAGTACCAGTTGGTATGCATGGGACACGGAGCGAATGAGTTTTAGCTGTTATTGAGGATGTACTAGGTACCAGAGTTGGGACCACCATCAGTACGAGTGCAAGTAACTTCGCCAATGCTGACAGGGGGAGTCTGAGAAGACTGAGGGGTCTTTGGTAAGGCCAGGTAAGTCTTCCATACTGAGTACAACAGACCTGGTGTTACTTGAGCTACTGGCATCAGTATCGGGGTAGACAGTACCAGACAGATCAGTCCCAGGAGCTTGGCACCGAGGTGTGGGTACCAGGTGATCTCTGGAGAACCAGAGAAGAGGCATGGGCTCCAATACCTGAATGGGTGCTAGAAAAACCCTTTTTGGATCTCAAGCCATCCTTGGTCTGAGGCTTAGGAGGATTTATGGGCCTTAGAAGTTGAAGGGCCTAAAGGAGACCTCTTTTTCTCCCTATGAGCTCTGTGCTCTTCCCCCTCCCCCGCCTTTCACCTGCAGTTTTACCAGATGAGGAGTTTTTCCACCACTGAGACATCTGAGGTATAAGTCTAGGAACAGCAAAAGCACTTCTTGATTAAGAGGGCTCAGAAGTTTCTGCCCAGGCAACCGAGAAGAAGAAGAGGGATACACTGGTCTCGCCAATAGAAACATTTTTAGTGGAGATTCCAATGTTCCTTGAGCTCTTTTAGAGAATGATTTCCATATGGCAGACTTGTCAGTGATGTGCAGACATAATAAGCACCTTGCATGCCCATTATTTAAAAGCACTACAGCCTTGCATGAACGACAGGTCTTGAAACCTGGAAATTTATGTTCAGCCATATTGGTAAACCCGGTACTGAGAGTGCCTCCCAGGTAAATAAAAACAACTTCCCTCAAAAAGGGATAACGAAACCAACCTAATCCTATCTAAGCACTTATTTAAGAACTATTTATTCATGAAAAGAAAGGCTGCACGAAGTGCACAAAGAGCAAAATGTCTAAGCAAAACGGCAGACACTGCAAGTTCCGATTTGTGGGTGGTGAGGAGGAACTGAGAGGCAAAGGGGTGGTCCCATTCTTTATGGAGGGGAGGCTACTGAATGCACCGGTGTGGCCCCAAGGGACACTGTTGACCAAAAGAATCAGTTGATGTGTATGCACTCAGTGGAATCTCTCTCTCTCTCTCTGCAAAAGACGTGCTGCACAAATTATTTTGGATAAATTGTCTGGCCTGCGTCACACAGGAGGTCAGACTACATGATCACAGTGGTCCCTTCCAGCCTGGGAATCTATGAATCTATACGTACTCTAACAAGGTTACTTTATGATCCAGATCACAAGACATTCTATGGCAACTTAAAGATACATAGGATTTATTCATGGATCTGCAGCAATTCTTGGAGCTGGAGACCTACCTGATGATCATTCTGCATTGAGGCCAATCTCCCCCACCAACACAAGCTCACTCAGTGAACGCAGAGACACAGATGGGCAAGATTTCTTGAGAGGATATTTCCTGTGGGAGGGAGACTTTCTTCCCGTGGGCTTTTTCCGCCCCCAGAGGAGGGCATGCTCTTGCCCTATATTTCTACCAGCTGCCTGTAGGTGCAGAGAATGTGTGTGTAAACACTATGAATGCATAAAATACACAAAGGTCAGTTTTGTGAGATGTAGCCCTAACAAATCCAAACTCAATTCTGTACACTTTTTGGTTTTCTGTTCTCCCCAAACCCCAACTATAGTTATCCCTATGGAAATGCTATCTGTTGGTACATGCTTTATTTTCACAAGAATGGGACTGGAAAGTACAGAAGACCATGATGATTATTCTGCATATGCAGATACGGATGGAGATTTTCCACTGCTCCCTGACAATAGCTCTTGGTCTAACCAAGCATATATCAGAGAAGCAACACAGTTTGCTCCATGGTTAGAGCAGAGGAATGAGTCAGGACACCTGGGTTCTAGTCTCAGTTCTGCCGTACACTTCAGTTTGAGCACCGACAAGTGACCACCTCCTCATGCTTCAGTTTATCTTTCTGTAAACTATGAATAATTCTACTTCTTAGGTTGTTGTGGATCTTAACTGCAGTGGTAACATGCTCTGAGGTCCATGGAGAAAAGGTTTCTTTAGAAATGAAGAGCATAATTAATAATAGAGAAAGTGAGATTAGACAGGAAGCTATCAGACAAACTGCCTAGTGTGGTAATATCTCCATCAATAGACACATTCTGAAATAGTTTAGACAGGTGTCTGGTGAGATTACAGCAGTGGAAGAACCAAGGAGGGAGGAAGGATACTGGCCAAGAGAATCTGAGGAGTCGCTGCCAACCTTGTTTGTGAACATGACTGTTAAAAGAGAAGCAAGAGATCTTGACTAGAAAGGTGTGACCCTTCTGGTTTTATAGCTTTAGATCTCGCTCCCTCAGAGATGCCCACCCCATCTCTCTCCTACAGCACTCACTATCCTCAAAACCGTAGAGCTGCTTCTCCATGTGAAGTTATAAAGCTTTGCTTGTGACACCACAACTACTTGCCATAAACAGTGTGATGTCAGAGCATGACAAGACCAGAGAAGGTAAAGGAACGCAGCTGGAGAGTAGGCGTAATAAAGATCCTGTTTTCCTACAGAAATCTGTGGAACTGAAGAACAAAGAAATAGAAACAATGAAAATTTGCATTTAGAAACAAGTATTGCTGATAAATCCTGGAATATTTCATGTTACTTTAATTTATGCCAAGGGACTGAAACTAAGCACATTTGTCCCAGGATTGGGAGAGTGGGAAGGTGGCTTAGGAAACTTTTGCACCTTCCTCTCCCCTCCTCCCCCCTCCCAAGATATCCTGTGCACACTTTGGATAGAGCAAGAATCTAGGACTTAAACAATAACCCTTCTGCTCCCCTTCCGTCAAATTTGGTACTAGTCACTCCCTTCAGCCAAATAAAGCATTTTCTCAATGTTCCCAAAGCGTGCATCTGAAAATGGTGGCAACAGCATCTATCCCTATCCAGCTGTCTCTCTGGTCAGCCAGCATGAAGCCCCAACTTAACATATACCTTAGTGGAAATAAAAGATAATTTTACCAGAACAATTTTAGTGAAATACATTTATCCTTGTTTCTTTTGGGGAATTGTACAGGGAAAATTGTTCAAATTCATATTAATACACAACAAGATCACCACTGAAATAGGTGAAAAAACTGAAATCATAAATATACATTCTTTAAGACAATTCATTTTTTCAAAGAAACTACACAAACATTTCTTTCAGGAGTAATCAAATTATATTAAATCAAACCCCGTAATTAAAATCATGCCATTGGTCAGCTCCTATTTGTTTTCTCTGCACCCTCATTTTTGCTCCAGATCTGTCACATTACATTAACACCTTTCCTACTCATTGCCTACAGAAATAACAGCCTTTGACGTGCCTGCACAATCCATTTGTCCTGCTCTAATTACTTTTTGACATAGCCTTTTTTTCTGTTCTGTTGCCTTTACTGACCTCTGTATATATTAGAGACATTTAAATCAATCTTTAAATCCTGAAATCTAGGCTGTTTATGATGCCATCGATAGAGAAGTCACTAGCATTTTGGAGATCAAATATTTAGTTCTATGTTAATGGGATATTACCTATAAGAGAAAGCTACCACATATTCATAGTGGTTATAATTCACTGCCTTAATGTGGGCTCTCTCAAGACCAAACAGAGGTTCAGGGTTACATTCCCAGTCTGTAAACTTATTATCCAAAGCTGGGTAGCTAAAGGGAAACTGGATTCTTGTGTGTGCATTGCTTGAGAATTTCCTTTTCATATCAGCTTGCTAGCTCTTGGAGAAAATACCAATCAATTTTTTTTTTTTTGGGGGGGGGGGGGGAGGAGAGGGAGAAAGAGGAAAAAATGCATTTTTACAGGAAAGCAAAGTAAAAAAGAATTTTTGCTGGCACCGAATCAGTATATGGATTGCATCTTCTGTTCAGTCTTGGGGTGTTTGTTAAAGAAAATTTAGATTAGTTATTCCATTTTGCAAAGCAGCATAAGACCCCTTATGGGTTGCAGCACAGGCAGGGCCGGCTCCAGGCACCAGCCCACCAAGCATGTGCTTGGGGCGGCACCTAGAGGGGGGCAGTGCGGCGCTCTTGCCGCCGGGGAGAGCGGAGCCCTGGCCGGGCTCGCCGCCCTCCCCCCGGGGCTCCTGCCGGTCAGGGAGAGCGGGCCTGCGGCTGGGCTCGGCACCCTCCCCTGCCGTGCTCCCCGCAAGGGGGCGGCGGGAGGCTTTTTTGCCTGGGGTGGCAAAAAAGCCAGAGCCAGCCCTGAGCACAGGTGCCACGGGGGTTAAGTGAGAAGACTTAAAAAGTGGATTCCCTCAGCTCAGAATCCTATTGCTTTGGTTATTTTTAAGTTGGACTTAAACAAAAATGTTAAAATACCCTTTAGTCTTTCATGTTCTTCAGACACACACACTTCTAAGGAGAACAAAATTAATCCACTTCAGGTCTTTCCATTACTGCATGTATCCATTGATCAAAAATGGAAGAAAACAGCAGAATGAAACAAGTAAATGAAACAAGAATGGTTTATTATTAGGTCACTGAAATTCTATTTTTACCTACATCAAAGCATGCCAAACAGAATTGGCTGAATTATGACAGGAGAATTATCCCAGAACAGAAAGAGTGACAGCACGTTATTTAAAATATCACTGGTATAATTACCTAACTGGCATAATGCCACTATTTTTGCATTTGTGAATGGTTTAAAAATATTACTACATTCCTCTAGCAGAATAGCAAGACAGATCCAAAAAGGGGGGTTAAATTAGCCACAATGTCTTTGTAATTAAAGATAGCCTGCTTAGCTAACAATCTGAGAGAAACTGATCCACCCCTTTTCCTCAGCATGCCGATCTGCATACTCAGGCACAGGCCTGGTCCCCACTGACTGAGGACCTGTATTTACAGCTATCTAAGCATGGCTGCAGAAAAAATGGTGTATAAATCCCATTTGGTCTGCATGCGATTAACGGAGTCAGGAAGGCAAGGCCACACCAGGACATAAAATGGTTTTATGCAACTATGTTTAAAAATGGCAATTTTTAACAATTTCAGTGTGGCCAAACCCAAAGAGCTATGACCAAGATTCAGCTCTGATAAAGATGGGTGTTAGATTACAATGCGTCCATCCTACTCCCAATTCAGGCAACCCAACTTCAAAACTGCATGCTCTTGGTACACTCTCACGTGGCTTCAGGCAGTGCAGAGACCCCTTACTGAATTTGTGCGGTCAATTTTTTTTAATAGTGATCAAGCTCTTTAAATAGTGATCAAGCTCTTTGGATTGGGGTTGCAATGTTTTTTGTCACTAACCGTATTAGCACACTGTGCATTACCCAAGAAAATGTGTTAAGACTTAGGAACTCTTCCTTAGCAAGACTAATTCTTCTCTCTCTCTCTAAGGCTTCACTCATCCCGCAGACACCAAAGGGATGCAGGATCTGTTCAATCTCAGTTCCTTAATCCTTGAGACTGTTAACCAGGGCACCAATTAAAATGAAACTTTTGAGCTGTAGACACATCTGTCCATCGGTGAAATGAACTGAGACCAAGCATACACTTAGTTCATACATGAAAATAAAGTGAAGTCTCCCACAGAGTTCCTAGAGCTGTTCCTGCCTGCGAAAGGCTTAGTTGGTCAGTATAGATGGAACTGGCAGGGTCACCTGTATTTAATGTTGCTCGACACTTCCCATATTAAGATCTAGTTTTCAGTTGATTATAATATCACCATGCTTTAACCATTTGATCTGAAGTTTTCATGCCAGGTTTGTGCCCCAGACGGACTTTTTTGGAAAATTTCAGCAGTTCAGTTGTTTCTGAGTATGAGATTACGGAAAAACATCGCTTTTCCCATGTTAAAAAGTCTTACAGACATTTCATTAAGAAGCTGTAGTACATCTGTGCTTTGTCAAATTTCAAGTCCTTGCTGCAGATAGGTGGTCATGAAAATCCACCCAAATTCGACCAAGTTATGAGTTTCTGAAAAATCTTGGTTTGTACCTGCTCAGTTGAGACTTGTTAGAGTCTGGCAGCTAGATTTTCTGAAGATTCAGTCTGTACTGAGCATGCACCAGCCCAGGGCCGCAGGGCCTGAACAGGACCTTCCCCATCGTTGCTGCTTTCAGCTGCGGGGCACCAAAAACAAAAGCAGGGAGAAGGTCTTTCCTGTGCTATCAATGTTTCCTATGCGGGTGCTCAGGCAGTATGGAGGAAGCTACCTGATTCTAGTGCAGAGAAACAAAAGCTGGACCTAGAGGAAGGGGAGGACGGTAGTAACAGATTGAGACAAGGAGCCTACGATGAGGTGGGACAAAGCAGCCACAACTGTGACTGGCTAGAGAAGAAGAATTTGGGGAAGACTTGGATGAGGAGCCCAGAGAGGTAGCCAGCGCGTGTTAGGGTTGCCACCTTTCTACTCGGACAAAACCAAACACCCCTGCCCTACCCCACTCCAAGGCCCCATCCCCACTCATTCCTTCCCCCCCCCCCCAGAGATGAGGGACTTGGGGTGCAGGAGGGGGCTCCAGGCTGGGAATCGAGAAGTTCGGAGGATGGGAGGTGGATCAAGGCTGGGACAGGAGGTTGGGGGTGCAGGAGGGAGCCCCGGGCTCGGACTGAGGGGTTCAGGGTGTGGGAGAGGGCTCTAGGCTAGGGCAGGGGTTGGAATGCAGGGGGGATGACGACTCCAGCTGGGGGTATGAGCTCTGATGTGGGGCTGGAGATGAGGAGTTTGGGGTGCAGGAAGGTGCTCCGGGCTGGGGCAGGGGGTTGGGGTGAGGAGGGGGAGGGAGAGAGAAAGGATTTCAGCCCAAATGGTTAAAGTTTGATGACATGTAAAGACCTCAAAACAGGATCTCCTAATGGGAAGAAGGGGTCAAGCTTTATTTAACATATTATACAGCTCCCATTATCATAACATCCAATATTGGGGGGAGGGATAGCTCAGTGGTTTGAGCATTGGCCTGTTAAACTCAGGGTTGTGGGTTCAATCCTTGAGGGGGCCACCCCATCTGGGGTAAAATCAGTACTTGGTCCTGCTAATGAAGGCAGGGGGCTGGACTCTATGATCTTTCGGGGTTCCTTCCAGTTCTAGGAGTATCTCCATATATATTATATTATCTCCATCTTTTAACATATTTATCCTCTCACCACCACTGTGAGGTACAGAAGTGCTATTATCCCAATTTTATAGATGGAAAACTGAGGCATGAGGAGTCTAAGGCCCAAATTTATAAAGTATTTAGGTATTTCTATGCACACTGCCTTGCTGATTTAGGAGCCTAAATCCCATTTTCAAAAGGGACCCAGGCACTTGAGTCTTAATCCTATCAACAAGTGATGGGATTTAGACTCAAATGCTTAGATCCATTTTCCAAATGAAATTTAGGCTCCTAAATCAGTGACGCATTGTGACACTTAGCACACTTATAAATGTGTTCAGGAAACTTATAAACATGACCAACTTTTTTTGTTCCACAATGAATCACCTTTTAATTGTACCTGATGTGTAGTAGGGTCCTTCATTTTCAGTTTTTATTTTAATTCTTCCCAGAAATTTATGTTTATTACCACAAGAACAAAAACAGATGAAAATCAGTGCAAAAAACTTAATTTTTCGGATAAATATCTGTTTATTTTGGTGGACTGAAAGACAGCGGGGGAAGTATTCTGTAGATTAATGCTTTGAATTCCGTTCAATGAGGTTTGCTGCAGAACTAAAACAGAACACATACTTTCTTAAACTTAGAGGTGGCATTATATCTCAAATCCCCAAATAAACTTCATTTGAATAAACAGTTTACTGTTGTATGCTTAGAACCATTAGCCTATAATATTTACATTTAATAACTGGGCCACACCATTTGCACTTTTTTTTTTTAAATCTTTTGAATACTTCCTTGTATTCTGTAACTTATTCTGATACTCTAAAATGGGAAGAAAACAAAAATCTGTATCAAATCTTTAAACTGTTATCTGCTAGTAGCATGAAATGTATACATGGTGGGCTTGAGATTCGTCAGTACATTCAGATGTGCACACAGTTCAGAGCTTGTGTGCATGCCTTTGTTTATTGTGTGTGTATCTTCTAGACTAATGCCTAGCTTTACTTCAACATTCAGCTTTGCATATACAGACAATATTATTGTAATACATCTCATGCAAGGTATTGTATTTTCCTAAGAAGGTTTTTTTTTTTAAACACACATTTGAATGATACAAAAGTACGGCAAAAAAATCAGGAAAAAACTGAATACTTTTTGTAAAGCCCGGGAATTTTCGGGCAAAAAATCAGTTTTAACTGAAAACTGAAGGGGCTTATGTGTTCTATGATAATGGCAGATCATTAGTTTGTTCTACTGGCTTTGCGCTTGCATGCATATATACATAGAATGGACGTTTCCATTCAATAGGGGTTCTCTTGGATTTGTCCATACATGCACATGAAAAGTGAGTGCAGTTTCATTTAATATGCAAGGGCATATAAAATATAATCCATGTCTGTGTGTATGGAAAGAGACGGGGTTCTAACTCAGATACACATAGTAGTAGACACAGCATATTACTGCTGTCTTGTAAATAGTTACACATGACAATTTGTTTTTTCTTTTTTTTACATTAGTAAATTACATATAAAAGAACTACACAAAAACATTATGAGAACACAAAGCGGCAAAAAAAAAATTTAAAAGCCAATGGGCGGCACTTTGGCAGCAGCTCAATCGCGCCGCTTCATTCTTCCGCAGCAATTCGACGACGGGTCTTTCACTCCCTTTCTTCCTCTTCAGCGGCAGCTCTAAGAGGAAGAGAGGGTCCCGCCGCCGAATTCCCACCAAAGACCCAGAGGTGCCACCCCGATACCGAACAGAGTGCCGCCCCTTTGTATTGGCCGCCCCAAGCGCCTGCTTCCTTTTCTGGTGCCTCAAGCCGGCCCTGCTTGCCTCATTAAGCAAGTAAATTGGATAGTGATTGGAAAAGACTCATTACTCCTGGGAGAATTCTGTGCCAAAAAGTTAAAAAATTCTGCGCACAATATTTTAAAATTCTGCAAAACTCTGCATATTTTATTTGTCAAAACAACAATACAATCACACCAGCTTCAATTATTTTTCATCATTTATTTCAAAATACCCGTCAGCAAGTATGGCTGTAACAATACAGACAACAAAAAAGATTCAGGAAATGTTTGACAAATAGATTCCTTACGAGGCATATTAATACAGAACTCTGAGTAATAATTCATTTAAACTACAATAGAGAACTGTATTTCCTGCCCCCCTCAGAAGCAGTGCAAAGGCTTGAGGGAGTCAGGGTAACGGAGGAGCTGAGAGAGAGGGAAGTACTGTAAATTGCTGGGAAGGAGTCTGGGTGTGAACTTGGAGGGTTGTTAGGTATGGGTGGGAAAAGTATGGAACAGGTTTTTTGGGGGTTGGGGGAGGGATTGTTAGGGAGCTTCCCCCATGCAGACCCTGGCTGACCCCTAGCTTTTCCCATTCAGTCAGGCACATTACCCCATTCCCATGTGATCCTGCACCTCCATGTGTCCTTGCACCCCCTGTCCACATGTCCCTCTATCCCTCCCCCTGTCCCTATGTGTGTCTGTGCCCCCACTCAACCACCCTATCCCTACCTGTCCCTGCACTCCCCCATCCCCATGTGTTTGTGCCCCCCTCAGCCACCCTCTGTCCCTATGTAGCTCTGCACTCCTTTCCCCATCACCATGTGGCCCTGCACTTCCCTCCCCCTGGTGGACCTGTGCCTCCACTCCCATTCAGCCCTTGACCCAGTCTGTCCTCCCGCACTAGCTCCATCTGACCCCCCCAAGAACCCCATGCTGTGTCTCCGCATAGACAGTCTCCTGAACTGGCCTGACAGGTGCTGCGGAGAAGGCAGGCTCTCTCTTCCCTAGCTGGCCAGGAGTGGCTGCTGTGTTCTATCGGCACAGCACCCTCTGGTGGGCAAATGGCAGAACTGCAGCAACATTTCAACAGCAGCTTTCTGTGCAAAAAATAAAACTATGCATGGCTCAATTATGCACACGTGCAGTAGTGCAGAATTTCCCCAGGAGTAATAATAATTATGAGGTGAACAAAGCTGGGATATCACAGATCCCAGGCCTCATTTCATGTGTACCATCTAACCCCACAATAAATATAAAATAAATATGAAACAGCTGTCTTATTTACTGAATACTACCTAACTTGTGCACTGAATGAGGCAAGGGATCTTGTGCGACATAACATATGATCATGTAACTGAAGTCTATTTCAGTGCGTACTCAAAAAGGGAGAGTTGAGTTCAAGATGCGAAGACAGCCTGAACCTGAGAATCTCCTGACGGTGTTTTGCTCTGGGGCAGCTTTTGTATTTCGGTACAGAATTACACAAGTGCTTGAGACTAACAACAACAGGGGCCCTCACTTTATCAGACAACCCAGCTCTGAAGGCAGCACAGAAGTAAGAGTGGCAATACTGCGATCCCCCTACAATAACCCTGCGACACCCGTCCACAGCCCTCTTTTGGGTCGGGACCCCCAGTTGGAGAAACACTTGTCTCCCCTGTGAAATCTGTATAGTATAGGGTAAAAGTATACAAAAGACCAGATTTCACGGTTTGTGACGTGTTTTTCACGGCCATGAATTTGGAAGGCCCCTAACCATCAATATTCTAGAAGTGACCTCCTGTTCCCAGCCTCCACATATTTCACAACCAAAACAGATTTTACCCTCCCCCATCTTTTGCCATCACAACAGTCCTGCTACTCCACTCGACCAGACATGATAGACTCAGACTCGCTATGATATCTGAAATCAGAATGCACCTTTGGGCAGGCAGCAAGAGGACAACAAACCCATCTGTAACTGCTCTACTTTTAAAGTGCACTTTCCGAAAGCTCTTGAATCCCTGTTTGTAGCTCAACAGTTTCAAATGCAGCTGAATTGACAGTAAGATGCTGAGTGTAACAGAATGGACAGCTGGGGTTTTATGTACCAGATGATGATGATGTGATGGTAGGGCAGGGGAAGAGGGTGGATTTACTCCAGGAGATTAGTAACTATAAGTGCACTACTTCGCTAAATTCAGAAATGTATCCTTTGCTGAAATCACTATTTGGACTGTGAAATGATTTATTGCTTATCCTAAATATAAAAATTACAGAATGAGGGCAAATATTTTTATTGACTTTTTATTATAAACCTGAATTTTTAGAGGACCTGGGATGACAATTATCCACACCAGAATTTGCTGAGGAAAGCAGGATTAGCACCGACTCTTACAAAGAGTACTGCTCTTTGATATCCATAAGGTAGTCAGACCTCGATTTTATACCTTACTGAAATGACAGCACTTCCATTGTCAAAGCATTGTTCCAATGCGGATTCAATAGACAGAATTGACGCATTTAATAATTTTTATAGGGAAAACAGTTTGTGTTAATTACAGTTGGGGTAAAAAAAGTTATTTAAGGGTAAAATAATCCTCATGGCTAAAAGTACATCTACACACTAATCTTTTGCAATCTCCATAAGATCGGTCATTGGTCCTGTTCTGAAGTTCAGTGCTGGCAGTAAATAAAACCAAATGGCTTGGTGTTTACAGGGCTTGTCACCGTGAGTTGGGATCCTCTTGGCCTGTAAATTTCCTTGCAAAACAACCACAGCTGTTTTAGAAGCAGTGTGAATGCAGGGTCAGCATAAAGCAGTTCAGAATTTGTGCTCTATCAGAAAGTCTTCCAACTCATATTTTACATACTACATCCTGCCTTCCTGAACTCCCCACTACTGTAGTGTTCTGCACTTCCTGTTTAACATTAAAAAGCTTTATGATTCATCCCCAGAAATGGTTATAACAATTATTTAACATTTGTATTTCAGTCATGCCCGCAGGCCTTCATCAGGATGCTTTCATGTTAGATGTTGCACAAACCCATGGTTGAGATAATCAGCTCCCCCAAGGAGCTTACAATTTGAGATTTCAAATATGGGGGAGAATATACAATTTTTATACACTTTTTTTAATTACAGTTATCATGCAAATGCTACTTAACCTAGCCATCATTAATAAGCTGATTTCTTATAGGCATCATAGCAGAGGTGGGGGGAGCATTTCATGCAGGAGAGCTGTGGCCTTCCAGATCAGATCAGTGCATTTCAAGTTGAACCAGATAAATGACTTACGTTGCTACCCGAGTCTCCCTGGAGCCAGGTCTGACAGATCACCCAGTGTAATGAAGTCTAGAGTCAGTCGTCGTCTGTGACACTCTTGCAACAAGTCTTGGAGTACTGAACTCCACGAAACAAGAACCTCCGGCTGAAATCTCCAAAGAGGCAATGGTACTCCGATTGGGAGTCTTCCTATTAACTTCAAGAAGGAGCAGATCACAGAGTGAGGCAGCCCCTCAAATAATTAGGTTCCATACCACTGAAGATTTTAAACTAATCAGCACCTTGAATTGCATATGGAAGCGAACAGGAAGACAAGGCAAAGATTCAAATGTGATATATGATCAGACAGGTAGCTCTGCTCTGTACTAGCTGCCTTTATGGGCAAAATTCAGGTGGTCTAACCTACAGGAAGAAGGTGGGGGATGAGGTTTGCTACATCCATATTGCAGCGGGATGTGCAGACTCTTGCTGGTGATAGCTAAGAGACTTTAGGCTAGCACTGCTGAGAATTCAGGAGCAGCACCAGATCCAATAGGACTCCAAGGCCCTGAATAATTTTGACAAAAGGCAGGTATGCACTATCAATTGATGGTGCAGAAATCACCTCCACCTATTCCTCTAATTGCTTTCTCCTGTCAACAAGCAGCACTTGCATCTTATCCAGACTGAGTCACAGTCTATAGCTGTTCATGTTCTCCCTCTGCGCTATCTCAGCCCAGATCCCCGCTTTGCAGTACTTACTGGCTGCCTATTAACGTTAACATAGTGAGCAATAATGTGGCTTTGCATTTCTGAGAGCAATGAGACCAAACAATGTAATATGAGTATTTGCATATTTTCAAATATTTTAGCACTGCTTTGCCTGCCATGAGCCTAGGCGACACAGATGCAGAACTCAGTAATGTCACACTGAAAATATGAGCGAAGACATGGGCAGCTCATTTTATAGTGTAACTATTGAATTGCAAATGTGAACACGCACCAATCCTTTACCAAGTAGAAGTCAGAATGTAACAAATTCCTCCTTATTTCAATACACTTATCAATAGGGTCTTTCATCTGTTGATTTTAAATAGTTTAAACACACGTATTAAGCCTCATATCACCCTTGTTAGGTAAAAAGATACACGGGGTCACGCCATCCACCACTGAAAAAGCAGCCTTCTTCTGGGGATGGCACAAGACCATTCCATAGGGCACACCAATACTGCTCAACAATTTAGCATAGAAACTGAAAAAGAATCCCATGTCTGCATTTTCAGTGAGCTATGACTAAGGCAAAGGTAATTTGTTACAATCTGGAATTTTAGCCAGGACATCAGGCTTGCCACTCTTATTCTTACAAAAAGTGCTAGGAAATGTTAACAACCACGAAGAATCAGAACATTGGTTGTCGTTTTCAACCCAAAAGATGGCCCAAGCAAAAAAAACCAAAAAAAAAAACAAACACAAACCTGCGGCGCGGCCAGAGCCAGGGTGCACAGGGACTCCCTGCCCCAGGGCTCCACACCACTCCGGTTGGCTGGGAGGGAAGGACGCGGGCTGTCCTGCCGGGCTTCCTGCAGGACGCTCCTGTCCTTCGCGCCGCTACCCCCTACAGGGCGGCCGGAGCGGAACACACAACAACAAAAGCAGCCGTGCCACCCTAGGATTGGGCGGAATGCCGCCTCCTACAAGCTGCCGCCCCAAGCACCAGCTTGCTCGGCTGGACATTAAGGCAGGTGTGTTTCAAAGAATAGCAATGATTAGCTTGCTCGGCTGGTGCCTGGAGCCAGCCCTGGATGGCACCAAACAGCAGCATAGTGCCCTGTAAAACCATGCTGGGGCACTGATTCAGAGCTGAGCCAGAGTGAAGAGTGGCACCTACTGAATCACCAGCACCACTTTTTGCTGCACCAGAATGTTCCTTCGAAGTCTCCCCTCCTGAGCCATCTGGACACTGCCTAGTTTATGGTGAAATCGGAGTGGAATACAGCCCAAGGTTTAACAGCTGCATGTCATCATAAATCAGCAATACAGGACTTCAAAGGATCACAAGAGAATCCTAATCCTGAACTGGTTTATTAAAGTGAAGGGGAGGGAGGGGAAGAACGGATAGCAGTCACTTTCACCAATGGCTAGGAAGGAAAGGGTGAGTGTTCAATACACTCTGAAATGGGCATTGGAAGTGGTGCTGGTACGTAGAGTCCCTATGGTTCAGAAAAATAGGGTCAACATGGCATGCCATTTATTGTTATTACAGCTAAATCACAGCTGCTTTCTTTTACATCTGATAACAAGCAGGGCTTTCCAAGTCACCAGATAGCAAACACAGTAATATGGTGCCAAAATCCTTGGCCCCTCAAAATAGTAACTCCCCTAGAAAAAAAGTAGAATCGCCAATAAACATTCTAATGATAAAATTCCTGGAAGCTATGAAAGTCTTCACAACGCACATATGTTCAGAAATTTTGAATGAGGTGCTTCTGTGACAGTATTTTCTTCATAGCCAGTGGACTCAAGATTTTACAAGATGATCTAAATTCTTGATCTTCTGTGCTGAACCGTAGAGATAAAAATGCTAGCAAACAAGACATATCTCAAGTCATGAAGTCTGGACACTTGCTTTTCATTGGCTCCAATTACTAATTAACTTCAGTTTATTTGTATTCTTTCAATTTATATTCAGGGAACTTATCTATCACTCTTGAAGCTTCATTAAAGGTAAGCACCATTAATGAAACCAGCTGTCCACCCAACAAGTTTACCCACCATGTTACTCATTATTAATTCCCTATAACTTACTGCATTATAATCCCTTTAGAATCAAATAGCCGTTCCATAACCTTTTAATTTACTCTTTAAAAACCCAAACGCAGGCCTACTGAAGAAGAACTTTTTCTCAATTATGTGACATGACCTCTCATTTTAGAGATTACACAATTATAATGATGGTGATATGCATTAAACACATGCTAGATGAAAAACTAAAAAATTGTCAGCAACTTAAGTTATCAAGCGTTTTGGACCATGTTCTCAGATCATATACTGCAGTGTAGGTGATTACTCCAAGACGGAAGTAATTTGACTTATGACAATAGAAAGCTAACCATTTTTATAAGACTAAGGTCTGCTTTGTAACAAAGCATCTAAGTTCACAAAAGAGAAAGATAAAAGTTTTGACATTGCAAGCTACTTACGGGCTTTCTGTTGTGATTTATATAGTACCATAACACTACGCAAACCTTAGAGTAGTTAAAGCATGCAAGTCAAAAACCATACAAAACGAAATCCCTGCCTGAAAATGCATAAATAGCTACAGTATAAATAGTGGACAAGGGGCAACACATGGACATTAAGGCAGGTGTGTTTCAAAGAATAGCAGTGATTAGCATAAATTGCAACCATTATCCTGCAGAACAGCACTGATGAGAGAAATTAAGCTGCCTTCTCAAAAGAAGTACAGTCTGTCCATAGCTAGCAGTGAGGAAACTGTAATAGGCACCCAAATGCCACACCTCTTTTTAATTAAAAATTAACCTTCAAATTGTTGAACTGTATGCAATGCTCAACTGCCCCAGTCGGGGTGAGGTGCTTTACGCAAGAAAAAATTACTTGTCCTAATTTTCCTCTGCAAATTTCATACAGTAAGGGGACGTCAAGGTATTTCCAGAACTTCTTACACTGCATAGTAAGAGAACCCCTGCTCCAAAGAGCTAAGAGACAAGACAGAGAAAGGGTGGGAAGAATCAAAGGCCCAGAGAGGTGAAGTGACTTGCCCAGGGTCACACAGCAGGTCAGAATCTGCTGGATTCTGGAAGCTGGAAACAGAATCTAGTGCCCTAGCCACAAGATCATGCTGGCTGTATGATATGCTATGTGCTATTTAGACCAATTTTCTTATTATGCATCTTTTCATATTCTCATTTTAAAACTCTCTGGCCTCAACAACTCAGGAAAATGACCAATATTTGTGCAAGACAGAGATATGGGAATCAGCATTTCAGAGAGCTATTTTATGGATACATGGACCAAATTAACCCTAATCTCTCCCATATCCTCTAACTGAGGTTCTGGACAGAAACAAACTCAATGTCAGGGCAAAACCGTTTGGGTAAAAAGATCCACAGAATTAGCCTTTAAAAATGGAGGCCTGGGGGTTACATCCACTGAGGGTTACAAAAGCTCCCGAGAGGTAAGCAACACTTATCTACATTTTCTGAACACCTGTAAGATGGCACACGCTCAAGCCCGAGACAAGGAACCATCTTAACTCCATGGCCCCAGCATGCTCCCGAAAGACAGCAGCACAATCTGCAGGAGGAGAAACCTTTCCAAGAGACTTTCCCTTCCTACCCAGCCAGCCACTCAAAGGCCACACTTTATCAGCAGGCATGTTGTGTAAGGCTGTTTGTGGGACTCCAGGAATTGTGCGTGGGTTCAATTAATTCCAGTTATTTCTGTAGTGGCTATGTCAAGGTGCCCCAAGCACTAGATTGGGTGCATTTTGATTACACTTTGTATAATCCTAGATAAATAAAAGAAACAAATAAATATACAGCACATCATCTCAGATATCCCACATAAAATGGAAAAGATACCAGGCACACTTTTAGGGTGAAAAAGTGTAAGGCAACTGGAGGGATGCACAAGTAACTTGGCACAGATTCCAAATATTCAACCTAAAGATAGACAAGGTAGGATCCATTTCGTCTCTTTCACCAATACAAAGCCAGCCTATTTACAATATTTAATACATTTCTGAATGGCTTATACTTTCTTGAAGACTCCCCTTTTCTGCTTCTGTACATCACTGACTGTTAGAACTGCAATGCAAATCTCTGACAAAGCTCTAATGAGGCAGTCTCACCAGGAAGCTATCTACATGGTAAATCAGGGTTTCCTTTACAAAAAAGGGCTGGCAGATCTGCAATATTGCTTTTTACTGGTCTTATTTTCAATAGTTAAGGAAAGTGAGGGGGAGAGGTGGCAAAAGGGGCAAATATTAAATAACTTCAGTTACCAGAGGCCTTGCTTTGCCACTGTAATTGAAATGGGAGATGTTCAGACACCATGGGTATATCTATGCTGCAATTAGGAGCATACCACCCAACCAAGGTAGATGGACTTGTGCTAGCTTCGTTCCAGCTAGCACACTAACAACAACAGTGTGGAAGTTGGGGAACAGGCAGCAGCACAGACTAGCCACCCAAACTCAGACCTGGGAGTTCTCCAGGCTTGGATCTGGGCAGCTAGCTGGAGCTGCTGTCCTACTGCTATGGACACATGACTCATCTTAGCAGGCTAGCTCAAGCAGAACTCATGTGAGTCTGTCTACCCAGGCTGAGGCACGCTGAGGCACACTGCCAGATGCAGTGTAGACATGCCCAACGGCAATGGGAGGAAAACAGGTAACCATTATTTTGGTGTTCCCTCCAAACTGTGGGACTGCATCTTTGCAAGTGCCCTAACAAAATACTTTGGCTAAAGCAAAGACATGCTTGTTGGTCTGAAGCAGCTCAAGAGAAGATGAGAGTTGATTTTGAAATTCCAAGATGGGAAACTTGTTTAAACACAGGATGTCCAGGTATTGTAATACCCAGCCAAAATATTCAGATAACCAGTGAGAGACTGGCAAGTATCACCATTCCCTAGGGCAGAAAGGTAGGCAGACCCAAGACTACAAGAAGAATCAGTGGTAGAGATATACTGAGAACCCAGGAATTTTGACTTTTGATCCCATCCTAACCATTAAACTTGTCCTAAGTTGCTTCCTATAAGAATTACTGCACTTCCTTTTGTCCACACTGCCTAATCAAGAGCTACATTTAATTAATTAATTAATGGAGATATCCTATCTCCTAGAACTGGAAGGGACCTTGAAAGGTCATCGAGTCCAGCCCCCTGCCTTCACTAGCAGGACCAAGTACTGATTTTTGCCCTAGATCCTTAAGTGGCCCCCTCAAGGATTGAACTCAACCCTGGGATTAAAAATTCATCAAATCCATTAAAACAGACACGCTGCTACAATTCTTGTTTGATTAGTTCTAGTTTTGTTGGGTATGTGCAAATGGCAGCTTGTTGTCTGGAATAAACAGCTCTGCCTGTTTTTCTCTGGAGGCTGAGGGGGTCTTGGTATCGGAGGCACAGCTGCACAACATTGATGAACCTCTCACAGGGTGAAACATGATGGTTTGTACTGTCTCAGCTTCAGCACAGAAGATGTACAGAAGTACTCTTCCATGAGCAACCTTCAGTACACTCTCACAGTGCAGCGTGCCATGGCTTAGCCTGAGGGATCCTTCAGAAGGAGAGATGCTACAGAAAATGTAAGATTATCTTAAAAGAAAGAAATGTAAGAATTAGATTTGAAACAAAAGTGATCTAGTCCCAACTCCTTGGGATTTCAGAGTTAAATTGTGAAATGCCAACTACATATGTTCCCAGATTTTCAAGGTTGCTAACTTTTTAAATTAATAAACTTGCATTAGGTCATCAGTCAAAAGCTTGCAGGCTTGCACTAATAGTTTAATATTACACATTTGAAAACAAACAAAATAAGAGATCCGTATATGAGAAAATACGCCTTGTCAGCAGAAAGTAGATTTCTCCATAACTTCAGTTGGACTCTATTTATGCAGTGATCTGGTGATTTTACAGCATGCAGATTACAGTAAATCAACAGCCATATTTTCTCCCAATGAATATTGTATTACGCACAGATTTTCTAAATCTTTAGATCCACTCAGCTCCGCTAAGTAGGGGTGTGAGAAGGGGAAAATGCCACGATAGAATGTTAGCCATTAGCAACGCTTCCAGTTCTACTCCAGCTTCAGTAAATTATGCTTGCCCTACACTCAGATGAATAAATCTAACCTCAAAACAATTCTACATTGCAATGGAGCCACTAGATAAAGGTAGCACCAGAATTAAAATGCATCTACATATACAGAATTGTGTTACAGCAAGAGTCAGATTATTTATATAGTATTGTGAGTATACATGTCACTTTATGAAACAAATTATAAAGAGCCTTGGGGCAGTGACCTTAACTATCTGACTAAAAGAAGGACATATCCTTGTGCATGAACTGTCACCTCAGGTATAAATCTTGTCTATACATATTACACATCACTATCAGAAGTAAAGCTTTCCTTCTGCTCTAACAGGAAAGAGCCGTTTCCCTTTCCCTACACTTTAATATGTACCACCAGATGCAATATAGCTCAGAGTACTTTGTATATATAGCATTGTTACCTACTTACTAAATAGCCAGGAACTTTTTCTTGCATATATTATTTCAAAGACCAATGAGCTGCTGCTTTTCACAATGGCAATGCCATGGAGTATACAGTGACAGTCTAACATGGTGTCCTGCTGAGATCCAAGAATAGCGATGCCTTAAAAGGCAGTGATGTTGAGATCACAAGACAAAGAATTAGGGCACAGCTGTGGAGTTCTGTAGGCTAAAACATAGACTCAATATGTCACAGAAAATTAAATCAGAAAGCTGCATGTAATTTTTGGTCTCCTTTGTAACTAAACTGCAGAGTGCTGAATTTATACCTATGTGATGCCTTATCGTGGCTTTGCTCATACAGAAAGCATGCCCCAGATACTGAGATTAAAAAAATTTTTTTTTCAAAAAGAAAAATAAATTTGAGGACATTACATGCAAACAGCCACCATAACACCTTCCTTTCAAATCACATACAATGTGCAATTCAAACAGATGAAACAAGTTTATGCCAGTTCTCAAATCCAATTCTGAGGACAACTGGAGAAGTGGTTCAGCTACTTGTAAAACAATGCTTAGCTCATTTCTTTATGCATAGAAGCATCAGCATACCTGCCATCCGGGAGACCTCAGATATACAGCAAAGACCTTTCTTCAAGCACTATGCAGAGGGAGCCCAAACTGAAAGCAAACCTTAAAAGAGTATTTAAAAAGGCCTTAAGTCATTTTCTTTCTTACAATCCAGTCAAAGGGGCTTTAAGTCATTTTCTTACTTACAATCCAGTCAATGTAACTTTCATCTGAGGCAACATGTAATTTTCAAAAACAATTCAATATGGTTCATTAGGGAGATGGAATGGTGAGGGTGCCAGGTACAGCTCAGAAACAGAGAGGTGGAAATATGGGGAGAATGCAGCCCTTGGAGAGGAACAAAAGCATAAATCCTTGGACAAGAAACGACATGGAAGTGCTAAAGACACTGATTCCTGAGCACATGCACTTTTAAATATATATTTTACTGCAATTAAAACTAATAAAGAAAAAGACACACTGAGGTCAGGGGGGAAATTTTATTTGTTTTTAAAAGAATTATGTGTTAGAGACTCAACCTGATCTGCACATGTAGTTTTTTTAATAAATTCCTCACATGATGCAGAGAGCAATCCCTTAAAGTAGGATGTAAATTGGAGGTTTTAGTTCCCCTAGAATTATATTTGAAAAAGAAAGCTTATCAGAGTTGTACATTATCATCATCCATGTGTAGGTCCTTGTGACCTTCCATTTTCATCACGTTTTCAGTGATGTTTCCCTTTAAGTTAAATTTGCACTGGCTTGGCTGCTCAGGAAGCAGTGCTTAGTTCTGTGACCCACTTTTGCATTGTCCTACTAGGACCTCTGTCACTATGCAGAAATACAAATATAACTCCACAGCACACAGGGTTTTCCATTCCATCTGCTTCATCTGGAAGTAGGAGTGTAACATATTTAGCCCCCCACACAATATATGCAGAATAAGTCTGAGATTCTCAAATTCCAAGAATAAGGAATTGCAGGATTTATTTTCTTACTGTCATTTGTAGGGTACACATGATTTAGTTAGAGTGCTTTGAAAGCTACTAAATGATGCATGCTATGAATCCTTAGTAACTACTGAGAGAAATCTGGGAGTTTATATCTGGTTAAGGCTCATTTAAGAAATTTTGCTTCTCTCTCTCTCATCTGCCTTGGGCATTTCTAATGCACCCAATCAACATTTAATCTATCTGGTGCCTATGTAAAGAGTTCCATTCAATTTGTCCATAAATGATTATTCCTTTATCAATCAGATCTGTAGCTACAGGCATTTCATGAGGACGAATCTGTGCCTTCCCACTTTAAATCAAGTGCACACAGTTACTGTCTATTTGCTATTCATTCCGTTCCCGTAGAGGGACAATGATGACTGTGGATTTGTGGGGTAGTTCTGATGTTGCCTAAAGTAATAGTTTTGGTGAAACATCTACTTTTCCACTTTCTGAAATTTTGTGCTGAAACTATAAAAAAAAGGCTAAAAATCTCTTCAGTGGGAAATTTCACAAACTGAGGATTATGACCACAGCTGAAGAATAATCAGCAGGAGCAGATGGAACTCTTCAGAAACAATTATTCTATTTTCATGCAAATTTCCTTAGTAGTAAAAAAAATAAAGGAAAAAAAGCACTAAGATATCATGAGAATGGTCTCTAAATGGAAGGTTTTAGAATGTTGCCTGCAAGCAAAGAGTCAGCAGCTCTTTAAAATGAATGTATTATAGTCTCTGCAATTCCAATCACTTAGAAATAACCAGGACAGAGCAACAATATGTACAAACTAAGTGTGTCTGCCTGCTTTTGGTTCTGTAAAAAAGGAGACCAATAACAGATGGAAAACAGTTAACCAAATTAAATTTTAATTTTGGTAATGTTTAACACTATAAGCAATGTTAAAATGTGTACTTCAGAGCCCAGTTTTTATGCCCTTTAAGACTGCGCTTCACTCTTGAAGCATTAGGATTCTTTATGCACCTGATGACTACAGAAGATGACAGCCACTGAAACAAAGACAATCAATGTGAAACCAGCAGAGTGCTAAACTGCAGTTTTCCTCCCTTTGGGGCAGAAATCTTTTCCTGATTACAGAAACACGGACAAGTCTTCCACAGCTGACCTGTGGAAAGGGAGCCAGTTTATTGCAACTAATAAAAGGCAGGATAGTCTAGAGGAATGAGTACAGGCCTTGCATCACTTTCAATTCCGGCTTTTCCACTGACATGCTGTGTGGCCTTGGGCAAGTTACTTCACTTTGTCTTAAGTTTTCCTGTATGTAACGGGTTAAAAAAACCAACCCACCATTAATGTCCATGCAGTGTTTTGAACATATAAAAAAACCACTATATAAATGTTAAGTATTATCACTACTTCTGTATTTAAGAAATAACTTGGAAGACTCAGGAAGGAGGCCAGTGTAATTCCACTTGCAAAGACTGAGGGTTCACAGAAGACTGTAAAACATGTTCAGAAAGAGAAGCAAGCATGATCCACCAATGTGTGCTACTCATCACTACATGCAAACTGTACAGTTTACTCAAAAATTCTGGAGTCAAATACTTTCCAATGAAAGCTTAACTTAAAACACTCATGGTTCCATTTTCTCCCAAATACATATGTGCTACTGCCATTAGCCAAGAGGGAGTTATGCATGCAGGTTGCTGGGGAGAGTATGTCATTTATTGTTCTCTCTTTTAAAGGTGCTGGGATTTTTGGGCTAGGGGTATGTTGGAGAAAAACACAGTTCTCACTTTTTGTTTCCTCTGCTTTCACAGGTATATCATCCAATTTCTAACTCACTCCGTTTCTGGTGGCCTATGTAAAGAGAAATGAATTAGCTCCTTTGTATTGCTTTGGGATACATTAGAAAGTTAGCTCTTTAAATTAGGTCACAAAAGTGAGGAAGGCAGACAACAGTTCACTGGACTGAGCATGAAGAACTCCATAATTTAATCTCATTCGGTCACTTACTTACAGCATGGCCTTTAGCATGCCACTGGCCAAGTCAATGAACTTCATTGTGACTATTTCATCACACACCTCTGTCAAATGGAATTCATTTACCTTCCTCACAGTATGGGTCAGATTAATGTTCACACAGCATTTTAAAATTGTAAACCACTATGTAAATAAGTATAAGGGACTGAAATATCAATTGCTTAAGCAAGGTGTGTCTTCTGAAGAATTGTACTAAATACATTTGGGAAGGTCACTTAAGATTGTGGATGTGGCCTAGTAAAGGTATGTTCTTGGATAGATTTACCTTCATGTTTTCTTTGACACACTTTCTAGCAAGCAATGGTGTCAGGGCAGTTTCCCCAAAAGTTATTAAGTAGCAGTTACTCCTATTTGCTCCAGAATAACTCCTTCCTTGACTAACTCTCTTTTCATTGTTATTGGTATTGAGACAGTGCCTAGAGATTCCCAGCAGAACCCCATTATGCTTGGCACTGTACACACAAATAGGAGACAGCTCCAGAGTATGTAGACAGAGTGGGAAAGGAAACAGACACCGTGTGACTAGTCAAAGGTCACATAGCAAGACAGTGGCAGAGCTGGGAATACAACCTAGCTCTCTTGACTTCCAGTTCAGTGCGCTAGCCATTACACTGCACTGCCTCCTTTACGGGTCCTAATCTTCACTCTTCAGAAACACAAGTCAGGGATCAGAACGGCCAAATACCAGCATCACAGTCTGAAGAGAGAAAAGCTTCCGTTCTGTATTCATGAGGGGACAGCCTCAGATATCAAAAAACATTTTAGATGAGGGAAGGTTGGCCTGAACACTGCACTTTAAAAAGAATAGAGTTTCAAGTGGCCTGAATGATAACTGGACAGGCAGTACAGCACCCTTTTACGTCACTATTGTCAATACTAGGTATGATGCTGTGTCCCTAGTATGAGGCCCCTTTTATATTCACCCAAATGCTAGATACTGTAAAGTTCCTCATGCACATTTCAACCATCAGTAATGCAAATGCCAAGCTGCTGGAATACCAGAGATTGTTTTGCCCCTTTTCTGCTGACATTCAAGAATCACCAGGGGGCAGCAGAAGTTTGTCAGCCAAGCAGCCGGTAAAATAATGTATACAAGAATGAAGGCGCTTCCTGTGTTGACACGAGTATGTCCTGTTCTGATTAACACTGTCAGCAAGATCTCTTTGCATCTCTGGAGCGAAATGTTACACTAAGCAAGGACTTCACAAGCAGGCAAATAAGTATCTTATCTAAATCCCACTCCTCTACCTGCTGAGCTTTGGTGATTCAGATGTGAATCAGTCACCTGGGCCCATCTCTGCTACTTACACACGACCTGCACCAAACTTACTGAAATACTCTCCACCCTTTTAGGTCTTCTACAGCTCATCAGTACTGGAAGCAGTGATAGTGTCTTCAGTCTTAAGAAGATAGGAGGCCTTCCCTCTGGGTAACCCACCAAGGCCACACCAATCATTTAGCTGTCTTTTTGATCTCGGGTAATCTTTTTCTATAGTCTGTGTAGGAGGGTGAGGGGGATGGGATTGCTTCTGAATACAGTACATAACAGTGGCTGAAAGGTTGAGGACCTGGCTATCTGAGAAAAAACCTCCTCCCTCTCCCTCCCCTTCCCCCCCATACCCTATCACTTATGTTAAGATCCTCTAGGGCCCAAGATAGATTCCCACAACTGAACTTTCCAGAACCAGAAGATTCTCAACTGAGGGGACCTTGCCTATGGAACTCGTGGTCTGTGACCATTCCATCATAGCCTAATTTTAGCTCACATCAGAGAACAGTGAAGTGTTCCCCCATTTAGTCTGACTTATTACTGATCTAGATCAACAATTTACTTAATACCTTTAAATGCGTTTTTTAAAACTGAAGATGCTCTGATGTTATGGCCACGGGGGCAGTGTAAGTACGAGGGAAGTCACCAAGCGGGACAGAACAGAATTGGGTGAGGGGGAAAAAAAAGTGTGTTTTCTGGATCCTGATTCTAGTTAGCCAAGGGCCGTTTTTTTTTTTTTTCCTTTCTGCAAATCTGAAATTTGTTTCAGTTGTGAAGTCCCCAGAGGACTTTGTGTTCCAAAAGATTAAAATGTCTTTGAGATTATTCTGTTTAACAGACCAAAAACTGTTTGAGGCAGGAAGCACTAATTGTTAGCTAACGTGGGCTTTCTGATGTACAAAATTACAGAGATGCCAAAATGTAGCAGCTGAATTCTGGTCCAACATTCAGCACTAGAAGTCTATAGAATTTACATAGTGAGTAGCAACAACTTTCCCTCAACACTAGGTTTTTCAATAAAATTGACCCTATTTCCCCATTTTCAATGCAAGTCACAAGAACAAAGCACTAACGAAACTGGCACGGGATACTTTTCATTAAGAAACTTCATCACTTGGAAAGTATATACAGGTGTGGAAAGTACAGCGGCTCTATAAGGCCAACTATAGGGTTTTGCAGAAATTAAGACCCACAAGCCATTGAGAAATTGTTCCTACTGAGGGCTAGACAGCCCCCAGACAATTTTAGTTTAATTTTTCCACTACAAAACCAGAATAGTTCTTTGAACACAGATGTGATGACACTGACCAAGGAGCACGACTGACAGCAGCCAAACACATTACCTAATCAACGTGTCTCATGTGTACAGCACATCAGCAAGTTCCAGGACCAGAATGAATCCCTCGCAAGATGCATCAGGGGAGCTTTCTATATCTACATATTGGCTAGCTTTGTTTAGAACATGATTTTCAGGCAACTGAATCACTGAGATTCTATGCAATGGAAATTGGGGCAGGACTTTTCTTTAGAGTGGGGAGAAAGCATTAGCAGTGTGCTTACTGTGAGCGAAAGCTGAACATCCTAGGACACTGGGTGACTAGGGGCTATGCAAAAGTGAGTGTCGCCTCCTTTACTGCTGTGAAAATGAATGGGACCCTCTTTCAGCCACATCAACAACATCTGTGTGACTATTTGATATGGGTATGGATCACTATATGAACAAAGGTTAATGAGTAGTTCAGATCCCCCTGCTTCTGGTAAATGTTTAGTGGTTATTCGTTTGTATATATAAAAATGAAAATCCAGTGCAGTAAAGGTCAGAATAATTCTACTTACATTCATCAGATCAAAGTGATCAGGACTTCCCCACTCACTAAAATGAACTCCATTCCCCAGAAAAGCCTAGTAAAATAAGCTTTGCAGGATGTCCTGAAGACCAACAAATCCAAGTTCTCCTAAACTAAAAATAAAGAGTGGTCTGCAGAAGAGAAAGAATGGGGTCCAGAATAAAGGGCCTCCTCACTGCCAGCATCCCCATCATTTAAACCAGAGGGCTCCAAGTCCATTTTCTCAGCTGACGACAGCAGAATCACATGATGAGAGAGATGGACCCAAATCACATATGGCTTTATAGGTTAAAAAAAGTGAGCCTCCATGTTGACATCAATTAGCAGATAGTGCAGACCCCAGAGCAGAAATGAAACTCTGCTTAACAAAGCAAACAGCAACGGCTTCAATTTCCAAATGTTCATTAGGTGTAGCACCAGGTACAGTGCACTGGAATAACCCAAACTTGAAATTGGAAAGACTTCAATACCCCAGCAGGTACACCACTAAGAGACATTACAGACCTTGTAATATAAAATGATTAAGAACAGATGCAACAGAGAATCCAACAAGCACCCAAGTTGTGACCCACAGTAGCAAATGATAGGTATTCCCACTCAGTCAAGAGTGCAAATAAAAACTCTGCTATTTCAGTTGCTTCCTCCAGATAAGCAACCTTTCAGTCTTTCTTAGATAACGTCACAACAAGCTAGTCCTCATCCAATTGCAATCTATATTAAGAACTGTGCAAATTGCTCAACAGAGGGAGAAATGGGTTTCACCCAGTCTGAAGACAATACAGCCTCCCAAAAGCAACTCAGTTTTTCACTGCTAGATCCCACAGACACATCACTGAAGGCACCTGATCTAGATATTAAAACAGGAAGAGCACAGACTTGTTCTTCATTTATTGGTTAGAGCACAAGACTGGGACCAAGGATTCATCTGTGCCATTAACTTTCTGTGTGGCCTTAGGAAAGTCACTTAAAACTCTCAGCCTCCAGAGAGACCAGATTTATCCTAGTTTATAGATAAGTAAACTGAGTTACCTGGAGGTAAAGTAATATTCATAATGTGCTTTGAGATCCACAGATGAACAGATATGCAAACAAATTGTTGTATGATTCTCGGCACCAATGCCAATTCATACAGCTTTCCAAAAATATCACTGCACGGGATAGAAAAGGAAGCACTAGTTCTAAGCAGCAAGAACAGGAACTTTAAGGGGTTGAATTTTAAACAGAGTATAGGTTCATAAAAAGCCAGTGCACATTTTTCATGAGGACCTATTGGCTTTAGATGTGGGGAGCTGGTATGTGAGTGCAGTGCCTAAATTATTTCTATTCAATAACAGGAACTGGAGAATGGGGAGCCAGTATCATCCAACCATCAATTTTGAAACTTGATCCACTCTCCAGCTTGAAATATGGAATACAAGTGACATGAGTTGCTCAGTGGGTCTCACCTCTTTTACCAGAAAATCCATGGGAAGGTGGGATTGAAGACAAGACCTGGAGGAACCAAGATAAAACCTTTTACATAACTGGTACAGCCACCTTGAAAATCAGTGCTCCTGCTACTGTCATTGTTGCTATTGTAGGTGAGGTTTTCAAACCACTTCAGTAAAATACTATCAAATGAAAATGGCTAATAGACTAGAAAGAGCGATTAAACATGACTGGTTTCCCCACTGTCCTCCACCTGGAGCTATGTAAACATCTGCTCGTTTCCTTCTTTTTTAAATTAATGGAGATATCCTATCTCCTAGAACTGGAAGGGACCTTGAAAGGGCATGGAGTCCAGCCCCCTGCCTTCACTAGCAGGACCAAGTACTGATTTTGCCCCAGATCCTTAAGTGGCCCCCACAAGGATTGAACTCACAACCCTGGGTTCACAGCTGAGCTATCCCTCCCCTCTTCAGATCAACAGATTGGAGTACCATTCAATTGCTTTTTGGAGAAGGAATGACTTCTCTAACTTAAAGGTCTTGAAGGCATGGCATTTGTGCCCAAGGGAGACTGACCTAATTGTGGGGGTAGGGGAAGAATAAGTGGTCAGGCTGCGATATTTTCACGTCCCGTGTCCCACTCATGTTCACGTTCCTCACCTCTTTACCAGAGTAAAGAATGGAAAAAGGGGAACAATTCACTGAGTCACATTCTTCCCTCCCTGCTAGCCCTGCATTCACACTGGAAAAATTCAAATCTTGTTTGGGAAGCCCTCATTCTGCTGCGATACACTGCACACAGAATAGAATAGGATCTGCAGTTCTCCTATCCCAGCAAACATTCAGATTACAGACAAGATAGAGTTTGGGGAAAACTGAGGTGTCAGCAGCTTTCAGTTTTATTAATCTGAAGGGACATGGATTGGGAATAATTTATTACTGGAATTTACCCATCCATTGGGTGGGCACATTTGAAACCATGCTTAAAAGCACTTTCATCTCTGATTTGTAAGAAAAAGCATTCACCTGCCCTTCTCGTATTCTGATACAGGTGGCATTTCTAACAGGGACTCTTAAGGGAGAAAATGGAAAGTTGCCTGGATAGTAAATATCCTTACGAGAAATATTTTATTGAAACAATAGAGTGGGATTACGCCAACAACAAAATGGAGACAATCCCTGATTTTTCAGCAGTCCGGAGAAAGATTTATTTATGTATTGGAACTCTTATGACATTAAATATAAATATGAAATCAACTCATTAAATAAATGAAGCTACTTTAATGCGCTAAACAAAAATGTCACAGCCGACTGCCGTATCATGACCTAGTTTCCCAGTGGCCCAGAAAGACTTGAAATAAATCCTGGGTCCACTAGTTTAGACAAGATGATGAGAGCAAACCCTGACTGTCTTGCATGATTAAAGGCTGTCACAGCTCACTGGGGAGTAAGCTTTCCAAGGCACCCTTGTGGCATTGCTCTACGTGACTTGATACCAAAATAAGGGTGACAACCCCACAAAGGGGGGGGGGGGGAAGACGACAGAGGTTTCAATACTTTTAAAAAAATATGCTGAGCATAAATGAAGTTGCTGTCATATAATTATCAGATTGATTTTCACTGAACCAACAACATGTTAAAATGCTGCAATATGTTTTCTCATGCCAAGAGGAAATATTCATTTCAGGACATTTCTCTCACACTTTTACACAATGATGAAAATATAAAATATATTCCTGTGATAATTGTTACTTTAATTCATTTGGTTTCAAAGGAGCATCTTTGACAAATGCATAGAAAAACAGTTCTGTATTCCTACAAGGCTACTAGTTAATGTCATTGCAATAGAACTCTACATACAGTATGGGAGGAAGACAGGTGTTTGGTCTCAGATACGAGAGAGAATACCAAATAAAACAGACAACTTTAAAGCACTTCACTATAAGTGAAGGCAACTAGACACCCAAACAGCCATTCCTGAATTACAGCCTTTGAATGGTAGGGGCTTCACATTTCAATGATCAGGGTACGGCCCAATCAGGAGACAAACCCCTGCACTGCCAGGGATCAGCAAATAGGCTGTGTCCCAGCCCTGCACATGACTAAATTTGCTTCTGTCCATCATCTGGGTCATATATAGTTCAATTCAAGTAGAGCAGACAGGGCTGCAAGGAAATCTGGAGCAGTTCAATACCTCGTCTAGCCTGCTTTTGTGCCTCTCATATTTAGTGACAAACTCATGGCTACATTTCTTTCTCAGAACAGAATACCATGCTGGCTGGGAGTGCTATTTCTACACTAAACGTGTATTTTGAGCTATAGAGAAGTTGCTCTCCTGTCTGCACCAGCTACAACTTTTTTTGGACAAAGATCCAACTACAAAAAGTCTTTAACCTAACAGTTTGGGACTACTCTGTTTCTTTCACTAGGTAAGATTTTTAATTGTTTAAATATTCTTTTAGATTATACCTGTTAGAGATATTGCGGAGACTTGTGAATAGCTTGTGTATTGAAATAGTCAGTGAATTTTTTCCAGTCTCATTTCTGCACGTGTTCCTTTGTTCTCGGAACAGAAGCTTTTTATATACATCTCATAATAACACACAGCTGGAGATAGTTATGAAACCAGTGAGTGCACGATGAACACAAAGGTTTTCCTGACAGTGTCTGCTTTAAAAAAAAATAGCAAGGGGGAAATTCAAAAAAGAAAAAACAAAGAATTCTGTAAAGTTGGAAGTTTTTATTCTGGTTAAATCTTTAGTTTTATGTAACCAAACACTTCTGTAGCCTGGAGGGTTAGTGGAGGCAAATATAGACAGAGAGGAACTGAGCCAGACATGGACAAAGGCATGAGCCAAAACCAGACAGTCCAGGTCGCTCAATAGGCCAGCAGTGGACGAGACAGGTCAGCCAGCTGCTGTGCAGAAAAAAAATGGATGTGTGAGGTGCTCATGCGTGCAATCGTGACTTGCTTCTCAAAATGCCAGCCATTTTCCCCAGCTGTGCTTTGTGCAATCTGAAGGAATGCAACACTAAAAACCAACTCTCTGCCAGAGCAAAATGAATTTTAAATAACAGTAATTAGAAAAACGGGGGAAAGGGTGTGGAGAATTTGAGAGAGATGGAATGTGTTGAGTGACAGGAAATGCCCCAAGCCTTCCCCCCTTTCCAGTCGCGCCTGCTTTTGTCTAACTCTCGTAATCCCCACACTACTGCTTACAAAGCTGTCTGAGTTTAAGACAAAAAGAAACATAAAAGAGCCCTCTTTCATACTACCTGTGATACAGCAGGGGCATACACAGCACAGTCACTCGAATGGGTGCTAACACTCCAGACTTTCCCTTTTGCTTGCAGAAAAGAGAATAGTGTTCAATAATCTCTTAGCAACAGTTGTTATGAATTTTATTTCTGAAATATTTTTTGGAACAAGTGACAAAAATGCAGGAGAGGAACCTACAAGATTTCTGTCGCTGCTTGATTATGCTCATATAACCATTCGTTTGTTTGTTCAGGGGTTTTGTTTTGGTTAAACTGCTCAGATTGAGTTACTTTCATTGTTTTTTGTAATACTCATAGAAACCACTATGTACATGACTATGGATGTGTTCATCTTACAGTAAGTGAAGTTCTGCTTGCAGTTTTCACTAGATCATGAAATGTTTGCTGAAATGGTCTTTAGCTTATTTTTAGTATACTTGTTGTGCAAAGTAACTGCCATTTTTAGTTATGACTCTCTTTAATTGATTACTTGTATTAGAAAATTCTCAATTAAGGTATCTTTGTAGATTTAATTTGTACTGTGAACTTAAGAAACACTGTTTTCTCAACATTTTCATATCAGTCTCTTAAAGACTGAAATCAGAGTGTTTGTTTTTGTTTATTTAACTAGTATTATTTTAACCAATTTAAGAAATATACCATTTCATCCCCTTCTTCTGGCCAGAAATCTAACACTATATATTAAAAATGATCAACGTGTTTAAAAATGTCAAGTGGAGTACTAAAAGCGTACTTAAAAACATTTCCACCCTCTGCATCTAAAGATTGCAGCTGTGAACCTGCGAGTTAGTTAAGCTTTCATAGCCTGGTTTGTAGCCTTCATGCCGAGCAGAGGTTATTCACATGGCTGTTCGAGAAAGTCCATTCATATATCTGACTACCTGGATTTGAATAGAAACCAGACAGCAATTCTTTAGTTCCAGCCACTATTCGACCCACTGGACAATAGAGATTTGTTAGCACACAGGCACAAGCTATAGGATACAAAGCTTAAAGCAGCAGAGAGATAGGGGGCTTCAGTGAACAGGAAATTACTGCTTTTGATGCACTATTGGCAGGTCTGCTGTTACAAAAAAGCAACATAACTATGCCATGTTTAAGAGCTACTGCTGCCATTTTTAAACCACTAGAATATCATAAAAGCTTTATAGTCACAGTACATAAAATCATGAAGTCCATATGGTCACTTTCCAACTATGAAAACTTCCCAGTGGACAGAAATGGAGAGCAATTGGAAAAGCAAGATATAGTTGGGGATTTTAATTATCCCCAAAAGAGGCTAGAGAGATTTTAGAAGACAAACTAAAGAAGCATTTATACTAACTATCATGAATTCTCCGCTGGTGTCTAGTATGAACAGTTTGCTTAGAAGACTCTTGTTACAACAGATTGATTTAAATCAGTTAATAAGCTTTCACAAAGTTATAGAGAAGATAAGTGTAATAAATTCTTGTGTCAATTATTTAAAGGAACATGTATGAGTTATTTCAGCCTGGTGATTACCAAAATAAACAATCCAAAAGACAAACCTTAGACTTGGGCAAAGGTTTATCAGGTCCCACTGTCCCCTACCCCCAAACCCTTTAGAAGTAGCTCCTCAAAGGAAGGGTGAACAACTCTCAAGTCTGAACCAATGAACGGAGTATAAAGACCAGCAGGCCCACCAGCAGAACTTCTTATATTAAGAGCCTGCTCCCAGGTACTGTCACATCAGCTGAGCACCAGAAGCAATTCCAATCTTTACCTCTATGACAAAGGAAGGTTGGAGGGTCTGGAGTGGAACAGAAAATGTTTATGACTTTCTATTCCAACACCTCTGAAAAAGTCACTATAACTGTTTCATCCACTTGACATTAGATGGAATTTATCCTCAACTTGAATATAAAAGTCAAAAAGAGTATATTAACAGGCATGCTGGTACAGCACAGATAATGTTGTTCACACACATGAACATATGTAGAAAAGCCTATCACTTCAAATACAGCATGGAAAGCTGTTAACATATACCTAGGTCAAGAGAACAGCTATTTAAAAGACTCATGAACTATAGTATGCTGTGGTTGTGAAACTTCCGCTGTAGTCATGAATTGCACTAAAGACCTGGAGTATTGCTATTTTTAACATACAAAACTAGAGTCTCCCACGTTTATCAATCTACATACTGTAGTAACCACCACCGTGATCAGGGAACAAGTTTAAAACTGGGCACACTAGGCCCATTTTACTGCTTTTCAACAACAAAATATCTCCTGGATGTAGCTGCTGGATATTTGTGTGGGCATGCATGGCACCTACATATCAAGTGAACACTGTACTTATTTCCAGAGCTCCACTGCAGTCTGAAGACAAGAATGGGTGACAAAAAGTGTCTCACAAAATTATCTTTGAATACAGAAAGTAAATCATTAATCTTTAAAATGGTATTGGTAGGTTTTAGAGCAAAACACTCCTAAATGTGAGGGCAAGATCATGTCAATTACATCTGCTGTTTTAATGCATCAGATATATGAACAAATAATTTTCATGTACACAGAAGTGGAATCCTACAAAAAGGAGAGATTTTAAAATAAGTTGTATTAATAATGTGGCACAATAGATTGTGTGCATTCCTTATTAGTAAATTTAAGGCTATATGAATTAGGTTAGATTACAACCAAACTGTTTTGACTGATTTTTTATTTATTTTTGCTGAGGTTCATATAGGAAGTTTGTTTGTTTTTTTAAAGCACAAAACCAAAAGGATATAAAAAAACCTCAGCCATATGTGGCATTGTTAGAGACTTAATTTTTAAACAAGACAAAAAATAATTTGATGGTTTTCTCCCCCCTATCCTATCCCTGAAGGATCATCAGTCAAAACAGATGGATTGGGATTCTTAGACAGCAACAGCCTTTATCATCTGTGGTTGGTACCAATTTTTAGTACTCCTAAGAGACTGGCTTTAAAGTCAACCACTACTTTGAGAAAAAAAGTGTATTCTGTAAAGTACATCTTTACTTTCTCGGCCTGTGCCATTAATTCATATTTCAATAAACTGGAATACCAGTTAAGCAAATGATTGACTAGAACAGACTCTTTCAGGCTAACAAAAGGGAGTTCTCCTTCCTTACAGGATAAAAAACCATAAAAGGACTGTCCAGGCAAGATTCTGCCTTCTGTGAACATATCTGTACACTCATCCTGGAGCTGAAAACAATCCTATGTACCATGCACATGGGGAGAGCATGCCTAAGGTAGCTTTTAAAAACAAATTTTAATACATATAGAAATTTCTTCCAGATAGTTTTTAAAAGTCTGAGCTGGGGGAAAAAAAAAACCTAAGTCAAATAATGTCTGTTCTAGGATAAGGTATATAAAGGCATCCAGAGCCACAAAACAAAACAAGAAAAGTATCAGCAGTTAGACTTCGAAAATGAAGCAGCTGCATAGTATCAAAAGGGCAAGCTCTGTTCTTTGAAATACAGAATCCTGTTGGGCGGTTGTGTTCGATACAGTAATACGTTCTGATCACTTAAAAAAAATAAAGTGACTTTTACTTAAGACTTATTTATCTCCGCAGCGATCAATTAATGTATAAACCTTCCAAACACACTAAGAATATTGGCTATTATATAATTCAGTGTTTCAAACCCTAAGCACATTTTCCAAAATAGCAATCAGCTATTGTTCTACTAAAGAACTGAATGGCATGTTCTGCCCTAGGATGCAGTACTGAGGTATGGATTGGATAGAAAGTTTTGAAACAATTTTTGGCTATTCTTCCTGTCTAATGTGCTGGCTTGAAATGGTCTTACTATCATCAGCGGTCCTGGACCATAAACAAAATACAACAGCTAAATGTAATACATTTATGTTCAATAATCATGAATGACTGTAAAAAGAAGTGCAAGTTTCGAGTGAACTGGAAGTGTTGTGTCTTAGTGTTAAGAGGAAGATGCCCTATACCTTTCCTCTGGGAAACCGTTAACTGTACCATCTGCACACCCAAAAATATAAATTATATGCTTAGTATTATGCTAAACTTGTTCTGAGAATAGAAATATAATTAGTTACAAAATCTTGAGTTGACAGTGAAGGTGACCTGTCATTAAGAAAACTGGGTGTGTTCAAATTGTATACAATTTGGTTTTGCAACACCACATTATTCAGATCTATGGTTAACCACAATTTTACACAAAAACTCCACACGGTCCTTGAGATGAGATGCCAAAACATGATTAAGGATAACAGAATGTTCAGTAGGTGGTGCGATTAAGAAGAATGGGCACGGAGCCGCATGGATTGCACTAACATGCCTCCTTATTTGCTATTAGAGAGTCTACTTATGACTCCTCCACATCATGACTCAGTGACTAGTTATCAACTGTAGGACATCAGCTATGTCCTTTGATGACAACTCTGTTAACCATGATGAACATCGAAAATGACTAGCTTGTTCATTTTGTAAAGACATTAAGGCAGAGTCAGTGAGGTACCATAGGTCTGCTAAAAAAAACAATGGATTACAATCTGAAGTTTTCCTTTTCTCCCCCCACCAATTCTTGATACTGTAAGTTGGAACCAACAAATCTAAGATTCCTCAGAATAAGTATCTTGCCACATTGATTTCCCACATTATTTAATTTCTCCTGGCTTCACTGAAGACAAGCCACACTCACTCACTTGGATAGGAAATGGATATCTAGTTTTCAAAACATTCAGAAATTATCCAGTACTTTCACTAACAACTTACTACCTAACGTCAGATTTCACTGATAGGAAGACTTCAGAGAGACAAGATGGGTGAGGTAATCTTTTAGTGGACCAGCTTCTGTTGATGAGAGAGACACAAGCTTTTGAGTTTACACAGAGCTCTTTGGGTCTTCGGCTTGGGCTCTGAAGCCTGGGGATAGGAGTGGGTTTGAGAGCTTGAGCTCCAGCCTGAACCATAACTCCTACACTGCTGTTTTTAGTACTGTAGCTTGAGTCCCATGAGCGTGAGTCTGTAGACCCAGGCTCAGCCTTGCTGCTGTGGGTTTTAAAATGCAGCGTAGACATACCCAGTGTTTCTAAGCCCATGCTTGAACATCCACACTACATTGTAAACCTGTGTTTACAATTGCTGGACCTGAGTCAAACAGCCATGCTAACATGTCCATACTGCACTGTGTAGACCTGCTGACTCGGATCTGTGGCTTGACCTGAGTCACGGCAGGGTTCAGGCTCCGACCCATCCCCCACCAGGGTCCTAGGACCTGGGTCCTGAAAAGCTTGCTGACCCAAGTCAGATTGATTTGTGTGTCTGGATGGAAGAGGGAGGTTGGGCTCAAACGTGAGTCAGTGACTGGGCTTGTGTACAGGGTAGACATACCCTATGCTCCTGGCTTTGCAGAAGCATTCGGTCTCTGGTCAGCCAGGCTGAACTGAAATCTTGCCTAACTTGACAAAAAAATTCTACTTTTTCATGGAAGGCACTTCTGTTTAGAGTCTGACCTATCAATAACTCATGACGCAATTACAGTGTGCATGTGTGTTTATGTATGTATAATAATGGATAGTTACAGCAGGTGAGTTTTGAACAAGCTATTTTCTATTTAACCCAGAGTTTCAGATTTATGGTTCTTTGAAAGGAGTCTGAAATACAGATCTTTAATGTGGCAGCATGTTAATAGATTTGTAGGCAAGATGCAGCCCAGAGAAATCTAGATTCTAGTTATAGAATCTGATACATCAGAGTTTTCCATAGATTCTTTTTTCTGGTAAAGAGTCAACTATCATGTGGCTTTAGCTTTTTCTGTTCACTGAATATCAAGGTCAATTAGGAATGATGTCTGGCTAGTACTCTCAGAGCAGATTAGACAGTTGCATCAAAAATTAGGACCATGTATAGGTCATCTGTTACTGTGACCTAGATTTCTGTAGAATCTGTTCTATTTGTTTTATTGAAAATACTGTACTCAGTTCAGTTTCCCTTAGCAAACCTTTTCCATTCTATTAAGAAAACATGGCTGTTTGGTTATTTAAAGACCACACTTACTTCTTAAAAACATACGAAGCAGTTCCAGGTAGACCGTCTTGTGCTCGTCATCCATTTAATTTTAAAATAACTTTAGGTTCCAAAGATTTATGCATTATAACGTAAAACATTTGTTCCATATGCCAAGAGCAATACACTTTGAAATACATAATGGCTTAACAGCTGCTTTATTTGCCCTGTTTAATACATTTCTTCTGGTGAATCCAATGAATAGATGCATTATATTTGCAACTGTACTTAGCCAACAAAATGGTTGTTAGAAATTTAAGAGAAAAAGTCTAGCTTCCAGTCTTACACGTGCATCATTTTGCATGAACCGCCAAACATCCCGGCAGACATGCTGACGGGAGAGCTTGCTCAGAGAACAGTACAGAGCTGCTGAAAGGGGCACGGGCCAGCAGTCCTGTGCCATTAGGTTTCAGTTTTATGACAAATGAAGATACATGGCCTTGTTTGACTGGCGAGGTTTTTTTGCTCTTTGCATTTTGATGCAGATAAAGCAGCAGATTCACCTGTGTTTAGTAGGCTGCCAGTTTGGAGCCACATAAGAATTCGGAAGAGTTTAATGAGAAGTAAGGTTCCCCTTTTTAATTGGAAAATCATCATTGAATTTTAGTTCACAGCAGGCAATTCCATGTAGACCCTGTATACTCCAAAGTCCGTGCCACAAGTATTTCAGATAAAAATAGGTGACTAAATATGTAGAAAGGTTTTCTAACCAAGCCAATCTTTTTCAATAAAAGACAATCAACTGAGTAACTCTCCATGGAGGAGGAAAAGGTGTTGAATCAATTCAGAATTAGCAGCAGCAACATGCTCACTTTTACTATTTAAAACATTTTAAAACCCAGTATAAAAATCATTACTATCTGCAATCGCTATAGAAAGTACATTGTGGTGGGATAACCAGGGCTCAAAATACATCTAAAATAGTTCTGATCTGACATACTGACCATACAGCAGAACACGAAGGTGCATAAAAGCAAGAGAGTCATACTATTTCAGAACGAACCATTCAGCTGTGAAATACAATAATGCCAAAAGATTATTCCCATGTTAATATCCTCTATGTTATGGTTTAAAAAAAAAAAAAAAAAAAGACTGATCAGTAATCTGAAGTTTAATGAACGATTCCCAATTCTTATAAAATTCTAAAATTCATTCATTCTAATTATGTGCATTTTATGCTGCTTTCATTTGCAAACCTTTCTGTGCAGTTGTTAGCCCATCAACATTATTTCATAATTACAAGGAAAGCAAAACAGAAAACCAGAAGTATTTGGATAAAATAGCTGGACCCAAGACCTTTATACATACATACATAACACACACACACCCCCATGTGTGTATCTTTTCTTGCCATGCTAACCTATGCCATGCTCACCTACACCGATTTAATGTATAATTCAGCAAAGAAAAGCATTCTGCTTACATGGGCTTCATACCAATATACAACCAATATTTACATAAGCACACATTTACAAATGGAAATCATATTTACAAGGAAACACCTCTTGCTTCTCACAGAATAACTACAGTATTGATACTCGCATTGCCACCAGATGTAATTTGTACTGCTTTATTTTCTCAAAATCTTGTATAATGGCAACAAGATGTTTTGAAGATGTTTTTCCTTTACAAAAATGTTAACAGCACAGAAATAGTCACATAAGTACACATGTTCAGTAGCTGAGTGGCGTTTCAGTCATGTGGGGAAAAACTCATTGAAATACCACATTTTCAATGTATTTAGTCATAGTGATATCTGCCTGCCGATGTCTATACATCGTAAGGCCTATAAGTGATGTATTTGCTACTGTAGCTCTGGTAATGCTGTCATATATGCGCTTTCTTCCCTCTTTTCCCCCTGTATGTTTGGAACTGCAGATACCTTGGAGTGCATAAATTTAAAAAAAAAAGTGTTCATTTATGCAGGATGAAAAAGGATCTTGACGCAGAATATATATTCTGCATAAATTATGCAAGAATCATAAAAAACCTGAAAACCAAAAAAAAAAAAAAGTATTTTAGACTGCAAGACTATTCGCTACAAGAAATTCACTAAAGGTATTTTCCTGCAATCTAAATCCTTAGACCGCCTAAATGATTCACTTCACAATTACACTAATTTTTTTTTTTTTTATAAAATCCTAATTTTTTTTTCTTCTATAATTTTGCATAATATATCTTTAGTGTTAATAGGGAAGCCAGATATCTGGGAATCCAAATAATTTTGAATACTCTGAAATGCTGTTCACTTGGTACCAAAGTTTTCCATCGTTGTGAAAACTTATCTAACACCTGTTACAGCCTTGTATTTACAGACTATTTAAAGAAACACAACTGGGGTCTGTTACACTGGCACCCCTTTATGCTGCTCCAGCGACAGAACCAGTCACCAGGGAGTACATCCAGCACAATGCGGCAGTCAGCAAAGAGCTGACAAAGCCTCTACATCAGCCCCCTTGACATCCCTCAGTGTGCTGGACATCCCTGGGGACTTGGCCAAAGCGCTACTGCGTTCTGGACATTCTTGACTGTAAAAACTGCCTCTTGGAGGCTGTTGCAGTTAACGGTGCTTAAGACCAGTTCTGATGATGAAATTGTGTTGGGGCTGGACAAGCCTCAGAAGAGCTGAAAACATTAAAGTGCAAAAGTGGTTTAAAGTTAATTCTTCCCCCAGCCTCTTCCCCATTCCTTTGTTCAGAAGATCTCATCTGGTCTAAAGTCTCTGCATACAAGAAGTTTATTATAAAGTTTATTATCAAGCATTCGTAAAACTACAATACCCACCTGGGGAAGTGAGGAAACAGATTGACAGAGCAAGACGGGTACCCAGAAATCACCTACTACAGGACAGGCCCAACAAGGACAATAACAGAACACCACTGGCCATCACATACAGCCCCCAGCTAAAACCTCTCCAGCGCATTATCCACGACCTACAACCTATCCTGGAAAATGATCCCTCACTCTCACAGACCTTGGGAGGCAGGCCAGTCCTTGCTTACAGACAACCCCCCAACCTGAAGCAAATACTCACCAGCAACTACACACCACACCACAGAAACACCAACCCAGGAACCTATCCCTGTAGCAAACCTCGTTGCCTACTCTGTCCCCATATCTACTCTGGCAACAGCATCAGAGGACCCAACCACATCAGCCACACCATCAGGGGCTCATTCACCTGCACATCCACTAATGTCATATATGCCATCATGTGCCAGCAATGCCCCTCTGCCATGTACATTGGCCAAACCGGACAGTCCCTCCGCAAAAGAATAAATGGACACAAATCGGACATCAGGAATGGTAACATACACAAGCCAGTAAGTGAACACTTCAATCTCCCTGGTCATTCTATCACAGATTTAAAAGTCACTGTCATTGAACAAAAAAACTTCAGAAACAGACTTCAAAGAGAAACAGCAGAACTAAAATTCATTTGCAAATTCAACACCATTAATCTGGGCTTGAATAGGGATTGGGAGTGGCTGGCTCACTACAGAAGCAGCTTTTCCTCTCCTGGAATTGACACCTCCTCATCTATTATTGGGAGTGGACTACATCCACCCTGATTGAATTGGCCTTGTCAACACTGGTTCGCCACTTGTGAAGTAACTCCCTGCTCTCCATGTGTCTGTATATAATGCCTGCATCTGTAGCTTTCACTCTATGCATCCGAAGAAGTGAGGTTTTTACTCACGAAAGCTTATGCCCAAATAAATCTGTTAGTCTTTAAGGTGCCACCAGACTCTTTGTTGTTTTTATTATAAAGAATACATCTTTTATATACAGGCCTCTTACTAAACTTTTCCCCAAAAGGGATATTACCACAGCTTGATAGCTGAAAATCATGGAAATGTAAGGGTGTAAGGGATCTCGAGAAGACATCAAGTCCAACCCCCTGAGCTAAGGCGGGACCAAGCAAACCTAGACCATCCCTGACAAGTCCAACCTATTCTTAAAAACCTTCAATGATGGAGATTCCACCCTTAGAAGCCTATTCCAGAGCTTAACTATCCTAACAGTTGAAGTTTTTTCTAATATCTAACCTAAACCACCGTTGCTGCAGATTAAGCTCCATTACTTCCTGTAATATCTTCAGTGGACATGGAGAACAATGGATCCACATACTCTTTGTAACAGCCCTTAACATATTTGAAGACTTGTCTAGTCCTTCCTTCGTTTTTTTTTTCCCTCCCCCCCCCACAAGACTAAACACGTCCAGGTTTTAACTTTTCCTAATAGGTCAGGCTGTCTAAACCTATCATTTTTGTTGCTCTCCTCTGGAATTTCTATTTGTCCATATCTTTCCTAAAATGTGGTGCCTAAAATTGACCACAGTACTCCAGTTAAGACCTCACCAGTGCTCAGAAGAGTGGGACAGTTACCTCCCGTGTCTTACATACAACATTATGTAACATTCCTGTTACTGTAGCCTTTTTTGCAGCTGCATCACATTGTTGCTACTGTGACCCCTTTTCAGCATTACTACCTCCTGCCCAATTATTCCTCATTTTGTAGTTGTACATTTGACGTTTCCATTCTAAGTGCAGTACTTTGCGCTTATCTTCACTGAATTTCATCTTGTTGAATTCAGACCAAATTCTTCAACTGGTCAAGGTCATTTTGAATTCTAATCTTGTCTCCCAAAATGCTTGCAATACTTCCCAGGTTGCTTATAAAATTTGCAGAAAAAAAAATTATGTATCACTCTCCACTCCATTATCCAAGTCATTAATGAAAATATTGATTAGTACTAGGCATAGGACTGACCCCTGTGAAACCCCACTTGATATGCCTGCCCAGTTTGACAGCAAGCCATTGATAACTACTCTGAGAACAGTCTTTCAACCAATTATGCATTTACCTTTTAGTAACTTTGTGAGAGACTGTACTATATTAATTGAGAAAAAAATATTATAGTTTATATGACCAATGATGTGTTAGTGACCAAGAGTCAGGATACCAGAATCTACATCTAGCATGGTTCATTGAAACAAAATTCTAGATTGCTTCATATGAAGATACAATAGAGATTTTGCATTTCTTCCTTTGTCCCATTTTTATGTATGTACAACACAGTCGATTAAAATATGGCTCAAGCAGACTGTTTTCTGTAAATGAAGACATGAATCTATAAATAGTACATCCAATAGCTGCTCCTAGAGAATTAAGGTTTTCCCTAGCATTTTAAATACTACAAAGGTTGCTTCTAACGTACCCAGAATTTCTCCCCCAGCCTCCCATCCCCACTTTGGTTACATAACTAGGATAGTAGAATTTAGCAGCAGCAGTCACCTGCTGTAATAAGTAACCATTATTTTACACACACACACCTCCCAGGAAATAATCTTCTGTCTCAGAGAAGTGTTATATTTAAAGATAAGCTTTAAATTTTGTGTAAGAACATGCAAGTGATTTTGTACCTTGATCCTTTACTCGTTTTTCTATCCATTGGTAATAGGACAAGTTACTTTTTTTCTTTTGAGCATTTTGCACTTAATTTCCTTCCCCTACTTTTTATTTCAGAATCCATGCATGTTCTGCTCTTTGCAGATATATCTTGTAATGAAAAAGTTCTCTAAAAATTAAACATGATATTGCAGTTTCAGTTCAGAGAATGTATACTTTTACTACAATATACACTAATGCCCCATTAGGTAACTGGGAGCAGTGCATGAATACCGAGAGTCATCTTGGTTTTTCTCATCTTCCCAAGAATACTTCATGCTCTACTGACATCTTTACAAGAAAGATGCAGTGATATCAGATGCATTTTACCATAGTCAAACCCCATTTTAACAGCAGTGAAATCTTCCTATAGAATAGAAAAAGTTCTCTAAAGCTACTGTTCTCCATGCTGAAGCACTTCTGGTTGCAAGGCTTCGAGCACATGGCATCAGGGGAACTATACAAAACTCTTAACTAAGATTCTGTTTCTTGATTAAAACCATTAACCAGGTGCTGTACATGCCTTGAGGATATGAATACTACACCCATTCATTGACAATCAAGTTTATTTTCAATCTAGGTGCTAAGTGAAGCATTAGAGTAAATCAACTGTGTGGGAGAAGATCAGAGTGTGTATCCAGAAATACTCTCCTCACAGACCTTGTGTAACTGATTTTTTAAAAATATTTATTCCTCTATGGCCCCCGACTAGAAGAGACTATTAAACTAGAAGGTTCCCTCCATATTTCTCATATTCTTGCAAAACCATTCTGATTGTTGAATTTTGTATTCATTCTTTGAGAAAAATCTTACCACAGAAGTGAGGTCATAGATCGCATAAATTTATTTTAGCCATAGTTTAGAAAGATTTTTTTAAAGCACTATTAAAAATTGATACTGACCTATGAAACATTAACTGACTAGTATAAGCACAGATATGTCCCAGAATCAGACCGTTCCTACACCAACTGCATGAAGAGAGAATGAGCTGGTCACTCATAATACAAGCTTTTAATCACCTCTCGTGTTAGTCTATCTAGTACAAAGAAAATGCCTACCGGTAAAAAAGTTAAGCAAATTATTAGTAGTAAAGTTAATAGGGGGGAAAATAAGCAGTGAGTGTCCCCCAAATGAGGTTACTTCAGAGAATTCAAGAACTGGCCTAGATAAATCCTATGTGGAAACAAGGAAGGAAGACCGTCAAATACAGAGGAGAGGGTTGTCACACTAGGAGATCCATTCATGGGGCAAGTAATTATATTTGCAAGTGTATGGAAAACTGCACATTGCAACTACACATCTGTTGGCACCAACGTGAAGCTACCAAAAAGAGGGGACAGTCATGTAAGATAGGGTGGTTTCCCAATGTGTTTTCCCCTCCTCTATTCAGAGAGGCCACTTATCTTTATCACAAACTTTAACAAAAGGTATCCATTGTGGATACCCCACTTCCTCCACTTCAGGAGTATTAGTTCCCCCCCACCCCATTACTAGAGGGGAAAACATCACAGAATACAGCCAAGAGTGACACGGTCAATGACGGGGAAGTCGGTCCTAGCAAGATAATTCAGCTGAACCTGGGAATTCCAGCTGGATACTGCCAAATTACAAAAATCTCGATAGCTGCCTGAAAAGAGGGTTTCCCCTTCTTTCTGCTTGTTGGGGTTAAACTGTAGTTTGATTCTTTGCTTGAATGATCTATTGGAGGGCAGGTCTTTATTGTATTTAACTACATCCTGAAATAGAATTCTATTAGATGGTAATACACCTGATGTGTTATTCTCCTTGTGTGCTTGAATCTTCCCTCTCTGATCTACAAGTCCAAGTTTAGATGTATTCCTAGTCAGAAGAACCGAGGTTTTAAAATTTGGAAATCTATTAAATTAGGGTTACAAGACTGCGTGGTTCAAGAATACTGAAGTTCCATCATCTTCAGAGAATAAACCTTATATGCCAAAGAATCACAGGAGTCACTATCAATGCTATCAGGAGTAAACCCTTAAAGTGGCCCCTCGGTGAACATGCTTATGTCACCAAGGAAGCAAAATTTAATCTGAGTCATATCCAGCTGGGACAAGGGATCTCTCAAGTCAATGAGAGCTGGTCAGGTGAGGCTTCACAGGGAACGTATGTTGAACTCTCTCAGGTTTACCTCTCTGGTGCTAGTGATTGGCATTTTCAAGAGAGACATCTGATGCATCTGAAGAAGTGGGTTTTTTACCCACGAAAGCTTATGCCCAAATAAATCTGTTAGTCTTTAAGGTGCCACTGGACTCCTCATTGTTTTTGTGGATACAGACTACCATGGCTACCCCAAATCCCAGCTGGTGTGTGATAATCTGCCAGTCCAATAGTGTTACCCTAGAGTATTCAGATGAGAACACAAATGTACTGCAATAGTAAGTACACTAAAACCGCACCTGTAAACCCAACCCTGCTGAGAAACCTTGTAACAAGAAAAACAGCTTTTTTTTTTATAAGGCATCTAAGCTAGGATAAAATGTTTGGAATTGTATTTCAGAACCAAAACAAATACTTAGCCTTTCTTATGGGATTGCTTTGCAAATAGTTTTTCTAAATTTATGGAGTTTCTAGGCATATATTTACAGTAACTTAAATAAAACAAATCAAACTCCACTACATAAAAAGTGCAGCCTAAGGCAGGCATCTTATTCAGGAAAAGCCTAAATAAATAGGGTTTGAAATATACCCTGAAGGTCAACAACAGAAGTGAATTCCAGAGATTGGGGACTACCTGCTCAGATTGCTCGGATCTCTTCCCCTCTCTCCTATAAAAGCCCTAAAATCAAATCTTGGGACTGATAGAAAGTGATTCCACTTGATCCAGCTGTTGGATTGGAGCATGAGAATAGAGAGAAGTTTCCTTCCTTCCCAGGGAGACACCGTAGTCTAAATCTGATCATTCTTTTCTGCCAGTTCTCCACAATGTGGGAACTATCATTTCCAAGCAGAGGCCTCCTAGATTAACCAGGTTGCTTCGCATACATCAACCTTCAAAACACTATGGTGGAGGAAAATAATTGAGTCTTCACAATCAGAGACAGGTAGGCAGGGTCACCTCCCCCACTTCTATAAATGGAGAAACGGAGGCAAAAAAAGATTAAAAGTGATTCATGTAAGGCCACAGGTGATGTTTGTGTTGAAGTCCAGTCAAGAACTCCAGCCTGGCCATATAGGCATAAGAACTGCACTCCTAGGAAGCATTGATCTCAGATATACCATTGTTAATTTCTGGATTTGTATTGTGTTCACTTACTCAAAAAAAGATGGATCATTGCTTTAATTATTGCCCACGCGCTATCAGCCTGCTTGACACACTATAGAATACACAGCTCCCAACATTTAAAATTTCATGAGTAGTAAGAATACTGGACTGGAGTGTGCGCCTCCTCCTAAAGCATAGGTTTAGTTTGACTTATATTGATGTAGAAAAGAGCATTGACTAAATATTTTAGAAGGCTTTAAAACTTATTGGTGGGCAACTGGAAAGAAGCTAAAGTGAGAAGTAGACTTCATATATCTTCTTCCCTCAATTGTTATGATCCAGTTGCCAAAGTGATTTTTTTTTGGTAAGAAGAGGTACAACCAATGGCACTAATTTTTGATTCCTCTTGCAGCAGACTTAGAACAGGCACAATGCAGAGATTTAGAATAGGAACACTAGAAAAACAGTTTTTGGAGCGGAGAGATTGAGGGAGTAGAACCTGGAGACCTACTGATGGGAAAATCTTGCACGCTGATAAGGCCCCCTATGTCTCCTGAAACCACTTTTCTAGGTCGGGGGTTTTGACATTTAGAGTTCCTTGGGATGTCATAGCATGCTAAGGCACTATTAATCGTATGACTGTATTGTTAACAAGAGGTCAAGGGTCTACAGGTCTTCTCAAAACTATAAAATCTAGGAATAAAAGCATCTTTCATGTGAATGACTCATCTCATCTCAAAAGATGTGAGATAGCTCAAGGAACAAGTCCTGTGTATATGACCGGAGCTGCACATGCCCACATTCAGCCGCAGCAGTACTGTCCTTTATTACTATCAAATGCTTCCTTCAGCTGATGCCCCATTGTCTGTACTCCTTTGGCAAGGCTCTGTTTTTGAAAATATTCATGTTTCTGCTGGAAAGTTCATCATGTTGAGCAAAGTGTTAACCATAAAGGTTTACATGGCTAAAAAGAGCAGGGGTTCAACAAGAGACACTTGCTTTCAAGTAGAGCCTCGTCATGATGCAGAGATGTCAAACCACAAGAGCATCTTGACTAGATCCTCTGTGGATTGTTTATTTCTCAACTAGAATATCGTGATTTCAGCTTCTTCCTTGCCACGTTCCACAGAACAGATTGATTGAGCAATGGTACAAGAATCAAAACTACTGGGAATAAATAGAACTCCTCCCCTCCCTCCCCACATGACATTAAGGGGGGAGGGAAGGGGAGGGGAGGGGAGGGGAGGAAATCTGTCACATGTTGAGTGTGGCATTTATAGTCTCGAATCAACAGCAATACAGTTTTACTTTGAGGGATAAGATTTGACTGAAGTATCAGAGGGGTAGCCGTGTTTGTTGCTTTTTACAGATCCAGACTGAGTCCTGTGGCACCTTTAAGACTAACAGATGTATTGGAGCATAAGCTTTCATGGATGAATGCCCACTTCATCGGATGCATGTAGACGAAGTGGGCATTCACCCACGAAAGCTTATGCTCCAATACATCTGTTAGTCTTACAGGTGCCACAGGACTCTCTGTTGCATTGACTGATAGAAGCTTTAATTGCCCGTTTTTCATTTGAGAACATGTGACCCAGAAGTGTACCTCAACAGCTAATACACATCACTGGGGAAAAATCAACTATTACCGATCTTATAAGTGTGCACAAGGCAAGTCATTCCATTTCAGATTTAATTAAATACATTATTCTTACAATAATCCTTTTATTTCTCCCAGCCCCATAAAAATATGCAATTGTAATATGGTACTTAAAGGAGGGAAAATGTTAAACCATAGGCTCTGGCAGACAGATGGTGCTGAAATTAAACACTGTGGAACCTTGGCAGCTGCACTATGCACTCTTATAAATTCTCACATCATTACTTTGGTGGGAACCCTGTACAGAGTTGGCCTGTGGCCTGTATGGCGTGGTTAGGGATTTTCTTGTTTTCTGGTCACCTTAAAAAGCAGTCTCACTCCATGGAGTGGGGAAATAAGGACTGCTGCTCATTCCACTTCCCAGTTTGCACAAAAAGTGTATATATTCAATTTATTAACCTTAAATTAATAATATGAAGAGATAAAAGGCCTATTCTGCAAAGTCTAAAAATTCCTTGAAAGATTTGTTAAGTATGCTTTTTGAAATATATTGTCTTGTAAAGAAAAAAGCAATTTTTATAGCACATTTGATGTACACAGTTTGCTTAATGGATTACAACTCTGAAAATCGAAAACTGAAAATCCACTTAGGCTCATTCCCACGAAGGAACACTAATAATTTGACACTTGAACTATACTGATGTATATTAAATCAAGTGTACAATTGCTCCCAAAACTAAGCACTGTTGCTATATACAAACTATATGAATAGTTTTAGTGTTGGATTAGGTTGTCATCTCCCTGTATTCAGATAAACTTCAGTTTCCTCATGCTACTGGAACAAACCTTTACATATTAAGTTAGTTAGTGGTGACTCAAAACATTTTACCGGCCAAGACCCAAGTTCAAGGTTTGTTTCTGCAGCAAGAGTGGATGACATTAACAGCAAGACAGAAGTGCTGTGATCTTTCCAATTAAGAAGGAAAAAGAACTTTTGACTCTTAGCAGCTAAGTGACTAGAAGAACTGATCTTAGCTATTTGATTCCAAAGTATATTTGCTTGTAACCCTGAAGACTTTGCATATATGCTCCACTATTCAATTGTGATTTTAGGGTTTGGGGATTGGGTTTTTTTTGTTTGTTTTAAATATAAAAGTCAATTGCAAAGCAGTTGAAGGACTATTTACCTCTTATCAAATAACAAAAGTACTGTATCAGTTTCAAATGTGTGCATTTTTTTGCCACATTCTTTTGAATTTATTTCTCCTCTTAGGAGGTGCATGGAATCCAGATTCATAGGTTATAAGGCCAGAAGGGACCGGTGTGATCATTTAGTCTGACTACCTGCTTAACAGGCCATACATAGGACATCCCTGAATTAATTTGTTTGAATTAAAACATATATCTTTTAGAAAACATCCCATCTTGATTCTAAAATTTCTAGTGTTGGAAAATCCACTACAATCCTTAGTAACTTGATCCAGTGGTTATTACACTCACTGTGAATAATTCCCATTTGTTTAGCTTCACATTCCAGTCATTGGATTATTTTATGCCTTTATTGATAGACTGAAACCTGATGATCTTTCCCCATATTGGTACTTACAGACTGATCAAGCCACCTTTTAATCTTCTCTTTGTTACGCTAAATACATTGGGCTCACAGAGTCTTTCAACATAAGGCAGGTTTTCCAAACCGCACAGTCAGTCATTCTGGTGGCTCCTCTGAACCCTCCCCAATTTTTCAACATTCTTCTGGACTTGTAGACACTAGAATGGAATACAGTATTCTAACAGTGGTTGCACAAGTGCAAATGCAGAGGTAAAATAACCTCTTTACTCCCACGCCATATTCCATTTATATATGCAAGGATCTGATTAGCCCTTTCGGTCACAAAATTCCTCTGGGAGCTTGTGCTCAGTTAATTTATCTACCATTGCCCCTCAAGTCGTCTTCAGAGTCACTGCTTCCCAGGATAGAGTTTCCCATCCTGTAAGTATGATCTTCATTCATAGATTTATGACTATGTTTGGCCACTTTGAAACATTGTCTACTTGGATCCAGCTTACCAAGTAATACAGATGGTTCTGAATCTGTGACCAGTCCTCTTCATTATTTACTGCTCTCCCAGTCTTTGGGTCAGCCAACTTCATCAGTAAAATTTTAATTTTCTTCCAGGTAATTGATAAAAATGTTAAATTGCAAAAGGGCCAAGAAACAACCACTGTAGAAACACACACTCAAGGATTCTCCATTTACAGTTACATTGAGAATGATCAGTTAGCCAGTTTTTAAATCCACTGAATGTGTGCCACATTAGAACGATTAAGAAAATGTTTTCTTAATCAAGATGTTTTGAATTTCCAAGTCAAACGCATTACAGAAATCTAAAACACATTACATCAACACTATTATTTTTACCAAACACATTTGTAATTTATTTTCCATGAACCCATGTTGATTAGCATTAATTACCCTCCTTAAATTCTTTATTAATAAAGTCCCAGATCAGTCCCTGCATTATTTTGCCTTGGATTGATGTCAGACTGACACGCTTAGGATTACCCTAGGTCATCTAATTTATCTTTTTTAAAATATTGGCACATTAGCTTTCTTAGATCCCTCTGGAACTTTCCCAGTGTTCCAAGAGTGATCAGAAATTAATATTAATAGTCCAGAGAGCTCATTAATAGTCCAAAAAGCTTCTGAACCAGCTCTTTTAAAACTCTTGGATGCAGTTTATCTGTACAAGTAAGCTTGGCTCTCAGAGCAGTGGATGCTTCAGTGCAGGCTAGCCCCATGAGTAATTACCCTGAGCTCTGGATGGGTTTGTACAGCCCATGCTAAAGTGCACGCTGTCATAGATCCACTACTCCAGTACCTGAGCTAGATTAAAGCTAGATCAGGTGTATCTACGCAAGCTGCAAGCACACCAAGACTGCAGTACAGACATCTCTTAATTTTAGTAGCGCTGTTTTATATCCTCCTGAGTTACTTTTGGCATGGAAAATATTAATCGTATAATATGACATCTTGTTTTCCCAAATACAAAACCAGAAATATTTATTGATGCACTACATGTTCATACATGTGCAATGCCTAGGATAAACATTTTGTTAATTTAGTTGGCACAAGAAAAAGACACCTTTATAGACTAGCAGTTAAAGTTATTTGTAGGTCAGAGTCTCAAACAGGATAAACATTCATTTTCATATGGCATTTCCATAACAGATAAACTTGGCTCTTACGAGATGCACACGAGCTGATTTCCACATGTTTGGATTATTATACAGCTCTCAAACACAAATACAAGCTGCCTTTACAAAAGGAAGAGGAAGGGAAATGGGAATTCATTTTAGTCTTAAATTCAAGGGAAAATGCACAACTGTTTCTTGAATTAGGCATGAAGCTTGTCAATTTGAATATATTTGACTCGCATATACTCATTTAAGAAAAATCCAACTGATTACTTATGCCCTTGTTAGTATGTTCATTTCTACCACCTGTCAGTTTCTGAATAACTGAATCCCTTCATGTAATCTCCACTCCTGTCACATTACTTGCTGCTCACCCCATTAAAAACACTCTATGAGCCTTTTTTTCGCACAGACAGATGCAAGTTGAGTTTTTGCTCCAAATATATTCAAACAGGCAAAATACATAGACTGACAATTTTCACAAGTACTTCTCCAACCCACACTTTTCTGCCTTACTGCCATGCCGTCTTCTATCGGTAAGACACATCACTCTACGATAGAGTCTTAAAATAGCCACTTTGCATAAGAGACTCCACGAGGGAACAGTGCAATCAGTGAGGCCCAGATGCTCAATGGTATTTAGGTGCCTAATATTGAAATTATTGGGAGACAGGTGTTTAAATATGTTTGAGGACCTGTGTGTCAGTGTCTCATTTTCATAACCAAGGAAAGTACCCAGAAAGCGGACCCACCATTTCCTTTGTTTTACGAGATCAGCAGTTGAGAGGAGACCTGGAATTTCAGACAAAGTACTGTATATACTCATTCATAAGCAGAATTTTTTTTAGTAAAAAAGGGAAGCACCAGAGAAGGGGGTCGGCTTATGAACGGGTTTAGAGAGGGAGAGGTGGGACACAGCCCCTCCCCCCAACAGAGCGAGCAAGGAGAGGCAGCACAGCCAGCAGAGACAGAAGGGAAGAGGCAGGGCCAGAGTCTCTCCACTTATGGCCACGCTGCTCTCCGCCAAGCCTCCAAAGCAGCTGCAGCTCCAGGGCTGGCAGGCTGCAGCCGTGCCGCTCACCCCGCCCCCAGAGCAGGCTGTGGCCACGCCGCCCAGCCCACCGGAGCACACTGCAGCCGTGCCACCTGGCCCAGCCCACTGAAACACGCTGCAGCCGCGCCGGCCGGTCTGGCCCGCCGGAGCGGGTTGTGGCCACGCTGCCCAGCCTGCCGGAGCAGCTCCAGCCAGGCCAGAGACATCCTCCCCTGGCCCTCCCCAGATAAGGTGGGAAGGGATGGAATGGAGAGAGTGTGTGGGTCCTGGACTAGGGGTGGGGTCATGTGGGGGGTGGTCACAAGGGTTATTCCCCTGACTCCCAGCTTCTCCCCCCCCCAAATTTTCCCACCAGTTGCTGTCCCGGCCCATCAGGGTAAGCAGCTGGCACACCAGGACACTTTGTTTACTTAGGTTTACCTCTGTGCCTGCGGATACTCGAGATAAACCATCTCAGCCCACCAGCGGCTTATCCTGATGGTCCGGGAGCCAAAGTTTGCTGACCCCTGAATTATAAGGTCAGCTAATGAACAGGTTTAAAAATGGAAAAATTTTACTTATCCATCTTGGGGGAGGGGGTCATCTTATAAACCAACTGGCTTATGATCGAGTATATACGATAGTCTTTCTTGTATGGCAAAAAGGATAGCCTCCCCTTACACTCCCCACCTCACCTAAAGGCTAAACATAATGACTGTGTTTAAAGCTCAGAACTGGGAACCAGGAAATTCATGTTTTCTTTTGACATTGATTCACTGGGTGAGCTTGTGACAAACCAATCTTTGTGCCTACCGTGTTTTTTGTAAAAAGCAACAGAGTCCTGTGGCACCTTTAAGACTAAACAGATGTATTAAAGCATAAGCTTTCGTGGGCGAATAACCACTTCGTTGGATGCATGTAGACGAAGTGGGCATTCACCCACGAAAGCTTATGCTCCAATACATCTGTTAGTCTTAAAGGTGCCACAGGACTCTGTTGCTTTTTACAGATCCAGACTAACACGGCTACCCCTCTGATACGTGTTTTTTGGAATATTTAAAAAGAGAGAGTGTATGTACGTATAAAAGGAGAGAGACCAAACCAAAAAAAAAACACCTATGCTTATCTGAATAGCAGGGTAGTACTGAGTCTGTTAATGGTTTGGCTACATTTTAGGATCCCAGTATAAAGGTGATAAATGGGCACAGTTATATTATTTCACAGAACGAGGCTAAGGCCACGCTATTAATGCATGTCCAAAAAAAAAAAAAAAAAATCCAACCTGCGCTCCTCCCTCCCCACACACACTTTCCAGACAAATCCTTGTACTTCTCCTGACCTTACATCTTAACTAGTAAGATTAGTAGGTCCCTAACCAACTGCTGTCCTATAGCACTCTTCCAGCAAACCATCTGCTTAGCATGAAGTTTTAGTCCAATGTACTTTAAAGAAAGCTGTTCAGAAGTTAATTGTTTTGACAAACTTTTTGGCACCTACGTAAGCAGAGCATTTTCTCAAACATATCTTATACTTTCATGGAATTGTGCCAGTATCACTAAAACAGAAGTGTAATTAGTAGGCTCTGGCACGGTCAGTCTTTTACTAAGCATCCTGATGAATAGCAATACGCTTTGACTATCCAGCAAGTTTGCATAGGTAGCTTCATACTTAGTAGTAAATAAATGCCTTAGTTTATCATCAGAGAAATTTAAATGGGAAGGAGTGGGACGAGAACGAGGAAGAAAAAATGATTCAAGACACTGTAGTTCTTTTTGAAGCAGCCAGAAATGGCAAGGCACGCATGGAGAACAAGGTCTGTTACAATCACTGGGCCAGCTTCAGGTGGTGAAGGAACATAATATTTAAAAAGCGTCAACTTCTTTAAGATTTGGCACATCAGCGTAAATCACTAGGAAAACTTAGCTTTCACAATAATTGTTTGAAGTGTAAACTAGGCTTTCAGATTTTGAAAATACTCTGTTAAGCTGTACACCTCTCATCTGCAGAGAAGTCTCCTGAATTCTTATTGCACTGTAAGAAGCATTCACAAATCCAACAGTTACTGACATCTTCCTCTTGATCTCTAAGAAAGGTGTATATCTGATGTGTATTTCTTAATCTGTATAAAAATTTCAGTCATTTTAACAGTTAGAGCAAAACAATCCCATGTAGCAAGTGAATGTGCCTCACACAATAGGTGTGATCCTGATATTGGATTTAGCTTTACAAGACAAATTCATTTAGTGCCAATAAATGTCTTTAACATGCCTATGTTACTTTTGGCATACTTGTAACACCTAGTATATATTTTTTTACCTATTTGCCTCATATCTGAGACACTTCTTTCAAAAAGTAAGTAAGTATAGTATTTGCCAAAGTTTACTAATGTCCACACAAATTGTATATGGAACCTCCGTGCATTACAGAAGATTAGTGGGAAATGAAGTATAGCATGTACTTTTTTGCAATGTTAATTTTTTACACTTAAATTCTTCAAACACATTGGAGGCATGAAAAGCAAATTTGTTATTCAACTTTAAAAATTCTTCTGGATTTTTTTAATGCTTAATTTTTTTTAAACAGATTGGAAAACGAAACAAAAAATGTTTGTTTTTTTACTGCTATGACACATATAATTCCCTTTGGCTATTTTTGAATCAACCACTACAAAAATATTAATCTTCAGGTTGAAAATGAGCAAAATAAACTTCTGTCTAAAGGGGCATTTTTTCCACTCATTGCCTGAAAAGAATGACTTAAAATGCACGTCTTCTGAACCATAACTGTGTCACAGTGCTACAATACACACTGGCCAATGCTAATCCTATAAAAGCAATGATGAAATTTATCGATCTTAATACACTGTAACTAAGTTTAACACAATCTAATCTTACACACTTTAGAAAAATCTACAGTCCCAGAGATTACATGACTTTCCATGAATCAATGTTTATTTAAAAAATGGAAGCTTATTAATACAATAGAATCTTAAAAAGCTGTGTTCCTCTATAGTTGCTTACTGTAAAGATCATATACACAGATTAGAACACATTAAATAATAATTTAAAGGTATAAAAAGATTAGTCCAAAAACCTTTCCTGTTGAAGAGCTGAGATTAATAAAAAATCACCACCTGCATGGGTGGCCTACGTCCATTTGCTTCCAGGAGGCACAAAATGTAATCTAGACTGTATTTCACTTGGATTCACAAATGAACTCCGGGAAACCACAGTGCAAGTGATGAGGGAGGTGAGCTGCTCAGTGTTCCTAGAAGTTACAAATATGACTATGTCAAACATGTTCTCCTTAGTACAGCTTGCAAAACATTTCAACAAGAAGAGACTCTTTAAAAATCAGTGTATCCCCCCCCCCAAACAGTTTTATTTCTTAAAAACAGAGTTCCCAGATAGCAAATTGTTAAGTTTGAAGATTGTCACTAATTACATTTTTATATATAAATGAATTGCAATTCTCGCTCTCTCAACTTTAGATAAAAAATTCACTCAAGATGCATGGAAGATGCATTTAAAATCTCACATGAAAATAAGCTATTTCCTTGACTCATGCTTTTTCCTACAGTAACCTTTTTGGGAAGCTTACTTTTATTTCTATTTGGTAACTAAATGCCTCCCTAAAACAGAATTTTATATAAATAAAAATTAGCTGGCATCAGTAGCCTTTGTTTGCTAGGTACATAGGCAAAAAAGCAAGTTGCCTTGGCAGTCAGATTTCTCACATGTCTGCCAATACAATAAATTCATTAGAATTTTGTAAAAGATCTTCACCTGCAATGACCATTTGGAATCAATAACTAATAGAGAGTTGCTGACTGATAGCTAGTGTCTATAAATAGATGCAACACCTCGCAATGTAAGCTTCTGCAATCAGGAATAGCTTAGCATCTTACACTGTATGCAGGTAAGGTCACAGGATACCCTGCTGCCAGAAGAAAGCAATTTTCAAAGCTGGCAATAACACGGTTTTATTGTGGTGGCTATTTTTATTAGACTGTTTGATATACAGTATGTTTAAATCATTTTGCTGATGGATGCAGCTGTAAAAGGAAAGTCATTTGTTGACTGGTTGAACCACACAAATCTGTTTTGAGATAGAGAGCAGTTTATACAGAATGGATATATGGAGATAGGTGTTTACTAAATGCAAGCAGTAAGGCCACGCAAAAACAGCCAGTTAAAGATCAACTGAGCCAGCAGATTGCCAGCATTGGTTGGCTTTAACGCATTAAATATGAGAGAGATTCTGTAACAGGATACAAGGGAAGCAAGTGCACTATGCATCCTCAGAGTTCAATGCAGACAATATCTCCCAACCTTAGAGGGTGTCACTAATCTATGAAGTCATGGACCAGATAAAGTTATACAACCCTGGACCCAGTCCTCCACTACCGCCCACTGTGATAATCTAGCCTTCACCTTTCCTCCATTCTCCTGTGCTGGCTACTAATGCAGATGGCCAAAGAAGCTCACATAGAAGACTCAAAAAGAACAGGAGTACTTGTGGCACCTTAGAGACTAACAAATTTATTAGAGCATAAACTTTTGTGGACTACAGCCCACTTCAGTCCACGAAAGCTTATGCTCTAATAAATTTGTTAGTCTCTAAGGTGCCACAAGTACTCCTGTTCTTTTTGTGGATACAGACTAACACGGCTGCTACTCTGAAACCTGTCATAGAAGACTCAGGCAGCAGTTGTCCAGTCCAAGCTTCTCTTTACTGACCCCAGGTAATTCGCTCAGTAAAGAGAGCACAGATAACAGTACCACAAAGCCATGAAGAAGTCCCCAACTCCAGGAAAGGAATACAAGGAAGGCAAGCCATGAATGGAATACAAAGCAAGGGGGGAGGGGGAGAGAGAACAAAAGGGAGACAAGAAAGAAGAGACCAAAAAAAGAAAATGGATGGAAAAAGAGGACAGATCTCTGCTAAGGCAATAGTGTGAAAGGATGTGGGGTTAAGAGTAGTAAAGCATTTGGGAGCCACTGTCAGAACAGGAAGAGGAAAAGGGTGTCAAAGACAACACAAGATAAAGGAATTCTATAACACGCTCATCTCAGTAGCATACAAGTACCCCTAGAGATTATCTAAAGTAGCAACTTCACATTCTCCTCCCCAGCTCGGGTGACCAGACGTCCTGATATTTAGGTGTTTGCACCCCGATGTTTGTTCGGGACTCAATTTGTCCTGATTTTTTTTTTTTTTTGCTCTGCCGGCGGGACTCCTCCCTCCCCCGTGTGTCCCGATATTTTCTTTATCCCATCTGGTCACCCTATCCCCATCCCACTGCATCCCCGAAGGAGTAATAGGATTTTGGGGGTTGTTTCTACTTTTTCTAAATGGGTGGGGATCTGGGGAAAAGACAGATTTTACATTTTGTTCTAAATAAACATCCACAACCATAGGATAGTTGCAAAGATTACTGCATATCCTTTGTGAACCTTATCTTTGTCACTGATAGTCCCATTGTTTCTATGGAGTGTAGTTTTTGTGATGGGTTTTGATCTCCAACTATATTTGTCAAAACTTAAGCCCAGCTCACAGAGGACTTTGAATTTTATCCTAAGAGACATGGAGCTAGTGCAGTGTCCAAAGCGAAGGAACGAAATGTAGGTTGTTAAAATGTACAGTAAATACCATTGAAATTCAGACCATCAAACTTACAGAAAGAGAGGTGGGGAGATGTGACAGTGACCAGAAGCAGATGGCATCAGCTAGAAAAGCAGGCATACAGGAGACAGGACAAAGGAGAAGAGTTAACTTAACAATATAGCTTAACCAATCCAAAATTGCACATTAAGGTTGAAATTCCATCTTGAGTTTCTTTATTTGAGCTTTGCTCCCCTAGTTTATGCTGCCCGTAGCACCGATCATATACAGCTAATGGTTAAGGGTTCCACATAATTGGTTCTGTAGCACCAGCTTTATTAACACTTCTAATTTCTTGTGTTGGTTGCTATTAACCCAACTTGTTTGCTCTTTCCACCAGAGTCTCCATTCCAGATGACGGCTACAAATGTGCCCTAAACAATGAGAATTGTTAACAGTGTCAGATTTTCAGACTGTTTCTGTATCTCAGTTGAAGTTTGGGATAAGCGTTGCCTGCGAAATGCTGAAACTTACAATGTATAGTTCTAGAATACTCCAAACCATACTCTGGAAACAAGGCCCTTGTTAGTTTCGAAAGGCAGATCTTACTCAATCACCATGTACATAGGAAAAGGAAAAGGTTTAAAATATCTTGTTAGCCAAAATACTCATTAAGTCAGTCTAACTTTCCAAATTATGCCTACTATATTCACGTAGAATCTTTTTTAAAAAACAAATAGTCATTGGGGCTACAGTAAATGTGTTCCACTAAAAATAAAAGCACAAAAAGTTTTAAATTCATGGCATCCTTATTTGACTTTAACGTGTGCATGCACACACTGTAGTCGCACCACAGTGAGTTCAGGTAACGCAACAGATTTCTTTCAAGCCCAAAGCCCTGTCTCTCATATCCTGGGACCAGCACAGCTACAACCCTGCATACAACAATTTAAGCAACTGGCAGAGATCACTTCCAGCTGGCTTGCATAGTTTGAAAGAGTTAGGATAATTAGGCAGATGGAGGAATGTGGCAATTTAGGGAGAATTTAAACAAATCCTTTTGCAGCTAAAAGCTGAATACAAAAGTATGTAATTAATTTAATCTAAATCAGGAACTTTCTAGGCAGAAGTTTTCACATGTTCAACCTAAAACTTAAAGGGATACCAACAACTTGGGGATGGAGGGGGGGGGGAGGGGAGGAAAAATCACACTTCCCTCTGAAAGTTTTGTTGTTGTTTTTTTAAACCAGCAATACCCAAGACTTATTTTTTTCTTCTTTTCAGGTTGTTTACTTTGGGTGGGGTTTCCAAAAGCTTTTAGTATTAGCCTAACTCTGCTCCCACTGGAGTCAATGGTAAGACATCCATTAATTCTTTCTTTCATTGAAGTCAAAGTCCAACATGGTGCACTTGTGGAAATCCCACCCTGTGTGTAAGTCAATCTCACTGTTTCATGGATGGGTAGTTGCTTTTCCTCTCTCATGCTAGCATGGCTACAATGCTCATGTGGAGCTCTAGAAGTTCACCTGCCCACTTCCTCAGGTCCTGCAAGAAGGTATTTAATCAGTAACAGAAGTAACAACACTGAAACCCAAGCAGTACCAGGCAACAGGCAAACACACAGAAGAAGGGAGGGATGGGCTAGGCATGTTTTGTGGTGTTGATTTCACATGTGCCCAAAAGACATTTCCAAACATCAACAGCGGAGCAGAAAAGCCTTTACACATTTTTAAAGAATAAGAAATTCTAGTTGACAGCGTCCTTTTAACTGGAGCCAATAGGAACTATTTCAGGGTAACGTTCTGATTCTCACCATTATTAAGCAACTGCGGAAGCAGTGGTCCGTCTCTCCCTTCCCTCCCCCATTTCATGTTATTTGTAGTAGAGCATGTAGACAAACAAATTGAGACTGGTGTGTTCTGAAGCACTCTCAATACAGTCCTCCACAGCCACTGAAGATCAAATGGTGTTTTAAAAAGGAACAGAACAAAAAAGTTCTCCAAAGAACTGAGACAGGTGTGTGTACCCTTTTAAAGAAAAGGGGTTGTGGTTTTTTTCATCCTGAGTTTGGTTTATAGATTTAAAATAAAAATTATTATATATAAAGCCTAAAATACATTAAGTACTTCCCTATTTAAATATTTAGACTTCTTAATTGGATAAGAAAGGACATTTGTTTACGGTACAGTTACAAATTGGAACATTCAGAGCCATTCTAAGCAGTAGTCCGAGTCATCTTTGTATAAAGAACTGCAGTCTTACATGCCTGCTATTCATTAGCCCTCAGCTACACAGTTCCATTTCATAATGAAAATACTGCTATTTAAGACCTTGCCATAAAGAATGCGGAGCCCTCAGCAGTGTTTCCACTGCTGGCCCAGGGAAAACAGATGCATGGAAACTATGTAGAGCGTATATATGTACGTAGCAGCCTTCAGATAGCTTCAGTGAACATTCAACGCTGTCGGTGAGTTTGAGAATTAGAAAAAACCATCGACCGTTGACTGTACCTTGAGGTATATCACAGACACATTGCTAAATGGAAAACTTGAACGTTTATATATCACATTTGGTTGCTATTAACAGGTCATGATTTATACATTTTACATTGTGAACAAAGACTAGTTGAGATCCCTAACCCCCTGCCGCCCTTATAAGTATCTTTATGTATTTTTAAAAGGATGTCTTTGGTTTTAAACATTAAACTGTTACATTTTTGTTTTGTTTTTTAAGCACATTAAGCAGGATGCGTGAAAGTAATGGAAAGTTTTGCACACAGCTGATACAGAAGCAATAACGTGTCCACAACTGAACAATAACATTTGGAAACGAAATTTGAGAATGTTGTGCTAAAAGAAGTGTGATGCAAACTAGTTCAGAATGGAAACCTACTTCCCATTTGGGCTGGCAATTTAAGCTTTGCTGGAAAAGCTTTGGAATGTCATTTAATTTGTTCTTGTGAACCTGCTTCCCCTAATCACCACCAGCTGCTCACCAGGAGTATTAACCAAGAATAGTGAATTCCATATTACTAAACCCAGCTGTCCTCCGTCTTACACGGTCACAGGACAACTGAATGGGGAAGGAAGTTCAGCTCCTTTCATGGGATAGTTAAACGTAAAATCACTTCAGCAAGCCACCAGACATAGGGCACCCTGTCCACCCTGCTTAGAATGTCATATATAGCACTGTACCCACAAAGTGCTTTAAAAAGAAGAGAGACAGAGAGGGTGGGTGGCTGGGTGGGAGGGAGAGGTTTATTTTTGCAAGGATTATGGAAGCCAATAAAGAGATTATTTTGGTGAAAAGTTAGATTGTTATACCAAACAATCTTAAAATGAATACCTTGTGTCTAGCATTGCAGGCTGCGCCTTACAGAACTTCGCAACTGAAGATCCAACAAAAATTAAACTCAATCTTTTACTGCTCCTCCCTCCTTTTAAAGCAAACCTATGTTTTAAAACTGAAATAGGCTAGGAATTATGGAGCGAATTCCAGAGGATGTTTGTCTTTGCTTCTGAATATTCTAAATTTGTATAAAATTTCTTCTCAGTAAGTGGCCAATTAACATGCAGCATCCTTACAAAAAAAAATATGAACACTTATTCTTGGCACCAAAGAAGTTTTAGACTATCATGCTAAGACAGATCCATATTCTTTATGCCTTTAAATATGAAGTCTCAGAAAATGTGTTTTACTCCAAACTTCTGGTAAAGACGACAGAAGAGCAAATTTTTCATCAGAAGCATTATGTGCTTTTCCCAAGTATGCATCACAATACTTCCATGAGTAAGTAAAGCATCGTCAGACCCTTTTCCAAAAGCATATTCGCCATTCCCCTTTCTTTTGTTTAAAAAGGAAAAAAAAAAAAGTGGTCAACTGACCTATAGCGGTCAATTAAGGCCAGATCTACACAAAAAGCTTTTGCCAGTGTATTAGTGTCAAACTGGGTGTGATTTTTTTTATATTTCTACATTTGCAAAAGCCTTAGTGTAGACAGTTATATCAGCAAAAGAAGTGCTTTTGCCACTGGAATACACAACAAAAGCACTTTTGACCGGATAAGGTGCATCTATATCAGGACAGTTTGCAGAATAGCTATACTTGCAAGCATTTTTAGTACAGATCAAGCCTAAAAGAATCTTTAGCTGGCCAGAATCTGGCTTCTGAAATGGCTAGACTGAAAGGGTAAACTGAGAACTTAGAGAGAGTAGTTGGCATATATAAATGCAGCTGTGATCACCCATGATTTTTTTAGTAGCCAAAAAGTGAAGAAACAATGGGTGGGATTTTCAAAATAAACAAACAAAAAAAAATCTTTAAATTCCTTATGAGCACACATCTCATTTAAAGTAAATGGGATTGAGGCACCTGAATAATTCAGGTGCATTTGGAAGTCCCACCCTATGTTCTTAAATGCAACAGAGCAAACACTTACGAGAACGTATCTAATTGTAAAGCCTTAGAACAATTCAAAGACAATGCAGGTAGGTAGATGCCCGAAAGATCTGTGGCACAAAAATAAAATGGTTGTGCAAAACAACTAAGTCATTACTCCATTTTGCATAGACTTTAGAACGAGTTAGTCAATTGTTCTTCTATTTTCTCGATCTACATGTACTTTACACACTGTACCAAGGTAATAAGACCTTTATTGGAATAATGTGTGTGTCCTGGAAGATAGAAGAGACACAAGGTAAGTGAAGCAATATCTTTTACTGGACCAATTTCTTTTGGTGGAAGAGACAAGCTTTCAAGCTTCACAGAGCTCCTCTTCAGGGCTTGGGATGGTAACCAGAGTGTCTAAGCTAAATACAAGTTGGGACAGTGTTGATGTTTTATGAATTACTGCATGGAGGGGGGACTGGACTGTATCTGAAGAAATACTACTGCACAGCTTAAGTATCTAATGGCTGCAATCAACATTCATTGCTGTCGGTGGGTTTTAGTTTGTATCAACTCACTGATCAATGAATGCAAACTGCGGACCAGGTAGCTAAGAGACTGCAACTTCATGCAAGTGTTTTGTGCCAAGAAAGGATGGCTCATTTTCTATTCAATGGGGCGACAGTTTGGATTACTGTATTTTTAAAGCTGTGTCTAGTGGTAACAGCACAGGATGGATCAGGACTCCTGGTTCTGCCACTGGCTCATGGGAGAACATCAAGTAAGTTACTTAAGCTCCATCTGTCTCTGCATGAAGTTTACCAACTAGCTGCCAAGGAGGTTGTAAGGTTTAATGTTTATAAACAACTCAAATTTTTTGATGAAGGGAGCCATTGTAACCCTTGCAGAGAGCAGGCCCCATAACTGAACATAGGTATGTTCATTTGAAAGTATGAACTATTTGGTTTAAAACCCTTCAGACACAAATTCTCATGCAACACTGCAAGCAAGAGGCGCCTTTCATACTTTTTGATGCAGTGTAAAAAGTATCTTTTAGCCCCCAACATGCCAGATTCCAGACTTGAGCCTGCACACAAAGGCAGACACTTCTCTCAGGATTCTTTTCACAAGTAGACTGAACTGAAGCAGTTCTCCCAATCAGCTATCTTCAAGCAATATGTTGCTTCAAGAGATTTATGAGGGGAATACCCCACAACATACTTATGAAACACAAAGTATGGGATATGGCCAAAATAAACTGTTGCTGCTCATACAGTTCTGTATAGGTCTGGATTTCTCGCTGACACACAGCACTGAAGTACTGTACATCTTGCACTATATGTATGCTGCTGTGCATTAAGAAAGGTTTTTGAAGAGAAATGACACCTGTGTAAAGCGTATTATTGATAGAGAAGTGAAGCATAAGAATGGCTAATTGATTAACTTTAGTGCTAAATGCCACACTAGAATATTTTTCCACGCATCAATTAGTTTTGAAATGTTACCTACGAATCTCACATCTAAAAAAGCATTGAGAGGTTTTCATCTACTGCACCAAAAGAGAAGGCCAGACAGACTCAGGACAAGAAGCAGACTCTGCCAGTCAGGACTCCACTTCATGACAAGTGAATACAACAGGTTTTTGTTTTTTTTCCCCAGGAGATGCAGTAATGAGAAAATCCAACAGTTTTGATTTTTAATAGTCAATTAAAACCATTATAAAAGCCCTACAAAACCTATATTAGGGTTCCAGACAAGAGTATAGGTGGCTGCTTGTAGTCACACAAATATTTTGTAGCACTGCTCCCCAAAAATGTATTTTCCCTCCCACAAACTGAATTGCAGTGACACTTTCTGCATCCCAATGAGACTCCATGGAATTGCTGGTGAATGCACTGTGAACTCCAGCAGCTAAGAGCTCTTCACAACAAGATACTCCCCCAATTGTCACCTAACAGAGCTGTCAGCCTGGTAATGAACAAACTCATAATCACTTGCAACTGCAGAGGAAGTTCAAATTTCATCCCAATGAAAGACATTTTATTTATATACATACATTAGTGCCTGTACAGTAGATTGAGGAGACTGAAAGTTTAAGCCTTCCTCAGAACTATAATCTTTGTGCCAGGTATGTTGGATCTGCAGACTTCCTGCCAGAAGAAAGGAAGTTTTCAGTTAAATTTCCCTATTTAACAGATCCATCACAATGAGATGTCGAACAGCAGCATGTCACCAGGACAAGAAACAAAGAATAAATGGATTAGACTTTTTAAAAACATGTATCAATTTACTGAGTAAACATAAGATGCAGCGCCCTCCCTCCAACAGCAGGGACCGATCAGGCCTATACCCTTAATTTTTAAAAAACTTACTGAAGGTATGTAAACATGACCATTTGGCCACCATACACATCTCTGTGTTTTAAATGATCATTCAGGCAAGGAGGCTTCCATGGCTCTGAATGAATGAGCACAAATGTTCAAAGGGAATGCAGTTTCTAACTCTGAATGCTTCTGAAGTGTGCCACTTGGCAGCTTTTTCCCCCCCTCATTTATTTATGATAGCTGTTGCAGGCCAACAGAGCTAGAGATTTTTCTGAATTGGGTACTTAGCATTAAATGTTGATTTTTAGAGCTCTCTTGACAGCAATGGGTGGGGGGGCAGGTTTTTGTATTTGTTTTGTTCCATTGATTGGGATTTTTTTTTTAAATGGTCTTTTGCATGTGAGCAGAAAAGTATGGAAGAAAAAATTTCTTGTAATTAGGTTTGTTTGGGGAATCAAGGCTGTGTTAAATCTTAACACAACTTTGCTATCATGAGAGGTGCAGGACTGCTGTTCCACAATAAGACCTTACCCCCCGAAAACACTCTTCGCCAAAGATATTGAAACCAAGATGACAACATTTAAAAATAAAATCTAAGTGCATTTTTTACAAGAAATTAAAAGGATGCTTTAGATGGTATTTAATACAAGATTTAGGTCCCAAGAGGGAGATCTCATTGGTGTAGAGAGGTGAAAAACAAGGGAGCTCTGGGAAATCATATGTCTGGTTAAGAAGACAATCCTGACATCTCTAGTGAGCTAGAAACGTCTACCACTTTGATTTTAGAGCATCTGAAGTTTTGGCCCATATTAAGACTATTATAACATCTCCAAACAAGACATGTTCCCTTGTCTTGATTAGGTTCATCCATACCAATACTTAGCACTATGCCTCATTTACGGACCTGGCTCTTGAAGATGCGCTGTTTATAGAATACTTTCTCAGGAATGAAGATGATACAAACAGCTGAATATCCTATTTAAATTGATACCTTTTAAATATCTTGTAGCTAGATTAAATTACTCTGGGTTTGCATGTGGAATTTGACCCGAGAACAGATCCTTCTTGTGAGCTAGGTCTAACTTAGCGGTGGTCACCTCCTGAATTGGATACAAGAGAACCAGGATCTCTGGACAAGGCAGGGACACTCCAGCTCATTTCTGCCATTTAACTTTTTATTTAATGGTCCTGGAGAACATTATGAACAGAAAAAAAAGTGATTCCTTTGGCCACGGGAGAACAGGCTGTAGCTACAGCCTATTAATCTCCATTTGGAAAAAGACTTTTGCTGAAAATAGGCCCTCCTCGGGGAGGGAGGGATGACAGATGAACAAGACAGAGCCTGAACCTCCACTTGAAGAACTTGGGATGTACACTCTAATATCCTTTGCCTGCTTAACCACCTGCTACAAAGGTAATTATCTACTTATTTTTAATGCTTGAGAATACAGAGGATTCTCCCTTCCCTTCTTTTCTTCATCCAGGAAGAGAAGAATATTAAACACCCATAGTATGGTTTCACAGAGTTTAAGGCCCACCCTCCAAGACATTGCCTATACCATGGAGTTGAACATCTCATGGCAGAAGACCAAGCTCCAGAACCCTTGGAGCTGGGCCACCAGAATCGCCAGTGCCGAACGGGGGGGAGAGGAGGGGTCACGTACCATGGAGAGTGTTGATGAAGCAGAGTTCAACAGTTGCAGCAAACTGGACATTCGACAAATAGGGCTTGCCACCGCCGACATGAAGTACAAGGCTTGCTAATGGATGTGCTGAGACAAAGTTCAGGGTCCATCAAACCTGCATACTACAGTACTTGTATTGCTATATAGATCAGAAACCTACAACCTCTTACAGTCACACTTGGAGTGGCTAGAGGCATTCCATATGTGCAGTCAGCACCAGAGCCTGAGCATGAAGTGGTTTGACTGTGAGAAAAGTCAATCTCACAGATCTGGCCTTCCTTCAGTTGCTCATTACATTTAAAAGCAGCATTGTGTGCTTCAGCCCCGTCTCCAGAATGGACAGAAATACCTGAGCACACTGTGCTCTCAAGCTCTCCATCAAGGGGTGAAAGGGTGCATGCCCTGACCCCACCCAGCACCACCCATAGTGCTGCCCCAGAGATTTGTGAATTCACAGGATTGAACCAGATCTGGGCACTTCATTACACGATGCCTGGAGTGACACCATCAACGATGGTCATTCTGACTGACGCAACTGTCCTCAGTAGACTCGGCGTATTTGATGTTAGCATGGTTGAGGATCTGGTATCTTTTCTCGTTGATTAAGGCCACTGATATCTTGCAACACTTTCACAGGTACATCTTGGCTTATCAGGGCTGAAGTTAGCTCTTAGAACATAACTGATTGCACTCTGACTGTGATCAGCTGATACTGCATTGGTCTGTTCTTCCAGTACACTTGAATGAAATTGTTCCCTGCATGGGCTGGAATTCCAAGGGGTAGTGGCTCAGTGCTGATAAAGGTTGTCAAATCTCAGGCCTTCAACACGGTGTGTACCCTGACCTTACAGGGTTCCCTCCCCCTTCTGCATAAGACAGAAGGAGAGTGGCTTCCATGTCCTGAGATATCACTGAAGAGAGATCGGAACGGAAACACACACAAGCTGCTATGCTATAGAAATAAGTAATATTTGAAAAGTTCACTCTTGAAATGATCTCTAAGTGAGCTCCTTGAACTTTATAGAGGTTTCCTAAGCCCCTGCTCAAGGGAAAGATAAGGGAAGCCTTCACGTGGAGCATGCATGTTGTTCCACTGAATATCATAATGAGCAAGGCAATCTTACATATGCAACCACATGACCACAGTCAATAAGACAGTCACTTAAGGGCTGACTCACACCTTAAGGGGGAGTGGAAAAGCGTTCAGAAATAATGGACCAAAAGGCCCTTACCACCTACTAACTGTCTGAAAGACTCTCCCTTTTGTCCCTCCAGAGCTGGCGGTTCAGAAGCAAGCAATCAAACAGAGGGGCACAGCTGATCCCCAGATAGTCCAAGCATTTTTGCACCCTTCTGTCTGCTTCTCTACTCCTCTGGTTGTTTGTGAGGAGCTCCAAGCAGAGAAACCTACCCAGAAAGCTGGAGCCAGCAACCTTCTCAGAAGGGATGTCTCCAGGAAGCTTGCTGCAGAGCTCCTCAGGCGAAGTAATGGCCCAGTAACTCTTAGAATCCAATCAGCCAACTATTACTACAAATAATCCTGTTTTGGTTTGTTTTCTGGTTCATCTGAGCAGCAGGTCTCAAACCTTCTTGCAGCTGCTGGTGACAGACTGATATGGTTAGGTTCTCACAGGTGTGGCCACTCCCAGACTGGCTTTACTGGGAAAGTGCCACATGGTCAAAGGCTTTACCAACTAGCTAGGGAAAATAGTGCATAATACTTTGTAGTTGTTCATATTACCATTTTATTTACTACAACATGAATGATCATCCTGAAATGGACTGGAGTTCTTGCTGTGCTTACTTTTCCAGAATTTTATTCAAGGATAGCTAGTTTACTTAGAACTAGGTGAAATCTAGTCACCTGGTAACAGATTAGTAAAGGACATGGTACTTGTCTTATCTGCAATCTGTTAAATTGCCTGAACCTGAAGGTCCTGCAATCTAATAGAATCATTTATCTAAACACAGATGAGCAGACTTTCACAATCCCCTCCACACCCCACTAAAGAATTCTGACCATTTTGTCCCTTCATCTCTCAAACACTAATCAAAACACACTCCTCTCCCACACCCACAAGAAACTACACACGGATTTCTTTTAAAGGTTTAAGACCCTTGAAAGGGCCTGTTTCTCAGGCAGAATGGAAGACGCTGCTCTTTTTAAAGGCACATACTGTACTTCCCTTTGGTTGGAATTTCTTGAAAACAAAATATGTCCCAAGGGGACAGGAAACTAGAAAGTACTGCTGGATGCTTTGCACAAATTCTTATTCCAAATACTCTTACAAGCATTTGGAATCTTTAGCTCTGACCCTGCAAAGAATTATGCATGTGATTAATTTTACACACATTAATATCCTCATTGAACTCAATAGGACTGCTCAGGTGTCAAGATAACCAGACGGAACTCTGCAGAATTAGAGTTTTAAAAGATCTTCTTTCCCCAAGCCTCAGACACTGAAAGGCCCTGCTCACTTAATGGAACCACCTCAGTACAGCTCCAGTGAAACACCCTATTTTCAAGGATTTATAACAGGATATAAATATTTCAGCATGATTGGACAAAAAAGCAGCCTGCAAGGTCTCAGCGGGAGAGCAGGCATGTTTTCACATACTTAAAAATTCAAGAAGTGCAAAACAAATGACAGAAGATTCCTGGGTTTAGATACCATTTTTGCCCTTGTGCAATTTAAAACCAGCTTTCTATAGAAAGTTTGGAGGATCTTCATTCAAAATATGGCTGTTCCCTTTAGACGTTTTCAAGGACGTTGTAAGTGATGTTGACCCACAAGGAAATGAAGACAGCACACACACTAGTGCTTTCCATAAGGAAATTACAGTCCCTGTACACTGACAGTCCTGCTCTACCTCAGGGGAGCACAGAAGAGGTGCAGTCCCAACACAACACAAAACATGTTCATCTCAACTGCAAAGATGCATTAGTAAAAAATAATTTAGTCAGGGACACTGAGTAAAACAAAAATCTGAAGCAAACACCTAATAACCCAGGAGAGTTGCCGCAAAATGATGGCCCAATTCACTGGCACAATAAGCCGCAAAAAGCCAAGGATAAAGTGGGTGCTCTGCAGACCTTAATTAAAAGTTTTGGATGCATAAACAAGTATCTGGGAACGGGGAGTTTTATCTTCTTCTGCATTCATATAATTCTGAAAATTCTGAAAGGATTTGGTAAAGCAGCAGCAAAGTAGGAAGCCTTCCCCATTTGATCAACTAAGAAAAACAGATGACAAGTGTTGACAAGCACATCGCCATCATACCACAAAACACGGCAGCCATAGTTCAATTCTTGCTATTAGGCAGCCTTACCTTGAGCATTCAGCACATCTATCCAGATGCTAGGACATTATACAAAACAACATTCATCTTAATACACTTTGTGCCTTAAGGAGATGTGGCACCCATAAATCTAAGTAATGCTGGGCAATAAAGATTTAATGTTAAACTATATTTTTAAATTGTCATAGTTGACGATTCCCTTTGTGCGCCTAGTTTGCACATGCAGTTACAACTATACGTGTAAAACTGCCAATTTGTATGTGCAAACAATCAAGATGCAGGCCTCACCACTTGTACACAAAAATCTGATTTGTCCATGCAATCACTAATTATATAGACTAATTAAGCAAGAAATTCCACATATGCTTTCAAAAGTCAGGCCGTAGGAGCATATGTTAAATGCTCAAGCCACCAAAAATAATTATAGCTAAAAATACTCTCCACAAACTACATTGCTATGTGAAAGCTTCTTCAAAGATTTCAATGATTTCTAGGGTGCAAGCAGGTGCAATCCCCCAGCACAATGAGGTCAAGGAGATAGAGCATCTCTGGACTTTGAACCTCGGAGTTTGTGTGGTTGCCCCTGAAACTTATTTGAACATTATCTTCTAAATAAACTGCCAGTTAATTGTTTACCTATTTTGAGAATGCCCCAGGGAGTTTCCAACAAATTAAATACATTGTCTTAAAGCAGGAGAAATCTGCACTCAATTGCTATCTCTGTTTAGAATTAGATATTTAGAATTTACACCTATAAACTCCTGTCTCTGATAAGGACTTATTGCCACCTAGTGGATTACTTACATTTAGTCCTCAGATATACTAATTACCACTAGATGGAGACTAAAAATAAGCCATTACTAGTGAAGCAACTGGATTCTGAAAGTCCTAAAGCTAAGATTTTCAAAGTAGCTTAAGGGAGTTAAAATGCCCCAAATCTATTTAAACTTAAGCCTGGGCACCAACTCCCTTCATCTCCTTTGAAAATCCTGGTCTGCATGACTATGAGAACGTCTGCATACAAGACCATTTAAACCAGCAAACTCTATAGGGTGGATGCAGTTATATTGGTATAGAAGTGCTTGTACCAGATCAAGTGAGTCTACACTAAGGTTTTTCCCCAGCATAGCTGTATCAATCATAATAAATAAATAAATAAATAAATAATCATGCCCATAGCTGACATGGCTATGATGGCAAAACTTAGTATAGACCAGGTCTAGGGCACTTTTTTTTTTTTTGGGGGGGGGTGGGGGGTGTAGAGATAAGAATTCTTCCTGAAAGTGGAATGCCCTGCTCCTTCAGTGAACTTTTTTTACTGCATTGCTGTTCATAACTTCTACACTGAAGTATTATTTCAATTCACTGGCAACCTCAAAACAAAGGAAGTGGTCAATGAAAAAGAAATGCAACCTGGTCTTGTGGGGTAAGAGAAAGAAAGGTACTTACTGCCCACAGAGTTCATGGGAAGCCCAGGAGATGAGAAACTCATCTGATCGACATCTGTAGCTAATAAAAAAAAATAATTGTTTAGGCACTTGCATTTATTTAAAATAGAAATTGCAATATTTAATTTTGAAAGTTAAAATAAATGTATGTTTACACTCATGATGAAGGGGGGGATGGACAGATGGACATGTTAGTTGCATATAAAGGCTAATTTCAATTTTGTTATATCTGACAAAACAAATTTCAGTATTAATTTTTTCCTCTCTAAATCCCCCTAAAATTGACATACATCTCCAAATTATAGAGACTACACACATGTATGCTGCCATGTTGTATATGCATGCATGCATGGGCATAAAAATATTGTAACATTAACTTGGTATTTCGAGACTTTTGAGTGCTTATTTATGCAACCTGAACATTCTTGTAAATGTATCTTTTTGGGTGGAGTTTTCTAGATTCTTATTTTTAAAATAAAAATATGAAGAGTACCTTTACTCTACAATGTTGCTAACATACAACAAGCAGCTAAATTCCATAATCTCAACTATACAGTTTACCTGTGAAAGTGCATTGTAATCCCAAATTTTCAGAAGTCACAAATCATACTCCAAAAGTCATGACACTGGCTTAAAAATTATGATATTAAAAATAATATATTTGTGGGATTTTGATATGCCTGGTTTTGAGACTTTGGAGGGAAGCCACTAACCCTTAAAATGTTTACAACCATTTCTGGTTCAATTTTGAATCTTACATACACATACAGTGCTGGAAGGGAGACTGCACTTACCCTACTAAACCCAGAATGCAGTCTCAAGCAGACATGGCTGCAATGCTCCGTTGTGCCTGATTCAGGTTTTCAAGCTTCTGTTTAAATATCTAGAAATTTAGTCAGGTGTTGGGGTTTGAATAAAAACACTAAGTATAACAAGACTTGCACAAAAATCTGAGAAATGACAAAATTACTGGAACTCCTGCTCCCATGAATTTCAGGAGGTCCTTAGGAGTTAAGTTTGCCCTTCTGAAAACTTCAGAAGTTGTACAGAGCAGTCTTAAACCTTACAGAATGTAGCAGCCCACCCTAACCATTTCACACCATCAATATGCCACAGGTGCACGCACAATCTTAACTGTACTCTTTGATCTTACTAAAAATATCAAAATGGACTTAGTACACATTCTGTGAGAGGGTCATAGCTTAATCATATGCAAACCAAACGTTGCCAGAATAATCAATTGTGGCTACTTCAATGCAAGTTAACTTTCTGCAGTAGAAAGTGCTGGGCTAGAAGTATTCAAAGGGAGCTCAACAATTCTTTCGCATGGAGAAAAGTATTTCACTCTCCTTAATAACAACTTAGACAACTGAACCAGTTTTATTCCAAGTTTGCAAAAAAACAAAAAACCCGCCTTTGGGCTGAGACTAAGACTGGAAAAAAGTTCAGCAAGTTATGAGCCTCTGGAAACAGGTTGGGTGAAAACAGTTATGCAACGGTAAGTACTATAGCAGCCAGTGCCACTCTCCCGATGATAAACATACAAGCACAAATACACAGTATATTTAGTTTGTCACCGTCATGTATTTTTAAAAGTTTATTCTTCAGACATTACACAACAAAAAGAAAGTTACCTTTACTGTATTTATTCATGTCATTCTATTAATATCTCAATGTATCAAGAGACACTAGCACTAAAGTTAGGATTTTTATGTAAGAAATTTTATAATATCCATCCCCTTTAAGAGATTTCTGTCTTCCATACCCACATGTGCTATTGTTTCAAAGCATTCAAAGCTTGTTAAAGCATTCGTTTCTCTAGTCAGATAACAGGCATGTGTAACGGTCTCTGAAAACAACCATGTTTTCATCAGTTTGCAAAGAATTCCTAAACTCTAGGCTCCATCAGCTTTAAATTCTACATATTAACCTCTGAAATGGATCAGCTCTAGAAATGGCAGAAGGGGTCAAGAAGAGGAGATCCAAACAGGGTCTGGAGCCCCTTCAAAAGGATCCTTATCAGAAAAGAGATTCCCTTCAAAACACTGCATAATGCAGGGGCCCTCTCCCAACATTTGATCAGCAGCTGCACCAGAAGTAGTTTCCCTCCAGCACAAGGAAGCCCTGAGGGTGTATCAGATACAGAAGAAGATTATGCATTTGGGAGAGGAAAGAGGATCCAAGGTTCGAGAGGAGTAACTCCAGACAGGAGCCCTAACTTTGGAGAGGTTTACATCTAGGAAGGACCCATCTACAAGCAATAGGTTCAGCTGTGATCATGCCTTCTATTCTCACCTTAGAAACCACTATCAAGAGATTTGTTTTTGAAAAGCATGTCCAGGATTCCCAGGCACTGTGTCATATTCCGTCCCCCGTTATACTTCCTATATTTTACCTTTTCATTATGGTCTGGATATACAGGTTTGTGACTCTGCTTTTGTAGGGTTATCATTTGAGTTTGTCTCTTCCTCACATCTCCGTGATCTCCCAAGGCCAGCCAGCCGGAGAATCTCAAGAGTATCAGTTTTCTTGCTAGTAGATTATGTCCCATATCTACCCTTAAGACCAAAAACAATGCAGCAATATACAACACTACATTCCTAAACCGCAGAACTCACTCCTGGCAGCATACCTTCATCGCACAATACAAGGGTCTGTCTTTGGCCAAGTATCTCCTGCATTTTATCTTCCTATTTTTCCAATTTATTCCCTGGTGGACTAAAACAATTGAAAAAGACAGTATTGCTGCTCCTGGTGGGTGTTTATACATCTGTTTGTAATGTGAAATGTGTCCCAATGCTACAGTAATGAGGTACACTACAGCTACAAATAAATATTTAAGCATTTACAACAGACCATTCTTGTAGGAAACAGTGGATGTGCACTGTGGGCAGAGCGCTGTAGTTATACTGCCCTTCATTCCCTACTTTACTCTAGCTTCACTTATCAAGAATGTTTTGTTTATACCCCTACTTTGTCTTAGTACATGGAATGAGAACAGAGATAACATACTGTATGACTCAGCAGTCATGGACCAAAAAGTGTTGAGATGAAGACTATTAGTGGGAGCAAAGGGTTCTCAAAGGCATCCTGCTACACTCCAGTGGGAGACAAGAGACATTTTACTGCCGAGATCTGTTGAGTATTCATTTATATCCGAGTTTATTCTCGCTGGCATTCCGATACCAATATTTTGGAGCACTGTTTGGTGATACTGCACTTTCAGTCTCAATGATCACATGTAATGTTGCATATTTTTCCAAGTTTTCTAGATATATATATTTAATATAAACTGTTTTTTTCTACCTTATGTCCCCCCATCTCCTCTCAGTGACTGAAGTGTAAGCCTATAAAAGTGCACTAACCATACCGTTACTGTGTTACCTATAAACTAATTTAATACATATAGATTTACGTTAGATGACTGGGAAGAGTTTCATCTAAGACCATCTCCTGTTACAGTTGTGTGTGTGTGTGTGTGTGTGTGTGTGTGTGTGTGCGCGCGTGTGTGTCTTCATATACTGCTGAACTGTAACATGAAAAAACTAAGCACAAGTGTAAAAGTGACAATTTGCTGAAGATGTTGGAGGGGTAAGTGCACACTAATATTTAAATTGGCACAGGGACAACTCCTTTAGCTTTCAAAAAGGCTAAAGTAATGGGTCAACAGATGGCCATCTGTAAGTTACCTGCTGCTGTTTGCAGAAGGAGGGGTCAGCTGCCTTCTGAGTAAGTCAGATGGCAGAGAACAGTCTCAGTTAGAAGGGAAATGACATCTGAATAAGTGAATCACTTAAAGCAGTAAGCTATACCTGCAAACATCTGTAATAATTTATCGAGTTTCATTCTACAATATGCAAGCTTACTTGATTAAATTAAAACTACCCCTCTTACAAGACAAATGCCGTAAGAAGTATGCATTTCTTTAAGGATCTTTATTTTAGATTTTCAAGTCCACGAGTTTTATGGGTTATTCGGTTTAATGCCACCATGATATTGCTCTCCTAACCTTCAAATATAACATTAAATAGTTTGTTACAACGATAATTATAGTTCGTAGTAGATTTCCTTGAACACTGAGGCTAAGGTACTGTGTGCACTCTTGTTCCATCTAACAAGTTTAAGGATGTACAGCAATCACATTATTGCTGAAAATACTTTACACATAGTAGTACAACAAAATTAGTCCTGCTCAGCAATTGGACTACATGCCAAACTTATATACACAGAAAATCTGCAGGTTTTCCGTACAACATATCAAAAATTAAAATGTTTAACATTTAGAGCAAAGTTTCTAGTCTTGTACAATTAGCATAGTGATGTTCAGAGCAAAACCAATTCCTGATATTGCTTTTAAATCATAATAAAATTATGCACTTTAAAGTTTCAATTTCAATAATGTTTTATTATGCTCGCCTGTATACAAGCACAAATTATACTCCACTTTCTCAAGAAGTGTTGGATTTTAAGCATGTATCATTTATACTAAGTTAACAAAAAAACCCACAAAACTCCATTTTCAACACAAAGCTCCTAAATACACAAGATGGCTCGTTCTTCCTCCCCCTCGCTGTACTCCTGTAATTCATTACATGCAACATGCTTAACTTCTAAAAATGGCTTAGCTAAGAAGGGATGAGGTGGAGAAGATCTGGATTTATAGACAGTTAAAGTTTTGGAAACAGGTTTGCTCTAAAAGATGATGAGAAGGACAAAATAGCTCCTTGATTATGAAGAGCAGCTGTTGCCAATCCAACTACTTACCCTATGACCTTTCCTCTGGCCAATAAGCGAACAGTGCCAATTGTTTTCTTGTATTATATCCTGTTTACAAGCCCAAGTGGCATGAAAGGAATTAATAATTTAGCTCATGGAGCTGATGACCTTTATTACGGTACCTCCTATTTGCTGAACAGAAATCAGAGCAAAGAGCTGCCTTTAAGCCACAGGGTTGCTTTAAGCGTTTCTCACTTTACAGCCTAATTGGGTACCATAACATAAATCAATTATTTCTCCTGTTTTAAGCAGCAATACTATCTATTCTTAAACTGCTAGATTTCCAGCTTCCCTTGTATTAGGCCAGGCCTTGTTCTTCAAGTTTTACAGCTGTATAGTAAACATGTTGATGAAGAAAAGCTTGGTGAGCATTGCAGGATTAGGGCCAACTGGTAACACAAGAAAAGGTTATGCTATTTTGAACTTCTCTTGACCTTTGATTGCCCTTGTCCCTGCTTATGCTAATCAAAGGGATATATGGAGGCTACTCATAGAAATGAACTTAGCCTGAACCTGTGACATAGCATTGGACTTTGAAGATCTCAGCTCTGAGAGTGTCTTAGTAATGCTACATAAGGTCATCATCTTTCTAAGTGTAGAGAGGCTATGGTAGTTAGGACACAGCACTCTGAGCAGATGTTGGGTATTTCTACATCAGCAGGCAAAACAGTATGCCACTTACACTGCCCCCCCCTCACAAACGGAGGCCCAGAATGTTGAACATTTACAAGGCTCTCACACCTACATCTGTATTATGCATCTGTGGTTTGGCAAAGAGACTCCCACACACCAGGAATCAGTGCAGGAATCCTAAGTATTGATAGCAGCAGGAAGGCAGTTAAGATGCCAACCCTTCTGGAATATAGAATGTAAACAAATGTTTAAATAGAAACATTCCAGCCATACACACTGCTAAAGTGGAAATATGCAACAGCATAGCAGCCCAAGGATATCTTAAGAGCTGAAGTTGATGGGCACACATATACCCTGGCCTACATCATGGTGGGATATCTAGTGTCGCCTGATAAATATAAAGACAAGTGATAATTTGGGTTATTTTTCACTACATGATAAGCTTTTTGCATTACCTTCCACTAATACGGGATCTCTCAGAGGCAGGCTTACTTCCCATTTATGAACATAATGGAAAGGAAACAGATCCATAACAGGTTTGACACACCCCATAATGGGTGTAGAAGTACATATCTACACTTTGTTCTTGAAATTATGTATTGCATTGGAATGCAAATGAAATAAAAGCTACAGGGCTACTGGCTTCACTGGAGCTTAGTACAGAAGCTATGGACCAGACTTTCTGAAGTGTGCAGTACCTCACTGAACATTCTGGGTCCTTAGCACTTTTGACGTTGTGACCACTGTGCCACCTAAGTAGGAGTAGTTGGGAAGTGAGCTCTTTTGAAAGTTTGGCCCACACGTGCAAATGCTCTGTGTTTTGACTTCGTCATCACTTGATATAACAAAGCAAAGACAGAGCTGCTATGGGTTTGAGTTAAATTAGTAATACTATATCTAAGTGCCCTCTAATTAGGGACTTGTGTAGTCCACAATTCTGCAGAATATGCTACGTTTTCTAGAATCAAAGCTTTCATTTAAAAAATTAAGCCACTAGCCATTATGGTTGCCACACGAACTTTCAACTGTGTCCTCAGTGTAAATCAATGCAAATTCAGTCATTTATCACCACAGACAATGCGAAATAATCACTCTGAGATGTGCCCTGGGCATTCAGCTATATGGAGTGAGATCTCTGAAATCCTATTAGGATAATTCAAATCTAAACAGTTAAATATTTCACTGCTGATCATTTTAGCATAAACACCCACTAATTTTCTTCCTCTATAAATTGGAGGCGATACTAATGATGTTGCAGATGGCAGGTAATATACAGAAATGTAAAACACTTCCCCAGATTTCTCAGCAATATTTGTATTCATGGCCCACTAAGTGATTACTACTATTATGTTATCTTAATAGCAAGTCTTATCAGATGACTTCCTGTAGAAGTCAGTTACTTAAATATTTCATGGCAAGGAAACGGTTCAACAGTGATTTTTGTATCCATTGATCATGAACATGTGGACTCAAATATAGTGAAGTGTCACAGGCCAGGAAACAGATGTAGGATTCAGTCTCTTCACACACTCATAGAATTTAAGGCAAAAAAAAAGGACCATTAGATCTGGCCTTACCTCCTACATGTCACAGGACATTAAATTTCACCTAGTTACCCTTGTATTGAGCCCAATAACTTGGGTTTGGCTACAGCGTATCTTCCTGTAAGGCACCCAGTCTTGATCTGAAGACATCAAGAAATGGAGAAACCACTGCTTCCCTTTGTTGTTTGTTCCAATGGTTAATCAACCTCACTGTTAAATTGTGCCTTGTCTCTAAACTGAATTTGTGTGGCTTTAACTTCCAGCCACTCCCTTTTAACTATATTGAAAGGGAGGGTAGTTTCAACACCCTATGTTGGGAACACAGGCTTTAAAAGATTTGGGAAAATACCATAAAATCTTGGAAAGCAATTAGCTTTGCAGCCATTACAAAATACTCTTTGTTTGTAAAACACCTACTATCACTGCACTAAATAGGATTTTCACAAAGAGCATAAGCCAACATTAAGGTATCAATCAGCCATAGTTAGCTATTCAAGAAATGTGTGCAAATCCAAGTTAAGCCCTCTTTGGTAATCTAGTAATAGTACAACATGATGCCATGCAGAACATACAAGTAGTTCAGATCACAAGTAAGCCCAGCATTCCCACCGGTCTTGAGGGCAGGGGACTAGACTAGAAGACCTCGAGGTCCCTTTCAGTCCTCAATTCTATGACATGAGAGCAAGACTAAGTATAATAAAGCAAGAGCATATGCAGCCCGTAGGGGCATTAATGGAGCTAGCACACTCCTTCTCTGTGGGGATCAAATGCCCCACTGATTCAGCAGCACCCTAAAGCCACTGTATGGAATGGCACTGATAAGCTGTGGTAGGAGACATCATCAACCAGAGGGGGAGGAAGCCATTAGCCATGCAAGGAGCTCTGGAATACCTTCCTCTCCTGATTCCAAAATAATCAAGCAAAAGGCATCTACGGCCAAAGGAGAGTTAGCAGACATTTCATGAAGTTTAAGACTTGTAATATAATCTGCATCCCATTGATACCTACTAGAATACTGTTCCTGCACTAATCCTTTTCTGGAAGGGAACAAGAACATTTATATCTAGTACTTACTAGGAGGTGGCTCATGTTCTGTGGAAGACTCTCGACAAAATCCTACAAGGGGAAAAAAGTAAGTATCAGCACTGAATGTTTTTTGTTTTTTAAAACTGATACATCTTATTTACTGCCACCGTGAAAAGGCTGAGCAATTCACCTCCGCTTTTAACAGTTTAAACCATTATACATATACAACATTAAACCAGAATTAAGTAATAGTTGCAGAAGCATTACATCTTCTAGACTCCAGATAGACAATGCTGCTGTAACTCAACTTTATACATGAAGATCCGGCTGCTGAATCACATCAAGTATCAAATAGTGATGCTTAGAGGACATATTACACCATATTTAGGCTACATATCAGTTACCCATTTAGAGACAACCATTCTTCATATTAAACACAGTGAAATACTATTTCTTGGGAATATCTATATATTACACATATATATACACACACACACACACACCCCTCTACTTTGATATAACGCGACCAGATATAACACAAATTCGGATACAACGCGGTAAAGCAGTGCTCCAAGGGGGGGTAGGGCTGCGCACTCCGGTGGATCAAAGCAAGTTCGATATAATGCAGTTTCACCTATAACGCGATAACATTTTTTGGCTCCCGAGGACAGCATTATATCGAGGTAGAGGTGTATATGATATGATCCATCTGTGCAAATTTGCAAAGTAACTGAGGGGGGCCACAAAGTTTCCTCTGCTGATTCAAGTGAGTATGTGACAATTTAATCTGTCTCCATAGTCATAGTCCAGTGACAGCCACTGGGAATGTGCTGTTACAATAAACTCAGATTGTGTGTCTGGTACATAGCAGAACTACACATCTTGTTAGAACTGCTGTTATGTATCTGAACACAGACCCGTTAAAGCCTGCATGTCTGTAGTCCCAAGAGTACACATCAGGGATTACGCAACCCTTCTGCTCAATTATTTTCCAGAAAGATAAGGAGCAAGATGGATGCTACTGCATTGAAATATTGTATTGATACAGACACTTATCAGACCATATATATAGTGCTAAGTATGGAATCCAAAACATTTCCACCTTCTTAAGATACTTCTTCCCATGAAATTTCTTCTTTGATTAAATTGCCACATCTTGAGAGGCAGATGGGGAATAATTTACAAGTTCAAGTTATTATTTATCTCCACTCCCAGTCAAACATTAATTGGGACGGGGGAGGGAAAGAGAAGGCGTTTTGAAGAGTAGAACTCTACATGATTACAAAAATGTTTTCTCTTTGTGAATTTTCTCCATAGATGACTAAATAATGTAATGCAGGCTATTTTTTGTAGATCTCATTTTAGCCTTCTCCTAACTCATCATGCCCTAAAACTAAAACACTAATATCCTCAAGCAACATGTCAAAAAGAATAAGAGCAGTGCTGCTAAATCTTGTTTAAATCATGTGGGAAGTCATAAGGATTTCTCATATAATTTCCATAATCCATCTTTTAATCTCCTATCCAAAACCATTACTTTATTTCCCTGGATAATTATTCTTTAAATAGAACAAGGCACATAGGACACAATTTAGTCTCCACTATAACATCTAGCTAGACCTAGTTCTTTCATAGTAGCCTTCAGATATTAATATTGTTTGCTTTTTCAAAAATTCTAGTACTTTACAAAGTTTCAACCAAGCCAGTCAGAATGTGCTAAAAGCCATGTTCCACTGAAAAAACAACAATTTGAGATAAAAATTCAATATTCTGCAACCAAAATATCTCAATGGTGCTAAAACGTTCCCAGTATCAACACAGCCACGTACTAGTTTATTGCAAATCAGTGACACCATTACCCGTTAAATGGACTCTGAGGCAAGCCTTATATACACGCTCTTCTACAGCTTACCAATATTACTGGAACCCTTCCTACTTTATTGTTGGTCTTCCCAACACAAGTCTTTCAGGCTTCTATTGTTAAAGGGAGAAGCTTACATTAAGAGTTCAGCTACCCTGGGATTGTGTGATAGACAAGGAGAAGTGTCAAGGGAAATCCAATTGTTGTCACCACCTACCTCTCTGCCTACTTTCCACCATGTTTACAAATGGTATTAGCTCCTGCCGTGTGCAATTCCAAAAGCACTTTGTCTTTGTGGCTCATTCCATCCACATCTGCCTTCTGCTATTATCTCATGTTTGTAGGATGCCATCTCTGTCATTAGCTTTTCTTTTAGATATGGTGACACCATTCTAAAACAGTCTTGATAACAAAACACTTGAAATCATTCAAAGCAGAAGTAATTTTTCCAGTTGTACCTGTTAATCATTTTTCCTCACACTAATTTAATCTAAATGTCCAAATACTTTTTTTTTTTTTTTTAAACAGCCATTTTTAAAAACTTGGGGAAAGAATTTCATAGTAAATTTAGTACACACTTCTGCTCCAAATAGAGAAAAATCTGTTATTATAAATGCAGTTCTATTCGGAACTGTGACTTTATTTAAAAAATAGCATAGTGATCTATGTTTTTCCTCAGTGATTTCTTTATCAAATACAGACAACAAGTTTAAAAAAAAGATGTTTTTTCTAACTTAGTTTTCAAGCTTGTTTTTTTTAAAAAAAGCTTAAATTTTATAATACTGAAGTGATTGTAACATCAAGTGTTGCTAAAATAAATCTTTCCATAATTCATCTCACTGTAGCTGAATTACCTATAAGGAAGACAGGAAGATGGTTGAATACATAGAAATGCTGACTTTTAAACATGTTTTTAGAGAAACAGACTAAAAGGTCAATTCTTGTATATTATAGCTTGACTGATACATCACAGCAGATGAAAGGCAGTTCAGGAGGGTTATATGCTCTGGATACTTGCCTAGCTCCCACAAATGTGAAAGAGGATTAAGTGCACCAGTGAGAATAGACTCACTTTTGTACCCAGGTATAGTATGACATGGATATAGTTCATTTCAAAAAGCATCCACTTACTCTGGGTAATCAGCTGAAACGTACGACTAAAGAAAAATCATAACTCCACGTTTACAATACATTTTTCCATCAACACTTACAGAAAGAGCATGCCTACATAACATACTGTCACTTACTTCTTTTGAAAGAGATCCACAGAATCCAGTGAACTACAAAGGTTAAAAGGGGCCCTATTAGTTCTGCACTGAGCATACTATAATTCTCTAAATCTGCCTTGGGAGCTCCTGCACCTTTATATCCTGGCAAATTCAATTTAACCATTCATTGAGTTCAGCACTGATGCTCCAACCATCTCCCCCAACTCCACCCTGACATCTGGGGCACTTCTGACCCAGCACACGCCAAACAGCAGCTACCATTCAACCGTTACACACCAGTGAACAAGAACATATGCTTATAAAGGGAAGTCTGTGAATCACCAGAATCAGAGGACACTCTTGGACAAAGGTCCACATAAAAATGAATTGTCATTAAGCCTAGAAGGGGTGTGTGTGTGTGTGTGTGTGTGTGTGTGTGTGTGTGTGTTTTTATTTACTGTTTGATAGGAGATGGCCCAAGCATCCTGAGAAACTAAGTCCTATTAATAGCTTGAAACAAGAGATATTACAGAATGGCAGTGTCCTCAAAAAGACAAGGAGGCAGTTTAACAAGAGGCAGGGAATATTTGTATTATTCATGGTAGGCAATTGAGACTGGCATACTACCTGGGCATACAGTAAGAGGGAAAAAATTCAGGGATACAGTCAAAGCTTCCAGCAATTAAATCTGTAAGATGCTAGTTTGCAAAACATCTAAATGCATCACAAAACTATACTACCTCTGATTAAAAATCTAGAAGAGAGCCAACCAGGCTAAATACACAGAATTTCAAACTAGTCCAGCAGAGCCACCCATCAACTGAAATGGTCAATCTCCCACTGGTACCAAGAATCAGAAAAAAAGAATAAGATGTAAACTAAACAAAAAAAATCCTCCCTCCTCTCCCTAGATAAAGTGGTCAGAAGTAATCTGGCTAAAATAAAAATGACTTCCAGCATTCGCTAAACAAAGAACTCTGGTGCACCTCCAGGTCTCTGTATGGAAGGAGTCTTGACCCCAGTTCAGCCCTTACTGAACATGGAGATACAATAGAGAACTGAGGGTAAGTCTACTATGCAGATGGGAGCAACCCCCTGCCCAGTTAGACTCTAGCAGGGCTCAAGCTAGTGTGCTAAAAATAGTAGTGTGGATGTTGAGACTCTGGCCAAGAGCCAGGTTTAGCCATCAAAGCTCAGGCCCAGAGGGTTGGTCAGTGAGCTTGAGAGCCCAAGCTGCTACCCTTAGCACACTAGCTCAAGCCCTGCTAGTGCACGTCTGTCTACCTGCGCTGCAAGGCTTGCTCCTACCTGGAATGCAGAACTACCCTGACTGAGCCAAGCAACTAACTACTAAGCACAAATGGAGGAACTCAAGTAACCAGGCCTAATAAGTTATAATGGGATTCAGTAATACTACTTAGCTCCCTGAATCATACCCTGACACACTGCAAGCTGCACAGCTTGCACCTGGTGGGCATTACAGATTCCCTTGCTCCCATCTGAGGAACGGAGCAGTTATGTTCTGCAATTATCATGTGACCTACCCAGAATTTAAAAAATAAAAATAAAAAGGATAAAAGTATTTTTTCTCCAAGGAAAAACCCCTTTTGATAGTCTCCCTGATGCTCAGTGCCCTCTATCTTAGGCCTGGTCTACACTAACCCCCCAATTCGAACTAAGGTACACAACTTCTTCAGCTATGTTATTCACGTAGCTGAAGAAGTCGACGTACCTTAGTTCGAACTTACCGTGGTCCAGACGCGGCAGGCAGGCTCCCCCATCGACTCCGCGTACTCCTCTCACCGAGCAGGATTACCGGAGTCGATGGCGAGCACTTCTGGGTTCGATTTATCGCGTCCAGACAAGACGCAATAAATCAAACCCAGAAGTTCGATTGCCTGCCACCAAACCAGCATGTAAGTATAGACAAGCCGTTAGACAATTGCCTGTTACACCCCTCAGCATCAGGTACAGTACTATTACCCTGTGTAATAGCACAAGCTACTCTGTAGCTAGGAGAAATTAGAGAGATTCTTACAGATCTAGTGACAAATTTTCATTCGAAGACAAGGAAAGAACTTCACCCGGAATTGATAAGAGCCACTACTCGCTATTACTTCAAACAGACAGATTGCTGTGGAAGAGGAGCCCAGAGCTTTGGAAACTCATTAGCAGAGAAACAAGACAATGGGATCAGTTTCTTTCCTCCTGCTGTTCTCATACCTTATCAATGGGCTCCCCTCGAAGTATCAATGGGTTAACCCTGACGTAGCCACCCTGAATGGTTACATACTTAGTGTTTACATGCAGTGCCTCAATATAGAGCAAACAGATGCTGAAGTATGAACTGAAAACCCTGTAATTCTATTTGTTTATCAAATGAATTTATACTTCAGCTGCATCCATTTTGAATGCGAGATGCTCTCTGGGTTAATTGGGTTATTAGAAAAAAAATGTATGCACACTAATCCTTCCAATTTCCTGGTTAGTCATTAATGCCTACAGCACTGTACCCATCTCCTTGTTTCAAGCTAAGGAAATGCATTGTATGGCAACAAAGACATACCACATCTTTAACCTTTCACCCTAAAGGCTTTCAAGTCAGAAACAGAATAACTTAATCATACATATGAAATAATCCCAGGAGAGATTTTTGTTGTTTTGTTTTAAAGATTATAAAATCCTGGCAAGTTGTACTAGGGCAACAACCAAACATGCTTAAAGTTATTTTCTGTTTTGTTTTTTTAAAAAAGATCAGTTATGTTTCAGCTTTTATTTATCCTGGAAATCACAAGGTATATAATATGTTCATATCAGAAGTAAATGTCATCCACAGCAAATTTGCCTCTGCTGGTAAATAGAAGCCAGTCTGTAGCTCAACACCGTGAATGTACATTGGAGAAGACTTCTCAGACCGCATCGCTCCTCACCTGAAAAAGGAGTGAGGATCTACGGGTGAAATATAGGGTCATCTATGAAATATTTTACATTTACTGAATATAGAGACTGCCACTACATGATCTCAAAGCACTTTATCACATTAACAAATTAAGCCTCATACACCACAGGAGGGTAAATTATCCCCATTTTAAGAGAAACTTAGGCATGGAGACTCCTCCATGGTCCCACAGCCAGTCTGACCGAACTTGAAACAGAGCCCACATCTTCTGGTTCCCACTCATGCATTATAAGCGCAAGACAATCTTCCCTCCCATTTAAAAAAAAAAAAAAGTAGGAACAAGACTCCAAAATCTGAAATGCAAAATCCTTTTCCTAGGTACACAGAACAAACCCCTCCCATTAATAATTAAGCCCAGAGCAATGATGGTCTTGACAATTGGAAAAGAAATCTCACGCAGAAACTTAATATAACTTTATACTCCACCATGGAACAGACATGATTTTAAATTTAAGGAATCTTTCAAATATTGAGATCCTAGTGTTTACTGGATCTCAAATACTTAAGGTTCTATTTTTAAATATTAAATATATATCTCTTATTGTGCATATGGCAATAATTTACAGAAACTACTAATGCTGTCATTTCTAAAACAATAAATCCTTCCCTGTAAGTTTTATTTATTTTATTTTATATGTATATATGTATTTTATATTTTAATTCTTACTAATGGAAATATCTTCAACTGGTATTGCTGCTGCTTTGATTTCCCCTCCACCCCCCACTTCCTGCCCACATACGGTGCGGAAACCCTTATTAAGTCATCACTCAGTGCTACCATTAAGATATTTCCTCTTTATGAAGCTGTATCGTTCATTTGAAAACTGACCTAAAGGTCAATCTTTCAGGCTTCGAACCAGCCAGCAATTGAAGTAAATGGACATAGGCATGTTCATTAACTGCTACTTATACCCAGAATACATTTTCAAATATTATACTTCTGGTTAGTAATGAAGCACTCTTAGCTTAGCCAATTACAGTCAGTGGAAACACTCCCACTGAAGTTCACGGACTTTGGATCAAGTCCATACATTTTTGTCGTATCTGAAAGGCCAAAATGGGCTTCCTAACCCAAAAGTGGTGGATAATTCCAAGAGAGCTTAGTCAGTTTCAAGCAGTGGTTTATCTTTCAATCATTTTGTTTACTTTATCTTGTAAAATGCTATGGAACAACAATGGGTAATCCTGTCTTTGTGTTTATTCTCTGCACTCAGCATTGTAGGAGGAGAGGGAGAGGGTTATTCCACAGTCCACATTTGTTCTGATTTTTTTTCCTGATAATCAACTCAAACGCTTTGGAGCCTTTTACCTTACAGTTCAAGGATGGAATCACACTCTCACATGCAATTTCCTCTCCTAATTTGTTCCTTAAAAGGAGTCAGATTAATCACTCTATAAGAACAAAATGAGAAGACTTTCTTCCCACTGAACCACTCACTCCTTCACTCTTCATCACTGTCACATTTCACAGATGGCCTGTGTTCCGCTTGACCAACAATGTAGTTCCAAGGCTTGTCATCTTAGCATAGGCCCAACTACCCCTCCTCTGAGGGACTGCTCTGACCACAAATTGTGTCCAAACCCAAGACATCTTTCTTCACTTACCAAAAAAACCCACCACATAACCTTATTCCTGCTGTGATTTCTCATTTATTAGCCGGAGTAAGGCAAATGTCAAAGAATAAGCCTTAATGGAAAAATTAGAAAGTATGAAGAGACAAGAATAAAGACAGTCTTTTGAAACATACATGCCTTTATTTAAATGACTCTTGGCTATGAGACAACTTCAGTTATAACTGATTCAAAATGAAATGCAGATGGATTAGCTGGTGTTATAATTTACTTAAGTTATAGCTTATAGTTTTTATATGAACTTTACTTTGTAAACATTTCACAAAGGAACACTCCTTCCATTCTGTCATTCTATTCTCCCACCTCGTCAAAATATGTATCCAACATAATTCTCCTCTTTAGCAGAGAAAGTCAGCCATATCTGGCCCTAAAGTCCATCAATTCAAGCACTAGGCTCACATTGCACAACTTGTTTCATTCACTTCATTTACTGTAATTTTATTCCTCAAATAATCTAAGGGTAGGCTCTAGAATTGGACAGAACAAAATATAGTGCGTGGAGAAACAGCCCATCAAGTTCTAGACTGTCCTCTGACCAATCCCAGGATGGGGAGTGGGAAAGCAGGTTAATATGTAACATTGCAAAGGCCACAGTTCTATATAAAGGAGAGGACAAGTACAACCCTTTTGAAGAGAAGAGTGGCCCTTTAAGAACAGATAAATCAGCATTATTTTGCAAAACCAACAGGTTTAATATATTCCTTTCAAGCCTTATTCCATATTACTGAGTATGCAGGGCTGGCGCAACCCATTAGGCGACCTAAGCAGTTGCCTAGGGCATTAACATTTGGGGGGCGGTGACCGCGGCGGCCGGATCTTTGGCCCCCCCCCGGCGTCAGCAGTATTTCTGGAGCGGGACCTTCCGCCATCTAGGGCGGCAAAAAAGCTGGCAGCACTCCTGTGAGTATGCAAAAGTTCTTGGCATCTATAGTCCAAAATACCATCTATATGCCTTTGTGTAGAAAGATATGACCTACATAAAAACATTGTTAGTCAGACCTTCTACCTAGTAAAAGTCAGTATAGTAACTTTGAGTGTTTTGCTACATTCTTATTCATTTAAAATATTTATTATGAAGAGCTGAAACTCCAAGAAGCAACTGTTGCTCTTTACTATTCAGTATATCCCATAAAGAAGCTATAGAAAAAAGTGCCAACTCCCAAATGAGAGTTTTAAAATTTGCCATCTTTTGTAATGTATGCACACACTTGGGCTCTGTCCCAGAAGATAAAAACATTTTCATTTAGAAAGTTATCGATGCTGGATGGTAACCTCTCATGACTGACTACACAATCAGTTTTAAATCAAGCCATTTAGATTATTCAAAATCAGGGGTTCTCAAACTGGGGGTCGCGACCCCTCAGGGGGTCGCAAGGTTATTACAGGGGGATTGTGAGCTGTCAACCTCTACCCCAAACCCTGCTTTGCTCCAGCATTTATAATGGTGTTAAATATATTAAAAAGTGTTTTTAATTTATAAGAGGGTGTCACACTCAGAGGCTTGCTATGTGAAAAAGGTCACCAGTAAAAAAGTTTGAGAGCCACTGTTCAAAAGCTTGCCAGATTTTTTCCTTGCTGTTTATTCTAATTAATTGTTGGAGGTACTCTACTTTTAAGAACCATCAGAAACAGTAAATGCAATATAAACTGAAATCTAAAGTTAGTCTGGTAAGCCTTTCACATAGAAAATGTTGGTGGAAATATTTCTCTTTAAATAACCATCCACATTTTGTGTTGCATCAATACATATTTCCATTGTCCCTTAACAGTAGTGAATATAATAGAATAGAATACTAATTTGATCTGTTCTTGATTCATTTTTTTAGTCACAGTGATTAAAAAAACCAAACTGACTTTACATTCCAGATAACATCTGTTTCAGAAATTGCTCGAGCAGGAAGACAATCTAACTTTTACGATATAATCTAATCAAGAGCCCCAGGAAGGTTTATGATGCACTTACAATTATTTTAACAGAAATGCTGTACGGGTAGGAATATGCAGCATCAACACGATTCAGCACATTGGACACATGATTTAGAGCATTTTAATAAGTACTGGGAACCAAAGAAGAAACAACCTTGCTGGATTTCTTAAAACAAAGCTCATCTGAAAACTGCTACATTAAGCCAGGAGGATGTTAAAGCTTAAGTACAAAACCTGAACTCCTTAGATCCTTGTTTCAGCGGGGCAACCTAGGAGCAATCCTATAGCAACTATGCATGGAAGAAAGTGTTTAGCAAGGAAACAGTCTAATTTAAAGCTTACAAGTGGGACAGCAAGTTTTCATGGGAGCACTGGTTACAGTTCAATAGTTAGAGGTAAAATGAGATTTGCACCTAAGATGGGATTCAACCACTTTATGTATGAAGACTACAGAGTAGCCTCCCCAAAATTACAGCTCTTAGAATACAAAATGAATTTTCTGGGAATTTACAAGTAAAACTTTCATTATATACAAAACTCACCAAAATATCATGCATTGGCTATATTTGAATTTGAGGCTTTTTTGTTTTTAAGGATAGAGGTCATCTTTGGTTGCTAGTCTTCATAAAATTAAATTTTCTTCTTAAGCAACTGCCTTCTTTCAAAATGGCTGCCATTTTCTCTTGTTCTCAATAGGATTGATGCACAAATGCAGGATTCCCTCTTTCAACAAGCCACCACTTTTTATTACTCGCAATAAGGGTGAAGCCAAAACCCATTTAGGGAAGATGCAGTCATGTGATACCACGGGGGGGGGGGAGGAGAATGAAAATATATATTTATGCCTGTATCTGTAATTTTCACTCCATGCATCTGTAGTGGGTTTTTTGCCCATGAAAGCTTATGCCCAAATAAATCTTTTAGTCGCCACTGGACTCCTCAAAGTTATTTTAATCTAAGATGGGGTTAAACATTTGTGCACTAATTACAGTTGTACAAGTTATTGCATGGCATCACTACAGAGTGAAGTTTAATGTTGTTGAGGTCCCTTAACTGTGTTTCCATACATTGACTATGTTTGTCTAAGTTTAATCTTAAATCTGAATATCTTGTGTTTGTAAGGCTTGTTTTAAAGACCTAAAACATTCATACAATGTTTTTATCCTTAATTTATTGATCTATTCTCAACTTTAAATAGTAGTTAATGTAGTTTTTATCTGGGAATAGTTGTAGATTATGAGGGGTAATTTGACCATTTTTAGAAAGTGACATGGAAAAAAATGTACATTAGCATCATCTACTTTGAAGGACAGCTGTCAAGTGAGGATGTGCTTGCTGGATATTTAATGTTTCTATACTTATTATATGGATAATATTACAGGCTGTTATTTTTGAGTCAATTATAGGGTGTCTAATGTTAGTATTGAGCACCTTACTACACAGTAGAGATGTACATTTAGTATGTTACAGTACCATTAAGTCTAGGCTTTGTTTTAAACTTATGACTGCCTGCTAGTTGAGAAGAAAAATTTTTTTTTTTTTTTTTTTTTTTTTTTTTTTTTTAAAAGAACATGTGTTTTCCTTCATATCCAAGATACTGTTCTTATCTGGATCTTCAACATTAACAGAATCCTGAAAAATATGACTGTTTTTGAGACAAACAAGTCTCCTTATTGTGGACAGGAAGTGATATTTATTTCCTTTAAGTTTTAAAGTAAAGGTACTTTCCAACTCATGGCCTATGGGCTAAACCTGGCACCCCATGACAAATTCAGATTTTGCAGAATACAAAATTTAAATGTAGACTACTTCTGGCAGCAAAGAACTGTCAAAATGTGACCTGACATAATGACAATAGCAATTATCCTTTTGTGCCCTCCTCATACTCCCCTGTCTCCACAAGTAGTGCTGAATGCAACAAAGGGCATATTCTGCCCCACTGTCTGTTCAAGCCTCCCATTGTCACGTGGCTCAGTGCTTTTGGTAGGAGGCTGGTTCTGTTACAGTATGTTATGGAATTTATACTCCCTCCACTACTATGCTTTCATTAGATACCAACTATAGTGATAGGCTCATTCAAAATACTTCATTATGTGTACTGGAGTTGCACATAGGGGCTTCAAGCATGGACCAGGGCCTCATTGTGCTAGGCACCATAGATACATGTGACAAAAAGATGGTTCTTACCCTTGCCCAGAGAGATGACAATTTAAGAGCTTGTTTACACACAGAAGTTGCACCAGTTAACAAAAGTGAGCAACTAAACAGGTATAATTTGTATGTGAACTCTCATTAACATGAGTCTTATTGGATTTGTCTTGTGTCTGTAAGTTTACCAGGGCAAACTAATCCAGTATACCAGTCAACACACAGTTGTTCCATTTAACAACATTAGTATAAAAAACTACAACATTAGTCAAACTGGTACAACTGTTTGTGTGGATAGGCCTAAGTAACCTACATAAACAGAATTAAAGGGTTTTTCTGTTCCATGGCCTAGAACCCTTTTACCAGGTGGTCTTGCCCTTTCCATTACTGCTGGTCCTCCATCTGTTATTCTGCACTCAAATCTCACTGGTAACATTAGACACACTGCATCTACCCCTTTTTGTAAAACCGGGAACAGCAAGAAGTTCCTTCTCAACAAGATTTGATTCAAGTTTAACAAGTTTAACATGCTTTTGCCAAGGGATTGAATGCTTCAAGGAATTGGAAATGGGGCCATTTCTCTCAAAATAGGCTGCCTCCATCCCAGCCTTAGGTCAGCAGCAACCGATGGCTGTTTAGCAGTCTATGTGAAGTGAATCAATGGTTTCATTCCAATTTCTGGAAACCTTTTGCTAAACATGAGTCCATTAAGGAAGGTAAGACCCTATCAGCATGCCACTGACACCCAGCACTGACTTCTGATCTAATGCAGAAGCATGTATGAGTTGGACAGGGATGGAAAGCAGTTGGCTCAATTTGAGCAAGATGGAAGTGATGTTGGTTGGTATCTATTTATAGCTACATCCAACAGTGGATAAGCATATTAGTCTGAGGATTCTGCTAAAATGATCAGCAGTGAAATGGTTGATAGACATTAAGTGTCATCATTAGATTGAGTTAGCCTTCAGTTGTGACAAATAAGAGCTTCCTGTAACGTTCTCTCAAAATACATAATGTTCTTTGCAGTCAAGTAATCATGTCTTTAAAAAAACCCATTCATTTTACAACTCAATGTCTTCAAAAACTGATTCAAATATTAATCAAAAACTTATCCCTCTGCCAAGATGCTGGTGTCTTTGCCCTTAGTTTTCCAACTCAGATCAAAATTGCCTAAAATAAGTAACTAGTTTATACTTTCACTGATCTACTATCAACATTAATGTAATTTTCCTTTCACTTTGTTTTTCACTAGTACCTCTTCCAGTGTGTCCCAAACAGTCTCCTGCTTTCACACACAACTAGTCCTTTAGCAGCTGTAGCTTGTAAGTTATGTTTATTTGTCAACTAACTTGGTTTCTAAATCATGTTTCCTGTGAGAGTCTGCACTTTCACAATCACCACACAAAAGAGTAAACAAAACAGGAAGTGAAGTGTAGCTGACACAGTTTTAATCAATTTTTCTGTGTGGCTTAACCCCACCACCACACACACTTTCTGTCTCTCTTTCAATGAGTGATAACTTTGGCAGATGAATTTTGTTTGCGAAACTTTTGTAGATAACACTACGTGTGTGTGTGTGTGTATATATATATATATATATATCCTCAATATATGTTCCATTCTATATGCATCCGAAGAAGTGGGCTGTAGCCCACAAAAGCTTATGCTCTAATAAATTTGTTAGTCTCTAAGGTGCCACAAGTACTCCTGTTCTTTTTGCGGATACAGACTAACACAGCTGCTACTCTGAAACTACAGAATCAGTACACAGACATGAATTTTATAAAGCCAATTTTTAGCAAAAATATGTGCAAGTTAGACAAAGTCTGACCCACTCTGAAGACCCCACATAACTCCAATTCACTACTTTACCCTTTTCACAGTGCTACAGTATGCATCTTGTCCCACCATACAGGCTCATCATATGTTGCTCACTTTAGTGTGGTTACATAGCTCTTGCACTCTAAAAGGAACACCCCACTGTAATATAGATGGACTGCTCCTTCCTTAAGCTAGAGCCGGGCAGTCAGAAAGCTGATCACTTACCTACTCAGGCTGAGGACTGTCTACAGTTTCCCCTCTATAGTGTAATGCAGAAGAGACCAACATGTAAAATTTGCTGCATCAAGGTAAGTATTTTAAGAATGAGCTCCTGTCTGATGGCATTACTGCTACATAGCCTCAATGAATTTGTTACAAAGCAAGCTTCAAGATATCTGTGACAGTTTTGCTTTACTTGTAGGTTTCATATGTTATCCTATTACCATGAACTGTCTTCTCAGAAGAATCTCTGATGCAGTTTTTTGACTGAATGTTAGTTCATTCAAAATTCACCATCAACTAATCTCAAAATCAATGAGATTGCTAAAAAGGGATTTTGGCCAATAAACATAAAACATAAACTGGAACAACAAATCTTAACTACACAAAATCACTTCAGAAAAAGCTATTAAAAGACTATGGGGGGGGGGGCAAAGTAATATATTTTATTGGGCCAACTGGAAGGTACAAACTTGCGAGCTTCACAGTGTTCTTCATTAAAAGAGACTGACATTTCTATTGCCAAGGCTCAGCAGTGGAGGGCTAACAAGTTATTTCTTGCAATTTACAACTCCATGTGGCTTGCACAGGTTCTAAGCCAGAGAAGGAAAGAAAAACAGACTTTTGCCAAAAGGTATTTATCGGGGCTTTTTTCTTCTCACCTACATTTCTAAAACATTAAAGCAAAGGCTTCTCCCAAAGGACATTAACACAGAAGGCAGTCTCAATTCAACTCTTTTTAAAAAGGGCTTTCCTTGCAGTCCATGAAATAATTTTAAAACTTAAGGTAAAAGAGATTCCAAGTATCTATCTTCATTTCTCATCTTCCATATTAGAAGAATCAGGCACAATGTATGTTTCTTCACTATGTCTTTACATCACTGTTTAATTTACACTCTGTCCTGACCACTGATTTTTATCATTTAACTTTGAAGTGTTGTGATTTTTGTAAAGTATGTACAAAAGTTCATCTGCCATGTGTGTGTTAGCCTACCTGGAAGCCTTTTTCTAGCAAGTTTACTGATATAAAACAAGAAATAGGACAGTTACAATACAATACATTGTTTTTGAAATTGGCCACTTGCAAGAAAAAAATTAACTGTATCATTTCAACATCATGCTGGTCTTCTGTGTGACAAGACCCATAAGGACTCAAAAGTGGCTATTACATTAGGTTAAAAATTGTCCCAGTTAAAAAAATAGAAGAAAAAGGAAGCAGGATGTCATGGTTCAGTCTCTGGACAGAAAGTGACATGTTGCACTAGAAAGATTAAGCCAGTCTGAATCAAATACTACCTCATACCTTTCCTTTCTATACAGTAAGGATCAGTATTACTAGGAGATAACCTCGATGGATACAGGACAGTAATAGACAAAGTGTACTGTCTTGACACCCCAGGCTACATTCTGACTCAGTGAAAGAGTAGACAAGATATTTAGAATTAACTAGCTTTGGATGAAAAATGGGTTTGTTTTTTATCTATTTTAGACAATCCTGATCTCTGAATAATTTTTATTCCTGTTTTTCCTTCAATTGCCTTTTTTTTATAAAAATGAAAAAAAAAATAGATACATCTAAGTCCACCCATCTTAAACAGCATCATCTTAAACACACACACACCCATATTATGTGTTGCAAACAGAAACTAGGTTGACTGGCAAGTTAATATTCAGCTCTAATACACATTAATTAAAATCTTAGATGGAGGAACTTCTGCAAGACCAGAAAAAATTAAATTCGTTGTCCTAAAATTCTACAAACTGGCTACAGAAGTCAAAACACTAAAACAGCCATAGACAAGAAAGCTGATGCACTAAATCCATATACGCACACCACACCTTGGGGTGGGGGAAATACTCCCTATGTCATTGTGGCATTTGTTTTGTAAGAGGCAATTACTATTAAAGAGTAAAGGAGAACACCAGAGAATGTTAGGTACAAGGAACAAGTCACTAGTATTCATTAACCATGGGCTGCCCCATGTAGCCACCACACTGCTAACCCTCATGAAGATTCAACTGCACAAATATCTCCAGGTAACATGGAGACGAGGGATTTAGAAGCATACTATACTATTCCAAATCACTTACATTTAAATGTGTCTTTTGCACTGTTTAACAAAAAAAAAAAAATTACAAAAAGGATGTACATGTAACAAGTCCACCATGCACTGCATTGCATAACACTTTGCATACAAAGAACCTTCCATCCAATGACTGAAATCACCGGATATAGAATTTTAAATGTACACAGCACCTTACCAAACATGTAGAAAAGGTTGGGTCTTCGACCCAAGGGAGTTTACACTAACAGAATACACAAAACAGTTCAGATGCATTTAGAACTTCATAAAGGAAGTGGGGGAAATAATTTGTAGGAAACAAAAAGAAGAAAAACTTGATCCATGGAAATGGGAAACTGTTCTCAGTCTAGGTAGCATCTGAGAGAAGGTGTAAAGTGGGAAAAACCCAAAGTAGCAATTATAGAAGATATGTAGGAAGAAGTGAAACAGGAGAATGAAGTGACAGCAGAGCTCTTCAGTGCACTGAAAATAGGGGCGCAGAGCTTGAACTTTATACTTAGAGGGACGTCAGTTTATAAAAAACAAATTGAGCTTCAACACCTCTGGTGAGGAAGACCACCACTGTTCTACAGTTGGGGAAACTGAGCCACAGAGATTAAGTGGGTTAGTCAAGATCACGGAGTACGATAAAGCCAGGAACAAAAATCAAATATCAGCTTCCATTGCTCTAACCCTCAGACTACACATGTTTTATTAAGTAACAAAGCAGAAAGATCCATGATTTAATAATATGCTGAAGTAATAACTTCTGCAAAATATTTACAGGCCCAATGACTTCCTAGTGTTCAATGGAAAGACTAATCTTTCTGCTGCATGTTTTACCTGACTGGGACCATCTCTGTAACATATTGCTTTAAAATATTTGCATAGTGGTAGAGCTACAAATTGGGAGTCAAGACTCCCAATTTTTATTCCCAGCAGACCCACAGATTTATACCCTAGATAAATGACAGTTTCAGCACTTCACTTTCCTCCATCTGTATATTTCAGCCAAGTTTCAGAAGTGACTGCTTTATTATGGACACCTCCATTTTTAGGAGGCGCAATTGGAGACATTTGGGGCTTGAGTTCCAGCAGTGGCACCCACGCTCAGTGCCTATTCAACTAGAATAGTGGGTGGTCTCTACTTCCACCCTCACCAAGCCAATGGTGTCCCAAGTTAGAATCCCAAACCTAGAGGCCAAGGTTGAAAATTTAACCTTAATGTTTATGAAGCATTTCACCAATGCAAAGTACTGTGTAGCAAAGTAAGCCCATCAATTTCATGCAGTTAAAACCCTGTTATTCTCCTTAGCTCTTTATTTGTATATTTTAGATTTCATTAATTTTTTCACCCTCTAGTCATCCGGGGCCAGTTCTACATTTCACACACAGGGAGCGCCTCTACAGTAAGGACTTACAGTTCCTCTACCTTCCTGCTTTCTCTTCTGAGCCAATTTATTCAGCCAATTTGATTATTTGCTTTGTAGACAGAAGAACCAGGCAAGTAGTATCCTTCAGAGCTGCAGCTACTTCGCAAGCTGACCACAAGGAATTAAGTCCAATACACTACCATCCAATCGGCAGCAGGTTCCTCTTCAATGCACACCATAACAAAACCAGGAAAGCCAGCATTAAAAAAATCCCTTCAAACTCACATTTGCATGGCATGTTGCATTGTATTTAACAACCTGTAGTCATTTGCTAGCATGGACTTAACCATGTTAGGCTGTTCTCTGCAACTAAAACTCAGTTGTAGGCATCAAGTCTACTAGCTGAAACATGGCAGTAGGAAATGGACTGAGTTTCTCTTCACAGGAAACCACATCTTGTGGCAAAAAAGTCACATTGGACACGAAGCATAGCTTACCAAGCAGAAAAAATAATTCCGTCTTTGAACATAATGGACAGCTCATGATTACAAGAGTTAGGGTATGTTTACACTTAAAACGCGGCAGTGGCACATGTGCACCACTGCAGTTGTGCCACTGTAGCACTTCTGCGTAGACACTGTCTCTGCCCATTGGCGGGCTTCTCCCATTCGCGTAGGTAATCCACCTCCTCAAGAGATGGCTGCTAGGTTGACAGAAGAATTTACACTGGGGATAGGTCAGTATAGCTACGTTTCTCAGTGGTGTAGCTATACCAAAGTAAATCTGTAGCGTAGACAAGGCCTAAGACACTTGACTCGTCACAACACCATCAAAAATGGAGTCTCTCCTATTTTAAAGCAAGTAACTCATGTTTTTAAAGGTCCCACTTTTTAAACACTCAAGTTACTTAACCTAAATATATCATCCCGCAATACAGCAAACAGCAAAAAAGTTTGCCAGACTGCTGCTTACATGGTGGACTTTGCTATGACAGATTATATGCTCAAATTGCAAAAATAAATATCAAGAGTAAAAACTAATAGTATTCTTTTTAAACTGAGTGTTAACATGCCATTAAGTTGATGGAAGAGAAAGGAGTTTAACATATTGCTCCTTACGGTCTCAAAATTATCCCAAATACTTAATTTGAGTTTGATAACCACATATGGAATGCAGGTAAAAGCAAGAAAAAAAAATACATGCTCAACCACTAACATACATATATTAGAGGAAAGATTTGCAATACATACCTAAGGGATCTCCAAGCACAAAGCCCACTGAATTAAGGGACTTGTGCTCCAAAATCCCTTAGGCAGTTTTGTAAATCTCCCGTAGAGTTTTATTAAAGGGAAATGCTAGCCAGGACATTAGGTAATGCCCTAGACTATTGCCAACTAATTTTGTTTTCAAAAAGATTCATTTCCACAGTTACCACAGATACGACAGAAGTGATTTTGGTTTGATTTTTACTGGCTCTAAGCTAGGATATATTAATCTTGAAATACAAGTTCAATTGTCTAGGTCCTGTCCATCGTTTCATAATTGCATTCTCATGATACATTACTCAGTTAGAACTAGTGTTCCTGTATGTGCACTTATGCCAAAAATATTCTTATTCTGTATCCTTAAAACCCATCTTAACAGCTCATCTAGCCATAGTGTAATACATGTGTATGTTAAATACATATATGTGCTTTCTAGCTCATCCTTCAGCAATTGATCGTCTTTATGATGCTGTGGACAAGGGTTATCTCCTCTATTGACAGAGAAGCCTAGTTCTTACAGAGACCATTTCAAGACTCCTAATCATCAATAAGATAATAGTTCAAGGCTAAACCTGAACAATGAAGTGTGGGATCCAATATGAACATTAACAGGAGTAATGCTCTTTACCTATTTGCTTCCTTTAGCATGAAACAGAAGTGGTTTTAAACTGGGGGAGAGGGGGGAGAATCAGCTTCTGCAAATAAACATTCCAAAGTATAGAAGAAAGCCACAGAACTGGGACAGTTAGCTTCAGAGTAACAGATCAGGTCTAAGAACACTGTCTATGCTAGAAAATTAAGTCCGCTTATCTACATCACTCAAGAGTGTGAAAAATCCACACCCCTGAGTGGTGTAGTTAAACCAACCTAACCCTCAGCAAAGACTGCACTAGGGGGACGGAAGACCTAGCTACTGCCTCTCTGGGAGGTGAATTACTTCCCGGTCGTGATGGGAGAACCCCTCCCTTCAGCACAAGTAGTATCTGCACTGAAGCAATGCAACTGTGACACTATAGCATTTCAAGCTTAGACAAGCCCTTACAGTTTTCATACATACAAATACTATTTAAATATTCAAAACTATCACAGTTTTTACTAGGAAAAAAAGGAGTTGCTCCCTATTTAAAAAAAAAAAATCTATTAAAACTGATTGGTTCCTCCCTGAATGCAAACTTACATTTAAAAATGAGAAATAGTAAGTTTTTAAAAGGGAATTTATTTCCAGTCAGGTAAGACTGGAACAAGCAATTTTACAATCTTTGGTTCTGAATTCCACACAAAATATTCTACTTTTCCAGTCATTTAAAAAGAAATGGCTTGCAATCATTCTGTGCTGCTCTTTTGTGCTTTAATGGCATTTCTTATTAATTATTTCTGATCTTCAGTGTTCACCCAAGGCTACCACTTAATATTTTAGCAAACAGTGTAGTACATAATTCTACCTAACCTCTTCTGCAATGAACAAAAACCATACATTTACTTTCAAGACAGCTTTTGTAGTTTAGTTGGATTCAAGGTCATTTTAAGGCTTTTAATTACTAACTAGGATTTGGGATTTTGCTCTCAGTATTTTGAAAGAAAACACAGCTGGCCTGCTCACTATTAAATATGTTAAACATCTGCACTGGCAACATCCAAGGACAGTCATTTTTAATAGGAAACAAGAGTTGCAGCTTTTAACTCTTGTTCCTTTTTATATATTTGACTAAAATATTGTCAATTACATGTGCAGACACACTGTAGTTTAGGATATTAACTAGACACATCTACATGTGTAAAACATTGTCTTAGACTGCAGATCTGCCAGAGTTCTGCAGTTTAGTCTATTAACATTCTGTATTTTGTAATTAAGCTTTCCTTTTACAATTATGCATTGCTAACGTAACTCTTTAATAAAGTTCTGTTGAAGAATACCCTGTGACAGCTTCTAATGTCTTTATTACAAAAAACACATTCCTCCCCAACTAATATGGAGTATATTTGACTATGACTATGCCCTTGGGTGTTTTAGGGTAGTGAACAGAAGTGAGCCCAGTATATTGTATGCTAGGCAAATGCATTTAGTGTCCTACTTCAATTGCCAAAAAAGAAAACCATGCTCATCTTTTCCACAAAAGACTGCAGAGTGATTTTTTTGCAAGCCCAGTAGCAGCAGCAGCAGCTGCTATCTGCCAAGAGAGAAGCTTGAGTCTGAAGTCAGCTTGAGGTCTCATGTTCTCCAGGCTGCCAGACCAAAAAAATCCTCTTGTCCTTACCATCCACTACTTGACACTACACAGAGGGAGAAAGAGCAACCTCAGAGCAGCCCATGTGTTCTGCTCTCCCAGCTGGAGGTAAGGCTCTGCTGGCCACTACTGCAAGTGTGGGAGAGGTGGGGGGGAGGAAAAGAAAAAGAGGAACAAAAGGCACCTACATACGTAGGCTTAGACCATTTTGTTCTCCCCACCAGGCCACCCACCAGATGAAAAATCTGTCATTTTCCTGACCATTTAGTGCCCTATTCTGGGCAGAGGTCCTTTCAAAGTGGCTACTACATTTTTTTTTTTTTTATTTAAAGAATACTCAAGAGTGATGTAGTGGGAGGAAAACGAGTTATAATAAAGGGTACCAACACATCATTCTAACGGATTAGTCAAACTGTTCACTTAGTGTAGTACTAATATTCAAACTAAATACACCTTCAAGCAGAGAACACTGAATCCTTACTATACACCTAAACACCAAGAAACCCCTCATCTCTACAAGCAAACTGTCAACTGAAGCCTCTCTCTCTGCCACCATTTAAACTCACTGGGCCAAATTCAGACCCAGCATGAACAGCTGTAACTCCATAAACATGTCTGAATTAGGCCCGGTAGCCTCAAAGTTTCTTTGCAAACAAAAGTCAATGAGCAACACTCTCTGCAGAGACCCCAGGAACTCATTTCTCCAACCAATGAATTCCAGTAATTGATTAGGCAGTTATTTCTAGTAGTAAATACCAGTGTCACATTCCTGTCAGTTTTTATTGTAGACGAGGACAAAATTATAAGCCACTCACTCATTAAAACTTGCAGCATCTTATCAGAACTCTTTTCCAATAACCTCTTACCTGCTTGTAGCAATATCTTGCACAATATAACATACTGTACATATTGACAGTGACTGACTAGTTATAATTGTGAATCCTAGATACAAAACTTTATAGCTAGAATAGTCTTTAAAAAGATCAAGATTTTTATAAACAAGAAGATACAAGTGTCGGGGTGCAGTTCTGCCCTATTGTTGCCAATATACATTGAGATATATAAAGTTATTCATAAGTCATAAGAACCCCCACTGCATGGTGTTGAAACAGGAGTAGAATCCTCCATTCTCTTATGACAAAAAAGCACATATATATTGAAAGTTAGATGCAATTAAAAAACCAAAAACAAACCACCACACACACACACCCCAAACCAAAAAAATCCAACCATTCTGCATTTCCTGCAATATAAATATATCACATAACAGAGGGCTACAGGGAGAATAAACTCTGGATCAGACTAAAACCTGTTCTAAAGATGTCAAAGTTCTTAACGCAAGTTTTATACATGGAATGCTAAATAATTTTATTCATTAAAAAATCCTTTACACCAAGAGCTATATGCAAGTCTTTAGTTCTCAATAAGCACCAAGACAGCTAGCTACCTTTCCGACTCACTATCAGCACGACGACATCATTTTGGGTAGGGAAAATTATTGTAATTTCCCACATTACGTGATTGATCATGTTCCACCCACTAAAAAGACTGATTCGTTTCCTGGTGCCAGGAAAATGATTGATGAATATTTCAAGATGTGGGCCCCTCTTCCTGCTGGGTTGTCCCTTTTACTTGCCAGCAAACAGACCTGAAGGTTTTTTCTGTTAAGCAGTTTTCTTTAATACATGAAGAGTTTTGACTTTACGCATTCTGCATTTGAAATCTTAAAGGTGATCATATCCTAAGGATATGGAGAGCTCAACATATAAAGCTTCTGCACACATCAAAATGAGCAGAGAATCCTAAAACCAAGCCAAAGTTGGTGACAAACTAATACAGTACATACCAGATAAATAAGATGATGAAAATGGACTTAAAACTTCATAAGTCATCGAGCAACAGTGAGGTACAAAGTGTGATTACAAAGATCCTTAAGACGGCAGTCACATTCCATGTGTACAGATACAGGACTGAGATTACATTCAGTGCTCAAACTGCATAATTCCATTAAGTCCAATAATTTCAACCTCAGATTGCAATTTAATATTTGTACTTAATTGCAAAACATCTCATTTTAGGAAAAAATGCATGTTCTTTATAAAAAGCCAAAAGACAACACAAGAGACTTTATGCCGATTCTCTTGATTAGCTTCCCAAATGTTCACCTAAGTATTACAATATACCGGTTTTACCAAATAGATGTCTCCTGATTACCGCCCTGAATTTTTTTCCCCAGCTCTATGAAACACTGTCATGATGTTGGCCACTGGCATTTTATAGGACTATTTAAATTACACATTAAACATTTATTATGAAGTAGATTCCCAACATTCCCTTTGTTCCATTTGATAAGCACTGAATTGGTACTGCGTTCCCGAGGGCAAAGGAGTGACTATACTGTGACTCTGTGAGATGACTTCCTTGTTTCCATACAGAATCAGTGTCATCAGCATAGGCCTGTCAAAGAGTTATGTGAATTTGCTACAGACATCAGCTCACTCACTCCCCAAACTCTTTTCAAGGAAAGGACCCTGTTTAAATGAATATCAGAGCCTCTAAGTATTATGCTGCTATCACAATACTAACTTTCAAGGGATGCAAAGAAAGTTTCAAACACTTCTTGTCCAAAGGCAGAAAAACTGCCTTTAGAAAAAATAGGCGAAATTAGTCTTTCAATAAATGGGTGCATTACATATAGAAAGAATCACAAGCATAGGTCTCTACCATCTGATACCTATGTCAACTAGCTCATCCTCAAGACAGGGAAGAATTGTTCATCACTGTTTCTAGGTCTTCGTTGCTGTCTGTATACGCTGACTAAAGCATTATTATATTTACACCTTAGGTCAGTGATTCTCAAATCAAGAGTCCGGGGCCCCTGGGCATGTTTCTGGGGGTCCACCCAGCAGGGCCAGTATTAGACTCGCTGGGGCCCAGAAAGCCAAAGCCCCACTGCATGGGGCTGAAGCCCAGGGCCCTACCACCCAAGGCTGAAGCCTGAGGCAATGTAACCTTGTGTGGGCCCCTATGGCATGGGGCGGGGGGGGTCCAGGCAATTGCCCTGCTTCCTACCCCCTAACTAACCGGCCCTGGTTTTTGTATGCAGAAAACCAGTTATTGTGGCACAGGTGGACCGTGGAGTTATTATAGCGGGGGGGGGGGGGGGGGGGGGGGGGGGGGGAGGAAGGGTAGAAATGCCTCAGAAAGAAAAAGGTTAAGAACCCCTGCCCTAGGGTACTAAGGATTTCCATCAACACTACCTGTTCTGTTAAAGACAGGAGTGGTAAGGGAAAATTCAAGCTTTATGGCCTAGTGATGATGTACAGAAGAAAAAAGAAGTGCCCTCGCCTTACCCCAGAAAAAGGAAAAAAAAAAAAAAAGTGGTAACAAGCAAAAATAAACTTGGTTCTTCCCTTTATACCTAAAAGAGAATCTGACCACCAAAGATCCAGGTGATTTTTGGTAATTAGCCTATTCTCAGAAATTATGTACACAGCACACACAAAAAGGTACTATTTTGATGATCTATAAAAGGAACCTAACCTTAATCATGATGCCAGGGACTCTATAAGCAAACTTTGGTTAAGACACTGTTGCCTTTTCACCACACACCAGAGTTTTAGACTGATCTTGTAACTGTTAATCTAAATAACAATGATGTGACATTAGATCAGTTAGCTACTTTACTGTGGAATGACTTCTACCTAGCAACTATTGTGTAGAATAATCTGTAACGCCTTAACAACAGAGTAATTGACTTGTACTTAACACCTTATTCTCACAACAAAAATATATTCTCGGAAGTGGTATTTTCAGTGCAGTCTGCAAGTTTTATATTACTTTATTTCACTGAAAAATGATTTTATAACTAATTACAAAGTCATAGTGAGAAGTTATATTTTAAAATAATTGAGTTATTAAAAATATAATGTAAAAGGTTAGTATGTGAAAATGAAGGTACATCCACTATGAGAGAAAGACAGGATGGAAATATATTTACTAATATAAAACAAAGAAGCTAACATTTTCTTCCAAAGTTAGAATAAAAACATTAAAATATAGAAAGTTTGCTTCATTTTCAAAGGCTCATTCTTCCCCAATTGTAACTCTATCCTTTATGTTAACAGGTGTTGTTACAACAACAGAGAATTATCACATTTGAAGTATGTAATGAGGTTTTCTGTGGCAGGGAACTGAACAGTGTTAAACATCATAGATGCCCTTTAAGGTTAAAGGGCATCTATGATGTTTAACACTGTGGCAGAGGAATATGTAATTAAGAAGTGTTGCACGTTTAAATCTGTTCTCAGTATAGCTCTGCAACAACAAAAAACAGATTCAACTGTTCTCACTAAAATAGGCAGTTAAAAATGAGGAATAGGTAATAAGGATCTTTCTTACAGTTATTTAGTTACGCAAAAGTCAGACTTCTCCAGCCCAAACCTCTGCAATCACCCTTTCTATTGTAAAGACTAAACTGTTTCTGGTATTTGGATGACATGATAAAAAGAGTACAGAGGGTAGCTTAGAGTATAGCTTCTGCTAGCTGACTCATCTCTTTTTATCTTTGCTAACAATCTTAGGCCTGAGAATTGCTATTCGCACCCTTGAGAGTTGCTTCCAATTTTAACTTGTGAAGGGGAAGCAGGATGGCTAAGGGGTCAGCCAGTAAATCAAGATTAATCTAGTCAAGGAAATAATTACCTTTAGTACAACCTGCCTGATTATTTAGCAAATATAATTAAAAGCTAAAACTATTGATAAATATGGGTAAACATTCTAAAACTATTAATTTTTTAACTTTTTACAGATTTACAAAATCTCAACAGCACCAAAATACAATGGCTTCTGCAGTGCAACACAAAAGCCATTGGAACATCTGACAGGAATACTACACAACAGGACCGGCTCCAGGCACCAGCTTGGCAAGCAGGTGCTTGGGGCGGCCACTCCGGAGAGGGGTGGCACGTCCAGCTATTCGGCGGCAATTTAGCGGACGGTCCCTCACTCCCGCTCGGAGCGAAGGACCTTCCGTCGAATTGCCGGCGCAGATTGCGACTTTTTTTTGGGGGGGGGGGGGGGGGGGCTGCTTGGGGCGGCCAAAACCCTGGAGCCGGCCCTGCTACACAATTGCTTAAAATAACTACTGAAGAGTATATTATCCAACTGATGCAACAATTCATGGAGACAGAATCCTGTTACTCAAATTGAAATCAACCTGGACCCTGGAGTTAGCACTTCCACATTTCTGGAAGTCACCACTGTACTTCCAAGAGATGCAAATGATCAGGGGCTTGGTTTAATATTTCAAGGGGAAAATAAGGGTTCATATAATGACTGAATTAGATAAAGTTTAAATTTTGGTAATAGAAGGTTTGTTTTAAAAGTCAAAATTCATGTGTTTCAGTCAGGGCTGTCAAGTGATTAAAAAAATTAATCTCAATTAATCACAGTGTTAAACAATAATAGGATGTTTTCTACATTTTCAAATATATCGATTTCAATTACAACACCGAATACGAAGTGTACAATGATTAGTTTATATTTAATTTTGATTACAAGTATTTTCACTGTAAAAAACAAAATAGTATTTTTCATTTCACCTGATACAAGTATTGTAGTGCAATCTCTTTATCATGAAAGTTGAACTTACAAATGCAAGTTCACTCAGTCTTACTTCTTGTTCAGCCAATCGCTCAGACAACCAACTTTGGTTACATTTGCAGGAGATAATGCTGCCCGCTTTTTGTTCACAAGGTCACCTGGAAGTGAGAACAGGCGTTCTCATGGCACTGTTGTACCCAGCGTTGCAAGATATTTACGTGCCAGATGCACTAAAGATTTATATGTCCCTCCATGCTTTAACCACCATTCCAGAGGACATGCGTCCATGCTGATGAGGGTTCTGCTCAATAACAATCCAAAGCAGTGTGGACTGACGCATGTTCATTTTCATTATCTGGGTCAGGTGCCACCAGCAGAAGGTTGAATTTCTTTTTTGGTGGTTCGGGTTCTGTAGTTTCTGCATCAGAGTGTTGCTCTTTTAAGACTTCTGAAAGCATGCTCCTCCGTACCTTGTCCTTCTCAGATTTTGGAAGGCACTTCAGATTCTTAACCCTTGGGTTGAGTGCTGTAGCCATCTGTAGAAATCTCACATTGGTACCTTCTTTGTGTTTTGTCAAATCTGCAGTGAAAGTGTTCTTAAAACGAACATGTGTTGGGTCATAATCCAAGAATGCTATAAACATAAAATATACAGCAGAATGCCGGTAAAACAGAACAAGCGACATACACTTCTTCCCCAAGGAGTTCAGTCACAAACTTAATCAATGCTTTTTTTTTTTTTTTTTTTTTTTTTTTTTAAACAAGTGTCATCAGCATGGAAGCATGTCCTCTGGAATGGTGGCTGAAGCATGAAGGGGCATACGATTGTTTAGCATATCTGGCACGTAAATACCTTGCAATGCTGGCTACAAAAGTGCCATGCAAATGCCTGTTCTCACTTTCTGGTGACACTGTAAATAAGAAGAGGGCCTGTAAATGTAAACAAACTTGGAGACTGGAGGTATACCTATCTCATAGAACTGGAAGGGTCCCCGAAAGGTCATCAAGTCCAGCCCCCTGCCCTCACTAGCAGGACCAAGTACTGATTTTTGCCCCAGATCCCTAAATGGCCCCCTCAAGGACTGAACTCACAACCCTGGGTTTAGCAGGCCAATGCTCAAACCACTGAGCTATCCCTCCCCCATTGGAGGAACAAGAAGTAGGACTGAGTGGACTTGTAGGCTCTGAAGTTTTACTTTTTTTGTTACGTAACTGCACTCAAAAACAAAACATCTACATTTGTAAATTGCACTTTGAAAACAAAGATTGCACTACAGTACTTGTACGAGGTGAATTGAAAAATACTCTTTATCATTTTTACAGTGCAAATATTTGTAATCAAAAATATATACTTTGATTTCAATTACAACACAATTAACTGTGATTAATCGACAGCCCTACTTTCAATTTATGTAATCATCAATGTACAGATCCTGCAAACTTAGTTATACAAGTAGTCCCAATTCAGTCTGCAGCAATACCAGCTGAATAAGGCATAATAAGAAGTGAGTTTGCAAGATCAAGCCCTATCAGTAAATTAAGGATTCAGGAACCAAAGCAGGCGTCAAGGGTTATTCTCAGTCCAAAATCCTAAGCACCTAAATCCTTAGCCCTGTAAATGAAAAATATCCTTATTTTCAGCAAACAAAATGTTATTCTGTTGCAAATCAGTAACGCACAAAAACTAGAGTTAGATCACTACACTTCTTACAGATAAATTAAATCAAGGACACTGCATTACTTTTTTTAGAAGTCATTTGATACTACATCAAATGAAGCTACCCGTGGACAAGAGTCCCTACTTGGAAGCTTTCCCTAACTCATACATTTCACAGAAAGTCTATGCACTTAATGCTTTTAACTACTTTTAACTTTCTGCAATATTATTCAAGTCACCCAATTAACTAATTCAAATGTTAAGATGCAATTTTGTACAACAAAATTAGTAAGTCTGTTACTAAACTGCCAACCCCAAATATGAAAAAAAAAAAAAAAAAATCATGAGCCCCTACCCCCAATCACAAGATTGGCTTAAACAAGAGATTTTTAGAAAATAATAAAGTTTGGGTTCCTGAGCATTTTAGGGGGAACTCCAGTCATATATTCAACTTTTCACTGCACCATGAAGGTTAGAATTTTTTTTTTTTTTTTTTAAAGAAAGTTTAGAGCCTCATGTAATCACTTAGCTCCATGAATGGCAGTTTTAAAGAACACAAATATCACAAGAATTACAATAAAGTTGTGAACTCAGGAAACTGTCACTTGAAACACGAAATACAAACTCAATGGAACTTAGCAAAAACCTCCACAATTAAAAAAACCACGGTGCTGAGCATTTTTTCCAATGTTGGCGATATTACACCTGCCAGCTGATCAATTGACAGTGTATAAGGAATGCCTCACACTAACCTGAATACAATCTCAGCCTCCAAGACAAATATATACTACTACTGCCATCTGCGGTTTCTTCTTGAACAGCTTCTGTGATTCAATGTAACAGGAGAGTTTGTTGTGATTAGGTCCCAAGGGCTGGGCAATTCCAGGATATATTTACAAGATATTTTAAAATACTCCATGTACACTCTACAAGATAAACTTACTAAGAAAAGTGCACCACAGCAACTCATCCTCAGTCTGACACAAGAAAATTGGTCTGTTTTTCAGCATATTTAAGGAAGAAAAGGGTCTACATAGTCAACCTAAGGTGCCCATCTCTCTACAAAATGAATATTGATACGAAGCATTAAGCGATACATTTCTAGTTAAGCAACTATGAGTCCACCATTTCTATAGAAATAAATAGTTGAGATTTTCAAAGGTGTCTAAGGGAGTTAGGTGTTCAACTTGCATTGAATTTCAACAGAACTAGGGCATTCCACCTTTCAAATCCCAGCCTAACTTCCTGGAGAGTCTGAAATTTAAGAATATTTCCAAGACAATTCTATGGTCAACAATATATTGTTTTCATATCAGGCAAGGGATGAGAATTATTTACAGAGTGGGGGAAATTAAAGCTCTTGATTCTACCTAACCAGTCAGCAGCACATTTTTCTTTTAAAAAACATCACTGGCAGTCATTTCTTCATTAAAAACCTCTGAAATTCTCTCATTTGGATAACTGAAAATATTAAGATTGAAGACCAACCTGACAGGGTTTCCCCCCTAACTAATTTCTCTCCTCAATTAACTTTCCAAAGTGATAACCACTGTAGCTTAAGGGCTCAAAAGAAGGATCAAAAGGCTAGTTTAATACAGCTGCAGGGAAAGAATGCATTTGGCTCACCAGCAACCATCTGATGAAACCCTGAGCCTGTCTTTTATGTAAATGCCTGTTAATTAGAATGACCAGATTACACTGCTAAAGGCTTTATTTAAATAATCAGTTTATCAACAGGATAAACTCTGTTCTCATTCTTGGTGAATGCTGTTATGATGTAAACCAGAAAGTCATTTATAACGACAAACACTCACGTGGTTAAGGCATTTAATAACAATTCAGAAATTTACATTGTGCATCCACACAAAATAGCATTTTAAGACAATCCATAAATGCATTTTGAAGATGAAGTTACTTCCCTATCATTAAGAAAGTATAACTGAAAGTTTTCCCTCATTTTCTCATCACCTTGCAACTTTGAAGCACTTCATCGGATAACAATACAAGGTTTTTCAAACTATGCAGTTAGTTTCAGATATTGCTGACATTGTACCTCTGCTGAATGTACACTGCTACCTTCATTTATTGGTATATTCATTCATAGAAGACACTTAATCATTTTCTTGATTACAGTATAAAAAAATCAGGAATTTCAACTTAATTGATCAGGGAAAATACTGTCCATTTTTATATCCTCAAATCAAATTATATGAGTGTTAAATATTGTCTAATGACTAGTAATAACTTACATGTTTCTCATACCATTCCCAGCTTTCACTCCACTGTTCTGTTATTGGGTCTGCTTTCTCAAAAAAAGAGACCCACCCACATTCAACAAGCAAATCTGATCTGTTTAAAACAACATAGTAACTTTTGTTTATTCAGAGGCAGTGAAGATAGCATTGCCACTGTACAACTCACCAGCTTCATTTTTTTTTTTTTTTTTCAAACTTCAAATAAAAGTTGTAGAGCAAGTAAATTAAGATCTTACTACACCACAACAAATTCGTCTGTTTATTGAATGCTTTCTCTCAGATGCAAAATAGTCAATAGCTGAGAAGTTGCAAAAAGAATGTCTTGGTGTATATGTAATGAAGTTTCCAGGAAAGCTATGGAACTACAAAATAAATTGTCATTGAAAATCCTGCACACACACATTCACTAGTCTCCTTTCTTCCCACTCTAAGCATCATTCAAATAAAAAGTTTGTCTGTCAACAAATTCCTTGAATTTTTGTTTTATTCAAAATGTGACAATATTCTAATATATAAATACATCTGTTTTAGAACTATAATCAAGAAGTAAAGGTCTTTAGAGATCTTATTCACACTACAATGGATAGTGTTCAGAAACCATTTAAAAACCGTTTTGAAATAAATTTCAGCTAGCACATTTTGTGATTAGTACAGGCAGGGCATAATGGTTTTCACAAACTGTTTTAATTATATTATACATTGTCTTCACTCAGGGGCAAACAATGCTAGTTGAAATCATTTTTTTTTTTAAATGGTTTTTAGAAGTGGTTTTTCAACAGCCTTTTTTTATTAGTTCAGAAGGAATCCATGCCACAATATAATGCCCTAAACCAATTTTCTAAAATCAGTTGTAATCATAAAGGTATTGGTCAAAGTCCTGTATGATTGTTAAGTTCTCTTATATAGTTATGTTCTGGCACTTAAACAAGTTGTGAAGATAAATGAATTTTACCTATGTTTCTCTACTCAGTTTTACAATGGTAAGAACATGTTCTCTAAAGGGTAAGAAAAAAAAAAATCGCCATCTGTCTTAAGTTTTGAAATATGCAAAATACTCTAAAGAGTTGTAACTTTAATTGCTTAACTGAAGTTATACAACTGCACATCCATATGCTAACAAGGCTTTACTCATGAAAAATGTTAATTAAATTATGATGCAAGTTTTTATAGGTTACCACAGTAACAAACTACATAAAGAGTTTATTTCTCTAAACATGCCAAAGCCACCAATAATGCAATCCTATTTAAATATTCTTAGTATTTCACCAAGTATGAAATATTAGAAAACAACCGTAAATTTCTAGATTCTGTTTTTGTAGAAAATGCAATTAAAACAATCAAAATATTGTACCTCAAGGAATTAATCAAGCTAAGAGTGATATCAATCTTTATTAGGAAATAAAATATTCAGATTATCAATATTTTCAATATTGTTTACTGATATTTTTCAGTTTACAAAGTGACAAATCAATAATCTCCTCCTCCTCCCACTCCTGCTGTAGGATTTAGAAAGACTGAAGGTCAAGCAATGTCTCAATACTATGCCAGCATTTCACATTTTATTGCAAGAAAAAAAGTAATAGATTGTTATATCATCCATTCAAAACACTTCTAATATGGTAAGCTCACTAGCTGTGGCTGCAGTTAAGAAGACTACTACACTTGAATTGTTTAAGGATCAGAATTGCTTATTTAACTATTTTAGTAGTCTGTAATAAACAAGGTTATTCAAAATGTGCATTGCTTAAGGGCAAAAATTTGTTCATGGGAAAGACATTTTGAACACTGTTGTGCTACTGAGGATGCACACATACAGCAATAGACATTTCCCAAAACAGAATCAAAAAGTTAACTCTAATATAGAGAAGTGGCAAAATATTAAAGGTGTAATAATATATATTTGACTCAATCCAGTATTTCCTTAAGAGGAAGATTTGTTTTTAGCAGTTTTAAGAAGAGGTACTCTATTTAAAATCCCACTGAATTGTTTTAAAAACTTACTGTTACAAGTAACACCTATATTACTATTACAAAAATCAGAGAAAACGGTTTCTTTTTTAAATTATTTTCTTTGTGCATTTTACTGCAATGTGTGTCTGGTTAGTATCAACTGTTTCCTCTGTATAGTCAGCTTCTCTTATTTGTGTGGGTCCTTCACCGACACAGGGAAGATATACTTTCTTTTAAAAACAAATTTAATTGCAAACCACAAAAATTGGTAGGGGAATTCAGATGCAGGTTTGGTACCTGCTACTTTTAGCTGTTTTTTAAACTGAATAGATTTCAAGTTGAAGGAGTTAGAATATTTTCTAACAAGTCTTTCTTCAAAAAAAGAAATGAATATTGGAAATTGAACAATGTCCAAAACTGTGCCTTTGAAAGTCAAAAGATGAACAGCATAGACGGGAAGAAAAGGCATCCAATATGCTCAAAGAACAATTCCATGCAGCCTAGAAATTCAGAAATGTCTAAGGAGAAATTTTTGAACCAGACCAGCTTCAGCATATAGAGAGGTACAGTAGAAGATGAACACACACATACAAAAACAAAAACACTATTTTATCACTTTAAGAGGGATAAAAACAATCAGAGAGGTTTGCCAAAAGTGAAATTGTGAAACATTTCAGGATTTATAAAATTGTTTCCTCTTTTGCATTTTTAGCTAATATACATTACACTCCTACCCCTTCAGTATGGTTTAGAAACAGCTGCATAAAACCAATTGACTTATTTTTGGAGGGAATTAATATCTAGACATTCTTCTTCATCATCAGAGAAGAAAGTCAGTAAACTTCACCCACATTTCTACAAGTCACAATGTTCCATGAACTTTACTGATTTGAGTTACCTAACCAAGTTATTATCTTTAAAAAGGTCACCAAGATTAGTATCTCTTGTTAAACTCCAGTTTGAGTTGTATTACAACCTGACAGTGATAATAGACCTCTGTATACAAGGAAACTTGTTGCAAAATAAGCCACAAGGAATTTTGCCAGGCAAGAATTGAGCACACGTGCAGAAAGAGCCCACGATTTTTGCATTTGTTACTACAGGTTTCTTTGTCAACTTTCACATAACAATATAAGGTTGCATTTGTATAGAGTTTATTGATTCACGGTTTAACAAGAGGGAACACCACTGAACTCTACAGTTATAAAATATTCAAATACTATTTACACGTGAGATTGATCACTGACATCTCAAGCTGGTTCTGGCCGGGGGAGGAAGTAGCAGGAGGAAGCATTCAAAGAGAACTGGGAATGTGGTTAGGAGTCAAAAATCACCATTATTGGTGTTCTTTAAATCCCAGCGCTGAATGACGGGTACAAAGGCTTAGGGAGCGAATGCAACTGACATAACGAGCCAGGCTCCGCGGGCGGCGCCCCGAGTCCCTGGCAAACAGAGTCACCGGGAGCTGGGGAGCCCCCCAAGCCCCCCAGCCCAGGCAGCCCCCACCCCCGCGCTGCGCCCCGCTGCTGCTTCCCAGGCTCCGCCCTGCCCAAGCGCCCCGCGGCAGAGCCCCGCCAGGCGGACACAGCCCGGGCCGCCCCCCCCAAGTTCAAAAGTTCAACCCCCGCCCCCCCCCCACAAAGGCCGCGGAGCCATAACCCCCCCCCCGCGGGCCCCGCCTGGCGCCCGTCCCCCCGGGGTGGGGGCCCCGCTCGCAGCCCGCCCCGCCCCGCGCCGCGCCGGGCCCCGCGGAGCCGCAGCCCCGGGACCCGGCAGGGGGGTCTCGGCGACACCTACCGTTGCGGGGCGACCCCTTGCCCCCGGCGGCGGCGCGCGGCTCCGGGTGCTCCCCGGGCTGCTCCAGCTCCATGGCGGAGGCCGGGGCTGGGGCGCGGCGGGGTCTCAGGGGCCCCGGCGGCCGCGCTCCCCCATCGCTCCCTCCGGGGCGCTCCTGTCAGCCAGCCCGGCAGCCGCAGGCAGCGCTGCCTGGGGAGCCCGGCGGCGGAGCCCCGCCCCCCGCACGCACAGCCACGCTGCCCCAGGGCATGCCGGGAAATGTAGTCCCCGGGCTTGGCGGGGCGGCACCACCTGGGATCTGGGGACAGGGGGAAGAGAAAGAGCAGACCCCACTGCCCCCGAAACCTGCCTATGCGCCAGCCAAGCACGGGCCAAGATTGGGCACAAGGGGCACGCTGTATCCCAAAGGGCGGTAGGGCCACCCCATGGAGGACACCAAAAGCCTCTTTTGTGGTTGTGAGCCTCAGTGATCCCCCCCATGCTTGGAGCGCAATGGACTGTTCCAGGATGCTCCTCCTCAAGGGCAGAACCTGGGGACCCAGGTGCCCATAGGCACAGCTAGTGGCTCATGAATATGCAACAGAGTTTATGAATAGGCACAACCAGCTGGTGACTGTGCAATGGGGCTGATGCCCAGAGTCACCTTCACTGGGCGTTTAGCATGTCTACAGAGTGTTTTATTGCTGCGTTGATCCAGTCTTGGACCATACATAAAAGGTTGTTACAAGGAGGAGGGAGAAAAGTTGTGCTCTTTAACCTCGGAGGGTCAGACAAGAAGCAATGGGCTTAAATTGCAGCAAAGGCAGTTTAGGTTGGACATTAGGAAAAAACTCCGAACTGTCAGGGTGGTTAAGCAGTGGAATAAATTGCCTAAGGAGGTTGCGGAACCTCCATCATTGGAGGTCTTTAAGAGCGGGTTAGACAAACACCTATCAGGGATGGTCTAGATAATACTTAGTCCTGCCAGGAGTGCAGGGGACTGGACTAGAGACCTCTCGAGATCCTTTCCAGTCCTACCATTCTATGATACTGTGTCAGTTTTGGTGGGAGGCGGGCACGAGAAGTGAGAGGCCAGGGACTCTCTCCCATCGTCCTCCTGAGAGTTGCCAGAGGGAATTTTGTGAATGAACTAAATAAATTCTTCTTTGTCTTTCTGTTAATCCCATGGAATGGGGTCCCCTCTATGAGTCCTCTCCCTCCAAAGGACTCCTCTGTTCAATGCCATGTCCTAATTTATACCACATGCTAACATTTTCCTTTATGACATCCCACCAATTCTTCCTGGCTCGCTCACTCTCTTTTTCCTTCATTCTTAATTTGTTGAACTCTCTGACCGACGCAGTTGTCAGGACTGCGTTTTATGTGACTAAACCATCTGAGCCTGCACTCCCTCATTTTCTTGTTATGGGTGTTACTTTGAGCATATCTCTCATGTACGTATCGCTTATGTGTTCTTTCTTGCTTATACCACTCATCCATCTCGACATTCTTGCTTATACCACTCATCCATCTCGACATTCTCATTTCTGTGAAATAGATCATTTGTTCATGTTTCTTCTTTGTTGCCCAACATACAGTGCCACACATTAAAACTGGATTGATCACTATTTGATAGACTTTTCCTGGTAATCTTCATGTCACATATTACACCACGTATCTCTCACCATTTCAGCCAGGTATTTATCCTAGCTAATTTTGTTCTCCATTTCCACCTTTTCCTGGACTCTGGAACTCAGAAACGTGACATTTTGTATTGTTGGTATTGTCTTCCCAGCTAGATTCAAGGCTAAGTCTTCAGAGTTCCCATTATTGAAATTGCATTCCACAAACATTGCTTTTCCTCTGCTCATTTTGAACCCATGTCCCTGCAGCACATCTCTCCCCTTATCAAGATCTTCTTCTAGACTATCTTTCTCCCCAGTGCATGGAATGGTAGCATCTGCAAACAGCAGGCCCACGGTGCCTCCTTCTGTATCTTCCTTGGGAGGGTATCCAGGATAAAGATAAACAAGAAAGGGCTCAGTACTGATCTCTGATGCACTCCCACCTCTACTGACAGTTTGTGTTTCACCACTAGAAGTTCTGACTGTTGACATTGCACCTTGAGCAAGCCACACACAAATCTCCGGTACCATTTTCTCCCCCGTACACCACCAGATGACTTCTCTTGGAACTCTGTCAGGGCCTTTTCCAGATCAATGAACACCAGGTGACTATTCTTTCCTTTTTTCTCTACGTTTGTCCACTAGCTGCCTCAGTGCATCTATTGTCAACCTTCCTGGCATGAAGCCATATTAATTAGCTAAATTAATTCATTAATCTAATATAGATTAATGTGTTTATTTACCAAGAAGGCAGTATGGCTGTCCCTTACTGCACTTAATCTTTGCATGCTCACCTTGCAGTCAGTTTTAAATAATAATATAAACACTTATATTAGACAATTAACTGCATCATCATCATTGCAAATCCCAAAGAGAAGTGACCTTCCCCGCAAACACAGCAAAGTTGAATAGTTAAATTAACTACAGCTTAGCCCATACGTTAATGTATGATAGCAATTTTTTTGTTTTTATAAGATGAAGGGCAATAGAAGTGTTTCCATACTTGTTTAAGATTCTGAAAACAGTTGCTTGTAAACAAATGAACATGCTTCTGCATTGTTTAAACACAGACAGTGCTGCAGAGACCCAGAAAGTTAAATGGATTACAAAACAAAACTAAAACTTACTTCGTTGATGTTACTTTTTCCTAACTTTGACAAAGATAAACAAACAGCATAATAACTACAAGGGAAGTGGCTGTTTTGAAGTTACAGTATTACCTCTGAAGATCGAAAGTGTTATTACTAAGTAACATGAGCAAAAGGAGTTTCATTGTTCACACTATAGGATTTTAAAACTGACCTTTTAATTAATGGGCCCAATCCTGCATACTTTAGCAAGGCAAGGCTTCCATTGACTTCAGTGGAACTTTGCACAAGCAAGGAGTGTGGGAATTGATAGTCTTAACGCCAATAGCTAACCTTGAACAGTACTATAGCACAATTTGGTCAGCCCTCCCAACCCACAACCCAGGACACCATACCCCTCCAGTGGGGTCTAGGCCACAGGTGGCCCTCAGCCAGGAGGTATGAACACAGGCCCATCTCACAGAAATGGCACATAGCAAGATGGCCCTGGAGTGCTGGTGAATGATTGTGGCAGGCTCGGTCCCCGTGTCAGTCATGTTTTTACATGAGGAGGGCCTGATTCAGGTCAAAAGGATCGTTGGGAGCTAGCTTTGAAAATAACAGATCTCACTCTCATAGAGATAATGTGTGTGCAAGACATTTTCTTTAACCCAGGCCAGAATACAGATCATTGTCCTCCCTCTAGTGGCTGACCCACATCAGAGAATGAGTCCTTCTCTCTGCCAGTTAAGAAACTAAGAGCTCGTCTACACTTGAAATGCTACAGCTGCACCGCTACATCTGCACCACTACAGTGCTTCAGTGTAGACACTACCTATGCTGGCGGGAGGGGGTTCTCCCATCAGTTATAGGTAACCCATCTCCTTGAGAGATGGTAGTTAGGTCACTGGAAGGATTCTTTTTAGCACTGTCTACACCAGGGGATTTTTCATACCCCTAAGTGATGTAGTTAATCCAATTTAATTTTCTAGTGTAGACCAAGCCTTAATCTTTTAGCGCACATATTATTATTTATTATTATTTTTTATGATTATTATAGCAGTCATATCTAATGGCCCCACTGTGCTACACATTGTACCCATAATAAAAAAAAATGACCCTGTCACAAGGAATTATACCTTTGCACCCATAGAACCAGTGTACAGGTTCCACAGGACAGCCCAGAACCAGGGTCTCTGTGTACAGTCTGCATTTACCCATTCCTGGGGTTTGGGTTTAGTAGTAATGCAAATAACAATCAAACATACACCTCAGTATAATCTATCTATCCCTCAATTTTAGCTGCTCCCAGTTGCCCTCCCTGTCCCAGCACATTGGCCTAATCAAAGGGCTGGGACTCCATGGATTATGGGACTATGAGGCTAGTGCAGATATAGGGCAGAATGATGCATGCTGCAGCCCATGCTGCAGTGGGTCCTCTTTCATTTTGTGGCACACACATAGTCCATGATCCTCCTTCCATCCTGCACCCATTACCTGGTCTAGCATCCTTATCTCAGTGACTCTTCTTATTTCTCCATGTGCTTGGTTCCACCTTCTCTAGTAAAATGATCAAGCCTTGTTACTGTGATTAATCATTCGGTTTGAAACTTGGCCATCATAACCCATTTCACCTTCACCCTAATCTACACAGACTGTCTGCAAATAGAGCCATTCTCCATTATATCTTAGTTGCCTTTTCATGTTAGACTGTAATAGGCCACGAGATGTCTAGGACATTCTTATATTAAAGCTACTATACCAAACTACAGCATTCTGCATTGGGACCTGGAAATGAAAAGAGGCAGAGCCTTTTACATTGCCATTCACATGTTCTCAGCATGGCAGCTCAAGGATAAACTCAGATGAATCTACTCTGTTACCTCTTTGCTGACGCTTTCATTGAGGAAGCAGAAACCCCTCTACTATTCCTATTGGCAACTTCCGCTAGTAACTAACTGTATGTGTAGAGCGATCCATTAGGGAGTGTGTGCTGATGGGTATAGATTGCTGTCTTGCTACATGTCTAAACCTGAGAAATCACAGTCAGACGAAAGAATGCATGGCAGGTTTTTTTACAGGGGGGAGGGAGTGATGATAAAGGAGAGAAGACTGTCACATGGACTCAAAATTAGCTGAAACAATATACATCTCACAATCTATTTTAGATTGTTACATAACACATATCACCATGGTACAAAATTAAGTAATACAAAAACCCAGAAGAAAAGGGTAATGATGAATAGCAATGTATGCAGATGGGATATGTATACAATGTGATACCACCACATAGCTTTACGTTAAACTTCATCTTAATTAAAATCTTCCTTAATGATATAGGAGAGGAGGGTAGATAGCATGGTAGCTCAATTTGCTTAGGGTAATAAGCATGAAGGGTTCTGAACCTTGGTGAGACAGAGAACTAGAAAAAGGCAAAGTCAGAAATATGGGCAGGAAATAAATTGAGGAATGACACTAATACACTCAGGGACAAACCATCCCAAACCAGACATCCAATAGCAGAGGAAAATACTTGGAAAACATCGCACAAATATTACACATAAGTTTAAATTTTGGTTTAAACGGAATTACTCACATTCCTAAAATTAAGAATGTGCATAAGTATTTGCAGGATGGGGGCCTAACAGCGAAAGAGACAGACTGATAGAGCTGGCAAATTAGTTACAAACTTGCAAGGTCTTATGGTGGCTAGAAAAGTCATTTGCATCACAGCACACACCAGGGAGGTGAGAGTCTATTTCTAAAAGGCATTAGTGAGGCCAGGGCCAGATTTAGGGACAGGCGACCCAGGCAACCACGTGGGGTACCCAGCTTGGGGGAGCACTGGGTTGGGGGCGTTGTTTTTGTTGTTAGCAACAAAAGAGAAAATAGAATGTTTGAAGTAAAATGTTTCAGGTATTCCGTAGGAGGATGAATTTTTCACTAACCTCCTAGAATGTTCTGGATCTTTGTAGAATCTCATGGAACCTTCCAGACTTTCTGAGAACTACCTTTTCCTTGACCCTCCTAGAATGTTGTCCGCCATGCCCTTGCGGGTAAATAAGGGGTGGGGTGTCGCCAGTCAGCCAGTGAGATATAAAAACAAAGTGAAGTGACAGCCCAGCTGCAATATTGTGAACCTTGTTTTATTGTGTAATTGTGAAAGTATACTTGTGTTTTAAGACATGAAGATTGCAAGTAGCGACTAATAAAGGACATATTTAATGAGATGCCATAGATATCTATCAAACCACAAACAATATAAAAGAAATACTGTTACTTCTTTTGCCATGATTAACACATAATGTTTGATGACTTTCTAAGACTGCGGAACAAAGATTTTGCTCTCCCTAATACCATTTGTTTTCCCTCATAGAAAATAAAAGATGCCCCCAAAGAAGCCTTCAGGAGCTCAGTATAGGAAGCACTATTAATACTGGTCAATTTCTTGATGTTAGTACATGTCAGTTATTCTTAAAATTAAAAAGCTTCTATAAGCTTAGAGGAAACAATTTTTATTTGCTTATATGTGACATGAATAAATACAGATTTACAGTTCCTAGCAGGCAAATGTATAGTCTTATATGACAGGGATAAATCATGCATGCAAGTTGTGCATCAAAGTTGTGAAATGGGCTACAAATGCAATAAAAAATAAGGTATTCAAAATTTAACAAATGGGAGGGCACCAAAGACACTCCTCGCATGGTCTAGAGCCGGCCCTGAGTGAGGCTGAAGGTAAATAAATTATTCACTGCTGGGCACTTTAATACCAGAAATTGGACAGAATTCAGAAAAAGGAGAACAAATGATTAAAGGGGTGAGGGAGTGACCGATAAAGAAAATTTAAAAGGAACAAATATGCATAACTTTGCATATAGTGAATAAGGTGGGGCTGGAGTAGCAAATAACTACAGAACACCATTAAATACCAGGACCCATTTCTTAACAGCAAGATTTATTAGGCTGCGGAGTGGTTTTCCAAAGGGAGTGATGGATGCCCCACTGCTCAGTGATTAAATACTGGACTGGATAACATACAGTAGGGAACAATCCTGCAGTGGTTGAAGGGGATTAGCTAGATGACCTTAGTATCTTTTTATTCCTTATTTCTGCAGTTCTGTCATTTGATTTTTCTGTTCTTTGACTGTTCTGCACAAAAGCCACTAGATGGCACACTCCCAATTGGAACAGAACCAATTTGGTATTGTCAGACCCCAAAACACTGTAAACTCTGGTCCGACTAGAGAAGTAACTGGATGAAGCACTCCCTTCCTTAGGCACAAGATCCTCCATAGTCCACTGTCACTTGCAGTTCTTCCACTAAAGAACATAGAATACTGACCCAGTATGGCAGCTCTCGTCTTGGACCTCTTCTCCATGAACTTATCTAATTCCTTTTTGAGCCCAGTTATACTTGTGGCGTTCACAACATCGCCTGGATGTTACCTCCACTGGGTATTAAATTACCAGTTGCCCCCATTGCTGATCAGGTGTCCTTTGCTTCTCTGAGAAGGGGATTGCTCATCCCATTCCTTGAAGAGGTCTCCTAAATAAATACATAAACAAAGTTTACATTTGTATAGGAGTTTTCATCCCAAAGGATTTCACATGCTACATAAGGCAGGAATCACTTCACCCACTACTGAAATGCATCCATCTCTGGTGTGGAATACTGCATCTGTTTTTAAAAGTCGCAAAGCAACACTACAAGGAGATAAACCCCTCTGCAGGGAAGAAGGGGAAGGATCCCTGGAAAGCCCTGAAGTGTGACATGAGTTTTATTTTTCTGCAAAATAATGTAAGAAAAAAAATCCTTCCCAAATGCACTTGATTGTAAAAAGCAGGAGGGGGTCCTTTCTTGCATTCAGCACTTCATGTTCTATTGTGCTATAAAATCTGGTGGAAATTCTGCTTTTGCTTTTACAACAAATACATAGAGAACTCATTCTCTGATAGTATTTTCTTGGCTAAAATGTAAAGCGGTCTGAAATGAACAGGGCCAGCTGCAGCCACCCTCCAAGAACCCAGAGAATAAATTGTTAAATTAAAACAAGGCCCACTGGTGATTTTAGTTAGATGTTTCCAAAATAGCTACTTCCCAAAGCAAGCCACTTAAAATACAATAAAATCAAACAACTTTGCGTTAGTATTGCATGTGAAGGTCTCAAATGGCATTTCTAGATTTTAAAAATCAGTGACTTCTCTCTTTTACATTTTAGCCACACGCATTTTTAATAGTAAAATGTATACTTCTAATTGCCAAGTGAAGCAAATGTGCCCCTTCCCATTCTGGGAAGCAGATGGATTGGCTGCACTCAGTTAAAATGTTTGGTTCATAATACAACATCAATGTCTTCTCTGGGGGTCAGACTACATGAAGAAGGTGCAGCAAAATGCATAAGGAAGCTTCATTTTAATTTCAACCTGATTTTCACCATCATATCTCCAACCGCCCAATTACTGAACTCCGCACATTTGAAAAGGCAAAACCAGTGGTTTCTTAGTTAAACCCACATACCATTCTGGAACAGGAAAAACTTATAAGTGATGTTACAGTAGCTGGCCAAAAAATGGAAGTTTTTGCAAAATAAATAGGATTTTTGTTTTTAATCTGCAGGTTTCAAAAAGGAGCACTTTGTCATTCACTGAAAATGTGTATTGAAAATTTGCAGTTTCAAAAATGGCTTTTTGTTTTTCCAATTTCCCCTTCACTTTTTTTCATTTTCTATTTTGCCCCTGAAGAAGGGAGATAGGAAAATGGGAGGATAGGGGAAAAAAATAAAAAAATAAAATATTTTTCATTTGGGGGTTTCATTGAAAACCAGAACATTTTTAATTTCCCTCCCCCCCAAAAAATTCCAGTTTTGAAAAATGGTCAGTTTTCTAACCCCTACTCTCCAAAAAATATCAAAAATTGTTGGCCCGACCAAAAAATTACAACAGCAAAGTATAAATAAGTGAAGGAGTCACTAGATGGCAGTCTTAATCTTTTAGAATATTCATTTCCTGATTTTACCTAAAACCACAAGTTACTTGTCATGAGCAATGTTGACTATAATTTAAGTAAAGTGCCATTTGCCCCCTCTACCATGTCATTAATGAGGATGTTAATAAAACTAGACCTATTGCCAATCATTACAGCACCCTGTGGATGAAGTGGTAGATACATGCAAAGTATTATCAGTCTATTCTTCTTCTGCTATACATTGCTGTTTAGCACTACCAAGGCTGGTTGTCTGCAGTGAGAAAAATCCTGACAAAAATGCAGAAGTCCCAGTATTAGCTAAACAAAGAAGCATGGCACAATATATTAAAATAAATACTAAGTTGTTTGTCATGAAAAAAAATAAATTGCCTAAAATCATCCAGTACCAGTCAATTGATAGTTTAAGGCCCCAGTTCAGCATGGTACTTAAACAGGTGTCTTGGGCTTGTCTACACTACCCACCGGATCGGCGGGCAGCGATCAATCCAGCGGTGGTCCATTTATCGCGTCTAGTCTAGCGTTCTCCTGTCGACTCTGGTACTCCACCAGAACGAGGAGCGCAAGCAGAGTCAACAGGAGAGCGTCAGCTGTCGACTCACTGCAGTGCAGACACCGCAGTAAGTAGATCTAAGTACGTCGACTTCAGCTACGCTATTCACTTGGAGCATATGTGTAGTCAGGGTTGAAGTTAGGCACCTGCGTTAAGTACGTGACTGAATCAGGGACATAAACTATTTTTAAAAATACCTGGACTTGCAAAAAGCCCCATTTGTGACAATTCCTGGCAGAACCTTGTTCAGAAATAGGCCAGCTGGTGTGAAAACGCCCATAGCTATATGGCTGTGACATACACTCAGCCTATGGCTCTGGTCCTGCAAGAATCTGTGAAAGCTGCACTGAAACCATGGGTCCAGATGCAAGGTTGGGCCTCAGTCACCCTTTGTTTCTGGTCCTTGAGTCAGTTTTCCTTCCATGTGACAGCGCTCAGCTGGGTCACTGCCAAACCACTGCATGCAGTTCTCAGACAAAATTGTATCTCTGCCTTTTTACACCCGGGAGATAATACCACCACACTCCCATGAACAGCTGATATCATAATTCTATAATCAAGTTGCTCTGGCCTGATGAGTTCATCCCAACCGCCTCTGGCTCCATTACCATCTATCTAGTTACGATGGTTCCTCTTAATCCTTGCTCCATAGAAGTGAAGTTATATTTACGTCAGTGACCATTGCCAGAGATTCTTTTTATAAGACTGGTGCCCTACTGCCTCTCTCCCATGCTCAGATTGGTTGTCCACCTCCTAGCTGATGTTCTGTGGCTTTCCGGATACAGTTGCTACAAACGTCGTTTTCTCCACTGCATGTGGGACTGCCCTGTTAGTAATAACATCTGGCTTGAAATGCAACATGTCTACTAGGGGACAATGGGAACACCACAGCGATGCATCCCTCTCCCATCTTGGCACCAGGAACAGGGACAGGGACATGTGGGGGACCAAGGGAGAGTCAACAGAACAGCTTTCTCTAATTGATGAAAAATTGAGACTTATCCTCTGCATCTGCGGCCACATCCCCTGTTGGCAAAAGACCTGGTTAGCCTCTAACCCTAATCTACACACTAACAAGCAAGCCAGCAATGGGGTATGGCTCCTGTACAGGGCTTACCTGGGGTACCAAGCTGAAACCCAAAGCCCTTCCCACGAGGACCGTCCCTGGGGCACTACATTTCTATTGGAGCTATACAGGAAACTTTCCTAGCAAGAACATTTCCACCCAGAGGTTCTTGCTCGGCTCCTGCAGAGTTTACAAGCTCCCCAGGAGAAAGGCTCCTTCCTGCAGACCTAGTATGCTCCATAGAGGGCCAAGAGCATTTTAATGACATCAGAGTTTGGGGCAGGAAAATCGCAGTCAAGGTTGGGAAGCCATCCTATTACGAGCCTGCCCCTCTCACGAATTATCCCTCTGGCTTGGGTGGTCAAAAGCCTGTTCCCCTAGTCCGACAGACACACAGGCAGCCAATGGAGCAGGCATAGAACCACCCAGTGCCATGGGGACTGGAGTGAGAGTCTCAGCTCTTATTCCTGGAGCCAAAAGTGATACCAGCAATGGCCCCATGGAGGTAGCAGCAGGGCACAGTCCTGTGGGCATTGCCACCTGGGAGATGCCTTTGGAAGCAGCTTTGCTGGTTTAATGCCCTGCCCCATAGGGAGGCTCTCTCGAAACTTGCTTGGCTGGGGGGATTCCCCAGCATAACCTCCCATGCAGAGACCCCCCCCCACCCTACCCTCCAGCGGAGCTCTGGGCAGCCTGGGCTTCCATTCGGGCCACTGCACACATAGGTTCTCAGCTTGGGGGCTTCTCTGGTCGAGAGAAGCAGCAGGAAGGAGTTCAGCCCAGGTCTAGCCGCTGGGCCTGGGGCAATCCTGTACTGTCCTGGTGGTGAGGTGACACCCCCTCAATCAGCTGTAGGGCCTGGCTCCCTGTGTGTGTGTCTGCACCTCTGGTCCAAAGCCCAGAGCTGCCCGTTCCCGGAGTGCTTGGCCGGACCCTGTGCACTGGGTGCAGGGGACATGGGGCATAGGGGGCCTGGGTGCAGGGGACCCGGGAGGCACAAGGTGCAGAGGGCACTGGGGACATGGGTACAGAGGACACGGGGGACATGGGTACAGAGGACACGGGGTACAGAGGACACAGGGGGCACAAGGTGCGGGGGGTACAGAGGACACAGGGCACAGGCTGCTGAGGGCACTGAGTGCAGGGGCACTGGGGACATGGGGTACAGAGGATACAGGGGGCACAAGGTGCAGGGGACACAAGGGGCGAAGGGTGCAGGGGCAGAGGCTGCTGAGGGCACTGGGGGCGGGGAACACAGGGTGCAGGAGGTACTGGGGGCACAAGGCACTGGGGGCACAGAGCTCTGGGGGCACAAGGGGCACAGGGCGCTGGGGCAGAGGCTGCCGAGGGCACTGTGGGCACTGGAGACATGGGTACAGAGGACGCAGGGGGCACAGGGCGCCGGCTGCCGAGGGCACTGGGGGCACCGGAGACATGGGTACAGAGGACGCAGGGGGCACAAGGTGCAGGGGGTACAGAGGACACAGGGTGCCGGCTGCCGAGGGCACTGGAGACATGGGTACAGAGGACGCAGGGGGCACAGGGCGCCGGCTGCCGAGGGCACTGGGGGCACCGGAGACATGGGTACAGAGGACACAGGGGGCACAAGGTGCAGGGGGTACAGAGGACACAGGGGGCACAAGGTGCAGGGGGTACAGAGGACACAGGGCGCCGGCTGCCGAGGGCACTGGGGGCGGGGGCCCCGGGCAGAGCCCGGGCCCTGAGCTCTGCGGAGCGGCGGGCGGGGCCGGGCCTGGGCCGGGAGCCCGGCGGGCGGGCGGGCTGCGGGGGCAGCGGGCTCTGGGCTGTCACTCGTGGCTCCGCCTCCCGCTGCCCCCGGTGGAGCCGCCTGGAAGGGGCCGGGCGGCGCAGAGCCCACGAGGCTGCCGTGAGCGACGGGCTCTGCGGCCGGGCCGGCCCCGCACCTCCCCGCGGCCATGGGGGCGCTCGGCCTGGCCGTGCTGCGCCTCTCGCTCCTCGCCGCCGCCGCGCAGGCCGCCAGCCAGGTGAGGCGCCGGGCCGGGCCGGGAGCGGGCTCCGTACCGGGGCGGGGCGGGGCGGGGCCGGGCAGGTGCTGCGGGCTCCGTACCGGGGCGGGGCGGGGCCGGGCAGGTGCTGCGAGCTCCGTACCGGGGCGGGGCGGGGCCGGGCAGGTGCCCGCGGGCGCAGGGTGGCAAAGCCCCGACGTCTCGCTCGCTGCTGGTGGGGGGAGCAGCGGGCAGGGCCCCGGCGTGTGTCCACACGGGGCTCCCTGGGCCCGGGGCCGTGTCCCGGCTGCAGCGGAGGGGCCCCGGGACGGGCCCCGGGACTGGGCCGTGGCAAGCGGGCAGCTGCCCGGTGTGGCTGAGAAGTGGGTCCGGGAGGGTGGCGCTGCCCTTCGGAGCTAGCGGGTGCGGGGTGGGTGCGGTGCGGAATAACCCCGGCTGCGTTGGAGTGGATGGAGAACTGGCCTTCGCGCGTGTGAACGGACAGACCAGTGCAAACACACAGAAAAAGAGGGGGAAACAACCCAGGCATCCCTAAATAAACACGCGGTGTCTGTGCTTTACAGACCAATGTGTTTCTGATTCACACAAAGAGGCCAGAAAGGCTCTTCTTGCTGTCCCATCACAGCTCTGACTTTACTTCTCCTCCCTCTGGGCTGGGTATTTTGTGCTTCCCTGCTGAAACCGGAGGAGCTGAGACCCTAATGAACAATGTGTGAGGTTATCATGCCCTTTATATACTCAAGGCCAGCTTCACCACCAGACCGCCTTCATTGGCTGAGTGGGAGCCCCCGCTTACCCCAGTTCATGCCAGGCCATTTTCACTTTTCAGTCTATTCAGACTGAGTCACCAAAGTGCAGATTTGGGACCAGTGAATTCCAATGGGATTTATTAGTTGCCTTGCCAAAGACAGCTGTGAGCCAAACGAGAGAGGCTGTGGTTTGTTGTCATGCTGCGGTTTGGGTTAATGGCGCCACATATTTTGTAGCCCCAGCATTCCCACTCTCCCCACTCCCTGCGCTGCCCCAGAAAGAGCTGCAGGAAAGCCTGTGCCCTGGCATAAAATGCCCCTATGCGGCCTTCTCCCAACCAGCAGAATCAGGGCAGTTCTACTGCTTTTCATCCCAAGTTGGGCACCCACATGAGCATGTTCACGTGAAGCACGACTTGCTCCTGTGCCCTGTCACTGGGAATCCGATCCTACCGTTGGTAGGGTTCGCTCGATGCACTCTTGTCTGAACGGCATTGTATCAGGCTCGCTTGACTGGCCCGAGCTGCGCTTTGAGGCATTCTGTGTTCGTTCTGTCCTGGGTTTGTGCTGAGACCCACACCAGCCCAGCAGACCTTCTTCCTTTATAGCTGCACGGCTGCCCCGGGCTCAGAGAGCAGCTGTGGTGCTGGAGGGATGATGTTCAGACACAAGACACTTCAGGGTGCTCTGGAGTCACTGACCCTCCATCCACTCAGAGGGTGCAGGTTTCTGGCTGCCCAGTGCAAGAGAGGCCAGAGAAAGCTCAGGACAGGCAGCCACTTGCACACACGTGGTCTGCTGGCTCCTAAACGCATGTGGGAAACCCTGAGTGAGGATGTTCCAGTCACTTCAAAAAGAACAGAAGCAAATCTTGGCTGTGCTTTAGCTTGATGACCTTAATTGTGCTGCGAAAGAAAACTGGTAGGCTCAGCCCCTTGTGGGGAAGGAAAACCTTGTAACACATCTTGGGACCTCTTGTGCTCATGAGTGGCCACTAGTTCTGGATTTGCAAATATAAGTTCTGGAGCTGTCCAGCTGTCCTTGGAAGTGTGAGCCCCACACAAGGCTTTTCATGGAGAAATACAGTGCATCCATCCCTGATCCCTGACCTTGGCCTCTAGAACCCCCATCTTCCTCTGAAAAAATGACATTGTGGAGCTAGACATTCTGCTTTAGTTTAAGTGAAACCCCGTGGCTGTGTGATGCGCTCACAAGTCCCCTACACAGCAAGCCCAGGCAGTGAGGAATGAGCTTTCTTTGATTGTGAAACAACACCCCCTGCTCACACACAGTTTTCCGGAGGAGGGGGGGAGAGAAATGTTGGAAGCTGCTTAAACAAACTGTGCCTGGAATTGAACTACAAGAAAATAATCCCACTATCAAAACATTCCGGCTGCTGGTTGTGCAGTATTGTGAGGTGAACTCTTTGATACAGTGATTTGGCCCTAGCAAACGTTTAATCTTACTGCCCCCAGCGCAAGATTGAATGAAAGGAGTGTGAGCAAGTCCATGAGCATCCTGACATCCACAAAGGACAGACTGTGGAGTTGAATGTTTGGTGTGAGACCAAATTCCAAACAGAGTAAGAATCAGAATAGCGGCTGCTTGTTTGTCAAGTGTGTATTTGGCTAATTGGAGATAGCGGCTACTCAGTTTGCATGTGCAAAGATGTAAAAAAAAGACTGACAAGCTGGTCGTTAGATGTCAAGATGGGGACGTTTGTTGGGTTAGAAAGTACCAGGATCCCTTAGTACAGCGGTTCTCAAACTGTGGGTCGGGACCCCAAAGTGGGTCACGGCCCTGTTTTAATGGGGTCGCCAGGCCTGGCTAAGACTTGCTGCGGCCAAAGCCTAGGCTTAGGGCTTCAGCCCTGTGTGGCAGAGCTCAGGTTACAGGTCCCTGAGCCCCCCCCGTCTTTGTCTCCCACCCACCCCCCGGTGGGCTCAGGCTTCGGCCCCCACTCCTGGGATCGTGTAGTAATTTTTGTTGTCAGAAGGGGGTCACGGGGCAGCGAAGCTTGAGAACCCCTGCCTTAGTAGTTGGGGTCTGCAGTTGTAAGCTCTGTTGTTAGACCCTTTTAATGTCAAAATAGAATGGCCTGCATCCTGAGACACTTCCTCTTGGGGGAGGGGGAGAGCCCTGGGGATGGGAAAGGTCTGTGTGGAGAGGAACCAGACGTGAATACCAGGCACGCTGTTCTCTGGATTTCCCACTGCCTCTCACTCTTAAGGAGCTGCTGTTGTACACTGACACGGCTCCAATCTACTGCCCAGGACTGGGCTGTAACAATTACGCCCCAAGAAGCCGTGCAAACCAGCAGAGTCACTTCAGAAATGACTGTGAATGCCGGCACGCCTGAGGAGAATTACAAAAGCCAAAGGCCTTCCCAGAACAATTAATGCCATCAGGCTAAAGCACAGCTAGTACTGGCATCTGTTCTTTTTGAAGTGACTGGAACATTGCTAACATGGGCTTGCGGGGGTTGCTTAGGAGGGAATAGGGACTTCGGATGAGATTTTCAAAAGAGTCCACCCACCCCCTGCTGAAGTGTGCACCTAACTGCCAAAGGTGCCTTTGAAAATCCCATCCTGCTGTTTATTAAGGACTTCAGTTGCTTTTCATATGAAGTTAATTAAGCTGAAAACTGCAGCCATGAGAATATTCTTCTCATGTGATTTTAATAGGAGTCAGTCATTGGCCACCCACATGGGAGATGGGTTAGGATTTAAATATTGTCCTTGCCCAAGTGCCCACAGCATCTGAAGAGAAACAGCATGGCCCCTTCGTGCAAGGAGCATGTTAGCCTGTGGCAAGCTTTGCAGAGGGCTGTATAGCAGTGCACACACTACTTTGTCTTGTCTTGCACTCGGGTATTTCAGCTTGTGCAGTATTTCGCTGGCTACGGCAGCTGGTAACCAGATGTGTCACTTACAGATGTTTCGCAGATAGCCAGGATTTAGTCCAGGCTTCAGGAATAAATTTAGTTGTCCAAGCTGCCTCCCAGGTACCTCATCCTCTGAGGCATAAGTCAAAAGATGGCAGGTGTATAAACAGGGAAGTTTTCCAGATTCCTCTTTAAGGAATCCAGGCACTCGAAGTTGGCTGCACTTAGCAGATTCTCTTGCTCTGTAACATTTGGCTTTCTTATGCCCAGCACAAAAGAGGGATTCTTCTCCAAGGTAGGCAGATGGAGTGAGTCTGGAGGGTCTTGCCCTCATGGACTGGTGAGAAAAGGCCTGAGCTTTCCAGGTGCTCTGCACCTGAGGACACCATGCAGATTAAGGTGGTGCTGCTGCCACTTCTGGTGTCATTGAGCCTGCCTCTGTTGCACGTAGTCTCTCTCATAGACCCTGGTGGACCATGACGACATGGCGTTGAATGGTTTGTGCCAAGCCTGCATATGAATGCTGGGTAGGAGGTGGAAGAGGAGAATTACACGGTTTCCACCACATGATGAGAACATCCTTCCAGCAGCCCACAGCTGCACGGGATGGGAGTACAGCTCCTTGCTTTGTGCTGCAGAAGTGTCAACACAGTGTTTGTTCCTTTCAGGCAGTCCCCTGCCTGTGGAATAAAAGAAGCTGGGGGAGATTTCATTACTAAGGGCGCCTCTCAAAAGAATGGCGTCTCTTAGATGTTCATGCTGAGGACTGAGAACCTAAACACCACTTGGCTAAGTCACTAGAGTCCTGCAGTAGAAAGGGGAGAACCCTAACTACAGTGGCGTTCCCCACCTGGAACTTCTCCAGAGTGAGGGGCATCTGGTCTTCTGTTGAAGAAGGCAACGTTGTAGGATCTGGAGCAATGAGTGACACAAAGTAAAGAGGGAGCACTGATTAGTTGGATCCACTTCCAGCTGCATTACTCTTATACTTACACAGGATGGGAGAATTTACATACCACGTAACAAAAATCTGCCAGAAAGCCCCCAAATTCTCATGTCCAGAGGACACAGGACAAAGCATTGTTCTTACCCAGGCTCTTACCCATGCCTCATGTGATACCACCGTTACTGTGGGAGCGTCTCCATTCAGGAATAAGCAAGACACAAAGATGTATCTCTTTGGGGGGGAGGAGGGGGGAAATGGGGTGATAGTGAAGTGCAGGGATCAAAAAGGATGAGAACTTCTTCTCACTAAAATGAGTTGGACACTGTCCTGTCTGCAAACCCCTTGCACACCCAGGAGACCTTTCCGACTGCCCATTCTCTGTGGCTTTGCAGGGAGAGGCATTGCAGAAGGGTTTCTTTCAACACAGCTCCGTTGTCTGCTGACTTTTCCTCAGCAAATAATACAAGCAGCCAAGTGAGCAACATGTAGGGGACAGAGCTGAGTTGCTTCTCTTTCTTCACTGTCAGTTTGAACAGCTTGACTTTGCAAGTGCTCCACCTTCCCATCAAGGGAACCCTGCCCAGGGCGCACGCTCTCCTCCTTTTGTTTCAGTCTGAATCTGAGAATCGGTTTTATTTCTGTTCTTGGGCACAAAAGTCCAGCCTGGGATTCCCTTGCCACCAGGGATGACAGCTGGCTAAAAACACCTGTACCAGTGTAGGACACCTTAGTCTTTCCTATTAACCCCCCAAGTCATTTGGAGTAAATGGCGTGGGAGAGTATCCTACTCCACATGTCTGTGGCTCCCCAGACTTGCTGTCTGGCTCCGTTCTTTTCAGTCATATGTGCTGGTTGTATAGGAAATAAGCGGTCTGCGGCTGGCTCTCAGAAGGAATGGTTTGGGCCCAACAGCGGCACTGCTTACTCCCCAAACAGTCGTTGTTGAAAAAAGTTGGGCCAAATTTATTATTTGTGCAGTTGGGTTCGGCTCCCACTAGCTTCAGCAGAAATGGCATCTGCTTATGTCAGGGCCCTTATGGTTTAATGGCCTATTTGCGTATTATCAGGGAGAGGGGGGGCTTTAATACAACCATCTGAACACAGGGTTCGGGTTTATAGTGATATCAGCTGAGCTCAGCCCCTCTGCGAGTGTCCACTGCAGCCTCCCAGACGTCTCTGAGCGGGCGATGTGCCCAGGAGGAGGCTGTGCTCAGAGATGCATTCTCGGGTGGGTGCAACGCACTGCAGCTGAGTGACCTTTGTGGAATAAACTTCAGAGAGTTGTTGTTTTTTTTAAGGCTTCCTTGTTTATAGGGAGGCCTTGTTGTATAAATAGAACTCCTGGTTCCTGTTGAAGGAAGCTGTTTAAAAGGCAAAGCCTTGCTTTCTCTGTAAAGGGAAGCAGAATGCCCTGGTTCCCTACCCAGAAGCAGTTTACACAGCAAAGGTGGAGGGGGCAAAGTTTAGCCAGAGGCAGCCTACGAGGGGCTTTGGCACCACTTGCAGTCCCCCTTCTCTTTGCCACAGGTGCAGCCAGCGGAAGCTACAGGGCCCAATGTGCCAAACTCCGTCTTGATGTGAGCTGAACAATGTTGTCCCTTGCCTGTGCGGAGGTATGGTCGGAAGGGCTGCTGAAAATTTGGTGCAGCCCTTGGGCTCCTGGCAAGTGGCCCTTGTCTGTCTCAGCCGGAGAGAGCCTGTGGGCCCCGATCCAGGCAGCGATTTACTCAAATACAGGTTAAAAGGCACTCGGGGTGATGGCTGTGGCCAGCTCTACACTACAGACATCTGCTGGCAATGCTCTGTTGGGCAGGGCCCTCTCTAGCGCGGCGGGGCCCTGATCTCAGCTGGGTCCTCTAGTGCTCTTGTAATGCAAGTAAAAACTCACTAAACTCACTCCTGGCAGGGGAGCCAGCGGAAGGCCTGTGCCCCACGTAGGGCCCACAGACGTGCGATGGCTGGTCTGGCTCTCCGTCCGGGGGTGAATTTCACCCTCGAAGGACAAAGCTGCCAAGGAGATCTAGTAGCAAACAAGGGCAGCCCAGCCCAGCCCAGCCGTGAGAGCCAAGAGCTGCTGCTCGACTCCTCCACTGAGAGTGGGTGGCTTTAGTACAGGAAGCTGGAGTCATTCCTCCCTGGAGGTGTTAATTGAGACACCACATCCATCCTGACAAGGGGCGGGATCCGATTCAGATGTTCCAGGGGTATTTTTGTTGCACTTTGTTAGTTTCAGCTCTGTTCATCATTGGAAACATGGGCTCTAAGCAGGAAAACCTGGAGCTCCCAGCGTACCCAGTCGGCACTGACTGTGTAGAGCTGGGAGGGAAGCTGGCCTCCGGCTGAATCGCTCATGCAAACTGATCCACGTCAGTCAAGTCCCCGTGTGAGATGATGGACAACGTTGATTAAAGCAAAAATAAATAACCTCTGAGCGAGTGGAAGGAGCGCCGGCTGTTTGTGCCAGGAAGGACGAAACGGCCCTCTGCGGGATTGTGAATCGTCATGGCTGTTTGTATAAACAGGCCCTATTGCCATGGGGAGGGCAGAGGGCCACGCACAAGGAAAATATTGGAACCGTGAGAAGTTGTGTTTGTGTAAAAGAATCCCATTGACCAGCTGCGTTATCCTGTGTCTCCCCCCGCCATTGTCCTCCTCCTGCTACACTCCTGGCAAGGGGCTTATTAGAGCTTGTTAAAATTTACAGCTCTCCCCGCTGGTTTCATTCTATCTAGTGACATGTCCCCCACTCTCCTCTTTTCTGGGGTTTCCAGATGAAAAGGGGGAGGCTTGTTTGAAATGCAGAACACAGAAAACATTTTGCCTCTGTTCAATGAATGAAAGCTCCTGGCACTGCAGTTTGTTTACTAGAGATTGTGGGAATCTTGCAGACATTTTCTGTGCTGCCCTGGAAGACCCAACCACGCAGGGGAAAGTAATCCCTGGGTTACAATTTCTTGGCCATGATGATCTCAGTGATAGTGTAAACATGGTGAGATTGGCATGGAAATAGGGAAGGGCTTTACATATGAGTCATAGCAATAAGGTCTCTGCCTACTTAAGATCTGAGCCCTGCTCTGGCTGTTTTAATGAGTCCTGCTGGAGATAGGCTGAAATAGTTCCAGTGAGTCTGAGGTTTGTATATTGTTCATGGATCTGCCTCGGTCAGCACCACATCACCTGCTATGGGCGGGCCCAGAAATCTGGAGAACTTCCAAACACCTATCTCCTGCCCGCATGGTCTGCAGATGTTCACAAGGGAGGGAGGGGTCTAATGGAAGGGGGGTCTTGGGGTGAAGGGCCTATACTGGGACTTGAGACCCCAGGTCGGTTCCCAGATCTGCCACAGACTCCCTGTGAGACCTGGGGCAAGTCATTTTAATCGCTCTGTGCCTCAGTTTCCCATCCGTAGTATGGGGATAATAATGCACCTTTTCCCCCACCCTTTGTCTCCCTAGTCTCTGTAGACTGGGTGTCTGTACAGTACCTTGCACAATGGGGCCTGAGCTTGGCTGAAGTCTCTTGGTGATAATCCGTGTCTTGGAACCGGCTCTTATTACCTTATATCCACATACCCCTTAGAATTCCTGTCCCCCAGGTGAGTTCAGTTCTTATTACCAGTGTGAGCCACCCTCCCTTTGCTCGACCCCGGGGAGAGCAGCAGGATGTACAGGCTTTGGCTGTTTTCTCAGCCAGGCATTAGAGAATAACTCCGGATAGGTGAGCCCTAAGGAGCCAGACCCTCGTGGTTACAGCACCCTGGTCAAAGAGCCAGCACTGCCGTCTGTGCTGTGTAGGATTCAGGTCAGGCGGCTTTCTGAGCAAAGCCCCCAGCAAAGCTCGCGTTTGGTCACCGATGCTCTCGCTGACCCAGACTGAGTCTTCCTGTAACTGTTCTCTCCCGTATTAAGGGCTCGTGGCTCTGGTGGAAGCTGGATACACGACGTCTGTAGGTTTTAGTCACTTGTAATGAGGGACAATGGTGCCGCCTTACATGGTGACCCTGTGGTCGCAGTGTCGTCTCCAGCACTGTGTCCTGGCTTTACTGCCTCCGCAGTTTAAATCATTGAAGCCAACAGAGTGCTTGGAGTCACACCACGTAATGTGAGATGAGAGGGAAGCAGCCCCTTGGCGCTGTCTGGCGGATGTGATGCCTCCAGGGCTCGTGTGTGAAACGGGGCAAACCCGCGCTGGGCTGTCCCCCGGAAATGGCTGAGGCAGGCAATCTGCTCCAGCATCGATCCCGCTCTCTCCCGTGGGCACAGCTGACTGAAGATGCTGATGAGAGGTGCAGGTGGGTGTCTTTGCTCAGCACCCAGGAGCTCCGTTATCCAGCCGTTGTTTGCCCGTGGGTGCTGCCCAGTGAGGGAGACGTCGCTTCAGTCACCTTATGACACCCGGTGCCCAGTGACAAGAGGAGAAGCAGCCGCACATGGACACTGGGCACAATGTACATTCATTTCAAGGGCAGCAGTGGAACACTGCGGCTTTGCTCCCCTGCCCTTGGGGGCCTGCACCAGCCATCATCCTACTGCCAGAGCACTGCCAGTGGGGCGCTCAGCCGAGCCGGGGTGCAGGGCTGGGCGCCCAGTGCACTAGCCAAACAATGGTGGTTTGGCTCTTTTCATTCAGTAGAACAGGTAACTGGACGGCTGTCAGTGGCATGTAGCAGAGGAGAGGGGGCCAAAAAGCCCTGGCCAGCTACCAAAGAAGGTGGCGTATGGCTAGATTTGTCATCGGATTAACTCCATTGGCTTCTGTGCAGTTACTCTGGAGATGGATTGGGCCCAACGGGGTAGCTTTATTGGTTACCATGTGCGTGTGTGTAAAGTTATGATATATTACATATCAAAAATGACGTTAAAAGGTTTCAAAGTCAAGCAGCCTCAATCCCAGTCTCCCTCGCTCAATCTCTGTCTCCCAGCCCAAAGTCCCCTCCCCTCCTCATCCCAGGGGATTTTACCCGTTTACAGCATTGGTGAGACCAGTCCTGGAATATTGTGTCCACTTCTCATGTCCACGTTTTAAAAAAAGTATTACTCCCCCCAGCCTGGGCATCATCCCTGCCTTCCCGGGTCTCCGACTCTTCTGCGTGATCCGCCCCTTGTTGGCTCTTCGGAGCACTGCTTTGGCTCCAGTCTCTTTTTGTAAGATTTTCAAGCAGATGCATTTCCGCCTTTCACCAGTGAGATGGGAGCCAAGTGCGGAGTGCCCTGCAGTGCAGCCCAGTGCACTAGGCACTGTCCGTGTGAAAGGCCCCAGCTGCTGGGTCTGTGCAGCCAAGCTCAGCTCAGCCCCTTTACATGAAGCCCTGGCTTTAAAACATGTTTGCACATGCACAGCTGCATCAACCTCCCTGCAGAGCGCACACATCCACACTCCAACACACTGCCAGCTACACACACAGTTCTGAACACACTCCCAGCTACACACACAAGTATTTGCTGATTGAGGCCTGCACAGACACACACAGGGCCTCACTCAAACACCAGCATGAACCTCCCCACACTGAAACACACACACCACACGTGCCATCAATTGTCCACCTGATCTTTTGTAAAAAATTAAATACATTTTAAAAACTGAGGACTATTTACCCTCCTCCCTGAAACACTCTGATGTCATTTTTCAAGATCCTCCGCAGAGACATTCAGTGGCATGGCAAGGGCATGAAAATCCCAACAGCTGCTAGGAGACTGGCCTGCTCCTGGCCAGGGCGGGCTTGGGATCGGGTGCCACAGACCGAGATAAAAGGTCGGTGCGTTTCCTTTAGGCTGAGCGGTGACGTTCAGAAGGGCTGTTGCTATGGCACCACTTCAGCAAGCTTTGGCCAGCGGGTGAGGATCAGAGTGGGTGACAAATGGTTCCAACTGGGCTCCACGCAGATTCCAGCTGTTTACTGAGGGTTTTATGTCTCTTCTGAGGACAAGACTTAAAGTTAGTTTGCAAGACTTGGCAGGAAGTGGCTCCGCACTTAATATGCTGCACTGCTTAATCTCTCTGCTAGAAAGGGTCATGGACTCAGGGCCAGCTGTGACATTTGGATCCAAACCCAAATTCCCCGGAAGTTCAGGTCCATCTCTACTCAGCACTGATAATGCCGATGTTCGTTGTAGATCTGCTGCTCTGGGCAGCCACAGCTTCTCCTATCCAGAACAAGTCTTCACACTGGCACCCAGTTAGAAGCTGGCACCTCCCTCTCCTGTCTACCGCAGTTCAGCGTGCTCCTGCTGGTGCCAGCTGTACTCCACATGTGGGCTGTGCTGGGGACAGCTAGCGCTCCATGCCTGGGCACTCGGATGCTTTGGCCAAGGAGGGGACATACCTACAAGTCTTGCTCACCCCTGGCGGGAGGCTCCAAGCTCCGTTCCTGCTGTCAGCTGAGAGAGATTCTCCACTAAGGTTAACCAAGCCAGAGATGTTGCTCTATGATGAGCCAGAGTGAGCCAGGACAGAGTCCTCACAGTCATAGAACTGTCTGACTGGAAGGGGCCTCGAGAAGTCATCTAGTCTAGCCACCTGTGCTGAGCAGGACCAAGTAAACCTAGTCCATCCCTGACAGGTGTTTGTCCAGCCTGGTCTTAAAAATCTCCAATGACGGGGATTCCACAACCTCCCTTGGACGCCTGTTCCAGAGCTGAGCTCCCCCTAGAGTTCGAGAGTTTTACCTAATATCGAACCTAATCTCCCTGCCTGCAGATAAGCCCATTGCTTCTTGTCCTATCTTCAGTGCACATGGAGAACAACTGATCACGTTCCTTTTTGTAACAGCCTTTAACATAGTTGAAGACTGTTTTCAGGTCCCCTTTCAGGTTTTTTTCCTCAAGACTAAACATGTCCAGTTTTTTAACCTTTCCTCACAGGTCAGGTTTTCTCATCCTTTGATCATTTTCGTTGCTTTCCTCTGGACTATCTCCAGTTTGTCCACATCTTTCTTAAAGTGCAGCACCCAGGCTTCACAGTGCTCCAGCGGAGACCTTACCAGTGCCGAGCAGAGCAGGACAGAGTCTCGCATACCACATTCCCGTTAATGCACCCAAGAATGATGTTAGCCTTTTTCACAACCACATCACATTGCTGACTCGTATTCAGTTTGGGATCCACTCTAAGCCCCAGACTCTTTCCGCAGTTCTGCTGCCTAGCCAATTATTCCCCATCTTGTACATTGGATTTTCCTTCCAAAGCGAAGTGCTTTATACTTTCCTTTATTGAATTTCATCTTGCACTTGACAGGCTGCTTGATGTATGATATGAAGGCAAAGGGCTCTATCCAGCCCCACTGCAAGCTGCCATAATACCACTGAGATTTGTGGCTGAATCTGGCCCAATGAGAGTGACTTCTCAGGCAAAGGACATGCTCGAGCCGCGGGTATAAAGACCTCTGTCGCAGAGGAATTGCTGGCTGCAGCCTTGGAAGTCTGTCCTGTGTTTGTTGTTCCCAGCCAGGGAATGCTGAGCCCAAGCCCAGCTCTGACACTGGCCTTGCTCAGAAGTTGGGAGGACAGAGATGAGCAAAATATTTGCCTCCTTTTTTTAATTTGTCCATGAACGGACAGGAAAATTCTCCTCATGGTTTGGGGACTTGCCCCCCCCCCCCACCCCAATGGGCTAGGGGCAGTGTTTGAAGTTTGAGCTTGGATGTTGGACTTGGTGCAGCTAACCAGTGCCGATCGAATGTCCCAGCTCAGAATTTGAGTGGAATTCACCGCTGGGTCGGGGGACAGATCACAGCCGGGACAGGGATGTAGTGGGACATAGGTGGTACCTAGACCTTGTGCTGGCTCTAGACAGCCTTCATGAATATCTGAGCAGTTGACCTTAACCTCAGCCTTTGTGCTGCAGTGCCTGACAGCCCCTCTGTTTGTGGGAAGCAAATACAAAAGGGTCACAAATGCCATCCAGTCGGAGCTGGGCTTTGAATGCTTATGAATTATTTGCTGGAGGCTTTTTCCCACTGTCCCCCCATTCCACATGATCCTTCACCAAAAGTGTGGCACCGAGCTACGGGTTACTAAGTCTGCGTTTCTCCTCTGGAGTGGCTTAGACCGGGTCGCTCTGAATGACCCTATTGGTGACTTGCTTGTCCCACGCTGGTATTCCTGCTTTCCTTGTGGTCTCTTGGCACTTCTCTGGGTATTCCCTTAGGGCAGCTCAGTCACTGCTGTTTCTGCCGCCCACCAGGCAATTCCAGTATCTGGACAGGCCTGGGTTTTCCCAGGACTCTGGATAGAAGATGTGCACATCTGTTTCCAATCCCCTCGCAGTGCTACTCCACTGAAGCACATCAGCAGTGAAGCCCGCTGCATGGCATAATGTCAGCATCATAGCTCAGCACTCCCGGAGACTTGCACCTTTTGGGTCTGGCCTGTTAGCTTCAGTGTGGTGGGGAAGTGTCAGGAAATGCAGCATTGTTTAAAGGCCACGTGAGGCCTGGTTCCTGGGAAATGCAGGTCATTTGGAGATTAGGAGGTGGGAGTTCCAGTGAGCTCTTCAAAGGTCAGTAAGCAACCCTACCAATTACTGAGTGTCACTTCATTATCTGAAAGGGATGGAGCTCACTCCGGCTGCTCCATGATTTTGCTGTTGATTTCAGCATGAGTCAAGCAGCTTGTTACATACATAACTATGAAAAATGTCAAGTTTTATGTAGCACGAGGTGTGGTTAGTGGCTTGGGGAAACCTAACAAAGATATGAGGAAAACACTCGCTGGCTGTGCATGGACGGTTTGCAAGAAGAGCAGCTGTAATGAACCCAGATCCTTTATTCAGAGGAGCGGTCCTTGTGCTGCATTCCCACAGCAGCTTCAAAGCTTCAAACCTGACAGGGAAAAGAATTCCAATCCCCATCCCTACAAAACACACACACACAGACCCCTGCACTCCTTGGGGAAATTGTCTGTCACTCACCCTTTTGGAACTAGGCCATAATTGCGATAAAGAAAAATAATGAAGGTTGAGGGCATGGAAACTTTTACACCCCCTTAACTCCTCTCCCCTCAGACATATGGCCAGATCCTCTGTTGCCACAGTGGGCCCAGCTCCATGGAGCTGCACCCATTTACCCCAGCTGAGAACCTGCTTACGGCTGGGGAGATCCTCCAGGCCATGAGAACACAATGTGAAGAGGCTGGACTCTGTCCTTGGCTGGGATTTACGGATTCACAGTTGTGAAAATGACCTTGGTGCCAACCCAGCGATGTGTGTGAATTGAGATGATATTGAGGAATGCAGAAAGATTCCAACTCCCTCCTGCCCCTGCGCTGGTCCCTGAGGTTTCTCTAGCAGCCTTCACTCTAGGATCTCTTGCCACTGAACAGTATTCTCTATAAACAGCCGTCTGCAGGGCAGCCTTGTGCCGCAGGAGTGAACGCCATGTGCAATAGCAGCCTCCATACCCTCTTCTGCTCCCAGTGGTTTCTGTGCAATACCCTGGGAAGGGACCTACTCTTCTTCAGGCATCAGCAGACACTGTAGGCCTGGGACAGCCCTTAAGCTTTCACTCTGCCTCGCCTAAACTAGGAAGCCAGTTCTGCTGACCAAGCCTGGGACCCTGGCATCTCCTGAGACTAGCAAGTCCTTTCAAAGGTGCAGTGCCCTTTGCTGGGCCTGGCCTGCTGCCTAGCTGGCTTTGAGAGTTACACAGCAGTCTGAAAATGGGCCTTTATCAATCATGCCTACTCCCTACAGTGCTGGAGCCTGAAATACCACTGTCCTGCAATGGGGTTCCACTGAAAAATGAGCCCCTGTATGAATGGGTAGGGGCTAGTGCAGCTCCATTGATTTCAATGCGCCAGGTCTGACTTTTCTCCAGTGCAAAAGTGCTCGGCTCCCAGCAACTCCCATTGTTCTCCGTTTGGAGGCGGAGGCATTCTCCGGGATCCGTAGTGGGATCTGCTGGGTGCTGAGCTCTTTTGAAAGTATGGCCAGTAGTTTTTGTTCCTGCCGGCCCTGCAGTGCAGACCTAGCCATGGAAAAGGCACTTGGATTCTGTTCTGCCTCGGGTATGCCGGCTCCCTGCTGCCTCCTGAACCCTTATGGCTGGGCCCATGGTGTGCAGCAGAGGGGTTAGGAACCCTTATGGCTGGGCCCATGGTGTGCAGCAGAGGGGTTAGGTCAGTCGAGGCTCCACCACTCGGTTTGAGCCAGCAGCTGGGAATACCTGTCTGAAGCTGAGAGGCCACTGAGGGGATAAACGTGAGGCACTGACATGCCATTTTTTCTGGATCACTGGCTTGAGCAGAACCAGACTTTAAACATGGTCCTGTGGCACTGAATGCTTAAAGCTAAACCGCCAACTCTAAATCCTCTGCCAGTGTCACACCTCATCAGCTAGCCAGTGAGAGCAGCAGCTTGTTCCGCCTCCTACAGATCATCGGAGTAGCTTTTCCAGGCCAGTAATTGAGAGAAGCTTGAATGTAGCTGATTAGGCCCCAAGCCCTGTGTGATTTGTGTGTGCGCACACATCACTCTCAATTACTGGCTCCAGCTCAGGTTTTCAGCCAGGGAGGCAAGGCTGGAACCAAGAAAGGGGAGAGGGATCTGACAGAAAACAGAGGTCTGTGGGCCCCGCATGCTCCTCAGAGAGGTGCCACATTGGAAGCCTTTGGAGTCTCCATTCCCGTGCAAGTGGCAAGGGGGTGAGGAATGTGGAGGACACACAGCTTAGTGCTAATAATTAACAGGTGATGAATACTGAATGTCCATTTCCTAAAGCAAATTACAGACAGGGAACTGGGAGTAATGAGGGTCTGAGCTGGATCTCTCCAAGGGCAGTAATATTCCCATATGTCTCTAAGGGCAGGTCTACACTAACCCCCCAATTCGAACTAAGGTACGCAACTTCAGCTATGTGAATAACGTAGCTGAAGTTCGAAATACTTTAGTTCGAACTTACCTCGGTTCAGACGCGGCAGGCAGGCTCCCCCGTCGACTTCGCGTACTCATCTCACCAAGCTGGAGTACCGCAGTCAACGGCGAGCACTTCCGGGTTCGACTTATCTCGTCCAGACAAGACGCGATAAGTCGAACCCAGAAGTTCGATTTGCTTGCTGCCGAACTACCGGGTAAGTGTAGACCTACCCTAAAGCACCTGCTAACCCCCAAACCTCCCAAGTGCTTTACAAATCATATAGAATGGCAGAGATGCATACTGGAATCACTTTGCCCACCACTGAAATGCAGCCACCTCTGGGGTGAAGCATAGCAGCTGTTCAGCCGGCGCACAGCCCTACACTATAGGTTAGGGCAGGAAGTGATGATGAATATTGTTTCCAATTGAAATAGCAGGGGGAAATCCGAGGGAATTCTGGCCAGAAAGTACTCGGAGATCTTCCCTGAACAGAATCAGTCAGGACCTTGGCTGGAAGCAGTATGATCTTCGACTTCCTGCCTTAAACAGTAGCGTGAAGCTGTTCGCTCTCAAACAGGAGCTGATTTCCATCCCACTGGTGGTTGTATTTTAGTGGTGAATAAAGTTTCCTGTGTATAGTTTGTATTGGTTTAAGTTTGTCAAGGCTTTGGAATCATTTGATATGAAAGGTGCTACAGAAACGGAAGCTTAGTATCCTTGTATCTGGGAATGCAGGCGCTTTCTGCACACGCTGCCCAGTTAGCTAAATCCTAGAGTAGGCTAGAAAACGCTTCACAGAAGTAGGTCAAATAAATGCTAACCGTAAACCGCACACACAGCCACAAGGGGTGGTGCTGTGTGGTTTAACTGCTGTGACCCGTGGAGCTGGGACGCTGGGGCAGGTGGATTTCCCTGTCTGGGTCAGAGATGATGTGCCATGTTGTCAGCCAGGCTAGGCAGAGAGAGATCCAGGGCATCAAAGGAGATTAAAGGTCCTTGCTTTAGATCGTGGTGTGTGGGAATCGTCTCTACGACAGCCGCACACGTGCCCAGGATTACACTGCAAGAAGGGATGCCTGCTGGCAGGGGAACAAGAGGGGAACATGGCCGCAGCCTTGCCCCATCCCCCAGCGAGTGAAGCAGAGTTGGCCAAAGCAAGGCCTTCTGAGCCCTACGTGCAGCCAAGGGCCACCCACCGGTTGTGGCTGTAGGGCAAGGACAAGCTGTCAAAGGCAGGAGTTCCCCGCTGTGCAGCGCGGCTCAGCCGTGGCTGAGAGACACAGGCAGGCTCTGGGGAGAGGGCACTGGCCTCTGATTCAGACGGGGACGTACATTTATATGCCAACTCGAGTGCTGGGAGAAGCTCGGGGTGCCAGTCTGAGCCCCCCATTCCCGCTGGCCTGGTGCACAGGGGGCAGGGCCCCTTCCTGGGAGATGATGAGACCGTCGTGCCCTAGAGCGCAAAAGTTTTTTCCCTTTCTCCAGAACAGCAGCTCAAGCCCCCGAAATGTACCAGACGTGCCGTGCCCAGCCCCCGGCAGATGGGCAGCCAGGGACCAGAACGAACTGGCTTTTTGGAGACCCATAGAGAGTGGTTTCAGACCGGCTGTTCTGGCCGGATGAGCCTCTCGGTGGCTTTTCTGAGCAGTATAAATGAGCTGCTTCCGCTGCACTGCGTGTGGGTTACTTCATGAGCATTGGGTTAGGGTTGCTGGGCAGCAGCCCCAGTGCTTTATAAACACAAGGAATTGCTGCTGTTCTTAGTCCCCCGTAAATAAAACCAAGCTGCTGCCAATGGCGCGGGACCTGAGGGGCACCGGTGACCTGTGCTGGGCAGGAGGGCAGATTAGAGGATCAGCTGGGCTCCCTTCCGGCCTTACGCTCCTCCATCTCCTCCTCTTGCTTTCCGAGCTCGCCCCGCAGTCCTCCCAGGCACTGCTCTGGGGCCTTGGAAACACCCCCAGCAGAGGAGCTGGGGGAGGGGAATTAACCATAGACTCCTTGCTCAGAGCCTGGCAGCAGCTTGTTTGCCAGTCTCCTAGGCTGGAGCTCCAGGCAGGGACTCGGTATTTGTGTCTTGCGCAGAGCTGAGCCGCAATAGTGAGTAATGCCAGTTTGCTCCTTCGCTCTGAGCAGCTGCCTAGGGACGAGGCCGCTCCACCCTGCACGAGGTGGCTGTCGCTGACTGGCCAGGCCTCGCCCACCTCCCTAGGCTCTGCTCCTGAACAGTCGGGGCTAAGGCTGGGGGTTCTGATGGAGCCTAAGGGACTTAGGTGCCCAGATTGGGAGTTAGGCCACTTTGAAAATCCCTGTTCCTCACGCCCAGCCAGGTGCCCTGGTGTCAGAGGAAGAGGAGGAGGAAGGCCCCACTCCCAGCCAGCCACCCTGGCATCTGTTGGAGGAGGAGAAAGGCCCTGGAGGGTGTCAGCAGGGGAAGGAGAGGTGCAAGCTCCTTTGTGCTCCCCTGCCCCTCCTCTGCCCCCCAACCCATCAGCGTTTAATGGGCTGAGCTGAGAAGGCGAGAGTAACGAACGGGCTCCCTGCACCCCCGGGAATGTGCTGCGACAGAATGGGCATTCCCATGAAACCCACTTCCCAGAGAAGCCACCTGGGGAAGGAGACTCTCTCTGCCCTGGGGTAACGCAGGCCCCGGAATGGACCAGGGGGTGGCAAGTCCGTTAGCTCAGGCTGCAGAGATCGTACCTGGGCCCTAGAGGAGCCAGGGTCCATCTCTGGCGATGGCCGAGAGGATGGTTATGGCAACTCTTCCAGCAGAGGCTTTGGCCCTTCGTTCGTGCTTGTGGGTGGGGTCTTTAGGACTCCACGTTGGTGCACCAGAGAGCAGAGACTTTCCTGGGGGAGCCTCAGCCTAGGGTCACGAGGGATATGCAGAGCCTAAGGTGTGACCCAGGACAGGCCAAGTCCCACCTGTCCTTACACGCCTGCTTCTTGCCCTTGCCCAGGTGTTTGGCGACATGGACCAAGTGCGGATGACGTCCGAGGGCTCCGACTGCCGCTGCAAGTGCATCCTGCGGCCTCTCAGCAAGGATGCCTGCAGCCGCATCAAGGATGGCAGCATGCGGGTGGAGGATTTCTACACGGTGGAGACGGTGAGCTCGGGGGCCGACTGCAAGTGCTCCTGCACGGCCCCGCCCTCCTCGCTCAACCCCTGCGAGAACGAGTGGAAGATGGAGAAGCTGAAGAAGCAGGCGCCGGAGCTCTTCAAGGTACCTGGGCTCAGGCAGGTCTTGGACACCCGCCTCGGCCTCCGCCCCACGGCTCGCTCCCCCACGCTGACGTGTCCCTGAACGCTACGGTCGGCCCTTGGTGCATGGAACCCCCAGTGACGCATGAGCTGCAACCCCCTCCCTTGCACCATGCGTGTTTAACCCTTCGTAGCCCAGCACCAGAGGCTGGTTCCAGGGCTCCTGCTCTAGAGGCTTATGTAGTGTCCTGGTGGGAAAAGGCCATTTCTTAGGAGGGCAGAAACCTGGGGGCTGGAAAGAAAAGAGGCTGACTCCCGATCCCAGCCAGACCCATCATGGGCTGATCGCAGCCGCAGCACAGCACAAAGGGCCAGGAGCACCGCCAGCCTTTTTGCCGCCCTAGGCGGCGGAAGGTCCCGCCCCCGAAATACCGCTGACGACCGGGGCGGCTGAAGATCCAGCCGCTGCGTTCGCCGCCCCCCAAATGTTAGCGCTCTAGGCGACCGCCTAGGTCACCTAATGGGTTGCACTGGCCCTGCAAAGGCCCTTTCCGGCCCAGCCCCACTGGGGCAGATGTCAGGCGGGAAGGGCTGGGCCATGTGGCAGCAGTGAGGTCTGGGGGGAGGGAGGGAGGGAGAGCCGCCAGCTGGCAGTGACTCCACGGTGCAGGAATCCCTGCTCCCCAGAGACCAGACAGCAGGTTCTCCCAGCAGCGCTGAGTCCCTGACAAGAGCAGATCTGTGCTGGGGCCTACAGGCTTCCCGGGCGGCTGTGGCTCTCTTGGCCCTTGTGCGTGAGAGACGGCGCAGGGTCGAGAGCTTCTGGTGGCTAAATGTCACCAGCTAACAATAGGCAGTGTGTGCCCTGCTCACTCCCTCCACACAGCTGTGCGAGGCTGCCGGCTCGGCCTGCCGGGCTCCACATTGAAGGGGTGGCCAGGGAGGACCATGGGCTGCCCTGCACCCCATGGGCAAGGTCTGACAGACCAAGGCCGTAGGGTCACTCAGTGAGGGTATGAGTCACCTCGGGCAGTTTCCAGGCCTGGGCTCATCCCCACCCAAGGATACATTTCACCTTGAATGCTTCCAGCTCCTATGCAGCTGCACTGCAAGGCACACGACTGATCCCAGCTCCCAGCGGGCCGAGGTACTATAGACTCATCGGCGTTAGAGACGGGAGCAGTGCCTGTGGTGTCCCCTCCCTCGATCATTCCTCAGCCCGCATTTCCCCTTCCTTAAGTCTGCCTCGGTTCTGTAACACTCTGGGGCGGGTGGGGCCCTTTCCCTGGAAGTGGGTGTATGTGGGCAGGGTGGGGGCACGGGGAGAGATAGAAAAGTGGCATGAAATTAAAATCAGGGTTGGGATTATTGGTAGTGAGAAATCCCAGAGGATATTGTAGGTGGGTTTCATTCTCTCTGTGTGGGTTCCTGCGCTGGGTTTGCATTCTACACTGCGTCTCAGCCCCACACAGCTGCTGCCTACCTATATTGCCTTTATGGCATCGTGTGCTGGGACCGTAGCAGTCCCGTGGTGCTCCCAACACTGAGTCCTGTTGCATTCTATCATTCGGGTTGCTCTGCCCACTAGTGTGAATTTGATCTGCAAGAAGCCACGTTGAATTTTCCTTCCTTCTGGGGTCCCTGTTAATGCAGCCCCTATTGTCACCTGCTGCTCTTGGAATTCAGCTTCAAGGTTTTTCCTTCACAGCTGCAGTCCATGGTTGACCTGCTGGAGGGAACGTTGTACAGCATGGATTTGATGAAGGTCCATTCATACATCAACAAAGTGGTCTCCCAGATGAATACTCTGGAGGAGGTAAGAGCGGACCCCGTGCACTGCAGTTTTGGAGCCATCCCAAAGCAGTGCAGCCAGATGAGCAAACACAAAAGCCAGCACCTGCTACTGCTGCCCAGCCACCGATCTGCCAGGGGACACAGAGACGCCCCCGACCAGCAGGAAACGAGCTCTGCTAACTTACTTCCTCCCTGTCCTCTGGCTGGGGATGGAAACATCCACTGAGGCCATTAGAACCCCTGGAAGAGTTAACCCTCTCCTGGCCTCTCCTCGCCGTTGTCAGGGCAGATGCAAGACAGCCAAGTTTCACTGTTTCAGTGAGCTGCTGGCTACAGGCGCCTCACACTTCAGTTGTGCAGGCATCCGGGCTTTGGCCAGGGGGTGGGCTGACAGTAGGAATGTACATCTGCACCTGGGGATGAATCTGATCCTGCGAGACTGGGCCCTGCCCAGCACAGGTGCGTTGGGTTGTGCGGTGATTGTGAGAGCATGTCCTTGCCCAGGGCAGCTAAGGAGTTAATGGGAGTCTGCCCTCGTTCACCCACCAGACTGAGGGAGGGCTGGTCACTCTTACACTGGGCCCCGCCCAGCGCTGATTCTGGTGGCTTGTGCGTCAGCTGCTCCAAGCTCCCCGCACCAAGGGCGTGATGGGCCTTGCTGCGCTGTGAGCTGGGCTGGGAGCGCTCCCAGTGGCTGAGGGCTGGCAGACAGGGCTGGGGAAGCAGAGGTTGTAACCTGCGGACGTGGCTCTGTCACCTGGAGAGTCGGGGAGCCTGGCTGTGCTGCCCCTCAGGCCAGTTCCTTACCTGGGGGAGGAGGGGACGGGCACTGCACCAACACAGGGGGAAATGTGGGTCCTGCCCTAGAGCTCACCATGAAACTGACACAAACACAGCCAAGGACGGGGGAAGGGACCCAGATGGGGGTTGTACTCTGCCTGGTCAATTGCACAGGCTGGGGGCTATTGTGGGGGTGTCGGGGGAGTGACTGTGAGCAGGGAGTAAGAGAATCGCCTACCAAGAGAGCCTTCAGCTGCCTGCTGAAGCAATGCTTCCCAGTCACCGCCAGGAATCGCCTGAGCGGGTTAGCAGCGCTGGCTCCCTCACCCAGCTGAGAGGCTGTTTGCATTGGGCTCTGGGCCCTGGGACTTGAGCAGGACAGTACTTCCCGGTCCCGCCCGGTCCCAGCCCCCTCCCAGAGCTGGGAATAGAACCCAGGAGTCCTAGCTCCCAGCCCCACTGCTCCAGCCAGTAGACAGAGTTGTCATCCCTGGAAGTGGGATAGGTTTCGGTTTGTAGAGAAACGTGAAACTTTTTGCCTGAACCAAAGGACAATGGAAGCCCGATCAGGTCTCAGCTACTCACGCCCTGTTCCCTTCCCGCCTCTTGCTCAGACCATCAAGACGAACCTGAGCAGGGAGAATGACTTCATGAAGGAGAGTGTTGTGCACCTGACCAACCAGATGAAGCGCTATGAGAACTACTCCGACATAATGATCAGCATCAAGAAAGAGATCTCCAACCTGGGCTACCAGCTGCTGCAGAAGGACGCTGCTGCTGTCCCCGAGAGCAACGCCCAGGTACCTTCCTGCCCTCATCACCACGCACACACTCGCAGGTGCCAGCCTGGTCCCCTTGGCGCTGGCCCGCAGAGCTGAGGGGGCTGCACGCTGGGCGGAGTGAGGGCCCAGAGGTGATGCTACGTTGTAGCACTGCCGGGGCGGCAGCACCTGTGCTAAATGATTAACTCCCTTTGGCCCATTGATAGAGTCTGTCAGGGCCTGTTGCATACTCTGGTCTCCCTTCCATCCCGTCTTTGCTGCCCTGGGCACTGCCATCTTGCAGGTAGCCTCTGTTCTGTTCAGAGTTCATCCCATGCCCATCACCATGGTATCTGAGCCCCTGGCTCATACAGAGTGCCCATTGCTGGACTCCTGCTGGCTGCGCTGCCTGGAGTCCCTCTCTTTGCAGCAGGTGCTTTGTGATCCCAAGCCATCGGCCCCACTCGGTGCAAGAGCCTGGCCGGACACGGCACCACTGGGGTGCCTCTGAGCCTGGCTCTGTCTCCTAGGACACGGCCAGGGGCAAAGGCAAGGAGGCGAGCAAGTATCCCAGCGCCCGCAAGAGCCTGGGGGACAAGGCAGCTGTGAGAGCCCCCAAGGAGAAGCTGCCGAAAATGGAGAAGCCCAAGAAGGAGATTCTGAGGGTCAGACTGGGCACATCGCAGCCCACCCCTAAGCCCAAGCCCTCTGTCCACCAGCAAACCGTGATCCGGGGCATCACCTACTACAAGGCTGCCAAGCAGCAGGAGGCCGAGGGCCTGGTCATCAACCGAGGTAAGTGCCCAGGCCCCTTGGAGTGGGCACAAGCACCTCAACAAGCCCAGCGTGGCTTGAGAGGACAGGACTGTCTGCTGGCCAGGGAAGCCAGAGGGTGTACCTGGGAGGCCCTGCCAACCCATCCTCGGGGAGCCTCAGACCCTTCCCCACCAGTCCGCCATGTTACTCCCCCTCAGAGCCACCTGAGCCTCACAGCCACTCCTGTGAGCGCCCGGCCCCTGTGTGCCCCCCGCCCACACACCCCTGCTGGGCCTGGGCTGCATACTGCTCCCAGCTCTCTCCTGTGGGGCAGGAAGTGCAGGGGGCCAGGCACTCAGCATTTACCTCTTGGGATTTGGCTTCAAGGCCTGGTCTTAGGGCACAGGAGAAAGTGAGTTCCAGCATTTGGGCACATCACAAAACCACCTCAGCGACCAAGACGGGCACGGGCTCTTGTCAAGGGGGGCCCAGGGATGGGATAACATCCCTGGGTCTGGACTGAGGAGCACCAGCAGAGCTGGGTGTGGGTGAGGGTGAGGAGCCCAGGGCTGGGTTAGCAGAGGGGCTGCAGGACAAGACCAAAATGCATCAGGAAAGCTGTGGGGAGCAACTCTATGTTTAGTGGCATAAAAGGTTGAAAAGCAAATCCCACACTTAGCCGCTGGGAAGTTTCCTGGCCTCCAGCCTCGGGATAAATCCATTCCCTGGACGCTGATCCTGGCCCCGCCCGCGCTGCACTCCCTGCTCCTCTCTCAAACACAGTGTGTGCACACTCAGTGGAGCGAGTGGGATTTCAGAGGGAAGCAGCCCCCATTTTTACACAGCTCCCGGGCAGATGTGGGGCCCGGTGGGCTCAGCCCTTCTCTGAGCCCCACAGTGTGTTCCTAGATCCGGGGCAGCTGGTTTAGTTTAACGAAGAAGGTGGAAAGGAAGGTGCATGTAGTTAAATGCTGCAGAAATCCAACCTGGGGAGCCCAGGCCCTGCATCCTGGTTCCCCTGGCCTCCTGCCTTGCCTCTGTCCCCCCTGCCCCCAGTGTGCTGTGGAAGCAAGGCAGAGGGGGCCACAGGTGGGAACTGCCACACTGCAGATGTAAGGGAGAGGCGGGACTCTCGGCATCTCCTCCCCTTCACGGTCAGCTCCCCAGCGGGGTGGGACATGGGCAGCCTCGGAGGGGGCGAGATGGGGTGGGCACAGAGGGAGTCAGATGCTCAGCGCAGGAAAGAGAGTAAGGACTGGGGGTGAGGTGGAGGAGGGGGGAGACAGACTCCCCACAGCCCTGGCCTGTTCCTCAGCAGCTCCCGGCCCACCCTCCTGGCACTCCTTGCCAGACCGCACCAAGCCCAGGGAAGGCAATGGCAGTAAGGGCTCTGCTTCTTTCCTTAGAAAGCCCCGGGAAGGGGAGCCCTCGGATGGACCGACCAGAGGAGAGGAACCCCGAGTCCTATGCTGCTGCGGAGGCCCAGGGGAGAGTCGGCGAGCAGGCAGAGACCACTGCTGCCCGCTCCACTCAGCCCCCCAGCACCACCCGGGCCCCCAGCACCACCCGGGCCCCCAGCACCACCCGGGCCCCCAGCACCACTACCCGGAGCCCACCGGTCACCGTCCTCTCCATGGGGGACAATGCTGAAGGCACCAAGGAGCTGGAAGCGACTAACCAAGGTGGGTTGGGGGCACCTCACAAGTCCCTCAGGTGGGTGAGTGGGGCCAGACCCAAACTGCAGCTGGGGGACTTGTTCTGTGGACATGCCACAACTGGCACGTAGCTGAGTGGGCCCTGGTGACACTGCTGGAGCTGTGGTCCCTCCAAGGTGGGGCTGAGGGGCCCTGGGAAGGTAGGGGGTGGGCCGGGAAGCCGTGCGTGCTGTATCTGTCCTGTGGCTAGAGGGGTTTGGTCCCTGGGGCAGCCGGGCAGCACGAAATCCAGTCACACGGTGAGGAGAAGGCAGCATCTCTGGACTTGTTGGGCAGGGGGGCTCCTAGCAGCAGATGTTTTGAACCTCTGTCTGGGCCTTTGAAACAAGCCAGCAGGCAGGATAAAAGGGGGGAGCCTCTCCAAGGGCGGGGAAAGGTCTCCTTGAGGGTGGGCCTGACTGGCGGCTCCGAACGCTGGCTGGGAGAGCAGGACATGGTCAGCAGTCAGCGGAGACCAGCAGTCAGCTCCTCTTGTTGGCTTGGCAGTGAAAGAAGTGCAGTGTGAGGGCACCATCGAGTCTGTGGAGCCACCCGTGAAGCACCACAGCTACGGGCGTAACGAGGGGGCGTGGATGAAGGACCCTGCGGCCGGAGACGACAGGATCTACATCACCAATTACTACTATGGAAACAACCTGGTGGAGTTCAGGAGCCTTGACAACTTTAAGCAAGGTGAGGTGCTCCAGGGACGCCTGCCGGCGGGGGGCTTCCCCACACAGCCTCAGAATTGCAGGGAATGATGTACCCAGTTAGCATGTAGAAACAAGATACAAGAGAGACTGGTACTTTCAAAAGTTCTGGGGCTTGGACAGCGCCTGGGAGACTGGAGCAGCGCCTCCCCGATAACTCAACACGTTGGGGGTTGGTTTGGGGGTGGGGGATCGTGACTAGGGGATTCACACTGTGGTGCTTGGTTCTTAGAGTCTGGTCTCACTCCGGTTTTATTCTGGTAGCACCCAGAGGCCCCAGCCAAGTTCAGGGCCTTGCTGCGCTAGGTGCTGCACACCCCAGAGCGAGAGGCTGACCCTGCCCCAGAGAACTCACAGCCTCGGTGGGCAAGACAAGGGAGTGAGGGCGGGCAGAGCTGCAGAGAGGGGGAGGGACTTGCACAGGGTCATCCAGCAGGCATGGGGCAGGGCTGGGGCTAGCTCCAGCCACTAGACACACTGCCGCTCAATAGGTCACACGGTGCTGTTTCCGTCTCCTGATTGGATGAGTATAACTACTAATTGCGTGAGAATATAAAATGTGTTTCCCAAGGGTCCCCTGAAAACCCCAGTGCGAGGGCAGCTGCAGGGAGCGCACACAAAGGGGGCAAGGCTGACCTGCAGTGAATTCATGTAGCACCTTGAATGACCCATCGGAGAATGGCTGACATGCTTCCCTCGCCCCCTGCTCGGGCAGGGCAGGGGTGGGCTGGGGGCCAGGGGAGCTGTCCTCACTTACCCGGGCTGTTCCCAACCTGCACACGGCCTGGGGAGGGCTCAGCAATAAGCTTCGTGGAGCAGAGAGCACATCTGGAAACATACACTGTGCCCAGCGTATCGGATTCCTCTTCCCACCGATGGCGTCTGGATTGCTGCCGCTCGACAGACCCCGCGTCCCCAGAGCTGCGTTTGCATGTCAAGGCAGACACCGAAATGCTTTTCCCAGACAGCAGATGAAGCCAGCTGAGGGAAGCTGAGCAGGGTGACTGGCACGACTGCGCCATTAGCGGCCCAGGGAGGTCAGCGCTGCCGGGAGCCGTACACACAGTCTGCATGTAGAAACAAGATACAAGAGAGACTGGTACTTTCAAAAGTTCTGGGGCTTGGACAGCGCCTGGGAGACTGGAGCAGCGCCTGGGTAATCAGGCAGGTCCTGGCACCTGGATGTCGGGTTATACAAGTTCACTTGGCTGGGGAGAACATCCCAGGAATGAGGCCTGGATGCTGCAGATCTGTGGAGAAACGGGGCTGATTTCCCAGGGCTGAACATGAGAAGCCGCTCCCGTCCCATTGCAGGGCTGCAGTCTGAGCCCCGCACCTGCCCCAAACTGAACCCGCAGCTTTCATCAGCCCAGGTCAACTCAGGAAGAGACTCCCGGGCGTGGCTCTTTAGCTCACCTTGTGACCCCCTCAGCCTTCCCTCCCTGTTATCCATCCCCCACCTATCCTGGGGCTTCTCTGAGCACAGCCTCCAGACCTGTCCATGTTCATCCAGCACGGATGTAGCCCAGGATGAGAAACACCAACAGACCCAGACTCTTTCCGAGCCTGCCCCAGGCCGGAGTCAGTAGCCAGAGGGAATCTCTCCCATTAGGACCATGGGAATCACCATCCTGGGTCAGAGCAGGGGCCACCTGCCCAGAAGGTCTCTCCTTAGCACCAGGCAGGGAGTGGTGAGCCTGCCTGTAGCAGGACTTACCGCCCTTATCAATGCTGCACGGCTCACAACCCTAAACACGAGGTTCTTCCGGCTTGAACAGAAGCTGGTTTATTCTCTTCCCAGGGTTAGTGCCTATTAGGCAGGCGGGAACTTGTGCTGGAGCTTTGCCAGCAGGTTTATGGGCTTTGGTTTATCGAATGTTCTGGTCGGGTCTGGAACTGCCTCGGTCAAAGCAGTTTGCTCTCCCTAGAATCCTTCTCTAGTCGCCCTCTGCTGAGCCGCAGTAGCTCGTCACATCCTCACTCCCAGCTTCCATTGCTGCCCCCTGGCCCTGCCCAGACAGGGCTGGTGCCCACAGAAACCTGCAGACAGGTGAGTGCAGGTTGGCCCCTCAGGCCCGCCTGGCAGGAGCAGCCCGCTGGCAGTGCAGGAAAGGAGTGTGCAGAAGAGGCCAGTAGGATGTGGGGGAGGGAATGTGGCCCGGGGGAGGTAAGGGTCCATTCCTGGCGTATTTGTGCCTTAAAGAGCTTTCACTTTCACCACAGGGCGTTGGAGCAACCTGTACAAGCTCCCTTACAACTGGATCGGGACCGGCCATGTGGTCTACCAGGGGGCGTTTTACTACAACCGCGCCTTCACCAAGAACATCATCAAGTACGACCTGAAGCAGCGCTTCGTGGCTGCCTGGGCCCTGCTTCATGACGTGATGTACGAGGACACCACGCCCTGGAAGTGGAGGGGCCACTCGGACATCGACTTTGCAGTGGACGAGAGCGGACTGTGGGTCATTTACCCCTCTGTGGACTATGACTACTCCCAGCTGGAGGTGATCGTCCTGAGCAAGCTGGACCCCAGCGACCTCTCCGTGAAGAAGGAGACCACCTGGAAGACAGGCCTCAAGCGCAACTCCTACGGGAACTGCTTTATCGTCTGTGGCATCCTGTATGCCGTGGATGTGTACAACCAGAAGGATGGGCAGATCTCCTATGCCTACGACACCCACACGGACACTGAGGCCAACCTCAAGCTGCCCTTCCTCAACGAGTACTCCTTCACCACGCAGATTGACTACAACCCCAAGGAGAAGGTCCTCTATGCCTGGGACAACGGCCACCAAGTGACCTACAGACTGCACTTTGTGGTCTGAGCAGCAGGCCCTGTGTCTCGGCGTATGTTGGTCCTACCCTATCAAGCCCTTTTAGCTGTGTGTCCAGGGGCAAGGCGCCTCCGTGTGCCTCACACCTCTTCTGCACTTGGGCTGCAAACAAATCCACACACTCGCACACCCACTGCCACAGACCTCTAACAGCCTTTGTGAGTCAGTCGTTGCCGGAAAACAGGCAAACTGGCCTGGTGCAGCCAGGCCTTGGCCTGGATCAGTGCCTTGCAGGAGAAGACCTCTGTGCTGTCCCAGCACCGGATCCAAAGAGCTCTCCAACCAGCCAAATCCCGTTCCCCTCCTAAGATCAGTCTTAGCCATTCTCCCTGGATCCTCCAGAACCAGGTGGTAGCTGGGGGAAGGTGCAAATGGGATCTCTCCCTAGGTTTCTAAAGCCAGCCATTTCCTCAGCATCTTGGGCTCAGCTTTCCACCCTTCTTGTCTAAGTCCAGTGCTAAGTACTGCGCATGCAGATTTTACATGGTGGGTGGAGGTAACAGGGACGTCGTTTCCCTACATTCCAGCCCTAGGTTGGAGGCCAGGGAAAGAATTCCCCATACACCCTCCACTAGAAGCACAGCCATTGGTGGTATTAATTCACTCAGTCCCCACAAAGCATTGGACCCATTCTCCTCCATCACCAACTGATGGCTTTAAGCCCCTTTCATTCAAGGGTCAGTGTGTTTCAGCCTCCTAGATTCATTCCTGAAAGCCACCTCAGCATTTGCTGAAATTGCTTGTCTCATGTAACCAAACCTAAAGGGCCAGGGGATCTCTTTCTGTAAGTCCTGGTGCTGACTCCAGGGATAGTGCCAATGCATTTCCAGGCTGGTCCACGTAAGGGAAGGTCTTATTTAAATGATCCGCCATCTGGCCACTGATCTGTACTCTGCATTGTCTCCTGTAAATAGTGACCCCGTGTATTCCTGTACGAAGCTGTAGCTTGTGGTGCCGGGTGCCAGATTCTGGAGTGGTGTTGCTCCCTTCTCCCAGCTGTCCACTGCCCAAGCCTGTGTGGGGTGAGCAGAGCTCTCATTGCATGTCAGTCTGGACGGGACTGAGCTCTCTCTGAGCGCCCAGCGGGAGGGAGGGGTGTGCTCTGGCTCTGCACTGCAGCTGTAACCCCAGGGGGTGGAACATCTTGGGTTGCTAGCAGGAGTTAAGATCCTTTTCCTGTATTCCCCTTTCTGCTGCCAGTCGCTTTGTTACGTTCACAGGGTGAGCAGCACCTGCTGCAGCCCACCAAGCAGAAACGCAGGTGCTGTGTCTCCCAGTGGCTTGGTGCCATGGGCATCCTGCCCCAGCCACAGAGCACTTGCCATGCAGCCTGCATGGTGCCCACTCTGCCCCGAGCCTGCCTGCTACAGTCAAGATATTTCATGTGCATAAAATTTGCTACATCAGCATTCTTTGTAGCAGGACATCCCCTGAGGTCCCACTATTTCCCTTCCCCTTACAAGGTCTAAGTCTTGGTTACCTTCCCTCAATCCTGTCTGCGAATGGCTAGCTATATGGTCTACTCCAGAGCCCAGCCCCTGGTGACATGGCTGCCTGTAGTAGAGACCCCAAAGGGGAATGAAAGACACAGCAGATCATTAGATGAATTCAGCTACTGGAGCAGAAGAATCTCTCAAAGCTAGAGATTAGCTCAAACCAGCTGGCCCAGCACTTCACCCAGCGCGCAGACTGGCAGCACCCACAACTGATTACACTTCCTAGAAGCATTCCATCCTCAGAACTCCCTCTCGCTGGCCCAGGGCAGAACCTGTGCGAACGTTGGGTAAGAGCTGGCTTTGCCAACCTGGCCTTTCGGGGGTCTTGCACACAGCACGGTGCTCCTTGCCCCCTCTGCTGAAGCCCACACCAAGCGCCCCGCCGCAGCACCAGCACCGGGTACTCCCCAGGGACAGTGGTCGAGAGAATATTTTGTGTCTGTGCAGCTGCCTTGTAACACAACTCAGCAAGAAGAAGGGAGCAGCCCCACATGTCCATCCAGTTCCCCATGGCCCTGGCAAGCGGTGTGTGCTTTGGGCCATCCGCATGCTCCCCCATGGCTGGGCGTTCATGGGATGAGCTTGGGACCGATGTGGCCTTCCCCACAACAAAGCGCATTAAGCAGACAGTGCTGCTGTGTTTGACAGCGATGTGCAGGCACGAGAGGCTGGCCCACTCTGTGCCATAAGCCCGAGGGACCAGCACAGCCCAGGCCCCAGAACCGTCAGGTATTTCCCACCCCCAGGCTCACCAGCAGGGTCCAGACAGACTTTCGAATTCTGAGACGGGTGCTACGTTTTATTTCTAGCTCGTGGGAAAGTTATAAAGCCAAAGCTGGCTGAGGCAAGAAGAGCAGACATTGGCACTGACTCCCACCCCCTGAAACAGTATTAGCCTGTGACACAGATGGCTTTGAACTTGCCTGGGGTTGGCCTGTTCCTAACACCGAGGTTTGCACCGAAATGCCTTTCCCAAGGGGAAGGGTCACTGTGCTTCCCAGCATGGAACACGGGCTGTTTTCCTTTGCTGGCCATTGCGAAGAGCAGAGTGGGGTTTGTAATCTCTCTGCTCTCCCTGGCACAGGTCTGAGTTCACAGCCTGTGCCTGATCCTCCAGCTGAGGGGAGTGGGAGCGTGGCCAGGCACTCAGACAATCTCTGAGGGTTTTGCCTGAGCCCTGCTAAACTTTCCCCCATCGTTGATCTCTCCAGTGCATCGGGGGGGGGGGGAGATGCTGTTAGGTCTCCTCCTCCCACTGCTGGCGTCAGTCAGCCCCAAGCTGTCCCCTGGTGTCTCCAGGACCGTGGCAAGGTGGAGGCTGGGAAGAGAGCCGTGCTGGGGAAGGCCAGGAGGAGGAAGTGGGGTGTCGGGGGGCTGGTTGCATGGGGAGGCTGCTCAGAGCAGAGGGCTGCGATCAGACCTCAGCTCTCCTGTGCTGAGCACTAGAGGCAGATGACCTGCACCATTCCAGGGTGTGCAGCACCCCTTCCAATGCCCCCTTGCACCTCTCAGCAGCTCTTCCAGGCCGGGCTGCTCCTGGAGTCCCACAGCCAGTGCAGTGAGACCATCGTCAAAATGCATTTCCTTCAATGTCCCAGCGGCTCAGGCGTACAAGTGCCTTAATATGCCACTTACAGGTGCTGCTGTCCCGCAAATCAGCCTTACTCTAATGCCCCAAGGGCAGGGGTTTGAGCGCGCTCCGGCAAGAGGGGTTGATTTGGGTTACTTCGTCCCGGCATAAGCAGCAACCATCTACTGTAGTTTAGAAGATGTGATCAAGCCATCCAGGCTTTCTGCAGCTCCTTAGCTTACCACTGATGTGCACTCAGGGCAGCAACCCAGAACCCGCTCACCTGGCAAACAAAGGCTCAGCAGTGCTGGCTGTTAACTCCACTTAGGGTAATGACGCCTGGAAAAGGAACAAGGCTGCAAATGGCAAGCCGTGTACGTTGTCCAGACAGTGTTTGCTGTGTTCACGGGCTCCCAGCCGTTGCGGGAGGGCTAGAACCAGGGAGTGCTTGGCTTGATTTCCAGTCATTCTTAGACATGAATAATATTAAAAAATAACAGGATGAAAAACCCAGTTTCTGTCTGTCATTTCACCAGGGAGCACTGGTCTGGGGACCCACCCCACTACTGGCATGGCCTGGTCAGTGCCAGCCTGGCCTTGCAGAAGACAAGCTCTGCAGCTGAATAACGGTTCAGAAGAGCTCCCTGCAGCGGCTTGGGTTCTCTGAGCCAGACTCTGATCCGCTGGGGAACCCTGTGCCCCAGGGGCCCAGCTCCATTCTGCCCCTGGAGAGCTGTGCAGTCCCATGTCTACAAACATGCCTCCCCAGGCAGTGCCCATAGCTTAACACAGCAGCCAAAGAGACGCATTCACCTGTCTTTGGGCTTCTAATTAGCTCATAGACCTTGTGCTCATTCCCAGACTGGGCCATCAGCCCTTGGGGTGGAGCTCCAGATTCTGCTGCCACTCGGACAGGGCGTTTCGGTATGACCCACCCAATATTCCTGATTCGGTCCCCAGTTGGTGGGGATGGCGTCACGGTGCAGCCACAGCCCAGTCACCCTGGTTAATGGGAAACGACTCTAAATAAATCCGGGAACGCTCCAGCTACAGGGGAGCCGCAAGCTCCTTGCCATATTGTTTTCCAACAGCGAGGGGCTTGCGATGCCTGCGCCCGGCCTGTCTCTAGTAGGTGGCTGCGAATACAGGCGCTTCTGTCCATGGAAGAACAGAGGGACTACAGCCATGTGCTGCAGGCTGGATTATCAACAGCCCAATGCTTGAGCCCGGGGCACGGGTGCTGGTTTGGCTGAGCATCTCGTGGCGACGCACAGTCGTCTTGCGGTGTGAGCACATGAGAACTGGATCCCAAGGACATATTCCCACCCGCCCTGGGACCTCCCCCCAAAGAACACACGGAGCTTAAACAATCCCCTCCGTGCCCAGGGCAGCCCCATACCAGCCTGGGCTGCCTCCCTCTGCTGACTGAATTGTAAAATCATTCTAAGCAAAAATATTCCCTCAGCCACGAGCGTGGAGCACAACCCCCTGCACTGGCCCCAGCCCTGGCTTCTCCAGCATGTGCCCGTTCTCACCCTGCAGTGGGAGGGGCCTGCCACCCCTGCACTTTGCCAGAGCCCCCGAAGCCCTCCCCAGAGCCCTACAGGAAGCTAGAGCCCTTGACACCCGTTTTTGCTGCAGCTGCGTGTTCAGGTGATAACGCTAATAGTGGTGACATAATATGCTTTGCCTGGTGTAAGGCACCTGACTTGGTACCACACGACATTTTGATTAAAGAATGAGAATGCTCTCAAACGAACCTGGCACACATTCAGTGCGTTAAAAGCTGGCTGACTGGTAGGTCTCAAAAGGGAACTGTAAGTGGGTCTGTTTCCAGTGAGGAGTCAGTCTTGTCTCTACACTAACATGTTTATCGATGACCTGGCAGGAAACATAAAATCATTGCTGACAAAGTTTGCAAATGACACACGACTTGGGGGAGTGGTAAATACCGAAGAAGAGAGGGTCCTGGGGCAGAGCGATCAGGATTCCTTGGTAAGCTTGGGGCAAGCAAACAACATGCTTTTTACTATGGTTCAATGTAACTGTACATGTCCAGGAGCAAAGAATGCCGGCCATACTTACTGGCTGGTGCCACTCTCCGGGGACGCAGAGAAAGGCCTGGGAGTCTGTGGTGGGTGAACTGCTGACCATGCGCTCCAAGTGCAGCACAACGGCCGAAGGGCTAATGTGATCCTCAGATGCCTGAATGGGAATCTCGAGTAGGCGGTGAGAGGTTCTTTTACTCTGTATTTGGCACTGGTGCAACCTCTGCTGGCATCCTTGTCCAGTGCTGGCCCCCACACTGCAAGCAGGACAGGGATAAATTGGAGCGGCTTCCCAGAAGAGCCGTGAGAGCGATTAAAGGATGAGAAAACCTGCTTTACAGGGATAGACTGGAGGAGCTCAGTCTATTTAGCATAACAAAGAGACGGTGATGGGGTGATGTGATCACAGTCTAGAAGTACCTACACGGGGTACAGACATTTAATACTGGGCCCCTCCGTTTAGCAGCGAAAGGTCAAACACAATCCAACGGCTGGAGTGGAAGTTAGGAGGGCGTGCGCCGTGCCTGCCTCTTCGCCCCCAGAAACGGCTCAGACTCTGCTGATCATGTGTCCACTGGGCCATTTGTTTGAGTTCCCGCCACCAGCACCCTCATAGTCACTGGCTCTTTACAATCTCCCCCGTGCTCCCGGCCCTCTCCGCAGGACCTGCGAGGTGCAGAGAGCTCCCTTCCCTGACGCCTCTGTGAGACAGCTCAGCTAGTCCAGCTCCTCTCCCCCCGGCATGTCCTTCCTGTGCCCGGCCTGTAGCAGGGGATCCAGGCTAGTGACCCCAGCCTTGGCCGAGAACCCCACAGTGCCAGCCTAGAGCCAGTTCAGCACCAAGGCTAAGGCCAGGAGGCTACTGGGCCCCGGCAGACAGCAGCACCCTCATTTCCTCCCCTCTGACCTCATCCTGTCAGGTGCTGAGGTATGGAACACCCTCCTCTCCCACTGGCATCCACGTGGCTGCGGAGGCACTCAGCACCTTGCAGGAGCGGGTCTTTGTAGCCACATGTATTTGGCCTGGTGAGTGCGAAGGTCCCATCACTTCCACTTTCCTTTCAGGCCAGGTTCGGACAGTTCAGACGCTCAAATGCTGTGGTCAGGCTGAGCATGAGGCAATGACACGGTCTTGCCAGGGAAGCAAACGGCTGTGCAGCCAGGATGCAGGGTGATACCGTCTGGGCAGCTCTCAGCTTGTCCCTGCTGCAGGGCTGGAGGAGGGTATTTCCCTGGGTATTTCTGTCCTGGTCCGTGTTTGGTGCGGGAGGATGGATAAAGCCATTGTATGGGAAGGAGGGGAGTAGGGGTCACCCTCCAGGAGAAATGGCAATAACTGCTCTGTGCTGCATTCAAAAGACAGCGCAAACGAGTCCTGCAAAAAGATCTTCATGAGCTGGGCTAGGGCTCCCCTCCACAGGGCTAATTCAGCTGTTTCCGGAGAGGGGCTGACCTCTCCTTGAGGCAGGACAAGCCATTCCCTGCTCATGGCACCCTGCGGGCCAACCACTGTCCTGCCCAGGGAAAGGGTAAGTTACACCAACAGAGTCTCTCTTGGGCCCTGCAGCTAGTTTGCCCGCTGAGCATTTGGACACTCCTGGTGGGAGGTGCAACGTTTGTCCATGGCCTGGCCCCAAGCACCCCGAACCGTCGCTGGGGAGCTTTGGGTCCAAACCTTAGCCCCGTTCTAGTTACAGCTGTTACACTGAGAGCCAGGCCTGCCTGCAGTTTAGTGCAGAGGACTTGTTTTCAAGCCGTGGTCTCATCAACTGAGAGGAAACGTTGACACGCATGACCTCATTGCGTCACCAGCTCATCTTCTGAAAGAAAACTCAGCGCCTCAGTGCAACCAGCAGGAGAAGTGACAAGAGAGGGGGAGACTCAGAGACAGAGCGGGGTTGTGTAACTGTTCCATGGTGGTAACACGCTGGGGCAGCTGTGCACAGCAAACCGTTGTTGTTTTGCCTGAAGACAGGCAAGGTTTTGTGGGAGAGCACGCGGTGCCTGGGGGAGTCTCTTTTGTGCACTGCACAATCAAACCTTCTCAATGAGAAGAGACCCATCAGATGTGGTTGTCGCCCCATCAGAGAGGGTCTGTACGCTGGGGAATGCAACTCCCACGTGCCTGCTGGGAGACGAGGCAGCAGTTTGCTGCAGCATGGCAGGGCTGCCAGCTCCGGTAGCGTTTGTAAAGAGCCCTGTGCCCCCAGGGTGGGGTTAGTGCAGTGTGCGAATGAGGGACTGTCCTAGCCTTCGCCCAGTAAACACTGAGCCGGGCAATGCTCTGCATGCACAAAGGTGAGCACTGAACATGTGTGGCCTTGCTGCTGGTGTGTAGGCAGCAGCTTTGTCCCCGTCTAATCAACTGGACTCTGCTGGCCGCATTTGGGGGACCCACCAAGCCAAACAAACCTGTTCCTTGGGTCTCTAGTTGCCAGTTGCCAACTGGAGCCCTTTCAAGTGGAATGCCCACTCAGTAAGCAGCCTCCTTCTCTCAGCCTGCCTGGCACATTCAGTCACGGCTCAGCCAGCGGCTGGAGATTTGGAAAGGCTGAAAAGCGGTTTGCAGTCCTGGCCTGACAGCTCCTAAATGCACCATGTACAGGGAAATGCGTAAGGCAGATGGCTTCTCCGGTGCCAGAGGATCTGTGGAGCCGGGATTCATGCTGCCTCTGTCAGTGTTCCTGAGAAAAAGAGTTTTGCCATTTCCAGATCTGATTTGCAACATGACGAGTAACAGCTGGGAGCCAAAACTTTGTTCTGAGGAAATCTAATCTCCCTTTAATCGGGAAAAAGAAAAGAGACCAGAGTTCTGGCTGACCCTCTCCTACATCTATGTATGCGTGTGCGTGCACATATGTGTGCATGCACATATGTGTGTGCACATATGTGTGTGCGCATGTACATGCATTAGCAACCTGCTTCAGCTCAGGAGGCAGCTGAAGCAGAACTACAAGCGTGTGTGAAACAAGGGGAACACTAATAAGCCAAGGGAAGGAGCCGCTTGATCAGCGCAAACTGCCAGGTCAGGAAGAGCTGGGTTAGTACCGAGCAGGGGGCCTGGAACAGTGTGTAGTGGGGGCGCTGAGAGCCATTGAACCAAACTGTAAACCCTGCGTATGATGGAAACCACGGCAAGCCAGGGGGTGCTGCAGCTCCCCCAGCACCGCTAGTTCCAGCCCCTGCGACCGAGCTCTCCCCACAGCAGGTGACCCTGAGTGCTAGAAACGTGACTAAAATGACACCAAAGCTGTCACGTGGGCAGGTGCCCAAGCCTGGTCCTTCGGGGAGGAAGTGGCCAGTATTCTCCAGCACAACAGGATGTCCAGAAGGCGCTTCAAGTCTTTCTCCAGCAATTTGCTTTTCAGCACAATAGGCAGCGCTCACTGAAAGACAGACGCCCTTATCCCCCCTGCTCTGGATCCATATGTCAGCCTGGTGCCTGGGGGGCCCTGTGCTAGCCCCGCTCCTGCCCTCTGCCCTCTGCATGCCAGGGTCTTTACCACTGGGTGGGCGGGAGGCCAGTGACAAATGACATCTTCAAGGCAAGTTCTCTTGTCGCTCAAGGCTAGAGGCCTGTGCCTCAGCAGCTAAAGGCCCTGGCCCGTGTACATACCAGACCCTGTGTGCTGGAGGGTTGGCAACCAGTGTGAAATAGAAAGGGGGGGCCCTGCTTTCATTGCTCTCTCGTGTGTTGTGCTGCTTTCGGGGGAACCCGTCGAGGTCTCTGCCCAGAGCTGTACACCCAGGCTGCACAATACAGCTCAGGCCGCCAACAATACGGTTTTGCAAATATGTTTGATGTCCACATTCATTCTATTAGTCAGTGCTCATCACCACCAGGCGGCTGAAGGCTTCGCTAAGCATATATCCCCACGACGGAGAAGCACCTCGCTAAGCCAGCTAGGCAGAGTTGACTTTACGCGTGGTTTGAAATATCATTTCCTGTTGGAGTCGTTCCACATCCGCACCAGACTTATCGCAGAACCGCTGTCAGCTCACTGGGGAGATGGCAGCTGCTGACACTACCGAAAAATGCTGAGATTTTCCCTTTCTAAACCTTGTGTGAAAGCCTCTCTTCCCTTTAACCTGGAAGCGACTCCCTAGCGAGCAGCATGTGAGGCTCGGTAGGACAGGTGCTAAAGCGTCATGCGTTGCACCATCACAGCGCCCTATGGCACCTTTCGTCTCAGCAGTTCAGACCCTTCACAAGCATTCGCTAGTTACCCCTCAGGGCAGCCCTGGGAGGCAGGTCAGATGAGGAGAGTGGGAGACTTGCCCCCAAAAGGCCCAATGCAGGAAGAATACTCAGGCATCCTCGTCTGATCACTGACGCTTCAACACTATTGTGATGGGCACAAGAAACAGACCATTGACACTGTCTCCACCCGCTTTCCTCTCCCTGCTTTTGAAGGCAAAATTGTAGTGAACGATCTGGGTGCGCCCACACAGCAAAACTCCCCTGCGGCAGTGAGTCGCCAAGCCCGGTCACCTGACTCAGGCTTGTGGGGTTAAAACTAGCAGTGTAGACGCTCCTGCTGGAGCCCAGGTCTGGGGCCCGGTGAGGAGGGAGGGGCTCAGAGCCTGGGCTCCCACCTGAATGTTGTTAGCCCTGCAGCACGAGCCCCAGAAGCCTGAGTCAATCGGCCTGGGGAGCCACTTCTCTTCAGACGGTCAGTGGCTAGTGGAAGCCGGTGAGTGAGCCCTGCCCCAGCTCTGTGCTGACTCCTGGCCGTATATTGTCTTGAAATCCTCTGAGACATCACTCTGCAGCCCACTGGCATTTCAAGTCCATGAGGACACACACGTTCAGCTGCTTTCTGAACGCCATTTCACAGAGCTCTCCACTAGACTGTGTGGATGAACTAGCTGTGGCGTGACGTTCTCCCAACACACACACACTCACTGCTTTGCAAAACCAGGAGAACTCCAGCTACACGATGCTGTTCACTGGCAATGTCAGAAACTAACACGTGCTTCTCCTTTGCTCTTACACCACCGTGCAGCCAGAGCTTGAATGCAGGCCATGGCGCTCAGAGATGAGGCCTGCTTTTGCTCACATGCGAACAGGAGACAGTTTGCCCCATTGATTTGTGCATCAGGCTTGGAGTCAGGAGACCAGGTCCTTATTCCCAGCTCTGACAGTGACCTTGGGGTGATGCCTGTGTCTCACTTCCCCTGTCTGTAACACAGGGAGAAGAATCCTTACTCACTTTTATAAAGCACCTTGAGCGCTCTGGCTGAGAAGAGACACGTAGCCTTGATTAAGGAGACGCAGTTTGTAGACTGTGGAGTTTTGTGCCTCCTTGGCAGCAGGGAGCAGTTGATAAAGTGTGACAGCCCCAGTGCTAATTGGTAACGAGAGGTGCTGGGGCTCAAGCAATTAAGTACCAGGGCTCAATTTTTATTTTTATTTTTATTTTTACTTTCACAACTGACACAGCAAACCCAGAGGTGCCGGGCTCTGAACCGCCAGACCCGGAGGTGCCAGGCTCTGAACCGCAGGCCCGGAGGTTCCGGGGCTCTGAACCGCCAGGCCCGGAGGTGCCGGGGCTCTGAACGACCAGGCCCAGAGGTGCCGGGCTCTGAACGGCCAGGCCCAGAGGTGCCGGGGCTCTGAACCGCCAGGCCCAGAGGTGCCGGGGCTCTGAACCGCCAGGCCCAGAGGTGCCGGGGCTCTGAACCGCCAGGCCCAGAGGTGCCGGGCTCTGAACGGCCAGGCCCAGAGGTGCTGGGCTCTGAACGGCCAGGCCCAGAGGTGCCGGGGCTCTGAACCGCCAGGCCCAGAGGGGCCGGACTCTGAACGGCCAGGCCCAGAGGTGCTGGGCTCTGAACCGCCAGGCCCAGAGGTGCTGGGCTCTGAACCGCCAGGCCCGGAGGGGCCGGGCTCTGAACCGCCAGGCCCGGAGGTGCCGGGGCGCAGCCCTGGCAAGCCCTGGCACAAACTAAGCACTGGGCAGCCCCCCACTCACTCTGTCTCCCATTAGCAGGGTAGGTCAGCCAGGTGCCTAGATGCAGGAGGAGTCCCGTCTACCCAAATGCTTTGACTCCTATCGCAGGTCCTTCAGGAGAAGAAAGGGGGCTGCTTTGTTTCTCCCCAGGCTGGGTCTGTGCCAGGATTTTATCTAAATATCCCCAACAAATCCCTGTCTAAACAATACATATTTCTGACTTTTATTTTTTTGCACTAAAACAAACTCCCAAGCACATCTCTAATTCCAGGGCTTTGTTGTTCTTCAGCAGGGGCTGGCGTTTTGCTTTGTGCTGCCTTGCTGGGATGAATCCAGGCATAGAATTAGGGTTAGGAACATTCTTCAGTTCTCTCTCGGAAAGAAAACATCGGAAATGAAGTAAGGCCCCGGCTGAGCTCCTGCTGTCTCTATTTGCATTCCCCAGGCCCTGCCATGGTGGGGTCCTGTGCAGCCCGCCCAGCAAAACACACGGCCAGACGGGCAGCTCTGGCCTCCAGAGGGACTAGCTGGGCCAGCCTGGCGAGGGGAGGAAATGCAGAGCGGTGCAGAAGAGCTGGTCCAGCCCATTGCCTGGCGTGGCACATAGCACCCTCGGGGGAAATGGCACCGTTCAAAACAAGAGCCATTTGCAGCAACATACCCTCACCGCGCCTCATGCACACAATAATCCCTTCGAGAGCCCTGTCTGGGAATCCCATCTCACCAGCCCGGAGGCTGCCGCGGGCTCCTGGGAGAGGATGGGGCATCTCTCTCCTGTGACCCCACAGAAACAGCTGTGAATGAAGGCCACCCCTTGACACGCTCTCTGTCCCTGATGCCTGTACACCCGGCCTCTCGGGAGAGACGTGTCAGCGCTCACCAGGGGCCTGACTCACTTCCCCTTCGCACTCGGGTAGATTAAGCTCAATGGAGATGTCCCAGGGGACAGGACTCCTCTGTAAACCGGGTGTTAGGCCCGGTGTGCATGGCTGGGTTTCTCACCTCGGACTGGGAGCTCTGGGAGGCCAGGCCCCATCTCTCCATGCTGAGCCCGCTGCCCATGCCTGGAGCAAGCAGCACAGCTGAGACTGGCCTGGAACAGCGCTGTCTTCCCACGGAGGGGTGCGGCGCCACTCAGACTGGGGGGAGGGCAGACAGCTGCAGCACTGTGCCGGCAGGGCATTTGCTCCAGCTGGCTTAGTCAGTGTGCCTAGATCCTGAGAGGCCTCTGCCCCCTCCCCTCCACTCACATCCACAGTGAAAGGTGAAACAAGCAGACCCAATGTTCTCGCTTCTTGGAGACATTATTCTCCTGCCAGCTCTGCCCGTGCACCACCAACAGCCCCAGTATCTACTGGATGGAGTGAGGTGGATCCCAGGGAGGGGATTGTTCCAAATACAAACTCTAAAATGTGTTACAAGACCTGCTGGGACCTTCTCAGAAGCTGCTGAGATTTGGGGCAGGCCCAGGCCCCTCTGGGTTCCCCTGGAATGTCACCAGGGTGAACAGTTACATACACCTGGGCAACCTCTGCTCCTCTGCCCCCCGCCCCTCACTGCAACGCACTCATTGGTTCAGAGGCTGAGGAATGTGGTGCAGCAGAACTCCCAGAGTCTGCTGCCCTGTTGCTCGGGAGGCAGGCAGACACATGGCTTGTAAAGACTGAATCCTGGTACTGTCTGGGGGATTCGCAAATCCCCAGGGGACTGGAGACCCCTGGCTGAAGGCAGATGGCTTCACTTCGTCCACACCAAAGAACCATCGCTCAGAGCGCTTTTCCAGCTCACTGGCTCTCCAGGAGCGTGGTGCGTAATGTTCTCCAAACTTCCCCCACGCACCGCTCTGCAGGCTCCAGCTCTCTAGCCAGCATGTGTTTGCTCACAGTGTATTCGTTTGAAAGCAGCGCTGCCAAATACATCTCACGGGCGTATTAAATTACTAATGCGTTCCCAGCGTATGCAGCCTGAGCACCGGGCAAGCCCGGGAGGGATGACACCCTTCGGAGTCGGAACAGCAGAGTCATCGTTCAAAGCCAGAAACATCCAAAAAGCCTGTTTGTGCTGGTTCCTGAGGTCACAACTGGGGAATGCAAGATGTTTTGCGAGAGCCCCTGCTCTGCTGACATTTGCAGAACAGAGGGATTGGGACAAGCAAGGGCTTATCTCCGACAAACCTCCAAACCAGGGTCTAGAAGACAGGCCCAGGTTTCTAGTCACGGCTCTGGTGCTCACTCAGGATGATGTTGGTTAAAGTGCTTGCCCTCTCTGTGCCTCAGCGTCCTCATCTAGGAATAAAAACCCGATTTACATCCCCGGTGGTGGTAAGATTAATGAATGAAAGGTTCCAGCACTTTGGTGGAGAGCGGGAAGGGGATGGAGAAGGGCAGTATTTTTGGTGTGGTCTTTAGGTGACTCCAGAAATGGTGATTTCCAGAGTTACAGCCCCCACGCGGCGCCCTGGTCTATCCTACCAGCCTCCTCAGCTCTCCGACGGTCTGGGCTGTGGCTTATGCAGTCTCCTTCAGCATCAGTAATTAACCAGCTTTCCAGCGCAGCCGCCTGTCCACCTATAGCCTCTGTGAATAGCACCTGTCCAGGTAATCCCACCAAATCCATTTCTGCGCCGACCAGCCCTGAGCTACCGCTACGGCAGCAGTTCCCAGGGTCTGGGCTCCATCAGACCCCTGACCACGGGAAGGAGGGGGATCAAGGCAAGAGGAAAGGAGGGCGCAGCAGCTTTCCCATAAACCACAGGGGCTGGGGTTGCTGCTGAAGCAAAGGTGCAGAGTAGCTGGAGATGCAGGTTGGAGCGACTGCTTTAACTAAACAGCAAATCCCCAACCCCACTAAATCCGCTCCACGTTGCAGGAGAAGGGGGCCCGGGATGGTGACCGGAGCCGGGGGCAGGGGAGAGGGGGTCTCTGCCACCATGGAAGCAGCTCTTTGGTCACTGGGGAGAAGAGGGGCGTGTTCAATATGAAAACCAGCCCAGCCGTGCCTAGAAGAGCTGGATTCCACTGCTGAGACATGTGGGCAGAGCCTCTGGCCGGTATTTATAAGGCTCTGTCATGGGGGGTTGTTTCTAACTGGCAAGTGGCACTGAACAAACTCACTGAACTCCCTAAACATTCAAGCCTCCAGGAAACTTGCTTTCCATTGAGGGGAGAGCTCGTCCCCCACCCAGCAGACAGTGCAGACCTGCCTCCGTGTATCCCTCCTCCGCAGGTGGGGGCAGCCATAGGTGGGCTGTGGGGGAGGAGGTCGTGGCCTAGCCCCACCTCACCTTAACAGTAGGAAGCCTCAGCTAAAAGCAGCTTCTGTGGAGTGAGTAATGCCCCAGGTTTCCTGGGACACCCTATCAAACACAGGCCTTTTCCTCAGCTCCTACGGGGCCTAGTAGCACTGGGGGCTGCTCCTCCCTAAGGCAAAACAACCTGCTCTCCCCTGGGCTGCTCCTGGGAATAGCTGTGTGGGGGGACATAGCACAGGAGCTCTGAGCACCCTGTGTCACAGCCTGTTTGTCTGGAGTTCAGACCGGCCTGGAGCAGTCTGAAATCGCTTCACCGACACAACCTTTCTGCAGAAAATTACACTGGAAACAAAAATTTTAAAAAAGAAAATTTCGGTGAAAATGTTTGCTTTGGGTAAAAGGTTTTTGGTAAAACCTTTTAGTGTATGGTTCTTGAAAACCAAATTCTTTCTCAAAACCAACCAGATTTCAGAAACCAAAAACTTTTTTATTTTGTTTTTAGTTTTTCATCCGAAAACCAAAGAAATGTAGCGGGAAATTTCTTTTTAAAAAACCCTGAAACGTTCCTGCAAAAAACAAATGTCACATTTTAACCAGCTCTACCCAGGAGTCACAAGGACAAGGAAAATGAAAACAGTTGAAGTGCTCCCTATACAAAGTCCATACACAAAGAGAAATGCAGGCAAGGCAGCCCAGTGCCTGAGGAAGCTGCAATCAAGGCAGGCCCCTAGCCTACCCCAGAGCTTTGTAGCCCTTAACTTGTGTCCCCAATTCTCCAGTGAAAGTCTTTCCTGCAATAATAGTTTCCTTTCCCTGTCTGCTGAGTCACTCAGTGGCCCAAGTGCTGGAGCTCCAACATGCAAACGTTCATTCCAAAGCCTGTTGTTAGAACAATTCATGCTAAGCCCTACCAGGTGCACAGCCTTCCAAGGCACGGCCAGCGTTCCAGATTCAGATATTTATAAAGCACCTTCCTGCCTGGAGTCCTAATGACCCCTGGACACTACAGAAGGTCTCCCCAGGAGGGCTGTGCTTTACTCCATTTGCTCACCTGGAGCAGTGAAAGGAGACCCGTCAGTTTGCAGTCCCTTTCCTGCGCTGGTTCTCGCACCCCAGCACAGGCTCCTTGGCCTGGGTTTCCCACACTGCAGGGTGAATGATTAAATGAAACATTTTGATGGAAACGGTTTGGAAATGATCAAGACACAGTTTCAGTGCTAGCTGCTGTAAAATCTTTTTGGCCCCTGAGCTGTTTGACAGGATCCCTTCAACAAATGACTTCACACGCTGGAAGCGACACGTGGACTTCAGATAGCACGAGGAGCTGTGCTCCACAATGACAGCTGACAGCTCAGAGGATGGGGTCCTGCAGATTATTATTCAATGGCTCGATTATATGCCCCCGAAAACAAGGGGTTTCTAGTGCCAGGGGCTAATGGGTCCCTGATTTCCCTGGGAGTGAGTTCCCATTCCCCAGAAGTCAAATGCAACAAGCCACTTGTCTGTAGAAAGCCCCAGGGCTACAGAGCAATCCATATAAAAGCAGTTACTGTCTGGGAGTAAGGGCCATGCAATGGAAAAGACGTGAAAGGGGACCAGGCCTGTCCTAGTGAATGGTTTGTATTCATGGGCCATTCCCTTGGCTTTCCCAATGCAGGAGACCTACTCCCCCAGAAATGCACTCTCTCAGCGATCGGTGAGGAACCGCACAAGGGCTGGCTTGGTACAAGTTTCTGTAAATGTTCTGTAGCCATGTAAATTAGCTGGCCTCCCAAGCAGGCCCATCACTAGTTCAGCTGAGCTTCCATTTAATGTGCTCAGAAGTTCAGCACTGATCTCATACAACTGCCACCCTTCCTTCTGCTCCGTGTTGAGTGCTTCAGACAGGTGTTCGTGGGTAATCCGGTCGCGGGCTATCAAACGCTGCCAGCTGATTAACGGAGAAGGGGGACATCCCGAAAGGGATGGGAGAAAAGGACCCTGTTAGTGAAACATGGCCACAGCTCAGCCTTGGTTACCCTAACATGCACACTGATGCTGGGCCATTTACCGATTCTTATTTATGTGTTTGCGTTGCAATAGCATTTGGGATCCGCAGTCAGGGCCAGGACCCCATTGCGCTCGGCACTGTCCGAACACAGAACCACATGGGCACTTCAGTATGTACAGTGTTTGAAAGCCCCCAAGCCCCATAAAAGAGGCCTTGTGAAGAGAAGATATTTACAATTACACTGGGTAAAACATACTCTAGGGAACAATCCAGAACTGGGGCTGGACTGCGAGGACCTGTCAGGTCCTCTCCAGCTCTCCTGGCTATCACGTGTTCTCCGGTGAGCCCTACAAAACATGAACTCTAGCGGCATTTCAGACACTCCCCGACTCAGGACCTGCCCTCTCTAGGGCCCCCTGCCCTCAGTTTCATGGGCACTGCTCTCCTTCAGCCTTCCCTAGCCTGAGCCAGAGACCTGTTCAGTGTCTGTCTCCGACTAAAATCTCCAACACGCCCCAGCCCTGCTCCCTCCCAGCCCCTACACTTGGTCACTTCACACAGAGAGAAAAAACACCTACGTTCTGCTGCTGCTGCTGCTTCACCGTGACCATTGCCAATAGCAAATTAAACCTGTCTCCAGGAGCCCAGCTGTGCCCTGCGGCTCTCTCCCTGGCTTCCCCGTAACTCTTCTGCGTGATGCAACTGGTGTCTGTGCCAGTGGCACTGGGGCTTCCAGCTGCACGACCTGTTTCAAGGACTCAGAGGAGGCCAGAATGACTCTCAGCTCCCAGTGACAAAGGAGGGAGGGATGGAAAGAGGGAAACAAGGCTGGGGTGGAGCAAGGGACAAAGCAGGAACATTATTATTTATTTACGCCCACGAGCCCCAGGCAGGGCCCAGGACCCACTGCCCGAGGTGCTGTACAGACACAGAACAAAGACAGTCCCTGCCCCAAGGAGCTGACAAGCTAAGTTCGGACCAGTGGCAGCTAAAGAAATGGGTGGCAGAGCAGAGACCCCTGACCAGGAGATGCTCAGTGCAGCTCCACAGCCGGTATAGAGTGTGAAGCCCAATCAGAGCTATGGGGGGAGCATCTGCCAGGAACAGGCATGTGCCTCCCCCTTAATATCTGACTCCCGGCTGGAGTTTGCTGTGGGGCTCCCAGGTGTTTCCACAATGACAGCAAGTGGGGCTGTCTCCAGGGCGTGGCACAGAGCAACAGCTGGGCCAAGTGTCCCGTCCCCAGGAGCTCTTGGATAGGGTGGCAGGCTGGTTCCTCAGCTGGAGCTGAAGGTTCAGACATCGCCAGCCTCTTTCGGTTACACTCTGGCTACGGCACATGAAGTTTCTGGAGTTTTGTTTTGAGTGAATTTCATTATTGGCTTCCTGTTAAACTACCAGGGGCAGGAGGAAGGAAAGTTCTCCTGGCCCAAGTCCCTTGTCTGAGTCAGCACTAGCACAGCAGGTGGAGGTGGGCTTGGGGCCAGCATGCCCGGTCTGGCTCAGAAGTCCCTCAGCGGTCAGTGCACGTTGTTTCACTTGCCCAGCCAGCTGTCCCTGGGGACTCCTAGGAGGGTTCGGATCCCGGTGTTGGTGTGTAAGGCAAGGCTTTGGGCTTTCACCTGATATCCCCTTGAGCAAACAGCTAAAAGGGGACCAGCTTTAGAGCCCTGGTCAATCAAAGCTACGTGCATTTTCCAGGGTCTTCAGTAATATTTGCCACTTACATTTCCCCGTCTGGTATCCTTGCATTGGAAAAGACCTAGCAATTAACGCTGGCGGAGAGCTGCTTGGAGAAATACAGTTTGTACCAGGGAAGCAGGTGAGGAGGGGGCTGCATAAAGAAGAGCAGCACAGGCAGATGAGTTCAGCCCCTGCAGGCCGGATGGATTGAAGGGAGCAGCAAACTCCACCTCCAAAAACTCTGGGTGTAAACGGCCACAGCTCCAATCGCTTCTGTGGCGTTTCACCCTTTTACACCAACAGAATTTGGCTCAGGACTTCCAGGGCTGACCTCACAGCATGAGCCGCCTATACATGAGGCTAGGTAGGGTCATTCTCACTTCCTGGCTCTGCGCCCTGGACATAAACTTAGTGTGGTTGTTCAGCATTTGTTCCCAGCAGCGGCTGCTATCCCACAGAGGCAGGTTCCGGTCTAAGGACCAGCATCCCTCAGTCCAGAAGCCTTGCAGTGGGTCGGCTGTTGATGTGCTCTCTTTTCATGACTTCCCCATCCATAGAGCAGCTCCACCACCATGATGTTAAGGGCAACAAACTCCCTGGAAATGCTTTTCAGCTTTCCCCTTGCAAACAATCGTATGCCTGGGAAGGAGGCACCCGCGTGGGCTTTCGGATCTGGCGTTGTTTGGCTTTTCCACGCTTTAGACAGGATATTTGTCACCTCCAGGGAGACTCCCACTTCTGAGTGAGGCCAAGAACCAGGATTTAAATCCCAAACACACTCGGAAACCTTGGACCATTGAGCTGTGAACAAATAAATGTGTCCAGGAAGTGGTCATCTGGGCTGAGTCTGTGCGGCTCGCCTACGAGCACAGCTCGGCCAGGCCTCCCCTTGGGCCATTTCTCTGATTTGCCTTTACCTCATAGAGCCAGGAAAGCTTTAAAACTAATTGCCAGAAAGTCCAATGATGAACCACGTGTGAAAGCCAGGAACGTGGGTGCCAGGAGCCCTGGAGTGGAGGTAAGACATAACCTGTGAGCTGCTAGTCACATCCGGTCTCCAGTGATTTGGAACGATACTAGCTCCCTGCACACGTGGCCCTTGGCAGCGGCACAGGAAATGACTGTCACAGTCGTTTGGTCCTTTCCTGTCTTGTGGTTGCTGTGTAAATTCAGTGCCGCTGGGTGGTGTCAGGCTGACCGGACAGGACACTGGTGGTGGGTCTCATCACACTCTCCCCACCCAGGTGTCTCAGTCTTGCAACTGGGGAAGAGAGGAGTTCAGTCTCCCAGGGCGGCTTGGTCCTTGGCCTTTCTCCTGGGAACTCTGCTGAGCTCTGTGACCTGGTCCCAAGCTTACGATTTGCACCCGAACCTGGTGAGTTATGCCCGGCATCGAGTTCTGCTACAGACGCTTCACACACAGCACTTCTCAGGAGCTAGCAATTTTCTCTGATGATTTTGTTTCTCTTGCTTGATAATCTGAGAACATTTGTAATGACTAAACTGGAAAATCACTTCCTTTTGCTTCAAACAATCACATGTAAATTATGGAACATGCTGGAAACAGGGAGCTGAGCTCCAGTCATTACCCACAGAGAATGCTTCAGTTCTAAGCAAGGCAGGATCTGTGACGAATTCCAACCACCCAGGGACTCAAAGCCTTCCTGAGCCTTAACTCAGGAAACCCCTCAGCCAGGATTAATGCCATAACCACTTCGGCAGGCCCTGAATTCACGGTACCACATCACCATCAAGCAATGGGGGAATTAGAGATGAAAGCAGAACTAATGAAGCATCTAGTTTGTTTTCAGTTGAGTTTTATTTCCCTTCAGCAGGTTAGAGTCATGACATGCTTATAATTATTCCATTCTTCTACTCTCAGATCTGTTGATTCACAAGTCACGGGATCTGGGGAGCAGAGTGGAAAAAAAAGTTGAAAACTGTAAACTCTGGGTATAAATGAAAAGGAAAATCTTTGTTTGTGCTTGTGTGGGCAGGGTCTGGGCAAACTGTGTAGGGAATTCACAAAAGGTCATGAGAAAATTCTTTGGCTGGAGCTTTGCACTGTCTCCACCAGCCTGACCCTTATCATTGCTCCTAGAAAGGGGACAGAGAGCCAGAAGTCCAGGGGTGTTCAGAGTAGAGAACTGGAACAACTGACCCATCTCTAGATATCAAACATAAAATCATCTTGAAGTGCCTATGAATCACACAACCTGAGATTGTCCACCTCTTTGCTAGAGGCCTCATGATATAGCTGGCTCCGCGATACCGGGAGAGTCTGTGTCCTGCATTTGGGAACTGAGCACCAACATCGCCTGCGGATCTCAGCCTTCTTTAGGCAGCTCCCCATTTAAGTGCCGCTTTACTTGTCTGATGGGGCTTACTACAGTGTAAGATGTCAGCGTGCGCGTCTCCTACACGCTGGTGTGGGAGGCAATGGGAGGAGTGGCTCACACAAGGTTCTCCATGAGAAATGTTAGCACCCGTTGGAAAACTCAAGCCTTGTTCCCGGCCCAGCAGCAAGTCTGGGTATTCCATCCCATTTCAGCATAAATGGAGGAAATGAAAACCCTGCTCCAGGCCAGGAGGGAGAGAAAAGGCAAAGAAAATAAATAAAAGGCGAGTGTAATTGAAATTTCCCATCTCTGAGACAGGCTGTTATTAGCAAAGCTAAGAGCGAGCTTCCAAGTCAGCATCCCTGGGGACAGAGCCGGGCTGCTGGGAACTTGGGCATGTACTGGGATCCGAACAATCACATCCTCCCCAAGTACACAACGCACTGAGAAGGAAAGGGAGAAGATTCTCTCTGCTCTCGGTCTCATCAGGGCTTTGGAGGGTGGATCCAAGCCTGGCACATTTTTCTTTTTAAACTTCCACAAAAGATTGTTTATTCATCTCTAAATATCTAGCCTCTAAACTCTCTGGAAGAGCATGAAGCCCAAAGAGGGAAAGGAACCACTTGGGGGGAGGAAAGGAGCATAGCTGGGAGTCATGGGATTACACAAACTAAAGAAAAGTTGCGCAGGGATATAAGGCAATAACTCCTAAGTGTGACTGTGGAATAGCCTCCTGTGGGAAAGCATTGCTACCATCACACAACCAGGGCTCCCTGGACAGAGCCAGGGGGGACTAGAACCCTTCATTAGGAGCTATTTAGTCAGATGAACTATTTTAGCAGATTTGGGCTGAGAACCGCTTGGGATTTCCCCAGCGCTGCCGGTCCATTTAGGGGGAGCTAATCCAGCATCATGTCCACCAAGCCTCATATGTAAACTGTGTGTAACACAAACTGCAGGCAAAACACTGCACGGTAGCTGCAGACCTGCTGGATCCAAACTCCAGTCCCAGACATCTCATAACAAGCAAACTCTGACCCTTCCCACATCTATTTCCATCTTCTGCTTTTTCCATGTAATCTACGTGCAATTAAAACCGCAAATAGCCTAAACAATTGCTTTGTGTGCCTGCCTCTTGGGGTTATTTCAGATCTAACTCAGCATTACTCACTGCATTACTGGGAAACTACAACCAGTGACAGCTGCTAATGGCTATCTTGTGGTGCAGCGAATGCATTTACTAGCCCTCTCTTCTCATTCCTCATTCTGCCTGGCTTTCAAACAGACACACCTTTCCGTTCTGTCTTTACATTTCCTCTCTCCCATCACCTGCTCCTATTGCTCCTCCGCTCCCTATGGCACTTCCCTGAACTCAGATCCACCCCAAACATTCTCACAGCAGAGCAGCGAGCTGAGATCAAGAAAGGGAAACAGGAGAAACTTCCCGACAGTGAGATCAATTACACAATAGTAGTGACAGTAACAAGACCAGCTCTTCTATAGCGTTTTCGTCAGTATCCCCACCAACAGGTGGGGCTGGTTTGCTTATAAGAAATCAGAGAACCAGCGAGCTGCGTCCTGGGAACCTGGGCAAGCAAAGCTCATCTACAAGGGTAAATTCAAGAGCTTGTTTACGTTGGACCATTTGCAAGTGGTAGAAACTCACCCTGGAGTCCATGGACAGACCCTGGAGAATGTCCCATAGGGAACTTTCCTGCACGGGCGAGGTGAAGAGGCGACAGCATCTCTTCCAGGTGTAAATGTTACTGAGCCTATGAAACCTGAAGCTCTGACCCTCAGCATTACGCTCTCCGGAGTTCCACATCTGGATGCTCTCGCACACATCAAAATGCTTTTCACTTAAACACAGTGATCCTTCAAGATGTCATTTGCCGTCAACGCACTAACCAAGGCCCTGTGCCCTGATGGACATTGCATGCTGCAAACAGTGCATAGCGCCGATCACAGGAGCAGGGCCGGCTCCAGGGTTTTGGCCGCCCCAAGCAGCCAAAATAATAATAAAAAAAGCCGCGATCGCGATCTGTGGCGGCAATTCGGCGGGAGGTCCTTCACTCCGAGCGGGAGTGAGGGACCGTCCGCCGAATTGCCGCCGAATAGCTGGACGTGCCGCCCCTCTCCTGAGCAGCCGCCCCAAGCACCTGCATGCCAGGCTGGTGCCTGGAGCCGGCCCTGCACAGGAGAATGTAACACAAACTGGGATAAATTCACCCCTGCTACTACTCCAGTGACCTTATACACTGGGGACCAGTCTGGCCACCGGTGTACCTAGGAAAGTCACTGCCCCATGAGAGGACCTGCCCTGTCTGTGGCCATGGCCAAGGGCCAGGGATGGGCCTGCTAATGTTGGATTTTTCCCTCCCGTACCTGAGTAGCCCCCTTAACTCAGCTCAGGGAGGCACAGCGCTGTCCTTTTGGGAGCCCGCCCAAGCGGGGATCTTGTTGCCTCCTGTCCGTGTTGTGTGTAGGAGGTTGTCACAGTAACTGGGTGCTGGTTCCACAGGGCTGGGATGGAGCTGTCTTTGCACAGGGGTTAGGGTGCAAGGCTCTTTGCAGCTTGCATTTGATCTGAGGTTATTCTGCAGGGACAGGGCAATGCTGCTGAGACCACAATAAAGAGCGGTGGCAGCAGAGGGTTGCTTTAGGGTGTGGGGCATTGTAAAACCAGCCCTGTTCATTGCCTGCCTCTCTTTTGCATACTAAGACGCCACTGAATGCCCAGCAGCCACGGTTATTTTGGCTCCTGATTGACAAAACACCACCAGCAACCAAAAACAAAGGGGCTTTTGTTTCCCAGTTGGGTTATTGTGTAGGCCCCCTGAGCTTCCAAGACCCCCCACCACTTCAGGGCTTTTTCCCAACCTAAAGTCACCCTGATCCCCTTTCTTCACTATTGTATGTCAGGGAATTACACCCCACCAACTGGATCCAGGGAAATGCCTTTAAAAGACAGCTCTGATGTGCCCCACCCATGGACCTGGATCCGATTTGCAGTCCCTGGGGTCTGGCTCTGAGTGGCCTCTGCCTCCTCATTCCCTTTTGTTTCAATTTCTCCAGAGATGTGGGGCTGGGAACTCCTGCCGCAATGCTACTCTCTCCGTGTGGTCACTCGCCGCATTCAGAGTCACGGGTCTGTGTCTGCAGGACTGACAGACACCAGATGCCACAGTCCTGACGAATCTGTGCAGTGGGAACATAAAACCTGGAGGGAAACCGAACAGCTGCTGGAAGGGGGGTGAGCTTCCCAGCTTGCCTATGGACCCTGCTGCCCTGCTGGGCAGGGCTGGGCGGCCTGGCCTGATCACCGGGCGTTAAACAGCTATTTAGGAAGGGACACTGCGTGAGGGCAATTATGCGTCGCTCCTCTGGTGTCTGCGCCCTTCCCTCTCCCACCAGGACTGCCGTGCCCAAAGGCTCTTTTCATGCCTCCTTCGGTGGTGTGTTCTCATGCATGTCTTTGCACACCCAGCCCGGGGCTACTGGTTGTGTCAGAGCAGCCCAGCCCCTGCCCTGCTGGTGTGTTCATGGGGCCATCGAGACGCCCCGCAGTGCCTTGAGAAGGGCGACTGCCTGCCCCCCATGCTCACTCCTGGCCATGCCAGTTGCTACCATCGCCCCTTTCTTTCTCCCTCTCTTCCCTCCCTTCCCTCCCATTCCTCTTTTCCTTCTATTTGCCCTTCCTCTTCGTGTTTCCTGTGGTTGCTTTGCTCCCCTCAACCAGGGCCGGCTCCAGGCACCAGTTTGCCAAGCAGGTGCTTGGGGTGGCTGCTCCAGAGAGGGGCAGCACGTCCAGCTATTCGGCGGCAATTCGGCGGACGGTCCCTCACTCCTGCTCGGAGCGAAGGATCTTCCGCCAAATTGCCGCCGCAGATCACGATCGCGGCTTTTATTTTTTATTTTGGCTGCTTGGGGCGGCCAAAACCCTGGAGCCGGCCCTGCCCTCAACCCAGGTCCCCCATCACTAGGAGGCTGCATGATGCCTGGGGCAGGGGGCTGGGACGACTGAGTGGAGCACCATGGGAGCAGAGAAGCTGTGTGCATGAGCTGTTCCTGTGGCCAGATGCACAAGGAGCCACTACGGGGATGTGGGAGGCTTCAGGGAGTTGCCCTCGGCCGTGGCGTCAGCTCCGGGGGTGGGGACAGCTCCAGGGCTGTGAAGCTTTCCCAGCTCCCACTGCTGCTCTCCAGTGCCCCGGGCCCTCTGAGGGCTAGTCTGATCCCACCTTCCACCCTACACTGGCACTGACAGGCAAAGAGCACCAAGGTCTGTGAATCTGCAACAAACGGAGCCAGCCCCAAGCCCAGGCTGCTGGGTGTCCACCAAGCCCTGCTCGCTCTGCAGCCCCTGCTACCTCCACCGGAGCATGCCCTGCCTCTTACCCCAGACGGGGAGAGAAGCCAGGTATCCCTCGCCCTCACTGGAGAGGAGGAGAGAACCCTCCTGGCTCGGACAGACGCCTCTCCCCTCCTACTCTGAGCTGCCAGCTGCCATCAGCGGGGACACTCAAGCTGTCTCTAGATGGGAACAGATGGGGAGTGGGGCAGGGCATCTCAGCAAGGGGCCCAGGGCTCAAATTTGCTCCCCGCGTGGGCCATCCGGGCACAATGGAAACCTCTCTAGTTCCCCAGCTGTGAGGAGACAGGTGGGGTGGGAGGGGAATGCAGGCAGCTGCTTCACACAGGCTGCCTGGCGAGCATCCAGTGGCCAGTGCGGAGTGTTTGGTTTCAATCCAGTGGGAGAAGGGTCCCTTTCGCAAAAGCACCCCCCAGCTAGCACTGCTGGCTGGGGATCGAGCCCCAGCTCAGGGTTGTGGCAGGGCTGCTGAGCCTGTCCTGTGGCCAGACAGAGGAAAGTCGCCCTTTCCAGGGCTGTCAGCCCAGCGCCTGACACACGTAGGAGCAGCGGCTCCTTCACAAAAGCCAGGTGTTCCCCAGCTGCAGCCTCTCCAGCTCTGGGCAGCAAAGTCTGCTGGAAGATTGGGGGGGCCATGGAGAGATGGGCTCTCCGCCAGGGGGGAGCACCTCCCACTGCTCTGCCACAGCCCCTGGGGAGGAGGGGCACCTCTCTCGTGACCCCAAAACAACGCAGCCTTCCTTGGCCAGACGAGAGACATCCACCCCAGGGGAGAGTAATGGGGCGATAACACTGGCTTTCTGCAGGAGCCGGGAGCCCTGCCATGGAGTCCCAGCCCAGCACTGGCCCAGCAGCCCCCTGCCCCGCTCTCAGCTGTCAGGCCCAATCAGCGAGCCTGCTTCTCCCCATCAAATGTCTCAGACATAAAGAGCAAGTCAGGGGCACGGAGAGAGAACTGGAGTACTCGGCCTGCCTGTGCTTGCTGTGACATCCTCAGAGACGTGGCGTGCCCACAGCACCCTGGCAACTCCACCAGGAACCCCCAAGTCCAGAACCGGGGAATCGACGTCTGTCACCTGAAGTTCGGCGTCTGTGAGAGGTGCCTGGAGCGTATCCTCGGCTCAGCCAGACGGGGACAGCCCCGGCAGCAGCAGGGCAAGCGACAGCCTAAGCCAAGCCTCACCCCAGGCTGAGCTCCAGGGCCCGTTCAATCTGTTGCCTCCTAGCTGAGGCGCAGCTGTGTGGTGGGTTTGTGACGTGGACAGCCTGCCGCTGGGAACGGGACGGTGACCCAGGGAACTCATTGCACACAGACAAGAACGGCCTCCCCATTGGAGTGACAGGGCGTGTGCCTGCGCAGGGGGGAGATGGGTGTGTTACCTGGGATGGGGCTCCTCGCGCACCCACTGGCAGCATCCGGGGTGAGGCTGAGTTACTGCTTAAACCTGCCAAAATGAAGGGTACCCTGAGATCTGAGGTGGGCTCAAGCGTCTTGTCCAGTCCCGTTACGTGAACAAAAGCAGGGCTCAAGGGCCCGCTGTGCTGAGCAGCGGAGCCGCCATCTGGATCCTGGGGTTACATGCGCAGCGCCCATCCCCTTTGCCCAGCTCGGCAGGATGCTCCCGGGACGGCAGAGGCCTGCTGCGGTCTGGCTGCCGCGACGGAGCGCTGTGCCTGAAATCCAGGGTGCTGCCCCCAGCCCGTGGGCAGCTCCGCGCTAACGAGGGCAGAACGTTTGCAGTTCGCTGAGCTGACGGATTGAAACAGCAGCTCTGTGGGGACCCTGCAGGGAAGGGGCTGGACGCTGCTCCACAACTTATTTGGATTTAAAAACTGGTTGCTTTAACCATTGATGGGCCATTAGTGTCAAACACTGCTCTGCCAGGGATGCTATCCCAATTCCCAGCCTTGGCAGTGCCAGCTGAAGGGGTGTCAGGATGAGGCGTGGCTAGTGCAGAGTTGCTCATCAGAAGCCTTTGATCATCCCCTACGTTTGCAGGGAGCTGCAGTTCAGAGAGGTGTGGCCTGAGCAGAGGCTGGGAGTCAGGAACTCCTGGGTTTTAGCCCCAGCACTGACCTGCAGTATAAACTTGAGCAGGTGACTTTCCCCTCTGGGTGCCTCAGTTTCCCCATCTATAACATGGCATTAGTAATCACTTCTGCCTATTTGATGAGGATTGATGAGTGAACACTGTGTGCTTTGAAGATGAAAAAGCTCCTCACATGGGCTCAGTGCTATAATGACTCTATTGTCTCTCCTGACACAGAATCCCATTGCTGCAGCCTGCTCTGTGCTGATCACCAGGGCAGACTCTGGAGGAAGGACCTCCATGTCATGAGCTACAGAGGAAAGCAATCTGATCCTCTGCCAGGAGCAGGGTGAAATTGGAGCCAGGGCCCTTCTGCGGCTTAGGGGTTTGGAGTCTGAGTTCTATGGTCTGCTAGGGAAGAGCTGTGCCGGCTGGGAATTCCTGCGTTCCGCTCTGCAGCAGCGGGATTATAACACCTCCCTTCTCTTTTTGCTACTCCCACTCTTGGGCTCCAAAGGGAAACGATCATGCAAAGAGCTCCTGAACCTCACATACCACACAAAGCACTTGGAGACATGGAAACAGAAACAGACCACCTGGTAAGCAGGGGGCGTGAAAGCCACTGGCTGCTCTCCCAGTGCTAAGAATCTCAGTACTGGTTCCAGAGCAGTAGGACATCTCTGCCGATGCTAATGCATTAGAGGCGCTGCAGGAGGTTACCGTGGCTTTAAGCCATCAGTGTGCCCAGCTGACCCTGGAGTAACACAGATGCCTATGGACCACATCATTGCCAGGAATCTCCGTAGGGCTGGGCTGGGGCCACTCATAGCACAGCCCCTACATCAGGGCTTGCAAGGGGGTCCTTGTAATGCCGTCCTACAGCTGCCTTCTTCCGCAGCCCCGATCCAGGGGAAAGCTCCCTGAACAGAGCTGATGTTTTAGGGCCCCTTTATGCCACTGCAGCTCTTTTACCCAGCGTGAAGGGGCCAGTGCAGGGCTGAGGATCTCATCCCCAGGGTCTAAATATGGGCACCCCGTAAATGGAAGCACCCAAGATGAGAGGCTGCTTGTGAACATTTTGCCAAAGCCTCTCTCCAAGCCCAACACAGCTCAACCAGTGTGGCCAGGTCTGGGAGTGCTGGCTCTGGAGGGAAGGGCTTGTCAGCCCTGGGACACTGAGAAGTGTCTAGAGCTTCAAAGGCTGTACAGGAGATTAGCCACATCCTGCCTGATGAACACAGCCCTGGCTTTCCTCAACAGAGGGGGTGCCGCGGCCAAGACAAACTCTCACATCCTCTTGGTAGCAAGGGTGCAGCCGAGAGGCACTTGCCAAGCCTGGCCCTGCAGTTAGGGGTCAAATCTCTCATCAAGGGGGTGTTTAGATCCAGATCGGAGTGAGGCCAGAGTTCGGGCTCCGTGCCTCCCCTTCACACAGCAGGCCCAGGGACGGCCCATGGCGCCTGCAGTCCCGGCGTGCCAGGCTCAGTTCTGATCCGAATGGGCCTGGCCTGAGGAGAGCTGGTGAGAGGCGGGATCTGTGCCGAGGAGTGACCGGGCAGGGTGTGCAGTGCTGGTGAGCACCTCCCAGGTTACGGGGTGAAGTCAGACTAGGCAGTGACAGCAACAGGCTTTTCCTGCCCTCCCTCCTCTAGATAGAGCAGATCTCCCAGGAGAGCCGCAGGGAGGGTCTCATGCCAGCAGAACACCGGCTGCACTGACCGTGTTTGTACAATCTGGCAGCACAGCAGGGCTCAGATCAAAGGCAAGATCCCCATCGGGATTTCAGGGAGAGGTGGGAGGGGGCACGGCCGGGAACACGGTGTCCAGCGCTGGGTCTGCTCACTGCCAGTGTGTCTCTTTGCACAGCTGGAGCCTAAGGCCCAGCTTGTCACGGGAAATGCGGGTGTGGGGAGAGCGAGTCAGTCCTCTAAAACCAGCACACAACCATGTGGGCACCTGCAGCCTTGCCGTGACTGGCAGGCTTCCCGCTGACAGAGACCGGAAGGGGTCAGCAGCAAGGACATAGCCAGCAATCGCTTTGGCTTATACGAGAGGGTCTAACGAGGGATCCTGGGCTGGACAGAGAAAAGGGAAATGGGGACTGAATATCAGGGAGAACCCCTGGCTGTCAGGGATGGAACAGCCTCCCCAGGGCAGTGGGGGAGCCCCTCTGCCTGGTCCAGCTCCCCTGTGCCAGAACAGGCGCTCCCAGTTTTGCCAGTGAAGAGGGTGGGGCTGCACCTGGGGCAGTAATGGGGCAAAGAGAGACCCAGTGAAGAGGTGTTTGGGTGAGTCAGGCTGACAGACGGTCTGGGAAAGGGCTGAGAACCTGGCTATGGGGCGTTCAGGACCTGGGAATAGGGAGCCCCCCTGGCGAGCTAGGACTGCCTGGGTCCCCTGCTGGGATGAGAGGCAAACGGCACCTGAGAACTAAAGTGGGGAAGCCCTGGAAGCTGCCCCTGGGGGCATTGTGGAACCGTTTGGCGAACACACATGTCTACAAGAGACTGGGTGAGGCAATGGGTCGTTTGGGAGCCAGGGAGAAGCCCTCCTTTGTTACTGTGTCACTAACTGGGGCCTCAGACACTCCCTGAGCTGGAACAGGCAGGACACCAGGTATTTCGCCTGTGCTGGGAACATGTTTCCAAGTCAGAGCCCGCAGCATCAGCCACCACATTGATCTATTTCTCTCTCTCTCGTCCCTTATTTACTCCCCCCTCGGGGGCTTGTACTGATGCCTCCTGCACTATGCAGGACTCACACCGTCTACTCTGCCAGCTCCCTTCTGGTTAAACTCGGCTTGCCAGCCGCTCACGCTGTCAGCAGTTGTTACTACTCGGGCTCCTGGCTGGCCTGTCTCGCGTCCCGGAATTGAGGCCAGCATTTGGAGAATGGCTAGTGGGTCAGTCGGTGTCCTCAGGACAATAGCCTATCAGACCCATGCCAAGCCCTAACAGAGGGCTCTTGGAAGGGGGATCGGCTAGTCATCATGGAGCATGTGCATGTCTGCCCTGGTCCATGTGCTTCACAAGCTATTCTGTACATGGGTTGCCTGGACCCTCATTTGTTGGCATCACCTGAATATATGCCCCACACCCTCTGTGCCAAGCCTGGAGGTCAGCAGTAGACTTGCTGGGACTTCTTCCTCCCTGTCCCAATATCTAACATCTCCCACTGGGACTAGGTTTGGTAAATCCCTATGCAGGGCACCGGCTGCTAGAAGCAAAGTCCATCTGATGTTCCCTGTTCCCAGAAAGATGATTGGTCCCGTCTTCTAAGACCCCCAGTGCACAGCAGGGAAATGCTGGGTCCGCCTCAGTCTGTCCCTTGGGGGCAGCTCCAGGGAGTATAACCAGCCACTCCCTTGTCTTTGTGCAATTGGCAGGAGCTGGAGTCTGGACTGTCTAATGTCAACAGGGCAAGATACTGGCTGGGGCGAGGTGAGATTTACCTGCAGCTCCTAGGGACGTTCAGACAGCTGGCCGGGGAAACTTCCCTAGCCAGGAGATTTTGTGATAGCTTCTCTCTTGCCATTGTTGGTATTGGTAAGAGAAAATGCTCCAGCCCACCCCCACCCCCACCCCCACCCTGCCCAACTCTAACATGCCAACGGAGCAACTCAGCTCAGGCCTGACGCAGACACTGCCGGCCTTGTGCCTACACTGCAATTGACCTATGGCACAGCCTCCCCCTCGCAGAGCCCACCTATGCCCCAGGGCTGGATTTACACCTGGGCAGCTTTCCACCAGCTCCGCGGATCTCTGAGTTTCGTGCTCCATTTCTTTGCACTCTCCCAATCGCTACTGACTTTCATTAAGCTCCTGCCAGCTGGTGGGTTTGACAAACATGGCGAAGCTCTTTGAAAAGCCAGTAAATACCAGCAAACGAAGAGTCCTCAGCAGCACGGCCTTTGAGAGGAGCCTCGGGAACGTTTACCGCAGCCGCGAGTTACCCTTGGAATTATAACCCTGAGAAGCAACCGAGTCCCTTGACAGGACTGTTCTGGGTTCTTGTGTTGCTTTTGCTTGTTCCTGGTACGGCTGCCACCTGGCTGTGCCCCAGCCAGGTGGCAGCAGCCCTGATCAGAAATCGGCTCTCGGGGGCTGACTCTTCTGTTCACAGGGCAGGCTCAGTACATCCCAGGCCATGGGAATGCCATGCGGACCCGGGCAGAACTCCTCTGCTCTGACCTGGCTGTATCGTCCCCAGGGAGAGGCCCACATCCAGGACTCTTTCCACCCCTGGCCTCACTGTAGCGACTGCCAATGGCTTTTTTGATGTGAGCTCGTGCTCACTAAGAACTGACCTGCGCCCCACTGGACTCGCTTGGGTGGGGGGACAGGGAATGACTCCCAGACACTGCCTCTCTGAGCTGGGTTCAAAGAGGTGGCAAAGGCTGGTGCTCTCAGGTGCTGGGACAGCAAACCTGGGCCAAGGTTTTCCTTCGGCTGTGCCTGTCAGTGCAGACATTTCTTTGTAATGCTGATTAAGCAGCAACTGAAAACCCAGAGCGAGGCTCAGGATGCGAAAACTGACCAACAAAAACACTTGCTGGAAGAGGAGAGCAGCAGGCGCTTCCTGCCCAGCGTGTGTCCTGCTTGCCCTGCTGTCCGGGCTGGAGCCCAGCGAGACAGCCGAGGGAACCGTCACCCTCCGGAGCCATGGCGACAGAGACAAGCAGCCGGCGCATTGTCGGCCTCTGCTGCACTCTCCGCTGGCAGGGTCACGCTAGGCAGCGGCTAATGGCCAGAGATGGGGGAGGCTGAGTGCGGGACGTGATTCCATGGCTCCAGGGGCCCTGCAGCTGCTCAGATTGTCTGCCTGGCGCAATCGAAATGCCAGCGTAGGAGAGAGCCTCCATTGCTCCCCGCAGAGGGGGACCGGGTGCTGCTGTGACAGCCCTCACTCAGGCCAAGCTCTCCTGGAATTGGGGGAGGTTTTTCCCACCAGGCGATGGCGGGAGGTGTCCCTCTACCTGGGGAGGAAAGGTGTGGGGGAGCCTGGCTGCTCCCTCCTCTGTGCCCACCACAGCTCCAGGTGCCAACAGCCACTGGCCTCCCAAGAGGGGGGCCGGGGTCCCCTTAGCATAGGTGGCTGGAGGGCCCGAGGCAGCCAGTTCAGGGGCCAAAGGCAGAGAAATTCCAGCTATGTACCTATCCGTGTCCAGTTGGCACTTGGGGACCTTGGTATGAGCTGGCACCTGGCCTGCCAGTGTCACAAGCCTCATCCCCAAAGCTATCTGTGAAGATAGCAAAGGCCCATGCAAGAGGAGAGAGGAACAGTGGTCCGGACCCTGAGAACTGGAAACCTGGGTTCAACCCCCCTGCTCTGACCCAGCCTTCCCGCACGACCTTGTCACTTAGTCCCAGGGTAGTCCATGCCACAGCCTGGGTCCGGCCCCAGAGATTGCTCCGTTTCCTGCACAGACAAGCTTTACCCTTATGTAGAGCGTCCACGGGGCCTGAGCAGCCGAGCTGTCAACAGCCATCTTCAGCCAGGAGCTTTAGCTGATCTTGTAGGTGCCCTGGGTCCAGGCCAGCGACTGCCTTGGAGATAAGGACCAAATCCTACCCTGCTGGAAGTCTAAGCAGAGAGGCCAAAGCCTGTCTGTCCCCCACCTCCTCTGGCAGAGGTCTTCCTTCTGGGACAGGACGGGCACACAGGAAGGGTGTGGTGTGGAGCAGCAATTCTCAACCCAGGGTTCAAGGCCCCCTGGGGGGCCACGAGCAGGTTTCAGGGGGTCCGCCCAGCAAGGCTGGCATTAGACTCACTGGGGCTCAGGACAGAAAGCCCACGCTGCCCTGAGCCCCGCCCCCTGGGGTTGACGCCAAAGCTCGAGCAGCATAGCTTTGCGGTGTCCACCGTGGTGTGGGGCCCTGGGCAGTTGTCCTGCTTGCTTTCCCCTAATGCCAGTCCTGGCTTTTATATGCAGAAAAACAGTTGTGGCACAGCTGGGCCATGGGGTTTTTATAGCATTTTTTTGGGAGGGTGGGAGCTCAGAAAGAAAAAGGTTGAGAACCCTGTCCCCTGGTGTGGAGGATGTTGGCCTTGTGCTTCCTGAGCTGTACCCATTCTGGGGCTAAGCAGACGGTTTTCATCTCCAGGGTTGGTATTGTGATGTCTTTCACCAGCTCTGTGTTCATCTAAAAGTTACAACATGCACCTATAGTAAGTACCATTCCTGGAAGGAGAGGAAACTTCTGAAGATGCTGCTGATGCTGCACAAAGCATAAGTCCAGCCTTCCCCACCGTAACAAACACAGGCAGTGTTTTCTTTCTTGGTGGCATCACTGAGTGAGCTGACAAGCAGATTATCCACAGCCTGCCGGAGATCTATGGCAAGCAGCACATAGCCCCTAGCACAGTGGGGTCCCAGCTCATAACTGGAGCTCTGTGATGCTATTGCAATACAAAGAATAAATAATAATCATAATATTGGTGCATTTGATAGCAGCATATCATGGGGCTGGGGCGCAGTGTCCCAATGAGAAGTATTTACAGAGGTCCCAAAGAGCTTAGCGCTAACTCCGGCTATGCAAAGGGGTTGACGGACTCATATCTTTGCTAGGGTGACCAGATGTCCTGATTTTATAGGGACAGTCCTGATTTTGGGGTCTTTTCCTTATATAGGCTCCTATTGCCCCCCACCCCTGTCCTGATTTTTCACACTTGCTGTCGGGTCACCCTAATCGTTGCCCTCTTCTCTGTCGGGAGAACCCTCTCTGAACTGGACAGGCTGGGTGTGCTGAATTTGGACAAATATGAAAAAGATTTGGAGAAGGCTGGGGGTGGGGGGAGAGTGGTGAAAAGAGTGAACGGGATAATCCTGTCCCGGCCGGGGTGTGCTGCTCACCATCTGTGGGACTCGGTGGGAGTGGCGCTGCTCTGTGTTTTAATGGCTTACAGAGAGGGTGTCAGCGGGAGGTTAAGATTAGCCTTGACTTGTGGTGTCAGCCTGCGAGGGGTAAATTCCAAAGCAAGCACTCTCTGCGTCTGGAATGGTATCAAATATTCATGGCAGATAGAGCCCAAAGAGCAAGTTCAAGGAGGAAAGCCTGAGCCGCAGGGGCCGGGCACTCTCTTTCCCTGCTCTGCACACCAAATCCTCACTAATTAGAAATCTCCTGCCAAGAAGGCAATGGCTTCATTAGCGTCTGGGACATGAACTTCAAGCGCGTTTAGCCTTTCTGCATTGCTAAGCTCTGCTCCTCTTCCCAGAGCGTCTGAGTTAGGATTCAAGGTGCTGAATACCAGGAGACTGGTGAGTTGTGGGCAGGGGGAAGCGCTGGCCACGGCCTAAGGCCAGGCGCTTCCTCTTGCCTACGAAGGCATTTCTTTAGCCCCTCAGCTTTGGGACTCTGAAGATGTCAGCACCCACTTCCTTGGGGTGCCAAGCCCGCGATCCATCGGCCGTTGGATGGCCAGGGGAGAGTCTGCTTTCCAAGGGCCCTCTGAGGTTTGGGGGTAGGGTGACCAGACAGCAAGTGTGAAAAATCAGGACAGGGGGTGGGGGGTAATAGGGGCCTATATAAGAAAAAGCCCCAAATATTGGGAGTGTCCCTATAAAATCGGGACATCTGGTCACCCTATTTGGGGGCCTTAGGCAGAGTCCTAGAGTAAACCCCTCTGCAGGTGGGTGGCTCTGTTGCATTGAGGATGTGTCACTGCGGGGCTGTCAGCAAGGGTGGACCTGGGACGGTCAGCACCAAGGCACAGAGCTAAAGGGGTAACATGGACACACTTTGTATTAAGGGGACATTTATTCATAGTTCATAAAGGTTACTAAATGATTACATGCTACAGACACAAAGGCTGTGCGCTCTGGGTGGCTGTAAGGCCCTCAGTCGGAGCGGCTATTGATGGGTTAGGAGCAATTTCTTCATCTGTTGGATTCCGAACATCGAATAATCAGTTATTAACCCTGTTAAGCTCTTTCTGAATGTACCCTTAATAGAAAGGTGTGGCCAGTAACAGCAGCTGCCTCAGTAGTAGGCTGTTATCTTCTATGTGCATCTTGCGCAGCACGGGAGTGACCTGCTCTGATGTGTGGGCGAAGCCATCAGACTCCTTGTTCTTTTGCTCCCCTGTGCCCTGCCCCCAGCTCTGAAGCTGTCTCTGCACAGGCCTCCTTGCCACTGGGCCCCGGGGGAGGAAACCGCTGGTGCTGTTCCTGGGTAATTGGCTGCCCCAGGTAATGACTGGGGCAGCTGGGAGCACCCCAAATCTCAGCACTTGCTAGCACCATAAACCCAGCAGGACACAAGCAGGCGTGGCTGCCCCAGAGCACAGGTACAGGCCATGGCAACTAGGAAGAGGGGTTATCCCCAGGGCTGGGCGCTCCCCCACTTCCCCCCGCCCAGGGAGGCTGTTCACGGAGAGGTTTGGGTAAGTCACCATGATAAAGGGATGGAAAGGATCATTGCAATGGAATCCGACAGCGGCGTTCAGAGTGTCCCGTCTGGAACGGCTTACGGTAGTGCAGACAGCAGGCCAGCGAGAGCAATTCGCTCGTTCCCAGCCCTCCATTCGCAGAGTTTCCTTCGGTTCAGGGGCCGGCTGCGAACAAGCAGCTAGTGACGAGGCTTGGGGAGGTTGGCGGCCATCTGGCTGAGGAGCAGACTGTGCCTTGCGCTTTCAAGAGATGCAGGGAAGATCTTGCCTTGCAGCTAGGCTCAGTGTCGTCAGCTGCCTTGTTAATACGCCCACCACTGGCCATCTGCCTGGAGAGGTTTGGCTCTGTCCAGAAGGTCGTTTACAAGATGGGCATGATCAGACGGCGGCACCTCAAACCCTAGGGTGCCCCCCACGCTGGCTGGTGTCGTGCTGTGCCATTAGCCAGCCCTTCCTGCTCATTGCTGCTTTTTCTCCCCATCTGCTGCGGTAGCAGAACCCTTTTTAGGAGCCTCCATGAAAAGTAAGGGAGGAAGAATTATATTTACTCCCATGATTAGAGGCTAACCACAAATGCCTGAGTGGAGCTAAAGCAACCCCAGCCAAGCAGAGCACAGGGTAATCGTCCTCCTGTATCCCAAACCACGGGGTCACAGGCCGGGGGAGCCTGCCAAGCTGCGGGGAGAGGCAGGGGAGGAACAGATGTTGCCCAATGTCTGCACTATTCATGGACTCAGCTCAATGTCCTACAGAAACTGTCCCTCAGCCTGCAAGTCCCTCAGGGCAAGGACCACGGTGTGTGTGACTATAACGTGCCGGGCTCGTCCATGGCGATGAATAAACACTGATAATTAATAACAAGGACAAGCGTCCTCCTGCTCCAGACTAGCCCTCTCACGGCTCTCTCCAGCAGGAGTCCTAGGCGGAATATCGCTCCCCACTCTCCTCCTGTGCACCAGCACTGCTGGCCTTCCTCACAGTGCCTCTGCCCACAGTCTGTAACAGCCCTGTCCGGCCCCGGCCTGCCATCCCAGCCAGTCACACCGTCGGCCTAACCGTGTCCCTGCCGCAGCTTCCCCAGGCCTGACATGTGACTGCTGTGGCACAACGCCCCTCGTGGCTCTCTGTTCTTCACACCCAAAATGCCTCGGACAATTGATTGAGGCTGGTGCTTTCAAAAGTTCCCCCTTCCCCGCCCCCGGGTCTGCGTCCCTCACCAGGCTCAAGGTAAGCCCCTTGCTGCTGCTCCCCTCAGGCTGCCATCCAGGCTTCCTGTCCCTTCTCCTCTAAGCCCAGCCTGTGACCAGTTCTCAGGCACCATCTGCCTTTTCCCCATGCGGGAGGGGCACCAGCCCCTCCTCCCAGCCCGTGCAATCTGCCCCCAGCCCGGCAGAAGCAAGGCAGGCAAGGAAAGGGGCTTCTGCAAATCCAGACAGCCAGCACCACTCCACACGGCACGCATCACCCCAGGGAAGGGCCAAAGGCCCTGCCTTGTCCCAGTACTGCAGGGCAAAGGCTGAGCCACACCGGGGAGCCCCAGGACATCGCTGTGCTGTGCGATGTGCTGGAAGTCCTGCTTCCTCGCTGGGGTTTCTCTTTCCTGCCACAGCCACCACACCTCTCTGATGGGGTTTCTTGCTGTCTCCGTCACACACAGGGCACCATTGTTCTCTGCACAAACCTTATACTTAAATGAGAGCTAATCGCCCCCCGTGGAGTCCGGCAGGAACTGGGCGACCTTCGCTTGGGATCAGCGGCTGAGGCATCTTTCGGGAAATGAATGCTGGCTGGCTCCAGAAAATACAACTTGGCAAACCACATGCGCCTCTGCCCAGGCCCGGTCCCGGGACGGCTGGCTGGTGGCACTGGGGTCGGTGGGGCTGGCGGGGAGAGGAAATGACACACTGCTGCCAGCTGGTCTGAGTTTCTCCTGAGGACCTTGGGAACGTTGCAAACATTTGATCAGTGCAGCCATCGCTGTGCCAGTGTCACAGGCACCACCCCTGGCCCGGCGCAGAGGGGTCAGCAGGGACCAAGACCTGTGGGCTGGACATACCGTTCCTCTGGGGGCCTCTCCAGGGTTGGCCCAGGGACGCCCTTTGGAAGCCTGGTCACTGCTAGTCAAGAGCTTCTGTGCAATGCGCCTGGGTCTCTGCCTGCTAGGCTGGGGAGGAGGGTTTGTTGGGGTTCCAGCTGAGAGGGTGGGAAGGCACCAAGTCACTGCCCAGCTTGCTAATTGCTGGAACGACTCAGGTGTCTGCACCTGGCTTTGCCCAGGTGACGTGCTTCAAGGCAGCCTAAGAAAAGTAAGCTGCCAGCGGTGGCCTGAAGCTGGGGCACCCCCAGCCCTCAGACAAAGCCTCAAGGTCCTGGGTTGCAGAGAATGGGGCACTTGGACTTCCTCCGCATCTGCCTCGTGTCCTGGCGACTTTGTCAGCCTTGTTTGCTGGGATTTTTCTGGGGGGAGCAAAGGGGATGGGGCCTGTAGCCGTCCCCAGAGAACTAAGGGAGGCACACATAAGACACACGACTGCAGATTTCCACAGAGAATCGCCATCCTCTCTCCCTGGAGCATGGACGTAGCTAGCAGGATGCTGTGTTACAGAGGACTCAGAACTCATCCTGATCCACGCACATGTCACTCCAGGAATATTGCTCTGGGACTTGTTACTAGCAATCATTTCTGCTCTCCACCAAGATGAAGGCTGGGCCCTAACTTCCCAGAGCCATCCAATACCAGAGAGGCGGGCTATGCAACGGAAAAGGGTGTGAGCGGAGCCGGAAGTGGGATTTTGATTGGCTGAAGGAAAATGTCTGGAAGCAGCCAGGCCCTGGCTGTGCCTCAGATGATTCCCTTCAGAAGTGGGGACAGGAATCTCTTCCTGGCTTGGTGCTATCAGGTCCCAAACTGCACAGTGCCAAGTGCCCACATCTTCCACGGGTATCAACAGGAGCGGAGATGCTTGACAGGACTCAGGAGGGGCCCAGTAACAGGCAGGATTGGGCCCATACTTAACTCCTGAGTGGTGTGTTAATCTGGTTCTGTCCCAGGAATTCCACTCTGAGCAACGCCCCAAGGCAGGGACCTCTCAGGAGGCAGAATGGAGCTGCCTGTGGTGGACTTGCCTCTGGCCACTGGGGCTTGCGGCCTTGTTCCTGTGCAAATGCCTTGGGATCCGCAATGAGCACAGGGGTCAGGAGCTCGGTTTTAATTCTGTTTTGAAAGACAAACGGAGCTCAGTGGCTTCCAGCAGCCCCGTTAACCTGTTTCCTGATTAGCTGAGGCATATTCTGGGGCAGAGTCCATCACTGCCACTGATCGCCACAAAGCAGCATTGCCTGGCCAGTGACCTGTGTGTGGAGAATTCAGCCCTGCAAAAGCACTGTACTGGCTGTTCCAACCCCCTCCCTCCGCTGGCCGGCAGAGAGGCCCCTCTTGTTTCCAGACAACAAGAGGAACCCACTACGGTGAGCTCCATCCCCCCCCTGCTCTCAGGCCGAGGGACATAGCTGCAGGCCCAGGACTCTCACTGTCGGGTGAATCAAGGACGGTGCTGGCCTCAACCATTGGGAAGCTGCAGCCAAACCATGCGCACAAGCCCCGAGTGATGCAGCCTGTTCCCCAGGGTTAATCCGAACGCCTTGGTGCTGTCGTGTCATCTGAGCTGACGTCCCTGAGAAAAGCAGGAGAGGTTCGACTGGGCTTGTTGTACCCTGTGTTTTATAGCTGTTGCAATCCAGGCCCATGGCCCAGAAAGCCACCACCGGGCCAGTCCCCTGCAGAATGAATCTCGTTTCCGGAAGCCCAACTGAGAGATGACAACCAGGATCAAGCCGAAGCTGTTATTAGCATTTGCTCCCTGAGTGAGTGACAGCTTGGCTCTGACTCTGGAGTCTGCTGGGCCAGGTTGGGCAGGGAGCCCAGGAAAGCACCTGCTTAAATGTTTTCCTTTCGGAGGGGCCTGCCATGCTGAGAGGCCATCTGCGCTGCCGGCGCTGCATTGCCGCGGCGCTGCACTGCCGCTTCCCCACACCTAGAAACTGATCCTCTCCTTGGAAAAGCAAAGCCAGACAGTGCTGGGGGTGGAGGGTGCTGCAGGCTGAGTCCCCAGGTCTGCTGGAGACAGCCGGCTGCTCCCCACTTTCCCAGACAATATTTTAGATCGCAATGGCCATCTCAACAACATACAGGAAGGATGGGATAGCCACAAAAGGTGCCCCCCCCCATGTTGGTCTCTGCCCTGAGCTGCTTATGGCAAGACTCGGAGCAAAGGTAGATCTGCTCTGGCTCCAGCCATAGGACTTGAGTGCTAGGAAGGGTACAGCAGGGATCCTGCATTCCCCGACTGTGCAGGAAGAGACCAGGCTGCAAACGAAGAGGTCCCGCATGCAACCATCTTCCCAGGAAGTGCTTAGAGCAGAGCCAGGAATGCAAACTCTTGCCTGACTTTTTGCTTCTAAGCCAAGGCTGCCATCAGCAAAGCAGCCTGAGAACGCTGATCTGTGAATATAGCAGCTGCCTTGGAGTGGGAGGCTCCTTTCCAGCCCTTGATCTCAGCACAGCAGCCCCGGGGCTCCCTGTCCCCCAAGCCTCTCAGCTCCTGGGCCCTACAGACAGTCTTAGCGTCCAGAGACAGGGGGCGGAAGGGAGGCACAGAGGGGCTTGCCCTTGGTCACAGCGCATGGCATCGACCTGGCGGAGCGGCAGCTGGCACTCTGGCATTCCGCACAGCAGCCCCTGCTCCAGCCAGCACTACACAGTGAGGCCGGGGGCTTTGCACACACAAAGCTAGATGTGGTCACTGCCCCAAGGAGCCCCTGTCTGAGATTGACGGGAGAGAGGTATCTGGTGGTGGCCCAGTCTCATCTCCCCTGCAATGACCACTCTGCCCAGCTTCGGGGCAGCCCTGGCGGGTTCCAGGCAGAGGGAGCTGCAGCTGGTCTGGCATGGGGTGGGCAAAGGGGAGGGAATAGCAGGGCTCCAGGAAGGGAAGAAAGTTGCCCTCAGATTAACCATGGAGGCTGCAGCTGAGCTAACAAATGGCATTAACCCAGGCCAGTCAGAAACATGAAGTGCTCAGCATCTCTCCTGCCTCCAACTGTTAACAGCTGCTACCACCATTTCCCCAGCTCTCAACTCCCACACACCGGTGGGAACAGCCGGGTACGTGCCAGGCAACGGCCAGCCACACCCCCACTCCATGCAGGGCTGCGTGACCCCACCTGTGGGAAGGTCCCTTTTCTGCTCTCAACACAGAGGCGCCTTCTGTCTCTGGGCTCGCTGGGGAGGGCTGGGCCCAGCCAGACAGCACCCGGCTGAGGAAGAGGCCATGCCAAGGGATCTGGGGGGTCCTAAGCCCATCCACCGCCCGTGGAAAGGAAGGATCTTTCTCAGGGACTGGCTCAGCTTCTGCCTCCCCCACACGAATTACCAGGCCCGTCGCTGGTTAATGGTGTCTGAGGAGAGTCTCCAGAGAGCAACTGAGGCTGTGTTCTTATCCTGGAGCGATGTAAACAGAGGGACTCCTGAAGGATGCTGCTCGCCCAGGATCTCTCTGTCCCCGGCTCGGTGCTGCTCCTTCGTGGGATCCCTTTGGTTAGGCCTGCTTTACTCTGCAGTTCCGCGGTGGTGAGCACAGCTGTTAGCGATTGCCTTCACTGGGACGATGCTGAGGACTGTTTGTCCTGGTCTGCGCTGCCCAGACCCCTTCACCCATTAACAGACCGGGTAATGCTCCCTGGTCTAGGCCAAGCCTTTCCCTGGCTCAGAGGCACAGAGAGGGTCGAAGCCGTTACCTGAGGCTTCAGAGGAAGGCGTATCCCCCTGGCCAACTGCCTGCCGCTGTGCATGGCAATGTGCATTGGGAGGAGCCCTCCTGGTCCTGGCAGGAGCTCGCCTTGAAACATGGGCTGAGATTTGATTAGCAGCCTCAGCAAGAAGAGCTTGACGCTGGGTTCAGGGTCAGGGCGCTAGGCAGCCGCGCAGTGGCCATACTCTGCACTTTCAAAGGCCAGGTGACCCGCTCCGCTTTCAAAGCCTGGCCAGAGGGAGGCGCTCGCCACCCCCTTTCCAGGGTGCTGCACACGCAGCAGGATCCTCGCCGTGATGGTGACAACTCAACAAGCGTCTCTTTCCCCCTAACAGGGCAGCCAAGGGAATTCAAACGCAAATGGGCCAGAATTAAAAAAATACCAGGGGACGCAAAACTTTTCCAGCTGTTGGGACTTGCTGCTGTGCTCAGGAGGGAGCATGGTGCACCAAACACACTGAATCCAGCCTCACCCGCTGCCCGGGAGGATAACGAGGTGGAGACAGGTACCCGAGGCTTGTTCGTGTTACACTGCACGGGTTGGTGGCAGCAGGGATTGGAAACATAACTTCCTCCTGCTTGAGCTGCTGGCCAAGGCTTCAGATGGCTCAACAACCTCTATATGTGCCCTACCCGTCGCTGGCATGGGGACAGAGCACCGCACTCAGTGGGCCACGTTCTCCTGTTCTGTGAACGGAGTTCTTGGGAAAGTGACCCACTGATGGAATCCAGGCCTGGAGCGTCAAAGCCGAAGTGAAACCAGTCACCACAAATGACTGGGGGAGACCAGCAAACTCGTGTCGCTTGGACTGTCGGGTGCACCTGCAGGGCTGGGGAGCTTTGCCTGCTCTGCTTGTTGAAACGTGACTGTATTAAATGGGATGGGCTGGGATTGCCACAGGCAGGGCAGGGGCCAGCAAAGAAGCCGCGGGGACTCTTCAATTCAGGACACCAAACAGAAACTGAAGATGTTTGGTTTCTATATTGTGGAAGGACATGAATCAGAACCTGGCTAAGCCTGAACGGACTGGGTCACAGCACAGCGAGGAGGGGGCTCCAGGGGACAGCATCATCCTCCGGCCCAGAGAAGACCGGGTAGGGTTTGGTAGTATACAGGGAGGAGCTGCAAGTTATCCACTAGGGCCCCCTGTGTCTAAAGCCCCTTCTGGCTGTGAGCTCATTAGCTCTTCTCGGCTGAACAATCTTAGGGCTGGTTAGCAGTTGGATGGGGGATGCCCAGGTGGAACGCTGATGGACGAGCTGTCTTCCAGATGACTCATAAAACAGAGACTGTGGCCATTTAATGAGGTACTCTCTGTGGTGTCCAGGCCAAATTCTAGCCCAGGGATCGGCAACCTATCAGAAGTGATGTGCCGCGTCTTCATGAATTCACTCTGATTTAAGGTTTCGCGTGCCAGTAACACATTTTAACGTTTTTAGAAGATCTCATTCTATAAGTCTATAATATATAACTAAACTATAGTTGTATGTAAAATAAATAAGGTTTTTAAAATGTTTAAGAAGCTTCATTTAAAATTAAATTAAAATGCAGAGCCCCCGGACCGGTGGGCAGGACCCGGGCAGTGTGAGTGCCACTGAAAATCAGCTCACGTGCCGCCTTCGGCAAGCGTGCCATAGGTTGCCTACCCCTGTTCTAGCCTAACCCACTGCTTCCTGGCTAGCCAAAGTACCCATGTCATTGCCGCTGGAGAACGCAGCTGTCACTTCCCCTCCTAAGCAGAGCCATTGTGCAGTGCTCCTGGTGCAGACAAATGCCAGGCTTCAGCAAGTCTTTCCTTCCACGGTGAGTGGCTCCAGCAGGAGCAGCAGCTCTCATTCATGCTTGCCAAGGACAGTCAGTCCATCCCCCGGAGCAGCACCACAGCTTGGTGGCATGAAAGTTTTGCGTTATGAAAATTACCGAGGAGGCAGCATGAAAGTAGATGGAGGCTGAGGGGATGGGCGTGGCTGCTGGTAGGTTCCCCAGGTTGTCTCTGTGCTTCCAGTTTCATCTCCCTGGACGTGGTATGTTTGCTGGTACAGGATCTGCCTAGGCTGCCTGCAGTATGCAGGGCTGCCGTCACTCTGCCGTTTGGTTCTCTCCCTGCTGGGAACTGGTTGCCTTTTCCAAGCTCGGTGTTTTCCAAAAATCCATTAGCAAGGAAATTCCTTGGAAGAGAAGGGCTGAGAGAGGCCTGGGGTTTTGAGATTAGTTGGTAAACCCAAACCTGGAATCTTCTCGCTCAACGGGACCCCTGGGCTCGGCCACAGCTGCTAACCCGTGGTGTTGACGGATGCTGTCCTAGCGTCACTGAGTCCATTCCATGGGCCTCCGGGAGCCAGTGGGTGAGGGATCATCACCACTGCCAGGAGCTGCTACGCCGGCCGCCAGGAACTCCAGGCTTGTTCTCCTCCTAATGCATCGACCAGGCACCCGGTCTGTTGAGCCCCTGGCTCCATGCAGGGAGGCTGTGATGTTACTGTTATCCGTGCGATTCCTTGGGCTAGCTTCCCCAGGACACTGGAGCGCTGACAGCGTGTGCAGCCAAGCAGCACCCTGCAAACCGGCTCACCCTTCCTGAGGGCTGAGCACCAAGCCCTGAGCTAGCTAGAAACTGCTCATTCAAATCAAGGTGGCAGGGAGCAGGCACAAGCCAACCAGGGGCAGCTGCATTAGGTACGCTGCTGGGGGCTGCTCACAACCTTCCTTCCTACAGAGCACCTGTTGCATTGTCCAGCACGGGATGGACACAGCAGGACTTGCTGCCATTTCGGGGGACTGCAGACTCTGACTAGTCCTTCCTTGATCCAAGTCACCGCCTAGAGCACTGGTACTTTCTCGAAGGCTGGCAGAGCTATGCGGAGTGGCAGCCCACACACGTGGTCCTGTCCTGTCACTCCTTGCCCCTCAATCCAGCTGCCCCCTTTGTGTCCTCTCTCACTCCCGCCATTCCGCCCCACCGCCTAGAACTCCCACGGCGGTGCACCGAATCCTTCTGTACCAGGCACTGCTGCCTCCATGGAGCCAGTAACGTCCAGCCACCAGCCTGAGCAGTGATTCTGTACCCTGAGTTAGAAAGAAATAAGCCTGCGTTGCCCTCGGCTAACTCCATCTTCTGTCTCCAGTGCATTTAGTGTCTGGTTTGCCTCTCTGGGTCAGAGGCTGAGTCTGCACAGAGCGGACACTGCTAGCCCTTAACAGTGCAGCCGCACGGGGGAGCCGCAGACTGGAGAAGCTGGTTTCACCAGTGAAACTCACTTGCTAGCAGGAGATGGTGGGTCTGTATGAAGCTCTGGGGCAGCTGTTCATATAATCAGAGAGAGAGAGAGAGAGAGAGAGAGAGAGTGAGTGAGTGAGTGTGTGTGTGTGTGTGTACACAAAGGCATGCCAGGAGTGGTAACTGCACTGCTTTCCAACATCAGTGGGGCGGTTCAAACAGAGGTCTCTGTAGAATGGAAGAGTAAAGGCAAAAATCAGGCCCTCAGATAACTTCACCCTTGTCTTTACCCAAGGATCTCAAAGTATCTGGCAGACATTCATCCAGCCCCACTGAACACCTATATTGTTGTCCATACTGCAGCGGAGCCAGAGGAAAGTTAAGTGACTTGCCTAGGGGTTCATAACAAGTCAATGGCAGGGAGGGAATGCTTCCAGCCCCTCCTCCATTCTCACCATTAGACCCCACACCCAACCCTGGCCCTAAAAGAGAGGGTTTTTCATAGCGTCTTGGATGTGCAGCTTTCCATTAAGCACGTCCTCGTCTGACAGGGAATCAACTAAATCACACAGCAGCCTTTGTGCCAAATCCTGTGCACTGCATAGATGGCGGGAGCGCGGCCCAGGCTGAATAGTAAGTGACCGAACAGTGACTTTATTCATGGCACCAGCAGGACTCAAATGATGCACGGGACAAATCCTCCCCCAACAATCTGCTTTACAAGCCCTTCGAACAAGATGAGCCATTCAGGAAAGTGACCGGACTGCTGCCCTTGGCAGACCTGTGACTCGCTGCCTGCATGGCAAGCAAGACTTGACATTTCCCCTTCGCAGCACTGTGTACATTAACAACACAGCGGTTTGGTGCAGCTAGATGCTCTGGGAGGCAAATTAGATGCTAGTTATAGACGCCCAGATACTGACGCTGTCTCCCTTGCCCACATTAGTGCAGTCAGCAATACGGGCTGAGAGTAACTCACCCGTAGCAATGAGCTGATTTCTCACTTGGGTTCCTGCATTATCAGGCCGGCTAGAAGAGCACTGAGGCGGGGAACTGAGTACCATGAATCCTGCATTGCATGCAGGATGGGTAGGAGGGTAACAGACCAGATGAAAGGGCCTCTCTCCTGGGAGACGCTGGAGGACCATTGCTCCATAACTTCCTGCCCTCGTGTGGGGTGGCAATGGGGTGGCAGGTGATTTTAGGGTCTGAGTTTCCAGACTCCATTGTTACTTGTTGGGGCATTCAGCCCAAGGGGCAGCAGACATCAGAAAGCACAGGGAGGCAGCAGTGGGCTTCAGGCTCTTCCTTCAGCAAGCTGTTGGATATCTGTCAGCAATCAGCACTGCAGGGCAGGGTCAGGCAGCCTGGCCACGGGGAAACCCACAGGGTGAAAGGGAGAGCGAGGCTGTCAGCAGAGCAGTGGGGGCCTCTCAGGGTGACCTGTAAATGTGTGGGAGGAAAGAGCTTCCATCTGGCCTCTCGCAGAGGATTTGGCTTCTCTTTAGAGGTGCAGCTGGGGGTCAGGAGGCCAGGCTGGGCGCCTCCAGCCTCTCCCATGCAGAGCACCACCTTTAGACTTTGTTTTTTGACAGAAAATGGGATATATTAGCGCACCTCATGTTGCAATGTTCTGAACACGACCGTCTGCAGGCACAGTGTGGTCGGAGCTGACCATGGAGAACCCAGCTTACAGTTTGCTGCTTCAGCTCATGTCCACTTGTTGCTAGGAATAAAGCTTTTGGTATTTCTATTGCACCTGCGCACAGGAAGGAGTTAATCCTCACAGCCCCAGTGCTGGGTGGCACCCACCCTCCCAACACACACTGCACTTCTCCCTCGCGATGGCCAGCACACTGGGGCCTGACACCCCTCGACACCCAGACTAGCTGCAGGGGTGGGCCAGAGCAGGAAAACAGCTGAACCGTGGAACTGAGGATGGGGACTCCTGCACTGAGTGCAGTCAGGGCAGGAGAGTCCGGACCAGATTAAAGGGCCTCTCTCCTAGGAGACAGTGGAGGACCATTGTTCTGTAACTTCCTGCCCCAGCTTCAGTGTTAATGCTGAGACGCAGAAGGGCCCTGGGTGAGGCTTATGGGACAAATCTACACCACATCCGCTTCTGGAAAGTGTGGACCCACTGGGTCCTGCACAGGGTCAGGAAGGGCAATTTCACATGGTGGGACTTCAGCTGAGCTATTCTTGATCTGAGGAAGTCAAATTCTGAGCAGAATGGGCCTGAGGCAAACACCCAGAACAAGGGATTCCCGAAGGAGAACAGTGTGGGAAACGTTCAAAGAGCTGCCGTTCATTTCTTTAACAAGTGCAAACTCTGCTGCATGGGGCAGAAGTAAAGCAGAAGCTGCAATGAAGACAGGTTCATTCCTGCACAGCCTGGGTGTGTGCAGGTGCAGAGGAGAACCTGCATTTGCTGAGAGTCATTTGCAAGGCCTACGATCACGGTAGGGTGACCAGATGTCCCGATTTTTGGGTCTTTTTCTTATATAGGCGCCTATTACCCCCCTGCCTCCGTCCCAATTTTTCACATTTGCTGTCTGGTCACCCTAGATCACAGCCCTATTGTGGTGACAGGTATCAGAGGGTTAGCCGTGTTAGTCTGAATCTGTAAAAAGCAACAGAGGGTCCTGTGGCACCTTTAAGACTAACAGAAGTATTGGGAGCATAAGCTTTCATGGGTAAGAACCTCACTTCTTGCATCTGAAGAAGTGAAGTTCTTACCCACGAAAGCTTATGCTCCCAATACTTCTGTTAGTCTTAGAGGTGCCACAGGACCCTCTATTGTGGTGACAGTCACAAATAGCTTGTAGTTGGGGCAGCCAGCCAGCCTCTCTTTGGATTCCTAATTTGATCACCCTGGAAATAGCTTATTTATTGAAGTTGACATTCCCCAGGAAATCTGCTTCAATGCTATGGAACGTCTTCAGTGACAGTGAGAACATAACCAGCTTCATGCTTGGAAAACCTTCGCACAAATCCTGGGTCCCATCAGCAATTTCTTCATGTGAACAACATCAGGGAGATCTCTGAGTATCTGCCCATCTGGAACAGAAAGACTCATCCCCTGTGGGAAAGGGCTTCTGTTAGCTCCCTATTTATTTACCTTTAGTAAGAAGGTTATTGGGGTATGCCCGTCAAATGCAAGTGTCTGAAGCATGTAGGCGCCAAGGGGAAGGGGGAACATTCAGGGTACTATAGTAAAAGGTCCCTAGGAGCAATGGGATGAAAATGAGGAAAGGACAAATATAGGATGAGTTTCTGGCAGTTTCCCAGCAGTGAAATCTGCTAGGTGACTCCCGGGGGAAGTGGGATCCAGGATATGGCACGACTCTGTTTCATGCTTAGAGTGCTGCTTGTAAAACACTCTGGGTTGCCCGAGTCAAGGCCTCAATCCTTGATCACTTTTGTGAGAATGACCAAGGAAAGGAGCATAGCCTGGGCATGTCCCAGGCTACTCAGTGTGTCCTCAATCACTCCATGGCTTCAGAGCTTACAGGCTAGTATGAACAGTTAGGAGGGGGAAAGATGTTCTCAACACCTAACTAGGAGTCCAGACTCCTGGATTCTATCCCCTGCTTTGCCTGACAAGTCACACTCCCTGTCTGTGTCTCTGCTGCCCCATCAGTGTGGTAGGAATAGTACTGGGGGATTGGGAATTCAATGCTATTTGTAAAGCTCTTTGAGATCCTCCTGTTGAAGGGGTGACATGCTCAGCACAGCTTGGCATATTGCTAAAATACCAGCTCAAACACTGTGTGCACAAGTTTTGACCTTGATTCTCAGCAAAGTTCCTGTGGTTAGTGACTGAAATTCAGAGAAGAGAAGATCCACTTCCTAGGGTCTAAATTCCTTTCCCAGGCAGTGCTTTGGGCAGAAAAAACAGGCTTTTGAATGACCTGTTGTACACCTCACCTGAAGCCAGGTAGAGACCCATTCCTTAACACCTCCAGATTCAGAGCTGGATCTAGCCAGAAGGGCAAAACTCAAGCTAGCTTCAGCTGCAGGTTACAGAATATTTGAGGCTGTAATGCTCTCTAGTGCCTTCTCCTTAAACTGCAGTTCGCTGGGCTCCAGATGCAATTTTCTACAGAGCTATCTGGAGGACCAGGGGGTTTACCACATGGTCACTCACAGCCCATCACACCTGTGAAGCAAGTGATTTGGGTTTACAGTGAGAAGTTGGTGCTTCTTCACAGGACTGCACCATTGGGATACGGGGTACCTAGGGAATTTGGAGCCTCCCTGGGGCAAAGGAGACAGGAGGTGTGGGGAAAATAGAACCTGCAGAAGAAAGAATCTGAGGATGGATGGAGAGCCCAGGAGGCTATCAGAGGAAGAAAACCCCAAAATAGCTAGAATGAGCTGCCCGTATCTGTCAACTGTACCATCTCAAACGCCTTTACCTTTCATGCTCACTACCTACCCAGATACTATCTTCCTGTCACCCTCCCTAGCCAACAGCTCGGCTGCATGCTTACTTGTCCAGAAAGCAACAGAATAACAGCCCTATATTATAGGGCTTGTCAAAGCACTACACACCTCTCCTCTAACAAACCCAGCCTTAGACTGACTGGCCTTTTAAGAGAGAATGGCTCCAGCCCCACCTGTGACTCGTTCAGGCCTCCACCCAGGTGAGGAAAATTGGCATAGCCACATGACAGGGGAGTCATGTGGTTAAATAAATCCAAACGTGGAGATAAATAGGAAGGAGGCCTCTGGAAAGACAAAAGAAAAGTAGAAAGGGTTGGCTGTGGTGTAGGCCTGTCCTAGCCATGTTAGTCCCAGGTGCATAGAGAGGTGAGGAGGAGGTCAGGTCTTTTATTTGACCAGCTTTGGTGGGTAAGAGAGACACTTCTGAGTTGTGCAGAGCAGTGCTTTGTGTTGAAAGGGGGTAACCTAGAGAAGCTGAGTGAGGGTTGCAGCTGACCTGAATTTTCAGCAGAGACCCCACAAAGAGTGCTGTGGGACTCTTAGCTTAAGGGTAGAAGCCACTGGGAATTCTTTTCCATAGACTCTAGAACCAGGGGTCAGCAACCTGTCAGAAGTGGTGTGCCAAGTCTTCATTTATTCACTCTAATTTAAGGTTTCATGTACCAGTAATACATTTTAATGTTTTTAGTAGGTCTCTTTCTATAAGTCTATAATATATAACTAAACTATTGTTGTATGTGAAGTAAATAAGGTTTTTAAAATATTTAAGAAGCTTCATTTAAAATTAAATTAAAATGCAGAGCACCCCAGACTGGTGGCCAGGACCTGGGCAGTGTGAGTGCCACTGAAAATCAGCTTGCGTGCCACAGGTTGCCTACCCCTGCTCTAGAAAGAGGCCTATAGGATCCCCCAACCCCTGGGAACAGGGAGCTGGACTTGAGGGGTAAAGGAGAAAATTGATTTGTTACAATATGAATAAATTATATCCCACAAAAGTACAGGGGAGGGGGAATCTTGGTTTAAAGTGCTCTGGCCTGGGGGTGAGTTTTTCTCAGGCCCTGAGAGAAGTGGGGGCAGTGTGCCTGCAGGGCCATGTTGGCCCACGAGGGGGTGCCCAGAGATGGCTCCCTGCTACAGACAGCATTAGCCTCATCCTACACATGGGGAAGTTGAGGAGCAGTGAGGCAAAATTACCTTTCCACAGCCATACACTAAGTCCCTGGTGAAGCCAGTCTCCTAGTGCTGTACTTAATCCACCAAGCCATGCACCTTCAAACCAAGCATCTGAGTGCTTTACAAGCAGTAGGTGTAAGGGGAATTCTGCCATTGACTTCAGCAGGGCCAGGCTTTCGTCCATTCACTACCGCAAAAGCGCAAAGGATTAATGTGATCAAACTGATTCACTCTCAGATGTATGGAGGTTCTGAATACGTACGTTCACCTGATCCTGGACACAGCTGTCAGTCAGAACTACTCCAAGAATGAAAACCTATTTATGTTTTGGGCAGACTAACGTGCAGCCAGGAGTTGTCTATATAATGACATTCTCCAACTGGCAGCTTTCTGTGGGAATCAAAACTCTGAAGGTGCTTTTCTAAAATGAGAGGGGAAGGCAACCTGGAGTTGCTAATCTACCAGCCGGGTTGTAGAGGAATGCAAACTCGCTCCCCTGTAACTACGGAGACAGCCAGTCTGCCTCTGTACACAGCAACAAGAACCATTTCCAAACATGAGCTGCTCCAGATCAGCTCTGGGCCTCCTGAAAGAGGCTACTGCGTATGCTGAGAAACAGCAGCGAGCCCCACCCCAACACAGGGAGCAGGATGGGGGACAGCACAGACTGACAGCTGAGCAAAATTGGCTTTCCCACCAAGCCAGCCAGCCCTGCCAGTCCAGGCTAAGATGTGGGGGAATCTCTCAGAACGTTTTGCAGTGATGGATGTAACCGAATTTGTGAGGCACAAAGGCGAGGCAAGTCCTGAGTTACGTGGGCTGTATATGGCCTGGCTTGGCTGTCCATGGACTGCAATCAGCCTGGTTTGCTTGTTTACGCTAATCTGAATGAATGTGACACAGAGGTAGGGGCCCTTTGAGGTGACGTTCTTCTGTGGCTGCGAGGAACTGATGGAAGGGCAAGGCTGTGGCCAGAGACACCTGTAGGAAGGTCTGTGATACTCAATGTGGCCAGTCAGCTCTCAGTGGTTCCTTGGGGCTAGGATTGTTCTTATCCAGCTGGTGCGAGGGTCATTCTGACAACTAGAGGCAAAAGCAGCTGAGGGAACCAGTTGGCTTTGCTCTGGTGACAAATCTCACTGTGTCCATAACAAACCTTAGTGAAGTAGAAGAGTCCAGTCCTGGTCCCATGGGATGGACTGAGGGGGATTAACTGGCCTTCTACTCTGGCCTCTGTGAGCCCATGAAGGGGAAGAGTCCAGGGCCCCAGATGAAATTGTTCAGTGTCAATGTTCCCGGTTTTCCAAGATTGCCCTGCAGCAGACATCCCTCTCAGATGGCTGCAGCCAAGTTGGCTATGGGGCAGAAACACTGACCGGCCTGCTCCTGCCCTCACTCCACTTCCTCTTACTGCAGCCCCCCCCCCCAGGGAGAACCCCTCTAACTTCTGGGGTAGACCCAGATGGTCCCTGGCTCCCTCTCTCCACCTGCAAGCTGTCCTTCCCAGGCCTGTGTCTCCTCTCTGTGAGTGGCTAAAGGAAATCCAGCGACTCTTGTTTCTCCAGGTCAATGCCTGTGCTTTCTCCGCTGACCGGCTCCAGTGACAGCACTCTTCCTGTGGAACTCCAGAACTGGAGAGCTGCTCTGTAAAGTCAAATGCCAGCACGTCCCTGTAATATGGAGGCAGTGGGCTAGTGTCTGAAAGTCAGGCTGCTGCCCTCTGGCATTGACTCTCTATCCCTCAGGGCCTAGCCACACTAGGACCATTAGTGGTGTTAAAAGGGGTATTATTGGTAGATAGTACTGTAGCCCCGATACCTACCTACTGCCCATGAAGATAGTGAGGATTAGTATTAAGGTGTGGCCAAACGGTTGACCATGCCATGAAGCAAATGTCTCCTTTAGAGCCAGCCTATCCCCCCAAAAATGCTAACATGTTAGAGGGCCCAGTGCTGAAGTGGGGTCAGTTCACCCTGGTGTCAGCTGTCACTGGTCTAGCCAGGCCATACATTGTCCTGGGGGTATGCAGTCCACGCCACCCAGCTTACAGCTTTAGAGGAAAGATATAAGGGGCTCTCCATCCAGGGGTATTTTCCTTTGCTTTCTCCTCTTCCTTGGCTTTAATTTTCATTGTTAAACAAAGGATGGCTTGGCTGTGTTGATTGCAGTCTGACCTGCCAGGTACCTATGAAATTTAACAATTCAGGAGCAAGAATGGACTAACCCAGGAGTGTCTCTGCTGGGGCCTGCAGCAAGAATTTACAAGGGGCTGGAGAGCTGCACCTTGCTTTGGATGGAACCGAGAAGTCTGCAGCCAGAGTCTCCTTGAATACCAGGTGCAGCATGTAGAGATTTCAGGTGTGAGAGGTCACTGCCTGGACTGAGATGTAGCATTGCATGCTGGGACTTGTAGTCTCCAAGTCCACTCTTCATTTTAAAGATGAGCTTGCCCAATCTGTGAGCAACACTGTGGGCCCTCTGGACTGAGACATGCACCCCTTCAGCTATACCCCTCTTTCTACACTCTCTCTAGGGCCAGTGAAAGACTGCAGGTTCTTGCCTGACTCCACCCTCTTTGCCAGCGCCTCACATAACTGCATGGTTCAGTGTGGGAAACAGCAACTGCTGATCGCCTCCCTGTGCAGAAAGGTGTGTGTGCAACAGAGCCAGGCTGCCAGTGTCAGACAGGGACATCTGTGACCAAAGGCTACAGCAAAAGGGCAGGGAGCTGATCTGATCTGATAAGAGAATAAACCCTGTGGACCCAGGCTCTCAGATCCCTGCTGATTTCAGTAAGAATTGCCACTGTGTAACTAAGGGCAGAATCAGGCCCAGCCCTCCCAGCTGCTGAGGGTTACAATAGGATGGTAGGTAGGTCAGGGGAGTGTGGAAGTGAACGATTCAAAGAAGGGGGGAAAGCTCTTCTAGGTAGATGGGAAAAGGGCTTCTTCCTGCAACCATGTTTTGAAAACACTTTCAAAGCCAAAGACAAAACCTGAGCATGTTCTCTAGCATTCTCTCTGAGCCAGGAATGAATGCCAGCCCTGGCAGGGATGGCTTAGCAGAGCCAAGAGAGGGAGGAGTGTTGCAGCAGATAGATGGAAGGATTCCCTCTCCTATGTGAACACACGTGTTTGACGGGACAGAGATCTGGAAAGCAAAGCCCTAGGGCAGCTGGAGTGGCTCTGCTCAGATGCACTCGTCACCAGACAGCGAGGGGGCACACAGCTGCCTCACACACTGTAGGGCTTTAGATTTCACGTGGCATTAGCATGGTTAATTAATGCAACACTGTCGAGCTAATACAAAGCTGTCAGTTAGCAGCCTCAACTGTATCCCTGTGCTAGGGCCATTCACAGTCCCTTCTCTTCATTAATGTGACACTGTCTGGTTTGTTACGTTTCACGCAGTTGCCCACTTGGTATTTTCCAGGTCACTGCAAGTGTGGAGACTGTATGCTTCAGCCTTGATTCCAAGCAGCGTCTGTCAGGGGCCTGGGACCACATGGCGATCCTGGGGGACACTCAGGTGAAGCAGGCACTCCTGCTGACGCTTGGAGAGTCCTGCGTTCCATGCATGTTTAACACCCAAAAGCCAGGGAAGAGGCTTCATTTTTGCAGATGGTGTTAAAGTAGTGGTGAGTACTCTTTTTCCTGTGTCCAAGGAAGGAAACAGCATTTTCCTGCCCCTCCAATTCAGAGCATTAACATTGTTTCTTCTGCTAATTTAAATGGCTGCTTAATGCACTGAAAGCGAATGTAAGTCCTCTGCACAGCAACAGAATCCCCTCACAGTATAGGGTTGGACTAGAAGACTTGCTAGAGGTCCTGCTGAGCATCCTCTGACCTGTTCTAATGTCCGTTTCACAGAGACACAAGGAACATCTTTGAAAGTGTAGCATGAGGTGCTATTTAACGGCCTGTAAAACTGTTTCATTTCATGTCCTCATAGCGAAAGGATTTACCCAACCTCCACCCTTTTTGCGAGGACCAGCAAACCCCTGGGGGAGGGGAAGCTAGCCTTGTGACTTATAGCTTAGAAGGATTAGAGAGAGAGAGATTTCCAATTGCTGTTCACTTTTTGTCCCTCCAGTTAGGCCAGATGTTGAGGCTTTTCATGGGGCATGATGATGTTATGCAAAGTTGTGACTTTTCACTGAATGCTCAATATCTGGTAACTAGACCTCACTGTCCTGTCATCATCTTCTAGCTACTGTGATGTGAATGATATGTTAGTGACTTATAACATGATGAGACCTTCCAAATAGAAGATTCTATCCAGGTAGGCATTTATGCTGTGCTCATCGCTAGGGGATCTGACAACCTTAATGTCCAAGCCATTTAGCCAAGAGTGCACCCTTCTGAGGCTTGAATTGCATTCAGAAATTTTTAGATTTTCATTTGCATTACCAGCATGAACTTGTGTTATTTTCTTTTCTTGATAGTCTGGAATTTCCCTACAAAAATCAAGACAAACCCCAACTAGGACATCAGGGCAATATTAGATGTGTTTGCTTCGCTGTAGCAGGAATGCTGGTAAGAACTACTAGACTCCTCTCTAGATTACTTAGCTGTTATGGTTTATCATTAACATTATTTTATTGTGCACATATAGGATGTTTTATAAAACAGGTACCCTGGCCCAGGCACAGTACAATAAGGCAAAATCAAATCCCAGACTCCCTGCTCAGATGTGAGATTAGCAGCTATTACGGCAGGGCTCCTTTCCATGTTAAAGAATAGAGTAGCTGTAGCCACCTAACAGGGTGATACCATAATGCAGTGGTGGGGGATAGTGCAGTAACCTTGGCATGGATTTTAGCACACCCTAGACAAGCCTTTACCCTAGTTAGAATTTATTCCAGCCTACGAATCCTTCAGAACTAGTGTGAGCAGCATGTATTAAAGAGAATCTTTCTGTTGAATTCAGTAGGAGGTGGATCAGCCCTTGTGACAGAGTGGGAGTAGCACTGTAAGATTCCCCCTATGGGTTAAACTGGGATATGGGTGCTTAGCCAGTTAACAAGGGAGTTCAGCTCACGAGCTGGAGAGGGTTAAGGATACAGAAAGGGAGAGGAAAAGAATGACGAAAGAAGCCCAGATCTCTTCTCCCATCTCCAGCCCCCCTGTCCTGGACCTAGGGTGGAGGTTGGGTAAATCCTTTCGCTATGAGGACAACTATACAAGCCACTCTAAATAAAGCACACTGGTGAACTTATGCAAGAGTGTGTGTGAGGATGGCTTGCAACATGAAACATGGCGTGGGGAAATGCAACCTGTGACACCTCCCTCAAGGGATAAAGAAACTAATGAAATCCAACACAGACTGCACACTATTGGTGCTGCATTATTTAAATAGCAGCTTGAAACGCTTCACTATGTTACAGTTGAAGGGAACCCATCCAATAGCAGCTACGGCTCTGGCTCTGCAGAAAACTCTACAGGAGAAAAATAAGCATTGTAGGAAAGCATGCTTGGTTGGGTCTCTTTAACTGGCTGTTTTACAGGTGGAAGTGTGGGAATTTGCATGGCTCTTTAGCCCACCTATAAATGAAGACTGGGTACTGAGTGGAAGGGAGCCTGATCATATCCAAAGTACTCGTAATAATGTAGAACAGCATGGGTTATTCAAACAAGAAACATCATCAGTAAGGAAGTATGCTATACCTCTTTATGGGTGCAGGCTACCATGACACTGGCCTTTGAGGTAATGCCTGCTATCTGCTGGAGAAGGGAACGGTCACATCTTGAAAGCTGCATTGCACCATAAAAAACACAATCTTCATATTACTGTGATTTTGTACATACCGTTGTACAAAAGGCCATCTTGCTGTCTGCCAACATGCAGCTGAAAGCTCTGTACAAAAGTCCTGTGGCTGTAGTGTCACTGACTAGCAGTGGAGGCCACACATCTTAGCGCCACAGGCACTATGAACCAACAATGGGATTGAAAGGAGCCTGCAAACAGGTCTCATAAGTAGGGCTCTGTGTTTGTCATGGAGGTCGTGGAAGTCAGATTCTGTGACCTCTGTAGCGCCAGCGTGGCTGACCCCCCAGGCTGCCTCCCCTGCAAGATTCAATCAGGGGTATTTATGATTTAAGTCATGGACAGATCGTGAGCTGTGATTTTTTTGTTTTTGTTTGTTGTCCATAGCTTTTACTAAAAATACCCGTGATGAGTAAGGCTATGATTTAATAAGTAAGGGAATCTAGTTTTCAGAACCACCTACATGCCCATGATTTTTTGGTCTCAGTGGAGACAAGCATACCTGCTAACTGATGAGGTCTTTATATAAAAGTATTACACGGAGAAAGTAACTGTAGTGAATATTCTGGAATATCAGGCATAGATAACTCAAGTTTCTGCTGATACATCAGTGCAGAAAGCTCAACCCAGACTGTCCCACCTTCACACGACAGAAGCACAAAGTAGGGGTAAGTTCTGCACAGCCAAGAGCAGCGTTGACAATTTGTCAGGCGCAAAAGGAGCCCTCCATGCTTGTAATAAAAACCACCTCTTGAGAGCTATAAATCCTCAACAGCATGCAGTGCTCTCTCAATTCCATTTCAGAGGGTGGCCAATCCTCTGAAATCAAGATTGCAATAAGCTTTCAAGCCACACTTGAGCACCTGTTGAAAGTGAGGCGAATCTCCACATAATAGCCTAAGTATTACTAATAATGCTAGTAATTTTTAAGCATCAATTGTATGCCACATGGCTTAGTGACAGATATCATCAAAAATGGCTGTAGAGATATTTTTACTGGATATAGTGGGGTTCATCTGAGCAATAACAGTAAGGTGTTCCAGCTGTACAGTCACTGCTCAAAATAAGCTCTGGCAAAAGAGGCAGAGAGAAGAAGGGACCTCACTATACTAATTTACCGGTACAGCGTTCAGATCCTGCAGTGACTGACACTAGAGAAAAATCTTAAAATAGAAAATCCTCTCAACTACTGGACACACACTAATTCACTTTGAGACACCAAAAGTTAAATACTTCTGCCCCAAAACTTAAAAGCTTAGTGGATTCAGATATTTGCGAAGACTCATGTTTGCCTAAAACATTAGCATGTTCTTTATAGAGGACACCACAGAAAACTAAACAGTTTTATAATGCAAATGGTGACAGAAATTAACTTTAGCATCTTCCACGCTACACTAACATAAAGCTCTCATGATCTCTAACTGAATCGTTTCCCTCCATACAGTGTTATGAGTTCTGAACCAAATCCACTCTATAAAACAAGTATCTATGCCTGTCAGTTTCCAAACAACTTGATGTTTAATGAGAAAAAGCTGGCCAATATAGACAGATCCATAGTATGCAAAAGGTTTATGCCTTAACAGCAAACTTCCGGACAGGGTACAGGCGCTCTTTTCGCTGCTGTTTTTTGGTCTTCAAACTTTCTTCGTACTTATTTAATCTGCGGCGCATGGCACGAGTCTTCTTCGGCCGTAGGTCAAGAGGCTTGTACTTTTTGCCCTGTTTTCAAAAAAACAACAAATAAGCCTCAAAAGTGGTTGTGGTGGTGGTGTTTTTTTTTTTTTTTAAGCAGACTTTACCCTTGCACTGCATCCACGCTGTTCAGTAATCTGCAAAGGATCTGGGTGTGTACAAGTACAGAAAGCTGTCCTGCCTGTTGGTACTGCATGGAGAGCAGGGGCTAAAACTTCCCTATGCAGTTCGTGCGTATGACACACTTTCTCCACTAGGAAATGGCTTTACACTACTCAACAGCTGGGAGGGTACCAACCATCAGTCACTACCAGCAGTTTTACCAGACAGGACTGCAGCCTAAAGTTGGGTGATTCCTGATTTTATTAATCCCAGGAGTCTGCCAGTACCTCTGGAAGTATTCACTTGGTCACCTGCTCTAGATAATCCTGGTGTACAGCAAAGAACGTGGCCCATGAGAAATAACACACTGCTATGGGGAAAAAACTTGTTCCAGTGTTCTCAGTGACTTCATCCCTCAAGACTGCCAATCTTTCCGAACATATTTTCCAAAAGAGCACTTAGATCTGTGCCTACTGGAAAGCACACAAAGCCAGATAACAGAGTTACATGCTGTCCAGTAGAAGAATCCTTTAGCAAGAACAGATTCACACTGCATCTACTCAATTCAGAGCAGTGCTGGGTGTTAGTCTTGCAATAAACAGTATTGTGAAAAGGGACCATTATAATATGAGATTAATGTTATACTTTTCCCAGGATTAGAACATTTGAAACAAAATCTCATTTGCAGAATTATTCTTGCAACTAGCTGGGTCTCTTGCCTCACAATTCTATCCACATACCTCAAAATGTCCAGAAAGGAATGTAGGGTAGGGCCTAACAAAGTAGAAAGTTTGGACTTACTTTGTAAAATTTCCTCAGGTTCTCTTTCTGGGTCTGGTTGATGACAGTCAGCACTCTGGCAATGGATTTGCGGACAACCCGGCTGCAGAGAGTAAAGAAACTGGCCTCAAAACACAGACAATAAAAGGCTTAAAACTAGCAAGTACTTTACAAAATATGTAAGAAGAACCATAGAATTGGGATAACGGAGGCACTTCTTGAGAATTATTTCTTACTATATTCAAGACATAGTAGTCATTTTACTCTTCTTTAACAATTAGAATCTTACCACCCTGGAGCTTCCCCTCTATCCAAACACTAAACTAACTCCTTTTCTCCTGTCTAGTCCACATTTGTTTCCTCCTCTGCCCCCCTTGCTTCTCTTCAATGCTACCTACTCTCAGGACAAGGATGGTATTGCTACATCATATATCTCAAATGTGCCATATCAACAAGAAGCAGCCTGTCTATATTAGGTGAAGAAACTGTTACAGCGATATCAGTTGTAAGTAGTACATAAGAACGGCCGTACCGGGTCAGACCAAAGGTCCATCTAGCCCAGTATCCTGTCTGCCGACAGTGGCCAATGCCAGGTGCCCCAGAGGGAGTGAACCTAACAGGCAATGATCAAGTGATCTCTCTCCTGCCATCCATCTCCACCCTCTGACAAACAGAGGCTAGGGACACCATTCCTTACCCATCCGGCCTAATAGCCTTTAATGGACTTAATCTCCATGAATGTATCCAGTTCTCTTTTAAACCCTGTTACAATCCTAGCCTTCACAACCTCCTCAGGCAAGGAGGCAAGTAATGCTCCCTTCCCCTTGCAACAGGCTCAGTGTGTGCCCACAGCGTAGCATATGGCTGGGGTTAGATGAGGGCTGAAGCACCTGTAGGCTAAAGTAACCCTGGAGCCAGGGGTCCTGGAGGGACAGCACTGCGAGACAGAGGCGGGAGCTCTGATAGCCCCCCACTCCCCGCGCAGGCTCACGCCCAGGCCCCTAAGTGGGAGCGCAGCAGAGCGAGCGTCCCCCGGGGCTTGGACTTACATCTTGGACAGCTTGGAGGCGGCTCCGCCAGTCACCTTGGCCACCCGCAGCTGGGACAGCTCCACCTTCAGGTCATCCAGCTGCTTCAGCAGCTCCTCCTTCTTCTTCCCTCGCAGGTCACGGGCCTTGATCTTCGCCTGCCCAGGAGAGCGAGAGCCCGCTCAGAACCCGGCCGGCCGCCTCCCCCGAGTCCAGCCGGCTGCCCCCAGCCCGCCCCCGGGCCCGATCCCCCCCCCAGCCCGCCCCCGCCCGGCCGGCCGCCTCCCCCGAGCCCAGCCCTCAGGGCCCAGCCGGCTGCCGCCTCACAGCCAGGCCCGGGCCCGCCGCCCGCCGCCTGCCCCCGGGCCCGATCCCCCCCAGCCCGGCCCCGGGCCCGGCCCGCCGCCCCTCGGAGCCCAGGGCATCCAGCGCGGCCGAGCCCCAGCGTCAGCCCCGCAGTCTCCGCGGCCCCGGCCTGTGCCGGCAGCCCTCGCTCCCGCGCGAGGGACTAGCCGAGCCCCGGGGGGACCGGCCGGGCCTAGGGGCCCTCCCGCCCCCCGGGGGCCGCCTCTCCCCGCGGATGGCTCCGGATTAGAGCGCGAGGGGTCCCGGCCGCTGAATCTACTCACCATGTCGGCAGCGGCTCGGAGCGAAAGGACGGAAGCCGAGCGAGACCAGAAGTTAGAACGCGAAAGAGCCTGACTGGGCGGGAATCAACCAATCCGGTCTCACAGTGCAGGGGTGATGGGAGGAGCCGGCGCACTGCAACTCGCCCCCTGCAGACTCGCAGCGCAATGGTACAGCCAGAGGGGATGGGTGGGAGTCCTGGGGCTGCTGGCCCTAGAATTCGTTCATCTATGTCCTGATGTTACTGTATAGCAATCGCTGCCATTATCATACAATCAACCAATATAATAAGTATAGTAACGACCAAGTAATTATATTGCATGAGGCTGGGATTCTGCAGTGGCTCTGCATATCGGCAGGCCCAGGGCTTCAATGGGGCTTTGCATGGATCCCTTGCATGATCAGGCCCTGTGTCTCTTAGGGCATGTCTACACTAGCCACGGGCAGCGATCGATCCAGCGAGGGTCACTTTATCATGTCTAGTATAGACGCGATAAATCAACCGCCGATCGCTCTAGTGCCGACTCCGTTACTCCACCTCAACGAGAAGCATAAGGGGAATCGATGGGAGAGCGTCTCCCGGCAACACAACACAGTGAAGACAATGCAGTAAGTAGATCTAAGTACGTCGACTTCAGCTACGTTATTCACGTAGCTGAAGTTGCATAACTTAGATCGATCTCTCCCCATAGTGTAGCCCAGCCCTTATATTCGGATTGATTTGTGAGTATCTAATCAGGGCCAGCTCCAGGGTTTTGGCCGCCCCAAGCAGCCAAAACCAAAAAAAAAAAGCCGTGATCGCGATCTAAAAAAAGCCGTGATCGCGATCTGCTGCGGCAATTCGGCGGGAGGTCCTTCACTCCCAGGCGGAGTGAGGGATCGTCCGCCAAATTGCCGCCGAATACCTGGACCTGCTGCCCCTCTCCGGAGCAGCCGCCCCAAGCACCTGCTTGAGAAGCTGGTGCCTGGAGCCGGCCCCGTATCTAATGTAACAGGTAACAGTAGCTCTCAAGATACATGTACCATAACTACTGCTCTGTAACATTCCATGTTATAATGCCTGGCTGATAATCAGACCTGATCTTTAGGGCCTTAGAGAGTAAGAGGTTAATGCTGTCTGAGGATACTGTGCAAGGCACTGATGTGACCTGCTGTAAAGACAATTAAAATGCTAAAATCCACTGTGGTAATGCTGCCCCATCTTAACTGGGTAGTGTCAACTTGAAAATCATGCTTCTTTCTGAAAATGGTGTTCCTCCTATTATTAATGGGACATCTGAGGCCCTGAACCTGCAGATATTTCCAGATGGGTAGACCAAGGGTCTCCTCATGGGTACAGGATCTACCTGCATGGATCCAATTGCGAGATTGAAGCTTTAGGTTGATGTAACAGAGATCAGAGAAAAATCTAATTTCTCAGTTTGTATTTGTGCATTTGACAAGCGTCATAAAAACAGTATCCAGTTTGTGCCATCTTCATCATGCCAGAGCAACCCGAGAACTGAATGTTTAAAATTATCTGAATGGTGAAAAGGTGAAGCATGAAGTAGAACCAGTTTATCTCGGCGTGACCTTAGACCACACACTGAGTTACCATGCCCACCTGAAGAAGACAGCAGCTAAAGTTAAGATGCACAATAATTTTCTTAGCAAATTGGCAGGTTCGTCATGGGGTGCTTGTGCTCCAACTTCGCGGACGTCAGCTCTTGCTACCTCGTACTACAAACCAGTTTGGAATCGATCGTCACACACCAAACTGGTGGATATGCAGTTACATGCTGCCATGCATATTATCTCCGGCACCCTGCGTCTGACTCCACTCCCATGGCTTCCAGGTCTGAGCAATATTGCTCCTCCTCATATCAGATGAGAGGTTGCCACTGGCAAGTTACTGGAGAAAGTACACACCAACCCAAGCCTGCTGTTGCACAATGACCTTTTAAAACCACCAGCTGAACATTTGCTGTCACGTTGCACATTATGGTCTCATCCGCCATGCCAGGCTTTTAGGGCGGAAACACTCTGGCGAGAGGAATGCATATCTGTTATAATCCCCAACCAGTCCCTCAACACCGACCCCACAATTTGCCCTCCTGGTTTTGACCTGCCCCATCGCCAATGGTCCCTATTTGAAGAGGTTCCGGAGCGGGTAAGATCTCTGTGCAGCCAACCAGCATCGCTGGGGCCGTTGTGACAGCCTTTGTGCAGCTGTGGGCAACACAGACAATGCACATTGCCGATGAATGCCTGCTGACTAGCAGTGGTGGCCTAAAAGAACTGCATCATGCCACGGAAGATGCCATCGCTTGGCTAGACGACTATGCACACCATAAATAAAATTATCCAGCTGGTTGCGTGAGTCTTTCTTGGGCACTAGGGATCAGGCAGCCCCCTGGTGTAGGCAGACTCCAGGTGCAGTTCTTCCCCTCCCCACACGGTGGCGCCCCTGCCTCCCGCACAGCCGCCCCTGTCCGTATCTAAGCAGCAAGAGCCATACTCGCGGTTTCAACCTATCCTGCTGGGGAGATGGCATGAGAGTGACTGGGGCTGCAGCCAGTCAGAGAGCGGAGTCGCCTCCTCGCCGAGCGACGAGCCAATTAGAACCTGCAAAGGGCGGGGCAAGTCCGCCTCCCAGACTAGTGTGAGGCGGCATCCGCGCTCCCCCGGCACCGAGCGGCAGCGCTAGCGGTAGGAGCAGCTTCGCCGCGGAGCTGGCGGAGGCGGCGCGGATGGTGAGAGGAGCCGCCCGGCAGCGCCTGCCCCGCACTGGCCCGGCCTCCAGGTGAGGGGCGCCGAGTGCGAGTGCGCGCGCACGGGGGGGGGGGGGGGCGTCTCCGGCCCGGCGGCAGGAAAAGCGCGTAAAGCCCCCCCCGGCATGGCCCCCCGCCCTGTATCCCCCGCCTCTCCTTCCCCTCCCCCGCCCCGTAGCCCCCGCCTCTCCTCCCCCCGCCCCCCCGCAACGGCTCGGGACCCCCGCCGCCCCGTAACCCCCAACTCTCCTTCCCCCCCCCCGCAACGGCTCGGGACCCCCAACTCTCCTCCCCCCCCGCCCCGTAACCCCCAACTCTCCTTCCCCCCCCGTAACCCCCAACTCTCCTTCCCCCCCCGCAACGGCCCGGGACCCCCGCCGCCCCGTAACCCCCAACTCTCCTTCCCCCCCCCCCGCAACGGCTCGGGACCCCCAACTCTCCTCCCCCCCCGCCCCGTAACCCCCAACTCTCCTTCCCCCCCCCGCAACGGCCCGGGACCCCCGCCCCCCCGCCCCGTAACCCCCGCCTCTCCTCCTCCCCCCCCGTAACGGCCCGGGACCCCCTCCCCGTAACCCCCGCCTCTCCTCCCCCCCCGTAACGGCTCGGGACCCCCAACTCTCCTTCCCCCCCCGCCCCGGGACCCCCAACTCTCCTTCCCCCCGGGACCCCCAACTCTCCTTCCCCCCGGGACCCCCAACTCTCCTTCCCCCCGTAACCCCCAACTCTCCTCCCCCCCGTAACGGCTTGGGACCCCCGCCCCGTAACCCCCAACTCTCCTTCCCCCCGCCCCGTAACCCCCAACTCTCCTCCCCCCCGTAACGGCTTGGGACCCCCGCCCCGTAACCCCCGACTCTCCTCCCCCCCCGCCCTGTAACGGCCCGGGACCCCTGCCTCCCCCCCACCCCGTAACCCCCGACTCTTCTCCCCCCCATAACGGCCCGGGACCCCCGCCTGGCCCCCCACCTGCCCCCCGCCACTCTTACCCCCTGCTCTGTCCCTCCTGCCCCGAGCTCCCGCTGCCCTGTGCAGGGCCCCCTGCGGTGCCCTATTCCCTGTGCCTTGCCCGGTCCCCCCCCCCCGGCCTCCTCAGTCCCCCTGGACTCCCTCTTCCGTGAGCTCCTGGGGACCGGGACCGTGCTCAGAGCCTACCCAGTGCTGAACGATGCCAGGGAGGGCAGGGCGCACCCTGGAGTGTGTTGCCTGGAGCCTGTTCCCCTTCTGCCCTTCCTGGTGCTCGTTCCCCTGGCCCCCCGGGTCACTGCCTTCTTTCTCTTTCCCATCTCCAGAACAACAGGCCTGGTGGAGAAGCCTTCTCGCAAACGGAAATCCAGGTAAGATGGTGATTTCCCATCCCCCTCCTTTACTTTGCTGATGGCTGACTCTGTGGGTAGGCAAAATAGACCTTGTTCCACACTGTGCCTCATTGCTCTCACAGACACTTCTACAGAGCCTCCTGCTCCAAGATCCGTCTCCGCTCCGTCGGTGTAAGCAGGAGCGAAGCACATTGAAATCAAGGGGAGCTGTGTCCCAGTGTGTGCAGTCAAAAAATGAACTGCTCTGTTAGCTCATGAGACCCTGGCTTCCCCTAGCCAAGTGACATGTCTGTGAATTTCCTAGGAGAGGGTGGGGGGATTGTAAAATGGTGTCAAAGCTGCAGACCGAGGCAGATAGTGCATTGTAGTGTATGTACCTAGTGCAGGTGATAGAAAAACACACATAGGAGAAAATCAATTCTTTGCTTGAGAAGATCTTGAGTATCTAAGAACCATAGAAGTGATTCTAAAGGCAACAGGGTTGTTTTTTTTTCCCACTCCATATGTATATATCTCTGGAGGTGCCAATAGGGAGATTCCTTTGCTTGCATTTAGCATGCAAGTTTCTGTGTCTGTTTATTCAGGAGAAGAGAAATGTCTGCAAATCTCTGCTGCTGCCTTGTTCTGTGCACCTAGCCACCTTTTTGGAGGCTGGTTTTCCCTTGCTCTCAACATTTAATTTCTGAGGAGAGGGAAGGGGATTCTGTTATTAGTCTGGAATATTCTACAGATTCTGTCTGGTTCAGTGTGGGCTTCATGGCTCTTTTCACTTGATGGTTTCTGCTTTGTTACAGCCTCTGACAGCAGGAGTCTAAAAGTGTTAGTGTTTTGTAGGGGGGAAGGTTTGACAATGGGAAACATACACAACAGTCCGAATACTGACATGCATGAGATCTTTGTGTGTAAATATTTTATTCCTGCTGTCTCCAGACTGATTATTATAGAGTGAGTGGTGCTGGCCCATTTCCTTTTCCATCTGCTAAATTACATTAAAAGAGGCCACAAATAATTTCCTAATTTTTTATATGCAAGTAGCTGCTTTGGATCTCCCAGGAATGTCATGTGAAGGCAAGTAGCAGAGCAGATAGTTTGTGCCACAGTGAATTGGAAGGGAGGTGTCTTAGAGACAGTGTCTCTACTAAGGTGTGGGCCACCCTATGGAAAAATTTTAGGGGCCCCTTACTTGCTTTCTTCTCCTGTGTCTGCTGTTCATGCTTTGAACTCCTGCAGTACTGCTGTGCCTTAAGGGCTATTAAAACGAATTCCATTTTCATCAGTTGATAAGGATGCCCAATGGGTTTTGGGGCTAGGCAGTACAGATGGACAAAGTCAGTTCAGCAAAGTTCACTTCCTTAGTGTGTGGAGAGAGATTTGGGTGGGCAAGGGAGATGGAAAAGCTGCACGTATGGGTTGAGAATTTTATTCACAAACAGAAATATTTATAAATAAGCTTGTTAATAGTTTTGTGTTGTGCAATGTTATTGCTTCTCTCTCTCTCTCCCTTACTGTAAGAATAGTGGTGACGAAGGGCTTGATCCTGAACACTTGACTCAGTCCAAACTCCATTGATCCAAGGGTCTGACTCTGATCTCCTGCCATTGAGAATAGGAAGTTACTCCACCAAAGTCTGTTGAGTTGCAGTGGTAAAAAGCTTTGGGGGCTAGTTCTTACTTGAGTCTTATACTTAGGACTTGTCTCCACTAAGGAAATGTAGTAAACATTTCCTAATGTAGTTAACATAATTTCAGTTCCACTGGTGGGAGCCCTCCTATAGATTGGGGGCAGACAGCTGCTGGCATTCTAAATGCCTTGCCATGTAGGCCTGCTCTGTGCTTGGTTAAACAATATAGCAATTAAAACCTCTGCGTTCCCAGGAACGCCCTGTCTGCACTGTCTCTCTCACCAGTGCTACCAGCAACAAAGCTGAAATGGTAATGGCAGTCATGAGGAATTTTAGCAAACATATCCTAGTGTAGAGACAGGCACAATGGTTTACAGAAGCAGCTACTCTTGAGTGCATTTACTGACCTTACATGAACACAGTTGCATCAGAGTTGTAACTTTCATTGCTCAGTCCATTGAATGCGTAAGTGATTAGGAACCTTAGCATCACACCTGACTGTAGATTAGATTTGTGGAAAAAGACATTTAATTTTAATCTGAGATTAATCGGCCCGCTCCTTCCTGGCCTGCCCCCACTCTTTGAATGGTTTGGGGAGACTTTGTAAGCCAAGCAGTATTTTATTTTAATTGGAACAAACATTGAGTCACTTAATGACAAGCAAGAGCATCATTCTCTATCAGTCAGGGCTGCCAAAATAATGCAGACAGGATACACAACTACAGCAGCCAGCTACTACACTACAGAAAACGAGGATCTTTTTACAGAAACCATTTGTGAAGAAAGGAGAATCTGAAAGTTTTGTCTCTCAAATTGTGTTACAGAGAAAACCAGCTATTGTAATATTGGTCTTTGCTGGAAACTGCTGGAATTCTACTGAAAATCAATTTCCCAACTAAATATGGGAAGCCTTCCTCCCTTCCCTCACCAAGACAACTAACTTGGTTAAGATGTAACTGTAGAGACATGTGAAGATAATGACACCCTGTTCATGTTCCCAACACCTCACGTGAAAGGTCAGATCTATATTGATATAATGATATATAATATAACAATGATATAAGCCTATAGCAGTTGAAGGGAGAAATGGGTACCGTATTTGAATTATGTTGTCTGTTTCTACATTGCTATTATTTATAAAGCATCCAAAGTTTGCCAAGTGCTTTACAGACAAATAGGGAGACAGAGTCCCTGAGCTAAGGAGTTTGCAACCTGTTTCAGTTCTAAAAACACTTTGTCTGAAAAACAGCATTGGAAAAATAACTCTTGGCCAGAGGGCTGTGCTATATAAATGTACCATTGAAATGTTAGACACTTAAGAGTGATGATCTCCATGCATACCAAACTGCAATTTTTGTCTTGCTAGTGGGGCTCTGGTCTATGATTGGGGGTCACCGCGGCACGACTTCTGCTCGCACTGTACACCACTTTTACACTGGTTTAGTTCCACTGACTTTAATGGAATTGTGACTTCCTCTAGAGTAAAAGAGGAGAATCGTACTCTGTGTGTGGTATGAATTTGATAATCTGGATTCATCATTTTGCTGGCTCATCTGTTATGCTTGGGGACATGAGGCAGTGGGAGAGGAATTCCAGTATGAAAGAGTCTGAAATCTCCTGAGAGGAGGCTAGTTCGCAAATGTTTAAAATTAACCACTGTCTAATGTTGTACTTTAAAATGAACAGTGAAGTAAAATCAAAAAGCTGTATTGTGGATGTGGTGTGGCACTCTTCGCAGTGCCCTAGAGAAAACACTGATGGAAGGAAATCAGGGCTGTGCAGGCAAAACTCCCCCTATTCATTTCTCTGGAAATCATGATTGTTGCAGAAATCAGGTCTTGAGTCTGTAACAAAGGTTACTTGTATAAGAGGGGTAGCCATGTTAGTCTGTATCCACAAAAATAACAAGGAGTCCGGTGGCACCTAAAAGGCTAACAGATTTATTTGGGCATAAGCTTTCGTGGGTAAAAAACCCACTGCATTGCATCTGAAGAAGTGGGTTTTTTACCCAGGAAAGCTTATGCCCAAATAAATCTGTTAGCCTTTAAGGTGCCCCCAGACTCCTCATAGGTTACTTGCCATGAGTATGCAAGCTCCACTCTGGGGGTGTCCAGTATAAGCAACCCACTGTACTTCTCTGTCCTTAGCCTACTTGTTCTGGCACAAGGGGGCAGCATAAAAGGATGGTCTGAGTGTGTGTGTGGGAGAAGCACAGAGGGTCACGCAGAGGTCTGCTTCCATAAAGTGTGCTAATTAGCTGCCTACATAAACATTACCTAGCTATTTACATATGCCAAGGGAGCCCAGTAGGGTCCTGTAATTGGATTCAGTCTGGTTCCCGCAGGATGTTGGGCAGAAAGGGAAGAATGTGATCCCAAAAAGTCTCAGTGGGGAGACTCTATTTTGAAGTCTTGTTAATTATTACTGTTATTGTAATAGAACAAAGACCAGACACTGAATTTCGTGATGTAATTAAACCTTCCCTGTGCTCCAGCTTCTGCAATCATAAGGATTTCCCTGCTTGGCGGTAAAGAATTGGTCTAGAAATGATTTGATCTGGAGAGTGAATCTCCAGGACACTGATATACTCTGCACATGATTCTCATGCATTACTTTCTCTTCTCTCTGACCTGGAGGGAGGGCAGCAAACCAATCTGATGGCTCTCTTTGAGCTTGTACTGTCTTCTCCTGTCTTAATGGAGTACAGTTCCAGTTGGAAGGCAGCCACCAACACCCTTGCTGAGAATGCTAACAAGATGTAGGATGATATGATTACTGCCCTCTAGTTCAGGAGCTGGCCTGATGTCCCACTTGGGCTATCTAGGCAATAATCCAACTTGCTGTGAGTACATTTCCTAATGATCTAAGCAGCATTAGCATTATGTGGTATTATAGCAGCGTCTCTGGATTGAATTGGTGTCTGTATATCAAAGGGTTAAACCGTCAGTAGCTTTCTGAGGAAGCAAAAAAACCTATCCTGTAACTCAGATGCTTTCCAGGAACTTGGCTCATGTGAGAGGCATGTGCTTTTCCACACTGCTTTAGGTGATGGCTTAGTTCAAGGGGCCCAGAATTGGCTCACCTAACAGTTGTTGGCAACTTGCCACCTAATGTGCATAAAATAGAACTGACTGTGACCCCTCCCCCCCATCTCTAATGCGGAGGGAGAGATCTGAGATCCGATTTGTCTTGCTCTAGCTCTGCTTGCCTGTGTGGGTTGAACTGGGCGTGCTGTTTAGGCTGTAGAGACTGTCCATAAAGTCCCATGGACTGTATTGAGCTCTAAGGCTGCATTTTGGTGGTTTGTCACTTTAACGTACTCAACCCTTGCTGTACTTCAGCCACCTGTCTGCCTTCTAGCCTGTTTCCCCTTCACTCCCTGGTTTCATGGAGTGCTCCAGACCTGAGCAGAATAGTAGTTTGTTTAAGACTACTGCTGTGATCTTGTGGCTTGTGTGTTTTCTTGAGTATGTGGCAAAATTCACTACTGACACTTGGCTGCAAAAAACCACAGAATAGTTGAGTTTGTGAAATGTAAATACCTTGGCACATCAGTCTTCAACAGAGGATGGTGTTGGTTTTTCGCAGATTAGATTGTTCAGACATTCTTTTCTTTTTTTCACTTGCCAGCATCCTAAGTTAGCATTTATGATTATTGGTAATACAGTAGAGCCTAAGAGCGCCAGTCATGGGTTGGCACCTTGTTGCATTAGATGCTGCATGAACACATGAGATGGTTCCTGTCCTAAAGATATTAGGATGTAACTTAAATTACTAACATAGTGCAGCATTGGATGTGGTATGGCACTTACAATACTTGTGATCAAATTGCTGGTGACAGGGCAGCACACTCCTTTCCAACCATTTTCAGTAAGAACATCCTAAATCAATGTATTTTAAAAGCCCAGATCTCCTTTGAACCATCCACTGAGGCTTCCTAGGCCTCTGATCCAGAAGCTGGCTGCTTCAGTGACTGATTTATTTTTATTAACATGCTGGTAATTAATTTGGTATGAGGGAAGAGCAGGGGACCTGCTGTGGGGACATCTTTGGACTTTGCCTCTTGTATTCAAGATAGAAAAGGGGTCATGAGCTGCAGTGAATGGGAGAGCATGGAGTGCACAGTCTGGACTAATGTGGAACAAATTGCCAGAGGCAGCAATGCAAGGAAGAGAGTGTGTATGGGAGGGAGCTGGCTAAATCCTTGCATGGGAAGCGAGAGGATGTAGTGTTGTGGGCAATTTAATTTCGTTCTAGAGGAAAACCAGTCCAGAAAGGACCTGACTTCCAACAGGCCAGGGTGTGGAGACTTAGTTGAGGCTGAAATTCTAGAGCTGACTCTCCATTCTTGAAATTAGATTAATTAAAATATGAAAACCCATAAGAGGCAAATTAGGCCCAGCCACAACTTATCTTGGGACAAATAAGATCAGGTGAGTGAGCTGTGGGGATGCTGGATCTTGGTTAGAATCAGCTCTGGGGTGGGAATGTGATGCAAAGTGTCATGTTGGAGGGGGTGCTGCAGGTCCTCTTGACAGCCCTCTTCAGTGAGTGAGAAAGGGAAGAAATTTAGAAAGGAGCCATGCTCATGCAGTTTCTGGCAGGTCTTGAGTTATAGCAAAATAAACAAACCAGCATGTGCTGCACAGGTGAGAGCCTCCACCTGCTAAGGGTGAGTCTTGCATTCTTCAAGACACTGTCTCTTGGGTGTTTTTCTGGAAACTTGAGCTCATGTTTACTTGTGAAGCAGGAGAGCTCTGATGCTTGCGCGCGGATTTAAATGGAACACTTGTGATGAAATAGCCCGGGGAGGCAGTTGGTGTTCAGAATGACCTGGCCAGTAAGATTTTTTTTTTTTTTTCCTCTTTTTAAATAGAAAAGCTGAATTCTCATTTGGATCTTCTTGCAGAATGCTTTTTTTAGAAATAGGTAAATGTGAATGTACTATTAATAACCTAAAGTACAGCATAATGGGCTCAGAATGATTAAAGCTGCTTGGACAGATTCACGCTTGTACTAGCTTCTCAGTGACTGTTTGTTTTATCCATGTGTGCTGTTTTCCACATTCTAGGTACAGTTGTATAACACTCTGATGTATTAAACAGTTAACTTGGCATTTCTGATTATAGTAACGAAGAAAATCAGCATATCAAGCATCTTGTATTACCCATGGCTGATGGTTATAAGTTGTTCGATGATGTTGTGTTCCTTGGATGCAACGTTACAGAAGTGCAGCGAGCCTTACTTGCACTGATGTATTATCCTTGCTACCTTTTTGTGAGGTAGGTGATTACTATCACCATCTTATAGACAGGGAAAATGAGACCGAGAAATGACTCCAGGTCACACAATTGGTTGGGGCAGAACTGGGGATATTGAACTGTTCTAAAATCTAGAAGGACATGGTGACCAGGAAGAATCAGTTCAATTCACTACAGATAAACAAAAGCAAGTATTACTATATCAGGTAATTTTAAATACAAAGCTTGTTTTGATAAACCTTTTCTATATGTGCAGCATATTTAAGGTAGTTTATTTAAATAATTAAAAGTTTTTGTGTATTTTCATTGATTCTAATTACTATCCAAAGAGAGCTCGACATGCATCACAAGTAAAAATTAATGTAGAAAATAAGACATCCATCATTTTCTAACATCATAAAAATGTGAAAACTAAGAATCTGAATAAATGTAAGTTAAGCTACATAATTGCTTGAATATATACCGGTAGATACTATCTGTAGAACAAACTTAGTGTAAAAGCTGTATTTAGTTGTAAATCAACATGTTTTTAATGAAAATGCCCTTTGTTTGGGAAAATAACAGTACAAATGTAAAACATGAAATCAGCATTTAAATCTGTGACTTACATTGCTTTGATGTAAATCAGTCCTCACTGTACTGAACCGTGTTAGCTTTATCCTCTGATCATTAACATACACTCCCTTTTTGCCACTGTCTCTAGTCTACCACAAAATATATTTCCTGGGGCTGGAGGGGAGGCAAAGTCTTTACACCAAGTCTCTCAAGGAGGATTTCATGTTCAATAGAGGAGTGTTCCTCTCACTAGAGGGTGTAGGGGGAGGGATGACTGGTGGAGTGAGAGGTTCCTGGAAGCAATAATAATTGAGACACCTTTCCTATAATGCATTGGCAGGTGTCTGCATCTCATCCTCGTCTCTTCAAACCAGAGGAGGAAGGAGCAGGCCTGCAGAGAGAAATTTGAGGCTCCAGTACATCATATTCACTGGGGCCTCACCCCTCCCATTTCACTTTACTTACACAGTTATAGATATTTGAGGGGACCCCCAGAGCTTGGGGTCCTGGTTCTCCCCTGCCCCCATCAGCCCTGGAAAGTGACTTTAAAACCAACCAGGTCTAAAGGCAGAGTTCCTCTTTCTGCTCCCTTCATGGCAAATCTTATCGTTTTGCATTGCACATGGAAATTGTAGCTAATTTGAAATGTATCCTCTTGTAAGATCACACATACAATTTTCCGTGTCTGTGACTAAGGCAAAATAATGATTACAATACTAGATAGCAGTAATTATAACAACAACCTCTCCAGTAACCATTTCAGTGGCAGTCTTGTCACCAAAAAAGGTAAGTGTATGATTTTCTTGCCTATGTCTGCATTGGGTAAAACCAGCCCCATGAGGTTCTGAGCATTTCTCAGTTATGTCATGTAGGAGAGATGTATTGCAGGGGAAATGGATTCCTCTGGGTCTAGCAGCTTAAAATATATGAGAAACTAAGACTTTGATAGCCCAGGGTTAAGTTACAGGGAGTAGGGACTGGAATCTGACTTGAATATAGCATTCTTGGGGCTCCAAGAAATTTCAGTGCCACTTAAACTTCCAGCTTAAAAATGGTGTTCTTCCTGCCAAGATGGAGTAGGAACTGAAAGCTTTGGAGGTGACTTCACAAAGATTCAGCTGCCCTCAAATAGGTTTATTCACAATGAACTTTGATCACAAAGTATGCAAAAGCTTTCTCAAATGCAAAGGACCCGACACCATTGGGAATGGACTGTCTCCTACTCTGGTTAGGATTCTCTTGTTTGCCTTTCCACAAATCCTGTTGCTAAACAGTACAAATTAAAATAGCCCATGAGGTTGTTAGTGCTCTGGAGAGTCTGCAAAGGCCTTATTTTCTGATTTCGTAGCAATGGCTTCCCTGCAACCTTTCTTTCCACTAGTGTCCCCCACACGCTCGTCACAGAGGATACCAGGATCTCCGCATTTAGCATGGCTCTTTGAATGAAGCATCTTGTAGAACAGGGGTAGGCAACCTATGGCATGTGTGCCAGAGGTGGCCCATGAACTGATTTTTTTCAGTGGCACTCACACTGCCCAGGTCCTGGCCACCGGTCCGGGGGGTCTGCATTTTAATTTAATTTTAAATGAAGCTTCTTAAACATTTTAAAAACCTTGTTTACTTTACATACAACAATAGTTTAGTTATATATTAGACTTGTAGAAAGAGACCTTCTAAAAAACGTTAAAATGTATTACTGGCACGCGAAACCTTAAATTAGAGTGAATAAATGAAGACTCGGCCCCCCACTTCTGAAAGGTTGTTGACCCCTATTGTAGAATGAGGGCTATTACAACCAGGTTATCCATGCCTTACTTTCCTCCAGGAGGCTCTCCACTTCCCAGTCCCATGGCAGGGCCTGTTTACAATTTAAGCATTGGTGTTTTGACAAGGAGTGTGATCCCTGGAAAGGAGGAACTAGACACCTCCTTGCATTTGTGCACAGTGGTTGCTCGATGGGCCTTGCCATAAGTCCACTATAGCAGTGGTTCTCCACCAGCGGTATGTAGAGGTCTTCCAGGGAGTACATCAATTTATCTAGATATTTGCCTAGTTTTCAACAGGCTACATAAAAAGCACTAGCAAAGTCAGTACAAACTAAAATTTCATACGGACACTGATTTGTTTATAACCACTCTATATACGATACCTGTTGTCTTTTTCCTGTGGACTACATGACACACCTAAAGGAACTTTTCGTGGATGATTTTTTTTTTTTTTTTAAATTCATTTGCCATTTTGTTGTTTCCTGATGTGTTTTCCCCTCCCCTCCCCCCTTTTTGCAGACTTTATGCATATCCTTCTCTGCTGTATTCTTCCCAATCAGATTTGATTGGCTTACATTTACTTGTTTACTTTGGGTCAAATACTGTAAATGATCCACTCCACAGATTCCTGCTCAGTGCCTTCATCCATTAGTTTTAAACAGGACAGGGTAACAGAGCAATCTACAAGTATATTCTAACCCATTCAGTTCAGATGCAGTTCTAGCTGAGCTCTCGAAATACTCCATGCTCTACTAACCTAGAACCTATACTGAAATTCTTCTTAAATAACAAAGCACTCGAGTTAAATGAGTGTTGTGAAATTCAATTTCTATATTAAAAAGACTAGGAGAAATTCCCTGTCTAATCATGTAAAGATTAAAAAAACAACAAAAAGAAGGTGATCCCGTGCCCCTGCAACTATCATTTAAAATGGTAGAGAACAATACGTAGGAAGTGAGAACATCTGTATCCAGAAGAAATAAAGGCCAAGTGCATCCCATGAAACTGATTTCCTGATACGGTTTTGTTTTAAAGTCAAATCATAAACTTAGAGACTGTAATTCTCACTTGCTTGATCTTCCCCATGTTGTGTAAATATCATTGGTCTTAAGAACTGAGTTAATAAACACGGGATTAGTAGAAACACAGATTTGTAATCTGTTTTTGAGACTATTTGGGTCCAACTGTTACCATACACTAAAGTAATTCATGAGTTTAAAATTATTTGAAAGGAGATTATATATGAATGGTGTCTGTAATTTTATCTTTTTGGCCAATTCTGATTCCAGTGTACTAGGAGTGAAAAGATGATGCTGTCAAAATAAATAAATATTCTTGTCTTCCTATTGGTCACTTACATTGAATAAATGTAGTGAAACTGAGGCTCACAAATCTCCAGGTAACCAACTTTTTTGTTACAATTTCGTTCAGGTGACAAGAAATAAAATATATTTGAAAGAGCATGGATGTAGGTTTCTGTTCTGGGGGAGGGAAGGGGACAGGATGTAGTCAAATGTTTAAGAAAGAATGGCCTGAATATCTGTTAGGTAGTGAGAGGCCATTACTGTATTGTTAGTATATGAATAGGGATTAGATGGCCAATGTCTCATTTGTTTTCCCCAAAACTATAAATCAGTGTGATGTGCCACTACTTGTGATGGAGTCAAGCTGCGGCTAAGGAGAGATGAATGCCTGTTGCATGGCTGCTGCTTTTTTTTTTTTTTAAATCTCTTTTGGAATGGCTTAAAGCTACATATCAAAACCTTGGCATAATCAGAACACCAATCATGCATGTTTTTAATGACTGTTAAATGAGGGTTGATAGGGATGTAGTCAAGAGAGAGAACTGGAAGACGTGGAGTTTTCGTGGCTATTTTTAAACCTGTACTTAACTCCCTTGCCTCTTAAAATTCCAGTGTGCTGAGCTTCCAAACAACCTCATGGTTAGCATTGAGTTCTGAAAGCATATTGTAATATTTTGAAGCATCTGAATATGCGGGGAATCAAATTAGCTACTGTAAAAAGGAAAATGAGTTTCTGATTATGCTTCCTTTGCTCTTACTTGCTCAAATTCTGTGGGGCAATGCTGAATTACAGAGGTGTCTGACTCATAGTTAAGACTATACCCTGAGGTGCTTTAGCTTGTTCTAGACCTTCCTTACCTTATTTTTTTTTACTTGGAATTAGGTCATTCCTGGAAACTAATTTGTGATCCTTGTAGGATGGGCTATTCCCCCTCCCTAAGTCTTTCTAGAGTCTAGAATGGTGTGAAATGAGGAACTACAAAGTGCCTCCTCTTTAAAAATGACCAGTGAGCATATAATACAGTATTCCAGTAACCTTAGAGCTCATACATTCAGTTAACAGCAAGATTTGTGTGTAAAAGTGTCCTTTATGTATTTCACAACCATACCTTGGACCTACAACACACACATTTAAGTAGCATAGAACTAATTTGTGTGTGTAATGGGGAGGCTGCCATTATATTGTTCCTGCTCAGAGATCAAAGGGAGTGCAGAGATGGCAATTAGTATTAATTTTTGTGGTCTTAAAACAATACAAATTTACTGTTAAGTCTTCAAGGTATTCTGGTATCTGACTTATTTCCTTCTATCTAGCCATTTAAACTTTGCTTTGTCTGTAGTAATTGCTTTTGGTTTAATTGCTCTTTCACATGCTGGAACTGCATAGATCTGGAAGGTTTTAACTTCATGTCCTCAAGGTAAGATTATTCTTGCTTTATCTTGTAGCCCTTTACTGTCTCCCACCCCTTCCCCCTTTAAACACCTGCTAGATCTTTTTACTTTGGCCAAAGAAATCCATTACTGCCCCTGTTACTCTTTAGAGTAAGTAATTTGACTAGAAATTATCTCTTTAATAGATTGCTTCCTCGGTGAGCTGGCACTATTTTTAAGCCAAAATGGAATGTATCCACAGATAACTCTGGTACAACCACAATCCTGTTCTCTTCCCACTCTACCCCGAACACTCCTTTTAATACCTGTTTGAAAGCTCAAAAAGCAAGTCATAGAGGAAATGACAAGCAGAAAGAATGTGCTTTGAACATTATAAAGCAAATAGAATTAACAGCTCATCCACTTTTTCTTCTAAAAATCATACTCAGGGTTATTATTTGTACACTGCATAAACAAAGAAATACCTCTGAAGCCTGGGCTCTGGCTAGGTTATTTCATTTTGATGTTCAAAGGCGAGCAGTGGTTTTGGGATAAGATGTGCCTATTAATGCTTGGTGCTGACTGCTATTAAACACCCTGAAATAACAAATAAAAAAGAACAGGAGTACTTGTTCTTCTTTTTGCGGATACAGACTAACACGGCTGTTACTACAAATAAAAAAGAAAATTCATGGATCTCTTTGTAACTGTACCATACTTGACGTGCTTTATTTGTTGGCTTGCCTCTTAACGTCTGGAATAAAATTACTCCCTGCTGGATGGATATATATATATATTTTTAGCATTGGCACAAACCATCTGCAAAGTGTGTTTTTGGGGGAAGGGATGTAGCCTCCCAATTCAATGGGTGCATGCTGATGCTGCCTCCTTGCCCCAACGTAGGGGCATAGACAACCCACAGCAGCACACTTCGCCTTGTCGCTGCAGGTTTAATACTGGCTTGGGGCAGGGTGGGGGGCTGGAGAATGAGCCCACCCCACATTCATCCTGTAGCAGTGGCTCTGGTCACATGGGGCTGGCTCCCCAGTGTGGGTATTGCAACCTGGTGCACTTGATTGGAGGGGTGGCTGGGCAAAACTTTAGTGCTGTGAGCCCATGCACCAGGTCACAGTGCCCATTGTGGGGAGCTGGGTCCAGCCCTGTGAGAAGCCACCACTGAGAGTTCAGTGTGGGGGAGGACTTGATCTCCAGCTGTCTCCCCTCCACACTGGGCCGGAATTAGTGGCAGTGTGTGGGTGGAGGGTGCTGCTGTGAGTGGTGGTGCCTCCAAGTTGAAGCACTGAGAATGAGGAGCTGGGTGTGGCCCCATGGGGGATGGGAGCTGCCGCTGTGGAGTTTCTGTAGGTGCACTTGTACCTGTGAACCCCCGCTAAAGCTGCCCTTGTACAAAATATCACCAAGTTGCATCATCACTGGATTACATGGTTTGTTACCATCCAGCTTTTTAAGTTCTCTGCCATTTTGAGTTTGTGAATTACGCCTATGTAATTAAACAGTAAAGCATGTATGTGTGCAGGAGTTTTAGCATGCTGTGATATCAGAGGTAACTCTGCCAATCACCACCCTTACTCTACAGCTAATTAGAATGCAACACTTAATTGGTTGTATGAGACTGCATATATGGTGAATTACTTTGCCCAAATGCCATCCACGCAAATCTCTCCATGTGTCCCTCCAGACACAAAAACCACAACTAGTGCACACAATAAACCCAACACATACAGCTCCTCAGTGCAGCACATACCCATAGTTTGCCACTCAAATTAACACAAGTCTCCCAGCATAACACACACCCTTTCCCACCCTTGTTCATGCTTACCATAAAACTATTGCCATGGATCATCACCAGGTTCAGTCATCACTGGGATTCGTGGTCTGTTAGCATCCAGTTTTTAAGTTCTCAGCCATGTTCAGTTCTTTTACACGGATGACTTTATGAATTCCATCCATGTGGCAGCATGGGCTTTCAGCTACTAGTTTGCAATATAATTTGTCACACTAACTCGTATCATTCTAAAAACTCTAGAAGGAGAGTGGGAGTTCAAGGGTATTGTTACACATGTAGCAGATGCACAGTTTCATGGAGCCAAACAATCAGAACTTAATAAATAAACAACTATCTCTGATGCTTCAAGCAGTGCTTCCGGGTTAAGTAATTTATTGTAGGTGACATGATGGAAGTGGGTCTAGAGAGGGAGAGGATAGTGGCTCTAGGGACTGGTACAGAGAGGGCATCCCCTACTTAATGAGCACAGTGAAAGAAAGCACTGATGTTTGTGGGAGAAGCAAATGGATGTCCACGCCATGTGTCGATGTGGTGGAGTGACTTGGGGTAGTGCCATGACACAACTGAAAAAGTAAGTGGGGGGGCAGAATGGTGGAGGATCTTGAAGGAGCAGAGGGAAATCTTGAGTTTGAAGGGAGAGGCAGTGGAGGGATTTATAGGGAGGAAAACAGAACAATGGGGAAGGAAGATTGTTTTAGCAACTGTATTTGTAATTGGCTCTGGGAGAGTTGGTGTGGGTTGAAAGTCAGAAAGTGGGAGGTTGCAGTAATTGAGATGGGAGTTGTTGAGAACCTGTCTTAGTTGTGGATTTTATAAATCTTCTGGAGGCAGAAGAGGCAGCACTTGGATCTGGCCTAGATGCAAAGGGCAGTGAGTAAAGATGATCTCCCAGGTTACAGGGTGCCTGAGGGATGAGGAGGATGGATTTTGGTGTGTTCAGCTGGGACAGGGATGGGTGATCAAGAGCTGACTTTTTTTTTTTTTTTTTTTTCCTCTTCCCCCCCCCTCCCCCCCGTAAGTTTTTAAGTTGCTAATGAGATTTCAAAGGTGGGGTCAGGCTCTCCGATGGTATCGGAGATCTCTATCTTTCCAAGCCAGCATTGGCAGGAAAGACAAATGTCAGAATGAAAGGAGTGAGGAAAAAGAAAGCTGCAGTGGTATTATAAGGAGTGTGTGTGACTCAAGGTTATTAGGACTCTGAGAGAGGTTCCCCAAAAACCTAGTGATGATGATTATACCCTTCCTGTTAATCTACACGGAGAGCAATTTAATTTTGTGTTTTCCCCCTTCTTGTGAGAGTCCAAGCAAGGAGACTTATACCAGCAGGATGGTCTCAAATATTTTGGTTGTTGGGAAGCAGAGCAGTTTTTTCTCCTCCCTTCTCTCCCCCGATCTCCTTGTTTCTTAAAAATAAATAAATAAAGGTGTCCTCTTTCTGTTCTGAGCTTGTGCATGTATATAGGGATAAGAACTGAATGAGATGTTAGAATAACTGTTAAACTGTGCAATGGTCTGCTGTGGCACAGATGGGCATGACTCAGGCAAGGTGGTCCAGCAAATTTATGGTAGCGCTGTTCTTAAAACTGGGAGTCAAGACTCCAGTCTTGCACTCTGATCACATTTCTTCCCACAGGGTTATTTTTCCAGCTCAATATCAGAATTTTAATCTGAGCTTCTTCTGAAAAGCTTGAGCAACTCAAGATAAGTTTCTCTTAGGTTTGTTGCAACAATGAACTTTAAAATTCCTGAGAGCCAGGACATCTGATAAATAAGGTGATTACTGTTGTATGCAATCCTGTGTGTCAGCAATGCAAGCACTGCTCTCCTTATGGCAAAGACTAATCAATACAGCCAAACTAGTCTGGTTTCACTGCTTGATTTTGCTTATTTTATGCCAGTTTGCTAACCTTTTGGGGTGAAGTGCAGACAGGAAAAGCCCTCTTTCCATGTGGAGAGTATCCTTCATGCACAGGAGACTAGATTTGCATCCATGATTTGCTCTAAAGGTTGCCTGCTGGTTATCAAGGGACAACACCAAAAGTTCAGTAATCGAAACTGCTGGAGCCTGAAATAAAATACAGACACTTTTTTTCTAATTTTAGCCAAAGAAGCTTCAAGGGGTCACATTGATCAGTTCTCTTTTGTCATAGTAAATTTCATGTTCATGACTAGGCTGATATTCAGTATTTCATCTTCTAATTAAAGTGGCCTTTAAAAAGTGCGAAGTTCAATAAGTGGCATATGAAATACCACCTCAAGCCAGGCAGCTGCAAAAGATGAACCATTCTGACATAATAAACCCCAGGTTAGGGGAAAAAGCACTGGGGCTGCACTATCCACAAAATATCAAGCACTGCAGAAGAGTGTGCTACCTTGTGACTTTCCCTTTAGCTTTTTGAGGCTTGCAAAGTGTTTTCTCTGTTGGTTAATTTGAACTGTCTCATGCATATTTCTGGTCTAGAAAAATAAAATATTTTGAGAGGATTAATAAGTTAGAAAAAGCAGTCTTTCAGGTAATGCCCCCCCTAATCTATAAATTCCTGTCTTCCGTGTGTGTCTTCTCTCAAGCATTCCTTCTTTGGGTTCATCTCTGTGGGCTTCTAGGCCCAGCTCGATGTCTGAAATTCCTTAACTTTGGTCTTGATCCTGTGCTTCTTTTGCTCAGCCTTGGCAGTCTGTTTCCTTGTGCTAGTAACGGTTTATGCGCAATCTCTCCATTGGCTACTCCAATGTGATGCATGAAACATGTTTTGAAATGCCTCTGCCTGTTTTTATGGGAGGCCAGTTCCATGCTGAGGGTAAGAGGCTCCTCTGCATTTCCTTGGGGGGGTTGGCTGTGACACTGACTCTCATTACTGAATAAATTTTCTCTGGCAGCATTCTTCTTACCTAGTTGATAGTATCTATTGATGGTTCTCTACCTTTTTGGGCTCAGGACCCACCTGTAAACCTTGATGGCCTGTTGTGACCTAGTAAATAGCTTTAGAGCAGAAAGAAAAAAATCTGGCTTACTAAATGTTTCTTATCCACAGTATATAATATATACATTAACATAATGAGTACTAAAGTACACAGAGCGTACCATAGAGGTACCTCCCACTGGGCTGGCTAGGATTGGCTCCCCGCTCCAGGTGTTGCGACCTCGGAGGTCCTAGCACCTCTCAGGTTTGACCTGGCTTCCCTGACTGGGGGTCAGCTGGCCCATATTTGTGGGGTGGCATTGCAACCTGGGTTCAGCACCATACACTCATTTGGCTTCCTTCCTCATGAAGGAGGGACAGTTGTGCTAAACCTGAGTGATGCTGCTACCCCATGCACCAGGTCACAATGCCCAGAGCAGGAAGCTGAGCCCAGCCAGCCCTGTGGGCTCGGAGCTGCTGCTGTGGGGTGAGTGCCGGGCAGGCTCTGCAGGACCTGACCACCTCCAACTACCACTCTGGGCCTCCAGACAAGACTCTGACACATTCTGGAGAACCCAATTTGGGTTGCAACCCATATGTTGAGAAATCCTGGTTGTAATGAGACACATCCTAAACTAATGCCTCAAACTGAGCCTCTTTGTGCTCTGTGACTCCTAAAGATTCCATAGCACTTGTGTGAGCATGGGGGGTTTGCTCCAATGTAGTTGGCCAAAAATAGTTTCTTTTCCCACTGTTGTGACTCCTGGCCTCCACCCTAAAGATGGCTGAATTTCTGTGATCCTGTGTGCACAAAGTTTGGGATCCTTCAGGGTGAAAGAGGCTATACAAATCTAATGGATGACTAACTTAATGTAGTTCATGCAAATGACTCTGGACACACTTAGGACATTCCACTTGAGCAGGTGTTCCAACTAAGGATCTGATTTTTATCTGAATACTAGTGAATGTCAATTCTGCTCAAGACAGTATTCTCAAATACTGCTTGGTGAAACTAACCTGCTAAATAGCAAGATTCAAAGGACAAGGTGCGGGAGGTAATACCTTTTGTTGGGCCAGCTTCTGTTGGTGAGAGACAAGCTTTTGAGTTCACACAGAGCTGACCTGAAAAAGAGCTCTGTGTATGCTTGAAAGCTGGTCTCTCACCAACAGTAGTTGGTCCAATAAAAGATATTACCTCCCCCACTTTGTGTGTCTGATATCCTGGAACCGACATGGCTATAGCAACACTGCATACAAAGTTCAAGGAGTTATTCAGGTCAAACAGAGATCCTTCAAAATTTAGATATTTAATTCAAGTGAACCCAATAGAGTGTATATTGCATACTGTCTGCTGTAAGGGGGAAATTAGGTGAACTAAGATGGTTTTCAAGGAGTGAATTGCTAAAGGTATAAAAACAAACAAATTACTTAAGTATATCAGAAGCTAGAAGCCTGAGAAATAAATAGTGGGTCTTTTGTATCACTGGGGTTAAAAGTAGCAACTAAGGAAGATAGACTTTGCTGAGAAGCCAAATGACTTCTTTCCGTCAGTGTTCCTCCTAGAGGAGGATGAAGTGATGGCTGTTCTCTTCTGGTAAAAAGGACGAGGTGCTGCCTGAGATTGAGGGGTCTGAAAAAGAGCTGGAACCAACTGATGAATTAAAAGCTACCAGGCTTGGCTGATGTACATGCAAGAGTTGGAGTTTAGGGTTGAAGTGGCTGAGCTGGTAGCTGTTTGCATATTTTTGCTACTGTGCTGTAGGATAGCAAACGTTGTTGTACCTATATCTTAAAAAGGCTCTAGGGGTGATTCAGCTAACGACCGAGCGGTAAGCTTTACATATGTACCCTGGTCAATTGGTCGTAATTATAGTTACAGATAGAATAATGGAATACCTGGAACATCATGATTAAGGTTACAGTTTTCGGATGGAAGGTCAGTAAATTTCATGGCAGAGATATGAGACAAAACAATAAGTCATAGAGAGGTCACAAGATGTAGTTTTGCCACATCAGCATACACAAGAGTATGGTAGGGGTGCTGAAAAGTAAGGCCTGGGAGAGGGGGTAGTTGGAGAGCGAGCCCACATTGCACTCACCCCACAGTGGCGGCTCCTCTCCCACGGCGTGGGGGCTGGGCCCAGCTCCTTGCTCTTAACATTGTGGCCTGGAAATCGTGAATTTGAGTAAGTCAGTGAAAATTTGGAAATGTCTATAAAACACATTTGATTAGGCCTCCAAACTAAGTACTGGTGCAACTTGGTGCACAGGGTCACAGTGCCACTCAGGTTCGTCTCTCCCAACCCTCCGTCCCCATCTCCAGCGGGGCAGATGGGACAAACCTGAGTGTTGCTGTGACCATGTGCACCAGGTTGCACTGCCACTTAGTTTGAAGGCCTAATCAAATGTGTTTTATAGACATTTCCAAATTTTCACTGACTTACTCAAATTCCCAATTTCCATGGCAAAATTTTAGCGCTAATCATAATGTGATTAGTTTTAACCAGGTTGGTTTCCCCAAAGGAAAATTATGCCTCACAAATCTATTAGTTTTTTGAATGGTCAAAGTAGTGACTAAAGGACAACCGCTTGATATAACTTATATAGACTTTAAAAAGGCCTCTGAGGTTCCCTGCAAAAAGTGACTAAAGCAACTAAGGAGGCATGAGGTAAGAGGGAAAGTTGTGTCATGGATCTAAAACTAAGTCAGGAAACTAAGAGTAGAAATAAATTGTCAGTTTTCATTATGGCAAGAAGTTAACAGTGGGGTGCCTCGAGGTCCTGTGCTGTTAAATATTTACTCTGGAAAAGGAGGATGAACAGTTAAGGGGCAAAATCTGCAGGTGGCACAAAATTATTTAGGTTAGTCAAGTCCAGAAAAGATTATGAGCAACTTCAAGCAAGATGAATGGGCTGTGCTGTGGCAGAGGAAATTTAGTGTTTGATAAATGAAAATTAATGCACCCCTGGGGAGAAAAACTTGAACAATTCATACACTGTAGAGGACTCTAATAACCAGTCTGAGGAAAAGATCCTGGGCATCATTGTGGCTGGCTTAATGAAAACTAAAGTTCAGTGTGCAGCTGTGGTCAAAAAAGGCAAATGATGTCCAGTTCCGTATGGAATGGGATGGAGAACAATATGGAGAATATCAAATGCCATTCCAGTACTGGTCACCCTCTCTCAAAAAGGATACTGCAGAGTTGGAGGAGGTTCAGAGAAGGGCTATAAGAGTGATCTAGGAGCTGAAAAAACACTTATGAAGATTTTTACTTTATAAAGATGATGATTAAAATGGGACCTAATAAGTATACAAAAATGAGTGGTCTAGAGAAGGGAGATCAGAAACTTCTTGTGTTATAAGACAAGGCATAGAACAAGGGAAAACTCAATGAAATTGAGTGGCAGCAAATTCAGAACTGATATAATGAAATGCATTTTTACACAATGCACAATTAGGCATTAATTGCTATAGTGTACTGAGGGCAAGAATGTAGTAGAATTCAAAGAAAAATTAGACATTTGTATGGATAACAATATCCTGAGCTAGAGTAACTATAAAGTGTTATGTTAGTGTGGTAAAATCTCCTGCTTCAGGTTTTAAACCAATCTCTACCTAGTAGGGATTTGGACAAGGTTTCTGGAGATGGATTATCTTACATCTGCCTATTATGGGGTATCATCTTCCTATAAAGCGTCTAGTACAAGCCACTGCTGGAGACAGGATACTGGACTAAATGGACCTTGGGACTGAACTGGGCTGGCAATGCCTATGTTACTATAAGGTAGTCTTTAGTTGGTTCTGAGTGGTGTTTATCCAGGTGTTAAATGTTTGTGAATTATTGAACACTGCTTTATTAATGCAGAAGTTGCTAAGCCAAAGATTAAAAGAAGAAATGCTGATGAAATGCAGAGTGCCATTTTTATTCAGTATCGTATTTTTTCAACTTTTTAGACTGCTTCTTACAGAAGTGGACTTTACTCTTCTTTGGGAAGATAAGCTAGCCTAGAGGATGACCCAGTTAAGAGGGATCTACTGTAATATTTTATACCTGTCACCTGAGGATCTCAAAGCACTTGATATGATACAAATCTTCCTAAATAGGTTGTTCTATCGATAGAAAAGGGAAATTTTCTGAATTTAACTGAAAATGCACAGGAATATTCCTTGGAAAGGTCTCTAAGTGATTTATTTCTGAGTTTTTCCATTTTGCAGCACTTTGGGTCTTTCACTGGTGTTGCAGTAATCTACTGTTATATTTCTGCTTCTCCAAAACTTCCCTTTTGGCTCTACCCACCATGCTGTAGTGTTTTTTTTTTTTTTTTTCCCACCGATTGCCTGTTGTAAATAAGAAAGTTATTGAAATTAATCTCAGTGGTTTGAAACTCACAGTGATCTCTTCCCTTCAAAGCATCCTTTGACAAGCCCTGTTATCAGTGGAACATCATTGGCCAGGAACTTGCTTGACTTTCAAGGTTAAATTGCATTTTCAAAGCATGCTGCAAGTACACATGAAAGAGGAGAAAATAGCAACATGATTTAGCAACATTCATTCACCAGAAGGATTGCATTTGACATGGACAATATTCTAGCAGATCTAGTAATCTGCTCTTAACCATCAGTAGAGCCAGGCCTACTGCCCATTATCCCCTGCAAACACTGCCTTCACCAACCTATGTCTACAGATCTCATGACAGCTGGACTTCATCCTAGCCTGCCAGGTATGTGTGTGCATGCCTAAGTGTGGTACATGAACTACATAGACAGTCTTATCGCCCGAACACTTCAGAGGGAAATGAATGCCTCTGATTTCTCTGCTTCGTGAGCGGAAGTAAAATACTGAATGAGTGGGAATGGGGGAGGGGGGGAGAGCTCTCCCTGTACCTATTTATTGTGAAGACTCTGAGAATTGCTGCTCTTTATTTCTTCTCTTCCCTTCTGCCCCTCCCCACTCTGATACCTGCCAGAGTGCTGTCTTCCCTTGAATACCTTCCGCTCCTCCTTGTCTCCCTGGTGATCCTGCCATATGCCATGAAGTGGAGAATTGTGTTTCTGCTTGTGAAGATTTACAGCTTTACTAGCAGCCTGTAGATGGTAAAGTGTGAGATGGGCTTGGTTTTCAGAGAATACGACCCTACCCCAATAGCAAACTAGATCCTTTTGACAGCACTCTGCATTATATGCTGACAGCACTCTGCCGCTGACAGTGCTCTGCATTACATGCTGACAGTCTAGCATATTCTGTTCAAATACTGAGTAGAGGAGGAATTCATTGTGGAATACTTGTGACTGTGGTGAGACATGATTGTTTTCCCTTCTGTTAGTCCACAAAGTTTGATTGGGTCTCGAATAGCACTAATGCCACTTGATCTTTCCCCTTTATCAACCTGACAGCTGTATTGAGGATTAATTTAGCTAAAGATTGTAAAGTACATAGCCTTATAATTGGTTGTTAATAATATATACCCTACCAGGTAGTTGGCTAGACAGTCGCTAATCCACAGTTATAGTGAGATCCACTGGGAAATCTGCAGATATTGTGGTTGTCACTCAAGACCCAGTGTCTTTGTGCTAATCCCTGTTAACCCCAACCTTTGTGGAGACATAGCTCCCCTGGGAGCCGTGGTCCTGTAAATTTCCTGTCCCTCTGATATAAAATAATTATAATAGAACCTGCATTAGTGTAGTTGGAATGTTTGTGGGTTTTACAATATATGTTTTCAAGATATACTTGTAGGAGGATGTTGAAGATAAGTGGTTATTTGAGGCTGCATTTCATGAAAAGTGCATTTAAAAAAAAAATCTGAGTTTAAGGCTGTTGAGCATTGTGTATCTTATTTTGGTGGAAGTTTGAAATGTATGGAATAAATACATTAAATGAAAGGCACGTGCCTTGAATGACAGGGCATGAGCAATAATTTCTGAAAGACTTTCTAGTTTTTTTATGAATGCAAACATTAAGGCTTTCTTAAGAGAATGTTTTCAAACCTGAAAGCTTCGAAGTTTAGTGTATGTATTGTGTACTTTGTAAAAGGAAGAAAGTGTGTATATCCCAGGTATATGATGTGGCCATACTTTGTGCTGCTCAAAACCTGCATTTACACATCTAATGAAAAGACCCAAGGCAAAAGTGACTTAGAACATAAGCTGGAACAAATGTGCGATTAAATTGTTAGTAACTGGAATTCTCTGCCTCTGACAATAAAGGGCCAAAGTATCAAACCCAACCCATGGTATGCTAAGAACAGCGCATTCTCAGTTGGCCATTTGGAGACCCAGATAAAGCACTGCTAATGGACAGAGAAAATTCTTACATTCCTATTTAGAGAGTATTGAAACTGCCCAAGCAATGAGGGTCTGGAAGGCAGGAGACTGCTGACTTTCTGTGCACCACACTTCAGAAAAACCAACTCTGTTCTGTGTTAAACCATCACTTCTCTGCAGCTTCAGAATCTGCATGTCACTGTGTCATCCTTGCAATTATTTCCAGTTCCTCCCTTTATATAGCCCTGGGAAAGTGCCCTTTCTTCTCTCTGCCCTTCTCAGTCACTAGAGCCTTTTCCACTCCCAGCTTCCCTCTGACAGGGGTTCTCAAAGTGGGGGTTGGGACCCCTCAGGGGGTCGGGACGTTATTACTGGGGGGGGGGGGGTGTCGCAAGCTGTCAACATCCACCACAAACGCCACTTTGCCACCAGCATTTATAATGGTGTTAAATAGATAGTGTTTAACTTATAAGGGGGGTCACGCTCAGAGGCTGGCTGTGTGAAAGGGGTCACCAGTGTGTGTGTGTGTAGTGTTTAAAAAAAAAAAAAAAAAAAAAAAAAAAAAAAAAAAATTTGAGAACCACTGCTCTATGAAATAGACTGTTCAGCTCTAGAACAGCATTAACTCCTTATGGAGTGAGGCTTTATTCCTCACATCAGTATTAGATGTGAGATAATGACCACTTACTTCCAGCAAAAAGAAGAACAGGAGTACTTGTGGCACCGTAGAGACTAACAAATTTATTAGAGCATAAGCTTTCGTGGACTACAGCCCACTTATATATATGTCTTCTCAATATATGTTCCATTCTATCTGCATCCGAAGAAGTGGGCTGTAGCCCACGAAAGCTTATGCTCTAATAACTGTGTTAGTCTCTAAGGTGCCCCAAGTCCTCCTGTTCTTCTCTTTGCGGATACAGACTAACACGGCTGCTACTCTGACACCTGTCATTACTTCCAGCAGGCTACTGGGTAACTGGATGCCCTATTTTTGGCTGGATAACACACCTGTGGCTAAAACAAATGTATTTAGCCCGTTTGTGCCTGTGTGTTCTGTCTTTCTCCGAGCCAGCCTGATTCCCTACAGCCATGTGCAAGGCAGGCTTTGCATTGCAAGCTTGAGTATCTGCTCCCAGGCCAACAGGGAGCATGCAGGGTTTGTCCAATCTCTCCCCCTTTCAACTTAACCTGCAAAACATCAGCCAAATACAGCAAACCACTAGGAAGTGGAATTGTGTGTGGTATAAATGCCATAGAGCCTTTGAAAATACCAGCTGGCATTATGAAGCTATCCCTCATCAAGCTGAACTGCTTTGCTGAAATTGATCACCTGCAGGATGCTTGTAAAATCCTTCTGCCCTGGGAATTGCAATGAGAAGTAATCCTACAACCCATTAAGCAAATGGAGTGAACTAGAGAAATCTAAAGTACTGTGTGTTTGAGACTATCATGGAAAGGACCTGGCATGTCCTTGACAACTCTGATTCTTCTGTCTCATGTAGCCTGAGGAATTAGTGAAGTCTTTGAGAGAGAATAATAAAACTGTGTTGAAAGTATCCATTTGCTGGCTTTTTTTGGTCAGTGTCTTAAGCTAATGTTTCAATAAGTGTCTGGGGGGGGGGAGGGGTGTGCAGGGAGACCAGAGCCAGCAGTGTAGAAACTATTCCTCTAAGGAACGACACGTGCTATGTTTTAGAAAATAATCTTTGCTGGCTCCTGACTCCTATCTTGTACTTCATGGGTTTGTTTTTTTCCTTCGCATAAAAGACCCTCTGGCTAATTTGTATCACAAATCGTTCTAAAGTGACTAGTCTCTTAAAACCAGCACGCTGGGCTACAGGCACCTGTGCGGCACAGATCTCTGCGGTAACTGATGGATTCAAGAAATGGGAGTTTTATACTGGGGCTATATTTTATTTTTCATTTTGTTTTTGCAGCTCTAAATATTTCTGAGGGAACTGTAGTGTCCTAGCAAAGGGAGGAGCCAGAAGCTGGGAATGGGCGACGCAGTGGATGACTTGTTCTGTTCATTCCCTTGGGGCACCTGGCATTGGTCACGGTCGGAAGACGGGATACTGGGCTAGATGGACGTTTGGTCTGACCCAGTCTGGCCGTTCTTATGAGAAGTGTAGCTTTTCTCATGAGAATTCTTCCTCCTGTCTGGCAATGGCAGTACAACACATTGTGCCTTTAGTAGGGAAAATAATTCCTCTCCTCTCCTCTGAGCAGCTTATGATAGTAGCTCTGTCTCTGCACAGTATCAAAATGCTGCCTTCTGCTGTGAATGAGAAGCCAATGCAGAATGAGGTAGGTGGAGCTGGTTTTTCTATTCTGATTAACTGCTTTCATTCTTTTCCTGCTCCCCCCCCCTTTTTTTCTCTCCCCCCTCTTCCCTCCTCCCCCTTCTTTGCTTTGTATTCAGGTTTATGTCATGGCTGAGTGAAACCAGGGCTAACAGCAACAGCACCCATTTTATGTCTGTATTAACTCAACCATAGTCTTGAATTTGGAATCCATGAAATAATTCTCTTCTGGCAGCTCTGTTCAGAAATATTTTGCAGATGGAACTTGTCATGCTTGTTACAACCCAGCTTTGCCTTCTTTGTCTCCTCATTTGTTGCTTTTTTGTTTTAAATCCTCATTTGTTTTCCTGGTTGTATCTTTTTGCTCAGTTTTGGAAGCAAGATTCTGCTTCCCTGTGTATCTTCTGTTCCACCTGATCATTATACAGACACCACAGTATTAAATTATTTTATATTTTTATCATGAAAATAGGCTTGGCTCTCAGCTGGAAAGAAACCAGGCCAAACCATGCAGAATTCATGATAACATTTAAAAACACATCTTTGCCAATTTTCAGTAGGGTTTTATACTGCTCCCTGTAGGCCAATACATATATTGCTCAATTCAGAGGTAAGTAATGTGATAAATGGGGCCCTACCAAATTCACAGTCCATTTTGGTCAATTTCACTGTCATAAGGTTCTAAAAATAATAAAATTCATGATTTCAGCTATTTAAATCTGAAACTTCATGGTGTTGTAATTGTAGGGGTCCTGACCCAAAAAGAAGTTGTGGGGAAGTTGCAAGGTTATTGTAGGGGGGTTGCAGTACTGCTACCCTTACTTCTGTGCTGCTGCGGTCTGCAGAGCCACTGCCAGTAGCAGCACAGAAGTAAGGATAGCATGGTATGGTATTGCCACCCTTCTGCATTGCTGCCTGCAGAGCTGGGCCCTCAGTCCGCAGCCGCCACTCTGCGGCCGCCCAGCTCTGAAAGCAGCTCAGAAGTAAGGGTGGCAATACTACAACCTCCCTAAAATAATCTTGTGATTTTTTTTTTTTTTTTTTTTTTTCCTCCCATTCCCCCCACCCCCCAACTCCATTTTGGGTCAGGACGCCTGATTTGAGAAACGCTGGTCTCACCTGTGAAATCTGTATAGTATAAGGTAAAAGCGCACACAACACCTGATTTCATGGGTGTGGGGAGGGAGACAAGATTTCAGAGTCTGTGACGTGTTTTTCATGGCTGTGAATTTGGTAGGGCCCTAACGATAAATGATGAGGCAAAAACTTGCTACTAATCATCATAAGTACTAGCATCTAAGTAGACATTTTCCAATGCCACCAATCCTTGGTGCTGGAGGAACTGGTTTTGGTGACCTGGTGTGTGCTGTTCAATCTTTCTGTCCCAAGCTGTTGTATGGTTAGAAAGCTGCCCTGTTCCACTCCTGAGTGGCTGTGGTTCAGCATTGAGTGACGTGATCCACATAGTACATAAATTGTAAGGTGCTTTAGGGTTCTTGGGTGATGGAAGGCACCATGTTCAATAAGTGTAAGATTTTAAATTTGGATCATTCTGGCAAAGAGAAAATTAAGCTCCTTTTAAAGTTACTGAGAAGTCAGTGATTTGATTGCTCTTAAGTTTGTAATGTGCTTTAAATATACAAAGCATTAAGAGTTATATGCTTGTTTCAGAGAAATTACCACCATTTGGCAAATTGGTTAATGCAATGTTAAGATTGCTTGGTTGAACAAAACATGAATTTCGGAAAATCAGGAAATGCACAATTGAGGATATACATGTAACCTTCACTTTTGTCCTCTTTCAGTAGTGCCACAATACACCCTGTTAACACACATACCTTTGCTCTGCCAACCTCGCAGTTGCTGAAATGTACAAGCTCTTTGCCTCCTTTTTCACCCTATTCTCACCTACATGATTCCATCTAACACTAATAAAGGATAAAAAGGGAAGGGGGAAAAAAAGTAGCCCATGCCATCTTTCCTCTGATCTCCTGGAGCTGGCAGTAGTGGACAGAGATTATTTGCATGCACTCCAGGTGCCGACAGTGTGTTAGGTGCTAGGTGTACCTATGCTAAATGGTGGAGGCAGTCATTGGACCTGCTTGGCAGAGGTGTCTTTGTGATGTGAAGACGTGTAGATTACTTTGAGGGGTCTGACAGAGCTGTGATTATCCTATGAAGGGGTCTGTTTTGCACTCTTAGATGCGTGTGAGCAAAGGGAAGAGCTGCAGATGTACCTTCGGGATCCAGTAGGCATAATTTCAATCCAGAATTGTGAAGGTTATGTCAGTATGGGGGAGGGACAGCTCAATGGGGGGAGCATTGGCCTGCTAAACCCAGGGTTGTGAGTTCAATCTTTGAGGGGGCCATTTAGGGATCTTGGGCAAAAATCTGTCTGGGGAGTGGTCCTGCTTTGAGCAGGGGGTTGGACTAGAGGATCTCCTGCGGTCCCTTCCAACCCTGATATTCTATAGGGCTTTTATTACAAAGAATATTAGGCAGCATTGAGGTGGAATCTGAGAGGATTATAATGCTTTAATTATAGTTAAAAGAAAGTGTAGGTGGAGGTGTCCTGTGAGTAAGTGTAAGGCAGTTGTAAAAGGCTGTGAAGTGGTTCTTCTTTCTGGGGACTTGGATAAGTATGTGAGTGTATGCTACGATATGAAACCTCTTGAATCTTACTCTCACTAGCCCTTGATGCTGTATGTGTCTATTGAGGAATTGCTTGAAGAGGGTAGAGGGAAGGTGGCATGGATAAACCCCTGCCTCAATTTTATCCTTACATAGTCTTTAGATGGAATCCTATGGATGAGAGTAAATGGATTGTAAAAGGAGGTGAAGAACATATACATTTTAGAAACTGTGGGATTGGCAGAGTAAAGGTAGATGTGTTAATGGGACATATTGCGGCATTCCAGAAAGAGGGCAGTGTTAAGGTAGCATGGGCAATACAAGGCTTGCCTATCCACAGAAAATAAGAACACGTTATAATATAACAGGGACATCTTGTAGCAAGCAATGTGAGTTATTAAATCTTTATTGCTCAGGTGTACTAAGGTTCAGACTAGAAACGTTAGTGGCAGGGTATTCACTGGGGGTAATGGCGGCAGCAGCAGATTCCCTCGAATTATCTAGGCAAGCATAAAGTGGCAGCATAGAAACCCTCTTGCATCTTTTCTTCATTGATGCAATTGAGTCCCCCAAAGACTTAGTGGGTAAGTAAAGACTAACTTGGGTAAAGACTGACTGACTGACAGACCAATTTGACCTGCATAACAGCAGTAGTTTGATCTCTATTGCTGCACCCAAAAAACCCGCAAAAACAATACCTAGAATCTTTTTGGAAAACAGTTATTTTTGAGGGCTTATCTACTCGAACCCCTAGCTCATGTGACCCCAAATTTGAATCACTAACCTTATCCTGCACCCTCCTGAGGCACACCAAATTTCAAAGAAATCTGACCGAGCATGTCAATGTTAGAGGACTTTAAAGGGTTGACCTTTAAACAGAAATCTGATGCAACCTTAACTATACTGGCAATAATGTTCACTTGCACACAGGGTCTTATGCCTCTCTCCGTAAAACAATCACACGGCTGTGGGTGAAAATCCACTTTGTGTGCGTGGCTTAATTGGGAGGGAGGTATACAAGAGCCTCATTTTGAAGAAGCTGAGCACCTCCTGTGTGGTGCTTATGGGATATCGGTGTGTTCAGAAATCTGGCCCAAGCAGAGAACATAGTGTGGAACAAGGATTACTACAGGAAACAGAGTAGGGTGAATGCAGAGCTCGAACTTAGACTACTTGTCTGTGCTGTAGTCTGTTGCATCAACTCTCCACAGGAAAGGAAATGTGAGTTACCAGCAGCAATACTTAAGTCATACTCCTTACAAAGAGAATTTAGTGGTATTGCAGTGTCACAGTCCTTAACGGGACAGTGTCCATTTTCATGGACACATGTTGACCAACTTTTATTTTATTTTATTTTCTATTAGTTTGCACAATTTGTAATTGGTATACTAGAGGTGGTATCTGGCCAAGGAACAGGTATATTGAGAACACTTGGACTATCATGACATCATACACATCAGTAAAATCCAAGATATTCCTGAAGATTGAAGGAAAATCACCCCTAGAATGGCATAGCACATCTAGGAATTTTAGAAATTAGAACTTTTAATTTGACAGATTTATTCCATGTAGGCAACAGGAGAATTCTAGGAGAGGAATCACTTTTGGTCATTATGGTCCGTATCTATGACCTTGAAATGAGAGGCTCGGATTCCAATTCCTTAGCATCTAGGACTGGTCTGTGATCTCTGAGACATACTGAGGAAGAAGGAGGGCAGCTAGGGACTTGAGGAATTATTTTTAAGCATGGTACTATATACCCTTTTGATTTTTCAGAACCTTAATAGAAATTGCATGGTCTCATAGCACACAACAATGATCCAATAATTATCAGTTGAATGCAAGACTGACTGGTAGGTCAGTAAATGCAAGGTAAAATGAGTTCAGCTGTGGGTCCTACAGTTGTTCAGAAGGGTGCAGGTGATCTGTACACAGTTATAGTAATAGATAACAGCCTGCCCTTATTGTTAAGTAAGTAGAAAATCTGTCTTGTATCCGATAGCCTTTCTCATTTCCTAATTCCTGACAGAAGCTGTCAAGTTATTTCTGTTTGTACTTTCCTTGTAAATCTCTGTATCCTTTTCTATCAAACCCATACTTCATCTTCACCTATATTGTCAATAGGACACTTCCAGTAGCTCGCTAATATATGAATATTATACTGGAAATGGGGTCCTTTACATAATTAGCTGATGCTTCATTAAGATCTTTAAAAAGAGCTGTGTTTAAACTAGGGCTGTCAAGCGATTAATCACAAGATTAAAAATAATCGTGATTAATAAATCGCACTGTTAATAGAATACCACTTATTTAAATATTTTGGATGTTTTCTACATTTTCAAATATATTGATTTCAATTACAACACTGAATACAAAGTGTACAGTGCTCACTTTATATTTATTTTTGATTACAAGTATTTGCCCTATAAAAAATATAAAATACTATTTTTTAATTCACCTAATAAAAGTACTGTAGTGCAATCTCTTTATCATGAAAGTTGAACTTACAAATGTAGAATTATGCAAAAAAACTGCATTCAAAAATAAAACAATGTAAAATTTTAGTGCTTGCAAGTCCACTCAGTCCTACTTTTTGTTCAGCCAATCACTCAAACAAGTTTGATTACATTTGCAGGAGATAATGCTGCCCGCTTCTTCTTTACAATGTCACCTGAACGTGAGAACAAGCGTTCTCATGGCACTGTTGTAGCCGATGGCGCAAGATATTTATGTGCCAGATGTGCTAAAGATTTATATGTCCCTTCATGCTTCAGCCACCATTCTAGGGGACATGCGTCCATGCGGATGACGGGATTCTGCTCAATAACCATCCAAAGCAGTGCGGACCGAAGCATGTTAATTTTCATCATCTGAGTCAGATGCCACCAGCAGAAGGTTGATTTTCTTTTTTGGTGGTTTGGGTTCTGTAGTTGCCATATCGGAGTGTTGCTCTTTTAAAACTTCTGAAAGCATGCTCCACACCTCGTCCCTCTCAGATTTTGGAAGGCACTTCAGATTCTTAAACCTTGGGTCGAGTGCTGTTGCTATCTTTAGAAATCTCACGTTGGTACCCTTTGCGTTTTGTCAAATCTGCAGTGATAGTGTTCTTAAAATGAACAACATGTGTTGGGTCATCATCCGAGACTGCTATAACATGAAATATATGGCAGAATGTGGGTAAAAAAGAGCAGGGGATGTACAATTCTCCCCCACCCCCCAAGGAGTTCAGTCACAAATTTAATTAAGGCATTTATTTTTTTAACGAGCGTCATCAGCATGGAAGCATGTCCTCTGGAATGGTGGCCGAAGCATGAAGGGGCATACGAATGTTTAGCATATCTGGCACGTAAATACCTTGCAAGTGCCATGCAAATGCCTGTTCACTTTCTGGTGACACTGTAAATAAGAAGAGGGCAGCATTATCTCCTGTAAATGTAAACAAATTTGTTTACGTTGGCGATTGGCTGAACAAGAAGTAGGACTGAGTGGACTTGTAAGCTCTGAAGTTTTATATTGTTTTGGTTTTGAGTGCAGTTATGTAACAAAAAAAAAATCTACATTTGTAAGTTGAACTTTCATGGTAAAGAGATTGCACTATGGTACTTGTGTTAGGTGAATTGAAAAATACTATTTTTGTTTATCATTTTTACAGTGCAAATATTTGTAATCAAATATACACTTTGATTTCAGTTACAATAAAATATAATATATGAATGTAGAAAAACATCCAAAATGTTTAATAAATTTTAATTGGTATTGTTTAACAGTGTGATTAAAACTGTGATTCACCGTGATTAATTTTTTGAGTTAACTGCGATTAATCAACAGCTCTAGTTTAAACACTAGCATGCCACTAGATCTTGTTTTCTTACATATTTACTTATTGCTAGGGAAACTTATTTTTTTGCATGAAACCGGGTCTTTTCTTTAGCTCCCGGCTCTGATACTTTCCCTCATCCTGATGTCTGAATAGTTCAACGGCAGCTAAATGTGGTGTGTCTGAGATAGCGTTAAACACAATGCCGAGCATCCCAAGGGGTCTGTGTACAGGGTGTGTGCTACTTTGCTCTTGCTTCTGTGTTGATTGACAACTGAACTGGAGGAATTGTCCTGGCAGATGAGTTAAAGGGGAGCAGGCTGCACCATCCCATTAGGGAGACTGTGTTGTCGGGATGCTCTATATTAGGGGTTCTCAAACTGGGGGTTGGGACCCCTCAGCGGGTCACAAGGTTATTATGCGGGGTGTCGCAAGCTGTCAACCTCCACCCCAAATCCCACTTTGCCTCCAGCATTTATAATGGTGTTAAATATATAAAAAGTGTTTTTAATTTATAGGGCGGGGTCACACTCAGAGGCTTGCTATGTGAAAGGGGTCACTAGTAAAGAAAGTTTGAGAGCTACTGCTCTATAAGGTATCTTCTCAGGTAAAGCTATCAACTGAACTACAAATGTCATTGACAAGTAAGAAGTATCAAAAATGGGGCTGTGGCTGTACTTAAATGAATGCATAGCAGATTGCCTCAAACTGACCTAGAAAAATTAGTCTTGCTTTATTTACCCAGACCTTCAATTGCATTATTGTTAAATGAGGAGGGGAATAAATGGATGAAATCATCCAAACAAAAGATCCTGTTTTCATGAAAGTATTCCTAGTAATTAAAATAGGTGCTGAGAATTGCATAGTCCTTTTTCAACAGAATATTGGTTTTCCATAAAGCATTGGAGGCTCTTTCAAGCTTTTTGGAAAGGTCCTTTGGTGTCCTGAAACTGGGGAAACTGTTGGAGATGTTTTTGTTTCTGCTTGTTTGGGATCCTGATACTTTTCTCCCAGTGGACTCATTATGAATGATTTGGTTTTATTTTTGGATGTATTCCCAGGTTGGGGTGGTGGTGAAAATAATGAACCTGGGCCCTCACAATTCTTCATTTTGTTGACCTGTTATGTTTTTAATTGCTTCTGATTTTGACAGATTTGTGACTCCTAGTGGAAAATGTCATCTTTATGGAGACTAAAAAATAACAAGGAATATTTCTTACAGGATTCTTTCAGCATTTGCTTCCTCATTTGAAGAATGAGGTTTACAGATTGTTCAGACTAGAGATAGTTTGAGAAATTAACCCGAACAAAGGGATGTAATTATGCATATTTTTATGGTTTCATTTAATCTGTATAGACTTCAGTCTAACTATTTATAACCTAATAAATTAGCCTGAGGTGGGGATCTTAGGAAATTCACTTTCTGTATATTAATAGAATACTGTGTCACAAAGTGCTTTACAAACATTAACAAAGTTGGCAAGTTGTACCTTTTACAGAGCAGGAAACCTAGGCTGAAAGCACACATGAAGTCTGTGGTGTAGCCAGCTGTTGAACCTGGATCTTCTGATGTCTGTGTCTTTTGTAGAGGACTTCCTCTGAAAACTTTGTGTAGCTTTACCATTAAGTATCTAATTCAATATACACTGAATTGAAAAGATATATTCGCTAGGGTTTTGTAAAATATGTTCAGAGAGTAGTTCCGTTTTTTTTTTAAATGTGTGCAAGCATGTGATAAAACAGTATGAGATAAATAGGAGCCAAGTGGAAGATATTTTGAATGCTTGGGGGATATTTTCTTGGCAGGAAATGTAGTAATGAGACCCTTTTGTGTGTTCACTGTTTTTAACAGTTTTTACTTTTCTGTTAAAATCATGCACAACCTACAAGTTAATATACAGCTGAAAGGCTGTGCTATGGGAGGTTTTAAACACAGCATGGCAACCATTTGTGTGTTGGTTTTTTCATTTGAGGGAGGGGTGTGTATGTGTAAATAGAAAATAACTCCACCCACCCCCAACCACCGAATGCAGAGGAGCTTTATGGTCACGCTATTTAAACGATCTAAGCACCTGAATGTCTGCCTTTGTCTCCTTTTATTTCTTATATTCCTCTCTATTGTTTTGATACTTTTTCTTGTTTGTCCTGTTCAGTAGTAATTTCAAGTGCTGTACCTGTTAAGTTTTTTCCCTTCCTTTCTGTCCTAATTTGTCTTCACCCTCACGTCCTCCTTGCTAGTCAGGTTACATAGTTACAGCCTTCAATGAGATACTGAGAATGGAGTCCTAAGTTCCCACTGTTTGCTATCCTGGTCATTTAACGTCTCTTGGGGGAGAAGAGGCATGAAAATAAGAGAGAAGATTGTAGCTATGGAAACATTCACTTCTGCTCTGAAATTTGAAACACAATAGTAACTGGCGCATATATATATAATTTTACTAATTTCATGCAATTTATAATAGCTGACTCTCTTGGGCATTCCACTGTTGGCAGAGGGCATGGCCTCTGTGCTGCTAGTCATAACGGTTTGAATGTTTAGAAGCTAATTTTCTGTAAAATACTTCCTTTATCCATCTGTGCATTTTTTTTCTCCTTTTTTCTGAGCTCCTTGTTTTCCTACGCCGTAGTGATGGATCGCGGTAGCACTCTTCATCTGCCCCCATTTTACTACACTTGTCTTTCTCTGTGTGTTCATTCACGCTGACTTTTTTTTCCTCACATTTCTGCAAGTCCCTTATTCTGACTCTGCTTCTCTCTATCCATATCTGTTTTTTCTACCAGTGGCTGGGTTTTTATTGGGTTGTTAACACGTTAATTCTTGCAATTGGTTGTCTTCTCTTCTAAATCCTCCTCCTTACATCCCAGTCTTTCCACCAACATCACTTATGGCAGTGTTTCCCTCCTCTTTACATTCTAATGTACTCCCTCATATCCCCAGCCCAGTAGCGGGGAGAGGTTTCCTGCTAGTGGATCTCCATTGAAGTTCCGAAGAAACACTTACAAACAATATAATTCAGTAAACCATTCCCACTGTGCTCAAACTTGCTGTAGCTAAACCCATTAGAGATGATTGAAACCAACAGTCCATCATAATATTAAAAAAACCTCTTGATTGGCATTACCAAAACCCAGGCTGTCTTTGATTGCCCTCTGGGTGAGCAGTGGGAACTGCTAGCTGGTGTTCTCACTCAAATTTTGTAGGTTCAGACGTTTACAAATAGAGTTTGAAAGTGGTACATGTTAATTAATGTAACCGTAGTAATAAAGTGTGAATTTGGGAATACCAACTTCAAGGTTACAACAGGGAAGTTCATCTACTGCTAAAACACAAAGGTTTTAACATTGTCTCTGCACTTTTTCTAAACAAACAAACATTCTGTTTCCATTTATTCAATTGCTGGATACTTTAGGTCAGGGGTAGTCCAAACCTTCTGAGCTACATACAAGAATTTTTCAGATGTTCAAGAGCTTCAAGACATGCACAATCTGCCCTGCGGGACAGTGCCTACCAGGGCGTGGGGTTTCTGCCCTGCAGGGCAGCATCTGCTGGGACACAGGGCTTCTGCCCTGACACCCTCTCCCCCCCCCCCGCCATCCCCCCATCGCTAAAGCCCTTAGTTCCACCACCCTACTGCAGGGCAGATGTCCTGAACTCCCTCCCCCTCCCCGCATAGTCTGGTAGGTGGAGAAGGGCGGGGAGTGTGGGAGGCTCTGTGAGCTGCACTTTAACTGTAAAAGAGCCCTGGGTGCCTCATGAGCCGGGCTTTGGCCATGCCTTCTTTAGCTGTTTCTAATATTCTTTCTCATCTAAATTACCACTTAATGAAAATTGCAAATTGCATCTTGGATCTGCCAGATAACTTGGTGTTAATGGGAAGCGAAGACCCATCATCAAAATAAAGTTCCAGAAAATTGAAAAGAGGTGCTCCCTTTCTGAAGGCTGTGGGGTCATGGGCATTTTAGCACTTGGATTTATTTATCTGTACCTGATGAGATCCTGGTTACTTGTCATTTATCACTATACTCTATAAATCTAAGTATAAATCATGTAGCCTGAAGGAATCCATCAAGATATTAGTATGTATCTGGTGTGACAGAATACTTTGTATGTTAAGAGTGACCACAGTCCCATATGTAAGTATAAAAAGCATTTGATAGATTCTGGGAAATGTAATCTACAGATATGTTTAAGATCAGAAGAGAGAGGATTTAATAGTGTGTGGATTTTCAGCATTGATTTAACTTGGAGTGATACAATTTTACAGAGCGTATTGAAAATTCCATTCATTTTGTGAGGACTATTAAGGTGAGCCAATAGAGAACCTAGAAAACTAAAAGTTTCAGAGTAACAGCCGTGTTAGTCTGTATCCGCAAAAAGAAGAACAGGAGTACTTGTGGCACCTTAGAGACTGACTAATTTATTAGAGCATAAGCTTTCGTGGACTACAGCCCATCCGAAGAAGTGGGCTGTAGTCCACGAAAGCTTATGCTCTAATAAATTAGTTAGTCTCTAAGGTGCCACAAGTACTCCTGTTCTTCTTTTTGTAGAAAACTAAAGGGCATCACAGAATGTCATTTAATTCCCTCCCCCCCCCCCCATGTGAAATTTAAGACCCTTTGGTTTTAATCACACATTTAAATGTTGTTTTCCAGTATTGACCCTGCTGCTTGTTGCTGTTGGTGGTTATATTTTTCAACTTCTTTTTCTTAATTGAGCCTTACCTCTGCAACTGATTTACATGGGTGCTACAATCTCAGTCCTCTATCTGCTGCAGCCTTCATCCTCCTTTATAGGCGTTGTAACATTACACAACAGTTTCAGCTCCATTGTGCAGTTATCCTCCGTCTGCTCTGCTGTTAGGGACTTCCTGGATCACACTTTGTCTGGAACCTGGCCCTTGACCGTTCTGCCATGGGTGACCGTAAGGGAGTACATTGAGTCACCGGGTCATTGAGACACGCAAGCCTCTCCACCACTACAAGGTGGTGATCTGTGGGTGGGGATCTGAAGAGAGCAAACTAGCCAGTGAAACTTCATTGAGGTTGAGGGGGTGGCTGTGGAGGGGAGAGATTTTTAGGAAAGTTGTACTCCTTCTCCTTCCTGAGCTGAGACCTTGTGTCTGGTGCAGTCTTGACATGGTGGCCCAAGCTCAAATGATCTCATATCGGTGTCTGTTTTTATGCAGTTATCGGGTTTTGTAAAGGTCGGGGAGCTGGGACTAACGGGTGAAATGTGGATTTGTTTGAGGTGAGGATAGGGTACCAAGCTCCAAAGTCAACGAAGAATCAAACAGGCTGCAGAGTGGGTGGGTGTAGGTTAAATTATATTCGTGGACTTCACTTCTCAGGAAGCAAGATTACAAATGGAAATCTTCTTCTGGCTATTCCGCTGAAGTGTTGCGCAACACTTCACGGCTTTAAAAAGAGAGTGGCTCAGAAGGGAACAGTAACATTTATTTCGCCACAGAATAATCTGTCGTCTCTTTCCGCCTGTCCCCATACCTTCCCCCCCACCCTTTTAAATGTTTTGAATAGTGTTGCAAGTATGGTTCCTGCTGCCTGAGTGATTGTTTACTGGATATAATTATTGTCCAAATCCAGGTCATTATCCAAATATTGGTTCTGGTTTAATAGAACAAACCTGCCCAAAGGCAGACCTTTCTGAGTTTGATCCTGCACTCGGTGTCTGTTCAATGGACTGTGGGGTGGCATGGGCTAAGCCTTTTTCAATCCCTTTCGCTCTATGTGAACTGTATTCTCTTACACTGTATTTTAGCCCATATGTTAATTTTGCACTTTTGGATTGTTGACCGAGCTACAGAATGCTTTGCAGAGCTACCCAATGTGTTCCTTCTTTGATCTCAGACTTGCGAAGGGTTGTTGCCTAAAATGCAGTGTCCGTTCATGGCAGCTGACTTTTTAACATCAATCACTTGTTTTACGTTTGTTTTTTAAAGTATGTTTTGTCCTGAGTTAACAGCATTGGAGGCTGAAGGCAACTCTTCAGAACAGGTACAGTCTCAACCCCTGCTGTGGAGAGACTATCTCTGGGGATGAGAGAGAGGTGGTCATTTGCATATCCATTAGGTACTTGGCCTCTCTGCTGAGACTGCAGATGAGCAGTAGGGTGGCTAACTGTAGTAATGTGTGTTTGTGCTTTGTCTAGGATTTTCTGTGAAGTGCATTGAGACTAGACAAGCATTTGGCATCGGCCACCAAATGGGGTAAATGGGTATGGCTGACTTGATCAAGTGTAGTATCTGTATTTTAAAATGGGCCTATCCACAGGTCTGGGTGTCCATATGAACTGCATTGCTGAAAGTTATCCAGCAACCCTGACTGGAACAGTGACTGGCCAGGCAGAATTACCTGCTGTGCCTGGGAAAAGAGGGCGCTTATTAGGGCTGATAAGGGAACTCTGCCTTTCTGAATATCTTTATTAAATACTTCAGGAATCACTCCCAAACTTACACTTCTACTGAGAGCATTTAGGACAGTCTGCAGAGTTTTGTAAGGGTGGGCGGCAGCATGCAGCGCATCAAGATCTGGCAGCTCTGGAGTAGGCCTGTGGAGTTGCATATGTAAATTTTACAGAGCTGAGAAGACTGTTGTCCTGAGGCTTCACTGCTGCTATCTAAATGTGACCTTTAATGACTAAACAATGACTCTGGGTGTCAGTTGAGTATACATTGCACATGAATTGTATAAAACAGCACAAAATATCAGTATTGAGGGATTGGGCTTTCTACGACCTTTTAATGATGTAAAAGACCCCCCCCCCCCCCATCCCATTAACTGAAAGCTAAGCTGTTTTTATGTGTCTTCAAAAAGAAGAACAGGAGTACTTGTGGCACCTTAGAGACTAACAAATTTATTAGAGCATAAGCTTTCGTGGACTACAGCCCACTTCTTCGGATGCATATAGAATGGAACATATTGTCTTTATGTGTCTTGTTTGTCCTGAAAAGCAGTGCCCTGAAGCCACCCAAACTTTATAATAATTTCTCCTCCTAGACTAAGCTTAGGCTGTTGGTTGGGCTTGATAGCATCTGTGTTGGGCTTGGCTGCAGCATACATGAGTTCTTGAAGCTGCAAGTAGGTAGTAAATTGAATGTCACAGTGCAGTGGCCCAATGGTAATAACTCTTCAGGTCCCTGCACAGCATCAGAATGTGCTCCTCTTCCTTCTTACACTTCTGCATCAACAAAATCTGTGATCAAGGCAGATAGATCCTGCTGGCTTTCACAACTTTTCTGTGACTGTAAAAGTCTTCCTCCATTGAGCACAAAAATATGATTTTAAATATTAAAACATGAGTTCCTGCTATCTAAGCCCTCTCCTCCTACCATGTGTGCGCACACATGCCATATCACATCCTGGGAGAGATTTGTGTATCCATAGACTAGACAGAGCAAATGGGTAGTGAAATAGATTCCACAAGGGGAGGAGATCCAGACATTGCAAAGATCCGGGAGCAGGATAGAGCGTAGCTGTCCCAAATGTATCTTCATGACTTATGGGTTTCTCCTGGTCTGACTCTCTCTGATAAATTCTCTCCCCTCAGCCCTAACAAGCTGTTATGATGCAGAGATTATTATATTATCTCGTACAGGAAGGATTTTGGTCTCTTGGGGCCTTTCTGTGCTGACAGTTTTGTAGTTTATCATTTTTCAAACTCCTGTCTTAGAGAGTGAAAGTGAAAAACACACTGTTGTTCAGAGGAGGTCTAACTGCAAATGTTAAATACAGGGATAGCTGTTATGCTTGCCTAATTGAGGGCTCCTGATGTTGCACCCATGGAGCTGAACCGATGTTAGTAGCCGTTTGGATATCTTGTAGTATCCCTATAGACATTAAAAATTTAAGAATTTTGAGGCACCATAAAATAAACTGAATACATCACTGAGTTAAACATACTGTACTGACTGTATTATTCTGATTTATATGTAATTCAAACCTTACATTTAAAAAAAAAATTATCTGAAGCTGTTGTAGAGTATCCTGTCTGCCACAGTGGAGCACTGCAGAATCCAGGGGCCTTGCCACAGGAGTTAGGTCAAGCTTGCTGCGGAGCACAGAGGATCTGGGGTATAGTCCCTCTTCCTGAAATACTTGACTTACCTCTCAGCTGCTTTGCACATCTGTGTCTAGCTCTCTTCTCACCATGTGTTTTTTGTTGGGTGAATTTCATATGCTGGAGCTTGGAATAGTTATTGTTTCATGTTTCATTGTGCATAAAATGTTAAATATTTGATGCTGGAGGCTTCAAATGCAAACTTGTTCTTCATTGCACCGAGGTCCTGCTTTCTTAGTTCATACTGGCAACCACTGATATGTGATTGATACGTTTTGAGCTCTTGCATATTGTCTGGCATATCACAGGAGTAATTAATTGAAAATCAGTTGGACAGATGTTTCTTAACTTCCCCTCTGAATCTCTTCAGCAATTGGTCTGTGCAATGCATACCACATTCTAGTGATAAAGCCATGTGTGTCATTATGTCGGCATGTGAGAAAGGAAAGTGAATACATGCTATGCTGCCCCTTGCCAAACACAGGCAGAAACAAAGTTCCTTGTTTGGTGGGACATGTTCACTTACGTACCCTTAAAAGGTGAAGGAGGGAGTTGCCACTCTGCTTAGTACTTGGCAGTGCATGAAATGGTGTCACAGGAAAGTATAACCAAAGTCTGGTTGAGTTGAGGGTTTGGCATGATGTTTGATGGGAAAATAATTGCAGTTACTTTCCAGTGTCTGCATGTAATCTTCCCTTTTGCCATGCTCTCCTTGCAGGGCGGGCCCTGCTACCTCTTGGCCTGAATTGAGCGCTGCAGATGGCTGCTCATATACAGCCATTGCACAGTGCTCCTGTGCAAATGGAATTTATTTCAAATCCCCACCCTCCCCCCAAAATAAACCCCCATTAGTTTGCCAGATTCCATAGAGATGCCAAAAATACTTGGTCCTCTCTGTTTTCCTAATAATGATATGATGTGTTTACCCTACAAAACACAAAAGTTTCTAAAGAGCATAGATGGGCCTCAAAGTGGTTAGCCATTTAAAGTGTAGCACATCTTATTGCAGGTGTTAGAATCTGTAGCTCCCTGTTCATTGTTGGATGATCATAACAATCTTGCTGTGGATTAATTTCAAACAGGTTTCCCAAAAAGATCACTGTATCCTTATAACTTTTAGACCTTTACTCAGTTTTAGATCTAGCCACACTACAGATCCTTGCTATGTTATAATTATGTGTATTAACACAGTTATTGCACAATATAAAATTGTGCACAGATGGATAATAAAAAAAATCAATGTTTGTGTAGGTATCCTTGTCCTCATGCTGTCCTACAGTGATGAACATGAACTACAGGTTCCAACAACTGTTAAAGGAAAGGAAATGTGTGGCAACACATGTAGTAAACAGATTTAGGGCCTGGGTCTCTTCTCTCTCTAAACATTGCTGTGGGGCAACCACATCACTTCGCTAATAGACAAACCTAGAGAGAGTTGTCGTCAAAATCAGGTTTTGTTTACACACAATCCTTTTTATTTGTGCTTTGTCGTTAATAGTCCTGTCAACAAGTTATTTTATTTCATGATGATTATGCCATTTTCATTTGCTCTGTTAACTAGTGAACCATGCTGTAAATATCCCCATGCTTTGTTAGGGTTTTCTGATCCTGAGTTAATATTCCTGTTGTGACTTTTAGTGAGCCTCAAAGAAAGTAACCTGTGGGAGAGTTGCATGTTTGATATGTTTTGTTATCCCTGTGAAATCATCATCATGCTTAAACCTGTCTGCAGAGTTCCTAGTTGCATTCAATCTTTGTCTCATATAGGTCTTTCCTTTCTTCTAGGACTGAATTTGCCCTAAAAGAAATCATGTCATCTGGAGGAGCTGAAGATGATATCCCTCAGGGGGAGAGGAAAACAGTCACCGACTTTTGTTACCTACTGGATAAATCTAAACAGCTCTTCAATGGCTTAAGGTTAGTGGATTTATAGTGCTAGACAAGTGAACAGCAAATTACCCTCTTTCTCCTTAGGGACAACATTGTAACCCAGACGTTGGTGCATGAACAATGCTGAAGTTTGTACAATATACAGTGTGTACAGCAAACCAGGAGTAAATGGTAATTTCTTGTTTTAAAACAAAATAATTCAAATGTTTATGTTGGGGTAGGGAAAAGATCGTGCATACACATATGTATTATGGTTCTGCAAACATTTTTGTCCCGAGGTGCAGGAACTGAGACCAGTTCCTATATAAAGCCACTTTATCACTTTTATTGCTGTAAGAATTCTTTTCCAGACTCCTACAACAGTGTGCACTCTGGAGTGCTGCACGGCCACTTCCTGGGCTTCTGAGAAGGACGTAGAGCTGTGGAAGGCCGCTGCATGTAGTTGGGTCATTCTTTTATATCTCGGTTTACACTGGGCATCTGGTTGTTGCAGACTAAAGGCTATAGTTTTTCTTGTATTCTGGTAGGGCTTAGGACCTGCAACAAAGAATAAGGGCCCAACTGCATGAGGCACTGTGTAGACAAATTGCAAAGAAGACAGTCTGTATTCACTTGTTAGCTGATGCAATTTGTACACGATTGTGAGTTGCAGCTAGTGTATCATAGCATAACTATACAAAGCAAATTACTGTGGTTGCATTGATGTGATGTTAATGTTACTGATGTAGGACTATAGGACTAAAGTGGGAATGTATTAACCCTCCCTTCCAACAGCCTATTGTTAAGTAAGACTGCCTATACATTTATAGGTAAGACTACCTATAAACTTGCATCCACAAATTCCTTTGCAGAAATCTGTGTGGCTATTTGGGTTTCTTGTGTGTTGCCAGGATGGAAATAACTGACAGTTTTTGTGGATGGAGATGGGATTCAGTTCTTTCCTGCTATATAACAAGTGTCTTTGTGAGTGGTCTTCCTGAATTGACAGTTATAAAAGTGAACTTGAAAAATACGGACACTTGTGGGCTCCTCTCTCCAGTTCTGGTTCTTTATATTCAGGGACATTATTTTTTTTCCATTCCCTTTACATTTAATCTCCTTATAAAAGCAATGATTGGACGGGGGCAGAGGGGTTGAGTAACTGCATTCCTTACCTTTGAATTCATTGTGATTTTTTTTTTTCCGTATTTGCTTAGATTGTAAGCTCCTTGAGGGCAGGGCTTTCATCTCCTCTCTGTTCTGTACGTTGCCAAATGCGTTGTTGGAGCTCAACAAATGAAGTCTAACTTGCTAATTCAGAAATGCACACTGCCTAAGAAGCTGCTAAGCTGCGGATCCAATTTGCATGTGCAGCACTTACGGTTTTCTATAGTGCCCATCTATTAAAGAATGGGTAAGAATGTCTTAAAACTTGCTGGTTTGGAAATTCCACATACCTGATTGTTGACTGACCCCAGGGTTCAGAACACTTTTAAAGGTGCAGGCAAATTCTAGGAGTCTAGCCTGACTAAACAGATTCGTATCAATTGTGCACTTTCACAGTATTTCTCTAAACAGATATTTTTTGCATTTAAATGTTACACATGTTAGCCACCCAGAGAGTCATAGAGTTTAAGGTAAGAAGAGACTACGAGAAATTAGACCGAAGTATTACAGCCCACAGGAGCTTAACTATTATGTACCACAGGTAGAGAACAGGAGAGACCGAGGCGCACCAGTGCCTGTGGCCCCTGCAATGGGTTATACCCAAATACTCCCAGCAAGTGATCCACACGCATACGCTTGCAGAGAGAGGTTAAAACACCCCAAGGTCACTGCCAATCTGACCTGCAGGGGAAAATTCTTTCCGACATATGGCAATCAGAGAGGCAGCGTGGCTTAATGGCTTGAACATAGAAGTAGAATCTTATCCTAGCTCTGCCATAGGATCCTAGTATGACCTTGGACAAGTCACATCACCTCTGTGTCTCAAAGTTCTCCAGCTATAAAAGGAGACCAATAATATTCCTTTGCCTACCTTCCAGGGGAGTTGTGGTGATGTATTAGGTAGTGTTTTTGTAAAGTGGTCTTAAGAAGTGAAGCACTGAATAAGTGTTATAGCTGCAGTCTAAAGCTTAAACGGAATCCATGAAAAGCTAGTTACTGATCAGTTCTGTTCTTTCTTTGTCAGCTCAGGTAGAAGATGTGTACTGGAGAGTCCGTTGGGTGCTAGCAATGTATCTTATTGAATCTGTTCAGTTTTCTCCCAATTGCCAAGGTGACTCTTTCCAAAGTCTGCTTTACATACGGTCTTCTCTCTGCATGTTGTTGGCTACATCAGTGGCACTAACTGTCTTTCTTCCTAAAGCCTTAACTGAAAAGACTTCTAGCTATGCTGTTGAGTAAAAGAGCTTGTCAGGATAATGGCTCTGAATTCTGACTTGCCTTGTCATGTCTATTTGCAGTGTTTATTCGGTATAGTACGTGTTTTAAAAACAAACCTTCAGCCATTTTCCTTACAAGCACAAACTGCCCCCACTCCCACCCCTCTCCAACAGTAAACCTGGGGCAGTTAGGCAACTGTCTTTTATAAGATCACCTGCATGCTGCCCTGGCACCATTCTAATTTAATAATGTAGCTGACAACCCTGTGGTAATGAGGTGGCATATGCACTATACTGGAAACACTCTAACATCTTGCAAAGCATCTCCATTCACCTTGCTCCCAAGGAACTCTGGTATGCACCAGTTCTGAAACATTAGCTAAAAACGTTCTGAAGTTGAGCAGGCTGTCTTACTAATGTGAGATTTGCACATCCTGTACTTCTCAGAAAGAGCTTAGGGCTTGTCTACTTGGAAAGTTAGCATGGAATTAAGTAGGGTGTGAATTTAAATCCATTACATTGCAAAAAGGCACTTATTGTGGAACGGGTGTCTACATGGGGAGTTAGTGCACAATAGTTATTCTGCTTTAAATTCACATCCTACCATATTCCACACTAACTTTCCCATCTAGGAAGCCCTTATGTAGCAATCATCCAAATATCGGGAGCATAGATTAATATCATAGGGGTGTGAGAGCCACACAGAGGAGCCTTCTTCTAAGATGGGTCAGCATCTCTTCTACTGATCTGGCCAGCCGAAGCTCCGTTTGGACATATCTGATTAGAGCTGCTGGCTGCTATGCGACTTTTGCCAGGTGGTATCTATAACCCCCTGTTGGAGCAGTCTGCTGGCTAGTTCCATCTTCTCTAGTGGCTACTGTTTGCCTGGCACATCAACAATAAAACACTGTTAGCTCCAACTTACAAGCCAGAAACAGATATGTTAATGCTTTGTCCTTCTCTGAGTCAGCATAGATAAGTATCGAAGAGTGCTTAACAAATATATCAGTGAATTAATTATCACAACACCTATGGGAGCTAAGTATTGTCCTTGTTGGAGGGGGAAAGTGGCACAGGGAGGGTTAAGGGACTTGCTGTCTGGGGCAGAACCAGAAATAGAACCTAGCGTCCTTGACACCTTGTTCTGTGCAGTTACCACTAACCCAGCACTTCTCAGTCAGTGGGATGCAATGTGGGAAGTGGGTGCCGAAGAAGTAAAGTTACATGAGCAATGAAATCCTACAGGCACTCCCTCTCCCATCTTGCTGCCGCCTCTGCCATCACCACCTTGGCTCTGTGCTTTCACTGATTCCCAATCATACAACAATCCCTCTTTGGTCCCTTCTTCCCTCACACCACCTATTGCTCTGCACTAGGGCTCAGAAATGCATTTGCAAGGAATTGTAGAGCCAATTCTGCAGCCACTGAAAGTATTATTCTCCTGTATCTGAACAGGAAACAAGCACCCCCTTCCACTCCAGCAGACTCTGATACCCAAAGCAACAGCTCCCAATACTCCATCAACATCTTCCATAACTCTCAAGCTTCAGCACCCAAAAACAACCTGTTGCTTCTTTCTAGGCCCAAGATCCCACAATCCGACTCCAAAGGATTTTTGGATACAGTGGCTTGCAAGATGACCTGAGCCTTTTTTAGGTTGTGGACCCAGACAGGCTGAGAAGTACTACATGAGACTGTACAGCCTCTCTCCTTCTAAAGCAAGTCTTTCTTTGCTTTTTAAAACATATTTTTCTTGGGCTACTCTATTAGTGTTGACCCCTTAAACCATTTTAATTAGTATATAAAGCAATCTTCCCATTCTGTGTGCATAAAAGTGAGCTGGGTGCAGCTTTAAGGGTCAAGGCTGCAGAGTTTTGTTGTTAAAGGCAATTGTAGACTGTGATTTAGGCAACATGAATTCAGGAATGTCTGTCTGTCTCTGGTAGCTGACAACATGCCTTTTGGGCTTGACTGTATTTCCAGAGTGAAAGCATGTTGCTAATTGACATCAATATCTGCAGGCTTAAGTGAAAGTTAGGCTGATTGCCTAGGCTGAAGTCTGAAGAATGTGTGGCTTCTGCTTCTCTAGTGTGCACTAAAGCAACTGATGTATAGCAGATCTGGGATGTATTTGAAGGTCCAGTTTTTTTTTATTGATTGCATTTACATAGACGTTGAAGTCAAGCACGTTCGTCTAAATGTCTTAACCGCTCAGTAGCTGAGGGAAGGGCATCGTGCAGGCGGGCATTGCCAACAGATGCAGCCTGCAAGTTTATGATCAAAATCTTCGAACTGGCCACAGTGGTAAAAGAGAGTCAAAAAGTTCCCACTAGTAGTCATTTGCAGCACATCTGTTAATTCTACATTGAAAACTATTGAGTTTTGCCTACAGATGGTGTGGGAGATCAAAAGTGGGGGGGACTGGGCTTCAAATGTCTCACAAGATAAACAATGGCTATGTTTGAAACCTTACCATGTAGTATACCATCTGGAGGTGACTTTGAGGTTCTTTAAATGAATTGTCCAAAGGGGGTCCCATGAGCTAAGACAGTAGATTGGTGGATTAGACACACTTTTAAACAGGTAGATGTGGCATGTCTTGCACCTTAAGGAGCAGATTCTGCAAGGCGACTTGTCACCTCACGTCAGAAGGGGCAAGGCTGGACAGGACAAGCAGCGAGGCTGGGTTGGTCGGTCTCATGGTACTAGTGATTATATACATATTTTCATTTAGCTGATTGTCGACTATCCTTTGTGAGATGAGATGACCGACACAGAGTAATACTTTGCTTCAGAGTATGTGTCTGGCTGTGTGGGACCAGGATTTCAGTCACTTAGAAGAAATCCTGAATGCGGCAATGAGAGAGATGGCCCACTGTTGTCGAAGATGGAAACCTTTAAACCAAGTACCAAAAAGACAGATTCCAGCTGTTTCCATGTAAACCACACAAAGGCCAACATTCAGCTTGACATTTTACTGAATTGCAGAGCTTGCCCATGACCTAAAGCAGTGTATTTAGGTGGATTGGAACTGCACTTCTCTGCATATTATCTGAGTTCAGAAGCTAGCCCCACTTAGTTGTTGTTTGTTTCTTGGGCCAACGAAACTGAGAATCAGTGCTCTCAGCCCAGCTCTGGGGGAAAGCTCCTTGTGCAACTTAACAGGGACCCCTTTAGCCGAATAAATAGCTTCAGAGTGAATCTCGGCCAGTCCTTGCCTAGGATGGTGGCTGACGGTGGACTTCAGGTTCTTCACTTTATACCTTCACCCTAAATGGCTATCTGTAGTAGCAGAGAATTGCACAACCTAGAGAGGCAATCTTGAATCCTAAGGTGGTGATTAATAGTTAAAACTCTGAAACAGGAGTCATGAATCCCAAGTTGTATTCTCTGCTCTGTTAATGACTCCCATGTGACCTTGGGACAAGCCACTTTTTTGTGTGCCTCAGATAACGTGCAGGCCATGTTTGAGATTACTTTGTTTTTAAGGGGTGCAGAGTTATTTCCTGCTGGCACAGATTCATTTTCATGCCCAGTACACAGCTAAAGGTCATTGCTCAAGCTAACCTTATCTGTAGAGCAAGCCCTGACAAGGGTCAAATCTGGAATTATCCAAAGCAACTAGTAAAAGTTGAAAGCCTTGCTATCTTGTCAAAGGCAGTGAAAGATGGAATTTTGAGGTGCTTGTGGGATAGTGGTTCAAACTCTCACACTGTGACATGGGCATGCTTGTTCCAGAATGTAAGGAATTCCCTCTGGGCTGATGTTTGTGTGTTAGAAGCTTTGTTATTTCTTAACTCCTTTGTAGAATCGCTTGAGCAACACTTATAGCCACTATTTCCCTGGCAATTCTTACTGATCTGAGTAATACTGTGTGTTGGGGGCTGTATGGACTGCAGATATTCAAACACAGATGGTTAGCAAAGATGTTCTCTTCCCTTTTCTCATAAACTATTGATAATCCTACAATTTGCTGTGTGAATTGGATTTCCAAACTCCAACCAAACAGCCTGTGCTGCAAAATATGAAGGATAAAGCAATGGGAAGTGGACTAGCAAATGTCCTCACTGACCTTATGCAGCATCCTAAGGAAGCAGACTCTGGTACGGAGAGATCCCGAGTCCCAGGTTTCTCACTTGGCTTCTGGCACCACATGTCCCATCCTGTCATGCTTAGGTCATAGCATGCTTGTGGCTGTAGCCCTTGGACCTGTAGAGAATAAATCAGAACTTCTTGTGTCTTGGCACTTAAGGAATGTTCAGGCTCAGAACCCGACAGACACTGGGATCTGCTACAGTACCATTAAGTGTCTTCTCTTTGAAAAAGCCTTTGGTGCAGCTACATGCTGTGTTAAATTTCCAGCTGATTGACGGAGGATCAGGATTTTGATACTGTAACTGGTATGCAGGGGGAAACAATCCTTTCTCACCTAGCTAGATAACAAGAAGTAGAAAAATACCAATGGGTCTGAGCAATCAATGTAAGAAGATGGACTCCAGTCACCAGGTTCACACTGTTTCTCAAGGGATCATTGATTGTATTTGAATATGCCACTGCATGGGTTCATCTGAAGTAAAATACACAATGAATGCAGTCTCCCCTTGCACAGAAATCAATCACTGTTTCACCCATAGTGCTCCTCACAGCTGCAGTTCCTGTGGGCGTAGGGTTTGTGGTGAAGCATTGCTATAACACATCTCTGTGTGGTACCTCCTGAGCAAATTACCTGTCCCCTTCTGGCTTGCCTGGAAAAGGCTTAGTGTCCTCCGAATTCCTTATCTTTGCACTGGCTTCTCCCTATAGGATAATGCATGCATTGGTACATGCCTGACCTTCTGTTTGACTAAGGTGATGGCTTCTGCTGCTTTGTGGACAGGGGCTTCACTCACATAGTGTTTCATGCTGGGGGTTTCCTTCCTGAAAATTCTTCTGGGCGCTCGAGCTGTAGAAAGCCAAGCCTATGGGTGTGTTGGCAGCTGTTTCACTCTTTCTGCTGCCAGAATGGCAAGGGCCCAGCCTGCCACGTCTTTGTTTCTATAGCATTTCCTTCCTCTTTTCCTAATTCAGTTGCCAAATACAGCATTTGAGAAAAACCTGTTATAAAGGTTGCTGCTCCCAAGTATATTTTATGCTCTTACCAGTAGGTAAGGGTGATGCTTCCTTTTTGTGACTGTAGCTGCTAGAATTATGTGTGTGTGTCTGTAGCACTTACCTCCCTTAATAAACATCTTAGCAATACATTTAAAAACTGAATTAATTGCAGATGTCCCGGATGCTAGGAAGTGCCTAACTGTGGGATTGCCAGCCTCTGCATTGCTTCTAGTAGTCTCACTTGTTAAATGTTGAGTTCAGTGCTATGGAAAGTGAGAGATGCTGTCCTGGGAGGAGCTTACACATGTTTTGCTCACTGTGTGGCCTGCAAGAACGTGCTTTACTGGAAGAGATGGTGGCATTTTCCTGTTTCTCCCAGAATTCCAGTAAGCTGCGCACTGCTTTTCAGGGACTCCGATCAAACCTCCTTTGGTTTTGTTCTATACTAGCTGGTGTGGCTCTTAATATTATATTTCCTCATATTTGCTGTGTAAACGTATTAGGAACGCAGAGCCCCTCTCCCAAAGCTCAGTCTAATCATGGACATGAGACAATACACTAAAGCTACAACAATGTGTGTGTTTGGGGTGGGGGAAGGGAATCCAGTGAGAGGTGGGCAAGGGTGATAGAACTAGACATGTGTCTAAATTGTGTGCAGAGCAGCGAAGTGTGTACAACTCCCCACCCCCATCCACTCTATGCTGCATGCTATCCAACACTCCTCCATCTACTTCGGGGTTGCCAAGTGGAGTGAGGACAAAGACATCACCTTGCAAATACTCCACCCCTCGCCTTAATACAGGTCCATCTCTTCCCTTAGTCGCTCCTGACATGGGCCCATCGAAGGCTGTGCTCCCATTTTCCCCTTCCAGCTCATCCTTAAGTCAGCTGGCAGTGTGTCTCAGGAGGAGGGCCCTTTGCTTGTGTGGCGCAAGAGGGTGCGGGTTGTAGTACTTCTACTGTGTGAACCCTCCTCCACAATAAGATTATGGAATCAGGGCCTTGTCAGCCTCTAATCTGGGGTGCTGTCTTTGCCCCACTGAAGCAGTGGTGTTGATGTTGCTGGTGCAGTTTCTAGATCACTGTGGCTTGTTGGTGAGGAGGTTGTGCCCCTTGGGGAGTTACTGCACAGTTCTGGTATCTGGGTATGGGAGGCAAGGGGTGGTCCTGGCTGAGTGACTGTATGATTGTGAACAAACAAGTCGCTTGGGCTTCACCCCCCAGTGTTACACATCATTCTGGAAAGCTTCTCTGTTGCATTCAAGTGTAGTTTTTGCTCCTCGCACTGCTGCTGCAGGCCTGCTGAGAATCTCCCTGGATTTTGTAGGTCTTTTACTCAGTCTGAGCCATGTCCCTCTGTGACAGCTTCCACGTGGGGTTAGCCAAAAGGAATATTCCTTAACTCATTTTCAACAAGTTCAACTCTGGCCTCTGTCAGCAATGTGGTTGAAACCGCTGATGGAAAATGAATTATTGAACGCACAAGATGAAGTGCTATACCTTGTAAAGCAGATCATAGCAAGAACTGGGGAAAACTTCCACATGGGGCCTAAAGTTCACCACAATTTTATCCATCATCTGTTCCAGTGCAGTACACGGACCAACAGACTACACCCATAGTGTGTGCCATGCCCCAGGAGCAGTTGTGGGATTTCACTCGTTCCTATTTAGCGTTAGAGATGTCAAAAATCTGAATTTTTAAAAGCATTTGTTTACCATTAAAATTGGAGGGCTTAGTAGCAAACTCTAGATAATGACTGTCTGTCTTTTCTCTGTCCTCTTAGTCAAACCCTTCAGCATATTTTGCCTATCCTTCAGTGGTTGGGACACTCCTTTCTTTGCACCATCCATCCCATATGGCAAATCTGTCCGTCACTCCTGCGTCCTGCACTGTGGTTTGGATGGCGTGCATTTCTGGGTTAGGTGCATGGAGAGAGATGAAGAGAAGAGGGAGACTGCTATGGCTAGCAGGAAGGAGAGTAACAGGTTGTCGTTGATTCCCATTATACTTTGAGGGCAGTTCTTGACAAAGGCAGCATGAATGATGTGTAGATCACAAGACAACAAATGGGTGGGAGTATAGTGATGGCAAGAGCTGCTTTTCCCTGCAGAACAGTGTTTGGCTGTGCTGTGGTGTTGTACTGTCACAAGTGAAATTCTATTATTATGCTGTCAGGATGTTATCAAAAGTGCTGGTGTCAGTTTCCATGGAGACCCTCCTTGTTCCCAGGGGAGCCCAGGAATGGCATGGTACCTGGCTACGTCGGCTGTGATTAGGCTTGCCTGCTGCTGCTTGAAATGTACACGTGCAGATACACAGGAATTTCTAGAAGTAGTAGTGGCCCAACATGTACCTGTTGCAAGGACAGAAGTTTTGTAAGAGGCCATTAATCAGAGAGACTCCAAAGCACCGAAGTAGCCAGGAAACTTTGGATTTTCTAGGAATGCTTAGACTTGCACAGATATGCAACATGTACAAAATAGTGAGGGGTGACCCATAAATTCAGAGTGTTACAAGTAAAGAATGTAGTATGTGAATGCCTGATTTCTTCCTTGTTTAAAGCTACATTTTCTGCTCACTTTGTGGTGGATGTGAAATGGCCAAAATAATGTGACGAGTACTTGGGGGGAGGGGAGAAGGAGAGCTGCTTCTAGGATCTCCCCCCTTTAGCCTCCTGTTATCCTGGCCTGGTAGGGCAGAATTACTGCTGCTGCTTGGTCAGCTGGAGCCTGGGGCTGTCACTGCAATAGGTGTGAGCAATGTTCTCAACCTTGGGGAGGATGGGGCCTGGGATAAAGCAGCATGAGGATTGTAGCAAGGGGCTTGCTTTGATGCTCCACAGCTATTCCTTGACAACTGGGGAGTCTGTGGCTGGAGAGAATGCTTTAAAGTTTGGAAGGATTATGATGATTCAGAAAACAAGTGTTAAGATTCATTAAGATTTCCTGAAGCAAACTTGTCCTGTTTATTGCATAAGGTGTCCTGAAGCTCAGGCTGCTTCTCACAGTATTCCTCTTGCACAGTAGGCCCTGTGACCATATGGAATCCCCCTCAGACCTGACTCTATCCACTTGCTTCAGACCCTAGGAGCAGCTAACTTTGAGTCTGGCAGGACCTGCTTTCTGGCCAGTTCTTGCCTAGCTTCTCAGGCATCAGCAGCATCACGATAGCAACAGCTGTTGAAATGGCTTTTCAGGCTGGTAGGGGATCACGCCAATAACTGATTCACTTTGCATAAAATGAGTCAGTCAGTTTCCCTCATGCTGTGTGGGAAATAGAGTTGGCTGATAAGCAAAGCAATATTAATTTCTTATCCCACTTGGGGTGCTGTTAAAGAGATTAGACAACAATGTTGCTCCTTTCTGCTGTGGAAATCCCACTCTGCTGCCTTAGTCCTTCTTTTTTTTTTTTTTTTTTTTTTTAATTCCTCTAGAGAGCCTGGCATGATCAGCAAGAGGCTGCATTCCTGTAGCCATCCCTTCCCCTTGTGCCTCCAGGCACAGCTCTGCTCCCGGGAGGGGAGGGGGACTTCTTGTAAAAATTAATCATAGGCTATGTAGTGGCAAGGGAGAGGCGATGGGGTTTCCTTCTCATGTTGCAACAGCCCATCTCAGGGGCATTGCTGGACTCTGTTAAAGAACTTTGGTCCTGGGAGGTTGCAATTGTCCTTCTTTTTGAAGTTGTTGTTGGGGGTGAGGCTTCAGAATGCCTCTGTTTATAGAAGGTCTGATCTGCTATTCAGTATGTAGAGTAGGTGAACCAATTTACTGATCTGGGATAGGGTTCTCTGAAAAAATTCTTGACCGATTCAAGAGCAACTAAATGTAATGCCTCCTTGAGTAGCTTTTCATGTGGGCTGTATGCCTGCCTTGAAATTCCACCCTAGGTTTGTGTTGAATGCGTTGACTTCAAGGATATTTGTCTTCTCCCATGGAGTTCATGCCAAGCTCCTCGTGATACCCTCACAAAAGGCTCTTTGTTAGGGTGATATTAAAGTTGGGAGCATGTCTGGGTAATTTTAAAGATTAAAATCCTTATAATGTAGCTAAAAACAAATACATTCAAAAACATGGAAAGTCACAGTAAAGGTAGCAAAACCACCTTAACTCTGCCTCCACAGTGTGTCCCATGGAATGTGAGTTCTGCCATTTTGTTTCTTGCATAGGTGTCTCCAATAGTAAGTGTGATGCTGTCACCCCACTCACCTTTGTTCTGTTCATATAAGTGCTGTAATCCCACAATCTGAGCCAATGAGGGTTGGGTATGGGCATATGCCAGCTGACTCCAGTGACGCTCGGATAACCGACGCTCGGATAACTGGTTTGCATATGGAATCATAGGGCCTAAGACTGAGAGGTATTCAGAGCCATCTGTCTAATCCAAGATTTGAATTGGATTATTCTTGATTTGCCCTTGCTGCTGATTTTTGGAGACATTATGATGGCATCCCAAAATACTTTTGTCACATTAAATCTCAGTGAAATGCAATTTGTGGCCCCATCCTTCAAGCAGATATTCCATGTCCTTTTGTAAAAAGAACAGGCGTACTTGTGGCACCTTAGAGACTAACAAATTTATTAGAGCATAAGCTTTTGTGGGCTACAGCCCACTTCTTTGGATGCATATAGAGTGGAACATATATACACACACACACACAGAGAGAGCATGAACAGGTGGGAGTTGTCTTACCAACTCTGAGAGGCCAATTAAGTAAGAGAAATTTTTGAAGTGATAATCAAGATAGTACAGACAGTTTGATAAGAAGTGTGAGAATACTTACAAGGGGAGATAGATTCAATGTTTGTAATGGCTCAGCCATTCCCAGACCTTATTCAATCCTGAGTTGATTGTATCTAGTTTGCATATCAATTCCAGCTCAGCAGTCTCTCGTTGGAGTCTGTTTTTGAAGTTTTTCTGTTGTAAGATAGCCACCTGCAGGTCTGTCATTGAATGGCCAGACTGGTTAAAGTGTGCATCCGAAGAAGTGGGCTGTAGCCCACGAAAGCTTATGCTCTAATAAATTTGTTAGTCTCTAAGGTGCCACAAGTACTCCTGTTCTTTTTGTGGATACAGACTAACACGGCTGCTACTCTGAAACATGTCCTTTTGTGTACACTAAGCATTGTGCTCCCAGCCAGTTAGTGTATGTCTGCAACTAGAAGGGTGAATCTCCTTTAGGGCTATGGGGAAGTGGGAAGAGAGGCAGGCTCCAGGTGAACTGGCTTCTATAGCCTGTTTACAGCAGAAGTTCCCAGGAGGAAATATAGGGCAATTTCTCAGGGCAACCTCTCAATGCAAGCTCTTAAATCCCTTTTGTGTATTAAAAAACGCAGTCTGACATCCACAGGAGCTTTGAATTAAATGGCTATTCTCTCTGCCTTGGAATAGAACAGGCGTTGGGAAAATGGGCCTGCCTCTTGTAATTTAGGGAGGGGTCTATAAACAATTGTTTCATACCAAAGTTACCCTTTCACAGCACAAGCTCCAAGGAGATTTGGCTTATGGGGCAATCACTGGCACTGTTTAATTTCATTCCACGGACCATTAACTTCCCATTTCTGCCAACAGTAATAGTAGCTGCATAACCTAGTGTCTAAGAGTAACCAAACAATGATGTGTTGTACCAAAGTCTCCTCTTTTTTGGGCAGACCTGAAGTCTCTGCAGTATGTTCCTGACTGTGGATGATATTTAGTATCTCATTTAGAATTTGATGCATATAACTGCTTTTGTTGCAGTTTCCAGTTGCCTGCTTGAAAGCATAGGAGCTGCAAGAACCCTGCCATTTCCTTCGGGAGTTGTTTTCAGGGTTACAGTAAATATGTAGAGAGAGAGTCTTGTGTTTTAAAGATGTCAAGAGACCTGACACCTTGTGGTAAAAGGACACCTTCACAGAGCTTGGAAAACATGAATTCCTTTCCACTCTCTAAATCATGCATCTATACACATGCACACGTGTGTCTGCATCTGCACAGCCCACCACCATGTAAACACATTCTGTGAATTCACACATGGCATTAGTTCCCTCCCGCTGTTGCTGTACTTGCCTCATCCTGCTATGGCTGGAATTAGGGGATGGCTGCCACAATATGCAAGTACATACATGGTAATATGTTCTATGTATTATAAATGCACAGTCTATAGTGTTACACTGGTAGCTAAAAGCCTTTGCTGTTACACAGGTGTAATTCGTAAAGTTGAGTTTAAAAACAACAAAAAAACAAAAATGACCAAGAACTTAAAATTGGGTGGTAACAGACTGAATCCTAGTGAAGAATGAATCTGGTGATATTCTGAGCAAAAAAAAAAGCTCTCAGCTGTACTTGTAGCTGTTTTCCATCACTTCATGGAAATAGACAATCTAGACTTCAGAGTGATTTTTGGGGGTTATTGTGCATGCTGGTTGTGTTGTGTTGGGAGAGTTGTGTGTGTTTTGTGCAGGTGAAAATGAGGAGTGTATACTGCAGTGCAGGGCACTGTGTGTTTGGAGTGGTGGTGTGTGGGTGGTTTTGAAGAACTGTGGCAGTTCTTTGCTATTAGTCTTTGCTCTGCGGCAAAAATACCTTCTTAGCCCCCAAAAGACTCTGTCCCAAGGACTGGTGAATGCTAAGTGGCACCAGCCTATCCTCCCCGCCTCTGATACTAGTGTTGCCTTGTAGATTATATGACATTGCATGGGGTGGGTGGTGGTGATGGCAGGCAGTTCAAGGCACCAGATCTCTGCATTACTCTGCCATTCTCTCTCATTCTCAGTCAGTGATAAACTGACCCTTAGCAAATATTCAGGTTGTTGTCCATGTCTGTCTGGGAATTGTTAGTGTTAATGAAATGCCCAATCTTGTCTATGCAGGAGCCAAAGAATTCTGCCTGACTGTAAGGGGTAACAGAAGAATGGGTGTGGGAATATATGCCCCGCCCCCACCCCCTCCTCCAAGCAGAAACTGCTTCATGAGTTGATGACCCAGTTTAATCTGGTGTCTCTAGCAAAGTGCCACTTGCCCTAACGCTGCAGTGCCAGTAGGAAGTATGAACTCAAGTACTGGCCTGCAGCCTGAACCCAGGATCTCTTCTGTCTGTATTGCAGCTGATCTACCCGCAGAGACAGAACATAAACTTGCAGGTGTGAACTGGTCATAGAATATCACAAGTCCCCCCCCTTTTTTTTTTAAGAATACAAATGTTAACTTTAAAAAAACAACCACCCAAACAAAAATCTCTGAGTTTGCATCTCACATCCTGGGCTGATGGATGTATTCTTCAATTATTCTGCATTTATCTGTTGCAGAGATTTGCCTCAGTATGGGCAGAAGCAGTGGCAGTCCTATTTTGGGCGAACCTTTGATGTTTACACTAAACTCTGGAAATTTCAACAGCAGCATAGGTAAGAAAATGCTCCTGAGAACCATCTTCAAATAATTCTACAGTGTTCTTTTTGTATGATGGTAGTGCTCAGAGGCCTGGACTGGGGTCCGATTGTGCTGTCCCAGCACAAGGGGAGACAGTCCGTGCCCTGAAGAATTTAAATTAATTTAAACCAAAAAAGTTGCATATAAGCTTTTCTTTATGTAACCTTTTTTTAAAAAAACAAAAACAACTTCCCAGCCTGCTTACATGCACACTGCCTTAACCTGCTGAAGGTCTCTGCAGTGCACCTGTGCCCATGTGGAATGGATGCAATGTCTTGCTGCTGCACAAGCTCTGACCTTTCACACCTCACTGTACCCAGCTCTCTTGAGTGTTCTCAGGAAGCTGCGACCCTCTTTCACGTTATTTGTGAAACACAATGGTCCCTCCAGCTGTCACACATTTTTGGTGCTGTGGAATCCCTTGTTTTGCAATGTGCCCCTTCTAGTGTGTGCACAGCTCTGCCAGAGCTGGCTTGTAAATGCCATGTTAGAGTATAAAAGTTTTTCTCTAAGGGCTGTTGTTGCGAATACCCACATAAGTAAGGCAAGCAGGATTTGGTCTTAGAATAGTGTCTTGACTTGGATTTGGATGGGTTGCTGTTCTGGGAAATGCATGGGATATATTGATACTCTCCCTTTTCTCTTGCTTGAAATAGACAAGTACTGGACAATCGATATGGATTGAAGCGGTGGCAGATTGGGGAAATTGCCTCCAAGATTGGGCAGCTCTACTACCATTATTAGTAAGTGAATCTATTGCGGTGCCTGCTGGAGACAATGGTGTTGCTCATGGCCCATGCAGCACACATGGTGGTAGTTCCAGAACAATTTCCTTCCTGAGCCAGCAGTGAAGGATGGGGTTGGGAGGAACCATGTGTACTCTCGAATGACTGCACCTTGGTCTACGCTACAGAGTTAGGTTGATGTAAGGCAGCTTATGTCGACCTAATTATGTCAGTGTACCCACTACAGCCTTCCTCCGTCCAATGTAAGTGCCCTCTTACACGCACGTAACTCTCTCTCTCTCTCTCTCTCTCTCTCTCTGAGAGATGTACGGTGTATGTCGGTGTAGTTAGACACTGCACTACTTACATCAGCTGTTGGCTCTCATTCTTGTCAATTTTGCAGCTCCATACTGGAGCAATGAAATTGACAAGAAAGCCCAGCTGTCACTGGGGTGGGTGGGGGGTTCCAGCTAGAGCCCAGCTGCTCTCTGAGTTCCCTGCTCCCAGTCAGGCTGCCCCCTTCCAGCTCGGAGCACAGGTGCTGCCTGGATCCCCGCTTCTGGTTCCCAGACCAACAGCTGTCCAGGCTCTCAGCCCCCCTCACTGCCCCTCTTAAGTCAGTGGGAACACTCCTGGTGAGGACGCGCCACCAACAGAAAGAGGGGGTATTGTGGACATGAACCACTGTAGTAATTGTTGGTTGACTTACGTTTCTAGTGTAGACATGCCCTCAGGAGTGGTACAAGAAAGCCCCATGAGGGACCACTCACAGCATTTGTTACCCAACAAGATTCATTGCAGAATCAAAAAGTGGATCCCAAAGATGACCCTCATGCCCAAATATTATTCTGCAAGTTTTGTTGATGGTGCTAAAGGTCTGCCTCTTTGACCTCAAGGGTCACTTTAAAGTCTTCCATATCTGTTGCATTGACTTTGCATATTGATTTAGTTACTAGTTTGGGATTTGAAACCGTTGTTCCCCTTAAATCTCCCATGTTAACGTATCATCTGTATGTATGGGCATGAGGTACTGACAGCTGATCTTTGCTGCTGGCTTCCTTAGACTGTCTGAAATAAAATTGAAGCGCTGGAATCTCCTCCAATCATGTGCTGGGATTGGAAAACTTGCTTTTTTTTTAATGTAGCACTCACTTGAGAGAGAGCATGTTTTACCCACTCAATCATCTTGTGTGTCAGTGGCAGGGGTAGGGGTGACAGGACCCTCTACGTGGAGCTGTGAGATAATATGTTTCTCCCACAGCCTGCGGACATCTGAAACCAGCTATCTGAATGAAGCCTTCTCCTTTTATTCAGCAATTCGACAGAGATCCTATTACTCCCAAGTCAATAAAGAGGACAGGTATGACTGCACCAGTATCTTGTCTCTCTCGGCGCCCCTCCCCCCCCCTTTTTTTTTTTTTTTGAGGATTAAAGTGATGAGCAGAAGCAGCCTTGAATTGTAAACTGCGATTAAGGGAAAATAACTGGGGTAAGAGCAGCTCTGCAGAGGAAGTCGTTGTTAATCCTAACAACCCTGATTAAACACTTTATTGTAGAACCACCAGCCATGTCTGGAGACTAGAGGGATTAGCAATTGGGTTCAGCAGCAAGGAAGACCTTCAGCTGCTCATCTGTGTCCTTCCCAGCCTTTTTTATCAGTGCTGTCACTGGGAATTACCCACATAGTGTTCTAGAGCTGGGAGATTAACTTGCTCATGCAGAAACAAAGTAGAGGAAATAATAGGTCCCTTTATTTTTACTTGAAAATTCTCCGAAGTGCAGTGATGTTGGCAGTTTGGCAGCCTTACCACACCTGACTAGGATAATGTGGTCCTCCCCATTCGTTAACTATTTCAGAAAGCCTGAGAGGTGTGCTCCTGTGGGGAGCAATCCGGAGCAGGGCTCATTCAAAAGGATGCTGCGAGGTGTTGTCTAACGCTTCAGGCTCCCAAGCAACTAGGAGGATTCAGTATGAGCAGACACTGAACTCAAGAGGTTCTTGCTGTCAGTCCTGTGCTCTGGCTGGGAGGTGAGGTCAGTGGCTAGTTAGAATTGGGGAAGAAGTGATCTGGATTGACTTTTGAGAAAGATTTTTATTCTGATCTCTGCAATATAGAATTGCCTGCCAAGTTTGTTACAGGCACTCAAGAATTTTGGACTTGGTTAGCAGGACCTAGAGCCTTACTGATTTTCTGAGCATACCATCTGAAAGTCTGCAGATAGACTAAACAACCATTTTAGTGTCCTTTATTGTTGGCCTCCGATCTTAGCTTATTTTTCCTTGGAGAATCTCCTCACTCCAGTCTGGGTGTCTGAGCTTGTTCAGACTAGATGTGATTGGCAGAGATGTCCTCTTTAAAGACTGTGGCAAATTTATTTTACAAAGGTAAAAATGTGATAAGACGTTATGTCCCATAATTGAACTTGTAGATGTTTAATGTTTTGTTCTCTCTGATGGTTTGACTCAGTGGTCCAGAATCTCATTTGTGATCCATCAGCAGATAACACAAAGGAGCCAGGTTCTGACCATAAACTGGCAGAAAGCCAGTAAAGCCAGCTCCTGCACCAACCATCCACATCTCACATTAGAATAGGGGATGTGTGCGAGACAGCACAGAGCTCTGCTGATCCTTAGCTGATATGTCGGGCCCTTTAGGGATTATGCCCAACAGGTCTAAATAAGAGCATCTCCTACGTTGCTTGAATTCATGCTAGGGTCAGCACAGATCATCTTTTTCCATGACCACTGCATTGGTGTTTTCTTTTTCAGGCCTGAACTGGTGGTTAAGAAGCTGCGTTATTATGCAAGGTTTATAGTGGTTTGTCTTTTGCTCAACAAAATGGATGTTGTGAAGGACCTCGTAAAGGTAAATTAATGATATGAGGACAATGGAAAGTGTACGTGTCCATGCAATACAGGCCACTAGTCATGCAGAGCTTTTCTTCCTGCATATTACGGCATCCAGGATATCTCTCTTTCAGTTGAAATCTCACACATAAGATCTCAGCTGCTGCTGTTCCTGTTAAACTTGCAGCTTTAACTAAACCTGGCCTTGGGATCTGCAGTGGGAGAAACAACATCCTGATGTGTTTTGGTGTTCTGTGCCTCATGTAGACGTAAATGACCTGAGCACTTGACCAAAGAGTGGTTTTGCCATTGGTGGAAGGCAGATGTCATGAAGTTGGGTTTGGATAAACCCCATACAGTGTGGATATGAATATCACACTTGTTTCAGCTGTCTGAATGTTTGGGGATCTTCTCTCTAGCCTTGTACACCTCCCTCCTCCCAAGCCAGTAGCTCCCACCTCTCTCTCTGACCTCAAGTCTCCATGACCCTCCCTCTCCATGAAATCCCTCCCATTTTGATTCTGTTAGCCCTTCTGCTCAGCACAGTGCTCTGTTCCTTTCCAATCTGGTACTTGGAATCTCTGAGGTGTTCCTTGCAAATGAAAAGAATCTATCGTGATCTTCCAGAAGCCAGATTGGGAAAGACTTAAGACATTAGGGGACAGGAAAGATACAGAATCTGTGTGCACGCATGATGGGGGTGAGGGAAAGACTTACCTTTCAGAACTGCTTCAAACTTTGGGGGACAATAGATAGATAGGGATTAGGATACAGACCAGGGTATGTCATCGAGCAGCAGTGCATGTTCAATATGTTTTGGACCAAATTAGATACTTTATTGTGTTTAGGGAAAACGTTACACTCCAGTGGCCTGCTGATTTCCACTTGACGAGATTTAACATAAAGAGAAAACATCCAAGTAGGCATGGGTGCCTGGAGTTGGGTGGCTGTTTCTGACAATAGTCTTGCTTTCCAAAGAGTAACGACAGGAACGCCAGACTTCCCCAAGAACCTTCCTACACTGCTGCAAGCCACATTCTGGTGTTGGCAGTTTTATGTAAGCTGCATTGCTCTTTGCCTGTCTGGATCCAACGGGACAGACACCAAAGAGCTGCACAGCACAAACTAGCAGAGGAGACAGCTGGAAAGGACAGACCATTCACTTACAGATCAGGAACCTTAGATTTGAGTCAGCCCTTGTGATAGCAAGAATTTACAATAACCAGTCTGATAGCATTGTGTGGGTGTGCCAGTTAATTTTGTGTCTGAAATGAGTGCCCTCCCTTGCTCTTGGGTTTGTTTGAAAGGTGTTTGTGTTCTCAGAGTGCAAAGTAAGGGTACCTGGAGTCCTGTCTCCTGAAGTAGCACATGTTGACCAACTTCTTGGCCATGTTCCAGATTGGATATGGCCGTGTGGGTAATGATATCTAAAACTTCTATAATTAGATTGCTTAGATGTCTCGTCCCTGAAGTGCTGAGACCGCCTTATTTATGAGAGATGACTGCCTTAACTTTCAAAAGAGTTATTCATTATTCCTCTTCCTTTGGACTTTCTACCTCCAGGAATTATCTGATGAAATTGAAGATTACACTCACCGCTTTAACACTGAGGACCAGGTGGAGTGGAACCTGGTTCTTCAAGAGGTGGCGGCTTTTGTTGAGGTGAGAATGAAGGAAACCTTGGTCTCTGCAGTTTGTTCGAAAGTGTCCTTCGTAAAAAGCCCTCTTGTTTTAAAAGTAAAACATGGGAACTTGTCACTGCAGATTGTTCTCTGAGGCCATGCCATGGGGAGCAAGCTAGTAAGGAATGGTCTTGTGCGCAGGTGTGCCACACTCCTCTCCAATCTGCTGATGAAATATTCTGCAGTAGCTGAACTGTTAAGGAGACATCTGTGTCAGACCTGCTCAAGCAACATAAAGCTAGCAGCTAGTGGAAGCATGAGGTTGTGACCTGCTGTCTCCCCACCTCTCTTCTTACACCTGGTGTTCAGGTGACCCTGGGATCAGAACACAGCCATTGGCATAGTAACTGCTGTAGAAGGACTGCCAGCTACAGGCCCATCTTTGTGGGAGGCCTGCTTCTGACTGTATAAGTAACTTCCAAATCTATTCTGATGCTTGCAGTACTGGCATATTATTCTGGCAATGCATAAGCAATATGTAATGGAAAATAGAGTATAATCTTGGCAGTTATACTGGCAGTATGTCTTGGCAGAGCTGTAATATTGCCCTTTTTATGTCTTGCTACAAAGAAAAATGAGGATTTCTTCTATAAAATAGGAGACAGTTTCCTACTTTCTTCCATTTGCACAATGTTTTTGCACCTACATATGTACGAATACCCACGCCCCAGTATTTAATCATTATTGGATTGAAATGCTGGACTACTGTTGGCTTGGTTCTTTCATTATTTCTCTCTATGAAAGAGGAGAAATGTAAATAATGCAGGATTTTTCTGCCGTGTAGAAATGTTACCAATGATCTGCATGTGGATTGCCTGCTGTGCTTGTGTTAGTGAAGTTCGTTTCCCCTGATTCTGGGAAGCGAAGTCAGATGGCTTATCCTGCACGGGTACATTCTCCTCTCAACTGCACTTAAAGTGCTACAACACAAATATTTGTGTTTAAATATCCAAGGTACTTTCTTCTAGTCCAGTGTTTCTCAAACGGGGGCCGCCGCTTGTGTAGGGAAAGCCCCTGGTGGGCCAGGCCGGTTTGTTTACCTGCCCGGTTCGCTGCTCCAGGCCAATGGGACCCGCTGGAAGCGGTGGCCACTACGACCCTCGGCCTGCGCTGCTTTCAGCAGCCCCCATTGACATGCAGTAGTGAACCGCAATCGGGCGGACCTGCGGAGGGGCAGGTAAACAAACCGGCCCAGCCCGCCAGGGGCTTTCCCTGCACAAGCGGCGGCCCGAGTTTGAGAAACACTGTTCTAGTCCCTAGGAGCAGCTCCTTTTCCAAGCTGGAATTGCTCTGCGGCCTTAGGATCTAAAAGGCAAATAATTAAGACAAATAAAGTATTCTTCACTTCAGCTATGGGATGTCTATTATGAGTGACAGGACATAGAGTTCCTTTTGCTAGTGGTCGTGGACCCTGTGGGTGTCCTTGGAATTCATGCTCTGTGCTGGTTTATCTTTCCAGGCAGATCCTGTGATGGTTTTAAATGATGACAATACCATCGTAATCACCTCCAACCGACTGTCTGAAACAGGGGCCCCATTGCTGGAGCAGGGAATGATCGTGGGACAGCTCACTCTTGCAGATGCATTAATTATTGGGAATTGCAATAACCAGGTAAAGGAGACAACAAGGAATTGTTTGTATGTTCAGTCTTCAATTGGAATTGAAAACAGTTCATTTTTTTTTTCCTGATTCTGCTAAAGGAAATTGCAGAGTCCAAAAGAGGCAAATACAAAATCTTTAGCAATGATGATAAGTGACTGTAGATGAGCTGAGAGTTTGGCAAAACTGAGTGATAACCAACAAGAACTGTCCTTTGTCCTGTTCTTTCGAGTGTATGTCCCTATGGGTACTCCACCATAGGATATGCTCGCAGCCGAGTGCTCTTGACTGGAGAATGCAAAGCAGTGTCCGCAGGACTGCACTGCACAGAGCAGCGCCTTGTGACTCCAAAGGAGGGTATATAGGGAGGCCTGGACCCACTGCCACTCAGTTCTGTCTCAGCCGGCTGCAGCTCAGTATGGAGAGATTGCATGTCCACTCATTCTCAGCTTCCCACCTTACTTAAATGTAGTGATTCTTAGTGTCCCCTCCCCCCGCCCCCGTCTTTCAGTCCTCTGTTTTGGTCCATTAGCCTTCTGGGTGATGCTGAAGACCCTGGGATTTAAGTCCTGCCAGACCTGCCTCAAGTCTTTTTTACTCTAGCGATGGGCATTTGAGCTGCTTCAGAGCCACCCACATCCCATCGAAGCATAGGGTCTGTGCATTGTTGAAAGGTAGTTTAAAGGTAGCAAAGGCAGAGAGTAGGCTGAAGTGCCTGCTAATGGAACACTCAGAAGCTCCCGTGGAGGCTGTTCACTTCCCCCACCGTACATCAACCTCAATCCCAGGGTGCTCCAGTGGCTGTTGCAGCTCCAGGAGCACCTCCAGAGGCTAGGACTTCTGAGAAGAAGCCTCATAAATCCCACTCTCAGGAGATCTCTCATTCCTCAAGGGGTACAACTGGGTCTCTGTCTGATTCTGGTACCAGTACCGCACAAGAAGCAGTATGAGGAGAAGTCTTCTAATAAACAGTACATGCAGCCATTTCCCTGAGTACCGACTCACTCTTGTGCATTGAGATGCACGCTGGCTTCCCACTCATGTTCCACTGTCAATGTCTTTCCTGCACCAGAGCTCTGAGGTCAAAAGTTCCTCTACAAGCCTCTCTGGTACCATGCTTTCCTTTTCAGCCCAGACCCCCTTCTCCGGGTTCCAGTACTGTCCAGACTTCTGGATACCATAGCCCATGAGCACTCTCCAGATTTCTCTCCATGGAGGACCTCTTCTATAACTGGAAGAACCAGAATCTCCCCTGTTACGGTCCTCTTAAACGCTCCATCCATGGTACTGCATGAACACCTCCAACCACAATCCTTCCAGACTGAACCTCAGCTGGACTCCAGTACTGGCACCTATATCTTTTCTGTTCCCCCTTTCAGCCCCAGGGATGATACTGCTTTCGACTCTAAGGTCCTGGTACAGGGCTCTTTCTTTTGGCACCATACCATCACACCCTGCTGAGTCCATATACGATCTTATGCTGATGACCTTTGGGCTTTCCAACCCCTCCCCCCCCGAACTGCCTGGCACAATCCCTCCAGATCCTATGACAAGAGGTCCAGGAGTCTCAACACTCCTTGGTGGACTTTCTAAATATCACCTCAAGAAAATTGTTCTCCCAATCAATGAGGCTCTGTTATCGCCTATTTGCACAGTCTAGCAAACACCTGCTACTATCCAGCCCACCTGTAAATGATCAAGGGAATGGAGTGTTTCTTTTTCCTCCTCCTTCCCAATTCCCTGGAGGTGGATGCGGCTAATAAGAGAAATCGACAAACCCACTTCAGACTCTCTCTCCTTATGCTGACCCTTTTTCTTGAGACCTTGCCTCCACGCTACTTCTTACCCCCAGTCCCCGCCCTTGTGCTGCCTCTTCCCTGTAAGACCTCGTGCCCCCCTCCCCCTTGCTGCTGTGGTACATCTACGGATACAGGTAGAAGACGGATTGTGGGTTGATCCTGGTTGATGCGGATCCACGTTTTTGTATCCGCACAGGGCTCTAGGTATTGGAGGTGATTAACGCGGGATATTCTATCCACTTCCATACTAGGTCTCCCCTCTTCCCCCCCCGTGGCACCCTCATTCTTTGTCCCTCTTCAGGGACCCTCCTCACAAAGATCTCTTAAAACAAGGGATCCACAGTCTCTCCTACTCTTGGTCGGTCAGACCTGTTCCCCCAGAGTTCATTGGAACAGGGTTTTATTCCAACTATTTCCTCATTCCCAAGGGGGCAGAGGATGGAGACCAATCCTCGACCTCAAAGAATCCTGGACACCGATATCCTTTCCCAGCACTTCAGCATGGTGACACTAGCTGCCGTCATTCCAATTAGATATGGGAGACTGGTTTGTTGCCCTTGACCTCCAGAATGTCTACTTTCATGTAGCCATCTTTCCTCCTCTCACTCCCTCCCCGCATCCCACAAACATTTTGTACGTTTTGCAATAGGCTCAGAACACTACCAGTACCAAGTGTTGCCAAACACACTTTAAACACAGTTTGCCTTGGACAAAGGAATGTGTATTTGTCTGACAACCAGGTTGGTCAGACAAGCAGAGATAATGAAGATATACTTACATAAAAGATAAACAAAACCATCAACCTAGCAAGTAGGGGGGAAGATACCTCTTAACTGTTAATGATGGGGGTCTGAACCTCAGATGATAAGTAATTGAATCAACTGATTGAATACAAATTACTGTATTAGAAAATTGTTTTTAGTAAGGTCTTTTATGAAAGCCTGTGACTTACTGGTGATTAATATCATAATGCATACATTTTGGAAATACTATGAGAAATTTATGGATACTCACTGATCTGCTTCAAAATCTGTGACCAAACACAGGGAGAAACTGGTTTTCTCCTGAACTCGAGGGAAGGCAGCTATCAACCTGTCTCCAATGTAAATTGAGCAGTGTGGAATCAAAATGGGGAGACTTATTTACATATGACTCAACAGGGATGTAGAGAGTGCCCTGACAACACTGTGGCCCCGTATCCCGCTATGTGCTTACCTAATCTACCTGTGTTCCTCAAGACCTTGCTTAAACTGCAACAGGAAAGGGAGGGTTATCCTCATAACACCATTCTGGCCAACACAAGTGTGGTACTTGAACCTCCTTCACCTCTTTTTGGCAATGCCTCCCAGATTTTTCTCTCACGAAGGATCTCCTGTCCCAGAACTCTGGGACCCTGATCTGTCTGAACCCCCTCCCCCCTGAATCTGAGCGCATGGTTCCTAGATGGTTCTTGAGCATGGAGCTAATATGTTTGGATAAGGTCTAGTCAGTTCTCCTATCTAGCAGGAAACTTAGTACTTGCAAAACTTACCTTCAAAACTAGAAATACTTCCATTCCTAGTGTTCTCTGATGCTGCTTCTCAGTTATTTGCCCATCCCAGTACAGCCAGATCCCTCCAGGCTTGCATGACTTGTTTCCCCGGTATGGCGGCCCCCCAATAGGAATTTCTAATTTGGTTCTCAGTGCCCTGAGGAAAATCTCCTTCGAACTGATGGCTACCTGTTCTGTCCTCCACTTCTCCTTCAAAACTTCGTTCTTTATAGCCATCACTTCACCTAGACATATGAGAGCTCAGTGCTCTGATGGCAGACACATCATTTACTACCTTCTATAGAAATATGGTTATGCTGTATCACATCCTTGCTTCTTCCAAAGGTCTCTTTGGAATATCATATTAATCAAGAGATCCACATACCAGGTACTCAAAGCATCATGCTTCCAGAGAGGTGGCCAGCCTACAAACACTAGATGTCTGAACTGCTCTTGACTTCTACGTGGGCAGGACTAAGACCTTCTGGGTCTCTCCCAGATTATTTGTAGACTTTTTCACAGAGGAAGGGACAACCGATTTCCACGCAGATTCTTGAAATAGGTTTCAGGTTGCTTTTTAATCTGTTATGAATCCGCTGGGATGCAGCCCCTTCATGGAGTGACAGCACATTCCACTAGAGCTCAGTCCACATCTGTAGCTCTCCTGAAAGATGTTCCTGTAACAGAAACTTGTAGGACTGCAATTTGGTCTTCTGCTCATGCCTTAGCCAAGCATTGTGCCATTTTACCTGCTTCCAGGGATGATGCTACCTTTGATGGTCCTTTGAATTGTCTTGGACTGGTCTCCTCATTGAGTTACTGCTGGGGAGTCTCCTATGGTGGAGCACCTATAGGGACACTGTAATCAGGCGTGGACTCGCTCCTGCGGCGCCTCCTGCTGGTCATACCGGGAATTAGCTCACCAGTCTCTGGAGCGCCCTCTGCAGGCCGGTGATCTGCCTGTCGTTGGCTCCCGTGTCCCTCCCAGACCCCGGTGCCCTTGGCTTAGGTGCTGCCCCCCTGGCAGTACCCCACTCTTTCTCTGGGTCTCCCCACCCAGGGGAACCCCCACCTCCTATCCCAATGTCGCCTCAGTTATGGCTACTGCCAGTCACCATCTAGTCCCTGCGCCCTGGGGCAGACTGTAGTCTATTAGCCAATCATCACCAGCAACAAGGGGTTTGGACTGTCTGCCTTTACCCACCCTTAAGTTGCCCCTCTGCAACCCCAATACCTATATGAACCTGGGACCAGGCCCTGCAGCCTGGGGAGTTGCTGGCCTAGGGCTTCGCAGCACTCCAAGGCCTTTCCCCAGCCCTGCCTTACTCTAGGTCCCCAGTGAGCTCCCTGCAGCCAGGCCTGACTCTCTTTCTCTCTCTCCTGTCAGAGGGAGACTGCTTGGCCCTGGCTACCCTGGCCGCCTTATAAGGCTGAGTGGCTCAGTTTGGGGCGTGGCCCCAGCTGCAGCCACTTCCCTAATCAGCCAGGGTTTTGCCCCTTTACACAGCCCCAGCCCTCTGCAGGGCTTTTCCAACCCCTTCAGGGCTGGAGCGGGCATTCACCCCGCTACAGACACATACCTGAAGAAGAGGTTAGTTATCTTGCAGTAACTTTGAGTTCTTCAAGATGTTTTGTTCGTATGCAGGGCCAGCTTTAGGCCGATTTCCTCCGATTCCCCAGAATCTGGCCCCGTGCCTAAGAGGGCCCTGCGCCTTAGGTGCCTTTTAAATTAAAAAATTTTTTTTTTTACTCACCGGGCGGCGGCGGCACTTCAGCGTCGGGGGGTTCTTCAGTGCCGCGGAAGACCCGGAGCCGCGTGATGGACCCCCCCCGCCGCCAAAGTGCCATTGAAGACCCGGACCGCCACCAGGTGTTTGAATCTGGCCCCGCAGGTCCTAAAGTCGGCCCTGTTCGTATGTGTGCTCCACTTCCCCTTCCCCCTTTCTCTCAGCTGTGGAGTTCTGCTTCACACTCAAGAAGGAACTGAAGAGGCACGGACCTGCTGTCACTGTTATATGCTCTCCTTTGGAAGCACAAGGTGCTGCTAGGTGCAGTCCTGCACACAGTACTTTGCATTCTTTAGTCAAGAGCGCATGGGCACATCCTACGAAAGAGTACCCATAGGGCCAAAACTACTCAAACTCAAGTTACTGCAAGGTAAGTGACCTCCCCATATCAGCCCATTGCCACATATCTTTTTTACCACTTGTATCCATTATGCTAGTTAAGAATGATCTCTTCTATCTGATACCTGCAGCCTGTTGTGCGCTGTAGTCCTGCGCAGACTCACCTGGCGGCGCCTCCTGCTGGCATCCTGGGAATTGGCTCTTTTTCCAGCCTTGGAGCACCCTCTGCAAGCCGAAGTCTCGCCACTCACTGCTTACGCCCTTGTGTCCCTCCCGGATCCGGTGCCCCTTTCCTCAGGGTACTGCCCCCCAGGCAGTACCCCACTCTTTCTCGGTCTCCCCACCCAGGGGAACTCCCCACCCACTATCCCCACCTCGCCTCAGTCGTAGGCTACTGCCAGTCACCAACTAGCCCCCGCTCCCTGGGGCAGACGGCAGTATCAGCCACTCATCACTGGCAAGGGGTGTTTGGACCTGCTGCTTCTACCTATAGCGGGGCTGCCCCCTGCAACCCCAGTACCTGTTTAGCCTTATACTAGGCCGCAGCCTGGGGGGGTTTCCAGGCCGGAGCTCCCCAGCTCCCGTGGCCTTCCCCCAGCCCTGCTCCACTCCAGGTACCTTCTCTAGCTCCCCAGCAGCCAGGCCTGTCTCCCTCTACAGCTAGAGGAGACTGTGTGTCTGCACAGCTGAGGCTGCCTCCCCAGTCAGCCCAACCTAAGGCTCCCAGCCCCAGTCCTCTCCAAGGGCTGGCTTTTTACCCTTTCAGACCGGGAGCAGGTGACCACCCTGCTACATGCGCATTTAAAACATGCTAGTGCCATGTCTTTTGTGGGACAATCTGGAAAAACCCGATCTGTTGCATCACCTGTGTGTGACACTTCCATATGAGGGTCGCATCACAGGTGATGCAACAGATGAATGTCTTTCCAAACAGCCTGGGGAAATTTTCTGTCTTTTTAGCTAACACTGAGGTCAAGTGGCTTTCATATCTCACCTCTATACTTTTTCCATGTCAGCAGTGGGGTTACGAGTATCTTAATCAAATGTTGGGCACTTTTAGATATTGTATAGTCTTTCACTCTAATCTTTTCAGTACACAGTTCAATGCTCTTACCTGGCTAATTCTTAGGAAGCAGAGTACCTATTTACCCCATGCCAGACAGGATGCATTAGTGATGGCAGTGTTCCTCTTGCAGGTAAAGTTCAGTGAATTAACGGTTGACATGTTCCGAATGTTGCAAGCACTGGAAAGGGAACCAATGAACTTGGCTTCACAAATGAACAAACCTGGAATGCAGGTGAGTTTCATTTTCAGTTGCAAACTTGGCAACAGAATTCTCTGTATATAGAGCATGGCAGCTATGTTATAATTCTTATTCTGATACTTACAGAAAGGGGGTTCAAACTCTAGAGTTGGACTTGGGTAATGGTGGCTTCTCTATTATATGTGGAAGCTTCAGTAGCAAGTATTGTTTGGTTCCAATGGAAAGACTTGATCCGGTCTCTCATTTGGGTCATCCCTGTTCGTATAGTTTAGAGTAGATATTTAGGATGCATTTTGTGTTTCATCTGTAGACAAAGGGGAGAATTGCCAGTCCTTGGTTTTTGTCAGCACACTTCACAGCAGTATGTCGAGGTACAAATAAAATTGGAAGAAAATGTTTGTGTCTTGGAAGAACAAAGTAAAAAACGTGGAGCTAGAATGAGGCGGATGTGTGCTGTTATCAGGGAGTGTCCTTGAAAATATGGTCAGGGAGCTTTATTAAGGGATCGGGAATTAACTGAATTGGAGACTGCATTTTCTCACCTTGTTCTCTCTAAATTATAATCCAGGATAAAAGCAGGATTTGGGTGGCAAGTTAAATTGAGGGTTAAGCCTGAATACTGACTGTCAAACGGTTTCTGACCTGAACTTTGTTACTGTGGTACTCAGTAGAGAATGCTACATGGACAGACCAATATGTTAGGGAAGCACATTGAAGATGAATAAATAGATAAATGGAAGTGTAAAGATAAAGCGATATTAGGAATATACATGGTGTGCTTTTTTGTTTTTTGTTTTTAAATAGGAGTCGACTGAGAAACCTGCTAGGCGGGAAAATCCCCATAAGTACTTGCTGTATAAACCTACCTTCAGCCAGCTGTATACGTTCTTAGCAGCAGCGTTTAAGGTTTGTAAAATCAGGTGTATTTGTCAGTTGATTTAAAAAAAAAAATCTCTGGAATGGTACACTTCTCTAAAGAAAAGTAACTGAGTCAAGAAAAATCCCTTTCTTTTTTTATTTTTCCTGAAAACTAAGGCTTTAGTAGCCTTTTTAAATTGTAAAGTAAATGACAAAAGGTTAATCTCCATCCTCTTCATAGGATGGAAATTTTAATGATTTATCTGGTTGTCTGTCTTAGTGGCAGATTATCTGATCTAAATATATAAGTATCTTTACTAAGAATTCTACAAAGTTACAGTGGCTAAATTCATTTCCAGTTAATACAGTTGTAGGGCCCAGTATATTTAATTGTTTGTACCAGCAGCAACTGGGGGATTTAGTTGCTAAAAACAACTTGTTTCTTTACAGAGGAAGCAGTGTCACAGCTGATGAGCCTAAAATGAAACTTCCTGACTGTGTTTGGTGTTGTGCGTGCCTGCATGCTCAGTCTCTCCCCCAGAAAGCAGGGGTCTCAGATATGTCGGTGCTCCCATGCAGGGAGTGAACGGAAAGGTGGCACATGGATGCATATGCATTGCTTGCACAGACTCGTGCAGGATCCAGCACCCTGGGTGTTTTTTTGGCAAGTTGCCCAACTGAGAAGTTTTGGGATATTATTTTTGTTGCAGGCCCTTTTTTGCGGGGGAAGGGGAAGGGAGCTAAGACCTTCTTCAGAATTCTGGGACAGCTGGAGAGTCTCTTTTTCCAAAGGGACCTTGGCTTAACTCTTAGATTCCACATTCCAGGAAGTCTGTGTCTCACTAGATATTAGGGAAGAGGGGATGTAGGGGAAATGGTGCTCTTACAGCCTCTGAACCCGGCGCATCAATCAGATATTTAAAAAGATACAACTGAGTACCTCTGCAGCACGCATCACTGTGTGTACCCATATGGATTGCTTGATTGCCTGTTTTGTACGTTCCCTCTGAAGCACCTGGCATTGGCCACTGTTGGAAGACAGGATACTGGGCTTAGATGAACCATTGGTCTGACCCAGCATGGCTGTTCTTATGTACCAAATGCCCATTGATTCAAGAAGTGTCTGTGTAAGCGATTATAGATACGTGCAAAGCAGCCACATAAGGCTGAAGGGCAGCCGGGGCAGAGGAGTTGCACCTGTAAATACCAATGATTTTATCAAGCTGATACAGGATGTATGTAGCATGTTACAATTAATGTCTGAATTTTCCTCCTGCCCCTTTCCTTTGCTTGAATTTCAGGAGCTGCCTGCGAACAGTGTGCTGCTGATCTACTTGTCGGCCACTGGCGTGTTTCCCTCAGGTCGTTCGGATAGTGAAGGTACAATAAAGGAATGCTCCCTGTCATGAGCAGGGCTTGAATTTGCTTTATATTTCAGGATAAGTGGCCCACAGAGATCTCGCAAAACTCCTTTTAAAGGACAAGTCCAATTTCATAGCCCATCTACCTACCAAGACTTGCTTTCTTTTGGAGACACAGCAGCTAATTCTGTGTGTTTAGCACACAATAACCTACTGACTTGAAATCTTTTCAAAGGACGTGACCAAGTTTTTGAAAGATCTGAAATGTTAAAAATGTCAAAAGTTTTGAAGACATGTGGCTCAATTGGCCAATCAGTGAAGATTTACCGTAATAAAATGGTTCAACAACATCTGGCATTTCTTTCCAATCTGAAGTATCGAAATAGATGTTCAGGAGAATGGTGGCCAAAGGGCTGAGGGGCTCTCTGCAGAGATTGTTGTACTCCTTATACGTTTATTGATGTGACAATTCAAGCTCTTGTCATGATTTTAAGAATTCCCCTCAACTCATCTTCCCCTGTTATTCAACCCAGCAGAATATTGGGATGCAGATACAGTCTAAAAATCTAAAACTGGCCAACTAGTGCAAATGCAGTCAAAAGATTGGTACTTTTGTATAACTTACTTTAAAGGAAGAAATTATTTGAAACATCCTAAATATTGTATACCCTTCATCTGTTTGAGACTTGCATTCCTTTATCAGATGCATGCTTGTTCCATCTTCCTTGCATGATTTGTGAATCTTTCAAAATGCTAAAAGAAAAAAAAAAAAAATCCCTGCAAACTTTCTATAGTGGCAGTGATATTTTTTTAAAATTACTTTTAACATTTTACAGTGTGATGCAACCCAGACAGTTTGGTCTTAACTATATTGTGTCCCTTGTAACCTGCATTGTATCTAACTTCGCTGCATGCCTTGTTCTAACTTACTACTCTACTGTAGAGGCACCCAATCTTTGTCCTATGGAGAGCTCCATGAGCAACTTTTCAGTTCCCAGGGGCTTGCATGATGAATCAGATTGCAGTCAGTCGTGTGTGTGGTGGTGTTTTTTAATTAGGAAAGTGTGGCCTGCAAAAACTAAAATTCCCAGCACATTGTGCTCTGTATTAAAGAAGAGGGAGCTGCAGGTTGCAATGTTGAATTATACAGACCAGTTTTGGCTGACAGGTCACACTTAAGCCATGTGTGACAGCACTAAATGAGAGTTTGTTCTGTTCCTGATCTCTGAAAGCTTCTCTTACAAGTAAAAAGTAATTGTTTATTGAGGGGAAGGGGTTTTCAGGTGTAGACAGGGAAGGACTATCTGCAAATGAAATAACAGCGATGAAATCCAACTGTGCAGAATTAGGAATGCAATATATATGCAATTCTCCCATTAATACTAGAGGAGTTCCATTACTCCCACTAAACTGAGAAATCTATCCTTGTCTGTACCAGCACACTCTTGCAGGGACCATTAATATTTCTGTGGAGACAGCAATTTTTTAAATTTCTACACTGTCCACCAGCCAGCCCAGATGCTGTGCCCAATGGAATAATCACTAAGCCTGCATTAGGACCAGACCAAAAAATGCAACATAGCTTTGAAAATCGTATAATATTTTATTAGAACTTCAGAAACAACAGAATTCCAAAGACTAGCTAGCCATCACTTTGGATCTGAAACCTGGCTGATAATGTTGGATTGTTACTAGGTTTAAAAAACAACTTTTCTTCAACTTATGAGCTTTGTTTATAGAGCTGCTAGTAGTGCTCTGATGCCTGCAAAGGCTGGTATTATGGCTGCCCTGGAAAAGTTCAAGTTTTGAAATGATTGATCTTAACTCCTTAGAAGGACAAATTCTGACTCTGAAATATATTGATTCAAGTAGTAGTTAAAATTTGTATTGACTTGTCCTGTATGAAAGATATGTCAAGTTCTTTTCCTGTCCCTGGAGATGCATCTGTTGACCTAGATGTGCATTCCTTTTACTACATAGCCTAATGGGTTACAGTATATGTCTGTCTTCTGATTTCTACATTCATTTGAAGAATAAATGAATAATGTGGAAGTTACAGCATGCTCAGTATTACCAGACCAGAAGGTTAGTAACTGAAATTACCAAAACACACACACACTAAGTTGCATGGCTAGTAAATTGTAAACTCGCCATCATTACTTTTTCTCGAAACTCTAGTAGTTCAGATTCATTACTTTTTTTTTTTTGTCCTACACCTATAATCACTTAATCCAAGTTGTGACATGACAGCTAATCTCCTCTCTTTTTTGACATTTGTAGGTCCATATGATTTTGGTGGGGTCCTTACGAACAGTAACCGGGACATTATAAATGGCGATGCTGTCCACAAACGGAACCAATCTTACAAGGAGATGCACTGGTGAGTTTCATGGGTTCAGCAAGGGGAAATAAGTGGCAAGCAAGTTTTTCTTCTTCTCGGTAAAGATGCACCAAACCCTATTTAACTTTTCTGGGAAAATGTGTGCTTTTATTTATTTATTTATTAATCAATCAAATGCATAGGTCACAAAACTTCAGAGTTGGGGTGACTTTCCTGTCTGAACTAGTAGTGAGAGGGCAAGAGAATGCCCGCCTGGGGGGAGTCAGTCTGACTGAGCCCCCTAACTTCTGTTGAGCTGTATTTACTGCCCATCATCTCCACCTGCATCTAGATTACACTAGAAAAGTTTTTTTTACGGGTGTGGCTATCCTAGCGAACCCTACTAGTGTAGATGAAGCTTACATCAGCATAAAAGCGCTTCTGCCAGCGCAGCTTATATAGTTCCGGGGCAAAGGCACTTTTTTGCCAGTGTAAACTGCAGCTATGCTAGAGCTTGTATGGATCTAGCTATATTGGTTTAAAAAAAAAAAAAGCCCCCTCTCCCCCTGCTGACACAGCTATGCTGCTTAACTTTAAGTGTTTGCTGAATCCTTGTACGTCAGCTTTGACGAGAGACCCCATCGCATTTAGACCAGGCCTAATACCAGTGGAAGGTGAACTCTGTATTTACCCATGATGGTGTATTTGGCTCTTAGCTGTTCAGTGGATGTACAATTGGTGGTAACAATTATACATTCAGAATGGGGAATAGAACTCCGGACCTTCAGTTTCAAAACTCCTGGCCTCTAGCCAGTGACTTAAAGGGCAAACCCCACTATCTATCTGTAGAAGTATGGCAGTAATCTCCGCTCCCCTGCCCCCTTCTGAGTGTCTCTCACTAAAAAGCATGAACGGGCACAATTTTTAAACTTAAGCAGAATTCCACTTTGGAACAGTCCTATATTTGAAAGGTGTTCCTAGGGTTAATCTGCCTTGGGGCAGGTGCTGCACAGCCCCATTCTTTCCCCAAATCCCGATATTCAGGAGGAACGGCATCAGGACTCTCTTATTGGAGCACTTTGCCGACTGAGTGGATCCTTCTTTCCCTCCCCCTGTCCTTTGTGGTCAAGGGGAAGGAGAGGACCTGCACCCCTTCAGGCCCAGCAAGGAGAACACTGACTGCTCGTCTGCCCCTTGAACTGAGGTGGTAGTGAAGCAGGAAGAGCTTGTGGAGCACTGTGCAGCAGCAGCACGAGGACTTCCATTGAGCATTTTCAACCCAGGAAATAGCCGTGTCAGGATCAGACTGGTTTTCCATGGGATTGTCGCCCCAAATCATGAAGGGCTTGATGACCTCGGGGGCTCTCACTTTGTTCCTAATAGTTGGGGTTCAGGTAGACTCACTCCCCTAATAGAGGGTAAGATAACTATGAACTGGTGAAACACTGGCTGATACCTGTGCTGTGTACTGCCTATGAACATTCTCCAACACCTCCCCATCCCCGCCCCTTACTTTCCTGAAAGGCTAGAAAAGATTGTTGTCTCATACTTAGGACGCTACGAAATTCAAGGTCCATTTTGGTCAATTTAATGGTTATAGGATTTGTAAAATAATAAATTTCATGATTTCAGATATTTAAATCTGAAATTTCAGTGTTGTAATTGTAGGGGTTCTGACCCAAAACAGAGTTGTGTGGGGGGGGGGGGGTCACAAGCTTATTTTAGGGAGGGCTGCAGTACTGCTACCCTTACTTCCATGCTGCTGCTGGCGGGGGGCTGCCTTCAGATCTGGGTGCCTGGCCAACAGCCACCCAGCTCTGAAGGCAGCGCAGAAATAAGGGTGGCAATACCACTACCCCCCTAAATAACATTGCAACCCCTCTGCAACTCTCTTTTGGCTCAGGGCCTCCAATTTAAGAAATGCTTGTCTACCCCGTGAAATCTGTATAGTATAGGGTAAAAGCACACAAAAGACCAGATTTCAGTCTGTGACATGTTTTTCATGGCCATTAATTTGGTAGGGCCCGACTTGTACTAAACCATCCTGGATGTCTGTTGTCTTGTCCAGCTCTTTCTAATGTTTTATTTCACCTCTTTAAATCCTCTCTCATTTGGGGCTAATACTCTATGTGGATGACGGCAAAAAACTTCCCCTTAAATATTCTGTTTTTCCTGTAAAGTGAGCTTTCTTGTTCCATCCTACTGTTCTCCCTTTAACGTGGGCAGCTATGTGCCTAAGGAGAAACCTCCTCGCTCAGAGCAGGACAGTGCGACCCCGGTAGCAGCTTCACAGAAAGTTCTAGTGCTGTGTGAATTGTCTTATCTTTCTCTTTTTAGCCTTCACCCTGGTGATCTCTACCCTTTCACAAGAAAGCCCCTATTTATCATTGTGGACTCCTCAAACAGCGTTGCCTATAAGGTAAGGTTTTTGAAAGCAGACGTGTGGTGGAGTACGGTGCCAACCCCCAGGTAGCTTACAGTTTTTATAGTGTGTCTGGTGGTGTGTTTTTATGCATTGTATTTAGTCTTTTCTGTTGGGGTTGTGCATGCTGGGCAGGATCTGATCCTTTGAAAAGGAACAAGAACAGAAGCACATGAATGGCTGCTCATTGGAAAGTAATAAATCCTCCTGGAGGAAAAAACACAGTTTAAGATTGGGACTGGTGGGAGATTTATTTTTGTTATATACCAAAGGTAATTTCTTTTTCGGGGGGGATTACTTAATCTGCTTTTCTGCTCCAGATATCTAACCCTCCTATTCAGAGCTGCCTTAAACAGCAGAAAAGTGTCAATGCAGAGTTTTGCCTTGTAAATAGGTGTGTTCATTTATCTGGAAAAAATATCTGAATGAGAAAAAAATAAATTAAAAGACAGATGTGTTACAAAAATTAGATCTAAGTTTAGCATCTCCTCTTGTATAATATGTGCTAGAAAAATGACAAACGCCTGTGACTGAATGCTGTAGAGACATAGTAGAATTATTCAGTGCCAAATCCTCATTAGCAATCTACAATTCAGGTAATGTGGAAGCAAGTGTGATTAATTCCAGAGGCACCAATCACCTCTGGATGATATTATTTCATTAGTGAATGTAATGTTCAGAAACATGCTGGGTATGCAAAACTGTCACTTCCTGATGCCTTCCTCTTACAACTTGACTTATTTACAATTAGACAAATAGTCATTTGCAGCTGTATTTCTAAGGAGCATTAGGGATGTCTAGTGGCCAAATAGGCCTGTTCTCTCTCCAATGTCTATTGTCTGTTTCACCTGTTTAGAGAAGGATGTTGGATAACAAAACTCAGTCTCATTTTGAATTATATGATTACTGATATGCTATCATCAATTTGGGAACACTTTGACCTAAATGTCGTAACACTGTGTTGCTTTTCTCTAGTGCCTTTTTGTCAAAGCATCTTGAAGGATTTTGCAATCACTAATGCAATTGGTTTCACCATGCCCCTTTGCTTGTAGGTATTATCCCAATTTACAGAAAGGGGGTTAAATGATTTGACCACAGCCACAAGGAAATCAGTGACAGAGATGGAAATAAACCCAGATCTCTTGATTTTCATTCCACCTTAACCACAAGACCATTCTTCCTCCCTTCCTATTATAGCTTCTGAAAAGACATGTAGGCCTGGTATGGGAGAGGGCAGAACTAGGGAACCTCAGTACACATGCAACTCTGATCATGCATATTCTCTGCAGGGGGAAGTCATGGATTCCCTCATTTGGGCTTGCATCTCACATGAGTCTTAATATTTTCAGAAGAAAGTTGCTTTGTAAACTCAGGAATAACTCAATCCTATCCAAATGGAGACTAGAATTTCTGTGCACCCATCTCAGCCTGAGTTCTGCTCCTCATTGTGCTTTGTGTTTGGTCAGTGAGCCAAACCTCTAACTTCTTATCCAATGCATTAGTTGTTATGCCAAAGCTCACGAACCAGCCAGCAGAAGAAAAGAACAGGGAGACACCTCAGCCCCCAGCTTGTGTGCAAGGGGAAAAGTGAATACTCTGGTGTTCCTTGGAATTGTTAGCTGCTAGGAACTTGTAGGACACTGGTGATTATATGGACTCAATTTTTTGTGACTGTCTAGAGAGAACTCAGGAGAGTTAGTGTGAGTGTTTGAAATAGTTCCTTAAACAACGTTAAGGACCTCATATCTGAACTTCAGGAAATTTATCACCATTCGTATATCTCAATGAAAGGCAAATAGTAGAGTGCCCAGCTGTGGTAGTGTTTCCCAGCCCTCAGTAAATGCAAGTCCCACGTCATTGCTCTGCGAGTGTGCTTGGTGACTTGCAGAAAGAATATGTAACTAGTGATGTTCCCAAATGTGCCTGGGTGAGTTGAGTGGAGATGAAATGCTTTGTAGTCAGAGCACGTTAGCGCAGACAAATGTTCTGTGCAACTGTGTGAAAAGTCAGAGCCAGTGCAGTGACTCCTTTCCATGCTGCTGGTCTGATCCTTTCAGAGGACCGTAGCTAGTTTGACATTTAAATGGCACTGCTTAGCAGTATTGACAGTAACACGAATTGCTCATCGGCCTTCTCCAAAAAGCTGCTTTCTGCTCATGTGCACTCTGTCATTCCTTCTCTTCCTGAAGAATTTATATGGTGATGACAGGGAGGGAGTCCTGCCATGAAGTGACGTCGTGCTCTTAGAGAGACTCGGCACCTCTGTGAAATACTCTACTCTACTTTGGACTGGCCCTCTGAGGGATGTAGGCACTGTCCCTTATTCCTTAGCCAGCAGGGGTTATCTCTAGGACAGGTGTCTGCTCTTAAAACATTTTTGCATCCACGGTCGCAGGAAAAAGGAGACCTGCTAATAGGTCTTAAAAAGAAAATATTCACTTTCTTGTATCTCTTCTCCATCCACACAGCGTGCATAGTCATACTGCGCAATATGCTCTGGGAGTATCACCTAGTGCCTCCTTCTCAAGCAGGGCATTTAAGCAAGAGAGCTGACCGTTGTGCTTTTATGAGGGTAGAGTGGGAGGCAAGAAGGCTAGAGGAACACCTCTAATATTTATATTTGGGTTGGACCCATCCAAAGCTGGGGATGGTACCCATCACCATGGAACTTGTGCACTTTACATGGCTTAAATTGAGTAATTAACATTATAAGAGCTCCTCTGCAGCACACAGCTTTTCCACAGTGACAGAGGAGGAATCTGGCCAGTCAGTTGTGAGAGCAGGTTTTCATAGTTCAGTCCATTGGAGAAACCTGGACCAAGAGAGTCATCTTGCAGCTCTTTCTAAATAGAGACAGGTTTGTGCTTCACTGTTTCAAGTTCCAGAGGAGCAGGCTGACTACCAAGAGTGCTTTGCCTCATCTCCTGCAACACTCTTGTGTGCCAGTGACTGTAGCCTGTAGGGTTGGTTGGAAGTGCAGTGATCTGGGTCTCTGCCAATTAGAGAATGCAGGATTTGGAATCGAGGAAATGGGGGTACTGTCATATCTTAATGTCTGGAGAAGGCAGAAAAGCCTATATAGAACAAATGCATGAGAGTTGATTTTATACTACATAATGGGAAGCAATTAAGTAATTACACAGAGGGCTGAGAGGGATGGTAGAAGTCTGAGCCAGCTGGTATAATTTGGCTGAGACCCCAATCTCCAGACTACTGTCTTCTGGTACCGCAGGACTCTCCACCATTTTCTGCGGGTGCTCCTCCACTGGATGGGACTTCTAGTTGGTCGTCTCCTATTTCTGTTCAGGGTTCTCCAACATATCCCTTCAGGAACCGATTCTTAGACCGTCATAAGGAAAGATCAGGCTCATTATCAAGGGTAGCAGAACCAACCCTGTATTCCCCCTCTTCCCCCCCCCCCCCCAAGTAGGCCCCAGTCCTCTCTAGCAGAAGCCCTTGATCCCGCCACAGGGCAGAAGCCCAGAGCTTTCCCTCCCCCTTCCTTCCCCCAGTCTGGGAGGTGGAGAATGGGGGAGTGGGGGGGAGTCCGCGAGCTGCACTTTAACTATAAAGGAGCCACGTATGGCTTGTGAGCCGCAGTTTGGCCACCCATGCTGTATAGTTCAGTATTATGGGTTCCTTTTTGGCTTGCAGTCATCTGCACAGTAATAGTTTCTGATGATTCTTCATTAGAGGCCAAAATCTTAATATCTAGTTCATAAATCTCGCTTGGGCTCTTCTTGGAACAGAGCTTTTAGCCTAGTCAGTATTTTTCTAGGCATGGGAAATGTATATTACTTTGATTAGACCTGGTCACTGTTGATAGTATTTTGACATGTTTAGAAGGAATTAGTTTAATTAAAATACTTTTGCAGGGAGTTTAAATATCAGCTTGCTAGGCAGAAATCCGAAAGAATCCAGAATTGGGACCTCCCTTCTTTTTTGAGCCAAGTGACTGATGGTTCTGCAGTAGGTAAATGATTCTCTGGGCCTTGAACCCAAGATTGATGATGTACATTTTAGATGTGTAATATGTAATCTGAAGGGAACTATGAATTGCACTGAACCGGCCACTGTTTCATTAGCGTGAATGTATGCGCTGATGTCATACAGACATCCTGGTATCTCTCTTATAAGGCATTGCAACTCTTCAGTTTTAGAAAGATTCCTAGCAGGAAAAGAACAACTCAGTTCAGTAACTAAACTGGAGAAAGAACAGGAGTACTTGTGACTCATGACCTCTTTTTTTCTATAAGTAGATTCTAGAGTAGAAGATGCATTTCCTGTGTGTGTGTCAGTGTAGAACAATGCAGTGCTCTGAATTTTAGAGTAATTCTTGTAAAATATGGTGTGTTTTTACTAATATTGAAGGAAAATTGATTAAGCAATTAACTTGAAACAGTGTTTTCGCATAGCAGCTGCTTAATTGGTTCACATTTGTTTTTAAATGGAGCCAGTTTTAATACTCATCATACCTGTGGCTCTCCTAGTCCAGTGGGAACAGTCCTGCTAGGAAAAAGCAATATTTTTTACCTTCATTGGACAGCCAAACTAATGGCAAGTAAAGTAATTGAAAGGACTAATCCAGGTTGGTCTTTGCCTGAAAACAAACAGATTTGTTCTTTGAAGTACAGAATATATTTTTTAAAGCAAGTCCATTACTGTAATGGGTTACTCCCTAAAAGCAATTTGTTTCTATGAAATTAGTGCCTACTTTCAGTTACTGTGTGTCTCTCTCCCTTCCCCACTCATTCCCTCCTTAGTTGTATATATTAAATCTATATTAAGGTTCCAACCAACAAGACAAAATGACAATTGATGTTTTAACTGTTCTATTACAGAATTTCACAAACTTATTTGGACAGCCACTGGTGTGCTTGCTTTCTCCAACAGCGTATCCAAAAGCACTACAAGGTACAAAGGAGTTGCCCTTCCTCACAGCTTCTCTTGTATTACTTTTGAAACTATGTAAGACAATATAAAGTAACATTTATCAGCTTCCAAAATGATCACCTTCTGATGCTTTCTCTTCACTTGATGATGACCCCAGTGGGGGGTGAGCAGCACTTGAAGCGGCATAGCATGCCAAAAGTTTACTGACAGTTCATGACAAATGACTTGAACATGGCATGATTGAACAGGAGTCTGTCCAAGCAGCTTCACCAAGTGCCAGAGAGGAAACTCGGTTTGCAGATGCAGAGACCCAGAAAGTTGCCATCACAGTGCTGGGGTCATAATTCACTTTTTCTATTATTAGCATTTGAGAAGCTTCACTACAAATGGAATGTCACTAAGATAATGTTGCCCACTCTATTCCAGGAGCCGTTCTAAAGGCCAGTTGTAGAATCTGCATTCATATCTAGTCTGCAGAATCTCTCTGGCACCAATGTAGATTTTGGAGGGTTTCTTAAGGAAAACAATTTAGTGTATCTCATGGAAAAATGGGTTTCCAGAATGAGCAAGTCAGAGACCAGAATACTTCTGCCAGTTTCTAGGTTAAAGATGACCATGGTCAGATTCCCATTTGCCTTTTCCCATTAGAACAGGGTTGACAGTGTGGTCTGCACTATGCTCATGAGTTCCACTTGTCAGAGCTTAACGGAAACAACTGCAGCCATTACTTTAGAGGTAGCAAAATAAATATTTGCTAAATAAGAATATATACGTATTAACTTTCCAATACCTATAACTGTGACTGGTTCTGGTGTGTGTCTGTGAGGGTTGCCAATTTTACTGCTACTTCTCAGCGTGAAGTCCAGTCTGCTGACATAGTTTGAGACACAGGAAGTGGTGCTCAGCAAATGAATGACTGAGAGAAGCTGGAGACTTCACAATTGCTTTAAGGTAAGTTCTATTATTTGCTAGAAACTTTTGAATAGAAAATATTAAAAGTTTTGTTCAAGTGAAAACTGTTAGAGGAATTCTGATTAAATAATAGAACTTACCTTTTAAAACAATGAATGTCTCCACTGGGGTTCCTGTTTAGTGTTAGTAACGCACCAGTAAATATTGTTGTAACTGTTGTACAGTTGTACAAATCTGTTTTAACTCTGGTAAGACACTGACCAGTGACCAAAAGGGGGTTCTCTAGCTTCTCTCTTCTTTCTTGTTTTAAGCTGTTAAATAGAGCCAGCAGCACTCCCAAGGAAAGGAGTAGGTTTATGGAGAGTAACTGGAAAAAACAAAAGGGCATTATATCTGTTTTGGGTGGGGGATCATATATATCCAAGTGTTGTGTTGCATTGCTTGCCTACTTCTTACCAGAGCAAAGATGTTTCTCTGGGTTTTTGGTAATGCTGATAAACTGTAAAAGAAAGAAATGTTATATGGTGGGTCAAGTTATGATCTTATACAGTATCTTGCATTGCAAGATTGACACGAATTGTATTAAAACCATGCACAGAACTAAGCCTCCCACAAGTATGTGGGGTCTCCTGTGCTCCTATCATGCACGTATCTCTCATGAACCTTGACTGGAATTAGTGAGTGCATCACCAGGAGAACTGGCTCCCATCGTAAAGGCTGGGAAGATCTTTCCATAAACACTGCACGTTACTGCTTCAATTGGAGAGGAATGGAGGGGTGCAGGGCTCTACTCTGTGGCAGGGACAGCTCTCCTGTTTCACACACCGAATGCATCATGTTGTTGTTTATTATTGGCTTTTAGATCAGTCTCAGCGGGGTAGCCTCTTCACCCTCTTTCTGAACAATCCTTTAATGGCATTCCTATTTGTCTCTGGATTATCAAGCATGCGCAGAGGATTGTGGGAGAAGTGTCAAGATTACCTTAGAAAAATCAACCGGGATATCGCCCAGCTGCTGACCCATTCTCGCTCCATAGGTATGTCCTTAAAGACCTACACACACTCAACAGAAAACTTAGTGGCACAACTTGAGTTGGATTTCTTATTTGTTTCTCATTGGTCAGTCTTGCCAAAGAATAATACAGTTTGGGGGGGAAATGCACAGCTTTTCTATGTGGTGTTTTCCCAAAGGTCTCTTGCTTCAAAAATGCCTTCTGAATTCAGTTTTCTTTAAGTGTCACCTTCTTCCTCTGCAGATCAGGCCTTTCTTCAGTTTTTTGGGGATGAATTTCTTCGCTTACTTCTAACAAGATTCGTCTTCTGCTCAGCCACCATGAGGATGCACAAAATTTTCCGGGTATGCAGGGAACTTTCTCTTTGTGCGAAAGAGTCGCCAGACAAATTCTGTTTTCATGCAGAATTGCCTTGGCTGGCGGTTAAAGGGCTCTTCTAGCTAACTTCTGTGGCTCTTCTGCTCATGGGCTTCACTAGTACTGCTCATAAGGTCTCCTCCCATGCTGAAATGAGTATTCAGTAATGTGTGTGTGCAGTACATAGCGGATCATGTTAGCTACTCTTACAGGTGAAAAGGCTTTTGTGTACAAATGCTCATAACTAGTTTTAACAATATAGTGCATCTGTCTTCTGATTCCATGTAGAACATGAAACAATTTATCTGAGTTTGGACACATTCTAGTATTGAGCCTACCCATAGTACATATTCATTTATATAGCACTGTTTGTACACAGCTGTGTATACTAAGAGTGCTATGTCCAAAAATATAGTAAGAGGCCCTCTTGGCACACAGCCTGGAAAGTTTATAAACAGGAGTGGTGGGTGGGCTTTCAAATTGGAATGCATCACAGAATTCATGATTTCCAAAGTGGGGTGGGTGGATGTTTTTGAGGCACGTGAGGGCACCACACTTCAGGAAAGATGTAGACAAACTGGAGAGGGTCCAGAGGAGAGCAACAAAAATAACAGGCTTGGAAAATCTGACACATAAGGACCGTTTAAAAAAAAAAAAAAAAAAAAAACTGGGCATGTATAGTCTTGAGAAAAGATTGAGGGAGGAAGCTGATACATCTTCAGATATGTTAAGGGCTGTTATAAAGAGCAACCATTCTCTTTATGTGGTTGTTCTCCATGTGCACTGAAGAAGGACAAGAAGTAATGGGAGATTTAGGTTCGATGTTAGGAAAAACTTCCTAATTCTAAGGGTAGCTAAGCTCTGGAATAAGCTTCTAGGGGAGGCTGTGGAATCCCCATGTTGGAGGTTTTTAAGACCAGGCTGGACAAACCCCTGTCAGGGATGGTCTAGGTTTATTGCGTTCTGTCTCACTGCAGGAAGCTGGATTTGATGAGCTCTTGCAGTCCCTTTCAGCCCTACTCTTCTGTGATTCTGTGACCTTAAAGACTGCGGATAATTACAGTGGGCAGAAAGCTGGTTCCTCTGTTGCCAGGAATGAAGTCTGCCTCTAGGATTACGCTATTATACATGTCCGCTGTGGATGTTGGTACACAGATCTAACTTACCTGCTTGAGCATTGCAGGAAAATATTAGCAGTGTATTCAGCACATGTGTAAAATCTCCTCCTTCTTTTGTCCTGTTCCATTTTTATCGTGTGTTCACTTACGCATCTGGCCATCTTGGGCTAATGAGGCTTTGCTACTGCCACAGTCACCTGTAGGCACTTAGCTGCCATGATTTGAAAACTAGGCCACTGCCTGTGTGTCAAGGGAGATGGCTGTGAAGATCAGCTTCATAATTTCTGCGAAGATCTGGCCACTTTTGTGGCCTGTCAAACAGATCAGCGTGTGGTTTTTTTTTTTAATGAATTGGCTTTTTATACTTTTTGTTCTGTACTATTAGATTATAAAAATAATTGTACTCTTTTTCTCTTCATCTAGCAGGAAACTCGAAATTACCCTGAAACTTATCCCCAACTGCCAAGAGATGAAACCGTGGAGAACCCTCATCTCCAAAAACACATTCTGGAGCTGGCTTCCATCCTGGATGTTAGAAATGTGTTCCTGGAAAACACCATTGATGACTATTAAAAGAAATACTTCTACTGCAATAGGGTTTCCCTAGCCACAGACTTTGAATGGTGCAGTTTTCTAATGTGAAAATCCACAAAAGGAGTTACTTGATTTTATTTTAAAATTTAGGATTTTTTTTTTTAAATAGCTGTTAGCCCAGCTGCCCCATTCTGTATGGGGTCAATTTTATAAACAAATCTTTTCACATCTTTTAAATGTTAAACTAAGGAATCCCTGGAGTTTTGTTTTTTGTTTTTGTGGTTGAAAGCAACCACATCTGGATCCTAAGCATAAAAGTAGTATTGGTCAATTTTAGCCCACTTTATGGAAATCCTTTATTTTTATACAGTTTTAAAAAATTGGAAGCAAAAACCCAATAGAATACCAATACTTTATCTCCAAAGAGTTTGGATTTGAAATGGTAAAGCTGGAAACACATAATGCAAACCGGCAAGAGCAATAAAAGAAACAGCCCTTCATAACAAATATATATATTTTTTTCAACCTTAGGTGAGTAATTAGACAAACTTGTGCTAGAACAAATGGCAGTTGGATCAGTGGGTTTGGAGTGATGCTACAGATGGATCTCCTAACATCTAGTGTTCCATGTAAATTAGTAATTTAAATCTTCTACTGAGCAGCACTGCTGACCAAGAACACAAGTCCCCTCCTGCCTGCTTGGGTGTAGATAGCAAGCTGGTGGCATATATTACAAAATTAATAACGCTGGCCCCATTTCCTCAGTATAGTACAGTCTGCCCACCTCCATATCTTGGGTCAGAGCCACCACCCTTCTGCCTGAGGATGCTGGTCCATAATTCCTCTTGAGTTAGTTAATAGAGCTGCTTAATCACCGCAGGGGGCGGAGGGTGTCTCCCTTCTTACCTTGTTGAGTGAATGAAGTGAGTGGATTCCACAATATTCTCAGCCCTTGGTGAGTCTGTCCAGAAATCAAACCAGTCTCCCGTAGTAGTACTGAGTTCCAGCCCTTCCCAACAGAGAAACACCTGGCAGGACACCTCTTGGTGCTGCTGCTGTTGCCTGCTTTAACAATGGGATCCTTATGACCCTAGAACTGCTTTTTTCTTATGTTATAATGATTAATAAGTGCTGCCACAGAACACCACAGCCCTTCATGCGCGTGGTGAGGGCCCATTGCTCCACCCCACTCCCTACTTGTCTGCTCTGAGTCCTGCTCTGACAGCATTTTTCAAATGAGCCACAGGCAGGCTGAGCAGAGGGAAGGTGTGCGAGGCACATAGTCATCAACAAACCCCAAAACACAGTTAGTGGGGATTGGTTCATAGGTATATCAGCTTCTGCTGTGCCCCTTTAATTGCACAATAATTCCACCCAGACCTAGACAACATCCAGCAGGGCTCTATAAAGTCTGCATCAAGGATCTGTACAAAAGCTACGGTAGAGAAGGTGCTTGCTGGAGAAGTAAGAGGGTAAAGCTACCAAGGCAGTGCCCTCCTAGCTTCAGAACAAGCTCCAGGAGCTCTTGCACCCCTTGACAGAAAGGAGGCATGGACAGGGGGAGGGTGGAAGCACTAGAACAGTAGAAGGATTTTGGCTTCTACAAAGCAAATGTTCTAAAGACCTAAGCTAATAGCCTGTAGACACTCAGCTTTGAGACTGGCTCTACTTCAGTTACTGGCAGTAAAAAAGCCAGCTTGTCCCAAAGCCAAGACTGAAGCACAACAAATTTTTGTAGGCTCCAGTGTTTGGTTTTTAAATATATGTAAAATGAATAGTGGGCTTTTAACTGAAAATACTCATTCTACCAAGAAGGCGTTCACTTTAAATCCAGTGAAAGGCAAGTCTATGGAGATACGGATTGTAATTTTTGTATCTGAAATTGCACAACAGATTGTCAAATGGCCTGAAATGACAGGTCTAGAAATAGTGGTAGCAAAGCAAACTGTGGTCATCTTGTTTGTGTGAATATAAGGTGTATGGTGCTGGAAAGGCTGTCTTTTGGCTTTTTTTTGTGCATGGCTGTATTGCTGTCTGAAGTGAAGGCCAGTGAGGTGCTCCCTGTACTGTAATGCTGAAACCTCCAATAGAGCAAGGACACCATGCTGGACTCTGTTGTGTCCTTAGAGAACGTAGTGTATGGTACCAATGTGGAATGTTTCAAGCTGTTACATGAAAACTGTTTTGTTCTGCGTTCATTGTTCCAATGCTGGAAAATGGGGAGGAGTTTGAGTAGCCCTTTAATTTTGAGGTCTAGTCCAATGTTTCAATTTTTAAAATGAGTTTGGTAGCTTACTTACCTTGGTGCCTACTTCAGTGGGCCTTTTCAGAATCTCACAGTGATGTCAGGTTTCAGAGTAGCAGCCGTGTTATATGCATCCGAAGAAGTGGGCTATAGTCCACGAAAGCTTATGCTCTAATAAATTTGTTAGTCTCTAAGGTGCCACAAGTACTCCTGTCCTTCTTTTCACAGTGATGTGACCATCTTCTTAAGACAGACTGGACTAGCCAGGGCCTGAGGGTGCTCCAGGTCAGGACTGATGCCCATCACCACTGCGGTAGGAGAGTCCAGTGCAGAACAGCGTGGGTGTTAGAGTAGGTGGCATGAGTGGCGCTTCCAAAGCACTCGCTAGCACTGTGCTGGGCTGTAGCCAAGTCCTTCATTCCCATGGGCACTAAAAATCAATGGAACATTATGAGAAGAATTATTTCTTTGAGCAGTTGGGGATGCAGTTCTCGTCTGTGGAGCTGTGGTTCTTTGATCAACCTTCTTTAGCTGAGATTGAGTTTATTTTAAAATATGTATATACTCGGTGTTTGTGTGTTCATGTACAGTACACACCCACCTACCTGTTGGGTGTGCTTGTAAATATGTATAGCTATTTGTATATAGGAAGGTCTTGAGATAAGATATGTATATATAAAAATTATATATACACATGGACACCAATTGGATTGCATTCCATGAGGATGTTTTAGAAGCATTATTCAAGATGCTGTAGCTGTTAAGTTTGTGCTTGCATTACCATTGTAATCCTCTATTTTCAGGGGCTTATGTTTGATAAATGAAATAATTTGGGGCTAAAACTATGTGCAGCAGGCCTCATCCAGTGAGCAATCACACAGTGGAGTGTTTGCATTAAAGTTTAGGTTTTTTCTTTTGTCATCACTTTCATGGAGCATCCTTTGTATGCAGACACATTGGGGAAGCCATGTAGGACTATGGAAATCTCTGTAGTGGGTATGGTGTAATTTACCTCCATTGGTGGCATCCCTCTTGCCTTGTACTCCTCTGCTATCTGGGCTTTAGAACATCTAGTCAAGGTTACTATTGTTGCCTTTTTCCCCTTGGTGTCTCAGATTAACAGCAACAAACAGGGCTGTGGAGCTTCTTATGAATTCAGTAATTTCTAACCCCTCCAAGTATCAAAAGGTGCCACCACTTGGCTGCTTGTGCATTAGACTCTGACAAAAATGAAGGTGCATGAACACCTGTGACGAATGGAGTTGGACTCTGGAAAAGTCTCAGTTTTTGTCCTGATGGATTTCAAATAATAATCTTCAGCAAATAGCGCTGAAGTAATGGCTACTAGGAAACCCTTTCAGGGAGAGAAAATGAGGACATTTCTCTCCTAAGATTCAAAGGGAGCATATAGGAATGGGAATTCAGGCTTCAGCAGGGGCACTTATTAATCTTTGGAAATCTTAAAATTTTAGCAGTTCTGTAAAAACTGACCCTTTGAGGATGGGAGGAGACACTAATACCTGTGTGTGAATCTATGACTGCTCTTTGTACTGTGAGGGAGCATACATAGAAGCCCAAATTCCATACAATGTTGTAGATATTGGAGAGTGGAGAAGGCTTCATACTGATTGATTGGGCTTGATTCCTTTATCTTTTCATTAGCATCAGAACCATATCCAGACTTGTACATAAACCTTTGAACCAAACTCTTTCCTGGAAGTTAAAAACTTGTGACTCTCTGAATAGCCCTTCTGTCTTAACACTTTTCTTAAACAGGCTTTGTCTACACTAGACTTTCTCACCATTACAGCTCCGTAATGGTAGCAGTGGTATACTAGAAGCCTTAATATAGAGCTGGCAGGACTAGGCAACATACACCTCTACCCCTATATAACGCTGTCCTTGGGAGCCAAAAAATCTTACCGCATTATAGGTGAAACCACGTTGTATTCAACTTGCTTTGAATGCAAGAGTGCGCAGCCTCCCTAATCCCCCCCAGAGCGCTGCTTTGCTGCGTTATATTCGAATTTGTTTATAGCGGGTCGCGTTACCTCAGGGTAGAGGTGTAGCAGTTAATACATTACAATTGATCCATACTAGGGCTCTCACCAATGCTACAACTGGTAGAGCTGCACCAATAAGAACCATGGTAATCTTATGGGAAAAGTCTAGTCCAGATCATGCCATCAAACGCTGTGTAATTGGACTGTGGTACCGTCTGGGTCTGTGTTTGAGGATGCTGGTGTGGAAGATTGGAGAATCGCTATAATGGGGGCCATGCAAGTAAGTCTATTGCCATTGCTCTTCAGACCCTTCATCGTAAAAAGACCCTTTCTTGTTATTTTGTAACTTTTTTCCCCCCCCTTCTCCACCCTGAGTGAAGAGAGCTGAGGATTTCTGAATTATTGAGTGGCCTTTCAGAAGATCAAAGGAATGAATTTCCATTCCTTCTCAGTTTTTCTGCCAACCAGCTGTTGTCCTGTAGGTGCATTGCTCATAGATCCCAGCTTCACCTCCTGCTTTTGAGACTTGAGCCACAGACTTCAAATACTGCTTACTTGTTCAGTTTAGATACTGGAGCAGTTTTCAGATCTTATTCAGAGGTAATTCCTCTGCACATACTCCTGCAGGGCTAACAAAGCCTGCCATATGAGCTGAAGCTGCAGAAACTCTGTTTTGAATTTTCTATTCAGACTGTGTTCCCTAATAATTAGCTTACAAGAAGGAACCCCCTGGACTCTGTTACTACCACTTCTCAGTAGCAGTGCTGAGCTGACTTGCTGGAGCATGGCATTGCCTAGCAGTACTTTACTTTTAAAAAAGCACAAGGTGCCACTATCTTCTCCTGCTCCTCCCCTAGGATCAGCAAGTAGTACAAGGAAAATGGGGATGGGAATCCAGAAAGATGAACTCCACCTCAGGCAGCCCATCCACGCAGGAAATGGGAGCTGTCTGCCTTTGTCTGGGAATCAGAATATTTATTGATAAAAGTAATTTTATATTGAATTGGTTCAAAATTATTTTACAGCCAGGTGCCTGTATATCCTATTTTGGTAAAAACAAACAAACCTATTTTACTTAAATATATAAAGAGAATTTTTTTGGAGCAAATAGACTTTTCTTGCAAGGTATCTGTAACTCACCAAAGCAATGTAATTCCAGAAAATATTCTATTGTCTTTGGAAGGAAAGGAATATATTATGACATATATATATTAGATATTATGACATATATATGACAACTGGACATTTCAGGAAGCAGTTACTGCTTCTAAGATTAAAGTGAGAATTGAAGTTACTTCATTTAAAAAAATTCAGTTTCCACCTTGATTCTTATTAGTAATTAGAATAACACCAAGGCTTGCTTATTGCTTCCATTATCATTTCTAAGCCTCTTTCAGTGCCATTTTGCAGATTTCTTGCATGCTTTCGCTTCTGCCAGCTGGCCCTTGATGAACCAGTGGCTCTCCAGATTTTTCTCTTGTGTTTAGCTATACAGAAACCTTAGTCTCATAGTTGTGGTGACTAGACAATTTTAAGAGAATCAAGAGTCATAAGGAGATGTTTGGATAATACAGGTGGAAGGCATATTTAAATTTCCATAAATGGAACTGCATGCAACCAAAATGTCTATACCACCCAACTTAAATGGGACGATCTGCTCTAGTTTACATGATACAAGCCAAGCTTTTAATCAGGCAGCAGCGTTTGAGGTCAGGAAGGGATATGAATATGTAGATCATGATATATTCAGACTCAATAATGCCATCTTAGCCAGATGGAATCCTTACTGTAATTCGAGTGAGTAAACATTTACTCTATATTACAATCCTAAAGAACGCTGAAGTCAACCATGTGTGGAACAAGCATGTCTGCACTTAGCATCTGACATTTTTTTCCCATGGAGACAAATGATTTATGTATTTTTTTTATAGCTTTGTATTGTTATTAGAAAGTAACATGCTTGTTTTTTAACATGTATTGTTTGGAGGTCATAACTTGCTGCCTTAGTGGTATGAAAGGAATTTTAATAAACTGTGGCCAATGCTTCTATGTAACTAAAATGTTGTTGAACTGTGATGCCATTTGTAGGGAATATACCGTTGTATTTCTAATAGGCGCTCTCTTCTGAAGAGATGGAAGCACAAGAGTTTTACATGTACTTATCCTGTTCCAAGTGCTGCTAGTCAATAGTGCATGTGATGATGCTGTTGGGTAACAAACCTCTGTAATGGTTCACAAAGCCTGTTTCCCTTTGTTACATAACCATTGGTCTTGTTGCCAGTTTCTGTCTGTTATGACTTGAGGTTAAAAAACAAACAAACAGAAAATAGTCCTGGTCTGACTGGTGTAGTGAGAGACCTTTCTGGTGTGGAGGGAATCTGAGGTCATTTTGGTTTTACAATGTTAGGACACTTTTCTGCAAAATGCTATCAAGATAATGTTACACACAAACACTGGTTCATATGGTTGATGTGGAAACCTGATGTCTGTCTTGTGCAATACTTATAAGCTGTTGTCTGTGTTTAATGCATCTGAATTGCTTACACCATAATATCTCAACCATGGATGTTGTCTCATGTTTCATGCCATCTGATAAATCTCTTCCCAGCTTTAGTCTGTTGATACTGATGATCCTTCATGCTGTAGTTTGTGCAAAACTGTGAGAGATTATGTGGGTTTCAATGGCAAATACCCCAACAAGATGGTAATGGTGGGTTTAGGACTGCCTAATGGCCAGTGGCGACTTGCTCCTCAAAAGCATAGTCTGTGTATGTGCCATTCTTTTGCTTGCTGCTGGGAAGACTTATTCCACTAAACAGACTTTCCAACTTAACACTGTGATTCTGCACAGAGCTGATACAGCATCAAGGGAACGAAATACTGTAACAATGTTTGTTGCATTGAATGACAATATGAAAAGTGGTTTTTTTGCTGTTAGTGTGTTGATGACATTTTCACATTGGTAAATGTTCTCTCAGAATGTGACTACATTCATCAGTTGTGAACTATTGTACATGAATTTTGTATCTGAAATCCACTCAAATTCTGTGTATTACCAATATAAAATAAACATATTTGCTTAAAACATTTTTGGTTTTCCTTGTGTACATCTGTACCAGCTCTTGGTGAGCTTATGCTCATTGAAGTGGTGGTGTCAGATGAAACACTTTATGGTCATTTAAAGGGTCCATGGCATTTTTAGCAAGAGAAGGGAAGCTAATCTTCATGTCCAGCCCAAAGTCCTCTAAGGGCAGAGTGCAAAAACCAATTTCTTCCTGATACAACAGAAAGCTATCTGTTCTGCACGTTGTCTTAAATTGTTGACTTTGTGTGTTGGTGCTAGTAAATCAATGTACCTAATGGCAACTGGTTTTCAGGGCTGTCATCTGATACTATGAGTATAGCTGGTATGCATGCCTAGAGTTAAAGTTGCCTTACACTTTTCATAAGACCCCATTTTCAAGTTTCTTGTAAGTTTTGCAAAACTTTATGCATTCAAGCTCAAATGTTCCATGCTGAGTGTCTGCCTCAGGTGGCAATAAATAAAATTCAGCAAAAAACAGTTCAGCTGCTTGACAAGTTAAATAAAAATGTTTTACCAATATTTAAAAAAAAAAAAAAAAAAAAAAGGCCAAAGCTCGGTTGTCTGGAGAAACTCCTGCACCTTTATCCTTAGGAGCAGGAACTTGAAATTTAGAAACTGCTCCTGGGGTTATAGAGGAAGCCAAGTCTGGCTGAGTTGAGTCTCTAACAAACTTGTACCACGCATGTGTTCCTAGCAATTTTTAGTTTGGCTGCTCAATTCTCCATTGATTCCATTTGCACTGAGCATGCTCCGGTCCAGGCTTCAAGGCACTTTCCTTGCTATCATTCCTCTTGGCTCCCTGTGGGTCTTAATGCTGCCAAGCACAAGACCTTAACAGGGAGCAGCTCTCCTGTCTCTCAGTAGCTCCCTGGGTGGCACCCAGCCAGCATAGAGACTGCAAAAGAAGGCTGACCCGGCAGAGAGGTGTGGGGAGAAGGGACCTATGCTCGGTGACAAGCAGAAGAGGGCAGGCTCCAGGAAGACGAGCAGAAGGGTCTAATCATTATATCCTACTTCCTGCTTTACCTGGACTGGAATCCAGGGGGGCTGTGTGTTAACATTCCTCCCCTGTCTAGTAACTACCCGTGAAACTCCCTAGTAACTTACGTGCCCTCTTCCTCCAGCAGCTGGCCCCACTGCGGAGAACAGGCCCCTTGCCCCTCCTCCGGCTGCAGGTACAGTGACTGTGGGGTGGCCCTGGGGCGTCAGGACAGGAGCGCCGCGTGCAACTGGGAAACGGAACTTGCTTCCAACCCTCGCCCCTAACAAACGCCAGAACTAACTGTCTAGGCCTGGCCGCTCCCCCCGCCTCCCTCCCAGCTCCCTACTACCCCCCCCCCCCCGGCTCCCTACCCTCCGGCCCCGGCTCCCTCCCGCCTCCCCCCCAGCTCCCTCCCACCCTCCTACCTGCCCAGCTCCCCCCGCCTCCCTCCCAGCTCCCTACTACCACCCCCCCGGGCTCCCTACCCTCCCGCCCCGGCTCCCCCCCGCCCCCTACTACCACCCCCCCGGGCTCCCTACCCTCCCGCCCCGGCTCCCTCCCGCCTCCCCCCCAGCTCCCTACTACCCCCCCCGGGCTCCCTACCCTCCCGCCCCGGCTCCCTCCCACCCTCCTACCTGCCCAGCTCCCCCCGCCTCCCTCCCAGCTCCCTACTACCACCCCCCCGGGCTCCCTACCCTCCCGCCCCCTACTACCACCCCCCCGGGCTCCCTACCCTCCCGCCCCGGCTCCCCCCCGCCCCCTACTACCACCCCCCCGGGCTCCCTACCCTCCCGCCCCGGCTCCCCCCCGCCCCCTACTACCACCCCCCCGGGCTCCCTACCCTCCCGCCCCCTACTACCACCCCCCCGGGCTCCCTACCCTCCCGCCCCCTACTATCACCCCCCCGGGCTCCCTACCCTCCCCCCCCCAGCTCCCTCCCACCCTCCTACCTGCCCAGCTCCCCCTGGCCCCCTCCCTACGCGCCCCCGCCGGCCAGTGACGGCAGTGCCAGCCGGGCCGCAACGAGGGAGCCCCGCCCAGCTGCCCGCTCCCTGAGGGTCGGCCCCGCCCCTGACTGCCGGCGCGCGGGACGCTGCTGACGCACACCCGGCGGCCCGCGGGCTTAACGGCTGCCGAGCCGGGAACGAGGCTGCGGGGAGGGCTCTAGTCCGGACGGCGAGGAACTGCCCGCGCGCCCTCCGCTGTGCGCATGCGCCTGGTGCCAGACGCCCTCTTCCCTAGTCGGTAGGTCTCGTCACTTCCGGCTGCCGAGTTATGTTTCCGGGTTGGGGGCTTGACAGCTGGTTCCCGGTGTCGGGAGCGTCACCTTCGGCTCCGGAAGCAGCTGCCGCCGGTGGGAGGCGATGGGGGATGGGCAGAGGGGCTGGGGGCCGCGCGGTGAGTGAGACGCTGAGACACCGGGGGGGGGGCCCCGCCGTGCGGCTCCGGCCTGCTCCGAGCGGGGCGGGCCGGGCCGGGCCGGGCAGCGCGTCGGCTAGGCAGGGGCTGCCGCGCAGGAGGCCCCCGGGCTGGTGCCGCTCCGGAGCCGGGCTCGTGGGGCGCCGCCGGCAGGGGCTGGCGGGGGAACGCGCGTGTCCACGGGCTCCGTGGCTTCGGAGGCGATAATAATGGGGGGCCCGGGCCGGGGGGCACGAGGCGTTCTTGGAGCACCCGGAAAACGGTTCAGAGTTTCAGCTGGAGGGTTTTGCGGCGCGGGGCCTGTGAGGGAGCCGCTCGGCTCCGCTTTGCGGTGCTCTCCTTCCCCCCTCCCACCGCCCCGTGTGAGACGCACAGTCGGGCTGCTCCCCTGGCGCGCTGTGGGGCTTCAGCAACTAGGAGCCCAAAGCTCGTTTCAGTTCTTGTTGGCATTGTCTACAGGGAGGGTATTCTGGAGTAACTGTCCCTGTGTGGACTCTTTGTGCTGGAATAAGTGAGGTTAACTCTGTTTGCAAGTGGAGTAATTAATACAAAATAAGCAGGAGAGTTCTGAGTAACTGCTTGTATCCATGTCAGTGCTTGGAATGCTAATTTCACAGTGGGATTACACTGCTGTTTTCAACACTCGAAGGAGTTGTAACAGCATAGAGGAGGGACATCCAGGTGAGTTGAGAACAAAGACTTGAGGTTGCACATCAACCTGGTAAATCAGTGGATTGTTGAACAAGGATTTGGTGGGTAGTGAAGTATTTATTTAAAAATATTCCGTATTTCTAGGAGCAGTATGTTAACACTTGAATGATGATAGCAGATGCAGCTCTGTCTACGACTTTCCTTAGAACACAAGACAAACAGATGAATTAGCAGAAGAATATGTGAGAAAGTTGATGTTGCAGGAGACAATAAAGAAGAATTGTTGAATATATTGTCAAATTTCTGTAGAATTGCTTAAAAATTAGGTGATGAAATGGGGAAAGATTTATTTCCAAACTGAGACACCAAAATTGAGAGTTTAGAAGAACTCGGTAATAATTCCCTGCAGAAGTCAAAGGGAATAGTAAGAACTCAAAACAGCGAAAGGGGGAAGCAAGAGAGAAATTTACTCTGAGATGTGTCTATCATTGTCATGTCAATATGCTCCTACTAGGCTCCTTGATTAGTGTAGTTAATAACTGCAAATGAATTTTTATTCCTGTTAGCTCTACGGAGCCAAAATAGTTCTGAGAAAACATTGAGAAATTACCAGTGTGAAGACCCAGCAAGAACCCAGCTTTATTCTCATGTCACACGTTTTGTTCACAGCATTAGCTATTAGAAAACCTAAGCAAAATGGGGAAATGCAATCTGGAGAATTGACGGAAAATTCCCCTAACCAAACTTCTTGCCTCTTATCCACAGCTTTGCTGAGGAAAATTGTGTACAAAGTAAATGAAATATCTTTCTGGGAAGAAATCTGCAAAACTTGTCACTGGTGACAATTCCAAATCCACTTTTGACAATTAACAATAATGAATTTGAGTGTTTCCACTCAATTCAGTAGGTAATTTGTTTTTTAAATTTTTTAATTGTGCAGTCTAACAGATATGAACTTTATAATAAGGATAATAAAAATGTCTTTTAATGCTGTATTGGTTTCAGTCTATTGTCTGGTTTGGTGTTGAAACTTGATCTCTCTTTAATTCACAGGCACTGTTAGGCTATGAGCCCTTTGAAGAAACTGGAACAGGAGTAAAACTGGCTGAGTTAAAATTAAATCTTGACTTTTGGAACCTTTAAATAAAGCATCAAACTTATTAACTGTGTAATTTGGGAACAGTCGTGTCTCAAAATACCTGGCTCTTTTGGTGCCATAGAACTGCAGCTGCAGTAAAATGTTTGCAAAACTGAAGAAGAAGATAGCAGAGGAAGCGGCAATTGGTCCTCGTCCAGGAGGGGCGGCCAGAATTCCCAGATCAGTCAGCAAAGAGTCAATCACGTCTGTGGGAGCAGATTCTGGAGATGATTTTGTAAGTATCATATTTTGCATTTTACTACAGCATTTCTAATGCACAAGGTTACAAAAAGCCATGCAAGAATCTTGACTGTGACTGAAAAAACAAGTGCACGGCAGAGAGAGATGAGTGATGTGCAAATGTATCTCTAATCAGAATAGTTTTTGGAAATTGAAGTAAGTATAGTCAGATGTTAGTGGATGAATAACTATTAAACATTATTTTTTCATGTTAAGAATATAAATTACATAATTATCCTCAGTGCAGAACATGGCAAATGAAGGTATAAAATATCAAACAATGTTACAGCAAAACTCAAGATACCGCAAGTAAATGTAATGCTGAAGATTGCAAGAAAGCAAGTCTTAGATTGTAGTATTCTGATTCTATGTTAACCTCTTAGGTTCCTGGTGCAGTTACTGGTCAGGCATATTGTTTACATACCTACATAGGATGCTTATGTTTCTGTAGCACTGGAAAAACTTGCAGACTGTTAATTGGATAAACTATTTTTCATTTTAAACTATAGTATCTGTAGACTCTATATTAATAATTTTAGGTGTGCATACATTAAATAAAACCTGTTAGTGCTTTGGCTGAAAGTCATGCCTTCTGAAGGCTCTTATGTCACCCAAATCCAAGATTAGATTATACAGCAGCATCACTTTCAGACCCTGCAGTTGCTGTAGAACAGAAGATTTCCCCTGTGTCTTCATTCCATCATCTGTAAAATAGATTTTTCCAAGGAGGGGTGTTGTAAAATAGTATTTCTGAATCTCAAACATAGATATTGGTGCTGAGCTAGACAGGAAATCGTGATCTCAAATAGTGAATGGGAAAATACTGTGGTTTCTACACTCAGTTTTTCACTCCCCCACTCAGCTAATTTTCATATAGCCACAATGTTTCTCAATACTATATCAATTGCTATTGCATTGTTAGTGTAGAGAACAGAAAGAAGTACAATGGAGGGAGACATTAAAATATATGTGAGAAAAGGTGGGTGAAGTAATGTCTCTTACTGGACCAACTTCTGGTGGCAAGGGAGACAAGCTTTCTAGCCACGCACAGCTCTTCTTCCGGTCTGGGGCAGGTCTACACTTAAAACGCTGCATCGGCACAGCGGCCCCAGCAGTTAAGTGAAGATGCTCCTGTGCCGATGGGGGAGAGTCTCCTGTCGGCGTAGTTAATCCACCTTCCCAATAGGCTGTAGCTATATCCACTGGAGAAGCTCGCCCATCGATATAGTGTGTTAGGTCAGTATAACTACGTCGCTCAAAGGTGTAGATTTTTCACCCCTCTGAGCGATGTAGTTATACCAGTATAGGTCTGTAGTGTAGACCTGGCCTGGGAAAGATACTTGGAGCATCACTGCTAAATGCAAGGTGGAACAGATTGCTTAGCATAAGTAGTTAGCGTATATTCTAAGGGACCATTCAAGGCAGAGTGGACCATTAACATCTCTGCAGTCATAGGACAGAAAGAGGGGGTTAATGGGTTACAGATTGTTGTAATAAGCCATGAATAAAAGATATTACCTCAACCGTCTCGTCTCTCTACTATTGTGGGAATGACACAGCTACAACTACATTGCATACAATAAAATATGGGTAATAGTTCAGGATTTGTTGTTAATTTTTCAAGAATTCTGTGCTTTATCAGTATGCACTTAATTGCTTTTAATTTTGTTTCCATAACGAGCAAAAAATAAGAGGACTGTAGAGAATAAAAACTAATTAAATTAATATTATTGTCAGAAATTAACATTGTATCAGTGTTTGCAAACTGTTTTTCCCAGATGAAAGGCTTACAATTTCCCTTTTCCCGCTACTTAACTATTCATCCTCTCCCCTGCTTGGAATCCTTCCAACCTGTGTGGCTTAATTTATCTCTTTCCAGTCATCCTATTACATGGTCAGTCCAGTAATTTGAGCTACTTGTTTTCAGCAACTATTCGTTTTAGAAAATATTGTATTTTGTGTCACAGGCCCATGTTGCAGAGGTGACATTTATACCCTCTTTCTTTCTCCCAAGGACCATATGCACTGACTTAGCTAGCAGAATATGCAAATCTGTTCTCCTTTCCATGGGAAATAGGAAACCATTCATTATTTCTAGCCCTTATAATGTTCGCCGTCATTAAAATTTGAGTGTGGCAGGATTGTTCTTTCTGGAGTTCAGAAACCACGTAGTTACCTATCTCTCTCTAACCTGCCAAGGCCTCTGATGGAAGCAGCTCCAGAGAAGATCTCTCATCCCAGCTACTTAGAAGAAATGAACAAATACGAAAACTGGAGGCCAAACTGTCTGGTATGTTTCCTGGGGATGTAAATGATAACTTACAACCTTTCAGTGCTGGGAAATATTTTCCTTCACACTTATTTTTTTTATTTACAAAAGGAATTTTTTTTGCTGTCTAGCTAACTTTCTACTTAATCCATTTATAATAAGCCTGTTGGTAAGCATCTGAGAACTGTACAATACAGTCAATACAAAATCCATACAGAGTGTTCAAATAAAGATTTGACTTCCTGTCTTCCTGCTGTTCTCTTGGCACATCTGTGGGATCTTCCCGAATGTTCAGTATAGTTTTCTCTGTCCCCATGCTCCAACCAGAACACTTCTTTTTGGATGTGAGGGGTTTGGAGCAGAGCCCGGAGCTGGAGCGCAGAGCAGCTCCAGAGCAGTGGAGCTGCAGGTTTTTGCCTGGAGCTGGAGCGGAGCCGGAGCACAGCTCCAAAGCCCTGGATGTCAACCCTCCAGGCCCCAGTTTGATTTCAAATTTACTATTTCAGTAGCATCCAGAGACCCTAGTTAGGGTCAGGGATCCGTGGTGTTCAGCACTGAACAGTACTTAAGATGACATAGTCTCTGCCCGGAAAGAGCTAATGGTCTAAAAAGACCTGCCTCCCAAAAAAGGGAAGGGTGGGGGCCTGGATCTTGATGCATCTTAAACTGGACAGAAATGGCCCTTGGAGACCGTCCCTGTAATGGGGGCCTCCCTGGCTGGCATACAGCTGGCAAAGGGGCCCTGTGCTGACTCCGCTCCCTGTCCTGGGTGTAGGGACTAGATTGGGGCATTGCTAGAGTGCACTATGTCCTCTGCTATTTTCTGCTTCCCGGGGCTCATAGGGCGGTCACGGGAAACAAATCATAACTTGGAGCAGCCTCAAGGTTGTTCTAACTTGAACTGGGGGCTGGGCAGGCCCCTGCTCAGCTCTCGAATATGGGAAGTGCAAAGGAGGCTTATGGTGCAACTGGAATTGTTAAGTGCTCACCTATTCATAAGGGATAATCCCTAAGTATTGTTAGGGGCATTTGAGGTCTCAATGCTTAGCTGCCATAGAGACAGGAGTCTTACAAATACCTGAAACTTTGACCAGACTCCAAGATCTGTAAACAAATCCTCCTGTGGGCTTCTAAATATACTTGTTCCAGGTACCTTCTTCCTTTAATCTGGCCTGTTAATCATATCTGCTCAAAAAATGGCAGAATTATACATTCACTGCCTCTTCTGCATCATCAAGGCCTGGATTTTAAAGGTAAGAGTGTGATGCTGTTGGCTAAGCAAGGGAGCTGGCCAAAATATTGCACAGCTATTGTAAGGTGTAATATGGAACAAGGAAATCAACTGCTTTTGGATTTCTCCGACCCTCCTTCCCTTTATCTCATTGGGGCAATTGTTCACAAGCAGAAGTCAAACCAAATCATTGTGCTTGTCACCACATTCTACTGTAGCCAATGTTCCCGTTTTTGTGCCAGATTTAGTGCCTTTTCCCTGTTGTTAGTGTAATTAGGCCCTTCTGTTTGTACCGACCATTTACTCCATGGATGGTGTGTGGCAGAATTATTTGCTTGTGGTGTTCATTGTTAAGGTCAGCCTAGTTTTCCTTAACAGGAATGATTTTCTAGTTAAGAAAATCATTGTCACTTTCCACTCATATTTTTTTTTAATTTTTTTTCCCTAATGTCTGTCCATTCCTCGTCTGTACTTCTCCCTCCTCATCCAAGATTATGCTGAACAGGTCCGAAACTTGCAGAAGATAAAAGAGAAGCTTGAAATTGCATTAGAAAAGCATCAGGATTGTACGTACTTTTATTTTTTTTCCTTTTTTCTTTTTTAATTTAAAACTGTTCTGCCTTGAATGCAGACGGAGTGTAAAAAGCTGTATAGTTAAAAATGTTTCTCTTCGTATTGCGTACATATTGGTTGTAAAAATAGCACACAACTTTCTGCTTGATTTACAGTGAACAAAGCAGCTGTGGTTTGTTTGCAGTTATTCTGACAGTTGCCAGCAAGCTCTTTTGCTGAACTTATGACTGGCATTTTAAAAAAATCTACAGCATTATTGCAGTCCAGATGGGGCCCTGCTGAAATCTTTGTTTGTGGTAGCACTCATAGTGCTAGGCATTGTGTGAACGTAAAGGGAGGCCTGACCATCTTGATAGTGGTAGTTCTAAATTTTAGTGTGACCTACAATATTTACAGAAGTAAATACACAGTGTTGGCATTTGCATATCGTGACTTTTTAACTAGTGATTCTCTGACAGCTTCCATGAAGAAATTTCAGGAGCAGAATGAGGCTTACCAGGCCAACAGAGCAAAGATGGCTGAAGGAATGGCTTTGGCATTAGAAAAAAAGGACCAGGTAATAAACACAAGGTTGACACAATGAAACAATTGACTGATAGTGGGAGGCTTCTGAGTACAATGATCTTGGCATAGTCAACATGTTGTAGTACTAGAGAATCACTGCTGAGATGTAGTATTTGTTTGCCTTGATTTATTCTTATCTGGGTGGAGGGAAAGAAAGAGGGATAAGGTGCAAGGGTCAGTGTTGCTGACAGTTCATTCTGAGACAACGTGCATAGCTCGCTCTTTTTTCTTTAAAAGAGCTCATGAAAGTCTCTAATGTGAACTCAAACTCACATTTGCTGTCTAGGTACAACTCTGTTGTCACATAATTAAAATGTCTATAGATCAGTCATTCTCAACCCGTGGGCTGCTTGCAGCCCAATCAGCTCAGAGCTGCAGCCTATGTGACATCTTCAGGGTCATACAGGTAGCGTAAATACTGTGTGAACGTGGCCCACATAACACAGAGGGGGCTGCATATGCAGCCCACAATGGTAAGTATGTGGAGAACCACGGCTGTAGATGATGCATTTTTGTTTGCACAGGGCAGATATGCTGTCGTGTCATAAATGAACCTGTCATAGGCTTTACTGGTATATTAAAATCCTCTCTGGTTACTTTTACTCATTCCATTTGATAACAATTATCCTAATTTAATACCTTCAGTCACATTTATTGTTGCATTTCAAAGTTGGTGCTTAGATTTTTATTTGCCCTCTTTTTTTCTGTCCTTCTCTCCTCCCCTTTGCAGGAATGGAGGGAGAAGTTGGTTCATCTTGAAAAGGCAAGTCTCCTTTGATACCTCTCTGTTAAATGTAGGCCTATGCACATACTGGGACTTGGCAAAGAAAAGTTTATACAGAAAATGTAATTATCGAGAGTATCTGATTCCTTGTTCTCTGGCTGAGACCTGATATTCATGTTTCATTCTCCACTTCTTCACCCCGGAAGTTAAACTGGAACTCGTTTTGGAGAGGGAAATAACCAAACACAGACTTCAGACACAAGCAAGAGATGAGAGATTGGCGCGCCAGCCAGCCTAGATGTAAAAGCTCAGCCTTTACCCAGATTGCTCGTGTCTCGTTAGCGGAGTGTTGAGATAGCACTTACATTTCTTGCTTTATGCTTTCAAGTATTAGTAAATTAATCCCTTGCATTGCTGCCGAGGTATTATCCTTATTTTACAGAGGGGGACAGAGAGATGTGAGTGCTTAAGGTCTCGAAGCTATTCCTTTCAGAGTCAATGTGAGAGCTCTGTGGTCTGATCCCGAGGTTGGGAGTCAGGTACTCCAAAATCACACTGCATGCCAGGAAGTGATTTAATCTCTCATCCCTCTGTGGTTTGAGGGAGAACAGAGTGGTTCTGGGGTGAGGAAGATCTTTATGTGCAAGCTGATGATACATTTATAAAAAAAAAAAAATAGTAAAATCTTGTTTTCAGACTATAAACTCGTTAGGACAGTGATCATGTCTTCATGCCTGTCTGTGAAGCATTTAGCGCTCTGTTGGCACTGTATAAACAAAATCCTCACTAGCGTAGACTACGTAGTGGCACTTGCAAGCGCTCCCTCTTCCTTTGCTGTCTGCCGTTGATGCTCATTTCCTGCCATGAATATTATATGCATTTGCTATGGCAACTGCTGAACAGAGTGCTGCGGGATGAGCTTTATTACCGCTCCCCTTATTTTTCTGTGTAGCATTGACTTGGTGAGATTTGTTAAGAGCCTTTCTAGCCTTGTCACCAAAGTAGCTGGCGAGCACTGTAATGACTATAGACCAGAGCTTTAGTCGCATAAGGGAATTGACATCTGGCTGGAGAAAAATCCTATTGGCTCACAGCCATGGATGCCTGCAAATGAAACAAGTGCAATGGCAATACCTGTTTAGATCACCTACCCCACTGGGGATTTGACATGAAGCACTTCACTCCCAGAGCGTATCTTGGCTCTAAAAAGAGGAGCAGTTTTTGCCAAGAGCTGTAGCTATGAGTGCAGCCAGGGTTGTATTGTAAAGTTATTGTCCAAAAATAGGTGTATGTTGACTTCAGTCTTGTGTTGTCAGTGTCATAGCAGAAATTAGTTCCACTTCAGTAATATTTTTTAAAAAGGATTTCATTCTTGCTGTAGTTGTTCCAGCTGTCCAACTAAGTCTCTGCTCCAGGCATCTTTTACCACAGAAGCATTAAACGGATGTTTAGATTTGCTGTCAAGTGTTTCAAGTATTAATTGCCTATTATGGCATGCTTGAATGGTGGGTGTAAAGAACTTCCTATGTAATTTCTTCTTAGATACGTTATTTTTGTCTTGTTCACAGCACAGTCCTGAAAGTTTCCAAAGTTCAGTAATGCAACCTGTGTTGCTTACTGAGACGTGCATTCTGAAAATACATGCGTAAGAAGTCTGTTATTTATATAGCACCATAAGAGTGCATGGGGATTTGCAGTTATAAACATAAAACAAGATCCTGTTCCCAAGAAGCTTAATTTAATACATTGCTGACCTGAAATTGAGTGGCAGACATTTTGGATTCCTTGTTTAATTTTGGTGCTTGTTTAACAGGAAAAAGAGATGCTTTCGGCTCAGTTACAAGAAATGAGGGAGCAGAGTTTAAATCTTTTCCAAAAGAGAGATGAAATTGATGAACTAGAGGGCTTTCAACAGCAGGAACTGGCCAAAGTCAAACACATGGTGAGATTATTTTGTAGTCTCTTGGTTTTGGTGCTCAAATATATACTACTTGGTGACTCAACATTAAGGCTTTGTCTGCACTACCCACCTTTTAGCGACACCACTGTGCTGCTACAGGTAGCAGCAGTGTAGCTGCTGTTTGTCAGCTGGAGAGAGCTCTCCCGCTGACCAACAAAACAAAAACTTCCACCCCCAACGAGCACCAGCAGCTTTGTCAGCAGGAGAGCGCGCAACAAGGTTAGTCATGTGCTCAAAAAGGTTAATCACGCAATCAGTTGCACTGTTAAACAATAATAGTATGCCATTTATATAAATATTTTTGAATCTTTTCTGCATTTTCAAATATATTGCTTTCAATTACAACACAGAATACAAAGTGTACAGTGCTCACTTTATTTTTGATTACAAATATTTGCACTGTAAGAAAACAAAAGAAATAGTATTTTTCAATTCACCTCATACAAGTACTGTAGTGCAATCTCTTTATCATGAAAGTGCAACTTAAAAATGTAGATGTTTTGTTACATAACTGCACTCAAAAACAAAACAATGTAAAACTTTAGAGCTTACAAGTCCAATCAGTCCTGCTTCTTGTTCAGCCAACCACTCGGACACTTTACAGGAGATACATTTACAGGAGATAATGCTGCCCGCTTCTTGTTTATAATGTCACTTGAAAGTGAGAACAGGCAGTCGCATGGCACTGTTGTAGCTGACGTTGCAAGATATTTACATGCCAGATGCGCTAAAGATTCATATGTCCCTTCATGCTTCAGCCACCATTCCAGAGGACGTGTGTCCATACTGATGATGAGTTCTGCTTGATAACGATGCAAAGCTGTGTGGACAGACACGTGTTCATTTTCATTATCTGAGTCAGGTGCCACCAGCAGAAGGTTGATTTTCTATTTTGGTGGTTTGGGTTCTGTAGTTTCCGCATCAGAGTGTTGCTCTTTTAAGACTTCTGAAAGCATGCTCCACACCTCATCCCTCTCAAATTTTGGAAGGCACTTTGGATTCTTAAACTTTGGGTTGAGTGCTGTAGCTAGCTTTAGAAATTTCACATTGGTACTTTCTTTGCATTTTGTCAAATTTGCAGTGAAAGTGTTCTTAAAACAAACATGTGCTCGGATCATCATCCGAGACTGCTATAACATGAAATATATGGCAGAATGTGGGTAAGACAGAGCAGGGGACATACAATTCTCCCTCAAGGAGTTCAGTCACAAAGTTAATTAACAGATTATTTTTTTAACGAGCGTCATCAGCATGGATGCATGTCCTCTGGAATGATAGCCAAAGCATGAAGAGGCATATGAATCTTTAGCGTATCTGGCACGTAAATTTTTTGCAAACTGGGCTCCCACAGTGCCATGCGAATGCCTGTTCTCACTTTCAGGTGACATTGTAAACAAGAAGCAGGCAGCATTATCTCCTGTAAATTGTCTGAGTGGTTGGCTGAACAAGAAGTAGGACTGAGTGGACTTGTAGCTCTGAAGTTTTACATGGTTTTGTTTTTGAGTGCAATTATGTAACACAACAAAATATCTACGTTTGTAAGTTGCACTTCCATGACAGAGATAGCACTACCGTACTTGTATGAGGTGAATTGAAAAATAGTATTTTATCATTTTTACAGTGAAAATACTTGTAATGAAAAATATAAAGTGAGTACTGTACATCTTGTATTCTGTGTTGTAATTGAAGTCGATATATTTGAAAATGTAGAAAAACATCCAAAATATTTAATTAATTTCAATTAGTATTCTGTTGTTTAACAGTGTGATTAAAACTGCAATTAATCAACACCCCTATTCAAAAATTTACAACTGAACATTGATTTACTACAGCTTTGAAACTTTACTATGCAGAAGAAAAATGCTGCTTTTAACCACCTTAATTTAAATGAAACAAGCACAGAAAGCTTCTTTTTTTTTTTTTTTAAACTTTCCGTTTAGTTAGTTAGTATTTTACCTTTAACTCAGTACTGTATTGTATCTACGTTTTGGTTTTGGTCTCTGCTGACTGCATGTTACCAGCTCCACATGAGGGTTGTGGTTGACTGGTCAGTTTGTAACTCTGAGGTTCACCTGTATGTTAATTCACTGACAATTGGAGTCTTTACAGTATGTGTCTACATGCAGTATCATGTAAACTCCCAGCTGACACTGAATTTTCAGCCTTCTCTGTGTAAAATTTAATCTAATTTAGCTTATAACTTTGATAAAGGCAGCAAGACCCCTCCTTCAGAAGCCTTTATTAATTGCATCAGTTCATCTTTGTCAAAGATAATGTTCTAATGTTCAGCTTTTGAAAAAGGAAGAGTCTCTAAGCAGAGCAGAACAGGAGCTAGAGGCATGCCGTCGGGAACTAACCCATGCTAAACAAGAGCTGCAGGTCACAAGCAACTTGTCATCGCTTCTGAGCAATGAAGTGGAAGAGTTGCGGCAGCAGCACTCGGAGCTGGAAGCACAGAGGTGTGTATGTGGTGGGGTAAAGGAGTCTGTCAGCAATATCTAGATATTCTGATGTATTTCCCACTTGGCTCTAGCTCCCCTTGAAGAGCCTGCATGTGCAGTAGGCTCGATACTTAGTCGGTACTTGCATACTAGCATGTGACAGGGAGTACACTATTTCTTTACTAAAATTACCCTTTTACAGTCAAATTGAAACTTTGGTTTGTTTGTATGCAACCTGGATCACTTAGCAGAGTTCTCTGTGCTCAGTCACTACCATTCTTCCGCCTGGTTATGAGTGCTGGAGTATGCAGTAACTAACTTGTAAGCTCCTGTGAATGATTAGTTCCAGGCCAAAATGGCTGTTCTATGATTTTTTTCTAATCATAAGGTTTTGTAATCTAGCCTCCTTCCCTTGGCAGATGCATTCTGCTTGCTGGCACATTGAGTTACTGTTTTTCTTTCTGTGAAGGGATGAACTAGTGGCAGCTGAGGTGAATGCAGAAAATAAGATCACTGCCCTGGAGCAGAGAGGACAAGAGCTACAAACCTTCATTCAGCATCTTTCGGCAGACTTGCAAAACGTAAGTTGAGATAATTGGAGTCTGATACCTTCCTTTCTGTCAGCTAATGCGACAGTTCAAACTGGACCTTCACTGAAACGTTTGTTTGCATTTGCTTTGTAAAAACTGAGTTTAGAATCAAAAACCATTTTCCTATATGCCGTAGGCTCGAGTTGCTGCCTCTGGTTGTGAGAAGAGATTGGAAACTTTACAGATAGAGCATGAATCTCTCAAACTGGAATATGAACAACACAAGCTAAAGGTGAAAATGTGGGGACTTTTGGTCTGACCCAGTATGGCTGTTCTTATGTGTGTGATCGGAGGGTACTCAGAAGTTGGTTAGGTTTTAGTGTTCTCAAGCTCTTATACCTGAGATTGTTTGTATTTAATCAGTCTGAACGGCATGAATGCAGTGCAACGTGGCTTCTGAATTGTTTAGCAGAGATTTTTATATTAACTTCCTCAGCTGAATTATGAACCAGGCATGTGACTTGCTACTGGCAGGTAAAAACACCCAAAGCTAGTAAATGTAATCTTGGAGCAAGACTTAATTTTTTGTAAGTCCCTTTATAGCAAGTTTCAGCCCTATTTAGGACTATCACCAGGAGAGTTGTAAATGCCTGGAAAGTGGGGTAAATGTGTGAGAATTGCCAGCCATGATACCCCCACTGGCAATCTTGTGAATAAATTCAAGAAGTTTGGATAATGGAGCTTTGCTATCTGTGGACAATATGTTAACAAATTGGGGAAGCACCGGGGGAAGGGAATCGTGTAATGAAATTAGGTATCAGAGAAGTCTCTGGCAATAGTCATACTAAATCCAAAGTATTAGTATCAAAGACCACAAGAAAATCTAGCTTCTGTTGGGCATACAACTCAGTAAGCTAATTATGGGTCCATACTGCATAATTTTTCCAGATGGGGGGGAATAAAATTGCAGACCTCTACTGGAAAGGCTGAATGGACCGAGCAAATAACATGGATTGGTAGAATTGCAATAGTTAAAATGACCTTTTCTCTTCCAGATTGAAATAAAAATGTAAACACTTCCTATAGAAATCCCAACTCAAGATATTAAAATACATTCTCTATTTTATGCTTTATTTGGGACAGTACGTTTTATATAGGCCTAATAAATAAATTAATTAATTGAAATACAAATTCTGTAGGCCAGTATTGAATGAATGGGTGGATTGAGTGAAGCTTCAGAAATGGAAGCCACAACCCCGAGAAAGGGAATAATCTAACAATCTACCTCACTTCAGTTGAGTTTGTATATATTTAATGTTGTATGGATCTGTCTGCACTGCAAAAAAAAAAAAAAAGACCCATGGCAGCAAGTCTTAGAGCCTGGGTTAACTCACGTGGGCTCATGTTATGGGGCTAACATTCCAGTGTAGATGTTTACGCTCAGGCTTGAGCCCAGGTTCTGAGACCTACCCCCTTGCTGGGTTTTAGAGCCAGAGTCTCAATGTCTACACTGTTATTTGCAGCCCTGTAGCATGAGCCCCATGTGCTTAAGCTGGTTGACCTGGACTCTGAGACTCACTGCAGTGGGTCTTCCCTTCCTTCCCCTCTTCTCCCTCCCCGCCCCCCATCCTAGACATACCCTAAGATAACATAGAGTGGCTTTCATTAAAGAGAATTTTTTTGATGTGTGTTTGAGGGGGTGGGTGGGTTCCCCCCAAGTGAAATCACTATGTACTGAGCTTGGCTATAAAGATGACACTGGCTTTTTGTTCCAACAGATGACTGTTGAAGTTGTTGAGAAAAATAAACTCATTGAACATCTGCAGGAAAAAGTGTCTTCCCTAGAAAAGAGATTAGAAGGGAATTTTTCAGGGGATGAACATGTGTGGGAGCTACTCAAGGAGGTAACATTTTTAGACTGCTTTAAATCCCTTGAGAATTGTGTGGCTATTACTGTATCTGTCATGTAATGGAAGAAATATCTAATATCCTGCATATGCTTCTGTTCCTGCAGTGTGTATTTGCACTCTGCTCCTGCTGGGTGGAATCTTAGACCTTCTCAAGTGTGTTCATGGTCATGTCTGTATTGAGGGTAGCACACAGAGATTGCAAGCCTTAATACCAGTAACCAAAGAGTTAACATTTAATGTATATTCCTCCTCTTCTGTGCTCTGGTTGCTAAATGGGCTTGCAAAGCACATGGGAAAGAACTCTGGGCACTCTTAAGCAAAGTCCAAACCATCCATTGTATCCACCGAGCTAAGACCCAAGCACTGATGAGAAATAGCTGTAAGTTGAGAGAGCACAGAGGGGAACTGCGCACGGCCAATATCTCCCGTTACTTCCTGACCCTGTTCCGCAGCACTGATATACCATATTGTTTCTGAACAAAGGCAGGTTTCCCCAGCCTAGGATGGGGCCACTTGCTTTTCCCTGGTAGCACTCGCCTGCAATGCCCAGCACCCTAGCCTGGTGCAGCTAGTAAATGAACCTGTCTTAAATAAATCCAAGTCCAGTTTGAAAGCTACTTGTAGAGGCAGCACAATGTCCTCTTAGAGAGTAAATGCTACAGCTAGTAAATATTTTACCCTTTGCATGTGTGTTCTGTAATGTCCCAGCAGAGTGGCTCTAAAGGGCAGTAGAGGAGGTATTTCTGTTGCAGCATTGTAGTTTCTCTGACTCCCTGCAGTTGGTCACAGATGCTGATTACATCCTCAGCTTGGACTTCAGTCGAGCATCTCCACGTCTCCCATTTTCAGTACAAATGCTGTGCAGTAGTGGTCAGTAGCTTCACTCAGTGTCAGCTCCTAGGTGCAAAGGTGTGTTACAAGTCCTAGTAACTGCTGTTTGGATTCTGGCCATCATGCCTTCACCTTAAAAACAGTTTTCAGAGATTAAACTTCTGAGTCCCCCTGTATGATCTGTGATGATGTGCTTAATCTTCAGAAAACTGCTCTGGAGCAGAAACTGGATGACACCAGACAGCAGCTATTGACAGCTAGAACCAATCATGCTGAGACTGTGAACTTACTGGAAACCCAGGTATTTCCTCCTCCTTCACCAGTGCACTCAGTGGGGTTGGCACTTTTGGCCATCTGGAAGGATTAAGAGTGTTTTAGTATCCAGAGAATTTTATTTAAAACCCAATACCAATTGCCAACCTTTCAGTCTTTTTTTTCAGAAGATTTGAGACTGAATATAACATTGAGCTTTGAAAGGAAACCTTATCTCACCAAATCCACTTAGTATGTCTGTTTTAACTAGAGATTTTGTGTGGCATATATAGCCCTGGTTTCATACCAACCCTTCTGTCACAGGGTGACACTGGCCTTTTAGTGGCAAGAGGCCAGTGCACCTGTGACTGGCCAGTTGAACACCACCTCCCCACCCCCCAGTTTTGTTAAAAGATGGCACCTGGCCCTAGACCCTTCTAGGTCCCTGAAGGAAGATGGGAAGGGGGCCTGTGAGCGCTTCCTTCCCACAGGGGAGAGAGCAGCCGAGAGTTGTCTGAAGGAAAGAGCTTCAGGAAACCAGGAGAGCAGTAACGGTGAGCTGCAGGTGATGCGTTCTGAGGAAAACCATTGAAGGACTGGCTGGAGCTGGGGAACCGTGCCACAGTTCAGGAAGGCTTGTACAGTGGTCCCTAGGAAGAGCGCAAGAACCAGAGTGGTCAGCGTAAGCCTGGCCCAGAAGCAAGGGGCTAACTCTGGAAGGCGGCCCTGAGGAGCTGGCAAGGAAGCCCAGGGAGTGTAACGCTGCAGTGAGCACTGTGGTGGGCTGTGGAAAGTGCCCAGGAAAAAGGGGTTGGTCCTGGAGGGAGGTTCCCCTGAGCAGGGGTGGGGCTGACTCTGGGCTCCAGGAAGAGACTCGTGGGAGAAAAGTGCGTCTTGAAACTCTTGGAGACGGAGGCCCTGGAATGGGGATAACAGAGTTCTGACAGAGTGGTTAATGGCAACCAGTGACCTTTCACTGGGATCAAAGAGCTCTTGTATTGTAACCAAGTTTTACTTTCGGGGTTGGGAGGAACTGTTTTTACTATCAGGTACCTGTGGACTTGGCATTTTATATGAATAAGCGTTTGAATTTGTCATTGAGACAACATTCCTTTGCATGGGTGAATAAAGGACAGACGGAGGCAGGTGCACTTGTCATGCCACAGCCAGCCGCTGGAGGCAGGGGCCATGGTGTGACATATTCCCTTATCTAATTTATCCACATTTCGATTCCTATTTCTAGGTCACTAAACTGAACAGCAAAGTAACTGAAGCACAGGGATTGCTCTGTGAGAGAGACGAGTTTCTGAAGAATTTTAAAGAAAGCAACATGTGCCAGGTAGGCCCTTTCCTGAAAGGTGTCGTCTAAGGGTTTCTGTGTTTAGCCTCCTCTGCTACATCCTTTCCTACCCCATATTACTATTTTGTGTGCTGCTCTCCAGTAATATCGATCTTTATGGACAAGGGAGTAACTCACTCTCCTGTTTTAGCTGAAAGAACTTGACCAAGCTCTACAGCTCGCTAACAGGGCACTAGAGAGGAGCAAAGAAGAAATCGGTGAGAGGGATCTACAGATCCAAAAGCTGGTGAGAATCCTCTAATCGCTCAGGTGACTCCTGCTAAAGCGTCTCCACCATTCTCCGTTTCATTATTGATAAGGCTGCAGTTGTCAGAATTCTTCGTGCTAATCCTGCAGCAATGGCTCCAAGATGAGTAAATGTATTTGTATGTGAGGGTAGGCGCCAGATCACCCCAGAAATAAAGCATAGCATTGCCATTCGTTGGCGATAAGAATGGGGATAAAGCAGTATGAAGTTATGCCTGACTCTGGCTGCAAGCTCCACGTACCCTCCAGTAACCATAGGGTTAATACAGTGTTAACTTACAGTAATGTTTTTTCCTGAAGCAAACAGATCTAGAGGTTGAGAGCAGCAAGTTACAACAGCATATCTCAACGGTAAAGCATCAGTGCGCAGAACGGATTAGCAGGCTGGAGGCTCAAATAGCTGCCCTGGAAACAGCTCGAGAGTTTGATAAAACAACCTCCCAACATAAGATAGTAAGTACAGAAACTGTTCTGTAGAGGGATATTGAGTCCCCAGATGCTGCCTCTGGCATCACCTGTAACCCTTCTGTGTATTGTCTGAAAATACTAAATTCATATGTAACTGCATGTTCAAAGCTGTTCATACTGTGGTGGTTTGAAGTTGAGGGTGAAGATCTTTCTCCAAGCAACAACGTTCAGAGGCACGGAATATGCATAAAGCAACATCTCTTTGGGGGTGGGGTTGTGGATGTTTACTTGTACTGTAAATGTTCACACCCTGGTTCTTGGCACACAAGATCTTTCCATTTTACAGAGCCAGTTGGAACAGGAAAATGAAGATTTTAATGAAAGCAGACAAGAATATGAAAGTTCTTTAAAGAAACAAGAGTCTGAACTGGAAAGACTAAAGGTATGGGCCTAACTCTGTTGATGACTATGCTTAAGTAAAGAACTAAGTTTGAGAAACAGCTAATGGCAAACTGTACCCTCTTGTCCATACTTAAAGCTCATAGGTTCAGATCACGGTTAATTACTGCCACACACCTTCCTCTTTGGAATTAAAATACCTACACAATACAAAAAGAAGAACAGGAGTACTTGTGGCACCTTAGAGACTAACAAATTTATTAGAGCATAAGCTTTCGTGGACTACAGCCCACTTCTTCGGATGCATATAGAATGGAACATATAATGAGGAGATATATATACACACATACAGAGAGCATAAACAGGTGGGAGTTGTCTTACTAACTCTGAGAGGCCAATTAATTAAGAGAAAAAAAAAACAAAAAAAAAACAAAAAACTTTTGAAGTGATAATCAAGCTAGCCGAGTACAGACAGTGTGATAAGAAGTGTGAGAGTACTTACAAGGGGAGATAGTCAACGTTTGTAATGGCTCAGCCATTCCCATTACTCTGAAACTACACAATACAAACCATTCAAGATTCATTACAAATGGCTGGTACTTTCTTGACACACAATGCTTAGGTCTTACTAAATACTGGCATAAACAGTACATTCCAGGACTTAAAGGGATCCTGTCAAGTAAGAATAGCTTTGAAATCCGCTGAGGAAGAAAAGCACTAATAAAAGCACAGAATATCATTAGCAATACATCATTTCAGTCCTTTAACAGCTACTGCTATCTAAATGAGAGGACTACTAAATAAAACACTGTTCAGTCATTTAAAGCCTAAACCTTCTCTCCTTTATGATTATAATCTCCTAGAAAGCTCTCAACATTCTAAATATCAGCCCTCTGGTGTGTGATGTAGAATTTAAGACTTGGCCACTGGAGGGAGTCATTTCCTTGTTAGTGTCTTTTAAATTGGAAAAAGCAAAAGTGGAAGTGGCAGGTATGAAGCCTTTCATGTGGTGGTCAGGTTTGACTTTGCATACCAGAACTATTCACCTGTCAACAGTGCCAATGCAAAAAATGGTGCCAGTATCAATCCTCTTGTCCACATATATTTTAAAAAGAATCCCAAACCACTCCAGCCAATGCTTGGGGATCACTCACCCATCCCTGAAATGCAGCTCTCTCTGGAGTGGGATGTGGCAACAATTCTTCAGCAGAAGAGCAGTGAAGACTGACTGACTACTTCAATAGAAACCAAAAAAGTGTTCCATTTTAGGTAAGCTGAATGCAATTGCCTGGGTTTGTGAAAAGTTCCAAGAAATGGGCTCTCTGCCAGTCTTAAGTTAGCATTGATTTAACAAGAAGTCTGATTTGAGGGACGAGATTGTCTGCTAATCACCTAGACATTCCATTTGTTAATGGATTTGGATCTCAGAGTTGAGAAACCACTGGCTTTTAGTCTTGTTCCTGTGAAAGCTTCATACTGAATTTTCTCCTCTTGCGTAATTATTGAAATATCACTGGCTTGCAGAAGGAATTAAGCAGCAGAGAAACAGTCAGTGTTGAAATTGCCAAAGCACTGGAAGAAACACGGAAACAAAGGGAGGAATTACAGCAGCAGGTACGTTTATTGCTTGAACCCTTGGATTGCCCTAATCCATACAGAGCAAGCTTGAACCTGATTCCTAGTAACCAGGGGCCCAAATCAGGATTAGGCCCCAAACATCCAGGAAGAGTCTCTGCCCCCAAAAGTTTCCAGTCTAAGGCCTTCCTGTTAATGCTTACACAGGAGTGTAACTTTACTCATGTGAGATGTTACACCGATGTCAATAGAACTGTGCCTATGCTCAAAGTTAGGTATGTGCCTAAGTGTGTGTTTGCAGGATTAGAGATTAAGGCAGGATGCAGCAGGTGGGTGTAATAACCAGTTGAAGAGGAGAGGGAGGGCTAGGTGCCAGTGATAGGAACACATGGCTTGCAGGCTAGCTGAGAGCCCAGTGCTAAGGTTCTCCATCATTTTGACAATTTTCCATAAGCATCACACTACACTTCTTGCATTCTTTTTTCTACTGGATCACAGCCTTGTTTGTGCTGTTAGAAAGTGGTCCCAAATTAATCCCAGAAATGTTTGCTGTGTGCTGACAACTTGGCATTCAAGGACCCACTGTCAAATCCAAGTTATTTTGTCTAGAAAAGTGTTCCTGGACAACATAAACCAATGCTTGTTTGTTGCTGGGACCTGGGTGTGTTGTCAGCCAAGCAATAGTGCAGGTCTCACTGAATCCAGCCTTCAGTACCACCTCTTTAGGTTTTTTTGCTCTTGGGAGTGAGTTGCAGATCTGACTCTTGAGGAATCCGTTAGATGGTCTCCAGGGTCACATAGGATGCCTAGGTTCTGGGTGGAAGTGATGCTTTCTGTTGCTTTTTACATGCCTATGTCCTGGAATGCAAACAGACAGGATTTTGAATGGGTTTGTGTTGACATATGGGATTATAAACCAAGTGTGCGGACATAGAATATTACATTATGTTTTCCTTTCCTGGATGGTGAGTATCTGCAGCTTAAATAGTGATTGAAGAACAGCAGCATATATTGCACATCCATAGCTGTTCTCTCCTAACGAAAGACTTGGTTTGCTGTAATCCAAAGTGAGCCCTGTTCTGTCCTCTGAAAAATTGATGGTCAGAAGACTTCAGCAGTCTCAATGTGACTTCGATCAGTTTTGGCCATTAGTTGTATTATTTTGCTAGGCATTGTAGTAATTAGCTGTGTAAACTAATCCGTACTCCCAGACCTCTAACCCGCATTCTGTATGGCCTGGAACTAGTATGTGTGTCTTAAAATTTTATTTGGGGGCAAAGAGGCACTGGCAGCAACAGCCAACTCCTCTACTTACCCCAAGATGCATCTCAAGCAGCCAGTGACCGTACTGGAGCCAGCCCAGTAACCTGACCTTGTTCTAGGCAATCTCTGTAAACGCACAGTGGTGCTGATCAGTATTCATCCTCCTGCTTCCTAGGTCCACCCACTGCAGAGCATTTTAAGCTGCAGTCCTGTATGGGTTTAAATTGGTAATTATTTCATAGCTGCCATCTGCTGGCCATGACAGAAGTTGCAATTCCAGTGTAGAGTTCACCCAAAGCAGTATCTTTTTTTCATTGAAGTTCTCGCCTGCTTTCAAACCCTCTCTCTCTTAATGAGGGACCAGCATTGGCTGAGGTAGTGATACTCTGTAACCCTTTGGCTAAGTCGCAGAAAGATTTTGGCATATGTGGGTTCTACATATTAACTGTTCCTGTCTACCTTCTTTTGTCCGTCTTCAAGGTTACAGATCTGATCTTACTGATAAAGGAAAAGGACCAGTTGATCAATGAAAAAACTGATGTGATTCTAAAAAAAGAGGAGGAGCTAAACCAACTCAGTCAAGGTTAGACCAAAGGAGTCTCCTCATCCCAAACTGCTTCACTTTGGTAAAGTCTCTGTAGCTCAGGGATTGCTTGACTCTAGTTTCTAACAATGCTAGCATTTTTAATTGGAAAAGGTGCAGAGAAGAGCATCCAGAATGACTTGGGGTTCCAAATAGCTTCCATACGAGGAGAGATTAAAAAGACTGGGACTGTCTTAGTAAAGAGATGACTAGGGGTGGGGGATATGAGAGGTCTATAAAATCATGACTGGTGTGGAGAAAGTGAGTAAGGACGTGTTATTTACCCCTTCTCAACACAAGAACTAGGAGTCACCTGGTTAAAGCTCTGAGGCAGCTTGCATTGATGTTCAGTCCACATTGTATTTGCCTCCTGCATCACTGGAGAGGGGAAATAGGCTTGATGCTCTCCCGCTTGCCTTCCGTGCAACTCACTCTGTTTACAGAAAATTAACAGAAGCTCCATTTTCTTCTCTGGAATGGCACTAACCATGTCTGTCCTGACCAAGGTCATGAAGCTCTCGTGCTGCAAACGCACCTGTTGCAGTCTGATATAGAAGCATGCAAGAGCCAAGCGGCAGAGAGGGAAGAAACAGCAGGAAAGCAGATCAGTGCTCTGAGGTTGAAGATGCAGGAGCAGCTGCTGGCCAGCGAGAGAAATGTGAGTGAAGTTGCAGGGCAGCTTCCTCTAGTCTTGTCAGGAAAACCAAAATGTGCAGAGACTTCAGCTCACCCTGCTGTGCCTGAGAGCAAACAAAACCTCTCCATGGGATGTGACAGGTCACCTCATCAACCCACCTGCTGCCTTGAAACCTCGCCAGAGCTGTCTGTATCTGTCACTGTGCACTTGGCCTAGAGAAACCCAATCCCCTTCAGGGTTTTTTAAGTGTCCTCTGAAAAGCAGCACCTCCATTAGACAGCTAGTGTCCCTTTGGGTGTCTGTCTCGGGTAGTTTCACAAATGAGAGATTGTCCTGCCCAAACTTACCATTTAAAAACACAGTGGAGCTTTATCTTTGGGTAGGGGCCCCTGACTGCCAAAGTTGTGGTCTCTGAGATTTGCTTTGCTCTTTACCTTTGAAGGTTTTGGCATTAGAAGCAGCAAGAGCCTTTAATAAGCACTTGTATCCTCCAGAAGACAGTGAGGTGGAACAAAACGGAGAGATGGCAGCTGCAGACATCCTTCAACTTCAGAAGGACAATAGAGACTTGGAGCAGCAAATTTCTGAGAAAAACAAGGTAACTGAAATACAGTGGAAATGGCTTTTCCCCATTTGGATCATCTGGCTTGTATTCCCGATTTGTCAGGCCTGCAAAAAAGCATGAAACTACAGGTAATATGTGACCCTAGGTACTAATGTCCTGCCCTCCCCCTGCAAAACCTGCTGCTGCCAAAGGATTTCCTGTCCCCTACCTCTGGAACAGCTTCCCACACCATGGTTCACTGCTCTGCCTTCTTTCTTTAGACCCACTTCTTCTAAGAAGCCTCATTATTAAGTGATGACAATATGCTCGGTGTTGTACAAGATATGAAGTCAAGGCAGAGCCTTCCATGGAAAGATTAGTCTAGAATACAGTCCTGGAAAGACAAGATCTATGGGGGAAGAAGTTACCTTATATTAGAATAAGGGATTACAAAATGTTCTTTTAGTGTGTGCCTTAAGGAAGAAGTGGGGATTGACCCACTGGCTTTAAGGGGATCGTTCCAGGCCTAGGACTTGTCTCCATATCTCCTTGTGCATGCACAGTTATCCATTGTAGCTGAGCTCTCTGCAGTCTTATGGAGCCATATAAATAACCGAAAATCCTGCTTCAGTGTCAGAAAAGCATCAGAATCTGATGCAGTGTCTTTCCCCTTGTGGCAGCCATGTTCCCTTTGTTTTCTGTTAACCTCACATTTTATCGCTCTAATGTCACATTAATCTGCACCAGGAATTAAAGTATAGCCTCCTCATCCCATTCCTGCTGCACTGTGTGGCTGAAAGAGCAGAGTATTCAGGCTTGTCAGATTACCCTTCTCCAGAGCCATTAACTTTGTTCAATGTCTGCCCCATTAGCTAAACTTTAATTGTGGGGGTTTTTCCATTTGAAAGTTGTAGGTCTGTGCGTGTTCAAATATGAAGCTTCCATGCTGTTAAGTTAATATCAGTTTCTGTCTTTTGTGTGTGTAGATGATAAAACAGTTACAGCAGAGAATGGCAGAGCTCAAAAAGACCCTGCAGAAAGAGCTGGTAAGTCTTTAGCCTTTCCAGCCCTGTGACATTGACAAGGTACTCATGCTGCCAGTTTTTAAAAACTTGCTGCCATCTGGATTGTAAACCCTTTGGGGTTGGGACTGTCTTCATATGTTTACAGAGTGCCCAGCAAAACAAATCCCCAGTCTGGGGATATAAATATTCATTAATCCCACAGATGCTCTAAGTGGTGGTAACCAGGATGTGAGTACTGTCAGTCAAGAACTTCAGCACAAGTAAATAATTATGCCAGCCCTGATCTTTTCTTTTGCACCTAGGGGAAATCCAAGATAGAAGCCAGAGCTGGTGAGGCCAGGTCACTGCAGCTCCTCTGATGTAAGGGCTGAGGGTTGGTTCACTGCACTTTGCGGTAATCAAGGGTTACTTTGTTCATCTCTGGAAACCTGCACTAGAAAACAAGAGATGATGTATTTCTTCATAGACTCTTCCTTGCTCTCACTTCACAGTGAATAAAAGGAGGTAGAACAGGGTTTGGGCACATCTTGGTGTAGTAAGTGAAGGCCCTAATGAAGGCCCAGTATGAGGCCTGAGGCCTGAACCAAACTAAAGTAATGGTCAAGACTTTGCTAATATAAAGCAAAATTAAGCTGTGAGCAAGAGGCAGGCCCTGCTCACAGAAGCTGGCAAGGAAAGGGCTGATGTTGCATAAATATATATCCATTTAGCATAGTTACAGTATAAACATGGTACCAAGATACACTATACCGGAACATTCCACAGATAACATGGAACAGGCCGACCCATCCCAATGACGGGCAAAAGGGTAAAATGATGGATAGAGTTGTTTTGATCGAACCAACAAGGTACAAGGTGCGAGGCGGTTCCTTACTACGTGGAGGGGTTGCACCTCAATACGTCAGGAGTGATGTGTAACTTGTTTGTACCTGTGTATAAAATGGATCCCTGGGGTGGTGTCTTTGTCCGGCCACGGGGGCAGTGGAAAGTCCCGCCACTGAGCCGGGTCCTTGCCAAGAGGCACTTTCTCGTAGTATGCCCTGAATTAGGCTCAGAAACCTACAGGGAACTGCAGTTGTGTCCGAGATCGCAATAAACCTGGCCGAGGTGCCTTTGTACCTTACTAGACTCTGTGGTCATTGGGGGGTTCTCGTCGGGTTTGCTGTGTCAGCTATCTGCGCAGAGCTGGGGCAGCACACAGAGGGAACACACGCACGCAGCCGAGTGATATCAACAGGAGAAAGCAGAAGCACCATACCGGTAGCATCTCTCAACACTTGGTTTTTTCTTTTGCTTGATAGTTACTGTGGGTTATAAAAGACCTGGCTCCAGGGTGACTCAGGATTCCCTGAGGCTTCTCCTTGGAGAGGGAAGCATTGAGATTTAATTGCTATTTAGCTGCCTTTGCAGGTCAATCTCACAGCCTTAGTGGTGTCCATCTTTGGGAAAGACTCTCCCCTGAAATCCTAGATAGAGGGGATGGAATGGTGAGCCCTGTCTTGATCAGCATTAGACCACTTGGTGCAGTCATCTAAGAAGTCATTTTTATTAAGTTTTGTAACATACCTGCCTTGAAAGTTTTTAAATGTCCTTTTGTTAGGCTTGGATGGCTCTGGAGTTGATAATGGGATACAGAGCCTTCCCCTCTACAATACCAATGTGAATCCTGCTCAGGTTAGAGGCAATACTCGTTGGCTTAGGTCCAGTTCCAGAAGTGGTTTGTGTGATGTAGACACCATTAGTAGCGTCTGTGCTGGCAGTCTGGGTAGAGGGACCAAGGATCTAATGGATGTGGAGACAATCACGATCTTCTCCCTACAAGTGGCTCTTTCAGGGTAAGGTGAGGAGAAGCTTTTGCTTGAGTGTTCCTGCCTGGCTATACCTGTCCTGTGGATAGAGGACTTCAGTCTCCAGTGCTATCAGGATAGCACCTTCCTCCGGGACTAAATTCATACCACGTTTAAGTATAAAATGCAGTTTTTCCTTTTCAGAAAATAAGGCCTGACAACGAGATCCCTGAAGTACGTGAGAAACCAAATTCTGAAGTGCCTAATGCTGCAATGACTGTCACAAACAACTCTGATTTAAATGATTCACGGGAGATCAACTTTGAATACCTTAAACATGTTGTACTAAAGTTCATGTCCTGCCGGGAAGCTGAGGTAAAGACGTGTTCTCACATCTAAGTTTGACTCACTCATGCTTACTAATAAACAAAAACTCCAACTGTAATTAAGATCTAGAAAGAGATCTGCAGCTGCAGTGTTGTTTAACTGCTTTAGTGTTTGAAGCACCAGCTGCATTCTGGTGTCCTGGTAAGATTCATCCATTTAAAATATTAGTAGAGGGTTTGAACAGACACTCAACACTAAAGATACATTAGGATATTGTATGTCTCCATCCTGCCTATACACCAGCTTGGTTAATCCTAGGAACTACTCAGGGTTACCATGGGAACCAAGTGCATTCTTCATTCAAATAAACCAGGTAAATTAAGTGCTTCCCCCAGACTATGCAAACCACAACAGAGACTGGAGAATCAAGAAAAGCGACCTGCCAAATGCACAGGAAGTGAGCTAACACAATCCACCCCTGTGAATGAGAGAGGATACAGAGGCTTCATACCAAACCTGCACAGATTCTCAGTGCTACCCCATAATCCCAGAGTGGACCTAGAGAGCTGGGAGTCTTGTAAAATGTTGTCAAATCTGTTTTTATTTCAGGCATTCCACCTAATTAAAGCTGTGTCCGTGTTACTTAACTTTTCACAAGAGGAAGAAAATATGCTCAAAGAAACGTTGGAATACAAGGTAAGTTTTGTTTTTATTTGTGTCCTCTCCTAGATGTCCCAGCACAAAACAGTGAGGATGTTCAGCAACATATTTCCCAAATTTTAGGTTCTGTATCTGACAATCGCTGTTTTCATGCAGTTAGCAGACCAGTGTGTTTACAAACATTTAAACATGTTTAGAGCAGATAAATTTCGTTGATTAAACAAGAACATACCTTTTGAGTAGTTTGCCATTTCATCCTCTTGCTGACAATTGTCATTTTTATTTTCTATCAGCCGAGCCCCAGTCAGCTTCCTGTTTTGTGCCTGAATCTCATTTAATAATGACCCACTACCGCCCCACAGAGATTAAAGAACTCAAATCATCTGTTTATTTTAGTCTCTGCTCTTTTTCTCATGTGGTAGTGATCACTGGCTGCTGTACCCCAGGGCATAGCGAGCTGCACTTTGCATTACATGGTTATTCGTGATTCATACTCACTCCATTTCTGCTCACAATGATAAATTCTTCTCTGTAGTGTTGCTGGAAGTGATGTATAAGACAGCAAAGGCAAATACAGGACAACTTTCCCATGCACCAGAAAAGTACTAAGGGCAGCATTGTGGGCTAATAGACTGTCTTGGGTAGGACGCTAGTAGCTCCTTAGTTCTAATCCTGGCTCCCAGAGGAAATGCTTAAGTGTTCAGAGCAGGGAGCAGAGTCAGAATTCTTGTGTTCTACTCTTGCCTTTGTCACCGATTTGCTGTGTGACCATGGAAGTCGCATAACCTGTTTCTGCTTGTTCCCATTATGTAAAATGAGAATTCTCACAGGGGGCATAAGGGAGATTCTACTAATGGATGTTTGTAAAGGGCTAGGTGGTGTTACCCCAAGCCCACTGTTCTGTCATTGTCTCTTCCTACTTGGATCAACAGAGTTAAGTTACCTATGTTCAGACTAGATATCTGAGTATACAAGAGGGATACGGGGTGCTGTTTCACAGCGGGTATTTTACATTTGATTTTAATCAGGGTTCTGTGATTACAAATTAAACTGTATGAAGTTAAAGGAACATTCAGTTGAAATAATGTAAATAAATAATCCTGTTATACATAATCAGCTAAATTTATGAAAGCAGAAGGAATATGTGCTGTTTAGACAATGAAAATCAGTGAAACCAGTTTCAATTTGATTCTTAGTTCTGAGGTGTGTGGGACGCAAATACTTTTCTGTTGCTTATGTTGTATAAATGTATGTTTGTTTTGTTTTTTATCAAATCATGGAGGCCCCCATGGGCTGATGTCCCTTGTTAAATCCTCATGATTTAAAAGAAGAGTCTAGGTTAATGTGTGTTGTGCTTTCCCATGCCAGATGTCGTGGTTTGGGTCAAAGCCATCTCCCAAAGGCAGTATCCGGCCATCCATCTCGAATCCCAGGACAGCATGGTCTTAAGGGAACTGGAAAATGGGCAATCAGCATCTAGCCTCTTTTTTCTGTGAAAAGGACTCTTCACACACTAGTTCAGGTGTGTCTTAATCACTGTCATTGCAGTATTTTGTACAAGAATTTTGACTAATTGTTTACAAAGATATACTGTACAAGCAGCATCCTTCACTGCAAATTGAAATTTTCTCTCTGGGGTGGATTCAGGGACTCTGTCTCAATCGCCTGTTAGCTGTGTAACAGCTATCTCCTTATGCTCATAAATCCTGTGTCTTAGCACCAAAGGGTTATATTAATTTCACTAAACATTGGTGGCGGTTCAGGATTTTGACATTTTACATTTGTCATGAAATACTAAAGGTCCATAACTCTAGGTACATACTGTAAAGCTTCCCTTTCTCATCGGGCACAGGTGGCAATGAAGGGGTGTTTGCTGGTGGTCCTGTGTTCAATTCCTGACTGTTCTAAAAGCTTTTTGGAGAACACAAACAAGGGGTATAACCAAAAACAAAGTGTTGCCTTGTTATACTGACCTAACGTGTTAGCATTTGTTCATATCACTGTGTAAATTTTACAGTGCATATATCCTGGCCTGCGGTCATGAAAACTGCACAGATGACATTTATTTAATTTTCAGAGAGAGCACAACTTTATAGTTGTCTGATTTTTACTTTTCTTAAAGAAAAAATTAATATTTAAAATGGTCTTAATTATAGTACCTAATACTCAGTTGCCTTTTAAACTAATGTACTAGTCTGTATCATAGGTTTAGTGGTGGGAAGAGAGGTAGTAAACCATTTTAAATACTTTTTAAAACTGAATTTCAGTTTATTGTAAACATAATTAAAAGAAGAGTTCCAGAGTTCTTATTGAAAGGAAAAAAATCTTAGTGATACAAAGGGCAAAGAACGTCAATATAATACCTTTGGTTTTTTTTCTTTACAAGTTTGCTAGTAGCAGACTTCTATAACTAACATCTGCTTCCCTCTAAAGCAGTATTGACTGGATCTGTTTCAGACTTTACATTTACCTGCAACTAAATTTACTTTGATTTTAAGGTAGTGGGCTTATTAGCTCTTTCCTGTCATACTATTCTTTAGTTGGAGCATGTTAGTCTTTTTAATGTAAAGGCAGAATTCAGCTTGTACGCAGCAGATTGTGGCTTGAATACTACGAACTTCCCTGGAGAGGAAGGACAGACTAAGCCCTGATCTGCCATACAGAGCTGGAGTAGAATTTTGCCCTTAGTCACTAACCACAAATTACCTTAAAAATGGGAAGCAGCAATTTGTCTGGCTTTGTTTAAAAAAAACTGAAGTTTATAAAAACTACATAGAAGATATAGAACTTAAACAGGCAGCAAGTTGCACAAAGGCTCTTGGCTATTGCTGAAAACAGTATTTGATAAAAATACATCTTGTTAATGAAAATTCAACATATACATAAGAGAATTTTAGACCAAATGCTTATGAATGTCTTACCGTAAAGAGTCACTGTAGTATTTTAACCTTACTGAGGATGTAGGAGTTGGCCTGTGCTAGTAGGAGTAATGTTAAAAGGAGTTTTATAAATCTTGTGGAATGAATCACATTACCCTTCTATTGGGGAAGAATAGCAACAAGATTTTCAGTAAACAGGCTCTGTCCTTATACCTAAGTAAACACCTTTAATAGCTTTAGCTTCATCTACAACATTACTCTCAATGGAGGGGCTCAAGGGCTGCCTTTACCTCAGTTAACGTACAATAACATACAAATGTAATGTGCGTTCATATTAGAAAATTTAATGAATCTTAAGGGGCAGAGACTTCCCTCTCCAAATGGAGTAAGGAGGGCTATGCCTGTGTGTACTTAGATCTAAAGTGTTCATTTTACTGTGATTATAAAAATTTCCATAAGATATCAAAGGAATTCAGACACTCAATTGCAATAGAGACCCTTGCTAATGTCTCTTGATGACAGTGGATCTAGGGCAGCTAAGTTCCAGTACGGTGATGCCTATCCTACTGTTCTTGTCAACCAGTGACTACCAGCATGCTGCCCAAGGACTTGTTTAGAAGCTGGTTTGAGTTGTTCCTTAACCTGCCATGGGTTGCTGTTTAACATGACGGAAAGCAGTCTCCCCAACTGGTTAGGGGATCAGGGTAAAGGGAACAAGGTGAGCTGTAGGCTAGAGAAACTTACAGTATCTGTTGAATAGCATAACTTCAGTTTGATCCTAAAGGTCCTTAATTTACCATGAGTTAGTTTTCCTGTGTTGAATTTTCTTTAACTATCAGAGCAAGAATAATCTATGGTGTGTATATATTAACAATTAATGTACTTTTCCTTCTATAGAAGCTCCTGGGGTGTGTATATAATCCTTTCTATGAATAGCTGCCTGTGGATTTTAATCTATTCCTTTGGTGTTGTAAATATGGATTGTATTATAGAACTCTGAAACAATTGAACTAATTTGTGGTGCAATATTTTTGATTAAAACTCTGGCCTTCTTTCTAATCATCTTATCATGGTATTCTAGTGTCAATGTACCAGGTACTTAACATGTAAAGGAGCTAACTGACCTTTGGGGAGGGGAGAACTGTTATACTTAACTCATGAACCCTACTTTCTTGTCAAGGGTAAGTGCGTGCTTTTTCTTTTCCTACCTTCTGTGGCTAGTATCTCTGCCAAGCCTGTGCATCAAGTGAGGGGAGGGTAACACCTACTGCAGGAGACCAAATTTCACTGAAGGTTGTGAGGTCCATTTATAAAGCCCAAGTTCAACTGCTGCCCTGGAGTTACAATCAAGTACCCTTTCATCCCTGCATGCCGCCTTTAGCCTGAAAAGTACCTGATTAAAAAGCCATCTTCCAGGAGTTTAGGGATGGTTCTTGAAGCAGTGCTGTAATGCCTCTTCAGTACATAGAACCCAGCAGCTGAGCCTTCAAGCTCTCATTTCTTAAGTTCAGTTAACCTTAAGAGGGGTGGGAGAGGGAGGTCTTTACCCAAAAAACAGCATGTTGTGCACTGATAACTTACCCTAAAGCCTTTGTTCCAGGTGCTTTCATGTGACAAGTTCCTCCAACCTTAACCCCCTGCATCTTAAGTCATAGTCCTTAGAGAAAGCAGGATCTACGTAAGATTTTGTAATTAAAAAAACCAGCCACTTTATAGGCTGTTTAATTTTTAATCACACAGCAGGACCCATTACTAGAGTAACTGGTTCTGGTCTTTTTCTAAAGATAACTGCAGTGCATCAGTGAGTTTCAAGTTTGTTTGTTTTTTTTACCTAAAGCTAAACTCCACTCCCCTGCTTTTGACTGGTGCTATATGATCCATAGCATTAACACAACATGCCAGGGTCTTCTCTCACACAGATGACTACGCAGCTTCATACATTAAAGATGTGCTGATAGTTTATTAGCTGGGTACTATTCAGAAAAGGTCCACTTCAAAGGGAGTGAATGTACTTCTGTTTAAAGATTAACATATCAGAGAGCTCCTATTCAGATGAGCAAGCACTCACTGTACTTAAATGCATAAAAGGCAAGGACACACTTTCCATTACAGCATTAGTTATACATGAAGCAGTTCCTTGCTCAGCTGGCATGAAGAGAAAAACTGAGCCCTCCCTTAATAACACCATATATTATATTTGGCACTTAACTTAATCGTCTGTTTATACATACAAATTAAATCAGGGCTAGAAAGAAAACATTCAAGTAAACACCGAGTGAGGCAAAGGTACAGTTAGAGGTGCTCATTCAGTCCATTTAAGAAAAGGCGACCTAGTTTAAAGCATGTCCTTTAGAGACAGTCAAGGTGGTGTAGATGTAAACAAGAGCACAATACAATGTGGAGGTGGGATCCTACACCAGGACTATTTCAGTACTAATTTGCCTTTGAATCAAGGGCAGTTAATCTAAATTGTAAAATTAAGTTATTTGACTCTTACAATCCAAGAGCTTTATTGATGCAGCAGGCACTTTACAATGAAACCAAACCAGTAGTCCAGCTAGTCCTGTGATTGTATGTACAAAGTCCCCTTTCAAATAAACATTTCCCCCCACCCCTCAATTGTGTCTACTGAAGCCACAGCACCTCTTCTTTTAAATAAGCAATACACACAGGATTTAATTACCTCTCCCCTTACCGTAATAAGAGCAGAATTTCTGCCTTCTGCTTTACCTTTAAACAAGGGATCAGAATGTCTCAGCTCCTATATTTGATAGTCAGAAAACACAGTAATATTTAATCTTTTCCCCAACCTTTAAAATTAGAAGCATTCCAGAGGTTTCCAAAGTTTCAGTAGATTGCAATGTCTAGAAAGATGGACCAGTGTCACTTCCGCTAATTCTTTCTTCTGAGTCCAAAACTGTTCATCTTGGTTCAAGTTAAGTCTTTTAAACAGTCTTTCTTGCTGTAAGAACTCTTACTATGGAACCTAGTCCACCTACCGCTAGTGCCTGTGAGGGTGGGAAAAGAAGATAGATATTACACATCAAATCACACCATTACACACACAAGGCATCTCAAACATAACAGCAGATATTAGCTAACCTCATTTCTGTACTTAATTGTAACACCAAGCAGTATATAGTTCACTTTTCCATGTGTTGCTAGAGCTCCTGAAATTCAGACATTATTCACTATTTAAGCATTTACTTCTTACTTTACATTTTCTTGCTCTTAAATCTTTGAAGTAGTCGTTTAAAAAAGGTTCCTTAATGAAAAATAGATTTCCTTAATAGGTGCTGGAATTAACATTACTGCTTAAGTTAATTCTTCTGAAAATGATAGGGTAACAAATCTGCAAGTGAACATGAAGCAGAAACAGCAGTTTTCGTTTTGTGGAATCTCACTTTCAGACACACTAGAAAGGAAATATGCCCACAGGATCTAGTATTAGTGTTACCAAGGAAGCATAACAGTTTGGCATTATGCTGCTGGTTCAAGAGTTGAACATTGGGTCAGCAGCAACTGCAGCCATTTTTGGAAAAGGCACTCTAAAGCCAAACATTGGGAACATATGATAGCGAGCCTTGTGGATAAGGGTGAAGCGGTGGATGTGGTATACCTAGACTTTAGTAAGGCATTTGATACGGTCTCGCATGATATTCTTATCGATAAACTAGGCAAATACAAATTAGATGGGGCTACTATAAGGTGGGTGCATAACTGGCTGGATAATCGTACTCAGAGAGTTGTTATTAATGGTTCCCAATCCTGCTGGAAAGGCGTAACGAGTGGGGTACCGCAGGGGTCTGTTTTGGGACCGGCTCTGTTCAATATCTTCATCAACGACTTAGATATTGGCATAGAAAGTACGCTTATTAAGTTTGCGGATGATACCAAACTGGGAGGGATTGCAACTACTTTGGAGGACAGGGTCATAATTCAAAATGATCTGGACAAATTGGAGAAATGGTCTGAGTTAAACAGGATGAAGTTTAACAAAGACAAATGCAAAGTGCTCCACTTAGGAAGGAAAAATCAATTTCACACATACAGAATGGGAAAAGACTGTCTAGGAAGGAGTACGGCAGAAAGGGATCTAGGGGTTATAGTGGACCACAAGCTAAATATGAGTCAACAGTGTGATGCTGTTGCAAAAAAAGCAAACATGATTCTGGGATGCATTAACAGGTGTGTTGTGAGCAAGACACGAGAAGTCATTCTTCCGCTCTACTCTGCTCTGGTTAGGCCTCAGCTGGAGTATTGTGTCCAGTTCTGGGCGCCGCATTTTAAAAAAGATGTGGAGAAACTGGAAAGGGTCCAAAGAAGAGCAACAAGAATGATTAAAGGTCTTGAGAACATGACCTATGAAGGAAGGCTGAAAGAATTGGGTTTGTTTAGTTTGGAAAAGAGAAGACTGAGAGGGGACATGATAGCAGTTTTCAGGTATATAAAAGGGTGTCATAAGGAGGAGGGAGAGAACTTGTTCACCTTAGCCTCTAAGGATAGAACCAGAAACAATGGGTTTAAACTGCAGCAAGGGAGGTCTAGATTGGACATTAGGAAAAAGTTCCTAACTGTCAGGGTGGTTAAACACTGGAACAAATTGCCTAGGGAGGTTGTGGAATCTCCGTCTCTGGAGATATTTAAGGGTAGGTTAGATAAATGTCTACTAGGGATGGTCTAGGCAGTATTTGGTCCTGCCATGCGGGCAGGGGACTGGACTCGATGACCTCTCGAGGTCCCTTCCAGTCCTAGAATCTATGAATCTATATTACTGGACAGTTTATCCCAACTTCTTAACAACATTAATAGAAACAGGAAATTATTTAACCCTCATAGAACTATTTAAGTTACATTAAGCTTTCACCTAAAGTCTGTGCAGGTACCTCCTGCAGTTGTGATTTTACAGAACAATTTAACTTCTGGTGGTAACAAGCCTTATGTTTATACTCTTTAGGCCCTGGTACAACTTATTCCCCAAATCACCAAGGAGAGATGAGCTAGTGGTTAGGGTGCTAAACTGGGATTTTTGACCTGGATTCAATTCCCAAATCTGCCCCGACTTCCTTCAGGACCTTGGGCAAATCTTTAGTCTCTATGCCTCAGTTTCCCCATCTGTACTATGGTGATAATAATCTCACTCTTCACAAGAGTGTTGTGATAGGTAGAATGAAGACTGCGAGGTTCTCAAGTATCTGAGGCAGCCTGGTTCTGTAAGACAAGCTATTGTATTATCAGAGCGCCCAAGGACACTTAAGGGAGACATTACTGTCAGACAGTAACCTAGTGACAGCCTGTAAACCATTCAAATTTAAGGGGATGGTGCAGAAAGACTCTAGGACAGACGACAAAGCTATTACCAATTCCACTGGAGATATTAATAAAACTTTGTATGACATTACCACAACTACAGAATCTGTCACCTGCCATAGTTCTGACTGGAAACAAGGTTCTTTTGTTTTTAGTCTAAGTTCCATACCCTGTGTACAAACAAACCAAAGCGTACCTACATTAGGGTCTAAAAGGTAGATATACTAGTGATTGGGAGAAACAGCTATACATGTATGTAATTAAGACTAGCAGACTAAATTGATAGATGCAATAAAAATGCAGCCTATGAAGTATTACAACCTAAGAACCTGGAGCAGGGAGTACTAGTGTCAAACATCTGCTGCTCTTAGAAAGTGCAATGTTATAATTGAGGCATCTATCTAAGAGGTGTGGGAGAGCCTGTGTGTAATGCACAAGCTGGGTGTGTAAGAATTCGTAAGTCTTTACCCACTTGAACCCAAGTCACAACTGAGAATGGTTTCTATATCTATTGCTAAAGCTGGGCTGACACGAATGTGAAAGGTACTGAAAGGGAGTGCTAGATCTCAAAGGACTAGACAGATGACTCCTCTCACCATGAATGAATAACTCTTCATACCAGTAGTACCATAAAGTAAAATGCAAGCAAAGCTTCAGTTTTGAAACAGGGCCAAGTCTACTTCAGAACTGCCTCATTCCTTTCGAAGTCTGGTGATGTGTGTAGGCTGTTTTTACATTTGGCTGCATACTCTGCATGGTAACAGTTCCCCAGCCAAGGCAGTATGCTGGGTAATTTCATACACCATGGGCCACCAATCCATAATAGCCAGAAACCATCATTTTCATTGGAAACAAAAAGCAAGCAGAAATATGTTCTTTGACATGTTCTCATGACAGCATCTCCTCCCACCCCCACATTTGAAATGACATTCTGCAAAGCAAGTGGCAGCTGCAGAAGTCTTCAGTGCAGTTACGAAGTATCACTGCTGTGTTGGTATCAGCAAATGTGTGTGTCCATGCCCAAAGGGCAAAGCCTTCAAGGTCTGAACACATCCCTTGTGCGGTTGTAGATGTACCCTGAATTTAAAGAGATTCCTTCCTTTAAATAGACTTTTCAAGACAGTTGTTCCACACTCAGACCTACACTCTACCCTGGGGAGAGGGGCTGAACAATCATTCCATACAGACCTATGCCTGCTCAAACATGCACCCTACCCAGGGGTGGCAGGAAGGAAAGTGTCAAAACAGTCTGTTGGCAGCAAGGCCCTCACCACACCCTTGTAGGATCACAGAACAGCCATTCCATAGGGGATCTTTGCCTCAGGATAGTACACGTCAGAGCAGTCATTCCATACTTGAACTCTAAGGTGGAGTGTGGATCCAAGTAGGAGCTTTTCTGTTGCAAGACTTCACAAGAGTTTCTCTTGCAAGTTAGAATTGTGCAACGATCACTGCTCAGTCTTGTACATCCAGATGCCAATTTATGGGAGTATGACAGGTGAAAGCTCTGACAGGTGTGTATTTCTCTAGCACATATCCAGAGGCCTATGCACCTCGCACTACACAGACACCGGATTAGAAAAATCACTTTCCCAGTCTAATACTTTGAATAATCAAGTCTCCGTTTACAAGTTCCTAGTTGGTAGATTCTACCACAAAGAAAAATATACCACTCTACCCAACTACATCATAATACTTCCACCTTATTCCTCCTTCCATGGACTCCCAACCTTCCTAAATGGCTGCAAGAAAAGATGGACTTTGAAGCCTACTAAGAGTTAATGAATCCAAGCTCTGGCAGACCAGTAGGGAAATGAATTCCCAAACAGTGTAGCCCTGTCATCAGATTCCTCCTCCAGCACCTCCACTGACCACAATTATATTATATGATTCTGCATAGGTACTGTTTCATAGAGCATTTAGAAACTCAGAAGATTTCCACCAATGATCCTACTGAACTGTGACTTCATGTTTAGGCAGCACTGAAAGAGAGACATACCTTTTCATGCCATTGAAGTAATATTGCACTGCTATTTTCTGTTGGCTTTTCAAATCCTTTATAAACGTACTTCATTAACAAATCAATACCATTTCTGTCTAACGAGTTTACTGCCTGTTCTATCTCACTGCTTTTAAAGGATGTCAGGACCTTAAGCACCACTCCCTGGGCCCGTTCCTGCAACGACAAGAGAAGTAAAATGACATCAGAACCTATTGCCCCAAAGAGCAAAAACAGCAAAATCTTAACTGTATCCAAAATGCACATTTACTCAGCTAATGACTTCTGCCTAACAGATAACATGCAATGGAACTGTCAGCTGGATATAAAAGGCTATGTCAGTTTGTGAACCATCAGGCTTTAGTTTTACCATTTTAAATTTCAGTAGTTAGGAGCATTTAAGAACCAACTTCTTTAAACATTAAGGATTGAAAAGGGTCAGTATTTCCTTCTGAGAAAACATGATGGGATTTGGTGGGTCAGTGGACCAGACTTGTAAATATCTTAGCAGCAAGTTTCTCCCACTTGCTATGCCCTAGCATAAACTTGCTATCCCACTCCATCCAGCCAGGTGTGTGCACCAAGGTGGAGAAGCCACATATACTGGATAGCTTCTAATATTCTTCTCCTAGAGTTTGCATAGTAAAGGTCCAGCCACCGAACAGAAGCAGTTACTAATCAAGGGTGTCTAAGTACAAATATACAGCATATACATTTTACAAGTGGTTCACATAATAGGTTATTAATGATCAGCTATTTATATTTTCAGAGAAATGTTATTTTAAAGTGTACTAACACTCCATAGCCAGGTCTATAAGGATCAGTGTGTCAGCACCTAAAGTGAACTAACAGTCACACAATTAGAAACCCAGAGGCTCCATTTACCTTTATTGCTTGGTTCTTCGTGTTCAAGGGAGAATTCCTTAAGGCTGTGTGGAAAGCTTGGAGCATATCACCTGTGCAGCACAGCAAGTCAAGGACCCAAATTGTTTAGATATTCTTAAAGATGATTAATAAGCATTCTATAAAGGACAGTTCAGAGCATTGGATATTCCAACACATCTAACTCGAGATAGTGGAAACAGGAAGCAAGGATCAACTGTAGCAACATACCACACCTTCTGATAAGGCTGTCATATCCCTCATTTTTAATATAGCTAAGACTATTGTGAATAGCCTTTTGAGAATTCTAAAGATCACCACAATTTGCTTTGTAATACAAAATACTTGATTTCAAAAAGACGTTGTAGTAGCAAAGTAGAGTGTCAAAGTGTGCACATCAAAAGGAAACTCAGTTCACGGTCAACAGATCTTTACTCTTACCACTGTTTCTAAATACTATCCATACTATACACAATAATGGCTGAGCATCACCATGAACTCAGAGATATCCCAGCTTGCCACAGAAATTACATTACTTAGAAAGAGCACAGTGGATACTGTGTAGACACTGAAATTCCAAAATAGCGTTATGGAGCTCAGGGTACATGTAACCTGCACGCAATCTAAAAAGGGTCTTATCCTGTCTTCAGTCAGAAAGCATTCCCAATTCTTTCAATAGGGTTTTGCTGAGAAAGGGCATGCAGGATTTTCACAGCTCCTAAAGCTAGAATTCACAAAGTAGGTGGATAAGAGCTCAGCGTCCAGAAGGAAGCCATGTTAGATTAGCTGTAAAAATAAAAACGTGTCCACTTGGGGATATCCAGAAGAAAATGTCATAAATTGGCAAGATGGCAGCTGCATTTACCAGCTTAAACAAGATTTAGTCTTTTCAAAACCAAACTACAACTTTAACTCAAATGTCATTTTTACCTTGCATATGGTTCTGGAGGCTGGAAATCCACCAAAGCTACAAATATCTAAATGCTTTTGAAAACAAATGCCCCAGGAAAATACTAAATATTAAATGGAATGAATTTATTACAAATGACAAGATTAATCAGAGTTGAACTACTCCTTATCTACAAAGTTACCCATAGAAGAAGATGAAAATATCGAACATGTGTTAAGAATGAAGCCTGAGCATCTGCTATGGGCAACTCAAGAAACATTAAGAGGAATCAACCAAAAGAATCCCTCCATTGAACAGTATGTAGAGAGAAAATTATGGGATTTAACTACATAGAAGACATGCAAGAAGCAGCCCAGGCTAGACAGATAGTAGAGCCTTGGTTGTATCCTAAGCACTATTTGACAGCATGGGAAAGATTCAGATCTATTTATGATTACAGATTACACAGATCTATTTATGAAAGGGAATGCATGCATACCTCATCTGGGAGGCATCCAATCCGGTCTCCTGCAAATCCTAAATGTAGCTATAGATGCACAGGAAAAGATACTGAAATGCAGTAGAGAATCTCAGGAAACAGGATTAAAAAGTTTATCCTCCCACAGGAGGAGAGTATGGAAACCTGAGCTTTGCCAATGAAGAGATGTTATCTTTTCTACATAAGTCAAATTACGGTAATGGAGCTAGGTAGTTTAGGGAATTCTATACTGCACAGTAAGAAGTCGCAAGTATCAGGCAATTAAATATAAATTTGAAAATGAATAAAAGATTCCAAAGAAATCAGCACCAGATTTATGTTCACAATGATTTTAATTAACTTTGTGATCCCAAGCCCTGAAACTACACCGCAAGAGTAAGATTGTTAAAGCCCGACAGCACAGCATGAAGGATTGCAAACAAGTGCTCATTTTGCTTCAAGGTCAATTTCCTCTTCACTTATAATTTTTAAAGCAATAGTTCACATCTGAGGTGACAGGAAATCCTTTGTAAGTTAAACTAAAGCCGACAAGACTTCACTGTTATAAAAACAGAAACCTCCTCATTCACCACACAAAACCTAAAACTTTGCAAATCAGCAAAGCCTTGTTCTCAGTTATTCAAACTGAGCTATGGAACCATCTGACCTTACAATCCAACATTCTCATTTGCTCAGTTCCAGGGATGCCAAGTAACAAGAATGGCATCCAGGGGGACAAGTCACCTAAAAAGTAACTTGGTATACTGGCAACTATAACTGGAAAACTCAAACAATTTGCTATTCATTTCTATCATGCTTATAAATACACGTAACAACAGGATGTTAATGAACTAATCTACTTCCTTAATTAATAGCAGAGCCCCTCTCTGAAATACATGCCAGTCCTGTGTTACCCCCAACTTCATATTTGGGTTTAAGAAATAATGCTGCCATAAAATAGTTAATTCAGTCATTCCCAACACTTGTTCAGATAGAAAAGTGCATCTTGGAGGACTTCATGAACCATCTTATTTGGTGAGGAAGAGCAGCCCAAGTGACAGCTGCCACTCAGGAAGAATTCTGATCAATATAAAGAGATCAGCACATAGTGCAACTAGTTACTAATCAAAGTATACAACATAGAATAGTTTATTGGCCTGCTGCCTAATTTAATTTTTACAGTGACAGAATCTTAACTACATAATATGGATATAAGATAGCTCAGAGGATTGGTAATGAAATACAGATCCTGGCATCTTTAGATGACAGACTAGAATCCAGCCCAGGTCTGATGGCTGTTCAGACCAATCTGAAATGATTTGGTGGGGCTTAGTCCAGCCCCCTAATGGAGAGAAGTCCCACATCACAGAAACCACCACAATTATCTTTTAACAGGTTGAGCAGTGAATGGGGAGAATGAACTTTGTCATCTCTACATGTGGTAAAGCAGTCACTATTGATATATATTAGTGATGGGTGCAAGCCTGTGGGTGGAAGACATAAGCCTCCCCGGCTATCAAGCACTTTACTCTGGGTTACACTGTGAAAAAAGATCTGCACAACTCCAACTGGTATTTTCTAAGATGCACAGACAAACTAAAACTACTATTTCTCCTCCCAGTCAGAGGCCATCCTGCTCTCTCTCCCCCCTACACTTGTAGGCTTCATTTTAAAAACATATTGTGTCAAGGAGCCTCCTTGCTTTCATCTTCTGAACAGGAACCTTAATAAAAGGAATAATCTGGGTTAGGTCCCAGTGTGGCTGGTGGCAGAGTTATTTTAAGCACATTTACATCAGTTTGGCTCAATTAACTCACTTCAAAACACACTGTCCTACTTGAAAAATTATTTCAGAAATGGGATGAGGCAATGGAACATTCTCCTTCTATATAAGGCTCTCTGTCCACTTCTGTCTGCAACCCCTAATTAGGTAACTTAATTTGCTTCCAATTTTTCTATCAACAATTCAATATAAACTATGAATTACAACCAACTGATACAAAAATTGAGATCAGATCTCACATAATCCCCAATATGCAAAGCTAGTACCCGCAACTAGAAATCAGGTTCTTTCCGATTTCAGGATCTGGTTAGAATTCCACAGGCAAAGAGATACCAATCTTAATCCAAGTTAGAGCACAGTCTAGGGCTTGCTTTCATTTCCCATGTTTGCTGCTTTCTTTTCTTTATCAGCCAAGTGGAGTTTTCAATTTTGCAAACTATCATATAAAGATGAGCAAAATAATTATTTCTTGTAAACAGAAAGTGCGATGGATATTAGAACTCATGAAACTGGCCAGAAAAAGACAGATTAAAAAAAGGAGAGATGGGTTAAGATAACATTTTGGGGAGCCAAGCATTTTTAGCTTTAAACAGATGTTATAAGGGAATTATGTAAATGAGTCATACCTAGGAGCATTAAGGAATACCTCAGAACAGATCAAAAATTATACTTTTAGCACTTCTCCAATTATAGGTATTTTCAGTTGTGCACAGCTACTTAATCTCACCAAATTTATATTCATGACTAAATTTACAAAGCACTTCGGGAAATGCATGTTTCACACTAAATTTTGAAAGATGAGACCCTCACCCCCTTTAAGGCTATAAAGGCAATAATGCCCACACGGCAACCAGGGACTGTGTGGTGTTAAAAGACATATGCAACATAAACTGTTGCTAAAGGAGAGATTTTCAACAGTACAAATGGTAGGTAGGCCTCCTATACTTATGGAAAGTCAACTGGGAGTTAGCTAGCTTTCTGCCAAGTGTTCCTTTGAAAATCCCCCTCAGAGTAACAGTAAATCTTCCTAACAGGATACACATTCTAATACATGCGTGTCTGAGCAAAGTAACAGCTAATAATATTGATTTTTAAAGCAGTATCAGCATCATCTGAGTAGTACCCAGTGAAAGGAATGCTTCAGTTCACCCATCAGAGCTATTGCTTCAGGCTTTCTGCAACCTCAGGCAGACATCACTGCTGGGATTACACTTTGGATGGGTTTACAGTTTTCTTTGCAACTACAAAAAAAAAATGAACATTGAATCTCTGTCCGGCCTCCCCTTCACCAGCTTGTTCTCGGCTCCCCCCGGACACTGCTAGAACAGGTGCAGAGTCACACTCCGGACTAAGAGGCCGGACAGTTTTCTAGCCCTAGCAGCAGCAGCGCCTCAGCACAGACCACACCGGCCTGGCGCGGATTGGATTCAGCGAGGCGGGCGACATGCCGTGAAACCCCATTTCCTGCACGAGCGCTGCAGAGACAGGTGGTGTCCAACCGCCGCCCCGGAGCGGCCCCGCGCGGACACCGCCCGCCCCGCCCCCGCCGCCCGGCGCCCCACTCCCCGGAGGCGGGGCCCTGCAGCCCGTGGGGCCGCCGGGCCCGGGGCTCCCCAGAAGGATATTGCCTCAGCAGCGCCTCCACCTCGGGAACCGGGTCCGGCTCGGCCGCCGCCGCCTCGTCCGGCTCCTCCACGAACTTGTTCTCGTCGTACTCGTCGATGTCCAGGCGGCGGAAGCGCGAGGAGAGCGTGTTCCGGGCCATGCCGGCGGAGAGGCCGCTTCGCCTCGCCTCGCTTCACAGCCTCGAGCGTCCGCGAGCCCCGCGCGCCGCTTCCGGGAAGGGGCGGAACCGGAAACCCCGCCCGCCCGTGGAGGAGCGGGAAGGGCGGAGGCGGAGCTTGGCTGTGAGGCGAGACTGGCAGAGCCTCGGGGAGGCGGGGCACAGCGGGCGTGGGGGAGGGGCAGGGACTCTGGGGAGGCGGGGCACAGCGGGCGTGGGGGAGGGGCGGGGACTCTGGGGAGGCGGGGCTGAGCGGGCGTGGGGGAGGGGCGGGGACTCTGGGGAGGCGGGGCACAGCGGGCGTGGGGGAGGGGCAGGGACTCTGGGGAGGCGGGGCACAGCGGGCGTGGGGGAGGGGCGGGGACTCTGGGGAGGCGGGACTGAGCGGGCGTGGGGGAGGGGCAGGGACTCTGGGGAGGCGGGGCTGAGCGGGCGTGGGGGAGGGGCGGGGACTCTGGGGAGGCGGAGCACAGCGGGCGTGGGGGAGGGGCAGGGACTCTGGGGAGGCGGGGCACAGCGGGCGTGGGGGAGGGGCAGGGACTCTGGGGAGGCGGGGCACAGCGGGCGTGGGGGAGGGGCGGGGACTCTGGGGAGGCGGGGCTGAGTGGACGTGGGGGAGGGGCAGGGACTCTGGGGAGGACTCGCCCCGCCAGCTCCATGCGGGGCCTGTCAGGGAGGGGGCCCCAGCGGGGAGTTCTCAGTTTTGTGTTGCTGGAGGTTTCATTACTTGACAATCTTTAATTGAAGATTAATCTTTAATTGCTGGAAGCTCCAGGATGATCCTGGAGGGTTGGTAAGCCTAGCAGAAGCAGGTGCTGTTTGCCCCACTCGGGGAGCTGTGTAGCCCCCAGCACCAGAGCCCTGCCTATAAACACAGGCAACTGGGGCAAGCAGCTACCGGGCCTTGGGGCAGCCCGGAGCTAGGCCTCCCCACCGCTGCTGCAGTTGCAACTGGTAGAGAAGTGCCCAGAGGAATGAGGTCAAGGCTTGGCTGGGTGCAGTGCATTGCACAGCCACAGTGAACTCCAGACCTTACCCTTCGTGTCATCAATGGAAGGAGAAGTTGGCTAAAAGCTGCTGTAAGGAGGTGAGTGCTGTCACTTTGTTCTAAATCAGCAGTTCTCAACCAGGGGCCCGGGGACCCATGAGCAGGTTTCAGGGGCTCCCCCAAGCAGGGCTGGCATTGGACTCACTGGGGCCCAAGGGCAGAAAGATGAAGCCCCACCACCAAGGGCTGAAGCCATAGGTGCTGACTTCCCCTGTTTCTTGTAGGTGCTCGACCCCGCCCCCACTCCGCATCTTCCATGAGGACCTGCCCCCAAAGTCCCCATCCCAACTCTGACCCCTCCCTGCCACTATTCCAACTCTTTCCCCAAATCCCTGCCCTGGCCTCGCCTCTTCCCCCAAGCGCCACCCCCCAAGCGTGCTAACGCTGCCAAATACCTGGGAAGCGCTGGGAGATAGGCAGAGGAGTGCGGAAGCAGCATGCTCAGCGGGGGAGGGGAGCTGGGCTGCCAGTGGATGCAGAGCACCCACTAATTTTTCCCTGTGGGTGCTCCAGCCCCGGAGCACCCACAGAGTCAGTGCCTATGACTGAAGCCAAAGCCTGAGCAGCTTGGCATGGAGCCCCATGCCATTGCCCTGCTTGCTATCACTAATGTAGGCCTTGGCTTTTATATGCAGAAAAACAGTTGTGCACAGGTGGGCTGTGGTGTTTTTAGATCACGTTGGCGGTAGGTGGGAGGCTCAGAAAGAAAAAGGTTGAAAACCCCTATTCTAAACCATAATAAATCTAGGACTAGGGTAGCCCAGCCCCTTACATACCAGGTCCACATACCCAATATTTTACTTGCATGACAAATTATTTTTACCCCCCCCCCCCCTTAAAGTTACGATACTAAGTTCAACCATCTCATGAACCAGCATTTCATATTAAGATGTGGAAGGAGGAGGTCTGATTTCCTACAGCTAGAATTATGCATTAAGACATGACACACTGTTCCCCATTGCTTAGCTTCAGTTCCAGTAAAGCTTCTCCACACGCCTCCTTTCAAGCATTTCAGTTTGCTTCTTCTGAGTCCTGACGGAATTCTGTGCCAAAAAATAAAATCTGCAAATTTTATTTGTCAATAAATAAATGTGAAGGCTCCAGCATGGCAATGGGGAGTACAGGCCACTGACTACAGAGGTGTGAGATCACCTTGTGCTCCCCCTGCCAATCTAGATATAGACTCGGCCCTAAAGTTGCACCCAACCCAGACACAGCACAAGGACCAGGCCTGTCCCAGAAACACCCTGGGGCCCTGTCCCTCTATGCCAAGCATACTAGATGTAGGCAGGCAGGTTCAGCCCAGCAGGATCCAAGTGTGAAGGGGCTTAGTGTGGGGAGATCCAGGTGTGGGGTGATAGGGTTCTGTATGGGGCAATCTGGGTGCAGGCAACTTGGTGGGGGAAGGTGTGACAGGTTGGATCACAGAAACCCCCTTGGGAATGGCCAACTGATGTGCCAAGACTACTTCTGCCCCTGCTTTCCTGCCCTGTCAGCTTAGGACTTCAGTGCCCTGCCTGGTTGGAGCCAGACCCGCTAGCCTGCTGCAAACCCAGACCCAGGGTCTGAACCACATCCTCTAACAGCTGTAGGCTTAACTGAAAGCAACTTACAGAAATGTTCCTGTCTTTAACGCTCAGATGTCCAACTTCCAATGGGGTCCAAACCCCAAATAAATCCATTTTACCCTGTATAAAGCTTATACAGGGCAAACTCATAAATTGTTTTCCCTCTATAACACTGATAGAGAGATATGCACAGCTGTTTGCCGCCCCCCCTCCCCGTATTAATACATACTCAGAGTTAATTAACAAGTAAAAAGTGATTTTATTAAACACAGAAAGTAGGATTTAAATGGTTCCAAGTAATAGCAGACAGAACAAAGTGAATTACCAGGTGAAATGAAATAAAACACACTAATCTAAGACTAATTCAGTAATACAACTGAGTACAGATAAAATCTCACCCTGAGAGATGTTTCAGTAAGTCTCTTTCACAGACTGGACACCTTCCTAGTCTGGGGACAGTCCTTTCCCCTGGTACAGCCCTTGTTCCAGCTCAGGTGGTAGCTAGGGGATTCCTCATGATGGCTGCTCCCTTTGTTCTGTTCCACCCATTTGTATATCTTTTGCATAAGGCAGAAATCCTTTGTCCCTCTCTGGGTTCCCACCCCCTCCTTCTCAATGGAAAAGCACCAGGTTAAAGATGGATTCCAAGTTCAGGTGACATGATCACATGTCACTGTAAGACTTCATTACCCACTTGCCAGCACACATGTATACAGGCAGACTTACAAGTAAAACAGAACCATCTGCAGACAATTGTCCTGGTTAATGGGAGTCATCAAGATTCCAAACCACCATTAATGGCCCACACTTTGCATAATTACAATAGGCCCTCAGAATAATATTTCATATTTCTAGTTTCATATACAAAAGTTATACATTTATACAAATAGGATGACCACACTCAACAGATTATAAGCTTTGTAATGATACCTTACAAGAGACCTTTTGCATGAAGCATATTCTAGTTAAATCATATTTAAACTCATTAGCGTATTTTCATAAAATCATATAGAGTACAACATCACAGGAGGATCTGGATGAACAGGGGTGCAGACATAATGCGACTCTGCAGGGAAGTCCAGGTGAATGTGGTTGGGGCTCAGCTGGGGGGGTCTGGTTGTGGAATGCTCAGGAGGAGTCCAGGGGCTGGTTGGGTGGGGATCTGGGTGTGGTGAGCTAGTCAGGGTGGTCCAGGTGCAGGTGGGGTGAGGTTTGTTGGGGTGGGGGTTTGAGTGTGGGGGGTGGTCTCAGTGCAGGGCTGGGGTCCAGATGCAGGGAGGTGGGGCTTGTTGTGGGGGTCTGGGTGCAGTGGGACTCCAGATGCAGAGAGTGAGGCGTGTTAAGGTGTGTGTTCAGGTTCTGGGTGCAGCAGGTGAGGCATGGTAGGGTGATCTGGCTATGAGGTGGGTCCAGATGCATGGGGGTTGGGAGGATGGGTGAGCAGCTCTCTGTACACTGGCCCCTCCCTCCCCACAGCTGAGGAGCAATAGGGGCAGGAAGTGGGGGGATGATGCAGAGCTTCCTGCAATCAGAGAGGTTTCTGGGGGTGGGTCTGACCCAGCCCTGGCTGCTCCTTGCGGGGGAAGAGGAAGTCCTGTCCTCCCCAGCCCAGCCAGGACTAGCAGCCTAGCCTAACATAGGCTAGGAGCCACTGGCTGGGGCAACCCCAGCTCCACCCCCACTGATTTACCTCTCCACTAGCTGCTCCTGGCATGCAAAACAATTTACTTGCACTGCTGGGGAGCAGCGCATGACCATTCTTGCAACTTCCCCATCAGAAAGTCACTTTTCTGCAGAGAAGCAAAGAAAGCTGCAGGAGATATGAATTCTGTGCACGTACAGTTGCGCAGAATTCTCCCAGGAGTATCAGTTCTTAAGAGGAGAATAAGATGTCTTTTGGAGCTATGAGGGAACAGTTAAGTTCATGTCAGTCTAAGGGATAACATTTATCAATGCAATCAAGATGAATTGTTTTTCCAACATTTTTTCATGCAAACTTTTTTTTCGTAATAGAAAAGGCATAGTTGGACACTGCAGGGAAATAAGAGCAGCTACCAGTCAGTACAATTTTAATCAAGATTTGAAAGCTGTGATTTTAATGCAACTACTGCACACTAAAAAAAGAACCTGCTGTAACTGAAGTGTATCTACTAGATTAATGGATTGGTTAGTATGATACTACACATAAGTGCTAGGACAGCGCCCTGAATAATCACACCACCACTTCCTTCCACCAAGCTGAGTTTACAGAAATACTGTTAGAGTTGTGCACTACAAAATGTTGAGGGGTTGATCTAGGAGCAAAGTTCCATGGTTGAATGGCTGCTCCATACTAGTGGAGTGGATCGTTAAAAGGGAAAGATTGTCTAGTGATACCCAAGTGAACATATTTGTATTTCCAGCTCTATCAGATTTAGCACAACTTCAGTTGTCATTTAGTTTCTTTATGCCTGTTACAACCCCTTCCTCCATCTAAAAATGGGGATATTTCCCTACCTCAGAAAGGAGCTATAAAACTTGATTCATTAGTCATAGAAAAACCACTTAACTTCCCTGATAGAAAAAGGCAACCAAATATTTTGGTAGGGTTAATCCTATTATGTGACAATAAGGGTTTGATACAGAGAATGCCTTACTATCCCCAAATTAGTTTATAACAGGTCAGACTATTTGATTTATTCTCTATCCCAGCCATTAAACTAATGCATAGAACTACATATTTCAGGATTGCTTTTCCTCCATAATATAATATTCAATTGTAATTGACAGGGATGATAGCCTCTTTGTTTATAGTACTACACTTCACAAAGGTAGGAAGTCAGTAGTTTTAATATTGATGCTAAACAGCTTGCTTGAGTTTATTTAAAATAAATAAGCACATTGTCACGTGTAACATTTTCTATTACTATATTAGATTTTCATCAAAGGTGCCCTTCCACCAGACACAAAAACAAGGTTAGTATTATGAGGGGGGAAAAGGAGGGGGAACAGCCACCACTGAAACATCAAAATATGCTATATAGCATGAGAGGGGAGTTAAAGGGTTTTTGATATTACGTAGGTAATCTGTACCACTCAAAAGCATTAAAGACAGTAATTAAATACACAATGTAAGATAAAATGGAAGAATTGCTGCAAGAGGAGTTTTGAAGTAAATGAAGTGAATTATTTTAATCACATAACAAGAATTAAATGAATTTCCAGTGTTCCACAATTACATTAGTAATTAGATTCACATTCTTGTAAAACAAAAATACTCCTCCCCCTGCCAAGTTATTCCAGGGTTCAAGACATGGATATTTCAGCTGTTGACCAAATAGAGCTCAAAAATGTCTGCAGAGAAGTGAGTGTGCTTCTCCTATTTCAGTTTATACCATTTAAAATAAAAAAAAAAGTCCAGATCCCAGTAAAAACTGCACCTGTTGGTCACTGTACCAGCAATGAAGTCAATAGGAGGCCAATGAGTCTCTCTGCTCAGTGCTCTTTGCCTGATCTAGTCATAAATTAGTATCTTGCTCTTCATTTTACATGAAGTCAAAAAACAGAAAATTTAATAGGAAGCAGTTTAACTTTTATTACATTTCCAGAAGCCAGAAAGTTTTATCCTATAAAAATAATTTATTGGATGTTCAAAACTACATTAAAAAACTAAAGTGCTTTATTGTTGACTGGCTTCACCAGAATATTTTTGGAATGTTAAGAAAGTAGTTGAAGTGAAAGGGAAATCAGATTGCTAAATCCCACTTAAATTGTTAACTAGAGTCATTAGAGATGCTATTAGTCTTTAATATAGAAAAGAAACAGAATAAAAATGCAACAGAACCCATTGGTGCTGCCTGGATGTGTTATACAGACACAACAGCCACAGTGGTGATTTTTTTTTTAATCACTTATCCAAAAAATGGGTAGATTGTTTGTTTCAAGACAAGTCTTGGATTCAGAAATGTTTTTACTTGCACTCAAGAATTAAATGTCTACTACATTAAAATAAAATCTCAAGTTTTCTTTGGTAGGTACCAGGTTATCTACTGCCAACTGTGTATCACTTTCCACCTGTCGAATCGGTGCTGACCCAATTGCAGATATTTAACACTACAATTTTATTACAGAGGCTTTTACCAAAATTTTGATATGTAATTAGGTATTTTAAGCACAAACAGTTTGATTCTCTGATAAGTAACTGTAAAAGTGGATTTGTGGACTTCTGTTTCTCATTGACTTCTACGTCAAATCCACTTGGTTTACAAATATCCCTACACCTTCCAGCCATCTACAAGTCAAGATTGGTGTTATATCCAGAAATAGATATTACAGTCAGAACATGGTTTAACAATTTTGTTGATTTGCAAGCAAGAACTGGACCAAGCTCAAGTCTCCTGCAGCTGTATTGACTCTGCAACTACTAACAGGAATGACAAGCAGTAATTTATTTTAGTGAGTAAATGACTTATATACACACAAGGAGCAGATGTACTGAATCATGTCATTTCTACACAGTCACTTTTCAGAAGAGAACCTCTTTCTTAAGGATTGCTTCCAAAAAACACTATTGTTAAAACTGTCAGTTCTATACTTGATAGCCAAAGGGTTAAGTAGTTCTTACTGCGTAGGGAAAAAAAAAGACATGCTCACATCAACAAAGTAGGATTTTTATTTGCAATATTTAACCTAGAGGTGGGTTTTATTTAAGATGACTTTATTAAAAATACAAGGTATCTGAAAAATCAGAACAATTATTATAATGTACAAATTCAATAGCTGTAGCAGTTTTTTGTATTTTTATTGGAATCCTAAAAAAAGGTGGGGGGAAGACAGCCCTTTAGACCACTTTTATTTTCACTTAAAACAAGATCTAACAAGGACGATTCAATTTTACATCTCAGACATGTGTACACAACACAATGCATTTACAGTCCCATCGTGCACACTAGGTAATAACTTTGCTGCTGAAATTTCTTAAAACTTACCAAACAAAAAGTTGAATGATATAATGGGGCCAAAATAGTTCCAATGTATTATGATTTTTTTTTGTAAAGGGAAAATGTTTAACCTAAAAACAGACATATGCAAGAACTACATGCAGCAGGATAAATAAATGTCAAAGACATTTCACAAGCATTCTCAAATGAGGGAAGGCATGTGGGGGGGGGGGGAGGAGGAAATCGAGACACTGCTACAGACACCATAATACACAATACATTTAGATAATTTAAAAATAAAAAAGGCAAGAGGCAGCATTTCAGCAGCAAAGTGCTCAATAAAAAGTATAGAGGGATAGTACAAGGAAATGGGGAAACAGCAGGATGGGAAAAGATCTCAAAGGAAATACGGTGTAGTTGTTCTAGGAGGAATTACGCGTTCTGAGTCTGGAACTGCACGGAATAACTTTGGTTCTCTTGTATTTACATCTTTAAAGACCATGATTGATGCAATATTTCCACAACGGTAACAATAATTTGGAGCAGACCATACTGTTACCAACTTCTCATCAAACATGAATTTATAGCCTTCGTGCACTAGCTGATGTGCTCTGCAGATGAGTTTTAAGTTGTTGATATGAACAAACTGTAATTTAAAAAAATATAAATATTTACAGTAAATAGTTACATATGCTTAGTACATAACAGCTCTTTACTACTTAGAACATTGCTGTGTCTCAAGATTTCAGTATTTTATTCAAGAAGAGGTCTGCTGGGTAAACCTGCAGACAAAAGCCTTCTACAGGAATCACCACTGAGTTTAACTGCAGATGAGATACCATTCATTTCAGACCCCTGGCTTTTGCCTCTAACTCCTGAGACCTACCAAATTGAGATAGTTCTCTTTCACAGCAGAAAATCTAGTTCATCAGAAGCTTAGAAACTAGTCAACCAGTCAAGAATGTGTTAACACAACCAGTGGTGCCATAAATGGACAGGGAGATTCCCCCCCCCCCCCAAAAAAAACAAACAAGTTGAGTGCCATCAACCCAAATAAGTAAAATGGCTACACAAGCACCACCTCTATTTGCATATTTTTAAGGCTCATACAATGTGTAATATGTTCAGGCTTTTTGGATTATGACACTACAACAGCTCCAAAGGCCAGGTTATACTATAAATCAGACACTACTAGTTCTGGTATTTCAATAATCTGAAAAAGGTTGACATGTTTTAGTGAATGGGTTTTCCCAGAGTTACTGAAGCTTTTGTTCAATGGAAGACTAAAGTGGGAGCTTTGGTGAGAAAGAGAAATGAAAAATGTTTCCATCCCAGTATTCTCCCAAAGCCAATCACCTCCTGTACTAGGATAACCACCCGATAGAAAGATTGATCACCATCTCACCTTAGGAACAAAATAGGGAGTTCACAAACAAAACAGATGTGCAGGTTGTTGTAGAAGTTGAAATGGCTTGTCACTAAGATTATCTTGAGATCTTTTATTATGGATTAGTATTAAAAGCAACCATCCTAGCTTACTCTACTGGTCTCCCTTGTAAAACGATTGCACTGTGCATAGTCAAACCACACAATGTTATTTCTGTTGTGCCATAGAGCATCAAACTTAAAGCTAAGCAATGTTTTAGTTCATTTGGTTCCTCAATAATTTTACATTATCGATGATGATGATGATTTTACCTCATTTGTGACCTTTGCACCAAACAGCCAGCCTGCTCCTCGGGGACTAATTGCCCAGGTATCAACATCCTCTGGATCAGACCAGACAAGGTCACAAAAGGCTCCTTTGTGGGGAATTTCTTGATTGCGTTCAATGGTTCGAATTTGATCCAGTGTCTTGATGTCAGGAGATAGGCCACCATGTACACAGAGAATCTGCTCATCTATTAACTGAGAGAAAGAATAGCATAGAAATGTAGGGCTGGAAGGAACTTCGAGAGGTCATCTAGTCCATCCACCCAGGACTAAGCCTACCTAGACCATCCCTGATAGGTGTTGACTAACACTTTAAGAATGTGACACTGATTCTACAGCTTCCATTTGAAGCCTATTCCAGTGCTTAACTATCCTCAAAATTAGGACATTTTCTCTAATATCTAACCTAAATCTTCCTTGTTGCAAATTAACCCCCAATACTTCTTGTCCTACCTTCAATGGACATGGAGAACAGTTGATCACCATCCTCCTTATAACAGCCCTTAACAAAATTGAAGGCTTATGTCCTCTTTCAATCTTCTTTTCTCAAGAAGAAACATTCCTGTTTTTTTTTTTTTTTTAAGCCCTTCCTGATAGGTCAGGTTTTCTAAGCCTTTTGTTTTTGCTGCTCTCCTCTGGACTCTCCAGTTTCTCCACATTTTTCTTAAAACATGGTGCCCAGAACTAGTCAGAACTCCAGGTGAGGCCTCACCAGTGCCAAGCAGAACAGGACAATACCGCCTGTATCTTACATATGACACTCCTGTTAATATAATTCTGGGGTGCATTAGCCTTTTTCACATTGATAGTGGTCTATAAAATCATGACTGGTGTGGAAAAAATAAATAAGGAAGTATTATTTATGCCTTCTCATAACACAAGAACTAGGGGGTCACCAAATGACATTAATAGGTAGCAGGTTTGAAATAAACAAAAGGAAAAAAAAAATTTCCCTCACAGAAAACACCGTCAACCTGGGGAACTCTTTGCCAGAGGAGGTTGGAAAGGCCAAGACTATAACTAGGTAAGTTCATGGAGGATAGGTCCATCAATGGCTATTAGCCAGAATGGACAAGGATGTGTCTCTAGCCTATTTGCCAGAAGCTGGGAATGGGCGACAGGGATCACTTGATTATCTGTTCTGTTCATTCCCGTGGGGGCACCTGGTATTGGCCATTGTCAGAAGACAGGATACTGGGCTAGGTGGACCTTTGGTCTGACCCAGTATGGCTGTTCTTATGCTGACTCATTCAATTTGCAATCCACTATAACCCCCAAATCCTTTTCAACAGTATGACTGCCTAGCCAATTATTCCCCATTTTGTAGGTCTGTATTTCACTTTTTCCTTTGAGTACTTGCACTGGTCTTTATGGAATTTCATCTTGTTGAATTCAGACCAATTCAACAATTTATCAAGTTCATTTTGAATTCTAATCCTATCCTCCAGTTGCTTGTACCCTATACCAGCTTGGTGTCATCTGCAAGCTGTAGAAGCACACGCTTCCCTCTATTATTCAAGTCACTAATGAAAATATTGACTAGTACTGGACCCAGGACAAACTCCCTGCAGGACCACTGTAGAGCCTCCTCCCCGCCCCTCCCCCGATACCAAACCATTGATAACTACTCTGAGTACAGTCTTTCAATCACTGGTGTACCCACCTTATAGTAATTTCATCTAGACCATATTTCCCTAGTCTGCTTATGAGAATGTTATGCAGGAGTGTATAAAAATACTTTCTAAAAGTCATGATACATCAGTCTACTTCTCCCCCACCCACTAGTCCAGGATTCATGTGTAAAGCCTGGAATATTTTTACTTTTCATTTCAGTTTGTCTCTAGACACTATGTGACAAAGGCCTCTTAGACATGTGCCTAGTGAAACAATGATGCAAAATAATCTGCTCTATATGTTTTTAAAGTGAGTTAAAAAAAAAAAAAAAAAAACAACTTACAGCTGCTACTGTGAGCATATCAAAGACTTTGGTACAGTATCTCCAGGCATTTGCATTTCCGTATTTGGTTTGGCACTCATCTGTTAAATAGAGAAATCACTTTATTGTTTGACATTTCCCCCCCCACACCCAATTCTGTTAAGGAAAAAACCCTCAAATAGTTACCCTAGAACTTGAAATCTCAATAACCAGATGAACAAAGAAATATGCTGGGCCACCAGTTAGGAACACTGACTGTAGTACAATGAGAGAGGATTTTTCTTATGGCCATCTGTCCACTCCACTGGCAGTGGTTCTCTCATTTCTTGCATATTCAAGCAATATTTTGGCACAGGTTTCCTCCCATCTGAATGTGACTAAAGGGGCTGCCTCCATAAAAAGCATCTTCACGCCCTTCACAACTCAAATCTCAATTTAGTTCACCATGAACAAGTCCTTGGTTCAATTCTTGTGATATGAAAATAAGTCAGATGCTACTAGGATGATTAAATAAGACAGATGCTTCTGAAGATGCTCTTACCAAAGGAGAGGAAGAGAGCTACAGTTGCTTTGTTTGGTTTAGAAAATCAACCTGGTCCAAATTATGCTATAGGAACTAATACCCCCATTAGGCCACTAAGGAAACTGAACAGACAAATCTTAGGGTTTTTTTTTTTAAATAAAGAAGTTATTTCCACGTTTGAGTTGCTGAAGATCGTACTGTGAGACACAAAGAAAAGGCCTCACAAATAGGCTCTGCTAGCTACTGCCCCTAAAGCAGTCACAGTGGCACAGCATGGCCCTATCTATACAGGCAGAACCAAACCATGCAATACATTTTTGGGTCAAAGAGGACAGAGCCTCAATGTAGTATTAAGTAACTAGATTCTAATAAAAGGCAACAGAGGGTCCTGTGGCACCTTTAAGACTAACAGAAGTATTGGGAGCATAAGCTTTCGTGGGCAAGAACCTCACTTCTTCAGATGCAAGTAATGGAAATTTCCAAAGGCAGGTATAAATCAGTATGGAGATAACGAGGTTAGTTCAATCAGGGAGGGTGAGGTGCTCTGCTACCACTTGAGGTGTGAACACCAAGGGAGGAGAAACTGCTTCTGTAGTTGGCTAGCCATTCAGTCTTTGTTTAATCCTGATCTGATCGTGTCAAATTTGCAAATGAACTGGAGCTCAGCAGTTTCTCTTTGGAGTCTGGTCCTGAAGTTTTTTTGCTGTAAGATGGCTACCTTTACATCTGCTATTGTGTGGCCAGGGAGGGTGAAGTGTTCTACAGGTTTTTGTATATTGCCATTCCTGATATCTGACTTGTGTCCATTTATCCTCTTGCGTGTGACTGTCCAGTTTGGCCAATGTACATAGCCGAGGGGCACATGATGGCATATATAACATTGGTGGACATGCAGGTGAATGAGCCGATGATGTTGTAGCTGATCTGGTTAGGTCCTGTGATGGTGTTGCTGGTGTAGATATGTGGGCAGAGTTGGCATCGAGGTTTGTTGCATGGGTTGATTCCTGAGAAAACTACAATGCATTGGTGACCGCCCAGAAAACACCATCCTAGCCACCATGGATGTAGAGGCTCTCTACACAAACATCCCACACACAGATGGAATACAAGCTATCAGGAACAGTATCCCTGATGATGACACAGCACAACTTGTTGCTGAGCTCTGTTGCTTTTTACAGATTCAGATTAACACGGCTACCCCTCTGATACTAGGTTCTAATAGATCTAGATAAGTCAGACCTAGCAAGCAAGGATTCCTTAGGCATAATGGATTAAGATATCAAGATTTATACCCGTTTCTCCTCATTTCCAGAGGGATCCAAAATCAAGTCCATTTTTGATTACATATTTTTTGAGGCAACTATTAGATCCTTGAAAGATTTCCTCAGGTCTTGTCATAACTTAATTGTAGTTCCAAAGCTTTCAGGCAAACCCACTCCCTCAGTTTATATTATGTGTGTTATTGACTAATACTAATCTTGTGTTCATTCACTAATATTGCCTCCTCTACTGCACCAGCAGTGACTTACCAGATAAGCCATCTTTGTTACCAAGTTGGTATAATTAGAATTAAAACCTATTATGTCCTTAGCCATAAAGAGAATTCTCTATATTTTGTTTTTCTACAGCACTTTTCAGACAATCCCAAAGCACTTCAAATATTAAACCTCAACTCCCATATTAAGCTCTTATCTGTGAAATTGGGATAAGGAAGTCTGAGGCATAGAGGTGAAGACCTATGGTCTTACTGCAAGTCAGTGACAGACCTGGAAATAGAACTCTACCCAGTAGATTAGAACATAGTCCTTTTCAAGACTATAATTACTGTTCCCCATACTATGCTACAATACTTCACTATTTGACAGTGTATACATTCAGATTGGCTTATTTCTCTGATGAATCCTATTTCACAATCCACTTGGGCTCTAGAAAAGCTAAACACATTGTATTCAAAATCAAATTTACCAAAGAAAGGACAGAGAATCAGTTCACTGCATTTTTAGGTTAGTTAACCACAATTCAGAAACAGTTTATAAAGACTTACCATAAAATCCATATACTTGTGTTATCTGCCTGCTCTCATGATTCCCTCGCAAGAGTGTGATACGATCAGGCCATTTAGCTTTTAGTGCAAGAAGGTAGGTGAAAGTCTCAAGACTATAGTAACCTCGGTCTACAAAGTCACCCTGCAAATTAAAAATATTTTTACATAATAAATGGAAAAATGGTTTCAGAAGTGCACACAGTAACATATCTATTTCTAATTCCTCAATTCGTAAAGAGGCCCAACACCACGAGGCATCGTAGCACCATTAAATATGTTTTCAGAATTCAAATAGTAAAAAACAAAAAACATTTAAATGGATATTTGAAATTTCACATTTAAAACTGAAGCATTACTTCTGTGATTCTTATGTTCCCATTCATCCAAGCAACATTCCGGGAGGTCCTTTATTAGCCACTCAAATATTCTACTTCCCTTCTACTGCCAACGTAAGCTAGAGCTTTTAGATAGCAGGCTATAAAATGCATTTCCTTTCATGTGAACCAGCATTACCTATTTCAAATTTTAGGTAGACAAAATAAAAGCCACACACATTAACCAAGTGAAAGAGTAAATTTGGGAGTGGAAAATATGTTTACAAGCAAGAGAGTTAAAATGGAAACTAAAACCAAAGAAGTCTGAAATTTGTTTTAAATCAACAGTGTAATTGTAGAAGTGCTTTCCTTACACTTTTTTTGAATGACCAACTAACATCTAATATGTACATACCATAAATATGTAGTTTGTGTCAGGAACCTGACCTCCAGTTCTGAACAGTTCACATAAGTCATAAAACTGCAAAAAAGAGTTTGTCCATATTAAGGGTTCTGTTATCATTGTTAGTTAAGAGTGTGTTAGCACAAGTAATTGGAATTTATCTAGGTTTAGAGAGAAATAATCATTATTTTCAAGAACAAGATAAAAGTAGGTCTGAAAAAGTTCAGCTGAACAATTATGGCCTCAACGGACAGATTTCCCATTCATCCACTTGGTGTTAAAAAGCCACATGTAAACTGCTGAAATACTGATTAGGTCTTACTTCCCCAGAGCAGCTTTACAGTGTGCAAGCCCCTCGTATGCATAACGCCCATCAACTTCAAACGGAGTTCCCTCCTTCTAGGGTGAGGCCCCTCTTTACATTGAACAGCTCAACAATTGCAGTTTGAGTGAGTGAGGCTAATTCAGCAATGCTGCTTAATCTGTGAGGCTGACTTCCCAAAAGCACACTCTGGGAAAGTTAAAAACAGGACGTTTTTCTTCCACTGCACAAAAGCAGCTCATACAAAATATTGCAAATTACTGAACATTCAGCAGATGGTTCTGCTTCCCCGAACTATGCTTCCCCAACCATATATTTATATTCACCATCAAGCTTTACAGAAATGTTTGCAAGTGACAGACTCTGCTTGCTCTCTAGGGGTATAACATGCAAGTATTCATGCCATTTTACCTGTCCATGTATATCTCCACAAACTGTAACTGGTGTAGATACTGGCTGCACATTTGACTCTTCCAGCAGTAGGTCACACACATAATCACATAAGCGCTACAGAGAAAAAGTTTACACTGATCAGCCTGTGGGTTTTGTGCATTGTAATATCAAGTATTAACAGATTTCTAAACTAATGAACTAAATTATTTGCTTTAGGATTTATTCAGGTACCAAATTCTCTAGACATCAATGAGAAACCATGCTGACATGACTTGGGATGAGAAACGTGTGAGAAAGTTTGGTTACATTTGAATTAATGTTTTAAAGCGCCACTACAGACTCATACAGTTTAACTATAGTCTCAGTGAGGCTCAGAGCAACAGTTCACAGAATCAGTGTAAATTATATTATTTAAATGCTACATTAAATTGCAGTTTTGCTCTAAAAAATTAAACTGATTACCTCTGTGGCTATTTCATGTTTATTGTATCAATGATTTCTGTATTAGATGTGCTCAGTTTACAAGGAAAGGAGTTAATTTCCAACTACAAACCCTAAAAACTTATCCTGGAATGAAAGACTCAAACTGGATTCTGTCCTTCTCACTCATCAACAACTAAGGTCTCAGTTACACCTGTGCAACCCCATGTTCTTCACTGCAGGTACATAGATACAGTTCACTGGAACTTAGAAAACAATTCCATTGATGATGTACAAGAAAAGAATAGAATCCTACTCACATACTCAGGCACATTGACTCCACTGAGTCATAGAAGCAGAGTACCACATTTATTGTTGCATGACTCTCCATGTACAATGGTTAATGGACCACTTCTCTTTTAATGGTCTCACAATGTGAGAGAACTACTTATGTTAAACAAGCTGTTCCAATTTCCTATTTAGCTGAGACACTCTGGGCTTGTACACACTACCACTTCTGTTGGTATAACTTATGTCACTCGGGGTATGAATTAGACTGTAAGTGGCAGTGTGGTTTTCTTATGCCAGCTCTCCCACTGACATAGAGCGTCTTCACAATGGCACAGCTATGCCCCTGTGGTGATTCTCGTGTAGACTACGCTCTGAGTAGCTTTCCATAATGGAAAAAGAGCTCAGTAACACAAAAGTTGGTCTCTTTCACCAAAGTTGGCCCAATAAGAGATATTAGCTTACACTAGCTTATGTCTCTAAGGTACAATAGTGTGAGGTCTGCAGCATTAGAAGAGGCCAGTCACTTTTCAGACTAGAACCACACAGACAAGGATATTTCTTCCAGCTTGTACCTAGTCAAAGCAATCTGCAGAAGGGCCTGTGCTGCAGGTCTGGCATTGTGCACAAGGTTGCAGACAACGTCCCAGCCCTGAAGAGCTGACACTGGCAACATGCCGGGCTACCTTAGCAACAACCCTGTTTCTCGAAGGGACCTCCGGGCAGGGCGCCTGACCGAACAGCCGCTCGCTGAGGCGGGGATCGCTCGCCCCTGTCTCCGCTTCTCCCGGGCCAGGCCACTGCCGGCGCCAGGGGAGCGAGCCCAGGCCGGGAACAGCGCTGCTGCCGCACCCCAGCGCGGCGGGGCCCCAGCGCCCGGAGCCCGGTCTGCGCTGGGCAGGGGCCAAGCCGCCCCCCCCCCCGGCTCTCTCCCGCTACCTTCCGCCCGGCCCGGCCCCGCGCCGCCGCCCCTCACCTTGAGGTCGTTCTCGGGCAGGTACTTGCAGAGCCGCGCAATCTCAACGTACTTATCCAGGTCCAGAGGCGCCATCTTAGCAGAGCAGCTGTGGGGGTCCGGCAACTTCCGGGGGCGGTAAAGCCCCTCTGCCGCGGCCACAAGCCGGAAACAAGGGGCACTTCCGGGGCGCCCCCTCCGCTCGGGGAGGAAGCCGGAACTCAGTCGGTCCGTTCTACCCAGGGACAGGAAACGGAGGCGCCCCCCACAGACCTCCACCAGGGGGGTGCATCCGCCTCACCTCCCAGCGTGCTCTGCGTCAGCCCTTGGCGCGCTGCGCAAAGCATGCTGGGAGCCATGGCTGCCCGGGCTGCGGTGCATGCTGGGCAATGTAGTCTCTGTGGGGCCCTCCATATTCGAGGTGGGCGGCAAGGAGAGAGGCTTGACCCCGCCCCGCCCTGTGGAGCGAGGCTCGGGCCGGCGGGGTGGGGCGGGGCCGGCGGAGGGGAGCGAGGGCCCGGGCCGGGCGCTGTAGCTGGGGCAGCCCGCGGGGCGCGGTCACTTCTCCCAGCTCGCGGGTTCTCCGCCCCGCGGGGGCAGCGGCGGTGAGCGGGGACGGCTGGGCCGGGGCCTGGCTGCGCTGTCCCCGGGGGCCGAACGGGCCGGGACTGGAGCCGGGCAGTGCCCAGCGGGTCGCCCGGTCCTCCAGCCCGCCGGCGCGGCCGCTCCTCCGCCTGGGCAGCGCCGGGCACCCGCGTGGGGCCGCGCCATCAGCGGCCTTGTGGAGACGATGGGACGGGACCGGTCCTGCCTGCGGGGGAGGGTCTCGGGGGGGATTTCCCCGCAGGCGCTGGGGTGGGGGCTCGGGGGGGGGGATTTCCCCACAGGCACTAGAGGGGTTTGAGGGGCTCGGGGGGGATTTCCCCACAGGCGCTGGAGGGGTTTGAGGGGCTCGGGGGGGGATTTCCCCACAGGCGCTGGAGGGGTTTGAGGGGCTCGGGGGGGATTTCCCCACAGGCGCTGGAGGGGTTTGAGGGGCTCGGGGGGGATTTCCCCACAGGCGCTGGAGGGGTTTGAGGGGCTCGGGGGGGGATTTCCCCACAGGCGCTGGAGGGGTTTGAGGGGCTCGGGGGGGATTTCCCCACAGGCGCTGGAGGGGTTTGAGGGGCTGGGGGGGGATTTCCCCACAGGCGCTGGAGGGGTTTGAGGGGCTTGGGGGGGATTTCCCCACAGGCGCTGGAGGGGTTTGAGGGGCTCGGGGGGGGATTTCCCCACAGGCGCTGGAGGGGTTTGAGGGGCTCGGGGGGGATTTCCCCACAGGCGCTGGAGGGGTTTGAGGGGCTCGGGGGGGGATTTCCCCACAGGCGCTGGAGGGGTTTGGGGGGGATTTCCCCCCAAGCGTTGGGGGTCTCGGGGGGGATTTCACCACAGGCGCTGGGGGGGGGTTGGGGGTCTCGGGGGTGAGATTTCACCACAGGCACTGGAGGGGTTTGGGGGGCCTGCAGGGAGAGAGACTCTAGGGGGATTTCCATGACTCTGGCTTTGCCTTCCTCTGCTCAAGATTCATGAGGCCGAAGCTGCTGCCGGTTCTGGAGCCTGGAGCTGTCCCCCAAAGGGCCACATGGTCAGTGCACCCCAACATTCCCCATTCATCCTCAGTCCCCCCACCATGGCTATCGTGTTAGAGTGGCATCAAATTCCCCTATTAAAGCCCAATAAAGCACCAGCTTCTTTGATGACTATATGGGGTTCATATTAGAATGTGGGGGGTGTTTTTTACATTCTTCCCATCAATAAATGACACAATCTTTTCACTTAATTTCCCCTCATTTCACTGTTCCAGGAGTGGTTTATACCCTTCTTCTCTGGCACAGCACTTCCCCATTGAAGGCACTACAAATATCCCTGTCCTTCCCTCCCCAAACCTTTGTGTGCACACCAGGCCTGATTCATGCCTATATTTCCCTATTCTAGGTACACACTTGTTCCCCTTGGAGAAAGCCCTAGTGCACGCGTTGGCCATAACTGCTTATATTTGCCTCCAGTCCCAACCGCTGGGAAAGGCAAAGTGGTCATCGTCGGGGGAGCAGACCCCAGTGGCAGCTTCTCCGATGCTCACATCATAGATCTGGGTAAGAACAGGAAGTGTTTAGCAGTTTTGTTGCCTGTTACACTGTCTGTCCTTGGAAACCAAAAGTCTGTTCAATCTTCGCTGTACTTGGGGAGATCAGGCCAGATCCATGCAAAAACCTCAATGGGACAGTAAAAACTGTGATGATAAGGCCTAGAAACAGTGAGACAGCTTCTTACAGCAGGTGTACACTACAAATTTACATCAGCACAGCTGCACTGCGTCTGGTAAAGATGCTCAGCCTAAGCCAATGGGGGCAGCTCTCCCATCAGCTTAATAACTTCACCTCTGCGAGAGGCGGTAGCTATGTCGGCAGGAAAAGCTTGCCCACTGACGTAGCACTGTCTACACCCAAGGCGACGGTCAGCATAACAACATTGCTGTGGGGTGTGGATTTTTCATACCCCTGAGCGATGTAGTTCTATTAAAGTAAGGATGTAGTGTAGACCAAGCCTTAGTCTTGAGTGTTACAATCTGTCCAGATGGATGAAGGACCCAATCCTGCAGCCACATGGGTCTGAATATGGCTGTGGATGTCATTGAAAGATCAGAGCCTAGAAGGAAATAGGGTTTCAAGTTTCTTTATATTCTGGACTTGAATCTCATGTCTGTGTCGTGAGGTATGGACATCCATGGTCATTTTGTTGGGGGGTGGGATAGGTGAGCTAAGAAAGATATTGGGTGATCTGTCATATGCGTCTGTGCTGGAGTGCGTTTATGGGGACGCTTTCAAGTATTAGACTCCACACTCTTGTCAAAATTAGAATATAGGCTAACATCAAGGGGCAGTGTTGATAGACTAAAGTAGCTTAGCTCAGTTGAATTATTTTGTCTTATATTGAAAGGACTAACTGCCCTGAGACTTACCCCTTGAGGAGGTGGCCATCAGCCATCTATCTATGTCTGATTGTCCTCAAGTAGCATTTGTATTTAGCTGAAATTTGTTCATGGATTACACTATGCCTCAGCCTAAGGTAACTGTAGCAGTACTGGAAACACCAGTCTTGTTGCAAATGGAACTCTGCACTTACTCCCTCCATTGCAGATAGACACCAGTGGGCAATGCCTGGTTGGGTGGGCCTGTTGCCTCGATATGAACATGCCACCTTCATTCCCACAAGCAGCCCCACTAGCCTCTGGGTGTTTGGAGGGGCTGACCAGTCTGGAAATAGAAACTGTGTTCAAGTGCTGAATCTAGGTAAGTGTGTGGTAGAATCTACCTATCCCAGCCTTCTCTCTTTCTTTGTTGGACAACTGGATATGCACCTGTTATCCATGTGAGAAACTGTTTGAATTACTTTGTTAGATTTGTAAAGTACAGGTTACAACTTCAAAAGCTGTATTTACAGGAAAACGATTTCCTTTATCTCCTCCTAGGAGCGTTAAAGACTAGGTAGAATCAAATCTACGACTTTCTAAAATGCTGTGGTGACTTTTGCAGTGTGACCCTCAGGTTCCTTGCCGCAGGGAATGCACTGTACACTAGTGCTTCACAGCAACGAATCCCATGCTTGGCATTAACAGGAGCATTTTTGTGCCCAATGAGTGGGTCCTAACAGAGCCGTATCAGCCCACCATGCAGTGCAATGTGTGTGGGCCATTTGATGGTCTGCTCTGTATGGATATTAAAGATTCTTAAGAAACTAGGCGTTTGCCCTGGAGTTGTTAACCAAAAATTACTCTCCCTTCTCTGTTGTCTTATGTGCCTGTTTTTTACCTATCTGTTGTCCTCCACTACACAGGTGACAGCATTTCAGTGGTGCTGCATATATATTGCTTGTAAAGAGCGTTTTTTAAAAGTCTCAACTTATGTAATGACAGATTCCCTGTAAAAATCTCTAGGTGTGGAATAAATACAGGAGCTTTGTAGCATTAGTGGGAAATCCTGGGAACCATGTTTGATTTCAGCATACAAATACATTCCACAAAATCCTATGTGGCTAATGTAGAATGGACATAGCACTTTGTCAGGTGGTGTAAACAAACCTGAATTAGAAACATGAAGCTGACCAACCTTTCACTTGCAACTTGGATTTTTCACTCATTTCCCAAAAGTCATTTTTTGCCACTTTTGACGTTTTTTTTTCCTGACACTGTTTTGTGTGTTTAATAACTCCCTAGTCAAGTCAATCTCAGCTCTGAAGAATTCATATAAATAAGGTAACTTCTTGTTATTTATTTGTGAATAATTATCATTTCATCTTTTAATTAGAAACAGGAATCTGGGAAAGTCCTAAAGTGACTGGGACTCAACCACTCCCTAGGACATTCCACACGTCATCAGCGGCTATAGGAGACCGGCTTTATGTTCTTGGAGGGGGAGATAAAGGAGCAGAGCCCGTTAAAGATCCACAACTTCACGTGTTTGACACAGGTACCTCTAAATAACTAATATTTTGTTACACTGAGTTAAATGATTCATTGTCAACTTGGACTGAAAGCTTGTGTGGGGCAGAGATGAATAAAGGCCTGGAAATGCAAATAATACATAAAGAATTAGGTAAAGTGGTATAGTGTATTATTAGACACTGGTTTTTGGCTACAGGTTTAAATTAGATGGATGAGCTGTACACCCTACCTGAAGCTTATCAACACCTCACAGTCACTGGGGAACTGGGTAGTATCTTCAGAGGAAAGTATCATTGGCATTGCGGGACGGGATTGAGGTGTATTGTCAGAATCCTCCAACTTCTACTACAATTTGCTGCTAGTAGCCATTTTCTTTCAGAAGTGGGAACATATGCTGCTCACTTCACTATGAAAGGACAATATGTAGAGCAAAGACAATGATTTTTTTCTACTACACCAACAGTGTGTAATTACTTCTAGATGAGATGTACAAAGAGCTGCATTTCTTTGCTGAGTATGTATTTGAATTGCCTTTTGCAACAATCCCAGAAACTAGACGCTTGAGGCTTTTGTTATTTATTTAAAAATCATCTTGTCAGACTTGGTCTAGAGGTCCTTAGACAAGTGTTTCTGGTTTAATGTCTTTACAGAACTCCAACAATGCACCACATAATCATATGTATTCCCATTTCTAGCCACTTTGACTTGGTCGCAGCCAGAAGTACATGGTAATCCTCCCTCACCTCGGCATGGCCATGTGGTGGTTGCAGTTGGGACCAAGCTTTTCATACATGGTGGGTTATCTGGTGATAAATTTTACAATGATCTGTTCTGCGTTGATACAAGTAAGTATATAAAGTAGCTATTGCTGCATTAATAAGTAGTGTGATGTGGTCTGCTTTGAGAGAGACCATCTCTTACAGAACCACTAAAATAACTATTGGATAGGTGCAGTAAATAGGCTCCAGGGTGGCTGGTTGGTGCTGGGGCATGTTGCTTTTGTTATTTGTCATGCTGATCCTCAGTTCTTAAGCAGGCAGAAATCCTATTGGCTTCAGTGAGAGATTTGTCTACAGGTCTAATGGACTGGGATTGGTGGTGACAATGCAAAAGTGTGTGTGCGGGGCTTCCCCTCTGTCAAAGCCAACTGCTGGTTACAAGCTGAGAAATATGGGCATTTCTGTAATATGGCTCTGGAGATAATTACTATTTGACGTATCCAAGAGCTGAATGTATGTTGCTGTTTGGGTTCTTTTGACTGCTGAAAAACTGCTTGACAGTGATTAATTACCACAAAGTATCTGAAAGACTGGCACCCCATGTTTCTTTCATAAATGGCTGCAGTAGCATATTCTGTAAATATTAATTAAAACAATGCTCTGTCTTTACTGTGTAAGGCACTCTCATGAGTCAGAATGGCAGTGAAAGCTCTATCCATCCTATTGATGTTCTATACAAGTAGAACCTCAGAGTTACCAACACCTCGAGACTGGAACTTGTTCATAACTCTGAACAAAACGTTATGGTTGTTCTTTCAAAAGTTTACAACATTGACTTAATACAGCTTTGAAACTTTACTGTGTAGAAGAAATATGCTGCTTTTAATCATCTTAATTTAAATGAAACAAGCACAGAAAAAGTTTCCTTACCTTGTCAAGTCTCTCTTAAATTTCCCCTTTATTTTTTTAGTAGTTTACATTTAACACAGTATTGTACAGTATTCGCTTTTTTTAAAAATCTCTGCTTCTGCCTAATTGCGTACTTCCGGTTCCAAATGAGATGCCTGGTTGACTGGTCAGTTCGTAACTCCGAGGTTCTACTATAGTTGCTCCCCTATTATATATGGGAGGGAGAACATCATCAACCAAGTGTACTCCTGCTGCTTGATGGTTGTTGGTACCACCAGGAACTCCCATGCAATGGAAAGAAGAAATCTAGCACATCCCCATAGAAGGAAAATCTGTGTGCTTCCCCCAATGCCACCTCCCCAGAAGGACAGTACCTCTGATGCAGGAAAGTGCGAAGTACCTGCAATTGTTGTTCACATCCAAAAAGAACAGCAGTCTTGTTACTAGCCTGAGCTCTTACAAGCAAAGCCCAAGTATGACAGCTTTAAAACAAAAGCAAACTCAAAGATGGGGCTGATTCAGAGGATTTCAGACCCTGCCCAACTGTTGGCCTTTTAATGCTAATAAATAGCCGTTTATTTCATTCTATACAATGTAGCCACGGATTTATTTTTCTGCCTATAGATGATATGAGATGGGAAAAGTTACCAGCTGCTGGTGATGTCCCAGGAGGACGGGCAGCTCACTCAGCTGCTGCCTTTGGAGACCATCTGTACATTTTTGGTGGAATGGACCCGACTGGGGCACTGGATACAATGTATAAATACCACATAGGTGGGAAGTTTTTTTTCATAAAATTCTACAAAGGTTTTTACCCTTAATTACTGTATGAAAAATATATTTTTATCATAGGAATTATTATTACATCTTCCCTAGAAACTCCAAACCCAATTCCCTTCTTGGTTACCACAACTTTACACCAGTGTGTGTCTATTGAAATCAGTGGCATTACTCCAATTCTATACTGGTATAATGTTATGGTTAATCAGCACGACCTCCCCACCCTACCCTCTTTTTTTTTTAAGGCGTTATAACATTGCAGACTAGTCCATAATTTGATGCCACTATCCTTGTTGTTCTTTCCAATTTTGTGAATTTCAAACTGATTTCACAGTGAGTTTTATGTCTTTTTTTGAACTGCAGAAAACCAACAATGGACGCTATTAGAATTTGATTCTCCTTTGCCCCCTGGAAGGTTGGACCATTCCATGTGCATTGTTCCATGGCAAGTATGTGTCAATGTTAAGAACAGAGATTCAGAAGCTGTAACCAGCAGAAATACAATCGGGAAGGAAGCAACTGAAACAGTCAGTGATGAGGGGGACTCTGATCAGAAAAAACGAATAGGAAAAGACTGCACAGAAGACAAATTGATGTATTTGTTTTTAATATTTGGTGGGATGGATACTCGAGGGGAGATTCACAGGGACTGTATTGTGAATCTGATTAAGTAATAAAACCAGAGTACTCAAACTGTCCACTTGTATAAATCTAATTCTTTTTTCAGTGTTTATAACTGATAAGATCACTCCAAGAAATGAAATTCTGGCATGAACTGAGTGTTGTGCTAAGAAAATCTTATTTATTAAAATTCTCTTGTTATAGATGTCTCTATTTATTACTTTACCTTCCTGGGCTGCTGTGTAGATTTACATGTATGTAATGTCCTTCACCTTAAAGGGTCACAAACTCCAGAAATGTGTACAGCTACCTTTTATAGTCTCCTTCAGAGGATATGCAACTAAGAGGTAGATTTAATGCATATTTTGCTATTGGCAAGAGTGGAGCTGAAGCCCAGGTGGCTGGCTGTGGAATCTGCCTTGTGATCAAGATGAGCTGATGGAATGTGCTTTGAAGGAAAAACAGTTTCATCTGTTTGAGGTAACCTTTCCATAGCAGCCTTCTGGTTAGCAAGTCCTCTCCATATCTCATTTCTCAGGACTGGTCTCCATGGAGAAAGTTTGGCATAAATATGTCAGCATAGTTAAAACTCTCTTGCTATATTGGTCTAATCCCTAGCTTGCCTCTTATTCCAATTTTTCTTATCAGTTTGGAAGTAGTATACAGTAGAACCTCAGTTATGAACATTTCAAGAATGGAGGTTGTTTAACTCTGCACAAAACAATTCTGTCAAAAGTTTACAACTGTACATTGCCTTAATACAGCTTTGAAACTTTACTCTGCAAAAGAAAAATGCTCCTTTCCTTTTATTGTACATTTTAAGAGTACTGTATTTGCTTTTATTTTTTGATCTCTGCTGGTGTGTGATTGAGTACTTCTGGTTCCAAATGAGGGGTGGTTGACAGATCAATTTGTAACTGAGGCTCTACTGTATAAATTAAACTTGAAAGAAACAGAAGGGTGTTCTACAGTGGTATAACTACACTAAAATTGGGTGTGTAGATAAGCCCCTACACATAGCTCCCCTCCGCTGTGACCACTGGGTAGCTACAATCCTCTCAATACTGAAGTGTAAAGGTCCTGGATTTAACTTGATACCAGTGATGGGCATAGTATCCATATAGGCAGTCACCTTATTTTTAATCTACTGCTCAATTACATTTAAACCTCAGCAGCATAAGACTAGTGGGTGGGATTTTAATTATTCCAAATCTAATTCTTATGCCAGTGAGCCTTTCATTTAGTATCTAAAAGTTAACTTCAAGGAGGAGGAAGGTTTGTCATTTAAAAAAACTGAAGTGTATTCCTAGATAAGCCAAAGATGAAATTGTAAACTAACAATGGGGATTGAGAGCTGCCCTCTGTGAAATCGATTTTTGGTGGTTTTCTCCCTGTAAGATCAATGTTAAAGTGAAACTTGGTAAAGCCTATTCAGCTATGAGTGGTTGCTAGGTCTAGGGAAGGTGGGACATTTTAATACTACTAGGAAATGGATAGTGAAGTGGAAATATTAGTTAACATAATTGGACAGTGATGGCAAATAAAAATTTATTCTGAATCAAAAGGTACTATGCACTGCCCAAATAGTTCTTATAGTGGCTCTGTCAAGTGAATGAAGGGGGAAGGCAAGTTCATTACTCATGAAGCTTTTTCCCCATGGTTCAGCAAATAAAGGAACTGGATGAGTGGATGCATTAAGGGATTACAAATATGGTATTATGCTGAACAAAGTAACCATACCTTATTTTACAGTACTGTGTCCAGGTTTGACTTACCCCATTAGTGTGTTAAAAGGCCAAGAAGTGGTTGTTCAATTGAATGGAGTTTAGTGTGGAAATAAGAGGGTATGTGACTAGGGCATCAAAAACTCAGGATCTAGTAAAAGCTACATACAGCCTTTTCACACTAATGGAGGAGGTTATTCTATTGAAGTACACACTTAAAGAGGAAAATCCCTGTAATGTAGAATGAGATTGCTTTTTAGTGCAGTACTTCTGCATCTTTAAATAGTCTCTCTACCCAGCTGAAAACAATGCATATAAAACATTTAACTTTCTCTTCAAGTCATACGACTGCTTTCTAGTGACATTTGTAGGATTGGGTAAGGAAACTTTAATTCTGGGTTAAGTGCCATACAGAACACTGGAGCTAAATCAGTACTGCCAGAGCCTAGGAGTACATGATAATTAGGAAATGCCTGGCTGAACCATGCAGCTATGCTATACTGTTTGCTAAGCCTCTGCTACACCACACACACTAATCACATTTCTGTGCCTCAAAGCTGCACATATCCAACAGCTCTTAAGAGGCTACAAAGTCAAAGGACACTGGGAGTGTCACATCACCACTTTGAAAGGTGGAAATCAGCTTTGGCATTAGAAAATAGAAATCCTGTCAAAGCCAAGATAGATGAACAGTATGTTTAGCACAGGCTGGGATATGCCTCTACCTACACCAGGTTTGGAATGCAATATCCAAAACAGCAATAAGAAAAGTACAGAACAAAGCACATTAAATGGGTGGGTTGATGTTAGTAATGTGGCAGAGTTTTGTAAAACCATACTATAAATATTAGCAAAAATGCATATCGAAGCACAACTTCAGGAGAATATGCCAAAACCAGTAGTTCTCAGAAGGCAGGCATGTATGTTTTGTATTGTACTATTGTCTCTCTCCATGAGACCAAGCTTGTGCTGAATCACAAGTGCAGCCAATTGTTCAACTATACCTCTGTTGATCTGTCCAGCTGAACACACAACTCTGCTGATCCATAGTAGGTCCCTTTCCTGCTAATGGGAGGAAAAGGACCAGCTGGCTATGTACACAGCACCCCTGCAAAAAGTACCTTGTACCTATGGGTGCTTTACATGTGCTTCAGGGACACTAAACTTGAGTAGGCTGTAGGCACTAATCTTATCACTTGGAGTAGTAAATATCATCCAGCCTTCTTGAGGCTGACTTGGTCCTCTCACCCCTTGGTTACCTAGAGAAGCACTGATTTGGACTTTAACTGCTCACTGAACCTTAAGGGAGGTAGGTCCTTTTTCTAGCAAGTTAGGCATGACAGCTGTCCAGTTACTAACAGCACTTCAGGTTAAATGCTTACACTGAAGTGCTTGTGGGACTATTTGCAGGATGAACAGAACTTTAGTTGAAGAGAGCATTAAGGAAGTGAACTGCACCCCGTGAGTTTGGTAGTCTGAGCAGACATGCCAGGAAATAAGTTAAGCTAGATCCAGTGTAAGTAACAAATTTATTGTGGTCACTTGGGTAGAAAAACGTTCCACACACAATGCACATGACCAGTTAGGATGTTTTCCACATGAACACTTCTAAACCCCAACTCATTTTACAGTCCCACCCCACTACCCTTCCCTCCCGCCTCCCCCACAGCATCAAGCAACTGCTAATGAAAAGCAGTAAACAGCCACTTTGGGCTAACATTTCCATCTCCACTCAGAAGTGAAGATTCCAATTACATTCCAGATTAGAGTTCAATATTATCTTAACAGAAGAGTTCCTGAGTCCAGTATTTACAAGTTAACATTCAGAGATCCCAAGATTTACAATTCATCCTTCTCTCCTGCTTCCTCTTCAGGAGGAGGTCCTGCACTTCCATAAAGCTTGCTAACAATTGGCTGGACAACTTCCTCCAGCTCCTTCTTTTTAGCTTTGAAATCTTCAATTTCAGCATCTTGGTGGCTTTCAAGCCATTCAATCTTTTCCTCTACTGCCTTCTCGATTGTTTCCTTATCTTCTGATGAGAGTTTGCCACCTAGTTTCTCTTTGTCCCCAATCTGATTCTTCAGGGAATAAGCATAGCTTTCCAGCTCGTTTCTGGTATCAATACGTTCTTTAAGCTTTTTGTCTTCCTCTGCAAACTTCTCAGCATCATTAACCATCCTCTCAATCTCCTCTGGTGTCAGACGGTTCTGGTCATTCGTAATTGTGATCTTGTTTTTATTTCCTGTGCCCTTGTCTTCCGCTGTAACACGGAGGATTCCATTCACATCTATCTCAAAGGTAACTTCGATCTGTGGGACACCACGAGGAGCAGGAGGGATTCCAGTCAAGTCAAAAGTACCCAGAAGATGGTTATCCTTGGTGAGAGGACGTTCACCTACAGAGGTAAAAGTTTTAGTTTTTATCCTGTGTCTAAAGGGAGGGGTTACATGTGGTTTGACATGACTAACCTTGAGTTTTTGAACCTGTATTTTGTTACACTTTAAGGGGGGGGTGAAAGCCCAGCTAAAGTTTGGGGACACTTGAATCTTTGAATGATGACCAGATAAAACTACTTGTTTGAGAGTAGGCCAAGTGTTCAATTTTGGCTTTTAGTTGCCTGGAGCAGCATGTTCCTTTGCCTGTAGCAGTAAAGTGGAATACTGAGCCACCCAGGTTTGTAGTAGAAAGCCTTTACAATATCAGTCTTTTAAACTGAATGGGGGTGATTTAGACTTCTCCCTCCAGAGACCACATGATTAAGAGCCCTCATGAAAAGGGAGGAGAGGAACTCTGGACAAATCCAATCAAGCACTCTTACTAGAACACTAGTATTTTTGAAGATGCTACAAGTAGCCTTTTGAATTGGCCTGTTACCAAGGTCTCCCCACTAGAGGGGTTGTTTTTCTTCTCAAGGGCTATAATGAGGAATTCTGACATGACCTTTCTTTTGAGGCATGGTCATTTATTGCTCCATGTCTAACTTAGTAAGGCTTTTAAAAAGTTTTGACAAGACAGAGGTGTACAGGATACATCCTATTTTAGTTCAGTGATACAGGACACTTACCTTCATAGACCTTGATTGTTACAGTTGGCTGGTTATCAGAAGCTGTGGAGAAAATCTGTGATTTCTTGGTGGGGACAACAGTATTTCTTGGGATGAGCTTGGTCATAACACCGCCAACAGTTTCAATGCCAAGTGTCAGAGGACACACGTCAAGTAGCACCAGGTCACCTAAAAGACATTTTTCTAGCTTTACTCCTATTCACAGTTAGAGATTCACACCAAGTTGTTATACTAGAAGTTACAAGGGCCCATGGTTATTGTACCCTTATGAAAGCACAGCAAGTATACACTGTTCCTAGTGACAATGTTAACTAGAATTTAACTTCCCAGTTGAGAACAGAAATAGTGTACCAGGCTTACAAAAACCTGCTCCAATACTAGTGGTAAAGTGTAAAAACATTCAGCAAGCTACTAGTTTAGTTTTGCACCTACCAGTATCTTGGTCACCCGAAAGGACACCAGCCTGAACAGCGGCACCATAAGCAACGGCCTCATCTGGATTGATGCCACGAGAAGGCTCTTTGCCATTGAAGAACTCTTTAACAAGCTGTTGTATCTTGGGGATTCGAGTAGAGCCACCCACAAGTACAATCTCATCAATGTCTGATTTCTTCAGGTCAGAATCTTCTAGAACTTTCTGCACAGGCTTCATGGTGGAACGGAACAGATCCTAAAAACACAAGTAGTTACAATAGTAAGCTAAGGCACTTTCTCCCTTATGCTGGAGAAATATATCTTGACAGTGTGGTCTTGACAAATGACCATGAGCAAGCCAAAACACACCAAGTACTGACTCCAGCCAGATGTGAGTTTACCATGTGTCCTTAGGAAGAGAAACTAAGGCAAGAGACTTGCCCTACTCCCATGTGAACTGGGGAGTTATTGCTTCATAGCAAAGTTACATTAAATGTGTTTTGTAAATTTAATTCAGTATAAGCAATAGCTGAACATACTAAATATGCAAGTAATTCCAGCCACTGATTTATCTCAAAGCAACTGTAACTCTAGCTTCAAAATACTAACCATATTCAGTTCTTCAAACTTTGCCCGAGTCAGTGTCTCAGAGAAGTCCTCTCCTTCGAAGAAGGACTCTATTTCAATTCTAGCCTGATGCTGAGAGGACAAAGCTCGCTTTGCTTTCTCTACTTCCCGCCGTAGCTTCTGTACAGATCTATTGTCCTTCCTAACATCTTTTCCAGTTTTCTTCTTGTATAACTTGATAAAGTGTTCCATAACACGTTGGTCAAAGTCCTCTCCGCCCAAGTGAGTATCTCCATTTGTAGCCACAACTTCAAAGACACCATTATCAATTGTGAGGAGGGAGACATCAAAGGTTCCACCGCCTAGATCAAATACAAGGATGTTCTTCTCACCCTCCCGCTTATCCAGTCCATAAGCAATGGCAGCAGCAGTACTGTGTGGAAGAAATAGTAGTTAGAGAACTCACAAGGCCTAGTACAGCAAGACATCTGTAGAACAGTTAAACTACTTACGGTTCATTGATGATCCTCATTACATTCAATCCAGCAATGGTACCAGCATCCTTTGTAGCTTGACGCTGAGCATCATTGAAATAAGCTGGGACAGTGACAACAGCATGGGTAACCTAGAGGAGCAGGATGAAGATTAATGTAACAACTTCAATAATCAGCAGCAAGAAAGCAGCTGAAAGCTTGACAATTTCAAAGGGTTAGAGGGATTGCCACTGCCTGGAGAGTGCCTTCTCACCTTCCAGGTGAAGAATGGCTTCCTTTAAGGCTACCTCTAGAGGGCCCAGACAATAACAGAATTAAGCAAAGTTCACTGGGTCCTGTCTGAGCTCATCTTCACATCTGCAAATGCTCCCAGACAAACTGGGTAGAAATTAAGATTCAAACTTTGGTCTGCAGCTTGAGAGATTTTCATCACCTGCTACTATCATTCTAGAAAGTGGCTGCTTCTACAAGATGTCACAATTGACTGTTACGTTAACCTACCTTCTTTCCTAAATAGGCCTCTGCAGTTTCCTTCATCTTTGTCAAAACCATAGCAGAAATTTCTTCTGGAGCAAATGTCTTTGTCTGTCCACCACCAACATCAACTTGTATATATGGCTTGGTCTTCTTTTCAACAACCTACAAGGACAAGAACACTTCAGTTTGAAGAAAAAATATATTTCTAGACATTTTAAATCTTTGAAGAGAACTGAAACCTGAACAATGCTCACTACTCAAAAGTAAAAAAAGGAGATAAGAGCAGAAGACCACTATTCTCTCCAGTAATATTTTATGTCAAGAGCCCACATTGATTACAATTAGGTACATGGATATTACATGTCAGTTCCATTCCCACAACCTATACATTTCATTTTCATTCAAGGCAAGATATTTAGCATACTGAACTACAGTACTCCAGCTATGGGACAGACTAGGTGAATGATGGTAACTATTTCCATCCTAATCACCCTCCCTAGGGAGTAAAAAAAGTTAGAGTTTATTGGACAGCAGTTAATGATTTTGGGATGTCCAAGAGAATTCATTTTGCAATTATGAATAAGGGAAGATACAACGAAAACGTAAGTCACCTATTGGAGCGTGGGTCTAAGACCCACAAGACCTATTGTACCATAGTCTGTATCTGTGATGCATCAGACCCCAGTCACAACTCAGTCCCCTAGAGCGTCAACATGCACCTGAGCCCGGGGGTCACTTTCCCCAGACACGCGTGGCCAGGGCCAGGCCCAGCACCCACGTGTGACTCGGCAGTACCTTGAACGGCAGGTACTTGATATCCTGCTGCACCGACGGGTCGTTCCACGTGCGGCCAATGAGGCGTTTGGCATCGAACACGGTGTTCTCGGGGTTGGAGGTGAGCTGGTTCTTCGCCGCGTCGCCGATGAGCCGCTCGCCCTCGGGGGTGAACGCCACGTAGGACGGCGTGATGCGGTTGCCCTGGTCGTTCGCGATGATTTCCACGCGGCCGTTCTTGAAGACGCCGACGCTGCGGAAAGCAAGGGGGGGGGGGTGAGACGGGCCCGGCCCCGCGGGGGGGAGATGGGGGGGGGGACCGGACCGCGGCGCCCCGGTGCTACCCACCAGGAGTACGTGGTTCCCAGGTCAATGCCCACCACGGTGCCCACGTCCTCCTTCTTGTCGTCCTCCTCGCCGCGCGCGCTGCCCAGCAGCACCAGCACCAGCAGCGCCCGCCTCATGCTGAACCGGGGACCTGCGGAGCCAAGCGAGAGGAGAGCGGCTCAGCCCCGCCGCGCCAGCGGCCGGACCCAGCCCCACGCCCTAGGCCGCACGCCGCACTCACCGTCACCGCGCCTCGCACACACCCGCTCCGCTCGCTACTGCCGCCGCTATGCCCAGGCCGCCCCGGCCGCCTACCCTTATATACCCTCCCTCACGGCTTCGTGGAGGCCAGCTATTGGCTGCGGAACCCGCGCTGGAACCTTTCCATTGGTTGGCACCGACTAAGCTGGCCACTGTTGATTGGCGGAGATCAAGCTCTCCGCAGTGACGTGTGGCGTCGCACCCCTCCGTCATCGTTCCATTGGCCCGTTTTACCCGTGTCGCGGACCAATCAGCTTCGAAGGGACAGCCAAGCGGAGTGAGCCCATTGGCTGGGAGCAGTCGTCACGTTGCAGGAAAAGAGAGGCGGTGCTGGTCCATTCTGGAAGTTTCCATGGTTACCAGCCCCTGGGGAGGGAGTCGGGAACGGGGGAAATGGGGGCGAGGGGTTGGCAGGAGAGACCAAGGAGCGAACGGCCCCGGGGTCACAGCTCCTGTCCCCACTGCCACGCGGGGCCTGGGGCACTGGGACGCTCCCCCCAGAGGGGCCTCAATGGCCCAGAGGACACGGTGACGTCCCACTGAGGGGTCACGGCGGACCTGGAGACTGTGTGACCTCCCCACATGGCAGCCTCAACGGAGCAGGGAACGGCCTGACGCTCCCCACACAGGGGCCTCGATGGGCCAGAGGACACGGTGACGTCCCACTGAGGGGTCACGGCGGGCCTGGAGACTGTGTGACCTCCCCACATGGCAGCTTCAGTGGAGCAGGGAACGGCCTGACGCTCCCCACACAGGGGCCTCGATGGGCCAGAGGACGGCGTGATGTCCCGCATCGAGGGCACGACTGGTGACAGCATGACATCCCTCATGCAGGCCATGACGAGAAGCCCTGCACGGAAGGCACCGCAGAGCAACTTGACTACCCACGTGGGAGCTAGGATGTGGTGATATGATGTCTCCATGCACATTATGTCACACCACAAATTCTCTGATGTTATTGTATGCATCCCATAGAGAAAGTTAGAGAGAGTCAGGTGTCAGTGTATTATCTGCATTGTAGATTGACATAGAGTAAAACAAAACCCTCCATTTCCATGTAAAACTGCCTTATAAGCATTAACTTGTCAAGAACTGGGTTTTAATTCTCATCTTCAGGTCTTTCTGAACAGAAAAAAGAGGTCTGTTTGCTGATATAATCACACCCTTTTGGTTTTTGCTGCCCCGTTCAAACTGGAAAATGAACAGGTCCTTCCTATTAGGTTTGGCACTTTTTAGGCTTTGTTATTGAGTCACAATGGCTTGTTATTGCACCACCATATCCTGACACAAATATCACTCACTCCCTCGCATTACATCAGCCTCAAGATATCACAGGATAGGTGGAAATTCAATAGTTAATCATAAAATAAACTGTCACTACACATTTAACTCCCCTAAAATACCCCTGAACTACCAATAGAGTAGATTTTTGTGCCCTCCTATCTAATCTATATATGTAGCTAAACTTTAAACAAAATCACATTCAGGCAAAATCTATGTCTGTCATGTTTCAGCTGAAAGAAGAAAGTTTTCAGGAAGTTAAAAGTGACAAAATAAAAGGCTAGAATGAAAACTGTTATGCATCCTTTAAAAGGCATTAAGCTCGGAACCTAATAAGTTTGGAAACCTAAGTTAAAAGAAGTTTCAGGGATTGTACCAATTCTCAAGTCGTCCTGTCAATTTTTGCAGTTTTACAATCACATTTTCTGATATTGTTTGTCTTTCTCCTGTAGTTGTGTTGAAGACCCAAGCAAACAATGCCCAAGAAAGCAACATTTTAGAACAATTAAACCGTTGACTTGTGAGGAGACAAACCTTTCAGAGGAGCTGGACTGAGACTAGACTAAATACAAAACTCATTTCTTCCATTTATCTTTCCCTTAATAAATTCTTTACACGGACATTCAACATTCTCTCTCTCTCTCTCTCTCTGTTTCTCACACACACAAGAAAAAATCCAAAAATACATACTAAAGAAGCTATTCTCACAAGTTAAAGAAGAGAGGGATTGTTATTATATTATATTTAAAAAAAAATAGCCGAGAAGCGCTCACAGTGCAGGAAGCCATATAAGTACATATACAGATAGATTAGATTTATACAAAGAGAATGTTTGTACATTGTTCTAAACATAAAAATGCTATATCCAGACTGGTTATTGTTGCATGAGCTGCACTCTGCTTAAGTGGACAGCTTTCTTAACACCAAGGGTTCTCAAACTTCATTGCACTGCGACCCAAAAATTACTACATGACCCCAGGAGGGGGACTGAAGCCTGAACCCGCCCAAGTCCCATCACCCCAGGCGGAGGGGCCAAAGCTGAAGCTCAAGGTTGCAGCCCCAGGCAGGGGGCCTATAACCTGAGCCCCGCCACCCAGGGCTGAAGCCCTCGGGCTGCCCTAGGCGGTGGGGCTCAGGCTTTGGCTTCAGCCCCGGAGCCCAAAAAGTCTAACAGCAACCCTGGCAACCCCATTAAAACAGGGTCAAGACCCACTTTGGAGTCCCGACCCACAGTTTGAAAACAACTGCTTAACACCATTAAGTGAACTACACAGGTTCAAACAGTGCCAGGAGACCATCAGGAGAGACAAAGAGGCCAAATCTACAGTATGTTGTGCTGTCCCTACTCCCTACATGTGTAAGTCACTGCCATTTTTATTTCCCCACTCACCTTTTTTTCAAATATCTTCTTTTAACCTTTACATTATATCAGTGATGGGCAACCTGCAGCCTATGGGCTGCATGCAGCCCGTCAGGGTAATCTGCTGGCGGGTCGCGAGACAGTTTGTTTACATTGACCGTCCGCTGGCACGGCCGCCCGCAGCTCCCAGTGGACGCGGTTTGCCGTTCCCGGCCTTTGGGAGCTGCGGGAAGCAGTGCAGGCTGGCCACCGCTTTCCGCAGCTCCTATTGGCCTGGTATGGCAAACTGCGGCCATTGGGACCTGCGGGCGGCTGTGCCTGCGGACGATCAATGTAAACAAACTGTCTTGCGGCTCGCCAGCGGATTACCCTGACAGGCCGCGTTTGGTCCGCCGGCCACAGGTTGCCCACCACTGCATTATACAATCTTTGACTTTGGAGGATTTGGGTAGTTTATATATATGCACTTTATTTATTTTTTCTTTGCCATTATTTCTACTTTGTGTTGACACAGTATTGTTATTTAATTTCCTTCTTTTAAGGGACCTTAAGTTACTGATTCAAATACTGTACTTACTCTTCAGAAGAGGACTCTCTCCTGGCATATATCTATGCTTCCTGGGAGTTGGATGTAGTCTGGATACTCTATTTCTCCTCAGCAAAACTTGTGTATATAAGGGGAATGTTTTTCTCTTCCTAGCTGAGAACATGTTTATTGATGTTTGTTTAGCTCTAGAGGAAGCAATCTCATAATACTAGCAAATGTTCTGGGTTTCTTTTTGGATATACGGTGGCAGCTGACTGTATTGTACCCAACCTTAACAGTGTGTAATATGCTGTATGTTTTTGCTTGACTGCCATTATTGGGCATATTTCAATTTGCCACATTTATCATCGTTTCTAAAACGTTATTAAAAACTAATACCGTTTTTTTTAAGATTCATTTGATCAGAGAAGGAGGCCTGAAGGAGTTAGGGTGTGATGATTCACAAAAAGACTGGTGAATAGAGCTTTGGAGGTGTTAGATAGGCACATTTTTCATGTTACATCATGAAAGGGTGCTTGGAAGGGAAATCTCCAAGGATAACTCTGGTGCTGCAGGAAAATGGTGCTGATGATTCAGTAAAAGCTTCTCTCCCTCAATCAGTACTGACCCGAACGCTCAATCATGATGCTAGAGGATACCATACTAATATTTGTAAAAAGGTTTGAGGTCCTGGAATGGAATGTTCTTAGTGTTAGGTAGCATTATTAATTAATTTATTATTATTACTAGTTTCAGAGTAGCAGCCATGTTAGTCTGTATCCGCAAAAAGAACAGGAGTACTTGTGGCACCTTAGAGACTAACAAATTTATTAGAGCATAAGTTTTCGTGGACTACAGCCACGGGACTAATAAATTTGTTAGTCTCTAAGGTGCCACAAGTACTCCTATTATTACTAGAGCTTCCAAATGTAAATGAGAAATTAAATAGAGTTACCGACAACATTTGGTTATTACAAATACTTAAGCATTTTTCAGAAGAGTAAATGTGTTAAACCTGCTGTCCTGATAACATTTTGTGCGAGTAATTACATTCCACCACACTGAATTCTCCCTGCTGTCAATTGGATACAAGATTCTCCTTCATCAGTGACGATTGTCAGGGAGTTGGTTGAGAGTCAGGAGCTCTGGGTTCTATTCCTAGCTCTGCAACTAACTCACTTTGTGACCTTTAGCAAATTATTTAATCTTTCTGTGCCTTAGTTTCCTTATCTGTTAAATGTTGATAATACTTCTCTATCTCACAGGGTAGTTGTGAAGATAAATTAATGTCTGTAAAGTTCTTTGAGTTGAAAGGTTCTAAAGAAGGGCTAAGTAACATTATTACTATGATAGTATGATTATTATTAATTTCCTATCCTAAACTGTTGTGTAACGTAGCTGTTAACTGTTAATCAACTGCTTTGTTCCATCCTAGAGGTGGCTGCACTGAGCAATCCTGCCATGCTCTGCTCTGGATCACATTCCATATACAGTACAGGGAGACAATGTTCAGAATAGGCAGGTTAGCAGGTGCTGTATAAAGAAAGTGTTATTGGTGCCATTTAAAAATCATCACAGTTGGGGAGGGAGAGGGACTATAAACCCACTGATTTGGAGGTGAGGGGATATGTGTCAGAGGAAGCACAAGATATGCAGTTGCAGTATGTGATTGAGTTCAAAAATATTTGTTACTCTCAGTCGCCACAAGGTGGGTTGTTAGTCGTGGATTCAATTATAATAGGACAAGTTTCCATATCCTCAACTCCTTCAAATGGGGAAGGAATAACTAGTTCTTGGTCTGATGGGTCTTTTAAACTCAAGCTGAGCAGTTATAATTTATTTAAACATATCCAAATCAGACTGCATCTTGAGAAATGGGAAGGTATTGGATGAAAAGACACAAAGCATACAGCTACAGGAACAGTGACTTCAAACATCATCAGTCATGTGATCTGACTGGCCTAAATCTTGCACTTTACTATATGTCAAGATTTAAACTACTCCAGTCCATGCCACTTGCTTACCTGAACTGAAGATGCTGTTTCTGTGCTCTACATCACTTACCCTAGCTTGGCAACTCTGCATCTTAGTAAAATGTCTGTTATCCAAATATACAGTGTAGTTGTAGCTCTGTCGGTCCCAGGATATTAGAGGATATTATCCAAATAGTGGTTAATCAAAAAAGGACAGGTCACTGGTGAAATTTCATTCCCCCTGGAGACTTGGTAATCACAGATTTATATTCTCTGGAGATGCATAAAATTTAGCAACCACTGAAATGTAAAATAATAAAAAATGAAAGGCTGTAAAACCCCCTTGTCCCCGGCCCCTCTTTACTGACTCAGTCACTGAATCCATCCACTCCACTCTTTCCACCACCCTCCACTTCTCTGCCCCCTCTCCTATTTCAGAATCCATCCTAATTGGATAACTTTCCCTCCCCATCCTCTTTCTTTGCTCCTTCTCCCACTTTGCTGAATGCTTCTGGATAAAGACCCATGATCATGTGGACTTTCTTCACTGCAAAGTTATCCTCTTTCAGTTCTTTCATCTTCTTGGTCAAGCCACACTACTTCTCCATTCTCCTTGACTACATAATTCCAGCTGCCTATGCACCACCTTTGATTCCCTCCTCAAATCCTCCTTTATCTCTGCCTCCTCCATCTCCATACCAAATCTTGCCTACTTTTTAAAGAGAAGATGGACTACCTCCACCATCACGTACCTTGTCTCTCCTTCTTCCTGTTATTACCCTTCTCTTTCTCTACAATCACCAACACTATAGTCTTTTGCCTGCTATCCCACATCAGCTCAGCATCATTTCCTTTACCTCCAATCTCATCCTTAATCTCTCTCTCTGTTTTTATGGTCCTCATCCTCATGCAGAACGCAAGTACACCGTAGCGTCTCCATCCTAAAACAAGCACCCCTGACCCCACCCACCAGCCTCCCCAAATACTGCCCCAGCTTCCTTCTTCCCAGCTCCTCCCAGTTCACCATCTAACATTTCTTTCTTCCACTTCCATCCTGGATCCTTTCCAAGCTGGGTTTGATCCTCTCCACCACACTGAAACTGCTCTCACCAGGACCTCTAGTGATATCTTCATGGGCAAATCTCAGGGCCTCTGCCCCAAACCACTGTGTGTGAAAGAAACTGGAAACCAGATGAGACAGGTGGGTCAAGTTAAATTTGGAGAAGATGAGGCTGACAGTAGGAATGAGAAAGGATTTTGAGGACAAAGTCACAAAGTAGTGCATAGTCCTGAAGTCCTAAGATGTTAGTTTTGATCTTTAAAGCCTTTGATGGGGTAAGTCCAAACTATCTCAGAGACTCTCTCTCCCTCTGTTCTCTGCTGTGACAGCTAGATTGACCAGGGCAGTCTCCCATAGTAAAACAATCAGAGATTGGAATCACAACATATAGCCTGTGGAGTTTCCTGAAGTAGAAATCAGGATGAGACAAAGCCTTTATATATTTAGATAACAATGCATGACTCGTCTCTTTGCACAGGCTTTTCTCCAATCGTGAAGCAATGGGAGAGCGCAGCAACAGTCTCCTGGATAACAGTCACCAATGGCTAAGAGAGGAGGGAAGTGAAGCAGTTAGGTCCTACTTCAAACATGATTCATTATGAATTTCAATTATGTAAATAGTGTCTAGATACCACCCTGTTAGAAATTGAAGGGAGAATTGCTTTAAATCAATAATTATTTTTATACGAATAAAAAGGTAAAATTCAAAATTTGTATATGTAAGATCCATAACGGGCTTAATGTGTAAACTCCATTTTTTTTTCTTGTAGTTTCAGCTACTCTTCACATTTTCCAATTTTCAGATAAACTGATCTATTTGTAGGCTGCAATAAGTAACAGAACAGTAGCATGGCTATTTTTGCATACAAACAACTGGAGTTTTGTGTTTTACTTCGTGTATCTAAACATAGTTTGTTGCTTGACTTGGTATATCCTGAGCAATAGCGTATACTGATGGTTGGTAAAATGTCCTGCTGCTACAAGTGTCATACATAGTAAGACATCTTATCTTATTACTTAGGAATTACTCAGGAAGTCTGATTCAGTGTAATTACAGGGTAAGAACTAGCCAAAACATAGCCTACTGAAACTGTTCAGTGCCAGGTATAATCTTGGCATGACATCTGCTTCTCTGATACTCCTCCTTAAGCCAGAAAACCATTTTCACAAATGTGCAATTGATCTGTGGCTTCTTAATTGTTGAAAGAGGTCAAAGATTCTTCTGTTAGAGATCAGTTGGTTTCCTCTCAGTGTTTCTGGTCAGTCCAGGGACGCTGGTGTGTGGTGTTATCCAGGGCCAGCTCTGGCTTTTTTGCCGCCCCAAGCACAAGCTTGGTGGGCTGGTGCCTGGAGCTGGCCCTGGTGTTATCAGTCTGATCCAAGTATGCATTTATGTAGCTCTGATGTGAACAGGCATTCTTACTTACAAAAAGAAAAAAAGTTCAAAATAGAATTCTAAAAATTCCAGAGTTTTTCTCTTTACAAATCTGTATTAGAGAACAAGATGTCACACTTCTGCCAAACATAGGAACTGTACCAAATTCAGCTCTAGCATTCAAAGCTTACTTGAGGACAATTTCATCCTGAGACAGTATTGTTAGTTGAGCAGGGTGTTGTCCTTGTTGGCTGACTCACAGCTTCTTTTGCTGTTTTTACTTCATACATTTCTGATCTCATTTGAGATACCCAGTCTTTATATTTAATTACATTTATGAGGAGTCCAATAAAAAGTTGAAATTGAAATCCTGAACTGATGTTTACAAAATCAGAATAGTATCAGATACAAAGATACACGTCTCAGGCAGGCATGTTTATGAGGCATTTGTCAGAAGGGTGCAAATTTGACTAAAACAACTCTCTTCTTTTGTGGTATCTACAAAAAAAAATCAATCGTGGTTAAGTAGATGGTTTGCCATTGAACATTGTTTTTGATGCTGACCAATACAATTTGTTCCCTTGAGCTTCCCACGCCAGTGCATTTTACTCACCTGTTTTCTGTAGTTTTACACTTAGATTGCAAGCTCTTTGGGACAAGGGCTGTCCTTTTTCTAAATGGGGGCACACTGACTAGCACAAAGGAGCCCTGGCCCCTAGGTGCTAATATGAATAAACAATAAAAGTAACATAATAAATGCTCCTTATGCAAGCAAGAGCTTTATTTAGTTTAGTACACGTGGCAGGTCCAGCATCTACACCCCATGCAATACAATAATACGAAGCATTACAAGTAGAAATACAGTGTAGACAGTCTGACTGCCCTGCCTACCCGTGCCTGTGGGCTAAGGCAAAGTGGGGTTCTGTGTCAGGCCCCCCTCCATGTATGACAGTATATTTCTGAGCTGGTAGCGGCTGTCTGCAATTTCTGTTCCCATTGCTTCCAAAGGCAGACCTAGATGTTCCTTTTCTCTCGCCTCCTCTTTCCATGCCCGGACCCCCGCCCGTCTCTCTCCTCCTGGAACTACATCTCCCAGAAGGCCTGGCGCCCCGCCCCGCATGCGCAGTGACGGGCCTGTTCGTTCTCGCTGAGGGAGAAAGACGCAAGCAGCCGCGGGGTCTCGGTGGAGCGGCGGCGGCTGGAGACGGAGAGCGACGGCGCCACATGCATAGGTTGGGCCCCCTCCCCTCCCCTCCCCTCCCCGACGTGCTCCCTCCTCCGGCGGCTGCTGGCCCCGGCCCGGCGCTGCCGCCGGAGCCTGGCGCGAGCGAGGAGCGCGCGCCGCGGGGCCCGGCCGGGGGAGCCCAGGGGCCGGAGGCCGAGTCCTCGCGCCCCCTGCTGGGGCGGCGCCGGGGGCCGCGGGGCCTTTGCCGGCTCTTCCCCGCCACTCCCTGGGCTCGCGGGCGGGCGGGCGGGCGGCCTGCTGCTGGGGCGGGGCCAGGGCCCCGCTGGGCCGGGCAGCCCCTGCCCCACGGAGCCTGCACCGGCGCGAGCGGGGGGTCCCGTCCCCCTCCCCCTCCCCCTCCCCCTCCCCCTCCTGTCCCCGGCACGCGCGGGAAGTGGGCAGAGACCAAGTGCCCAAGGTCATGCAGGGGGCTAGTGGGGGAGCTGGGAGCAGAGCCCGGGGGGGGCTGTCCGGTGTTCTCAGCGCAGACCCATAACCGGCCTGCTGCCCCCCTCGGGATTCCTGGGCTGGGGGGTGGGCGAGAGAGAGGGAGAGAGGAACAATGGCAAAGCAACTTGCACTCCCTTCAGAGCAGTGCCAGGGCTGCTGGAGAGGGGAGTGGGGGAGCAAAGAGAAAACTGGAGCAAGAGCCAGCTTTTCTTGACAAGTAGTGCCCTGGGCTACTGGGAGGACAGGTTTAGACATGGGGGAAAAAGAGGGATGGAAAAACAGAAATGATAACAATGTGTTTATTGTGATGTATGTTACATTGAATCTTAGTAGCTACTTTTGTTTCTAGACAGATGAATGTAGCTCTCAAAAACATTCAGCATTTGTAGTGCAGAACCATTCAAGGTCCCATTTGCCTTCTCAGGAGCCATTGTTACCTGGCATGTCAATATTTAGCAAACTGCAGTCATTGAAGTATTAATGAATCTTTTCCTCCCATGGCATTCCAAAGAGAAGTACTGCAGGACCAGAGCCCTGTCTGAGCTAAGTCACTGTGACAGTACCAAGGTGTTTTAGAATCAATTTGGTTAGCTTTTATTGTAGAAGTTTTGGGTGTATTCATAGATTAAAAAGCTTTACATGGAAGAGCATTTTGACTTTCCCACTTCTTGGTTACTGCTGGAATGTATCTGCTCAAATTGAATGCTTTTTTCTTTGCTAAGTCATGAAATTGAGTTCTTCTTTATAGGACCAGCTTTTATGGCATTAAGGAAAACGCCACTGTAAAAATTGCTTATCTTTATAACTGAACAGATGACCCTTTGTTTACTAATGGGTTGGTCACTTTTTCTTCTTGAAGGCTAAAACTGGCCTGCCATGTGTAAAAGAGACAATCTGAAGATGATAGGGAATGAATTAATTATGGGACAAGTATGAAAGTTTTGAGAGTGAACCTCAGTATACTAGGTAAGAAGTTGGGCAGGAGTCTTCAGAAAAGAGACTTGTATATTGTAAACTGCTGTTACTTCACAGAGAACTTTAAAATATTCTGCCTAGGCATCTTTTTACACATCCCATTTTCATTATTTTATTTGCTCTTTGCTATATTTTCATACAAAGAAACTAATAAAATGTCTTAAGAGTTTTTCTGTTCCCTAATTGAAATTAGTTTTCACTTCATCTTTGGTTATAGTACCAATCATTTCTAGAGACTTCAGATAGGAAATCAATAGGTGAATTCTTAAGACAGCCATCTTAATTCTTTAAAAACCAGCATCTCAAACTTTCAAACCTCAACTTTAATAGATAGTGTGGGACAGACACACAAATTTGTTTCAAATAGCATGTTTTTCAAAGTTTTCTGTGAGGCATGGGTCTCTAACAATGATCGTGATTTTTTCAAACTGTACAAATGTGCTAGATATCAAGCTCATGTGTCATATATGCATTATTGTCAAAAAGTACCATGGGAAAAGACTGCCCAGTCGTATTTTGATGGAATCTGAGGCTATGTCTACACTACGCACCTCTTAGCGACACAGCTAAATGATGGGGTCTAAATTAGCTGTTACCACTCAAGAAAGAGATCTTGGAGTCATTGTGGATAGTTGTCTGAAAAACATCCACTCAATGTGCAGGGGCAGTCAAAAAAGCGTACAGAATGTTGGGAATCATTAAGAAAGGGACAGATAATAAGACAGAAAATATCAGATTGCCTCTATATAAATCCATGATACGCTCACATCTTGAATACTGTGTGCAAATGTGGTTGCCCCATCTCAGAAAAGATATATTGGGAAAAGATTCAAAAAAGGGTAACAAAAATGATTGGGGACATGGAACTGCTGCCATATGAGGAGAGATTAATAAGACTGGGACTTTTCAGCTTGCAAAAGAGATGACTAAGGGGGATATGATAGAGGTCTATAAAATCATGACTGATGTGGAGAGAGTAAATAAGGAAGTGTTATTTATGCCTTCTCATAACACAAGAACTAGGGGTCACCAAATGAAATTAATAGGCAACAGATTTAAAACAAACAAAAAAGTATTTTTTTCACACAACGCACAGTCAACCTGTGGAACTCTTTGCCAGAGGATGTTGTGAAGGCCAAGACACTAGATAAGTTCATGGATAGGTCAATCAATGGCTATTGTCCAGGATGGACAGAGATAGTATCCCTAACCTTTGTTTGGCAGAAGCTGGGAGTGGGTGACAGGGGTTGGTTCACTTGATGATTACCTGTTCTGTTCATTCCCTCCTGGGCACCTGGTATTGGCCACTGTCAGAAGACAGGATACTAGGCTAGATGGACCTTTGGCTGTACTGCATCAGACCATGGTTATGTTACAGCCACAGGTGCACAGTGTAGGCTCTCTTTGTCGGCAGGAGAGAGCTCTGCTGCTGACAAAGTATTGTTAAATTAAATAAATAAAATAAATTAATGGAGATATCCCATCTCTTAGAACTGGAAGGGACCTTGAAAAAAGGTCATCAAATCGAATCCAGCCCCCTGCCTTCACTAGCAGGACCAAGTACTGATTTTGCCCAGATCCCTAAGTGGCCCCTTTAAGGATTGAACTCATAACTCTGGGTTTAGCAGGCCAGTGCTCAAATCACTGAGCTATCCCTCTGTCCCTGTTAACACTGGTGCTTTTTGTCTGTAAAGCTTTTGTCGTTTGGGGGGAGGGGTGTGGTGTGTTTTGTTTTTTTCCACACCCCTGAACGACAAACGTTTTACTGACAAAAGTCCAGTGTAGACAAAGCATGATAATCTGGCTCTCCCCTTTATCTGCATCTTCTTTAATCGGACTGTGACAACTGCCTGTCTGTCTAGCCAGCCTGCCTGCATCAGTCTCCTTAAAGGGGACTCCTGATTCAGACCTGTACCTCTTTATATAGCTACAGGCTTTCTTACTAATTTTAATTTGAAGCATGCCATCAGAACTTGTCTCTCACTGAATGCTTTCTTAAAGAAACTTTGCCCACTTAAGATCTCCCTGCTTTTTGCCCTGCATCTTGGTAGGACTGCAGGATGGTACTCATTTGTACATCTTCCTGTTCCTAGTTCCAAACTTCTTCAAGAAGATCTCATGATTCAACATTTTTAATACTTAGATCCAGTTTCTACTGTACAAGGCTGTCACAATACTTCTATTTTCCTATTTCATAGTCCTTAAGTATTTCAGCCTAATTGGATATTTTAAATCACCCTTTACTTGCAATTCTCAAAATGCAATACAAAACTCCTGAAGGGGTGTGTGATGGGGTGGACTAGGCCCAGAGGCCCCTGCTGGAGGCCTCAGGGTTCTGCCACATCCATCCCAGGGAAGGAGCAGTGGAGAGGTCCTCCAAGCAGGGTAGAGTGGCTGCAGAGGAAGCAGCCAAAGAGGGCCCAGGAGGGCCATATAAAAGGAGTTGCAGAGCAGTAGTCAGTTGCTACTTGGAGAAGAAAGAACTGCAGGCCTGGCAGCCTGGAAGAGCCACAGGGCCACGGACAGTTTGCTAGCAGGAACCGGGGGAGCTCCTGGCTGGTTGCTAGGAATGAATAAGAACTGAGCCTGGGGAGGGCTGTAGGAGGATAGTGTCTCCAGGGAGGAAGCCCTGGCAGTACAGCCCCATACCAGGGCTGGACTACTTAAAGACCAAAGCCCCGGGAGGGCTAAAGAGAGAGAGACACCACCAGAGGGGTACTGAGATTGGCCCCAGTGGACCATATACCCGGAAGGGGTTTGTGCTGGTTAATATGCAGACAGTGTGACTCAGCCAGAGCGCTGTGTCACTGACAAACCCGCATGAGAAGCACCCAAAGGGTCACCAGCACTAAAGAACGCAGATGCCCAACCAGAAGGGGGCACTGGGGGTGGGTGCCAACCCCATTACAGGGGGTTAATCTTAACAGTGTTGCTGGGAAAATAGATCACTTTTATTGGGTGTGTCTGAGGGTATAGTCACATTAATTAACAGTGATCCTGCATGCTGTTCCACACGAGCAGACCCCAGTGCTCAGAGTTCCACACTGACTTCAGTGGGGCCACCCATGCAAAACAGCTTACAGGATAGGGCCCTAAATTTGCATGATATGAAAAATGATTTTAACATTTTGTTGTATACAGCCTATTTGCAAATACACACTTTTAAATAGATTGTCTATAAATATAGTTTCTGTTTCCAACAGATGCTGAATCCTGCTAATGTGAAATAAGCCCTTCTTTGCTTAATAACTTTAAGAACCTCCCAATCTCTTATATTTTTGGGGGAGAGTGTCACTTAGTAAAATGTTCTAAAAATATAATCATGTATACACATTAGAAATATATTAGCAAGGAAGATATTGCTGACCCTTTATTAATGGGCCATTTTTAGCATCTGTTGTCTTTGTTATTACTTAAGACACAAACAATTGTAGTGGTTATTTTTTTGTTTTTGCTTATGTCATGACAAATTTAAATGTGGTATGTGGTATTCACAGAGTTATAAAGTTTGACGTGGTTTAAGTAAACAGAGTTTTGTAATGTTTGTCTAAAACAGGGGTGGGCAAACTTTTTGGCCCTAGGGCCACATCGGGTACAGAAATTGTATGGAGGGAATGGTAGGGAAGGCCAGGAGAGGCTATGCCTCCCCAAACAGTGAGGTGTGGCCTGGCCCTTTCCCTCTATCCAGCCCCCCGGAACCTCCACTCAACCCGCCCCCCCCCCGCTCCCCACCCCTGACTGCCCCCGGTGACTGCCGCATCCTATCCAAACATCCCTGCTCTCTGCCCCCAACCATCCCCCCGGGACACTCATCCCCTATCCAACCTCCCCTGCGCCCCACCCCTTGACCACCCCCCTATCCAACCCTCCCAACTCTCCCCACCCCACGTTACCTGTGGGGTGGGGGAAAGGGGGGCTCAGTCCTTTCCCTGTGTGTTTCACCTGCTCGTTTGGCTGCTCTCCCTGGCAGTCGGGCAGGGCTCGCTCCTTGTCTGGGGTTGGCTGCTGGGGACAAGGGCCAAGCTTGCTCTGCCCCTGTTTCCAGCAACAGGGCCCAGGCCCCTTGACCGCCCCCCTGCTCCTCACCTCTCCCCCTCCCCCCGAAACTCCCTCTGACCATGCCACCCGAAGCACCAGGTCTGGCAGCCCGGCCGGAGCTGCAGCCATGTTGCCCAGGCACTGGGGGAACTGTGACTGCAAGGGAGGGGAGCAGAAGAGGAGTTGCCAGGGGCTAGCCTCCGCCCTGCTCATCACGCTGCCGGGAGTTGGGTTGGCTCCTCCGCAAGCCTGTCCTGTCCCCGCTCCCTGGCCCGAGTTCGGGGGCCAGAGGGAAGGGTCCTGCGTGCTGGATGTGGCCCGCGGGCTGTAGTTTGCCCCCCTCTGGTTTAAAAGTTCACCTGGCTTCCCCTTGTCAAATATTTCTTGTGAACTTATGTTTTTCTCTGTAAATTTAAGTACTGTAGCCTGTGAAAATGGCATCTTTACAAATGTAGTTTTGGGGTGGGGTTTTTATTCTTTTATTGTGTTTGGTTTTTTGAGTAGGTGAAAGTGATCTTCTGGAATTAAGCTAGCAATTGTGGAGTCTGAAAGTTTGGGTTCTGTCTTGTAAATATAGACAATTTTAAGTTTATCTGTTCTTAAGTGTTATCAAACCGAAAGCCTTCATGCTGTTTATTTACGTTTCGCAGATACTGTTTATTTATTAATAAGTATAAAAAAAAAAAATGGTTGTAGCAAGGGACTAATTCCCCACAACTACGTAGTTGTGTGTGATGACAGCATTTCCACAGACTTTCAAAGCTGACTTTCTTTGAAGCTGAGATGATAGAAAATAAATTGGAACTGTGCTACAATGTACTTTGGGACTAAGATCCGAGTACAGGGCTTTACATCTGTAAATGAGAGAGAGATAGTAATTGCAATGAGTCTTACTGGTAATCATATCAATATTTATTTAAATTTATAAAATATAAAAAGATGCCATTCTTAAAACAGTGGGTGTGTTTGACATAAATTAGAGGCAAATAATGCTAGCAACTAATAACCCTGAACTCCCAACCATCACACCATCCTCAACCCCTATCAAGTTCCTCTTACTCCAAAGGTCTTGGCAAATAGATATGCTTTGCAATGTGTCCTGGTGGTCAACAGACCTGGGATGCTTTGGACCAGGGAAAGGAGGTTGCAAGCTGCTCATGGAGAACAACCTATTGCCTCCTTTCTCTTAAATCCAAGGGATTCCAACTTGTGCATATCTGCTGTTGCAAGTGTGGTAGGATGGTATAAGAAGAGAGACAATGCCTTAAGTAAGAATGTTCAAGCTGTTGGGTGAATGATCATTTTCTAGTAGTATCTCCACTTTTTATTTTTTGCAGCACAAAATGAGTCATCTGAAAAATAGCTATGTCTACACTGCCCATCAGTGTCAGCAGTGGGTAGGGTTAGTGTAGAATCATGCAGCAATGAAAAGCAAGTTGCATCCACACTGGAGAGTGTAGCTACCCATGTCAATGAAAGGCTCCATCAACTGGAGGCAGCTGTTAAAAATAGAGTAGATGTGGAAGGTGCTGCTTGGGCTGCAGAGAGTGATGTAGGATATATACCCACAGGCTTCAGGCGTACCTTTATTTGCCCAAGCCGTGCCTCACTCTCTGCCCTGGTCTTTATCCCCTTCATAGGGGGGCTAACAGTGTATGTACTTTACATGCCGCCGTAAATGGTGTGCTGTGTAGACATATCTTTAGACACTGCATAAGTCCATCCATCAAATGATTGATGTACTCTGTAAAGGGATCCTGAAAATTAAGGGACTTCCTACCCCGCACAAAAAAAATCCCACCTCGTACTTTAAACTATAAATCATTACACCTCTACCCCAATATCCCAATATCACGCCACCTGATATAACACGAATTCGGATATCGTGGTAAAGCAGTGCTTTGGGGGACGGGCTGTGCACTCCGGCAGATCAAAGCAAGTTCGATATAACGCGGTTTCAACTATAACGCGGTAAGATATCTTGGCTCCCGAGGACAGCATTATATCGGGGTAGAGGTCTGTTATCCTAGATTTCAAGATGGGTTGAGGCTTCCACCGAAGACAATACTTGGGGAAAAACAAAGCATCTATTCTGTAGGAAAAACCCTGGAGATACATTCACGTCTAAGCACCATGTATAGACATTTAGTCTTCTGTTAAAGAAAATATGCTATCTGGATTTAAAAACATTGTTTAGATAGATATGTTGTTCTCGTTGTTTGTTTTTTTTAAAGTAACTCCTGAGGTAGGGTGATGAAACTAAACTAAAAATTTGTTACACTGTGTGGTTAGTAAAGGAGGAAAACATTTGCCTTTTTGCCTATAGGAAATGTATGCAAAAGGTCACCAGATTAAAAAAAAAAAAAAAAAAATTCTGTTTCATCACACTAATGTGGACACACTTGATTACAAACACCACTGTATTCTGATACTAGTTGTGTTCGCTAATCTTCTTTCCCACTCCAGTTGTGCTAAATTGTGCCCAGGAATAGTAATCCTGTTGAATAGACAATACATTCAGTGTTGCAGTGCAGCCAGTGGGCACAAGTAAATTTATAATGCAAAGTTGGGTTAGTCTGCTATTAAAGTTGAGGTTTGAAAGTTTGAGATGCTGGTTTTTAAAGTTGAGAACTCAGTTCATATAATTTATTTAGCTATCTTTTATTTACAAGTGAAATTTTCAGCTTTTAACTTTTTAGCTAGCTCTTTGAGACACATGGCATTTATTTAAATCCAAATTCTGTTGCTTTTTAGCTGTTACTGTAAATGTTAATGAGACAGGAAACATTTTATGTTTTGATATGGGACAAGTTAACAGGGAAACCAAGCAAGCTTGCTTAGGAGATATTTTGCAGTTTGACGGAATGGTTCCAATTTTGTCTTGGTTTGCCCTGCCTAGATTTGACCTGTCCAAACTTGCTATGGAAGCTGAATCCTGTGTGAGTGCCATGCTAAAAAAATAACCTGAAGCAAGAAATGTTCCAAGTGAGAAGAAAAGAAAAAAATAAAACTTACTAATGATCTTTACCACTTTGGTAAATAATCCTTATCAATTTTGTTGAATGTTTTTTTTTTTTTAGTGAAGCACGTAAGTATTTTATAGAGCTGGTGGTTTCTTTACATTGCAATACAAAATCAGACATGTATTTTGTATTAAGCATTAGTTAAATTTTCAGTCATCTATTTCAGTATAATGGTTTTTAGGATTTTATTGCTTTTAATCTGTCTGTCCTAGGTATTTCTAAGTCATTTATCACCTTGGTATCTAAGCACCATATCCCCTTTTTCTTATGTTGTGCTATGTTGTGACAACAGTTGTCAAATGTCATGTCAGACAGGTATGTCAAAACATTTCAGCTCATGCTATCCAAGAGCATCCTGATGTGTTGTATATTATTAACATTAATCATTGTATTACAGTACATTTTTGTGGCTTGTCATTCTTTTTTAGTAGTGTTTAAGCAGCCTCATAATAATTTACAGCTGCAATACCAAAAAACCACTTCAGCGTATCTACATTGAAATTATGGAGATAGCAGGAATTTAATATGAAAAATCCAGATACTTGCTTAAATTCTATTGTTTCTGCAGCCACATGGAATTTAAAAAGCAACAGAGGGTCCTGTGGCACCTTTAAGACTAACAGAAGTATTGGGAGCATAAGCTTTCGTGGGTAAGAACCTCACTTCTTCAGATGCAAGGGTTGATGCAAGAAGTGAGGTTCTTACCCACGAAAGCTTATGCTCCCAATACTTCTGTTAGTCTCAAAGTTGCCACAGGACCCTCTGTTGCTTTTTACAGATTCAGACTAACACGGCTACCCCTCTGATACATGGAATTTAAACTTCTGTTTGTCACAGAAGTGATTTAGATATTTGGATTTTATAAACCTTTGTCCTTTGGACAACTGTAAATAATCTCTCACCTCTCCAAGTTGGTAAGTTCTTTGTCTGGGACCATAAGTTGATTTCATGAGCACTTACAAGCTAACACAGTTGGGCAATTATGACTTTTTGTATTCCATAGTAGTTAATAAGAACATTCTTTAAAATTCTTGTCCTGAATGCTGGAGTGAATTGAACTGCTCTGCAGTACAGGAAGGCTACAGCCCATACAATTGTTTGCTTATCATGATTTCTTTAGATAAATAAAGTTCCTCCCTTCTTACTTGATTTGTCTCTTTTTCCAAGTAGCTGGGTGTGACAGGTTGGACCCCTTAAGGTGCCACCTGATGTGCTGGGATATCACTGAACCTGCCTGTTCTGCCAGCCAGGGCACCCTTTTTACCTGTCTTGCTGAGCCAGGCTATTATGCCTCCTCCAGCATACACACCGGCAGGGCCACACCCAACTGCAGAATGAGGCAGACACTGAGATCAGCTCTGGGAAGCCTCAGCTTAAGGGATTTACCCCAGCAGTCAGGTGTCCACCTCCCTTGAAGTGCAGACCCAAAGGTATATTATGAAATCCGCCCCCTCCCTCAGTGTGGAGGAAGGTATGCATAGCCGCTTACCCCCCCCCCCCCCGCCCCCATTGTGAATTGCTCAAATGGAGTTTATATTCTAAACAGGAAATACATTTATTAACTACGAACGGTGAATTTTAAGTGGTTAAAGAGATAGCAAACGGAACAAAGCAGATTACTAAGCAGATAAAACAACACACACATACTAAGCTTGTTTCACTAAAGAAATTGGTTACAGATAGTCATTTCTCACCCTAAATATTGTCACAGGTAGATTGCAGAAAGTCTTGAAATGCAGCTACACTGGCCTGCAGCTTGAGACTTCAGGTATTTCCACTCACAGACTGGACACCCGCTCAGCTTGGGTTCAACCTTTCTCCCCTCAGTTCAGTTCTTGCTTCCAGGTGTTTTTCAGTGTTTCTTTGGGTGGGGAGGCAGAGGAGAACCATGATGGTGTCACTCCCCTGCCTTATATAGCTCTTGTGTATGGCGGGAACTCTTTGTCTCCCAGTGGCATTCCAAGGGTGGGTCCAGTACCAGGTGACTCAGACCCATGTCTCTGCAGGGCTGTGGCAGCCGTTACTCGTAGGCTGTCTGGAGCGTCCACAGGAAGACTACGCTCTTTCACATCCATTGTCTTTGCTAATGGGCCATTAGACCTGTCTGGATTTTCCATTGTTGTACCTGAAGGGCTAGTTGGGGGGTGACACCCAACGTGACACATTTGAAATACAGATACATAGTCAATATTCCTAACTTCAGATACAGAAATGGTACAGGCACACACATTGGATAATCACATTCAGTAAATCCTAACCTTTCCAATTATATCTCACATGAGCCATCTTGCATAAAGTATATATCAGTTATGTCGTATTCATTTCATAAGCATATTTTCATAAAGAATATGGAGTGAAACATCACACTGGGTGTTTCAGAGCAGGCTGTATTCCTAATATTTGTATTTAGAGCAGTGAGACTGAGCACAGTCATTTATTGACATTGTTTTTCATGTGCTTCTCTTTTTGCTGAATTGGAGTCCGTTATTTTGGTCACTTACGGAATTTAGTAATGTTTTTTTATGCAGTAGTTTGAAGCCTTCCAACATGCCATACCTATCAGATGCATTCCTTTACTTTCGTAAGGACATGTCTATGCTACAAAATTAAGTCGACCTACCTTATGCTGGCATACAGCTGCTGCAGTAATTACATCGCTTGGCCTGTCTACACTTTGCTCCTTGGATCAGCGATGTGCTTCCTCACCAGCAGCGTTTGTATCGATTGTACTGTCAGTGTGGGACATTGTGAGATGGCTCCTGAAAGCCAGTAACAGTCGGTGGAAGCAATGCAGTGTTTACACTGACACTGTGTTGACCTAATTACGTCGACCTTGACTGTACGCCACTCGTGGAGGTGGAATTATAATGTCAGAGTAGCAGGGCAGTTACATCAGCGGGAGCAAAATTTAAGTGTGAAGACTTCCTTAGTTAGGTTGACGTAAGCTGTCTTGTGTCGACCTAACTCTGTAATGTAGACCAGAGCCAAGGTTCACAAGCTATACCTTAGGGCTAATCTACAGTGGCAACGCTAAAGCGGTGCTGCGGCAGTGCTTTAACGTGGCTTGTGTGGTTGTGGCAGAGCACTCCCAGCGCTCTAAAAAAACCACCTCCACGAGTGGTGTAGCTATCAGCGCTGGTGCACTGTCTACACTGGTGCTTTACAGTGCTGAAACTTGCTGCACTTGAGGGTGGCGGGGTGTTTTTTCACACCCCTGAGCGAGAAAGTTGCAGTGCTGTAAATTGCCAGTGTAGATAAGCCCTGAGTCTTCCTCTTCAGTTTCCAGTCAGTTTGCCCTGTTACTCCAGACTTCCACATGACTTGAGAAGCATTGTTGAAAACTGGTGAGTGGGAGCAGTGCCTCTCATTGGCACAGTGCTTTTTCCAGAGGCTGAGTTCAATAGCAGTCATTAGCAGGCCAATCAGCTTAATTTATGGAGGACTATAAAACCATAAAAGCTTCTGATTCTGCTTTCTAGATGAAATAAGATTGACTGCACCATGTGAAAACCCAAATGAATTAAAACTTTTTGTCAACACAGTTGTAGTGACTGGCAACCGACTCACCAGTTCACAGCTTAAGGCTTGTACACACTAGTGCTTACTTTGATATAACTCAAGTCACTTAGGGGTGTGGAAAAGCTACCCCCGAGCGACGTGAGTTATACCAACCTAAGCACCGGGGTGGACAGCGCTTTGTCGGCGGGAGAAGCTTTCCCACGACACAGCTACTGCCGCTTGGAGCGATGACAGGAGAGCTCTCTCCCATCGGAATAGAGCGTCTGCATTGGGAGCGTTACAGCAGCGCAGCTACGTCGGTACAGCTGCACGACTGTAGCGATTCTAGTGTAGACTAGCCCTTAGGGCATGGTTACACTGAAAGCACTGTCGTGGGAACGCTCCCGCAGCAGCGCTCTGAAGTGCAAGTGTGGTTGCGTGCGAGCGCTGGGAGAAAGGTCTCCCAGCGCTCCTGGTAATCTACCTCCACGAGGGGTTTAGCTCTGAGCGCTCGGAGCCTGTCTATGCTAGCGCTTTAAAGCGCTCTGACTTGCTGCGCTCAGGGGGGTGATTTTCCACCCCCTTGAGCCAGCAAGTTAGAGCGCTATAAAATGTAAGTGTAGCCAAGGCCTGAGTCTCACGCATCTTGACCTTGAATGGTCTTTTATTGTGTTTGAATTTCCACCACAAAGAGACAGATACTTTTTGCATGTTCATTTCAGGAATCATAATGCTAGAGCCCATGGGCCGTAGTTTGCCCACCCCTGGGCTAGAGTATTTATCAATACAGATGCTCATAAGTGTCATTATTCAAAGTTTATATTGTTTTAGTATTGAAGTTCACAATAGTAATAGCTTAAAAAGCTGCATGACAGTGGAGAACCTCTCAACTATTCTGTGCCTAGATGGTCTGTCTCTTGATTTGATGGGTATAATACAAGTGATGCAGACATCTGCTGATGAATGTAGTATGTTAGGGAAACGACAATTTTTGTATATTTATAAATATCTTTTTTTTTCTCTTGACAGCATAATACAGTTTAAAAGATTATATTGAGGTAACCTGATACGTTCTGCCATGTTGTGGCACTCTAACTTGTCAACTTATTTTTAGATATACTGCACTCATGTGTCAAGATATTAAAAATGTGTGTGGGAGTATTAATTTGGATTCTGAGCATCACCTGATATTGAGTCACTCCTTTGTGGAGCCTTCTTGGAGTAAAAACATGCTGTGCTTTTATTCTGATAATCAGAATTAACTCTAAATTGTCTCTAACCGAAGCCTGTCCTGTATTTTCAAATGAATATATAAATGCACCAATGTCACTTGTAAAGCCTTACGTCCGTAATAAACTTCCCATCCAAATCCTCTCCATAGTCACCAATGATGAATCCTACAAGTAAGAAAGCAGACTGATTCGGGGCTTAAGTATATTGAATCTTCTTTCTAGCCACACAAGAAAAACTTCTACAAGATCACCTGTAGGACCATGGCTGGCAAAGTTTGAATTCGTATTTTCAAATCCAAATCTCCCAAGTCATATTTGCTGCAGTATGTCAGATGATTTACTTGAGTTCTGAGAGTGAATCTCCACAGGCGGGTTAGTCTGAAGCTTTTCTGATGCACGTCAGGTGACTCTCAGTATGCAAGTTGCACCAATAGTATGGACATGGAACACCTATTCCATTTTCAGTTTGCATCATGTGAACATAGCATAGCATTCTCCAGGAGTATCCCTTGGTCCTTTGCTTCCTTGCTCAGCAGTGTGCATCCTGGGATTGTTTTCACTGGGAATTGTGGGAATTTTAAAATAAAAAGAAACATTTTAACTATTGCCGGAGTAGTTGAGTGTGCGTGTGGTCATTGAAAGGCAGATAATGTTTGTTTAGGATACAGTTTGGAAGCAGAAGAAAAAAAATGGTTCAGTCATTCTAACTGCATGTTGTTTTGCATAATATTTGTGAGGGGGATGGGGAAAGCCTTGCTGATGGGTGGGAGGCTGAGGTCCAGACACTTGCTCAAAGGTTCAAACAGCCAGCAAGACATCCCACGGAGAACACAAACACCCAGGGGAATGCTGTCTGGGATGCCTCTTGTTTGTGTTTTGAATTTTATGCCTGAACATGTTGCCCATGTAGGGGTAGAGGGGTGTTGGGATGCAGACATTTTGAGCACGGGGGTATTTTGTGTGGGTGATTGACGTTTAACATTCCCTATGTGCTTTTGTAAAAGCTTATGAATGTTCAGCTCTATTTAAAGGATTTTCTGTGTTAAAATCAATGATTTCTCATAATGGATGCATTGTAAACTGTTTTATTAGGAAATAACAATAAAAAACAAAGTTTTAATGAAACCAATGGAAAAATATCTGTATTTGGAAATGCCTTGAACTAATCTTCTTAAGTAACTAGATGCACACACACTTTTAACTACTGCAACGGGGCAAACAAAACTCCAAGTGCAATAGTAAGGACATTTCAAATACAACAATTTGGAGCGTTGGGGGGGGGGGTGCATAAAGTTAAAGACAAGTATACACCTTGTTGCTGGTGGTTCTTGTCCGCATGGGTTCTGGGATTGAGTGTCGTGGCTCAAAATTCTCATGGGCATTGCAAGGCTCAAAAGAGCTGGACACAAGTGCAAGTGTTCTTAGTGTCTACAGCAGTGGTTCTCAACCTATTGACCGTTGTGGGTCACATATGCATCTTGTGGGCTGCATCCACACAATCTATATACTACCTGTATGGCCCTGAGGATGTCACGTGAGCTGCAGCTGTGGGCTTATTGGGCCGCTAGCAGGCCGTAGGTTGATAACCACTGGTCTAGAGCTTGCAGCTGAGAGGTGAATGGGAGCCGCTGGGAGCATTGCTGCAGCAATGCGGAGGTTAGGAGTTGCTGCTTGTCCCAGTAGCCAGCATTGTCCAGGGCCAGAAGGACCTGACTGGATCCCAAGTTAAGGGACTGCTGGCCTAGCAGGCGCATGTTTTCCAGGAGGGCATTCTGGCTCGGGATAACATCTATTAGTTGCCTCTGCATTTCTGTCTTTCCATGCTCTACTTTGTCACGGTGATGCCACTGCATCGCTGTCTTTGGTCACTGCCACAATCTCCTAGGAGAGCTGCATTCCTCGTTTGCAGCCTCCACATCTCACTAGCCTGCCTTTCCTCTGTGACTGTGCCAGGAGTTCTACAAACATCTCATCCTGAGCTTTGCTTTTTCTCCCCTTCAGGTTGGCCAGCCTACTGGAAGTAAATAGAGGCCCAGGCCTTGATGGTCTGGCTGCTGCAGGCATTGTGGTTGTGGGAGTAGGAGATGGAAAGAGTCACTTGTTCGTATCCCAGACAAGTCATGGTAGCTTTTTTTTTTTCTCAGTATGTATATGTGGCTTTACCTCTCTGAGCTTCCTCCAAAGAATGGGAAGTGATCTGCATGTATAAAGGGTAGTAGGTACATTTGGCTTTGTCTATCATATCTGCTTTCAAGCTGTTTGGGGTGGGGTGTTTGGAGCTATGTTCCAGGTTTGTTTTTGTGGTTTGTGTGCTGGTGATGCTTCTATGGCATTGGAGCTGTAAAGGGCAGAGGTTATGGAAGGTGAGCTGGATAGTAATCTCCTTTGGGCTATCCTCCTTCTCGATGATGTTACACAGAGGCTGGTGACTAGGAGGAGAGAATGATCTTATTCAAAAAGACAAAGAGCAGACCAGTGAGAGAAGCTCAAAAGTTAGTCACCAGGACATTTCCCCAAGAAGTGCTGCAAGAGTGGAAGGAGCTTGCAGTCCACAAGGGTGGGGGTCATGGACATGAGGCTATTCCCTATAATGTGCAAAACAAAATCAAGGTATTACTTAGTCTTAAGTTCTGCTGTATCTCCCTTGCAGACATGGAGAGAGTGCAGAGAAAAATAGAAGGTATCCTATAATAATTGTCAGCTACAATGCATTTTACAGGGCATTTGTTCCTCAGGGGGGAGCAATATTGTTTGTGCCTTGACCGGGCAGGCAGCGTGCATTTATATCTCATGTAAACTAACCAAATTTCTTTTCCTATAAGCACTGTCTCAATAAACTGAATTTTGCACAAATGAATACTTTCGTTATTCAAATCTGCTGCAGAAGTGGGAGTTGAGAACACATTGTAATTCTGCCATGCGGGCAGGCACCATTTTGAAGTAACAGAAGGAGGGGGGAAGGAGGCAGAGGCTCTTAGCTAACATCTGTCAACAATAATAATGAATAATAAATTGTAAAGATAGGTACTTACATGCTGAAGTTCCCACCAGGAGTCTGACTTCCTACCTGGCCTGAGTTTCTGGTGGGGATTCAGTCTCATCCAACACAGGGCAGAAATCGTGGTCCCATTGTGACAGGGCAGAACTGGGGCTGGCTTTCCAGGTGGCCGTTGTCAGGCTACTGAGTCCCAAAAGGATCCTGGCTCTCAGGGGACAGCTCATCTTCTGATGTGTCGAGCTGGTCATCCTTGCTGTGGGGGACAGTGCGGCAGCAGCTCCAGATAGTGCCTGGGTTGGGTTGTACTATAGCAGAATAGGCAACCTATGGCACGCGTACCAAAGGTGGCATGCGAGCTGATTTTCAGTGGCACTCACACTGCCCAGAATCCTGGCCACCGGTCCAGGGGGCTCTGCATTTTAATTTAATTTTAAATGAAGCTTCTTAAACATTTTAAAAACCTTATTTACTTTACATACAACAATAGTTTAGTTATATATTATAGACTTATAGAAAGAGACCTTCTAAAAACATTAAAATGTATTACTGGCACGCGAAACCTTAAATTAGAGTGAATAAATGAAGACTCGGCACACCACTTTTGAAAGGTTGCCAACCCCTGTACTATAAGTAGAATCTTGTCCAGTTAATAAAATAAAATTAAAAAAAAAATGGACAGATCACATTCCCCTACCGGATTGTCTCCTTTTATCCCTGTCAACATACTTTCTTGTGAGCGTCTAAGTCTTTATCCAGCACTGGCATCTTGGCATCTTGTGGATAGCTGCTTTGCAATGTCCATGAAAAGGTCCTTATGTGTGTGGCTGGCCACAAGAGTTTCCTGAATTTATGCTTCACTCCAGATGGTGAGGAAGTCCAAAGTGTCAGCACAGCTCCCAGTAGCTGCATGCAGCATGTTGTGGGGCTTTTGGAGTGCTATTGTGGGTGGATCACCAGTATAATGGTACAATGGGATCCAAGAGCAAATTGGAAACATCGGGCTCTGCACCATCTTTTCAAGGGGAGAAAGGTCACCCTGGAAACTTGGTATCAGGAAAGGGAGGGCACACAAGTAAATTGACAGGTCAGCAATGGTCGACCTGCAAAGCATTGTGGGGTAGCCTTTGAAAGCGTGCAAAAAGTAGTGCACAACAATTGTGTGCGCATAAAACACCAAACAAAATCCATTTAAAGTAATCCTAGTCCACTATGCAAGAGGGTTCCAGTGTTCCTGATAAATGCAGAGGTAGTGCTCAGTGATGGGTTGTGTCATTTGTATGCAAGCATTTTCAAACTGGATTAACTAGATTGGATCCAGTTTAAAACTCCAGTGTTAAACAAGCCCTCTGAGAAGGCAGTAGCTATTATCTGAAAGACTTTTGTTGGCTGATCTTGTTGGCCTGATTTTTACTGGGAAAAGAAATGTTAATGTAAGTGAGCTAACTTGAGGTGAAAACTAAATGAAGATAAGACCGTTTATATGTGTGTGTGTATGTGTGTGTGTATATATATATACCTGCCTGGGTTTTACCTATAGAACTCCAGTGTCTTCAAATGGTACTGTACATCAGGAGTAACTTAGGTCAGAAGTTGATCTTGAAATTGGAATTTAGTTTAATAAGTCATGAATGTATGAGCCAGAATGAAATTCAACTTTCTCTCCCATTGCTGTATTGGCTCTGAAGAGCTAACCGGAGTTGAAAAAATGATTCCCAAATGACTTCATATTAAGTGATAATATGGACATCACTGGAAAGAAAAAGCGGGCAATCTAGAGAAACATTATGTAGAACAGTAGAAAAAGAAGCCGGAGCCATGAATATGGCACTCAGAAGCCTGACTGACCAGCACAAGACCAAAATAAATAGTGGAAACTGGTAGAAATCCTATGTATCTGAGGGTGCAGGAGGATAAAGAAAGGAGGAGATAAATTTTCCTGTTTTCTGAAGTATCCACCTCGCTCCTTCACCCCTCCCCCCCAATCAAATAAATAAGATATGACCTGTTTCATATTGATTAACTTGCAGTCCTGGCTTTCAAGCTGTGGACAATGAACTTTGGTAAATGCTTTCTTTTCCTGCCCCATAACTAAGCTAGTGGGGTTGGAAATATGCTGTCTATCTTTTATGGAAAGTATGTTTGAAAGCTCTTACCCTTGAAAGCATTCTGGGTCCAAATTCTGCCTTCCTGTATGACATGCAACTCCAGAGTGAATAATTGGAATTGGGCCTTAAGTCCAAAATATTATTTGTTTCCTATATTTTTGCTGTTTATTTTCCAAAGAATTTACACTTCCATCTTGCTGTCTGCTTCAGCTTTCAGACACCCTGGGCCAAATTCTGTGCTGACTTGCATCCAGTTCAGGAAATCAAGTTGGCACTGAATTTGGCCAGGTATGTTTCTGGAGAAAATGTGGTTAAATAGTCAATTGGAACTCCAGCTCGCCTTGTGCTTGAGTTAATTAAAATTCTGTTGTCACTTTGAACTCCAAGTAGGTCCTCTGTTCTATATCAAGGGATCCCAGGAATCTAGGACTGTCAGAAGATTTTTGTATTGTATGCAAATTCTCAGAGTTGCCTTAAAGTTATTTAACTGCTTTGAAATCCTTACTCACCTTTCTAAAGCTAGTTTAAGGATATTTCTTGCTTTTTTTTAATACAGTTTTGTGAAGGAAAGATGAGTGCACTGATCTTTTAGCTTTTTAGAGAGCTATCATTGGCAGTCTTTTCTTCATAAATAACTTTCTGGTTATACTTTCTCATTTCCTCCACAGTTGAAGGTAATGTTATGACTAGCAAACAAGAGGAGCGTGTGAAGAAATAGCTGGCTTCCTTCTTACCAAAGCTGAATTTGCATTGTCTCCAACTACTAAATCTAACTGCTGCAGGGATTTTATCATATAAAAAAATCGTATGTTTTAGTCACAAAAATAAAACTCTTATTCAAAAGGTGAGCAAATTAAGTCCTTAGAATAATGAATAGCTTTCCAAATAACATAGCAAAAATGTTTAGTTTAATAAAAAACATTTTAAAAGTGTTTTGACCTACTCCAGGTTCCAAATAGTATGTCTTTACATAATTGAAAATGCAACTTTCAAATGGATCTCTTTATCCTACAGTCTTTAATACTAAGTAAAAGCATACCAGCCCCGTTTTTAAATTATACCAACTATTAATTAGTGGTGAAAAGCATTGAATAGTCTTCCTGTATTTCAGTTGCCATTGTGAAAGAGGTTGCCTTTGCAAAGTAAAACTTCTCCCTAGTAACAACTTGTAAAATCTAATGAAAATGTTCCTTATTCTTTAATGCGTGCACACACACACTCTTGCTGTACAGTCCCCTTTGAACAAAAAAAACTTTTGTAGTGCATGTGCAAGGTTAAAATGTACAAGCTCAACAAGAGATTGTTTTCACTATTAAAAACAGAGACTTTGTGAAACCCTATGCAAGTATTTGAGATGTAATTTTACTTTAGGGATCTGAAACTCATCAGATGCAGGTTAATTATAAAATGTCATGTATAATAGGGGAACTTTGCAAAACTAGGAACTTGCCTCCCCTCAAAACGTACACAGTGCATTGTCTCTCATCCAAAATGAGTTAAAATGAATTAATAATTCTACGCCATGGTGCCTGGGTACTGTAGTGATGAGGGCCATAAAAGTACCTAGGCAGCTCTTTAACTCATCCTGATGTGGTTATATATATCAAAATTTGTATGTTATAGCTAACTTGTTTTAGGTCCATAGATGCAATATTTTGTATTTTAGATGCAATATCTTGTAAAAACTGAGGAATACAATCACGTATGTCACTATATACATCATTTTTTCTGGTCACCTGGAAGTTGCTTTAACATAGGTATTTATAATCTATTTCTTGATTTTTATTGTAAGAATAATTTGTTGCAAGAAATCATTTGTTAGAAACCTTATGTTGCTGGCACAGTTCTGTCACATTAATAGAACTTCTCCATTCGTTTAAAGAGGCAGTCACTTTTAAAACTTTTTGTAAAGGTACCATGTATTCTTCTTGAAGTCTTTTTTTTATTTATTTTTTTTTGGTTTAATATATCAGAGGAGTAGCCATGTTAGTCTGTATCCACAAAAACAATGAGGAGTCCGGTGGCACCTTAAAGACTAACAAATTTATATTGGCATAAAAAACCCCCACTTCTTCAGATGCAACTGAAGAAATGGTTTTTTTTTACCCACAAAAGCTTATGCCCAAAGAAATCTTAGTCTTTAAGGTGCCACCGGACTCCTCGTTCTTTTGATTTAATATCACCTTCAAGTGGAGAGATGATCTCAGCATGAACTACAGCCTTTGGATTGATTTTTGTTAAGGATACTCTGAGTCTCCTTTGCAAGCTTAGAAAATGCTTTGTAAGTTGAGGTGTTCCGACATTTCTATATATAAAGATTCTATATGACAGCTATTTATGGCTTATCTTCCTTTGGATGATAGGGTTTTGCTTGTCAAGTTGAACCAATAGGTGAGGGAACTTGGGTAAGGAGTTGTTGGTGAGCCATGCTTTTGAACCATCAGGGTTTCTTTTAAAAATTCTGTGCCCAGTTAGGGAAGCTAATAAATATTATTTGGAGAGGATCCTGTGGTTTAGTGCCTGGTGTGGCCGGAAAGATCTTTAAAGGAGTACAAAGAGGAGAGTGATATGCCTGCAAATCATAAATCATATTCGCGTTCCCCGAGTGTGGGAGCAAGGAGCATTGCGAGATCAGGCTTCACTGAAGGTGCTAGAGCTGATAGGGAACAGACAGGCATTCCATTTATTATTGTATTTAAGTACCCATCACCATAGTATTTGGGTGCTCTACCATATACAGGGTGGTGGAGCTGGTCATAATTCTTCCTACCATACTAACACTCAAGAAGGCCTACATCTGATGGTGAGGAAATGCGTGGTCAGCTAAGGTAATTTTCTTTGTAAGAAATCAGGTGAGGTTAATGGCTGCTCAGTTTTCTTCTCTGTAATTGTGCTTACACAAATTATATTGTCCATGTTAATATGGTTTTCACAAATGATTCTTTAACATCTTAATTTAAATAAATAGAGGAAAAAGGGAAATTTCTTTTGAATAACTTGACCATTTTATCACAGGTCAACTGCAATATGCCTTATCTATCTAGATGTTTTAATTGGATAGTTATGACATGTTAGTTAACAGGTGCAAAGATCACACCTTTAAATCCTAAACTAGACAAGTTGCATCTGATTAATATTGCAATATCTGATTATATCATCATATAGTTACATATTTGGCAAACACTTCTGACCAACCTTCATTTTTAATTAATGGAGATATCCCATCTCCTAGAACTGGAAGGGACCTTGAAAGGTCATGGAGTCCAGCCCCCTGCCTTCACTAGCAGGACCAAGTACTGATTTTGCCCCAGATCCCCAAGTGGCCCCCTCAAGGATTGAACTCTCAACCCTGGGTTTAGCAGGCCAACGCTAAAACCACTGAGCTATCCCTTCCCCCCTTTATATTTCTAACATAATGAAAGATTTTAAATACTATGATACTTTTTTGGTTTATTTAGCCATTAAGAAGCAAGTAAGTCGTTCACTAAATACTTAGCTGCTGTTGTACTGTAATGGACTGTGCAGATTTCCTTTCCAACTTGAGGTTTCTTCAGTTTGTTTTGTCATTTAGAGAATTTCTGGATCATGGTCTGCAAGTACATTCCTGTGAGTTGGGATGTTCGAGGAGACATTGTTGAATGAGTTCTACTATTGAATAGCAATGCATTCTGTGCATGTTTATGTATGGGTGGTGCTAGTTATGAGAGTCTCTTTAGCAGAAAAGGCAAATTGAATAGTGTAGAAGACAGAATCCTCTTTATTTCGCATAAAAGCAGGAATTTCTGTCGGTCATGGGGCTACTAGACCCAAACACTTATTTTAAACTGCAGCATAGCTTAGTATGTGTTCTGATAAATCTTATTCACATGTACTCCTTTGCTCACTGAGCACTGACCTGACCATATAATATGTCAAAATGGGACTCCTTTCCCCCTTCTACCTCCCTGAGTCTGAGTGTCATCATGCTGGCCTCCACCATTAGAAATTAGAAGGGTAATCCTGAGGGTGTTCTCCCTCCCCCACGTCCCCTCACCCCAGTATGGCACTTTGGGGGAGAGCTTTACTGTTATTAGTGAAAATAGAGTAATGTTTAAGTTACCAGAGCTGAGGGCAGCTTTAATGTATGTGGAACTGGCCAATATGATGTCACTGAACCCTGCAAGTGCATGTGAGAAATTTTGAAGATGACATTATCAATTTGAAGTGTTTTACAGTGATGAAGGATGGCCCAATAACTAGGCATGTTGCCTGGGGTTTGGGAGGTGGGGCTAGATTTAAAATTTTTATTAAAAGCTAATGTTAAAAAAAATTATAGAATACAAAGGTTCAGAAAAGAGTATCTGTACATCTGGGTATAGTGTTTAGATTGTCCACAAATACAAAGTTTGTTTTTAAAGTCATGAGATACATAGAGTACATAATCAGCAATAACCCAACTTGAGGTGAATAGATTTAACAATACAGTTTAGATATTAGAATCCGAGTACTCGGGTACATCCCTCATGAAAAGTTGTACAGAGATTTGGTTGTGGAAAGCAAAATATATCAATGAGTGGAGATTGTCCTTCAGTAACTGAGAATTAGGTTGGTTGTCCATTTAGAAAATACAGTCCAGGAAGAAAGTAGGGATCCATGAGGAAAATAGGGATCAAAGATAGGTACTGTAAATACAGTAAGTCATAAACTTACAATTATCACTCGTTCTTAAATTTTATCAAGAAGTTTTTGATAACTTTTCAGTATTCAAATTCTTTTTGTCAGTTGGAGTTTTAAAAAATAGCAGCTCTATATAATGTGAAATTCTTCATGTATTTTTCCTTTTGCAGTGAGTACTGTGTAGTCCTCTCACCCTCAAAGATGGTGAAGCTGGATATTCACACTCTGGCTCATCACCTCAAGCAGGAACGGCTCTATGTAAACTCAGAAAAGCAACTTATTCAGAGATTAAATGCAGATGTATTGAAGACAGCTGAGAAACTGTACCACACAGCGTGGATTTCCAAGCAGCAAAGGATTAACTTGGACAGACTTATCATAACAAGGTGATAAATGCTTTGTGGGAAATTGAACTCCTAAACTCTTGTGATTTAAAAGAATTCCGTGACTCTTTTCATACTGTATATAGAACACAGCAGGTGATTCTAATGATAAAATTTTAATGGCTATAAAACCATTCTAAAAATTATTCTAAAACAGGAAGTCTGAGTTGTCAGATTTGCTCTTAAATATGATGTGACTACTGGTAGTTCAAACACTCTACCTTTTAAAAAAATTTTTATTTATTTTTGGCCTTTGTGTGTGTGTGTGTGTATATATGTTGCATCTCTTCTGATTGGTAGTTCGTAGTAAGAAATTATGTTTTTATTATTAAACACTCAAATTTGTTGTTGTAATGAAGCTCATACATTGACTAATGTTCAAAATTTTTTTTTTAAACTTACAATAAAGATTGTAGATGTTAACTGCTATCATTTTTTTTTTAAAGGAAAAATTCTTGCAGTGTATTTTTCACTCTATTGTCTAGAGCAGCATTTTTCAAAGTTCGGGTCGCAACCCAGTACTGGGTTGCGGCATGTAAGGGACTGGGTCGCTCTGGTCAGCACAGCTGAATGGGACGTTAAAAGTCCCGTTGGTGGTGCTGCCCAGCTAAGGCAGGCTAGTTCCTACCTGTTCCGAACCGCGCTGCGCCCTGGAAGCGGCCAGCAGCAGGTCCGGCTTCTAGGTGGGAGGGCCACGGGGCTCCGTGCGCTGCCCCCGCCCCCAAGCGCTGGCTCCAAACTCCCACTGGCCAGTTACCAGCCAGTGGGAGCTTGGGGGGGGGGAGGGCACGGTGCCTGCGGGCGAGAGCCGCTTGCGCACCTCTGCGTAGGAGCCGGACCTGCTGCTGACTACTTCAGGTGCAGCGTGGCCTATGGTGCCAGGACAGGTCGGAAGCCTGCATCTGCACCCCAGCTGTGCCGCTGACCAGGAGCCGCCAGAGGTAACCCCATGCCCCAACCTTGCGCCCCAATCCCCTGCCCCAGCCGTGAGCGCCCCCCGAAACCCCTTCCTGTACCCCAAGCCCCTCATCCTGAGCCTGCACCCCCAGAGCCCTGACCCGCTCCTGCACCCTGCCCCACCCCGGAGCCCCTGCTGCACCCCAAAACCCTCATCCCTGGCCCTACCCCAGAGCCTGCACTCCCAGCCCAGAGCCCTGATCCCCTCCTGCACCCCAATCCCCTGCCCCATCCTGGAGCCCCCTCCCACACTCCGAGCGCCTCATCCCCAGCTCCGTTGGGTCGCAGGCATCAACAGTTTTCTTCAGTTGGGTCCCCAGAAAAAAGTTTGAAAACCATTGGTCTAGAGCTCCTGGTAATGGATTCAGAATGCTGCTGCTTTTAGATTTAATTGTCTATTAAAAATTAGGGCTGTCGATTAATCGCAGTTACTGCATGCAGTTAACTCAAAACAAATTAACAGGTTATTTTTTTAAATGAGCCTTAATCTTACATCTCTGGAGATGGGATGCGGCGGTGGCGGGAAGGTAGGCACTGCCTGTGCCAGTGGGCAGAAGGCAGACAGGGAGAAGAGACTGCTGGCAATTTGGGAGAGCTGGTTAAACACCTTCCGGGGGAGGAGGAGAGAAGAGCCCGGCCTTAGGAGTGTGCAAGGGAGGCTACCACCCAGGGCGCTGTGCTGAAAGGGGTTAGGGAGGAAGCTGCTACATGCCTCTGGGACAGGGATACCTGTGCTCCACTGCTGCTCTTGGCCAACCTGCTCCGGACCGGGAGCCTGCCTCCTGTCTGCTGCACAAAGTGGGGGTGAAGGGCCTATGTTGGGGTATCCCCCTCCTCCTGCCCGTGTACCCAGTCGCCACTGAGCTGAGGTGGGGGATCAGAGAGAGCCTGTCTGCTGCTGGCTCAGGGGTGAGCGCTGCCAACAGCAACTGCAGCTGGCTGAAAAAAGCATTAAAGTTTCTGAGTGCTCCGTTTAAAGAGAGAGTGCTCCCCCAACACACACACACGCAAATATTTTTAATAAAAAATAATACAAAGTGAGCACCGTACACTTTGTATTCTGTATTGTAATTTAAATCAGTATATTTGAAAATATAGAAAACATCCAAAAATATTTAAATAAATGGTATCCTATTCTATTCTATTATTGTTTAACAGTCTGATTAAAACTACAATTAATCAGGACTTTTTTTGTCTTGTGATTAATCGCAATTAATTTTTTATAGTTTGACAGCCCTGTTACAAATAATTGAATTATTTCACTGTTTTTTCTCTGAAGTGCCGAAGCTTCTCCTGCTGAATGCTGCCAGCATGCCAAAGTCTTGGAGGACACACAGTTTGTTGATGGGTACAAGCAGTTGGGATTTCAAGAGACTGCTTATGGAGAATTCCTCAACAGGTTGAGAGAGAACCCTAGGCTTATTGCTTCCTCTCTGGTTGCTGGAGAGAAACTCAACCAGGACAACACACAAAGTGTTATTTACACAGTCTTTACCTCCATCTATGGCAATTGCATCATGCAGGAAGATGAGAGCTACCTCCTTCAAGTTTTGCGTTACTTGATAGAATTTGAACTAAAGGAAAGCGACAATCCCAGACGGCTTTTGAGGAGAGGCACCTGTGCATTCAGCATTTTATTCAAACTTTTTTCTGAAGGACTCTTTTCTGCAAAACTCTTCCTCACTGCAACATTGCATGAGCCAATCATGCAGCTGCTGGTGGAAGATGAAGACCACCTAGAAACAGATGCAAACAAATTGATCGAGAGGTTCTCTCCCGCACAACAGGAAAAACTCTTTGGGGAGAAAGGCACTGAAAGGTTCAAACAAAAAGTCCAAGAAATGGTGGATTCCAATGAGGCTAAGTTAGTGGCTTTGGTGAACAAATTCATTGGTTATCTCAAGCAGAATACATACTGCTTTCCGCATAGCTTGAGATGGATTTTATCACAAATGTACAAAACACTCTCCTGTGTAGACCGGCTGGAGGGTGGGGAGGTGCGAGCAATGTGCACAGATCTTCTGCTTGCATGTTTCATTTGTCCTGCAGTTGTCAACCCAGAACAGTATGGAATAATTTCCGATGCCCCAATAAACGAGGTGGCAAGATTTAATCTGATGCAGGTATGACTTTCTTTTTTATGTTACTCTAAACAAATGAGACCAGATAAGAACGGCCGTACTGGGTCAGACCAGTGGTCCATCTAGCCCAGTTTTTTGTCTTCCATCAGTGTCCAATGACAGAAGCTTGAGAGGGAATGAACAGGGCAATTTTGAATGATGTATCCTGTCATCCAGTCCCAGCTTTTAGCAGTTGGAGGTTTAGGGACACCAGGAACATAGAGTTGTGTCCCTGATCATCTTGGCTAATAGCCATTGATGGACCTATTCTCCATTAATTTGTCTCATTCTTTTTTAAGCCACCCAGCAGGCTATCAATTGCCGGGCAGTTCAGCTGTTCCTCCCCCCACTGTCGTGTGCTGCTCCTGCCCTCTGCCTTGGAGCTGGTCCCAGGAGTCTCCTGCTTGCTGTGCGGGGGCAGGGGGAGGAGAAGAGGGGTGCTAATGTCAAGGTGTCCGCCCACTCCTGCCCCCCATCTTCACAGAGCGGGGGGGACATGACAGGGCTCAGGACTGAGGGAGCTGGCTGGCAGCAGCTGCTGTCTCAACTTGTTGATCTACTTAAAAAGGTAGAGTACTTAGAGTGGGGTCAGCGTACTTAAAGGGGCAGTGCGTGTGTGTCTCTCACACAGTCACTCACTCACTCTGTGTCTCTCTCTGCCATGCTGTTTCTTCTCCCTCCATTCCTGCTGCCTTGTAGAGTGTGAGGCTACATTAACAACAATGTGTTGTTAACCCTTGTGGGCTCAGACGAGTGCTAGTTCATCATTTAGCAGTAAGGCATTCCCTGGGAAATATCCCACTCTCTGATTCCACCATCTCAACCAAGCAAAATTTCCCTCCCCCCCCTTACATTAATTCTTATGGGGAAATTGGATTCACTTAACATCGTTTTGCTTAAAGTAGCATTTTTCAGGAACATAACTACAATGTTAAGTGGGGAATTACTGTACTTTTAGCCTTCAGAGCATCCCATGGCAAAGAGTTCCATATGTTGACTGTGCGTTGTGTGAAGAAATACTTCCTTTTGTTTGTTTTAAACCTGCTGCCTATTAATTTCATCACGTGACCCCTAATTCGTGTGTTCTGCGAAGGTGTAAATAAAACACTTCCCTGTTCACTTTCTCCATGCCTTTCGCAATTTTATAGACCTCTATCATATTCCCTCTTGGTTGTTTCTTTGTTCAATTTAGAAATCTGGAAGATGTTGGATACCCCAGTCATTTTGGTTGCCCTACTCAGTACTTTTCACAATTCTAGTATGTTTTTTGAGATGGGGCGACTAGAACTGCACCTAGTATTCAAGATATGGGCGTACCATGGATTTATAGGATCTATATTCTGTCTTACATTTCCTAACATTGTTAGTTGTGTTGTTTTTTACTGGCGCTGCACACTGAGTGGATGTTTTCAGAGAACTATCCATGATGACTCCAAGATCTTTCTTGAGTGGTAACAGCTAATTTAGACCCCATCATTTTAATGTATAGTTGGGATTATTTTTTCCCGTGTGCATTACTTTTCACTTAGCAACATCAAGTTTCATCTGCTATTTTGTTGCCCAGGCACCCAGTTTTGTGAGATCCCTTTGTAATTCTTCACAATTGGCTTGGACTTCACTATCTTGAGTAATTTTGTATCATCTGCAAATTTTCCAACCCCACGATTCACCCCCTTTTCCGCAGTATAGGTCCCAGTACAGATCCCTGGGGGACCCCACTATTTACTTCACACTATTGTGAAAACTGACTGTTTTTTTTCCTACCCTTTGTTTCCTATCTTTTAATGACTTACTGATCCATGAGAGAACCCTTCCCTCTTATTCCTTAACTAGTTTGATTAAGAGCTTTTGGTGAGGGTTATTATCAAAGGCTTTCTCAAAGTCCAAGTATGCTTATCAGCTGGATCCCCCTTGTCCACATGCTTGTTGACCCCGTCTGGTTGTTCTAATAGAATGGTGAGGCATGATTTCCCTTTACAAAAGCATCCATGTGTCCAGGGCTTTGGAGCGGAGCCCGGAGCTGGAGCGCAGAGCAGCTCCGGAGCAGTGGAGCTGCAGGTTTTTGCCTGGAGCTGGAGCGGAGCCGGAGCACAGCTCCAAAGCTCCTGCATATGTCTGATAATTCTGTTCTTTACTATAGTTTCAAGCAGTTTGCCTGGTACTGAAGTTAGACTTATTGGCCTGTAATTGCCAGGATCGCCTCTGGAGCTTTTTAAAAAATTGATATTACGTTAGCTACCCTCCAGTCATCTGGTTCAGAGACTGATTTTAAGTAATGAGTTATGTACCACAGTTAGTAGTTCTTCAGTTTCGTATTGGACTTCCTTCAGAACTCTTTGATAAAATGAATAGTAATAAGTCACCAGGACCAGATGGTATTCATCTGTTTGTTCCAGCCTCCTCTATTGACAACTGAATCTGGGACAGTTCCTCAGATTTGTTACCTGAAAAGAATGGCTTGTGTGTGGGGATCTCCCCCATATCCTCTGCAGTTAAGACAATGCAAAGAATTAATTAGCTTTGCTGCAATAGCCTTGTCTTCCTGGTGCGCTCTTTTAGCATTTCAGTCATACAGTGGCCCTACTGATTGTTTTGGCAGGCTTCCTACTTCTGATGTAGTTAACTTTTTTTGTTGTCTTGAGTTAGTTGCTCTTCATATTCTTTCGTGGCCTGCTTTATAATTGACTTGCCAGAGTCTATGCTCCTTTCTATTTTCCTCACTAGGATTTGACTTCCAGTTTTTAAAGGATACCTTTTTTGCCTCTTATTTCTTTTTACTTTGCTATTTAGCTATGGTGGCATTTTTTGTTATTACTGTTCTATTCTTTGTTTTTCAAATTTGGGGTATACATTTTGTTTGAGCCTCCTATTATGGTGTTTTTAAATAGTTTCCCTGTAGTTTGCCGGTGTTTCACTCTTGTGACTGTTCCTTTTAATTTCTGTTTAACTATCTTCCTCATTATTGTACAGTTCCCCTTTTTGAAGTTAAATTCGATTGTGGTGGGTGTTTTTGGCATTTTTTCCTCTACAAGAATGTTAAATTTAACTACATTATGGTCTCTATTATTGAGCAGTTCAACTATATTTAACTGCTGTCCATATCCTATTCTCCACTTACGACTAAATCAAGACTTGCCTCTCCCCTCGTAGGTACCAGGACAAGCTACTCCTTGGTGTCTAGAAATTTTTCTCTCCATTCCTTCCTGAGGTGACATGTACCATGTCAATATGAGAATAATTGAAATCCCCCATTATTATTGTGTTTTCTGCCTTTATAGCCTCTTTGTAACATCTCCCTGAGCATTTCACAATCACCATCCTGATCAGGTGGTTGGTAGAATATTCCTACAGCTATACACTTATTGTTCAACCATGGAATTTCTATTCAGAGAGATTCTATGGGGCAGTGTTATTCATTTAAGATTTTTACTTTGAGTCTGTGCTTTCTTTCTTTCAGATAGAGTGCCCCACTGGTATGACCTACTGTCATTCCTGTATATTTTGAATCCAGGTATTACCATGTCCCGTCAGTTATCCTCCTTCCACTAAGTTTTTGTGATGCCTATTTATATCAATATCCTCATTTAATACCAGGCATTGTAGTTCACCCATCTTTGTATTTAGATATCTAGCAGTTGTATATAAACACTTGTACATTTTGTATTTAAATGGGGCTCTTTTGCATTTGACTGTTCCTTACTAGCTCCTGTCTATACTTTACCAAATTCTTTCCTATTGTCTTTACTAGGACGTAGAGATCCCCCTTTAATAAATTCATTCCAAAGGAATTTTTCTGCCTGAACTACTTTCTGCTTCACACCTGTCAGCTTTCCTCCAAACCTTAGTTTAAAAAATCCTTTACAGTCCTTTGCAATCTATCCTCATATCTGAGATCTTCTAAGCATTTATTGGGGCTATTGTTAAAGTATTTTTACTGGTTTTACTAGGAATAAGATGATGAATACTGATATAAAAATATTTCTGCTATTATGATTCTGAAGAGGCAAATTTTAAAGCTTGAATACCCATTTGTTTTAAAATGTTGAGTTTTAAAAGACATTTATTGATGTTTTTGATTGCTGCTGTTGAAGTTGAGAAATATATAGCAAACATCTAAACTCTGCTTTAAAAGGCAATACACCTGCTTTTATAAGGGTGAGAGCTGTAAAGTATAAATATTTGTAAGACTGGTCTAGCAGCGCTTGTGAATTTTAATACCCTTCCACTTTTGCTAGCATATTTGTATTTTTTGCTAATCTGGACTAACTGAAATAATAGAATTTCATACAGCTGTAGGACTGGAAGAGACCTCGAGAGGTCTTCTAGTCCAGTCCCCTCTATTCCAGGCAGGACTAAGTCTTATCTAGAACATCCCTGACAGGTGTTTGTCTAACGGGCTCTTAAAAATCTCCAATGATAGAGATTCCACAACATCCCTAGACAATTTATTTCAGTGCTTAACTACCCTGACAGTTAGGAAGTTTTCCTAATGTCTAACCTAAACAGCCCTTTCTGCATTTTAAGACCACTGCTTCTTGTCCTATTCAATCTCTCCTCATAGGTCATGTTTTCTAGACCTTTAATCTTTTTTGTTGTTGTTGTTCTCTGGACTCTCTAATTTGTCCACGTATTTCCCAAAATGTGGCACCCAGAACTGGACACAATACTCCAGTTGAAGCTGTATCAGCGCAGAGTAGAACGGAAGAATTACTTCTCACATCTTGCTTACAACACTCCTGGTAATACATCCCAGAATATTATTTGCACCCCCCACCCCCCCTTTTTTTTTTTTTTTTTTTTTTTTTTTTGCAACAGTCAACACTGTTGACTCATATTTAGCTTGTTATCCACTATGACCCCCAGATCTTTTTCCACAGTACTCTTTCTTAGGCAGTCATTTCCCATTTTGTTGTGTGCAACTGATAGTTCCTTCTAAGAGGAGTACTTTGCATTTGTCCTTATTGAACTTCATCTGATTTACTTCAGACAGTTTCTCCAATTTGTCCAGATCGTTTTGAATTTTAATCCTATCCTCCAAAGCACTTGCAACCCCTCTCAGCTTGGTATTGTCTGCAACTTTATAAGTGTACTCTCTGTGCCATTATCTAAATCATTGATGAAGATATTGAACAGAACTAGACCCAGAACTGATCCCTGTGCGACCCCACTCAATATGCCCTTCCAGCTTCACTGTGAACCCCTGATAACTACCCTCTGGGAATGGTTTTCCAATCAGTTATTCACCCACCCTTATAGTAGCTCCATCTAGGTTGTGTTTCCCTACTTTGTTTATGAGAAGGTCATGCGAGACAGTATCAGAAGCCTTACTTAAAGTCAAGATATACCACATCTACTACTTTCCCCCCATCCACAAGGCTTGTTACCCTGAAGAAAGCTATTAGGTTAGTTTGACATGATTTGTTCTTAACAAATCCATGCTGACTGTTACTTATCACCTTCTAGGTGTCTGCAAATTGTTTGCTTGATTATTTGCTTAATTATCTTTCTGGGTACTGAAGTTAAGCTGACTGGTCTGTAATTCCCCAGGTTGTCTTTATTCCCCCTTTTTAGCTTGGCACTATATTTGCCTTTTTCCAGTCCTCTGGAATCTCTCCCATCTTCCATGACTTTTCAAAGATAATTGCTAATGGCTCAGATATCCCTTCAGACCGCTCCGTGAGTATTCTAAGATGTATTTCATTAGGCCCTGGTGACTTGAAGACGTCTAACTTGTCTAAGTAATTTTTAACTTGTTCTTTCCCTATTTTAGCCTCTGATCCTACCTAATCTTCACTGGCATTCACTATGTTAGATGTCCAATTGCTACTAAACTTTTTGGTGAAAACTGAAACAAAGTCATTTAGCACTTCTGCCAAATGTCTGTCTCCTTTATCCTCTGAATGGATGTACACCATGTTGCTTATTGGGCAACTACTCGCTGTATTAACACTTTAAAATATGCCTTGAGGTGACAGAATTTATTGTCTTTGTGCAAATGTTTTGGGAACTTAATATTCATTAGTGGTATTAAATAGCATCCACTTGACTAAAAAACTACTGCATGCTCCTTGTACATGAGGCAAAATATGGCATCAATGTATGTAAGTGTAACTGGTATACTGACTGATGAAATTTATTTCAGTAAGTTTTGTAGAGCAGGGAGATTGTTTTATTATGTTTGCACAATGCATAGCAGAAGGGGGCCTTAATCCTGACTGGGTTCTTTAGATGCTGCTGTAAAACAAGGGATCACTTATACACCTGCGATATCATTTTTTGTATATTTTTATAGGACTCACAATTTTATAAACCTCTTGGTGACAGGTTATGGAGGGTTATTTTTCAGGAAAAAGATGTTAAACAGTGTACAAACTGAGTCAGAGGTTTGTGTTTTTTTCCATGTGTGTCTAGCAAAATTTACATGGCCTTTAAAAATCTTCAGGTCTAAGACCTCTAGGCTCAACCCTCATCCCTTCCATATTTGCTGGGAAGAATCAGAGCCTAATACTCCAGCATAGGCTTAAAAACATATGGAAAATAACGGCTTCGCGTGCAATATTCAAACAACTGGCTAGGATTTCTTTTACAAATAATGAAATAATTTCAAATAAGGTACTATTATACATTCATTGAATGAAAGATGGAATTAAAACAAAGCAGCCTTTGAGTTGGGAGCAAAAAAAGTACACAGTTTTCTTAATAGAAGAAAATACTCTTCCTGTTTAGATAACTCAAATAGCTTTTAGTTAAACTTTCATACAATCATAGGACCGGAAGGAACCTCGAGAGGTCATCTAGTCTAGTCCCCTGCACTCATGGCAGGACTGAGTATATTTCCACATAGAACATTTTACTTCGGGCCTAAGAACAAGTGTGAGAAATTTTAGCCCCAAAAGTAACCCTGGGAAAGTTTATATGTAAATTAAAAATAGTAGTTTAAAATGGAAGAGCTTTCTCATTTGATTCCTGTATTACGATCTATCTTGTTGTTCTGTTATGGTTTCTGAAATATTTGCCCAAAGTGTTCTTTTTCCATTTTAGGTCGGGAGACTTTTGCAGCAGTTGGCAATGACAGGCTCTGAAGAGGGAGATCCGCACATGAAGAGCAACCTTGGCAAATTCGACAAAGTAAGAGTCACAAAACAGTACATCTGTCATATTTGACACTTCGCCTTTCTGTAGCCCCTCTCATCTGAGAATCTCAAAGCACTTCACAAACAAATAAGCTTCACAGCCCTCTTATGAGGTAGGTGAGCAGTACATCTAAATTATGGGTAGGCAAACTGAGGTACAGGTTAAGTGACATCTGTATGGTCACATACAGTCAGGGTCAGAGCTGGGAATAGAACTTGGAGTCATGCTTCCTGACTACTAGATGCACACTACCTTGTTGCTTAAATGACAACATTAACAAAACGTCAAAATATGGCACTTTCTAAAACAGATACGAAGTGATTTTTTTTTTTATATATAATTTTCTCTGCTGAATTTAGCATAAACTACTTTCATTTAAGGGGACACCATGTAGTCAATTTAAAAAAAAAAAAAGGCACACCTGCCCATGGATCTTCCTGTCAGTTTTTTGCCTCATTTCCTCTCTCTTCCTCCTCACCCCCCCACCCCCTGCCCTTTTTAGTAAATTGTTTACTCTCCTTTCTTAATGTATGAAGGATGCACACACAATAGGGGAACTGACTCTACGGAGGAAACAGTGATACTAACTATACGCAATGTGCTGTCAAATGCAAAAAGCAAACTAACAAACTTTTTTGCTCATTTCTTTCAATCTCTCTTGCTACTTGTAATGAAACCTAGGTAAACATTGAGCCAGATGTGACTTTTAAATTGACAGTTCCCTTACTTGCCTATCCTTGTCCCCTATAATTTTGTTTCACTTGTAAGCTATGCTCAGCTGGTTCCCGAGGAAGGAACAATTTAAATACAAGTTCATTACCGTGAGCTAGTTTAAGTCATCTAGTGCCATTGCATGACAGCATTTTTAAAACTGTACTTAAATATTGAGGACTACAGAATCTATTTAAACAAGTGAGACTTTCAAATGCAGACATGGAGTGAAGGGAACTCCTAAATTTTTTGCATAATTTTGTACTTATTCTTCATTGGCTAAAAGATGTTTGATTTGCTGTGTGTGTGTGTGTGTGTGTGTATAATATATATATATATATATATATATATATATAGCAGCAAAACTGATATTCCCATGTAAATTATGTATATACCTCTTGTACCTTTGTGTTCTTCTGTAGCTCTAAAATTTGAAACCATTCACTAAAAAAAACCTACGTCTTCTCCTTGCAGAGCTGTGTTGCTGCTTTCCTGGATGTTGTTATTAGTGGGCGTGCTGTGGAAACCCCTCCGATGTCTTCAGTTAACCTTCTAGAAGGGTTGAGTAGGACTGTGGTTTATATGACATACAGCCAACTTATTAATCTGGTAATATCCTGGTTCTTCAATAGGAGTAATATTTTCCTGCACATACTTGCAGGAGAGAGAGATAAGTGGGTGTAGTAAGTTACTATGTAGCTTCATGCTCCCTTCTTAATTATACAAACTCTAATTTTGTAGGTTGGTTTTATGCGAAATGTAATGTCAAGTGACCAACTGAAGGAAGATCGGATGGCTCTGGAAAACTTGTTGGCAAACTTACCCCAGAACAAACCCGGGAAAAGTAGCAGCCTTGAAATGACTCCTTACAATACCCCACAACTCTCCCCTGCAACTACCCCAGCTAACAAAAAAAATCGACTGCCTATAGGTGAGGAAGATTGAGAGAAATTCTTACTGCAAAAGCTTTTTGTTCATAGGCTTTCCTGCACCCTGTATACACTTCTTCAGCATTTCGTCAGTCCTCTTGTAGTATATGCTTAAGTTTTCTTCACACCACTTCCACTGTGTGTGAGTTTGTGTGTAGCATAGTTGTCATTGAATCAGACTTTATGTAATGAAAAAATCTGTTGGATCATCTTTCTGGTGTAACCACTCTAGCAGGACTGTTCTTTTATCATATTTTTTTTCTAGTACCTTGTCTAGTCAAGTTTGAAATTTCCCAAATGATTTTTCCACCACTTTCCTTGGAAGAATATTCGATAATCTAATAGTTCTAATTCATAGTGTAATTTTTCCTTTACTCCTACTTACACCTCTCAGACCAGACTGAATTTTAGTGTATTCATCTAGGAAATGAAGTTGTAGGGTTCCTAGTTCACATGTAATGTAGACTTAATCTAATCTAATCAGCATATGTTAGTGAAATGGTGCAGGCCAGTGGATAGGAGAGAATGAGTGGTGGTGAGGATAGTGCAGATGTCAACATTGATACAGAGAGCATTTGGATATGAGGAGAAAGTAAAAGGAAAAGACGGATGTTCAGATTTTGCAATATTTAGAGAAGTGGCAGAATCTTTGCAATAAAATGCTGGAGAGACAGGAAGAGATGGGAATCTGGTCAGTTGGGGAGAGGTTAGGCATGGGGAGGTAGATTTAAATCATCACCGTGGAGGTGATGAGAGTGGAGATGATCACTCAAGCGATGAGAGTGGAGTGGGGAAGAAAGTCAGGGTGCAGACATTTGGCAACACCAATATGGAAAATGGGAGGAGGGGGGATCCATTGAAGATAATGCTAAAAAAGTGCGAAGCAGTGTAAGAGGGGAGATTGCCTTGTAATTATGCTGTCTTAAATCTGGCTACTGATATAATGTAGCGCATTCTCTTCTGAAGCATAGAATTTCATGATCTTATACCTTTTCAGCTCAAAAATATCCCATCTCAAAATGTGACACTTTTTCCCTCTAGATCCTAAAGTATTGCACTCTGTTCTAGTGTTTACTTATATGATTGGAATATTGGTATTCAGTAGAAAAAGAGCTTGGTATTTATCATAGGGCAAAAATATTTATACTTAAAATAGTAAATTAAAGGTAGCAATTACTAAAACCTCATTTTGGTACCCTGAGTTATCCTTACCTCTCTGTGCACAACTGCTATTCTAAGTTTACATTAGTGAAGTAACAACTTGTTTGTATTTATTTTACAGTTTAAAATATTTTTGTTGTTCAAAGGCTTGATTTTGTTTCTATTTAATGCTGTCGAAACCCAGGACAACAGTTGGCAGCCATTACTGCCTGGGATACTTCTACCACCAATCTCTCAGCTCACATTAATCTAGTAACCCCATTTGGTGGGTAATGGACTCTTTCCCTTCTTCATCTATGCAACACTTCTATTCACTTCATAAAACCATGCTTCTCATGCTTGTCTTTAATTTGCTTTGTGCCAGGCTTCTTTGTTTGTTCCATTACGAAGGCCAATTCCTACTTCAATAGCTAGAAAAATGTAGTAACCTAAAAAACCTACTCTCCCTTTGATGCATGATAATTGAAGGTAAAAATTTAACTCTCAAGTTTCACATTTGGCCTCAGCTCCCATGTTTCAACTGAGGAAATTGATGCCATGCTGCCAGCCCCTAGATAAGATAAGGAACTTCAGGTCCTTGACTCTTTCTCCAAGGTGTCCAGAATGAGGAGAGGAAGAGAAGATTATATTAAAAGGAGTTAGAGAACCACAAAGTAATCAGGATGGTGTTATGAGTTTGCTTTGCCATGTGTTTGTCAGTTCCTGATGATGTAACGTCGGGTCTTCAGGTTTGTGATTTTTTTGTGTGTGGCTTCCTGCAGTTCTTCTTGCTGAGTGGCTCTCCAGTGCAAGGTGTGGCATACCACTGTTCTGAATGACTTATTTCTGTTACCAACACCTGCTCTGAACAGGGGAGAACCATCCTAGGCCAGGCTTAGAGTGGCATTTTCCATTTTCTTTATGCTATCACAAAAATTATAAATTAGCATGCCCAAGAGGTAAAAAGAATAAGGGCTTACCAGCTTTTGCTTATAAGTGTTTGACACATTCCATCTAGTGTACACTGAAAAGGACTTGCCCAATAAAGTCCAAAACTGCTTTAAAAGGTTCACTCTACAAAACATTGAAAGCCTTCAGTAATGCTGCTTTAGAAGCTAGTCGTGCAAGGGGCTATGTGCCTCTTGCTTCTGTTGACTGTATTGGCAAGTGCTTAGCAACTCACGGGATGCAGGGCCTTAATTCTTTTGTAGAGCTGTACATTTGGCTAGAAAGTTTTATTTGTTGGTTTGTTTTTAAGTAAGAGTTCAGGTAGCTGCTCTAAACAGCACTGTCTGAATTGCTGCCTGTGTGCCTTCCCTTACAGTGGGAGTTGTGCGTCTCCTATGAATTCTTTACCTATTCTTGCAGGCATTCCGGGATGGGCACCAGTTAACATATGTTGAGTAACTATCACTGATGTCTGGATGTAGTCCAGAGAGTTTGCTGGTGAATGCTGAAGGAATACGCTTTATTTATTTATTTATTTATATGGTGTCCCTAGCCTCCGTTTGGCAGAAGCTGGGAATGGGCAACAGGGGATGGATCACTTGATGATTATCTGTTCCCTCTGGGGCACCTGGCATTGGCCACTATCGGAAAACCGGATACTGGGCTAAATGGACCTTTGATCTGACCCAGTATGGCCGTTCTTATTAAAGTAGTGCTCTAACCGTTCTTATTAAGGATCTGGGCTTTAGGCACTATACAAACATGTTGTAGCAGATGATGCCCCAAAAAGCTTAATTTGTAATCTAATAGTTACTTCATGGCCTAGTGCAGGGGTTCTCAAACTGGGGGGTCAGGACCCCTCATGGGGTCATAAGGTTATTAGGTGGGGGGTTGTGAGCTGTCAGCCTCCACCCCAAACCCCGCTTTGCCTCCAACATTTATTATGGTGTTAAATATATAAAAAGTGTTTTTAATTTATGGGGGGGGGAGGGGGCGGCGCACTCAGAGGCATGCTATGTGAAAGGGGTCACCAGAACAAAAGTTTGAGAACCACTGGCCTAGTGCATAGCATTAAATAATCAATCTTGTCAGAGGTCTTGGAGATTAGAATTTTAAATGGGGAGCTGTTTTTTAGACCTTCAAGTTTAATAAATAAATAAATAAAAATTTCTCTCTCCATTTCATCTTTCTCCTTCCTGCCCCCATATCTACCCTCTACATCAGTGGTCCCCAACGCAGTGTGCCCACGGGGGCATTTATGTGCGCCCGCCTACTGAGAAGGACAACCAGCCGCCGAAATGCCGCGAGAAGCAGCAACGCCAAGAAGCGTTGCCACCGAGAACAGTGACATTTCGGTGGCATTTCGGTGGCGGCGCTTCTCGATGTCACCGCTTTTCGGCGGCTGGTCGTCCAGAGCCCGCCACACTCTTCTGGGAACATGAATGTGCTATTACAACAGAAAGGTTGGGGACCACTGCTCTACATTGTTTCTGAACAGACCTCTTAGCCATAAGAAGCTTGATGCCCTTCTAGCTGGTAACAATAGGTTCTTTAAGTTTCCATGCCTGTTGAATTCAGCAAGGGTCCAGGCAGAACCCATAAATGGTTCATTGTACAAATGCAAAAAATTGCTTTTCCAGGTGTTCTTCATTTGTTTGTCTTGGTCTCCTGGTGCTTTTTGATGAGCATTTTCCTATTATTTAATGCAATGAAGATCTCTTATCAATGTAAGGTGCCTTTAGGTCATGAGGCTGTGAGGTTGGCATGACTGCAGTTGGTAGGAAAAAAACCCACCACTACTTAAAAGGTATTTTAAACATGGGAACTAAAGTGCCTTTGTGGTGGTGCTCTGTTTTTGCAATGGTACAGAAGCAGAGGGGAGCCTCTCTTGCAAAGGAAGAATGTGTGCAGAGAACCTAAAGGGAACGCTGTCCTGCCCATCTCGGGCAGGAATATCTGGGGGTTAATGGAGAAGCATGGTACATTATATGCTTCTTAAGCCACTATGCTACAAGTCTGATATTTTCACAGTAGTGCAATATTTAAATAATTACATAGCCCCAGTGTCAGTTTTGCACATCCCCAGTATCAATTTCCACCTTTCCAGAAAGTTGTAAATTGTACTTTGCATTTTGCCCATTCTTTGATATGCATGCGCTAACATCACACTTGTGTATTTGTATAGCATTTGTAGATACTCTGAGAGTTTAAATATTGAAAACCTTCATAACACTCTGTATTTTAACATGCATCATTAGCTACCCGTAGCAGAAACAGATCAAATATTCCGATGGACCAGCATGGAGACCATGAAGGATCCTCCCAGGATTCTATACAGGAAGTTCAGCCAGAAGAAGTACTGGTTATTTCTTTGGGAACAGGTCCGCAGCTTACTCCGGGGATGATGTCAGAAAATGAGGTATGAACAAGGTGTCAAATATAAATCACATGCTTTGAGAAATGAAGAATGTATATTCAGACCATGAAATAATACTAAGTTTGTGACAAACTAAGACAAGGTTTAAATTGGAGAATTAGGGCTAAAACCCTTTATTTGTTTCGCTGTATTTAGGTGTTGCAAAGGTTCTCCAAACCACAACTGATTTCTATTTGTAATGATTAATACAGCATCCAGATTAAACAGGTAGGTGGGTGTGCCAGAGCCTTCCATTCAGATTCCAAGGCCAGAAGGGGCCATTGTGATGTAGATTGACCTCCTGTATACAGGCCATAGAACTTCCTCAAAATAATTCCTAGAACATTTTAGAATAACATCTGATCTTGGTTTAAAAATTGCCAGTGATGGAGAATGTACACCCGTTGGTAAATTGTTCCAATGGTTAATTACTCTTACTGTGAAAAATTTTATGCCTTGTTTTCAGTCTGAATTTGTCTAGTTTCAACATCTAGCCACTAGATCATGTTACATCTTTCTCTGCTAGATTGAAGAGCCCATTTTTAAATATTTGTTCTGCATATAGATATTTAGAGATTGTAATCAAGTAACCCTTTAATCTTGGCTGTGTTAATCTAAATAGATTGCTCTCTTTGAGGCCATCGCTATAAGGCATATTTTCTAACCCTGTAATCCTTCTCATGGCTCTTCTCTGAACCCTCTCCAATTTATCACCATCCTTGAATTGTGAGCATCAGAACTGGACACAGTACTCCAGCAGCAGTCACACCAGTGCCAAATACAGAGGTAAAATAACCTCTGTCTTCCTAATCAAGATTCCCCTGTTTATCCATCCCAGGATCCCATTAGCTCCTTTGCTCACAGCATCACATTGGAGCTCATATTCAGCTGATTATCTACCATGACCCCCAAATCTTTTTTCCATCTCTGCTTCCCAGGATAGTCCCCCATTTTGTAAGTATGGCCTACATCCTTTGTTTCTAGATGTATACATTTACATTTAGCTGTTTTAAAACACGAATTGTTTTCATGCACCTAGTTTACCAAGCAATCCAGATAATCTGACTCAGTACCTATCTTCATTATTTACCACTCCCACAATTTTTGTGTCATCTGCAAACTTTATCTGTGATGGTTTATGTTTTCTTCTGGGTCATTGATAAAAATGTTAAATAGCATAGGGCCAAGAACTGATCCCTACAGGACCACACTGGAAACACAGCCTCTCAATGAAAATTCTCAGTTTACAGTTACATTTTGAGAGAGCCATTTTTAATCCATTTAACATGTGCCATATATCGTTCTAGTTTTTTATTAAAATGTTGTGGGGTGCCAAGTCAAACACCTTTCAGAAGTCTAAGTATATTACATCAACGCTATTACTTTTATCAACCAGATTTGTAAATTCATCAAAAAAAATATAAATTTAGTTTGACACAATCTATTTTCCATGAACCCATGTTGACTTGCATTAATTACATTGCCCTCCTTTAAGTCTCAATTGAGACTAGGATCAGTGTCTGGCTGGCAGGCCTGTAATTGCCCAGGTCATCCTGTTTATTTTTTTTTTTTTAATTGGCATAACATTACCTATCTTACGGCCCTTTGGAGAACTGGGGAGGTTTCAGGACATATTGAAAATAATCATTAATGGTCCAGCAAGCTCCTCAGCCAGCTCTTTCAAAACTCTTGCATCAAAGAATTATCTGGACTTGCTGATTTAAAAATGTCTGACTTTCGTAGCTTCTGTTTAACATCCTGCAGAGATACTAGTGGAATGGAAGGAGTCATATCGTGACCATATGATGAGACCAGGGCTTTAGAGCTGTGCTCCGGCTCTGCTCCAGCTCCAGGCAAAAACCTGCAGCTCCTCTGCTCCGGAGCTGCTCCGCACTCCAGCTCCGCTCTAAAGCCCTGGATGAGACTATATCATCTTCTTTTTCACCAAATAAAGAACAGAAATATTTATTAAACTATCTTGTCTGTTTTTTTTGCATTATTATTGACGATTCTACCATTTCCATCTAGTAATGGACCAATACTTTTGTCAGGATTCTTTTTGTTCCTAATATGCTTTAAATACTCCTTATTGTCCTTAATGCTGTTTGCCATATATTTATTCTTGGGTTCCTTTACTTCCCTTATCAGTTTTTTACAATTCTAATTTCTGATGTATATTCATTTCTGTCAACTTCCCTTTCCTTCCATTGGTTATATATTATTATTAATTATTTTTTTTATAGCTGCCTTCACTTCCCCTCTGAACAAGCTCACTTGTTTAACTAGTGTGGTGTTCTTCCTTAATTGTGAGTTTTTGGGCGTCCAGTAAGATGTTCTTAAATGATTCCCAATTATCATTCACACTTTTCTGATTAAATTCTTCCTCCTAGCTGATTTGGCTCATAATTGTTTTCAGCTTTGTAATTTGGCCCTAGTAAAGCACCAAGTATATATATTGCTGGTTTGGACTTTATTCTGTACATTATAAATGTGATCAAGGAATGATCACTTGTCTCGAAGCTACCATTAATTTTAGTTCTGTGGTCACGTCCTCTTTATCTATTAAGACAAGATCTAATAAAGAATTCCCACGTCTTTCTTTTAAGTTAAGAAATTGTCATCTATAATGTTTAGAAATTCCAAGGATGTTTTAGTACTGGCAGCATGAGACCTTCAGCATATGACACTCAAATTGAAATCCCCCCTGATCATACACGGTTTTTTGCCTGCAATTTATAGATAGGCATGTAAGGAGGCCGTCATCCTGTTCCCTAGTGTGATTTGGTGGTCTGTAGCAGACACCAACTAATACCCCATCGTATGCTTTATATCTTAGGACATTGGTCCATAATCATTCAACATCACTTTCTTCCGAGTTATCTGTGACTCGGAAACAGGTAATGCCATTTTTGACATAAAATACCGCTCCCTCTCCCTTTTTGCCTACTCGATCCTTCCTAAATAGGTTATAACCATTGATTTTAACATTCCAATAGTATGGTACATCCCACCAGGTTTCAGTAATACCAAATAGATTGAATTTATGCTCACAAATGAGCAATTCCAATTCTTTTTGTTTGTTACAGGCTCCTAGCATTGGTGTATAGGCAATTCAGGAATTTCGTCTCTTCGTGTCCTTTGGTTCCTTGATTAATTTTGTACTCAACATCTTGATTTTGTGATGAGTTCTTCCCTCTTTTTACTATCCCCTTTTGCTGTTAGTTTAATGACCTCCTGATTACTCTAACCAGGCTGTCCCCAAGGAGATTTGTTTCCTTTTTATTGAGGTGGAGGCCATCCAAACTATATGGATCCCTCTCCCAAAAGAAGTTAGACTAATGTTTAAGAAAACTAAAACCTTCCACCACTTACCTAGCCAATGGTTCACTTCCTGAATCTTCTGCCTTTCTGCTGTTGTGGGACAGGAAGGATCTCAGAGAAGGTTGCTTGGACATTTTAAGTACTTAAGTAGTAAATTAAGAGTATTTATCCATCTTTCCTCCCTGATGGTGGGTGGGTGTGGGTGTGCGTGCGCATAAGGTGACACCTGGTCAATTTTAATGACTCTGAAGAAGCCTTGGAGGACAACGGTAAAGAAAGTATTGTGTTTTATATGGCTTTGGTGTGTCTCTGCTGCCAGGTAAACGTGTGATGTCTGCAGTTGGATTTTGAAAGCATATAAACACCACCTTCATTAAGCCATCCCTGCCTTGTCATTCTGTGCAGAGACATACCTCATCTTTCTTAGTAGGGTAAAACCTTCTGATTCATAGATCCAAGAGATATTAGTGTTTCCAAAGGAACTGGTTTGTTCTGTGCTTTGCAAGCATATTAAGTCTTATGCTAATCCTCTAGAAACTTTTGTATACTGAAGTTACTGTGCATGCCCAAGTTATAAACTCTTGAAACATAGTATTTAGAATGAAAGTGATGAAACAGACTTAACTACTGCAGCATAATAAATCATGAAGAATTAATTATGCCAAACCTGTGGAGATGTTACTTCATGATGCATTGCTTGGGAGCAAACCTGAGCTGCCATATCAGAGCTTGTAAAGGCTGAATATCCAAGTATTGCGTTATCCATCTGCAGCTGTTGGCATAATGTGTCCTTTGAATAAGAGGACAACATACTTCCTTAGTGTCTTGCCCAATAGTTCAGATTCCCTCCTCTTGGAGTGCTGTAATTATCGATTGCTATGTGATATTAAGGTGCCATTAGAGTAAAAAGTTAGTTGAGGTTCCATTTTCATGATATACTGCATGTCTAAATCTTGGCTCTTTTAAAATCGCACCAGGCTGTTACTTTGCAGAAATGTGCTCAGTATTGATTCAAATGACCTTTCCTCAAATGTGAAATGTTAGATATTGACGATGCCATTAAAGATCTAGAAAAGTTGGGAAAAAAATCTGGTTTCAGTTGTTAGACTGATTTGTAAATAAAATTAATTTATTTTTCTGGGTCAATTTAAACATGTTGATTCTCTCTCCCCCCCCCCCCCCCCCATAGGTCTTAAACATGCAGCTTGCCGATGGAGGACAAGGAGATGTCCCTGTTGATGAAACCAAACTCCACGGTAAACCTGATAAAACCTTGCGCTTTTCCCTCTGCAGTGATAATCTGGAAGGAATATCTGAAGGTGAAGGGTTACTTAAGTATTCAAAAAGTTTTGTGTGTCAGATTTTAATTCTAAAGGAAGCTTCTGTTATATACAGCATGTCATATCTGTCTTTGCAAAGGCTGTCTCATTTTCCCTTGAAAGCCTGCCTTCATGTTTGAACAAAACATGACTGTAGTTGATAAAAGGATTTTCAACTTGGTGCATGTTATTGGCATAACTGCAATCTAAATTGTCCGTAAATTTCTAGTTCACATACTGACTTTTAATCTTATTTTCATCAATATTTTTGTATGCCAAAATGTTAGGAGGCTAGAACAACAGCTCTTTTATATGAGTATCACACACAGCAAAGAGGGGATTCCCTGGGATATTGAATAGGCTTCTACAGGCCGTTCAAATGTTCCAGGTAATATGTTATTTTATTTAACTTTCCATGATTAGTTTTTTCTCTTCTTCTTGTTTTTCAAGATTAAACAAAATCAAGTTATTAGAGAAAACTAATAATTACAAAAGTTTGTATTTGAATTTTGGCTAAAAGCTAGTACACTAATATTGATGTCCTAACCATGTGTGGCAAGGTATCTGAAGATTAGTAAATGTTGTTGTGTGGCACTACAAAGTTGTAAAGTGTTAATTACTGGAGTGCTAAGTGTTCCAGTTTACATTTCTACAAGATAATTGAGATGTTGGTATTTAACACACTTTCTAAATAGTTCACCATATTGAGGAGAATTTTTGAGTTCCTCAGTTCAGTATTTCACATAAATTGCTAATTTGTATTGAAAATGACAGGCTTCAGCTCATTTTTTTGCAGTCTTGCTAGTAAGTTGCATCTTGTACTGTTTATGCTACGAGTTCAGAAAACAAATAGTCTGATCTGAACAAATCTAACAGGAAAATCAATTTTCATCAGGTCCTTCAAATCGCTCCAATTCTGTGTCCTCTTTGGATTTAGAAGGAGAGTCTGTGTCAGAGCTTGGTGCAGGGCCTTCTGGGAGCAATGGTGTTGAAGCCCTGCAGCTGTTAGAACATGAACAAGGTAGGTGCAGATACACAGTTCAAAGCAAGTAGACTGTTACAATTTCTCTAAGTCCATCAGTTTTGAATCTCTAAATTGGGTATGTCTGAGATGAATAAAGGGGCTTTCTACATCGTTTAATTACTTTCACACTTTTTTGAATATCTCACATTTTCATTTATTTTTTCATTAGCAAGCTATTGTTGTCCACTAAAACAATGTTAACATCATTCTTAGAACATTGACCTTATATTGTATTTTGAAATCTTAGTCATTATAATAAAATATTTTTAAATTTTTGTTTTATGATGCCTTCCTCTTCAAGAGGGAAAAGAATGATTTGAATTGTAGCAATTGGAAATGTTAGACCGTAGATATTTTTGTAGTTACCGACACCTGAACTAGAGAGGGCAAAGTGTTCCAACTGATAGGAATTCAACCTCTTCCCTTCCACAAACTAATCTCCCTTCCAGTCAGTTTTCACCATAATTTACTCACTCCTTGATGTCTGTCATTCATAGTTGTAGACAGTTATGATAGCTCTATGTTTGGCAAATATATACACTTTTTTTAAACGGTCTCTCATAAGTAAATCTCTAGTGTTTCTCAAATATGAGTAAAGAATGTTGTCACATTGCATCTATTTGAATATACAAATTATTGTGATTATTATTAAAGTGCTGTACAGATCCTTGTTATTTAAAACTGCATTTTACTTGACAGAATTAGTTTCCTGTCATATAGCATATTGAAGAATTTTTGAGACCTTTTATTTTTACGTAGCTACGACTCAGGATAATCTTGATGACAAGCTCCGTAAATTTGAAATTCGTGATATGATGGGATTGACTGATGATAGGGACATATCAGAAACTGTGAGTGAGACCTGGAGCACAGATGTCTTGGGCAGTGACTTTGATCCAAATATTGATGAAGACCGTTTGCAAGAAATTGCAGGTAACTGACAGCACATCCAACATGAAAACTACTTTAAGCTTGCTGCAAAGCAAGGAGGCTTTTAATCATAGATTATTAGGGTTGGAAGGGACCTCAGGAGGTCGTCTAGTCCAACCCCCTGCTCAAAGCAGGACCAATCCCCAACTAAATCCCCAGATAGCCCCCTCAAGGATTGAACTCACAACCCTGGGTTTAGCAGGCCAATGCTCAAACCACTGAGCTCTCGTTCCCTCCCCCCCCCCCCCCCTCCCCGAATGAGCTCTTATTCAGTCTCTGTGTAGTTAGGAATAAATGTGTTGTTAAATCTAAGTTTCTTTGTAGGAAAACTTTAGACATCTGTCCTGCCTTTGTTATGATACTTTCTTCTGTTGTTTCTCCCCTCCCCCGTAGATGTTGTGTGTCTTTTATAATTACTTAATACTGGACACCCAGTTTATGGTGTCTGTCTTACCAGAATCCTCTCATCTTTCCTACCTGATCCTTTCTTCCCTCTTGGTTGTGCAGGTGCAGCTGCAGAGAACATGCTTGGCAGCTTGCTGTGTTTGCCAGGTTCAGGATCTGTGCTGCTGGACCCCTGCACAGGGTCAACCATCTCCGAAACCACCAGTGAAGCTTGGAGTGTGGAGGTATTGCCAAGTGATTCAGGTCAGAATCCTGCAACTCATCTTTAGTTTGGTCTTTGACATGAACTGCAGAGCATTATTTCATAAATATTTTTGGATAAGTGCTTCACTTGAAACCATTACTTTGAGAGGGAATATTACCTGCCCAAAGACCACAAGCTATTTCAGAGGGCAGGTAATAATCATAGTGGTCCTTTTTCAAACAAAGATGATTTCTTATTATTCCAAAATAAAACTATGAGAATTATGGAAGTCTTTAAGATTGACATATTGTGAATACAAATACCCATATAGCACTCAGGATACACAAAATAAGCTGGTTTGTAGCCGTTCCCTTTGGCTGGGTAGCATGCTGTGAGGTGGGGAAAGGGTGTATGATGAGCAATGACTAGGAAGATGGTAGATGTGCTGTGGTATATGTCTTGTTTTTAATTCGTTTGGGTGAGTTACGTGTAGTGCACAAAGATTTCTAATGCACAGGAGGGGCTAACCTTTGTGACTCCATTAATCTTACCAGGATGGACAGAAGAATAAATTATAATGTGAGAGCAGATCTAGCATGGCTTGGTGACTGTTTGCAGTGTTCTGGAAAAACTAAGAATAAAAGGAGCACCGTAGAACTATGGGAATCTTTCTAGGCAGAATTTTTACATACTCTCAATGTTTTCATGAGCATTTAATATATCATTCCATAGTCTCTGACTAGGAAACTCAATAATTCAAATTTTGATTTTTGTTAGAGTAAAAATAGATGTAGCAAAATGCCCCTGCAGATATAAAGGACTATCTGCATTGTTTTGCTTGCAGTACAGCAAAGTAGAATCGGCTGAAATAGCTCAAATTATTTGTTGCCATTTCAGAGTACATTTCACAAAGTTAGCTAGACTCTCTTTACATTAATCTAAATCCCTACACCGTCTTTTTGCATGTGAATTGTAAGAGACTATAACATCAGGCAGTAATGCATGCACACCATTTCCTATTTAGAGGCCCCAGACCTAAAGCAGGAGGAAAGACTGCAGGAGCTGGAAAGCTGTTCTGGGCTGGGCAGCACCTCTGATGACACAGATGTGAGGGAGGTCAGTTCTCGTCCCAGTACACCAGGCCTCAGCGTCGTGTCAGGTGTGTTTTTATTTTCAGGAACAAGTTTTGCTTTATTAGATGGTAACCAGTATGTTTTGCCATGTGCTTAGTTTCATCATATTTATTCTCATCCATAAAAGGATTTTTTTGGTCTGGTGCTCATACTCTGATTTCCAGAGTAGTAGTACCATGCTCTTCATCCTACTAAAAATAGAGTGAAAGCCAAAGAATCTGTTGTTCAGAAGCAGAGACTTGCAATAGGGTGTTTTGAATCTAAGAAATCACCTAATATTTCCTTACATCTCACTATGGACACCTGCCTTCAGCTTCTCTTCATCCCATTTTGTGTAGCATACCTCTGTCGTCTCTGTCTCTGTATCTTACTTACATTTCCTGTCATAGGTTGGTGCAAATTATTTGTCTGTCTTAAGGTCCTTTATATTGCCAGTCATAGCATCAAAGCATATATATATGCGTATATTAAATAGCGGAATAAACAGATGGAACCCGAAGGTTACAAAACCTTATACCAGGACAGATTCTAAAGTCATGGCTCTCAGAATGTCAAGCTGCCATTTCTCTTGAATTCAGTGTTAGGGAGTTGGCAGCAAGAACACCCCAGCTCATTGCAGCTGTCACAAAAAAGTTTAACATTTTTGATTTCTGTGTCCTTTTTGTCTCAAAGACCCTCACAGATCCTTCTTTTGTTATTTGTAAGGTATTAGTGCAACCTCTGAGGATATTCCTAATAAGATCGAGGACCTTAGGTCTGAGTGTAGCTCTGACTTTGGAGGGAAAGATTCAGTGACAAGTCCTGATATGGATGAAACAGCTCATGGTAAGTAAAGCCCTTGGATAGTAAGTGAAAAATAAACTGCATCTTAGATGAAAGCTCATCAGGAATTGTTAAACTTGTGACTGTAAAACCTTTTAACACTGTACATCCCAGCAAGAATAAGTGGGTTAAACGCTGCGTAGAAAAAAAGTTCACTTCTATTTAGAAAATGTATTTTCTGGTTTTTGAGAAACCGCTTACAATCATTCTCTCCATATTTGTTCAGCAGATGTGTTTATGCTTATGAATAGAAAGAGGAGGTGATGAAATACTGCAGAGTCTGAGATTTAAGTCTTTATTCTATCTAATTCTACCAAGTTAGGTTGACTGCTCTTTTGCACTTGAGATTTACTCCCCTCACTGTGCTCTGTGTGGTGTTTTACAGTTTTTATAATAATTTAACTGTTTAGTCCTGTGAGTGCTTTTCAGGTGCCTTCCTGTCAGTACGTTTTGAAGTGTGTTAAGCACTTATTAACATTGTAAAAGGATCTAAATGCTGCCTGTTTCATAAGCTCTGTGAATACATTTGTATGGTGCAGCTGTCTAGCTAAGAAGCAGTGAATAGTGCATGGCACATGCAGACCCACTTTCTGTATTGTTTCAGGAGCCAGTCAGTTGACTTCTCCCCCTTCTCAGTCGGACTCTTTGCTTGCATTGTTTGACCCTTTGTCATCACACGAAGGTAAATTGTAAAGAATGAGCTATTCTTGTTTTTAAGATCAATACAGTAACTCCTCGCTTAACGTTGTAGTTATGTTCCTGAAAAATGCAACTTTAAGCTAAATGATGTTAAGCGAATCCAATTTCCCTATAAGAATTAATGTAAATAGGGGGGAGTTAGGTTCCAGGGAAATTATTTATATTTAAGTTATAAGTTTTTTAAAGTTTAAAATTTAAACAAACAATTTAATACTGTACATAGCAATGATGATTGTGAAGCTTGGTTGAGGTGGTGAAGTTAGAGGGTGGAAGAGGGTGGGATATTTCCCAGGGAATGCCTTACCACTAAATGATGAACTAGCACTCGGCTGAGCCCTCAAGGGTTAACACGTTGTTAATGTAGCCTCACGCTCTACAAGGCAGCACAAATGGAGGGAGGGGAGACAGCATGGCAGACAGAGACACACACCCTGTGTGTGTGTGAGAGAGAGAGAAGCATTGTCCCTTTAAGTACGCTGGCCCCACTCTGAGTACATTGCATTTTTAAATACATCAGGAAGTTGAGAGAGCAGCTGCGGCCAGCAAGCTCCCTCCATCCTGAGCCCTGTCGTATCTCCCCCCGTTCTATTGATGGGGTAAGTGGGGGACAGGAGCAAGGGGGGAGGGGGACACCCTAACATTAGCCCCCCTCTCTCCCACCCCTGCACAGCAAGCAGGAGGCTCCCGGGAGCAGCTCCAAGGCAGAGGGCAGGAGCAGCACATGGCAGTGTGGGGAGGGACCGCTGAACTGCTGGCAGTTGATAGCCTGCAGGGAGGCTGCTGCACAGGGAACTTAGGAGAGCGGGAAGCTGATAGGGGGGCTGCCGATCCACCCTGGTTCCAAGCGCCCCCCACCAGCTAGGTGCAACGGGCTGCTCTTCCTGCAAGCAGTGGACAAGGCAGGTGGCTGCCAAACAATGTTATAAGGGAGCATTGCACAATTTTAAATGAGCATGTTCTCCAATTGATCAGCAACGTAACAACAAAACAACGTTAACCGGGATGACTTTAAGTGAGGAGTTACTGTACAACAAAGGCTGCTGTCCATTTTAGTTGGGGAAAAAAATCTTACCCATTTGAGAAATGCACGTACACACATAACCACCACGGTATAATCCTAATGTTTGGTTCAATGATGTAATATTTCATTGCTTCAGGTGTATCAGCAGTGGTTAGGCCTAAAGTGCACTATGCAAGACCCGCTCATCCGCCGCCAGATCCCCCAATCTTGGAAGGAGCGATGGGAGGTAATGAGGCCAGATTACCAAATTTTGGCTCCCACATCTTAATCCCAACTGATTTGGAGGCGTTCAAACAAAGGCATTCCTACCCAGAAAGGCTGGTCCGCAGCAGGAGCTCTGACATAGTGTCATCAGTTCGGAGACCTATGAGTGACCCTGGCTGGAATAGGCGGCCTGGTAATGAAGAAAGGGAGCTTCCTACACAAACACCCAACGTTGGGGCAGCTGCTTCAGTGCCTGCTCCTCAGTCCTCTTCGTCATCCCCCAGTAAAGACTCCTCTAGAGGAGAGGTAAGACATTCGTTGTGAAGCTGAACTGATTTTGTATCTTTGTTCTTTTTCTCACATGTCATTTTTGAGTAGAAATGTGTCTCTAGTGTTGTTAGCATTAAATATATTAACTAGGGAAGCCTCGTGCAATTCTGGCACCTTCTGAAAGGTGGCGTGTAGTATGACTTATAAAAGTCAAAGCTTAAGATGTGGTGAATGGCCCAAATAGACAAGGTCCCTTTTCCAATTTGTGACATGCTTTAGTTGTAGGACCCCCAAAATGAATCTCTAACCATAAAGTCTTGTAGTGGTAAATGCGTCAACATAATGAAAACAAACATTGCCTTTTTTTTGAGAGATTTTCTTGGATTGTTGTACACTAACTTTTAGTCCAGAACAAATGGTTACACTCAAACTTACAAACACCCCTCCAAGGGAGGACTTAAACTTTCAAGAGCAGGTTATTTTACTTTGTTGTAGTGCTGTTTTGCGGGTAATGTGATATGATCTGTTACTGGTAATCAAGAAAATATTTTTCAGTCTTCCATTTTACAAAATCATGTCACTTTCCCTATAGATTGAGGAACGAAAAGATAGTGATGATGAGAAATCTGACAGGAACAAACCCTGGTGGAGAAAGCGTTTCGTTTCTGCCATGCCCAAAGGTAACAGAGTCTCACGTTTACACGTTCTTGGCGCCTTTAGAAATGCTGTACATTGCTTTCAATAAATCTGCACTTTGATAGGAAAACTTCTGTGACTAACTCTCCAGTTACTGTGAGATCATATATTAAATGGTCAGTCTGGATAGTTGACTACATGAAGGTTGCAACCAGTCCAGGCTCACAGTACTATCTGCCCTTTCTATATTGTTTTAATCTGAGGTTGTTATGCTAATTACTTAACAAAATCAGATAGTGCAGAGTCAGAGGTCTTGTAAATGATGACATCTGGCCGGTAGCTCACAAAAGAGTCTTTGAATTTATGGGTATTGGTACCATTTTAGAAGTAAAGGAGATTAGGTATACATTCAGTCTAAAAGATAATCTCTAGAATTTAAGACTTTGCATATGTGAGGTATTATCTAAATGTTAAATGTCACAACACCCGTGTGAAAATAGAACAGTATTGTCCCCAGTTTGCAGAGGGGTAACTCTTCTTAGATGAATTGGACTTAAATTCAGTTGTATAAAAATATTTTGTTTTTCTACATATTTTAGTATTGCACAGTGGATTGTGACTTTTATCAGGAACCATTAATTGGAAGTAGTTTCCAGAAACAGCTGACAGCACTATAATCAGTGCATGACTCTGGATCTGTGGACATATGTCTAGAGTAAATTTGTGAAGCCAGCCAGTTTCAATTCCTAATCCAGTAAATGAAAATACTGAATTCAGAAGGCACTGTGCTTCAAGGCTTTTTGGGGGTGCTGATTGTCTGGCTTAGCTTAGTAGCTGTTAAGGACATAATTTGTAATATGATCACAATAGGCTGCCTGTTTCACCCCACAGGCTTGGGTATCATTAATTTTTGTATTTAAAGAGGACTTGTGTTACTGAGAAGCTTCAGACGTCACCTTTGCAGTTTCTTACACATCTAAATACCCTTCATGGAGACTTTATTTGATGTTAAACTTACTGTTTCTTACAGTTTCTAAATGTAGTTTGTAATTCCATGCTTTATTGTCTCCATGTATAATGTGTCTTATACAGACTTTCTGTAATTTCCAGCTCCTATACCATTTAGAAAAAAAGAAAAACAAGAAAAAGACAAAGATGACTTTGTGTCTGAGAGATTCTCAACACTTCAAGGTTTGTATATTGCCCTTGCAGCGCCTTTACTAAGCATATGCATCCCAAATGCTCTCCTGGGACAGCCAAAACGTTACCTTTTACAGGAATATATATACTAGTATAGAGAGAAAATTTTGAATATTAAAAATTAGCTTCCTAACTGGGAGGTTATTGTGGTTAGTCAGTACCTGCCCTGAAGACTTAATGAGTTTTAAACTTGTTATGCAGTGTTGTTTGCTCTTAGCATTGAACTCAGCACCACATGGAGCTAATTCCTGTTATATTTTCCTCATTGTTCAGATGATCCCAATCCCAGACTAAGTGCACAGGCACAGGCTGCAGAGGATATCCTGGACAAATATAGGAATGCTATTAAGCGAACCAGCCCAAGTGAAGGAGCTATAGTAAATTATGAAAGTGCAGGTAAGAACTTTTGTAGCGCTACTGCCACAACATTAGAAAATGGGCAGCAGAAAACCTCTTGGTGATAAAGTTGAACACCCCTTAAATATTCTAGTCAAATGATAGTACTAACATCTGAACTGTATTAACACTCTCTCTAGTGCAAGAAACAAGGAGGTTTCTCTTTGTTTAATTTATAATTGCATCTGCGCTGATAGTGGGAGCTAAACAATAATCTCCAAGGCCAGAACTCCTTGATTGAATCAATTGGGAGTTCTCAGTGTTGTTAGTTTATGCATCTCATTAGTTTATGCATCTCATATTAGCAATTTTTTTAGAAGAATTGGAAAACAATAAAAGGAAATTGAGACCTAAAACAGAATTATACAGTTCCTTTTAAAAGCAAATTGTACATTACATATTTTGAATCTTTTTAAATCTACTTTAAAATTCTATTTATTTATATTTTTGATGGCTGGATTGACCTAGGTTTCTTTTCCATATAATTAAAAAATCTTCTTGGAAATTTAAAAATGAGAAAAAGAAAACAAACAATATAGTACTAGACAGTCAAGTTCCTTTCTATGAATTCTCTGTTGGAATGTTTGCTTAGATGTAATTGGAGATGGTGAGAGTATACACGACTCTCCACGTGATGAAGCCCTGCAGAATATGTCAGCTGATGACCTCCCAGATTCTGCAAGTCAAGTAGCACAGCCACAAGACTCTGCTTTCTCTTACAGGTAAACGTAATCTTTGTGTGTGTAACTTTGATTTTGGTGTTGGATTAAGACAAAAGCTGAAGCCATGTGGTTGATCTGTAGGTATCCTAAATTGTATAGTGGAAAAGAATATTTCTCTTGGGGACCAGTAGTATTGTTTCTTACTGTAGACTTCCAGATATTTTGTCCAGTGTAGTTTAAAATATGTAGTTAAATGGTAGGATATCCACCACTTCTTCTGAGTGTATTTTTCAGGCTGTTCGTGCACATTCTCAAGAAGTTTTTCCTAATGTTCCACCTATATTTCCCTCTGCTTAGTCCCACTCTTTTCCTCCTACTCATACTTTTTAGTATGCCAAATAATTTCTCTCTCTTTCTGGGTCTCTTTTTTGTCCTTCTTTCCAGCTCCCTGATCATTTCTGTTGCTCTCTGCCAAACTTCCTCCTGTCTCTTTGGAAATTAGGGGCCCAAGAACTGAATGCGGCTGCCCGGGTGCAGTTGCACCACAGCTGTATAGAGAAGGACCTACACCCCTTTCCCATGATGTGATGCCTCCACAAATGCAGTCCAAAGTTTCATTGGCTTTTTGCGGCTATATCGCCTTACAAGCATATGTAGCTGTATGCCCTTTTTCACCTATCATCTATTTTATTCAGCTTTACTCCATTCTAGGTTTCTCCTTTTTGTTCTACCTCCCGTTTCTTCCAGCATTTAAACCTCCTGTGTTAAAGGGTCTCATACTTATTTTAATGAGCCTGTATAACTTTGGAGTGAAGCAGTTGGTTCCATCTGTCTCTGTGCCTATACCATTTAGGATTGACACTTAAAAAAAACCCTCCCATAATTGTATACATTCATGTGGATTCGTGTTAGCTAAAGGAATTAAGATATTTAGTTTGTGTTGGGAGAAAGCACTGAAAGGTAATTCCCTAATGAAGATCCCAGACATCTGGGCTGCATGTCTAAAATAGTATAGGGTTGATGTAGAGATGTTTAAATATTATGCACTAGCTAATAAATACACAAGGTGACTGGATTGCTCAGGGGGTTGGTACTGGGATATTGCATCTATGGCTTCTAGGTCATTGCTCTGAATTCAGCCCTGCTTAATAGTAACTACATTCAGTTACTATCAATATCTCTTCAGTAAACTACATGAGTTTTTGGTATCGGTCCAGTTATTTGTGGACTTGTGCCTACATAATTAGGGCATCCTGTATTGTAAGTTCTTTGGGGCAGGGACTGTTTTCTTATGTGCCATCTTCAGCTTTTCCAATACAGTTCTGCTGTTTTGGTACAAACATCTCTGGCACTTTGGAACTGAAAATGCTCTGTTGCTTATGTAGGCCAAGCTGTACTCCCAATGAGAGAGAGCTGTTGCGTGTGATATCTCTAGGCAGCAGTAGCACTAGAGAGATTCTTCTGCCTGCAGCACCAAATGGGCATTGTGTGGGCCTGATTTTGTGAAAATCAGGCTTCTCTAGTTGTCCATCTTTTGCCAAAATCAGTAAGATTCTGTTCATTAATATCTAGAAAGTTTCCTGAAATTCGGGAATTGATTGAATGCAGTGTTCAAAAGTTACTGGTTACAGACAAACAGAAATGCCCGTGAATTGAATGTAGGGCCTCACTTCATTTGTCCAATTATTAGCAACCTTGACTGTCCCAGTGGAAAGGCCAAAGATTAGTGTTCATAGTCCGAGCATTCTGGGAGGCCACTCCAGATCAGTGTTGAGGAACATTGTAGAAGAAGCGTGATGAGGTCTGTATGCTGTGCCTGTTATGGATTGAGAATGTCAGTCTTCAGGGTTGCTAAGCTGGACACCTTTCACGAGCATGCAATTCATTGAAAAGATGTCATTAATTTTAGTTGGTAAAGATTTCGAAAGAACCAAGGTCTGGACTAAGTTTCATGAAGTTGCATTCCAGTACTTACTGAAAGATACCTTTTCAAAAGCTAAGTGTTAAACGGAAGCATTTTGTTTGACGAGCTGAACTAAGTGGCGTATCGTCAAAAGCATCAATGCTGTTGGCACTATTTGAAAATATTAAATCTTTACCGTCTGAGTCTGTTAAGATTGCATTAAAAAGTTTCTAAGAGATTTTAAAAGATGTAAATACTTGTCATTGCAAGTGTGTTTTAAGCAACGCTGTATTTAGAGAAAATAACACTTGTTCTCTTTAGGGATGCAAAGAAGAAACTGAGACTGGCTCTTTGTTCAGCAGATTCCATTGCCTTCCCAATGTTGACCCATTCGACAAGAAATGGCCTACCAGATCACACCGACCCTGATGGTAAATCCTCTTACATGTACAAACCCACGTTTCTCTATTTGACGTTTTTCCTACTCCTACCCTCATCTTCATATTTTCTTCCATGCTTCTCCCACGCATGGGACAACCTGACAAATCCCAGTTTCCAGTGTGTTGTAACCAGGTACTTGGCAAAGTTGTGCTGTAACATAGTGTAGGCAGAACCCGAGTATCCCAGGGAATAGCCTCCTGCTAAAACATTATAAAATGGAGCGGCAGAGAAACGGTCGGAAATTGAGAGAGGCTGCACTAGATGAGTTAGTGTCTTTTCAGATTAACTCCGCTTTTTGCTTAAAGAAAGTGTGCGTACTGCACATGTATGTAATATATGTATGTGCAGTTCTACATTTTTTACTTGCAGATTTTCCTTTATTTATCCCTTATCTAGGGCATTTAAAGGCCCTTCTTAAATAATTATGGCAAATGAATATCAAAATAACACGAGTGGTGGATATTGCTTAACATGCATCAGTGTAATGGTTTGAAAGTATTATGTGCACCAGCTTTTCCATGCAGCTCTCTCAGATAAAAGCACTCTTTCACCTGTTTTCTGTCTGTGGGAAAAACCATGTAGGCAATAATACTAATTCTGTCATGTTTTTGGTCAGATAATGAAATTGTGTGCTTCCTGAAAGTTCAGTTAGCTGAAGCTATCAACCTACAAGATAAGAATTTGATGGCCCAACTGCAGGAGACAATGCGCTGTGTAAGCCGCTTTGATAACCGAACATGTCGAAAGCTACTGGCTTCCATTGCAGAGGATTATAGGTAATTTGTTTTGTGTATCGTTATTAAGCAGTTGCCATGTGCAGGTTTTTATCCATTAGCAGATTGGAAGTGTCCAACTTGGCTTAGCAAAAGACAACTTTTGACATCTCCACTTTCCCACCAAATGCTAAAATTCTCCCTCCTTTCTGGGAATGAACCATAAAAGGCTTGGTATCAGAGAGGTAGCCGTGTTAGTCTGAATCTGTAAAAAGCAACAGAGGGTCCTGTGGCACCTTTAAGACTAACAGAAGTATTGGGAGCATAAGCTTTCGTGGGTAAGAACCTCACAGAACCTCACTTCTTCAGATGCAAGTACTACTTGCATCTGAAGAAGTGAGGTTCTGTGAGGTTCTTACCCACGAAAGCTTATGCTCCCAATACTTCTGTTAGTCTTAAAGGTGCCACAGGACCCTCTGTTGCTTTTTACATAAAAGGCTTGAATCTTAAATTAGCCCAACTAGTAACACACTCCAGTAAGAGAATGTTGTTAGGCCAGTCTGAGGGTGCTGCTCTTCACTGGCACACAGGAGACCTGCATTTCGATTCTGCTGCAGTCTCTCACTTCTTGGAGTGGGAGGGCTGTGGAGTCAGCGAGCCAGCATTGGAATTTGGATAGTTGTGTCTTACTGCATACATAGTCTGAGGCACTAAACAGAAGGTTGTCCAATAGCTTGAATTCAGGATTTGTTATTCTATAAAACCTAGGAGAGTTGAAGACTCCTCTCATGCCTTTCTGTAACCAGGTTTAGGTAGTGAGTGTCCTACTTCTGTCTTTATTGTGGAATCCCTAATGAGAAAAGCATTTTTAATTTTAGGAAAAGGGCTCCATATATTGCTTATTTAACTCGATGTCGCCAAGGTCTGCAGACCACACAAGCCCATCTGGAAAGGCTCCTGCAGAGGGTATTACGTGATAAGGAAGTGGCCAACAGATATTTCACCACAGTTTGTGTGAGGTTACTTCTGGAAAGCAAAGAAAAAAAGATAAGGGAATTCATTCAAGGTAATTTAATGTAGAGTGTGGGTCATCTGTACCTTTTTGTGTTCAGTATTTAAAAATAAATAGACTGTGCCTCAAGTTAGACTCCTAGAATAGATTTTTTTACTGGTTGAAACCAAGTCTGACTGTGTCTCAGAGGATACAGGGAACAGTTGGTGTTTGGAAAGCTGTATTATGCTTATACATGGGATTCATCTTGGCACAGGGTACCTCAGTCTAGAGAACTACTGCCTTAAAATAACTGCTTTTAAAAATCTATCCATATATAGAATCTGAAAGTAATCCAAGCAGAGAAACTTAGAGGAAACAAGCAATGCACAGTCACTCCATGGTTTTGGGCTTTGCTGTGCAGCAGCTTCATAAACATTTTCACTGGGCAGAAAGGAGAAATTTGGTCCTGAAAGAATGTCTGAGGTGCTAGGCTTGGAGAGAAGAATTAGTAACTGGCTGCAGGGAGGTGGAATTGATAGCTGTGCTTCCTAAGTGGGAGGAACCAAGAGAGATGGCCAGTGGTCCTGTTACCCATTGCATTACCCTGGCTGCATTGCATGCCCTGTATTTTAGTATATGTTTTGTTACATTAATATGACAATAGCAACAATGCATATTTAATCAAATACAAGACTGGAAAATGGTACACATGGGCTTTCTTAATCTCCTCCCTTCCTAGTGATAATGTCTGGCAGCCTTAACGATATTGGTCCCTATTGGTGACCTTTACAGTAATTACACTTCGTACTTTTCCTCTTCCTAGTGCCCAATGAGGGAGGCAGAAAAGTATCTGTGTTTGGGGGAGAAGGGGTGAGTCATGAGAATTAGGTAACTTGCAAACGGCCTCAAATGAAGTGAGTAGTGCAGTGCCAAGCAGAGTGCTTAGACCACACAGTCTGCAAAATGTATTCTCTACTTTTTTCCAATTTCTTCATCGGAATGACCATGTTCCTCCCCATACTCCGTCCCCACCACCCCACCCCCAAAGCTACAAACAAGAACCCTTACCCCCATTGACCAGTTTCTGGCTCTACTTTCTGGAAGTGCCATAGAAACTGCTTTCATTTGCCTTTTTAGTTGAATTTCCTCCTTTCGCTTTGTATTCAGATTTCCAGAAACTCACTGCAGCAGACGATAAAACAGCCCAAGTAGAAGACTTTCTTCAGTTTTTATATGGGGCCATGGCCCAGGATGTCATCTGGCAAAATGCCAGCGAAGAGCAGCTCCAGGACGCACAGCTTGCCATCGAACGCAGTGTGATGAATCGCATTTTCAAACTCTCATTCTACCCGAATCAGGATGGAGACATTTTGCGTGACCAGTAAGTGAACAAGATTAGATGTACCTCAGTTATCTCGCAGTGTGTAGAGAAAGAAGCACTGCTCTTTCCAGGAAACAAACTTGAGTGCCTAGGCAGATAAGCCAGCCTTACCACACAACCTCTTTGCTTTGCCTTAATTAAGTGTTTACATTAAATAGGTTTTCTGTATGAGAGAGAGAAACTATTTTAGGCTTTTACTTTAGCATCCTATGCAAAGATCTGCAGTCGCAGCACGCTACTAAAACCAGAGGAAAATAATCCTAACTGTCTGATGTAGGAACTAGATGATAAACCCTGTAGTTTTGTGTTGCACAGTGGATAATTAAAACCTTCTTAAGGGCGCTCACACCCTCCATTTACAGTTTTAGTGCAGTTGGCCATGTGCCTCCTGGGTCTTTCATCTTCCTTAGGGCACCAGGTTTTTGACCGCTGCAGCCAGCATGGTATTGGATTTGGTGTACCATAAGACACATCCCGCTGTTAGTGAGGCCAGTGCAAACTGACCATGGTTACAATTTGTACCTGATGTTCCAGTTGCTCACTCTTATGTCTGCAGTGTATTGTTCAGATAGGTCTAATTTATAAACTCGTCTTATTGTCTGGGAAATCCAAAAGGGGGTTTTGCCTCTTCTATGAAAACTACATTTGGTCTCTTGAGGTGGCTGGCGCTCTCCTTTTCTCACTTCACTTTTGTTCCCCCTCTTTTTCAGGGTCCTTCACGAGCATATCCAAAGGTTGTCTAAGGTAGTGACTGCAAACCACCGAGCACTTCAGATACCAGAGGTAACAACTGCTTCTTCCCTCTATTTTTTGTATTTAAAATTAGAGGAAATAATAGCACTTCTCTTCTTAAAGCAGGTGACGTAGCTGTACAATTTACTCCTTGTCCTTGGGTGATACTGTTTGTTATACTCCACTGATGCAACCACAAGTTTGAAGGTGTATTTAATATTAGTCAGTGCACAAGTGACAAATGGTAAACTAATATGGAGGGTCCTTCATTTAAAAAAATGCCACTAACAATATCCAACCCACCTGAGCTGACAAGCAGTAACTCTGTAAAAACACCTTTTTTTAAAAGAGGTGGCTTAGCTAAAGGGCTCAAGACTCATGTACATCATTGTTGTGGTTTATATTCACCAGGTAAACTAAAATCTTGTAGTATTACCTAGGTTGGAAAGTACTTCTAGTAATCTATATCCCCACATCGAGGCAGGGATAATTCTATTATTCCCAAGCAATCCCTGATGGACAGATGTCAAGTCCAACCATCCACTCTGAAGCCTAGAATGTCTGTTGAATCAGTAAAAAGCAACAGAGGGTCCTGTGGCACCTTTGAGACTAACAAAAGTACTGGGAGCATAAGCTTTCGTGGGTAAGAACCTCACTTCTTCAGATGCAAGTGTTGAATCAGTGTGAAGCAATGGAAATAGCTACAAATGGGTGAGAGCCAATTTTGTTTAGAATATCACCAGCTTCAATCATCACTGGGACTTGCATTTTGTTACCATCTAATTTTTTAGTTCTCAGCTATTTTCAGCTTTTTTACACACATGACTTTAAGAATTATACCTGTGCGACGGCACAGGATTTCAGCAACTAGTCCTAGCATAATGGTTTTTAACCTGGATAATACTTCACCCTTTATGCAGCATGTTTCTTCCTCAGATTGATTTACAACAGTAAATCCTCACAGCGCCCCCATGCAGGAGGGAGGAAGGAACTTATTATCCCTATAAAACAGGTAGGGAGATGGAAACAAAATGAGGTTAAGTGAGTAGTCCAGTGTCACAGGAAAAAGTCCATGTCAGAGGCAGGTCTAGAACTCATGCATTTCTGGCTACCAGTTCAGTTCTTGGTCTGCACCTCTGAACAGGTGAGGGTCAGTAAATCATTTTATATGGAAGCTAGAACTTTATGTCTCGGTCTTCTTCTGAAACACTGTCTTGGGGAAAATCAATGAAAGAACAAGCTGATTGTGTGCTAATCGCACCATTAATATTACTTCCCTTCAGTGTTGTTTATACACAGAATGAGGGAGGCTTCCTGATGAGGTGTACTGTATCGATTTTGTCCCTTAATTTCCCATTCCTCGGTGTGCTGCTCCCACCTGTAAGTCTCCAGTATTAGAGTGCACTGCAGAAGATCCTTAATCGCTTGGACTGACTAGAATTGGAAATGTTTTTCTTCTCTTTAGGTGTATCTCCGGGAGGCACCATGGCCATCTGCACAGTCCGAAATCCGCACAATCAGCGCTTACAAAACCCCACGGGACAAAGTGCAGTGTATTCTGCGAATGTGTTCAACCATCATGAACCTGCTGAGTTTGGCCAATGAAGATTCAGTCCCTGGGGCAGATGACTTTGTTCCTGTTTTGGTGTTTGTTCTGATAAAGGTGAGACTTCTAGCAGAGAACATAGATACTTTATAGATAGATATAGGTATGTTTCCTTTAATTCTTGTGGTAAACCATCAAATCCTCTGAAGAGATGTTATGCATTCTGTTGACTGTATATCTGATTTAAAGTGCAGACTTCATCTCTATGGCACAACTTGAACCAGAAAGTTAGTCACAGATGGGACATTGTTCTGATTATATGCAAATCTGGGAGTCAATCAGCTAAAGTGCTGTACCTCAGTATTTGCCTGTGGCTCAGTTGGTACTGAGAACAGCCTTGCCTAAGGCCAGGTTCCTCATTAGAACTCTGACTTACACGCATTTGCTGACTCAAAAGAACTAGGAATTGGAGGCTGCTCTCTCCTGTGTGAGCTGATAAAATCATAGTCCTTTGTACCAGTGGAAGTCACAGGTGACTGGATGGAATTTTAAAGATCCTGGGACTCTTTCTGGCGAGAATAAGTGTTAACCTTAGTGCGTTGGCCAGCATGCCTCCTTAGCAAAGCCAGTTCTTGCATACGGTGCTCAAGGAGCTGCTTCTGTGTGTGGAATGGTGTCTGTATTTGTCTGAACAGTCACTGCCCTACCAGTATGTTATATTCAAAACCTAGGCTGAGGGGTGCTTATATACATAACATTCCATTTCTGTTCTATTATATTTGTAACACTTCTCTTTAAAACATCGGTCTCAAACTTAATTGTGGCATGTACCTTTTCTTTTTCACCCCCAGGCAAACCCACCCTGCTTGTTGTCCACTGTTCAGTACATTAGTAGCTTCTATGCTAACTGTTTAACTGGAGAAGAATCTTACTGGTGGATGCAGTTCACAGCAGCAGTTGAATTTATTAAAACCATTGATGATCGTAAGTGACCCAAAAGGGCACCTATGTAGACAGACTGTTAGCAGCAAAGAGCCTGTAAGAATGTATATCAACTGTTTCAAAGGCTGAAGAAATACTTTCCTTGTATAATATTGTACAGAGTGGAAGCGTTTAAAAAAAATTTTACTAATCAGATTAATTAATTTAACAGGTTTTCTTTCCTCTCTGTTTTGGTTGCATCTTTCCCCCCTTTAGGGATTAGCACGGGAAAAAGGGACCACATTTTTCAGGTATTGTGGATTCTCAAAATCGTTTAGGAAACTCTGCTGTCACTGCCCCTTTCACACACACTATTTTTCCCCTAGACTTCTGTTGATGTAAATTTGTTCATTTTCTTTGTTTCCAACCAAAAAGATCATGGCAAGCACTTTTAAGAACCTTTCTAGCTTAATACACCTTTTGTAAGAAAACACCAGCTGCACTGAAAGTTTGTAGCAGTTGACATAATTATAAATTGTACTTCACCTATGGTAAAATTAAAACCTGGGGACAATGTAAATATATTATATAATATTTAATAAACTGCAGTCCTCTTTGGACTCATTATCCTTTCAACCAGCAAAGAAGCAGTTTCTCTCTCCTACAGCAGGTTGTGACATACTGTATTGGGTAATGAGATGACTTCCTCAATAGGATAAGTTTAAAAAGGGCAAACCTAAATATTTATTAAAATTTAATAAAGTTTACAGAACTTTCTGAAACTGGAATTTACAATTCACAGGGCTCTCACTCGAAAGTTTAAAATTTTTGGCTCGGGAATTAGAGCATTTTAAATAAATAGTTTGGATTTATAGAGGAGAGGGGCTGTAAGTTTCAATAGAGAAGTTCTAATATAAAAAGGAATAGTATATACCTTATTGTAATATTTTTCATCTGAAATACTGTGTATACTGTACAAACCCCAAACAGAATTCCTTACAGAACCTGAAACTGTAATATATATTTTGATTATTCACATTAAATACACATGCCAGGGGTTTCAGTGAATGTTTTTTTACTATATGTTCTTTGTATCGTCTTCTCTAGCAGTGCAGGTTTTACTATTCATATAAAATATTTTAAAGTACCTATAAAACACATCATGAAATCAGTTCACGGAATCTTTGCAAATGTCTCTCACCCCTCTCCCATTTGAAACTGACAATTACGAGAAGAGCAGGTGCACTTCCTTGACCAGCAAAATAATAGAGTTCCCAGAGCTGGCCCAAGCCATTTCTTATATGCCTGTGAGTGGTCACTGGCCTTTGTTCTTGTAGATCTCTCTAAAAAAGGATGGCGATCAATTTCTTTTGTAAAAGGCACACTGCTTAACCCCTTGATGCTGGCATTACTCCTCGCTCTCTCCTCTTCCTCCCAGTGCACATCTCTTTGCTGGCAGTGAGGTGAGCCAGATGTGCTGGCTTTGAGCGGTAAAAGAAATGACATAATCTGCACCCCTTCTTTAAATAGAAGAACAGTTTATATTTCTAAACACTGCTTAAAAATGGGTTGAAGATTTTTTTTGTGTACTGGAAAAAGCCAACATACCACATGTTAGAAGCCACGTGAGTTTTTTAAAAAGGGAATCCATAAAAATCTAAGTAACTATTACTTCTGAGAGTCATTAACTGAAATTAGAACAATCTATGTACAGTATTAAGTGATTGAGATGTGATTGTGTTACCCATCTAGGCATAATTCAGTGAAAGAAACCTTTGTTTTCAAGGACTTAATCATTAATGTGTAATTCAATATATCATTTTTATCGTGTTAAATAAATCATGGGGAATCAAGTGAGATGGTATTTTTTTTTTTTGAAGTTTTGTTTATAGTCTTTCTCCTCTATTATAGACTTACAGGGTACAGCAATACTTTCTAGTAGCAATGGAGTTGCTGTAGTCTGCTTTACTGTGATCTTGAGTCTGAATGGCATTGTTAATACTCTAGTTGTTTAGCCGTCATGGTTTTTTGGTGCTAATGTATTGCATTCACCGCCCTAACCAATAACATTCAGCAGCGAAGCACAATACTGCCCTTTAAGAGAGAGCCAGAATTACATCTAAAAGCAACGTACATTTGTTATGCCACAATTCAGAAGTGTTCTGTTGTGTTAAATTATCACTGAGAATTTGCTGTGTTGATATCAAACTACTGACGTACCCTTAATTCTGCAATTTTTGGTTTTTGTGACAGAGAATATTTGGTCTCTAAAACCTGTCATTTTCTTATATTTAACATTTGGCACAAAGCTCTCTAAGGGGGAGCAAATGATAGTCAATGATTATCGTGCATTTTACCTTTTTATTATGAGCAGTCTGGACACAAAGGAGTTGATCTATGATTCTGTGATCAGCTTGATCAGGTCTTCAGGATTTATTCTCTCTACTGGAAAGTTATTTTCTCCTGGCAAAAACCATTTTCTTCACATTTGTATCACTTCGCTGCTTTTCTGTATAGAAAAGTTACTGAAGAACTTGAACAATTTTTTAAATGGTAAATATTTGTATAAGCCCCAATATAGGTGAGAATCTTCACAGCAGGATGGTCCTTTGCTTCTTTTTTAACCTGCTGTAAAAGCCTTTTATACACTGTTATAAATGTAGTAAAAGAATTAGGCTTTCCAAAGAATTAGGGATCTTATTGTAATGTGTGTGTCTATTTTTTCCTGGTGTCCTGATTTTGTTTTAAAATGTTAAATTATATGTACAGGAAGATGACTTTACGTTTTCTGTTGTGCAATAGTAAGAAAACAAAGATGGAAAGCACATTAAGGACCAAACAGTAAAAGAACTGTTTTGCCAAAAGGCTCCAGCCAGCCATGCACACACATTGCATTGAATCAGTACTCAGAACTTCAGTGCTTGCTGTTAGAATTACTTCAGCCACTTAACAGTGAACTGAAAAATGTTTTGGGAGGTGGGGAGTGGAGGTTATTAATAGCGATCATATATGCAGACTTAAGGCCCAATTATTGAAGTTCAGGACTGTACTGCCTGTAGGAGTAAGGAGTACTCACCTGTCTGTGATTTCATATGATTGGGCACATACATGTTACAAAGGCATTATTTTTCTTTCTTGGGATGGGGAGCAGGAGGGAAGAGGCTTGGCTCTTTCATCTGCAGGGGAATCCCCTTTTACTTCTAACCCCTGATGATTTTTCTTTTTAAAGCTTGTTCTTCAAGAGGAATTGCAATGTATGGCTTTTTTTTTTTTTTTTTTTTTTTTTTTGTACTACCAAATACTGAATGTAACTGCCATAAATTTTAGGAAGAAGCCACAAACACAATCTCTTTACTGTAGGTGAGTTTGTGGTGAGCACCAAGTGTTGGATCAGATTTAGTTTGAAAATGTTGATGTTCTATTAAGCCAAATTCTAGCAGAAATTTGCGATTTCGTTGCTATGTTAATGCTGAATAGTTTGTAGAGGGAAATTAGTAGACTAAGAAAGGGGAAGCAGTCAAGAGCAGTCCCACTTCTCAAAGCTGCATGAAAGTGAAGCATATTTGTCTAAAGTCTAGTAATTTATGTGGCATATATATATATATTTTTATATATATAAAGCAGCCTTAGGCTAGCTGTGTGGCAGGAGAACCTGGAGCAGCAGAAAAAATAGTGGACCATAGGAAGGGGAAAGTACTCCTTTTATTTGGGTAACAGCTGATAGCTTGGTTGAGCCTGTACTACTTGAGAATTAATTGCTGAGTTACTATTGTGTGTTCTGTACCTTTAATTGTGCTTCACCTCTATTTAAAAGCTTTGTACTGCCTCTCTTGAAACTGGTAAAGCCTTTAACATTTTAAATTAATGAGCTTGCACAATCTTGTATACAGGAAACCCATCTTGTCTCTACTGTGATTATTAATGTATTATATCATTCTGTAAAAACTGATTAAAAAGGAGAGCAGTTTAACTGTGACTGGGTTTCGCGTCTCTGCATTGTAACATTCATGTCATGTTCTGTATATTCAGCAATGGCACTGAAGCCAGCATTGCAAGCTTATTTTATTGTAATATATACAACTTTGTTTCCACTAATTTTTGCACTTTGTTTTCAATTCAACACTGTTCTGACATGTTGCATATGTAGACTCCTCCCATCTATGCACATGTACAGCTCAAAGGATGTGGTGTGAGGAAGAGCAGAAAGGAAACAAGACCCCAGTGACAGAATAAGGAGCTTTCCACTTCTAGGGCACTGGTTAATAGTGATGGTAGTTACCAAGTGGCCAGTTAGTGGCATATGGGAAATGAGTTTGGGGACTTGCACTGCAGTGTGATGGACAGATTTCTGCATCACTGTTTGTACAGTCCTGAGCACAGTATTGCATTCCAAGTCTCACAAAGTCCACCATCACTACTGAAGCTAATTGGCCCTGTTGCCATCTCAACATGGAGCAAAAGATCAGCTACGTTTGTAGTGAAGTCATTTCTAGCCCTGTGCAGGTGGTGGCTCCAGGACAGGGCTCTATAACCTGGGCAGGACACTGGAGGAAGAGTTCTGTGGCTTGCTGCCTGTACTGTACCTGATCCGTGGATAGAAGAGTTCATTCACCATGGCTGTCAAGTCCATAGCACTAAAGTCACTTAAGTTTTTCTTCCCTTTTTAAAAAAAGTCTCCTGTTTGAAAACTGAAGACCATAACAAATGGTTCAGATTAACATGCTGCTGCCTAAAAGATGAATAGACAGACTATCTTAAACAGGTTAATCTACTAGTAATCTCATTTAACATTATCTGGCAGTTAAAGGGTAGACTTTGCTAGGCTCTGTCCTCCATTTAATTTGGCTAGCAGAGTGGAATAAATTTGGCAACAGCCCAACAGCAGATCTTCTACAGCAAGAATCCTGCAGCTCTTACGGATCATGAGACAGTGCTGTGGTTTGCTGAAAACATGTACATGGGAGTATTTTGGGATGGGAAAGCAATTCAATACCATCCAATGATCTCTCTTGTCTAGTGTTTGAACAGCATCTACCTTGGCTGAATGTAAAAGTTTAGTGGGAATTGTTTTTTTTCCCCTCAGTCCATCTGGTCTCATTCCACTTTGATCTGTTCAAAAGCAGCAATATGTCAAATTAAGCTGTCATACATAATCTATATTTTTAACTGAAAAGCTTCTTTCAACATGCAGAGTCACAATAGGGTTAGGAGAAAACCATCTGTGTTTCAGTCCATTTCAGAGAACATTTTCCCAGCAATATAATTTAACGTTAAAAGTGAAGTCCTTAGCTTAAATGAGAGTTCAGCAGGAGTTAATTTTGTTCACATTTTGTCCACTTACAGCAGCCTCAGTAAGGGATCTGGTTTCATAAAGCCTTTATTAACAAAAATGAAATTCACAACACATCCTCCTGTCAGAACAGAAATGAGTAGGGAATACTTAGCACTGCATTTCTCCGGCATTTTTCATACAAGGCTCTCAAAGCATGAACCACTTCTGTCAGATAATTGTGGTTGAGGAAACATACACAGAAGGGTGAAATGACTTGCCCATGGTCACTCTGACTAACAGCTGGCAATGGATGCACTACTTGGGTGCTACCTATGCCACAGGGAGGGCTTCTCTCATCAGCCTCGGTAATCCATCTTGAGAGGCAGTAGCTAGGTCAACAGAAGATTTATTCTAGTGACCTAGCACTGACTACACTGGGGGTGAGGTCACTATAACTACATCTTTCAGGACAGTGGACTTTTCACACCCCTGAGAGCAATTCCTAGACCAGGACAGTGGAAGTGAGTGTTCACAGCTTAAGGCTCTCTCAGACCTACCTCCCCTCCTGTGTCAGTGGAAAGGGTTTACTGTACATCTATTGGGGCTATTCTGCTCCCTGGGCTTGAGGCTGCTGGAAAAGCATTCACCCCCACCTCCACGCAGCTCTTCTCTTGCCACTTGTCTGCAAAACCTTTTGGGAACAGTCAAGAACCTCTCTTTCCAAGGTGGAGTGAAAGACCCAAGTTGTGCTGGTTTCCTCTGGCAGGAGATCTCTCTAGGGGAATAGCAGCTGGGTTGGAAGATCAAGCCAGGGCCATAGTGATAGGTAAGAGAAATGGGAACTAACTCAGCAGTTTGCCCTTTGGGGAAAGTGGGGTGGCTGCAGGTGGGTACAAAGGTGTGTTTGCTCATAGGGTGGGCTCGTGAGGCGAGAGCTCGAGACGTGCCAGTGAGACTTGGCTGTACTGGGGTGAGTTGGGAGGACTGTTTTGGGAGAGGGGCATAGCTGGAGCTCTATGTATGTCACTCCCGGGCAGGGTGAGATTAACTGTGTCTCTCGCCGCTGCCTCATTCCATCCTGTTCCGGTAAATGTTCTCCTGCCTGAGGAGGTTCTATTGCAGACAGGGCTGCGCACTCCTTGCCTCGGGGTGGTCGAGCAGGTGCAGGTCTTCGAGGGTCACATGTACCACCTTCAAACAGGATGATGCACATAGTTACAGCCCGCTGCGTGAGTGGTAAACCCATCTTCCCCCACACACACACACACACCACTGCAGACAAGTCCCACACCATGATTCTGACACACCAAAGGGTGCCCTTGGTCCGGGCCAGATCCCCAGCTGCTGTAATTCATGGCTCTGGGGGAGAGAGACAAGGTGGGGGAGGTGTAACATCTTTTACTGCACCAACATCTCTTGGGGAGAGAGACAAGCGCTTGAGCTACCCCGAACTCTTCTTCAGGAAGATAAAGCTTCAGGAAGAGCTCGGTATAGCTCGAAAGATATTACACCACCTCCACCCTGTCTCTCTAATATCCGGGGACCAACAACCCCACCAACGCTGCACGGCTCCATGGGACTGGGTGAACTGCACCGCGTTACACTAGTGAGACTCTGGCCCTTAGATGCTGATGGTTTAGCTGGGCAGGGCAGTGGGGGAGAATCACAAAGCCCCCTTGTCCCATGTAAGCACGAGCAGGGGCCCTCAGTGCTACCACAGAGCAGAGGATGGGAGCCAGGCCGGCGGGGAGTCTTCGGGCTGGGATGCTGGTCTCTTGCAGCCAGGCTCACGGTTCCCAGAACGGAGCTTTCTGCTCTGCAGCTTCAGGAGCCAGGCTCAGGCCTCATGGCGCTGAACTGCCAAGAGCCGGAGCTGGCATGCCCCTCGGGAGGAGAGGGAGGATCCGGAGCACAGCCCACGTGCGCTGGAGGAAAGGCTTCGCAGAGATCCTGAAAAGGCAGCTGCCTTGCCTACCTCGGCTGCAAGGGAGTGGCAGGCGAGCAGCCCTTCGCTTCTGCCTGGGGTGCAACGTCCCCTTACCCCGAAGAAGAGGAGAAAGAGAGTCACTCTGGAGCCAAACTGGGATTCTATGGATGGCCTGAGCTCTGTTGCTCAGGGAAAGCAAGGGACTAGAAGCCCACTGGTTGCTGTGGGGAGCCAAATCCTGCCCCAAGCAATTGACAGGCCTGGTCCTGCCTGTTGCAGCTGCAGCGCAGAGGCACACGGACTGCCAGGATGGACTGCCTAGAATTGCCAGGGTGTTAATTCCACTCTAAAGAGAGCCAGGCCTGGATTGTTGCAAGAAACGGCGGGACAGATTCGTCCTCAGCCCCTGCTCTGAGTGGCCACTGTGCTTTCTCATCACAGGCATCTGCACTAATTGGCTGTGCAGGCAGAAAATTATTAGTACAGGTACAGGATGATGTCCCTCCCTGCCTGATTTGGGAGCTAGGACCGATGCAGGCATGAGAAGCAGGGTTTTTTTTTACTCTCCAGCCCTGGTCTATTAGCTCTTTGCCTCCAGCCCCAAGCACAGAAATGTGAGATGACACTTCCCTTTCTGTGATGATGAACCCTCTCTACTGCTGTGATCTCAGAGAGGCTGCCAATGGCTCTCCTGTCGCGTACCTTGCTGTGGTCGGGGTCGGGATAGTCGCAGACCCCTGCTGGGAAGGCAGATCTCATTAAATTCTTCAGCTCCTTTGGGTAAATGTAAGTTGGATACTTTGTTTTCTCCAGGCCTATTCTTCCTTCCCACTTTAAATCCAAGCAGACAGGTTACACTGGACAATGCTACAAAATGGGCACATTGTACACAACCATTTCCTCCCCAGAGCCGATGTGAAAAGGGCCCATCACAGGCCTCTTTGCCATGAACTCTGGCACCACGCGTAGGTCATGGCAATCACTGCAGCATAAGGCTGCAAAGCGTCCCCGGGGAAGAGGTTCACGGCTCCTCTAGCACCGGGGCTGTGGATTAAGGTCTAGTGCAAGCTGCCTTGACGTTACTGCAATCCTGCTGCCCAGGCCCTAGCCAGCCATGCAGCTCTGCAGTGCTTTGGAAGTCCCTTGCGCCCCACACATCCCATGTACTCAGTAACACTAGAGCCAGGTTTACCCATTAGCCTCCCCTTCGCTCTCAAGGCCCCTCTCTTTGAGGGGAGCCTGAAGCGAAAGGCTGGGCTCCTTCCCCACCTCCTTTGCTCTCACCAGTCGCCTGCGGATGAGTCTGTATGCCTTGTGCCTCCTGCTCTTATCACACTTCATTGTTGCTGCTTGCTCCAGGACAGGTGCCACCCAGAGGGGGATCCTGCAATAGACCGCTCCTGAGAGCCCAGCAGGGACTGGCACCCGGGCCTATGACACAGCTGTTGCTGGACATAGCTTTATTGCCCGCTTGCTTTTCCGCTGAGGACCCCCAAGCATGAACTCACCCTCCCAGACACCAGAGCAGTAGATAAGGATTCTTATAGACGTTTTACAGGTCAGGAAACTGAGGCCTGTGACCAAGCTGCAGAAATCCAGTCATCCCTGCTTTAATCCACTAGACCCCACACTCCTCCCAAAGCCAAGAATGCAGTCCAGGAGCCCTGACGCCCAGTCCCCACTGCTCGGATCCCTTAACGCTCCCCTCCCATCTCCAGTTCTTAGCTGGTTTCTCTGGCCCCTGAATAGAGTTCCACTGGCTTCTGCTATGTGCACAGCATATCTGGGTTTCCTCCCTAACCTGGAAACAAACCTTTACAGCCAAGTAACAGGCTGATGGAGCAGCGAGAGGAGCCACGTGGTTGGGAGGAAAAATACAGGCACGTTTCTTGGCTTTGTGTGTGCTTACGAGGGGGTGCCTGTGAGCACACCCCTGATGCTACTGGCATTAGCTTCAGGCAGGAGTTTGCCACAAAAGCTTGTGTCTTGGTCCAGGGCAGGGTCCTTCACCTCAGCATGCTCTGGAGAGCGAGGGAAGCTGGCTGGGCATGGAAAGGGCACTGTGATGCCAGCCCTCCCTGTGGGTGTCCCCATGGCACTGAGCTACCAGCTGCCTCGCAGACCAAGGGGCTGAGCCCCCCGCCTGCCCACCTGGGTTCCTAGAGCCCTGGAGGACGCAGGGGGCACTTACCCATACTGCTGGCAGAGCCGCGCCATGTTCTCCATGGGAGCTGACCTCTCCAGCCCGGTGACGCTGCAGCCTGTGGGCATGTGAGACTCCCAGCTGGAAGGGGAGCTGCCGCTGACCTTTTCACCCCTCGGGTGGCTGGACAACTGCCAGTAAGTGACTTGCACCAGCCCTGCCTCTGTCCCCCGGCTCCAGAGCCCGGCCAGCGCCGCACCAGGCAGTGCAGAGACAAGGCCTGGCCTGCCAGGCACTGGCCCATTCAGCGCCGTGCTGCCTGGCACTGCCCTGCTGCACAGCCCCTGGCCCCAGGTGAGGAGGGGACTGGAGCAGCGAGGGGCGCCCTGCACCCACCACGAGAGCATCGTTTGCAGAGGTTACACCTGCCTGAGTGGGCGGGGGAGGGGAGATGCTGGCAGGCAGCACATGGCTGCAGGCCCAGGCCCACACCCGGCTTCTCTCGTTCCCTTTCCAAGGGTGACACCTAGTGGCTGAGAGCCCCAGGCACATCCCCCAAGGCCCTTCCACCCCCACTAGCCTCCTGGTCCGCAGGAGAGCATCACCCACCCAGCTCCCTCCAGAGACCGCTCTAGCAGAAGCATCCGGCAAATGCATTTGTCCCACAATCTCTGACTGCCCCCCCATCCCCCTGCAAGGCTCAAAGCTTCTAGCTGTCACCACGGCTTATCGGAGAGCTGAGAATGCAGGAACCGTGCAATGAAAACCCGCCCGCTCCCCCTCCTCCTGCAGCCCGCGAGGTTCCAGGATGCCCACCCCAGCACCGTGAGGCATGCAATGCCTGATTGCAGAGCACTTGCTGGTGCCCTAGGGAGAGCGGGCTGGACGCAGGGGGCTGGCTTCCCACTCTTCTGTCCAGCTGCTGACTAGCCAAGAGGCTCCGCAAGGTCTGACGATACTTTCCAAAGACGGCTACGGCAGAGTCCCCAAGGAGGCTGTTCTGCCACCAGTGGGCGAATGCCCCCATGCTCACCATGGGAGGGGCTGCACGGGAGCCCAGCTCTCTGGCCAGATGCCACCTACACTGACACTATGCTGGGGAGGGTCCCCTGGGAGCCTGGACAGAGCGCGAGATCCTCGGTCGGGCCAGGAGGGGCCCAGGTAAGTGCCACTTCCTGGGGAGTAGCAGGAAGGGGCACCAGTCAGACAGCAGCGTGCGACAAGCACCCTGCGGCCACCCTTCCCGGCACCCTTCCTGCCTGGCCCTTGGGCGGCGCGGGGCTGGTCCAAGTTCATGCAGTGACAGCTCTGCACCTTCCTCAGACACCCCAGGAGGGCTCTGCAGGCATTCAGGGAACAGGACCTTCATTACTCCCACATCCACACTTGCACTGGGCTGATCCAGAGCCAAGCACATCCTAGACGGTGGCTCCGAGAGGGCCTGGCCTGAGGAGAGCCTCAGGAGATAGACAACCCGAGGGACCATCCCAGGACAGCCGGAGCCCCTGAGGGCGGGGGGGGGGCAGCGCATGCTGCCAGCAGAAGGGGGCTGTGGAGACGGGGCCTGTGACAGGCTGTGAGGAGAGGCAGCTCCCCCACCGGCATGTGAATGTTGCTGTAAACAGGAGAGAACAGATAAGCGAGAGGCCAGGGGCCCGTGGTGGGTGGCGCGCTGGCAGACCATGGCCACCACACGCTGCAGGTTGGAGCCATGATGAAGATAAATGGGGAGACGATTCCTTGAAACTCTGTGACTGATAAAGCCAGGCACCGGCCCAACAGATGCTGCAATCTGCAGCTGCAGAAACGTTATGGTGGGACGTGCCAGCTCCAGCTACTGCCCCAGGGAGAGGCAACATCAGCCCCCACCCCTGGGCCTGAAGCCCCTCTCCTATGAGGGGGGTCACTCGATCCCCCATCTCAGACAAGGGGACGAGGAGGGAGAGGCAGCAGCTGTGGGATCTAAAGCACCAGCACTGGGTCAGCTGCCAGGCTGTTAGTGATGGTCACTGACCTTTGTCCAGGCCTGTACTGTCAAGAGGTTGAGTCTAGCAGCTTCTAACAGTGGGGGGAGGCTGCCTGGCCTGTGGTGTCCTCCACCTGTCCTCCCCTCCCTCTGCTGTGTTGCTAGCCCCCAGGTGCAAGCAAGACAGCCCTGATCACCCTGAGTCTGTCTGTTGGGCCCCATGCCGGGCATTTCCACCACAGGAAAACCTTCTCTGTCCCAAGCAGCACCTGGGTCTTGGTCAGAGGAGCTAAGGAGCCCACCTGCAGGAACCTGTGAGCCTGAGCCCTGCCCCCTTGGCAAGGTAAGAAGTTGGAGTTGTGGGGAGGGGAGGGGGAGGCGTTTCCATTCCCAGCCATTTCCATTAACAAGAAACCCAACCCATGCCTTGTGGCGGGGCAGCCATATTTCACTGACCCCTGCCGGGCTGCAAACCTCGTGGCCAGCTCCTGGGCCCCTGCTCCGCTGTGCGTTGAGTGACACTCCCTGAGGCCTGGAAAGAGCAGGGAAAGGGAGGCACCTGTGGGCTGCCCATGCCCAGGGAGTGTAGCTCAGGGGCTGATTGTGGTCACTGAAAGCCCAGTGAGTCCCAAAGTGGAAGGTGTGTCGGGCCCAAGGGGACATGGCGCAGTGCAGAGCCATTCCTGCAGAGCTGCATCAGTAGGACTGGGGCTCAGATTCCTGCGAGTAACTGATAGGTGCAAAGCACCTGCGGACCCCAGATGGTCGCTGCAAAGGGGAGTCTGAGTCATTAGTGCATCAAGGCCTGCGGCTTCCTCTGCTGCATTGGCACGAAGGCCCCAGCCTGCAGGAGTGGACTCAGCTCCTCCACGTCTGCTGCCAGGGAGCTGCTGGCCGGAGAAGCTCCTTGCCCTGAACCATTTCTGACTGGAGAGGAAGCCATGCTTGGAGTGACCCTGGGCCTTTAGACACCACCTTGGGCCGCTGAGTCTCCCGCTCGCCCTCCCCTGGCTGGTGGATGACCCTGCCTTGCTCTTCCTTGGGCTGCACCTGCCCTTTGGTGTCATGTTGGCTGCAAATGCCTCTTTCCTCACTAGCTGCCTGGACCAGCAATTCCTGCCCCCCACCAGACGGTGGGAGGGTCAGAGTCCATCCGCCCTGGACAGACCAGCTCAGGCAGGGTTTTTCAGCCATTTCTAAAACACACAATTCACCCCGTTCAGTTCTGTTAGTTCATTAGCTGAAATGCACACTTGAAAACAACAAAGGCTGAGGTTTAAAAAGCAACATGCAATTTTTATTATCTGTATCCAGGCCCACCATTAGCTCAGTCCCTGCAGTGTTATTGACCTTGATTCTCGCTCATTTGCATCCAGCATTTTTCATCCTTTGGAATATGGTGTTTGGGGACCTTTCCATCATTAAGTGGATTTACAGCAATTTCCTTATGTGTTTTCTCCAAGGGATTCTGTTATGAGAGGCACATTAAATCTCCATTAATACCTCATTATCCGACTGATAAGATTACCATGATAATGAGGCAGAAATTCTAATTGTTTCACTTCTTATTGTGCCTTTCATTAAATCATATACCTGGAAGTTAGCATCAGAGAGATTTTCAGCCTGCAGACCGTGGGAGTTGAGTGCCTTTCCCGAGAGTGCTGCATCCAGCATGTGCGAGGAATTTCACGGGACAGTCCTGTGTGCAGGGTGTCCTGATCCAGGAGGCCTGTAGCCAGGGAATGCTGGTTATCGATGGCTCCCATAGTGCTTCTATCAGAGTCCTGCGCAAAGGCTGGGCTTGCCCTTCCTTGCCTCCATTCTCCCATTGCCTGTGATTCTGAGCAGACTGCCAGGATTACACCGCATTCGGTTCACCTGACTGCCAGGCCCGGGAGGAGCTCATTTGAATGGTTAAAAAGAAAAGGAAAAGCTGTTGGGAGGCCTTTGGTTAGAAGGTTTGTGACCCCGCCTAGAGCTAGAACGAAAGGCCGAGGAGAGGCTCTCGTGTGCCTGCAGAAGTCCCTTCAGACCAGCTTAGTTCTTGTTACACGTGGAGCCCAGCCTCGCCCTCATCACAGTCCTGGGTGCAGCAGAAACTGGGTCCTCACTCGGTTAGACAGAGCCCAGTGCAGACAGCAGGTTGCATGCACTGGAGCTCAGACCTGCCTGTTTCCTGAGAGCGTCTCTCTGTGTTTCACTCACTGGCTCCCCTTTCATGGACACTCTGAGCAATGGCAGCTAAGCCTCTGCAGAGTCCCTGACAACCGGAGGCAGCAGGAGCCGACACACCCAGAGAAGAGTCCTGGCTGCTCGGGGGGCTGAGTCTACCCCTCCCCAGCATGTGTCTGGGAAATAGCCAGGCCCTTCGTTCTGGCCACGGGGTCAGGAGCAGTTTATTCTGCAGCCGGCTGCCTTTCCCGAGGGGCGAGCAGGACGTGCTGGGCCAGCTGGTGCTTTCTGCTGGGGAGGCTACTCCCTTGGGTTTTTCATAGTTTAAATTGTGTGTGAAGCTGGTGCTGTTGGAAGAGAGACTTCCTGGCATCAGACCCAGCCAGAGACGGGGGGTCTCCCCCACAGCCCCCAATATGGTTCCCCCCATAGCTCTGCCAGTACACCTCAGGCCTGACTGCAGCACCTGCCCCTGCTGTCCGTGGGCCCTGCTTGGGCAGAGACGGTCAAATCTGTGGTGGTTCTGTGACTGGCAGAAATCTCCACTGAACTCAGCGGAGTACCCACTGAACTTACTGCTCACCACATCCTCACCCCAGAGAGGAGCTCAGGTTTCCAGAGGGATCAGCCCAGTGCCCCATTCACTGGGTCACCCAGTCCTGTTGCCCTTTGAACCCCTGAGGCTTAGAACATCAGAAAACAGCCTGTTCCCAGGTTTGCACTTCAGATTCAGGAATTGCACAAAAGCAAACTGCTGGAGTCTCTTCCGCTCCTTGCTCACGAGGGCTGTCACTGCCTGGCAGCTGTGCACGCACCGTCCACAGGCCGGGAATTACCGAGGAGGCCTCATGAACGCAGCTTGTCAGGAGTCAAAGTGCTGGGGCTGGGTAGAGAGTGGGCTGGATCTTTGAGGCTTTGTTCTCGAGTCCCCCTTGTTCCCCCTCCTTGGCTAAAGTTTGTGCCGTGTGGGGCTCAACAGATGCTAATATTAATCGTGGCTTTTCAGCTGGCGGAAAGAGGCGGCGGTTTGGAGATCACTATTCTTCACCCTGGCCCTGTGGAATGTTACCTGCTGGCCCAATAATGAGCGCTGTCATTAATGACTCGTTCCCTATGGCTTATGCAGCGGCAGCGGCAGAGCGCATGCTGGGCAGTCTGCTGTATCTGCCAGGCTGGGCACAGGGCTGCTTGACCCCTGGGCGGCTTCCAGAACAGCCGCATGAAGCAGGCGGCGGGCGTGCACAGGAGTCTGCTCAGAGGTGTCGCGCTCAAGCAAGAGCCCCAGAAACTCTGCCCCAGCTGAACTGCATGGCCCCAGTCTGGAGCGCAGGCGGCCCCTTTGTCTGGGCTCTCAGGAACAGGCAATAACAGTCTGTTGAATTCCTCTCCTTGGCAGAGTTAGCGCTGCGTAACCAGCAGTCCCTCAGTCCTGACCTGCAGCCTCCCTGCTATTCCAATCAGGGTCCCCTCTCCCCACCTCTGCCCCTCCACCCTGAAGCAAAACCCCCCTGCTACTCTGGGCCCTGGGCTCCCCACACTCCACAGCTCTGTCCCAACCTACAGCCCTGGGCTCCCTCACACACAGCCCTGCTGGTGCCCCTCAGGCCTGACCTGTAGCCCCCATCCCCTGCAATTCTAGTCCGGGGTATCCCAGGCAGTTCTGCCCCTGCTCCTGAGCTAGACCTGCAAAGCCCACCCTTTGCAAGGTTGATACATAGTCAGGAGGTTGGGGTTAACAGACTCATTTCACTGGGGAGCCTCACTCGGCTGGGGTGATTGGCTGTGGCTCCAAGCACACTGCTCCCTGCAGCCCGGCTCACCACTGTCCCAGCACTACCCGCTGGGGACAAGTCTTCTCACACAAAGGGATGTCTCTGCTCTGACGCTCACCTCTTCTTCCTCTTGATCCCACCGTCTTTCTTTCCTTCCCCTTCTCTTTCGCAACTGTGCCCATCCTCCCCTCTCTGTTCTCGGGGCCCATGCTGCTGGCTGGGACATGGCTCAGCTCTGCACCATCTCGGGAGCAGTGATTTCCCCGTGGGCAGAGCTCATAGAATGGTAAGACTGGGAGGGACCTCGAGAGGTCTCTAGTCCAGTCCTCTGCACTCCTGGCAGGACTAAGTGTTTTCTAGACCATCCCTGACAGGTGTTTGTCCAGCCTGCTCCTAAAAATCTCCAATGATGGTGATTCCACAACCTCCCTGGGCAATTTATTCCAGTGCTTAACCACCCTGACAGGTAGGAAGTTTTTCCTAATGTCCAATCTAAACTGCCCTTGCTGCAATTTAAGCCCATTGCTTCTTGTCCTAACCTCAGAGGTTAAGAACAACAATTTTTCTCCCTCCTCCTTGTAACAACCTTTTACACACTTGAAAACTGTTATCCTGTCCCCTCTCAGTCTTCTCTTCTGCAGATTAAACAAACCTAATTTTTTTAATCTTCCATCGTAGGTCATGTTTTCTAGACCTTTAATCTTTTTTGTTGCTCTTCTCTGACCTTTCTCCAATTTGTCCACAACTTTCCTGAAATGTGGTGCCCAGACCTGGATACTATACTCCAGTTGAGGCCTAATCAGAGTAGAGTGGAAGAATGACTTCTTGTATCCTGCTTACAACATTCTTGCTAATACTTCCCAGCAAGATGTTTGCTTTTTTTGCAACAACGTTACACTGTTGCCTCATATTTAGCTTGTGATTCACTTTGACCCCCAGATCCCTTTCCGCAGTACTCCTTCCTAGGCAGTCATTTCCCAATTTGTATGTGTGCAACTGATTGATCCTTCCTAAGTGGAGAACTTTGCATTTGTCCTTATTGAATTTCATCCTATTTACTTCAGACCATTTCTCCAGTTTGTCCAGATCATTTGAATTTTAATCCTATTCTCCAGAGCACTTGCAACCCCTCCCAGCTTGGTATTGTTTGCAAAACTTTATAAGTGTACTCTCTATGCCATTATCTAAATCATTGATGAAGATATTGAACAGAACCGGACCCAGAACCAATCCCTGCGGGACCCCACTCGTTATGTCCTTCCAGCTTGACTGTGAACCACTGATAACTACTCTCTGGGAACGGTGTTCCAATCACTTTTGCAGCCACCTTATAGTAGCTCCATCTAAGTTGCATTGCCCTAGTTTGTTTATGAGCAGGTCATGCAAAACAATATCAAAAGCTTTATTAAAATCAAGATATACCACGTCTACCGCTTCCCCCCATCCACAAGGCTTGTTACCCTGTCATGGCCCCACCTGGGTTGACGTGTTGCCGTTGACAGGCCAGCTCAGCTCACCTCAGTCCCTACACATAGGGGACAAGAAAAAGCTTTTCTTAGGGTTAAAGACACTGAAGAATAAGCCCCCGACAAGCAGTGGCAGGCCCCTGGTGCATCCCGATGCGTCTATCTTCTGCCTTCCCCATGGTGCTGAGGAAAGTTGTGTCCCCGTTTAACGATGTAACTTCCACACTCGGTCCCTCGGTTTCCCATGGAGCCCCAGGCCTCTGGCCCTGCTTTGGTGTCCTGCTCCCGCCTCCAGCCTGGGTCACAGGGGCTTGTGGTCTTTCCCTGATGGGAGTACTTCCTGCTCCTGGTTCTACCCTCCAATGTCTCCTCCTCTGGGTGGAACTTGGGCGTCTCTGACTGTGCAGTGAAACTATCCAGCTGCCCTGCGTGGCTTCACCCCAGCCCCATCGTCCAGCCCCGCCAGGCTCTAGACAGGCTGATTCAAGATAGCTGGCCTCAGCCCAGAGCTCCCAGCTCCATGGCAGGTGAGAGGAGCAGGGCCTGAGTCCTGTGCCCTACAGCAGCTGTCTGGATGGAGAGTGGGGCCCAGAGGCGGAAGCCTGGGGCTGTAGGGAGCTGTGGGCCTGAGTGGCTAAAGCCATGGCACATTAGTTGCCATTGGAGAGAGATGCTGGCCTTGTCTGTGCTACAGCAACGCCCTCCACGCGGCTGCCAGGGAGGGACGTCTCTGAGGATCTTTACCGGCGAGCGGCTCTGGGGGCGAGGGCTGGGGTGGGGGTGGGAGGAGGGTCGGTTCCTCAGCGTTGGCACTTTTTGCTCCAATAACCTCGCTTCCAAAGAGGCCGAGAAACAGAAGCTGTTCCTGGTGATTCTCCTGTCAGAGGGTGACCAGGCCTGGACGTGTGTGGGGCGGTGCGCATGCCGGGACTCGACCCAGCCGTTCTTTCCTAAGGGTGTTTAAGCACAGGGGTGTACAGCGCATTTCCAGCCTCCTTCAGAGCTGTTACGGCCCATCAGGTCAATGATCCGTGAACTAAAAAGTCTCTAAGCAGGAGCAATTATTGTCTGTCATGTGTCAAAGGCGCCCATATTGACCCCGATAGATGGAGCCATTATGGTCTGTTGAGTCAATGGTCCGTGAACGGGGGAGTCCCTGGGAGTGAAGGTCTCGACACACTGGGCCATAACGGCCCCGTTGATCGTGTCTGGTGTGTCTGTTACGTATGAGCTACCAGAGAGGCGCTGGGCTCCAGGCCCGGCCTCAGCTCAGGGTCCAGCTGGGCTGGGATCGGCAGGTTAGATGGCGCCAGCTCCCGCGTGCTGAACTGGCCAAGGTAAAATCACTGCGGTTGCAATGGGACTAGCTGTGTGCCGGGCCGGTAGAGGGGTGGCTGGCCGGCCCTGCCACGCGTCCTCTATCCCTCATCTGGCAGAGCCCTGGGGGCTGCAATCTGTGCTTCCAAACACACTCTGTGATGCAGCTGGGCTCCTGGACTGAGCCTGAGGGACCTGCCCTGGCGCACTCATTCCAGGGGGGAAGAGGCGGCAGCACCAAACTGCTCCAGCCACTTAGCACTGGGTTGGGGCAGAGCTTGGGGAAAAGGCTGCAGGGAGCTACCCTGGGCTGGGTCCAAATAGCCAGGCCTCTTTCCTCTACGGGCATCTCTGCACTGCACACCGCACCCGAGTCTGTGGGACCCAGCCTGGTAGACTTGGTATTTCCAGCTCCAAGCTTGAGCGTCCACACTGCATTGGAAACCTGGGCTTACAAGGGCTGGACCCCGGTCTCACAGCCATGCTAACACATCCACACTGACTCGGGTCTGCGGCTTGACCTGTGTCCACACTGCACGACAGGCTTGGACCTGAGTCCAGCAGGACTTGGGCTCTGATGCACTAGCAGGATCCCCGGCCCTGCGTGCTGGCTGACCCAAGTCAGACTGATTTGTGTGTGGACTGGGGGCTGGGGCTGAAACCTGAGTCAGAGGCTGGATTTAGGGTGCAGAGTAGATGTGCCTTATGGGTCTGATACAAACACTCGCTTCCAATAACGGGTCAGCCTGTGCATCTTCTTGCAATGAAGTCATATCGCCCAGCCAATCGCATCCTCCTCCTCCTCCTCCTCCTACGGTGCAGCCAATCAAATCCTTCCTGCTCCCGGGGCATTGAGTCAACATGCAGCCCTGGTGCCCCTTCGCCGCTCTGGCCTCCCCACTGGCTCTGGCTTTCCTTGGTTGCTCTTGCTCCTTGACGTGCCTGACAGATGGGACACTCCTTGGGGCAGGGCCCGTCTCCATGTGGCTTGGGTGAGGCATCCTGGAGGCTGCCAGGTGCTGGGCAGGGAGCAGCCAGGCGTGGAGGAGACGTCACGTGGCTCTGGGGGTCCCTGCCCACTCTCTACCTGGCTGCACAGGCTGAGGGCCCAGCTGCAAATGGACGTTGCACTGATTTAAATGAAACTGGTTTAGTTAAACCAGAGCAACATTCGTGTGTGAACTCTCTCGGATTGGTTCAAATCTGGATCTGTGGGTTTAGCCTGTACACTTACCAATGCAGGCTAGAGGGCTACGAGCCAGGGTGACCCAAGAGGAGGGTCCACACACAGAGCTGTGCAGGTTCGATTAAACTGGTACAAAGCCTCCCCTTTAGCACTCGCTGCAGTGCTGTGTGTGCACCTGGCCTGAGCCCAGGACAGACCCCCACGGCCACTGCCGGCGCTGGCAAGGGCACCTGGCTCCGAGCTGCTTGACAGCAATGCACACAAGGGCCTGTCCTGCTCCTGAGGTCTCTGTAGCTTGTGCTCCTCTTGGGCGGGTCACCTAGCACGGAGAGCACAGCCCCAGCGGGAGGAGGAGTTGTGCCCACGGCGTATAGCCAGGCCTGTTTGCACTATCGGCAAGTGCTGGAGCTGGGGAGAGACACTGGTGTCTCTGTGGCCTTGGGGGAGGGAGAGCGAAAGGGTGTGCATGTGTGTGTGTGTGTCTGTGTGTCTGTGTCTGTCTGAGTGTCTGTACATGTGTTTGTGGGTGCGAGTGTGTGTCTGTGCATGTCTGTGTGTGTGTGAGAGAGTTGCATGTGTGTATGTGTGGTCTTGTCCCTCCCGACCCACACCTGGGTCTCCCTAACCAGTTTTGGATGACAGGTTGCTGGGATTTTTGTTCCAGGCGGTGTATTGGCCCCAGCCTGTATCTCTCCATCCAGCAGCAGCAGCGTTTGCTGCCTGTAGACTAGAATGACCCTTTTCAAGTGTGTGATTCCACCCGGGACCAGCAGGGCCAGGCCCGTTATAAAACCAGCACATGGGCTGACCCCACGCTTGCGGGACGCTCTGTCACCTGGGTTGAAAACCTCTGTGTATGCTCCCTCCCTTGGCGACCCCCCAGCAGTCGGGGCTCTGTGGCTAATTCCAGCCCCTGGGGTTGGGGGCTGGGAGAAAGCCCAGAGCTCTTTGGGAGGCAGCCAATCAGAATGCCCTCTGCTCGCCTCTAGGTACCAGAGATGCCATCGGCAGCCATGGCAGGCGTGTTGAACCTTGAACTTGTGCCCTGCAGGCCCGTGACAGTGGAGCTGCCTGAAGGTCCTCTGTGATAGAGCCAATATATTTCCATCGCGTCAGGGTAACATTGACTCTGAGCTGGGATTTTAAGCAGGCTTGCTGGGAGTGTGGTGAGGACGATCTGCAGCTCCCTTTCCCGGTACCCTGCACTGGGTCCCATTGCATTAGTCCCCAACACCCAGTGGCTGCTGGTCTGGCCAGGAGCCCTCCTGCTGCCATTCCGAAGGTGGTCGTGTTTCCATTCTCCCTCACAGCATGTTCTCTGCCGGTGCCGCTATCTGATCCCAAAGCCTGTGGCTCGGAGGCTTGGGCGTTGGTCGCATACAAAGCCACGCTCCAGCAGCATGCCGGCTTCAGGGGCCTTTCCGTCTTCTCCGGCTTCTTTTCTATCTTTTGTTCGGGGGAGCATGTTCCTTCAAGCTCCTGGCTTCCCTCGAAGCCATAATCGGTTGAGCTGCTGCTCCATCGCTGTGCTGGGGGCAAAGCAACACAGCCTGACTGCCTTGGGGACCTGCTCGTTCATGCCACGGGAGACTCAGCAGCCCGGGCACCTTTCCATATGGCTTGTTGGAAGGCACAGGTGCATTCAGGGCCTCCTCAGCTGCATGTCGTTATCCAGCCGCTGCTGTGGAGCGCTAGTGATTAGAAATGTCGGGGCTTCTGGGAGGATCCACTGCATTGTCGCTCTTCTCTGTGTGGGTCAGGACAGCCCCACGCTCTGGGTGCTGGGGCACGCTGAGAGCTACGTGGACAGGAGGATACCCTGTGTCTGACACCTGCTGACGGGAGGGAGCCAGAGGGCAGCCCTAGGGAGCTATCAGGTCAGTATCCATGAGTAGCTCCTCACCGCCTGACCCACTGCTTTAACTGCTGCAGAGCGCCAGGCGTGGGCCCCCACGGGCCCGGTGTTCTGGCGGGAGGGTGAATTGAGCCCACAGGGCAGGCAGACAGACAATGCAGCGGGGTACCTGGGGTGGAGGGCCCCATGGGGAAGGGGAGCAGAGTGGGTTCTGCCTGGTTGGTTGTTCTTTCCCTGTCATCGGACACCAGCCATTGCAGGGACTGACTTTCCCACGAGAGCAGCCTTTGCATCGCCCGGTTAGCACTGCCTTTGCCAGGCTAGGTGGGATGCGAGTCTGGGGACTGACTGACACTGGAGCGTCACAGGGCCATAGGCGCCGACTTCCCCTCTGCCCGGTGGGTACTCGACCCCCAGCCGGCCCTGGCCCCGCCCTTGCCCCTCCTCTTCCCGCCCATGCACTGCCCTCGCCCCACCCCCATTCCACCCCTTCCCCAAAGTCCCCGCCCCTGCCCTGCCTCTTCCCGCCCGTGCACTGCCCTCACCCCACCCCCATTCCACCCCTTCCCCAAAGTCCCTGCCCCTGCCCTTCTCTTCTCCGCCTCCGGAGGGGAGGTGCGGGGACGCAGCATGCTCACGGGGGAGCTTGGCTGATGGTGGGTGCGGAGCAAAGTCGGCGCCTATGCACAGGGCGATGCAGGGTGAGGAGAAGCCCAGCCAGGCCTGGGCCTGAAACTTTCTGCACTTCGATGCGCTCTAAAGCGCCACACAGGACTCAACCTCTCCCTGGCTTTTATTGCTCTTTCCTGATGCCTCATCTTAGATTTTCCTTCTTCCTCATCTTCTGTAGTTCCTCCTTGGATTATAATGCTTATTGTAGCCATAAGGCCGCTGAGAGCTGCTAACAAATGTAAGATGCAAACATTGGGGCTGCAGAAGGGTATAAATTAATCTAAGTTGCCATCGTACCTTTGCCAAGTCATTGCTGTAAATGCTGGTAAGAGCAGAATGTAATAACACCGAGATACACTCGAGCCACCATGCCCAATAATACGTTATTGCTGAAATCAGAGGTTTTACAGCATCCCCTCTGAACTAGAACAGTGAGTTTATCCCTGGCTGGGTATGGGTACAGCGTCTCCCCTAACTAAGGGGGTGTCTGAGGCACAGCGCACGCACGCCCTGCTCCTTTTTCAATGAAAAAATGCCATTTTGTCAAACTTGCAGCTGTTCACAAAATGGGGTCAGCGTCACTTAATCTCCCCATTTGAAACAATTTTGGGAAAACATGTTTGGAAATTGTCAAACTGTTTTGTTTAGACATTTTTTAAACAAACAATTCTGTTTGTCTGACTCAGCAGGAGTTTGCATTTTGAAATATAAGCTAATTAGACTGAATAAAAGGTTAGAAAGAAAAAAGGTCAAAAATCAAAATGAAACATTTTGATTGACCCAAACTAAAAACGTTTCAGTTTTTTGGTTCTTGAAAATTTTCAATATTTCTACTTTTTTTCGTCCTGAGTCAAGATGGGGAAACGTTTTTCAAACTCTTGAAAATCTTCACAGGACAGACAAATTGTTTCCTGTCCAGCTATGCTAAAGCCGCCATCTCTCCTGCTGCCACCTCTGAGCTCTGGACAGCCCCTTTGCCGTCTGCCTCCATGTCCCTCACGCCCTCCTCCAGTTTGGTTTCGGTTGTTCCCTTTGGCCCCTCCACACTAACTGTTCCCGTGTTCGTCTGTCTCTAGGGTTATGTTAGCCATAACTGGATGCCAAGTGTGTCCTCAGGATTAGATTTGGGCTAGGTCCTGTCACTGGCTGGGCCCATGCTAGCAAAATCCCCCCTGCGCTTGCCAAACATGGGCAGGACACTCAGGCTGCCCCTCAGAGAGAATGAACAGGGGAAATATTCAGGAATCTTGGTGTCTAAAACCAGACATTCCCAGGCCTGTGGCCTGGGGTGAGTCACAGCGAGAGCTGGGTGGCATATTGGTGCATGTGGGGCCAGGAGCTCTCACCAGGGAGCGGCCGGTGCTAAGTGACCACCCTGAGAACAGCCCAGGCCAGGGGACCTCAGCATTGAGGAGAAGAGGCGGCCGCCAGGCTTTCCAGTGTCACTGGTTCCCCAGGGACACTCACACAGTCATATGGGGAAGCTGTCCCGTGCCCTTCTCTGGTGGCTGCGAAATCCCATCTCTGCCCTGATGCTCCTGGAACAGAGACTGAAGGGAAAGGCGGCACAAGCCACCACCTGCTCCCTGGGGCTCTGGAACGGTCCCTGGGGGGATGAGTTACCTGGGACAGAAATCTCATTCCTGCCTGCTCTGACAGCAGGGTCGGACTGCCAGCCATTCCCCAAAGGCCAAACCTGGCCCATTGGAGTGGGAGCAACACGTGGCTCTCAATGTCTGGGCCTCGGGGGAAAAGCTCGCTGCACCCAGGTCCCCATGCCCGGAGCAGGACGTGCAGGGAACTCTGCAAGCCGCTGGCAATAGCCTGGCACATTAGTGCTGGCTTCTGGCCCACGTCTGACTTCACAGGGAAAAGCTGTGGGGGCTCCGCTTGGCACCAGCCCCATCTTCCAATCTGTGACTGGCCACTGGGGCACCTGGCCGTGGGCCCTGCGCTCTCGGCCCGGAGCTACACACGGCAGCAGGGCAGCAGGAGGGGGCCGGGGAGGGAGACGAGGAGTGGGGGCCGCGGGAGTCAGTATTTGTATGGCCGCACAGAGGTGTGCTAACGAGTGCAAATGTGCTTAGCAGCCATCACGGACACTGCCCCAGCGCACGTGGGTCCCCTGTGCCGTGTGCAGTGGGTTGGGGCCTTTATAGCTTCATGGGAGGGGTGGGCAGGCGCTGGGTGAGCGCTGCCTGTGAGAGGCAGGACGGAGTCAGCAGAGACCTAAGGACAGTGCTAGGCATAGCGGGGGCATGGGGGGGTCTCCCCTCTCTCCCCCACCTGCTCTCTCTGACTGGGGCTGGGATTTGAATACGCCTCAGAAATTAATTTTATACAGCACTAGTGGACTTCACAAAGCTCCTCCCAAACTAATTATGAGGTTGTTTCCATAGTAACTAATGGGGAGGCTGAGGTAGATCAAAATGACAACAAGCACACTGCTGAGATAGAGCCCCGGCTGGGCTGATCCCGGGCGTGTAGCCGTCAGTGGGGTGGGGCGAGGCAGCCCTTGAGTGGGGAGTGTCCCTGGGAGAGGGGCTGGCACCATGATGGGCTTGGAGCGAGTCGGCTGATCCCCGGGGGTCACAATGCCAAGTGGTTTGCTGTCCCTTTGGCCATCTGTCCATGATCGAGCCCTACTTTGTGGCCTCTGGGGTGGTGGAGAAATTGTGCTGCGTCTCCGGGGCCATCATGAAAAGTGCAGCCGCCCAGGGCAAAGTTACTCGTTAGGTTTTTAATTCAACGAGCCCCCTTCCGGTCTGACTAAATGTCACAAACTTCTCCCTGCTGAGCTGGAATCTCCTGGTGACTTGTGGGGTTTGTCCTTTCACGTTGCACGGCCTCCCTGTGTAACGACAGACGGTGAATGCCCCGCAATGCTCTGCTGCGTTGGGCAGCACTCTCCTGGCTGTCTCTGGTCAGACACATTTTTCTCCTTTTTTGGGTTGAATCTTTTTGTTCCAAATGTACAGAGCTAAATGCAAGGATTGCTGGTCTCCCAGTACACTAGTATTTCCTCTGTAGCTGCACCCCAGAATAGCAAGACAGGCAGGAAACCAGCTGGTAATGCGACAGTGAAATGTGAGCAGAAATGGGCCAGCAGGACCTGGAACTCCGCTGCAGGGGGCAGGACGCTGCTGTCTCTGTAGGGATTTAACCCTGGCACTTCACACAGCAGGATAAACTGGACGTGGGCACAAGAGCCGTCGTGGAGGCTGCAGGAGGTGGGTGTCTGTTGGAGATGAACGCTGGAGCGCCGTCCCCGCAGCTCTTGAGCTGGTCAGTCGCCGTCGCAGCAGGAGCCTCGCACCCATTGCAATGGCCAGTCCCCGCTAGACTTGCCTGGCGCTTTCCCACCTGTGCCCTGCGCGCACGTTGCAGCACCTGCGCCTTGCAGGTGTGTTTGACGGCTGTAGCAAGCCTGCTTCCTCCTGCCAGCCCGCGTTAGCAGCACAGTCACTTAACGAAATCACGGACAGAATCATTGGGCTGGGGTTAATCAACATTCATTCATGTTTCCAAGTTTAAATGGAGCATTTGTTTAATTATGTGTAAGTAGCAATACATTCTGGCCATTATCTAAATCACTATTTTATTTCCTGGATGTGGTTTCATAATGCTGGGTTTGTGCTCCAGCCTCTGCATCATTAGCAGAGAAGAGTTAATGAATATCAAAGCGTAAAGGCTAATTACATTTTAATTTACAATCATGGTCTCATTTTGGGACCACATGAAATCTGTTTTGAAAACAATTTAAAAAAAAGCCCAGCTCAGGCCTGGTAAATGGAAGGCTCCCGCTGCAAAGTGAGCCGTGAGCTAGCCAAGGGGCCGCGCTGCATCCCAGCCGCCCTTGGCAACAGATGGTCCACAAGGATGGACACGGCCCATCTCTCCCCTCTGCCACAGGGGAGTCGCTAAGGCCTCCTGCATTTTTCCAGAGCCTCCACTCCGGCCCTGTGGCTGGGGAATTGCTGCCTCACAGCGCAGACCTGGTCATCACAGTGAACGCTACACGGTGCTGGTGACCGCCTGGGAGAATCCTCTGTTCAGGTCCATCACCGTGGTCTGGGCCCCTGGCATCCTGCCCTGGGCTCAGCACAGCCAGGAGGGGCTGTCAGTTCTAAACAGTTTGTACAACACAGCAAACTGGCCTGCGGTCCCGACAGCAGCACCTAGCGCTCTGCAGGCATCCGATCTCGCAGCGCTGCAACTTGGCGCCGTTTTGTCAGCCCCATGAGAGCAGAGTGTAGGAAAATGGGACTGTTCAGGGGGCCATCTCCCTTCCCCAAGTGTTTGCACCCTGCTTTGGCGACCCCCCCGTATAGACAGGAGTAGAGCTGTGGGGATCTGCTCTCCTGGCTGGCGTCTCTGAAGTGCAGCATACCTGGGAGCGTACGGGGACGAGCCCAGGTAACATTCTCCCGCGGGAGGTTACAAACCAAGCGGCTGTTCAGGAGGGCGGTGACCCCCTCGGGGGTCAGACACCGCTCAGACTGGCCTGGCAGTGCTGGGAGCGGTGAATGGGAGCCTGCGCAGAGCACAGGGAGCCTACAGGTCACCTGAAGGAGACAAAGATTTATAGGGTTGCAGATGTTGAAAGCAAAATCCAGCAGGACTGCTGACTTAAGCACTCTGCAATATATACAATTACTGGAGCTATAATGGCATGCTTTCCAACGAATGGGGCTTATTCAGGAGTAGATACCGATGCCCAGTTATTCTGGGTGATGGTATCTGAAATCGAAGCTCTCAGCAGAGGAGGCGATAGATAGTGGTTTCAGATCCCATTTTTGTAATGACATCTGCAGAGGGAGAATGTGTGTTTGGGGTGGGGGGTGGGGGTGACTGTGCAGTAGAAATTTGATCATCTAAAATACAGTGTTTGGAAGCCCAGATTTGCTTCCTGTGGGATGGGATATGGCAGAGTTTACAGGTCTGGCAGCAACTGTTCATGGCGGAGAGATTGTAGCAAAGGAACCGAAGGAGTTTTGTGTGTGAACGGGTGTAACCTGGAGCCAGAGCCAGATTGCTGTGTACTGTTGTATGCCCTAAGTGCATTGTTCTCCCGTCTGTCGCTGACTCCCACAGGCTCGGGCCAGGCCTAGAGCTTTCGGGTTGCTGGCGAAGTTTCCTCCCTTGTACACAGCAGGAGTCCCAGAGGAGTCAGGAGGCGTTCTCATGGCAGGAGGTGAATGCAGTGATAACTGTGTGTCCCATCAATGGGCTGGGTGGTTACAGGTCCCAGTTGATTCAGCTCAGCTGCTGAATGGTTGGGTGCGGGCAAAGGCAGGTGTCTAGGAGAGAAAAGCTCTTCACATGTGCATGCAGGTCTGGGCCCTTTCTACCAGGCTGTCTCCAGAGCCTTGTCCTTCCCAGCTGCAAAACTCAAGCCTAAGGTCCTTCCGCCGGTGCAGCCAGGCGTTGGTGGAGAGTTGGCGTCGGTGGAGGAAGTCCTTGCTGGTAAGACAACGCCATCTATCCCGTACCAAGAGGGAGGCCTCTGGCACGCCGGGCAGGGCTCCGATGGGGCATTTGAACTGGCGTTTGAAGACACACGCACCCTTTTGTTGGGGAATCTTTCAAGTGCGCTGCTCCCTCTCCCTGCGGTGTCCCTGGGCTGGGAGAGGCGTGTTGTTCAGGGACGGATCCATGGCTGTATTTACACACCTGTGGTCTGGCCCCCACCGATGTGGCAGGAATAGATTGTGCGCGTATATTCAGAAGGGAATAGAAACGACAATGCTCCTGCATTTTCCCCTTCAGGGGGCAGCCAGGATCACTCATTATGGACAGCTTGTGGCAAAAGGGGAGTTGCTTCAGCTTTGGGAGGTTTCCCCAGAGCCTGTGTGCTGGGGATGGGGGAGGCGTAACCCTGGGGACAGGTAGTAATAGGCTGGGAGATTCTATGGGGGGCTGATGGCGGATTGTGTGCAGGGGCACCGATGGCTTGGTGAAGTGGCCGTGGGAGAGAAAAGCCCTTCCGTGGCGTTTGCAGAGACTTGTCCTGTATGGTGCCCTCAGGAGAGATGGCTGGAGCAGGGTTATGTGTCCAGGTAGCACCCACCAAAAGTGCGTCTGCGTGTAACTTGGAGAGTGAAGAGCTGCAGTCTAGCGAGCCCTGGGGAACAGGCTTGGGGAGCAATCCCTGGCCCACGGGGCGAGATGGACGCTAACCGTTCATCAGTCTCTGTGACTAATCTCCCACTCGGAGTAGCGCCTCCCAAAGGCCAGGAGGCTTATCCTGATCTGTTCCCTGAAGAGTTTGGCAGGATGTTGTATTCCACGCGGCAGGAGTAAGCGCTCTCTGTGCAGCAATGGCTGCAAAGCTTCGGTTACATGCCATCTCTGCCCTGGGGGGGCATAAGGGAGTGGCCCCCCAAGTCCCTCTGCTCATCTACCAGCCCCTGTGCAAGAGGAGCACGTTGCAGGGGATCTGTTCCCTTCTCCTCGTGCGAGCGCTATGCAAGGTAGCAATTGGCCATTTCTCAGCAGCTGGTCCTTCCCTGACTTGGAAGCCAGTCGGCGATGCTGTCCCCAGACAGGCTGCGGCCTGGCCTGAGTGCATCGGAGCCCCGGAGCTGCAGAGCCATCAGCGTGCTTGGCTCTGCTCCACAGGGTCTCTCAGGGAAGGGTCTCTCCAGGAATGGTGCCTGGTGTGGTGGGTAACTCAGACAGTGGGTGTGAGAGGACCTTGGGGTTCAGCCCCTGTGGTGGTGAGTGCTGTTTACACAGGTTGCAGGTATAAATCAACTGATTCATCGTGTCTCGCTGGTGTATAACATGGGAGAATGCAACACACCAGCTCCGCATGGAGCCAGAGGGCACAGTCTGGCCTTTGATGCAGTGTCGCTCCCAGCATGTTGGGTGCGTGTGGGAGGGACAGGGCAGCAGTCTCGAGAGATGGTCAGTGTTACATAAGAACATAAGAACATAAGAAAGGCCGTACCGGGTCAGACCAAAGGTCCATCTAGCCCAGTATCCTGTCTACCGACAGTGGCCAATGCCAGGTGCCCCAGAGGGAGTGAACCTAACAGGCAATGATCAAGTGATCTCTCTCCTGCCATCCATCTCCATCCTCTGACAGACAGAGGCTAGGGACACCATTCCTTACCCATCATGGCTAATAACCATTAATGGACTTAACCACCATGAATTTATCCAGTTCTCTTTTAAACTCTGTTATAGTTCTAGCCTTCACAACCTCCTCAGGCAAGGAGTTCCACAAGTTGACTGTGCGCTGCATGAAGAAGAACTTCCTTTTATTTGTTTTGAACCAGCTGCCTATTAATTTCATTTGATGACCCCTAGTTCTTGTATTATGGGAATAAGTAAATAACTTTTCCTTATCCACTTTCTCCATATCACTCATGATTTTATATACCTCTATCATAACCCCCCTTAGTCTCCTCTTTTCCAAGCTGAAAAGTCCTAGTCTCTTTAATCTCTCCTCATATGGGACCCGTTCCAAACCCCTAATCATTTTAGTTGCCCTTTTCTGAACCTTTTCTAGTGCCAGTATAACGGGTGTTGCCGACCCGTGTGACTTAAACAGCAGCTCTTGTGAGACTCCTGATAGTCTTAAAGCCCCAGCACCTGCAGCCAGGTGATTATTTGTGAATCTCAGCTTTCATTTCAACCAGCAGCGAGCGTCAGGCCCTCCGGGCGGCAGAGAAAAGCTGGGAAACGTGCCCTGCTTGCCCCCTTGTGGCTCAGAGAGCAGAGGAGGGAAAACGAGCCCGACGTTTATTATCTGTAAAGGACTCTCGTGTGCGGCGCCATGATTTTGGGGGCTCAGACCCAGGGTTTTGGAGCAGTTGGGGTTGGCCGTTGGACAGAGCTGTAGTTTGCTCACTAGCCAATGGGGACAGAGGAACAGGTTAAACCGCAAGAGGAACGAGCCAGGTTAAATGCTGGCGCGAGTCTCCGGACTGAGCTGCCGGAGGGGCTGTGCAGTCCCCATCACCAAAGGAGGGTCCCGGCTGAGGCTGGATCCCGTCTCTGAGGGTAGCTCAGGGCTAATGACTCTGTACCGCCCCCGGCAGGACTGGGCTGCATAACTCACGAGAGGTGCCCGTCAGAGCAAAGGGTGTTTCTGCTGAGCATTTAACTGGCACGCAGGCAAAGGGAGAGATTCAGGGCAGGGGATCCCATTCCCAGCAAGACCAGGTAGTTTGTGCTCGTACCTATCTTCAGAAAGCCGCCATATTTCCAGTCTGGCACAGAGCTGCATGTGGACTCAGGCTTGGGCTTCATTAGTTTATGCAGCTTCCCGCTATCATTGAATTCATTCCAATGACACAGCTGCTGCCGAGCATGGACGCCTTCCTACAGGAGAGGGTCCAGCTCCGCCAGAGGTTCTGGGCTGGAGGCAGGAATCACTCGGTGCGGTGAGATTCTCAGGCCTGTGTTCTCGTAGAATCATAGACTATCAGGGTTGGAAGGGACCTCAGGAGGTATCTAGTCCAACCCCCTGCTCAAAGCAGGACCAACTCCAGCTAAATCATCCCATGCCATAGGTGAGACTAGATGGTCACCATGCTCCCTTCCGGCCTTAACAAAGTGCTAGCCCCTGCCAAGCCAGAGCCTTCCTTCCTCATAGAAACAGCGGTTCCCTTCCACCAGTTACCTTGTCACTCGCTAGCTGTTACTCGGCTGTTGAGAACGGGCTGGGGAGGGGAGGAAAGGCCCATTTGGTTGTAACAATACCGTGAGGTTGGTTAGTTTACTGTCCTCACTCTGTATGAACATGCGCCCATTGATGTGCTCTAGCCCCTAGATGGCACTAGTGAGCTATCTTTTAAACCTCTTTGCACATTGAATTTGATATTTGATTTATAGGTCGAGTTACTGTGTGTAACATGGCCGTAGACAACAATACCGCCCTATCTGTTTCTGTGCTCAGATGCCTGGGCGGTGTGTGTAATTATCCTGTTTATCTGCATGGTCAAAACTGCGGACAAAAGCCACCAGTTCGAAGGGTAAATTAAACAGCCACCAACTTCCAGAAGTTCCTTCAAACACCAATAACCCTCAGCTCCTTTCGAGCAAAAATAAAAACAGAGGAAAAACTTTCCAGTCACCCAGCTGCCCAGCCAGCCAGAGAGAGCTCAGCCCTGAGACACCACTGAGCGCGCTGGACATGACGAGATAGTTAATGGCAGCCGGATGTTCCGACTGTGATTTTTTTCTGTACTGTGTAGTGCCCAGGTCCCCGCTGGGCTTGGGGGCTTGGTGGTGCTAGGCGCTGCACGGCCACATATGAAAACAGGATCCCAGTGGCTCTGTCTGCCCTGCTAGGAGGATTTTTTTTTTAGCCCCTTGAACATCCAGCTGCTCTCTCCAGCAGAGCCATTTGTTTTCTTGCCCTGCCCAGTAACTCTGTGGAACCCAAAGTGTGCAGCGTCTAACCGCAGCAGCCTTGGCTGGTAGGTCCCATGTCCAGAGGGAATGGTGGGGTTTAGCCCACGCAGTTTCGGATGGGGTGGGATCTGTTGAAGCTGGGTTTTTTTTGCTGGATCTGTTTCTTCCTGCCCGAAGAAGGTTATGCCCACATGAATCTACATTTACACTGAATTGTCTTCACACAGCATGTTGCTCCCCAGAGGCACCTGAGCATACACACAACAAACCAGCGCAAATGGGCTCATGGCAAAATAGTCAATTCCTGACAGAGAACAGAAAATCAATGTTCACTGGTTCTACTCATGATTGTTCTTGGACTGGGAATGTAATTACTTCCCTTTGATCACGATGTATCCCCTCTCTCTTTACCACCTTCACTTTGCCTTTGTGGAGTGAGCGGTCTAGGTTGATGTTCTGAGAGGAGAGGTGTGCGCAGGGCTGGCTGCATGGACCCAACTGGAGAGGTGCAGTTTGCATTCTGAATTCTGCCTAGAGTGACCAGATGTCCCAATTTTATAGAGACAGTCCCGATTTTGGAGTCTTTTTCTTATATAGGCTCCTATTACCCCCCACCCCACTGTCCTGTTTTTTCACACTTGCTGTCTGGTCACCCTAATTCTGCCTGGTAGGATGGTGGGGGGTGGGAAGGAAGTGTCTCTTACCCCATGGAGAGAAGATAACATGCTGATCGAACTCCCTTTGTCCCTCTTGTGCTGTAACATGGGTGGATGCGGGCTGGAAGCGGCTCTGTGCTTCGCATCTTCCCAGGCTGCAGCTGATCAGTGGCATCCCTGTGATTCCTGGCCACTGTCTGTGCACGTAGGGACAGGACAGCCTGCCATGCCCGCAGAGCCGGGGCACGCGCTGAAGGGCTGTCTTGAGAAGATTCTCTCCACGGGGCAGCCTGGCCGTTGGGTGCAGCTGGGGATTCCTGAGGCCTGGGTGATGCTGAGAGCTGCTTGGTTGGGGTTGTTTACTGAACTGGCTGAAGAAGCCTCTGCCTGAATCCTCTTTATCAGTTTGGGGGACAAATGGCAGGTGGTGCTGACTCATCCGTCCCTTCAGCCCCTCTCCCCCTGGGACTTGCTGGGGCTGTGTCGTCTGCCTGGCATAGTGTGACCAGATGTCCCGATTTTATAGGGACAATCCCAATATCTGGGGCTTTTTCTTATATAGGCTCCTACTACCCCTCACCCCCCTCTCCCGATTGTTCACACTTGCTGTCTGGTCACCCTAGCCTGGCTGCAGATTTAGAAGGTGCTTTGACAGCTTGTTCCTTCGTGGTTAGATTTTCCAGCACTCTCAAGCCCCCCTAACATTCGCTGAGCGCAATGGGCCCCAACCCCCTGAGAGAGCGGGGATCTGGCTGAGGTTCAGGAACGTTCCCTCGTAATTCAGCATAAGCGGAGTTTTCGTTTGTTGACATTTAAAATATTATAACAGCTGGTCCTGCGTTAGCCCAAACAGTCCTGTCGGTGAGTGCATCAATCACAGCCAGGCCTGTAACTCTTCCTGCAAACGCCAGGTAAACACATCTCCTCCTCCCCTGCTAACTGCCCCCAGGACACCGCAGAATATTGCACGGCTCTTAGATCTGTCACCAGGCTACCTAGCACCTACTTTTAAATCAATCCTGCCCGCTCTGACCCGGCTGCTCCTCTCTCTCCAAGGGCGCTTCCTGCTCAGAACTGATACATACAATCACCTCTCTCCTCCGACCAACCATTGTTAACCCTTGGGCTGCTGGGTTCAGCACCGGGCTGGCTGGGAGTTCAAAGCAGCCCAGGAGGCATGTGGGAGATCCGGCAGCCTAGCAGGTGGGTACATGGTACCAGGGCAGTCAGCGGGTGCGCAGACACGACGGCGGGTGGCAGAGGAACCCGTAGAATGGACGATGGCATCTGATGTGATCCTGGCAAGTGCAGCGTCTGCCCCCGGGGTCCTGCGCGCATCAGGACCAGCTTTGCCTCACAGGCCTCTGGTGTCAGGAGCTGCACAGGGGCTTCTGTCTGCTGCCTTTACTCTCCGTCCACGGCCCTGCCTGTGGCTGGGAGACTTGACGAGCAGAGCCCTGGGGCGGCTGGGCAGTGGCTGAGCCTGTCCGCTGCCCCTCTCCCAGCCCCTGCCGGTTCAGAGGAGGCAGAAAGGGGCGCTGACTCGGGGAGCCTGCAGGCCCAGGCCAGACCCGTCCATGGCAGCCAGGCCAGCCATGGAGCCAGAGCCAGTGCCTGCCGGTGAAGCCGGCTGCTGCTGTCCCCGACCTGGCTCCAGGTGGCTGGTGGCCGGGATGGTAGAGCTGAAGTGCTGGCTGGGGTGTGCCTGGCGTGCAGCGGGAGAGCGGGGTGAGCCTGGGCCGCAGGATGCCTGGGCCGGGTTAATCCTGCGGTGGCAGAGTGAATGTCTGTTTGCATTGGCTTGATTGTTCTGATTCCCTTGCAAAGGAAATAAACCCCGGCCCTCACCCCACCAGCCCGGAGTGAGTGAGCTGCTCGCGCTTTCTGCTGGGCTGCCTGCCTGCAGCGGAAATAAATCTCCCGGAGAAAACCACTTTGCTCACACAATTTCAGTCCAGCGGGGCACAGGGGCATCACTCACTTCTTGTTTTATTTAGCTGATAATCTTTTATTGGACCAGTAGAGGCTTCCGGCAGCACAGCGTCGTTAAAGGGCTGTCACAGGCCGCAGAGCTAGAACTCGCCCAGGCCATCCCAGCCACGAGCCCGGCCAGGCAAACCGATATTTCTGCCCCCCTCCCCCTTCCAGACAATGACTGATGCCACGGGAGGTAAATCTTCCTCGCAAGGCTGAGCCCAGGTAGCTGAACGCGGGCAATACCACGGCTTCTCATGCCGCTGCCTTCGTTCTTTGCACATTTCCCGATCCCGCGGTGCAAAGCAAGGCAGCTCGTGGGCATGTGCTCTCTCGCTCGGGGGCTGGTTTTAAGGACCCACAAAGCAAGGGGAGCAGCTCTCGAGGAAAGAAGAGCCGGCAATGGCAGGCTCTGAGCAGGCCAGGACTTGGGGGCAGGTCTTTCTCTCTGGCTGAGGCTCACTTTGCCTTTTAACACTGAGCCCTGCGAGCAGGGTGAGGGGGCTGTTGACTCCGACAGAGAAGCTGCAGTCTGGTTGGTTTTGTTTCCCCCACCTGCACAGAGTTAAATGACTGGCCGTGTCCTCCGGCACGCAGGTGTATCTGAAGGTGGCTCCACGGCCATCTGTTCAGGCTGGATTTCAAACATCAGCACTCGCCAGGGCCCCGAGAGACCCAGTTCAGCGTGTTCTGCAAACGCGGTTCCCCATTATGAATGTGCTGCGCTTGAGAAGGAAGACGGACTCCCTGGGGTCTGGCTCTGACCGGCCTCCAGCCTGAGAGACGGCTTCTCCTTCTGCCTGCGCTCCCTCCCCTGCATCCTTAGCGTCCGAGCCAGGCTGGGCAGGTCGCAGCCCCTTCCCCCTGGGTTTGGGTACTGGTGTCAGCGGGAGCTGGGGCGGCTCAGCACCTCTGGATTCCACCTCTTGGTTATTTCAGGTGTAAATTGAACAGGATACTCCCCTCCCATGGCTAATTCCTGTCAGAGCTGGGGGATGGGAAAGCCTCTGCCTGGGAGAGGCGAGACTTTAAAACTCTGTTTCTAAAATGTCCCTCTCCTGCAAGTGCCAGGGTGGGCAGAGAAGGGAGCCCCAGGCTTCCTCCTCTGCCAGCTGCGGATTCTCCCTTCCTCGCCTTTTTCTCCTGAGCAAACGTTTATTCTGCTCTGTGTGCAGCAGCTCTGCTGAGGGAAGCCGGGCCCAGAGCGGTGCCGCAGACTTCTCGGGGTCACCATCCTGGCTACGGGATGGACATTTGGAGGCAGAGGAAGTTGCACAGTAGCTTGTTTTGAAGCCCAAGAATCAGAACTGTGTTGAATGGTTCCCAGGCAAGGTCACCGAGGGGGAAATGCTGAGGTCAGTCAGGAAACCGTTGGGTGGCGTCCCTGGGCACGGAAGTGCTCGAGAAAGGAGTCTGTTCCCGGGACTTGGTGCCAGGAATGGACGTGGCTGCTGTTCTGTGGGCCCGCCTGCCGCCTGCACAGAGGTCAGGCAGGAGTGTGAATGTAACTAGAACAGCCCTCCTGGTTGTGTTTCTAAACCCAAATCTCCTGCTCCTGAGACCTGAGTAGCCCTTTGGCTTCTATTTTGACAATCACAATTCTCACCTACCTCCGGGGCTGGTTCTAGGGCACCAAGGGCTGGAGGCTTCGTTTGCCCAGAGGTACAGGCAGGAGCATTATCAGCAGCTCTGAAAGCTCCAGCAGTCGGCTCATGTTCCTGTTTGTCTCCCTCCCAGCCTCCTGCCTGCCTGTGGTCCCAGACTGGAACCTTCAAGACTCTCTTCGACAGTCTTGTCATCCGGCTTGTCCCCAAATGACAAGGCCGTGTCACTATTGAACACATCTCGTGGTGTGAGCACCAGCGATCGCCAGTGGAAAGGGTTCACAGCTGGGTTAGATGCACTCAGCACTAACGAGGAGCTGCACAAGAGCAACTTCACCCATGACACCCAGGACCTGATTCTCCCTGGCACGGCCTGGGGGAGTCGGTCACACCAGTGCATGGTGGGTGTAAAAGCTCCACTCTGCTGGGGGTTGGGGGTGTCTTATCCCCACTCTGCACAGCATGCAGGGCCCTGGAGAACTGGAGTCACAGTCCCCATTGCTCTCTACAGATGGTGATCCTGAGTTGTGTGCGCGCAGACTCAGAACAGGCGTGAGTGGGTGTCATTCCACTGGGTCCTTCTGTGCCGTCTTTGATCGCCATAGATAGAGGTTTATCTCATGTTGCACGTGCCTGGTTCCCCCTGGGGCTTGGGATGTGTCTGCACTGATAGATTGTCAGTACAATTCCCTCTAAATCTTAATTGCATTTTATTTACTGCTATATTGTTGTGCATTTTCTCATCGGTGTGGTCGGGGTCTGGGCAGTGTCTGGTTTTCATGTACATATAAACTCTATTGCTGTTGTATCCCGTAGAACGCCAGCCCCTATCTATCAGGTGGAGTCCGTGGTGTCACCTGGGAGCTTTAGAGATGTTTGCAGCAGTACTTTATAAAGTGATTTCAGTGCTTAACCTCTGGGCCCCAGCCACTCCTTGGCCTTAAAACCAATGTGGTAAAGAAATTCCAAAATAACTCTCCTCAACAACTTTCATTAAACGGCACTTTTAAAAACGTGCCCAGTAAAAATTGGCCTTGGTGATTTAGGCTGGGAATTTCCAAGTAGTCGGAGGGATTTAGGTGCCCAATTCTCTGAATTCAGGTGCTCAGCGCCCTGAGGATCTGCTGGAAATCCCCACCGTATTTTAAACCCCACCAGACCGGAGGCGAAAGCTTGTCACACCCTTTGCTGTGCTCCCAGCTCCCCTGGTTCCTGGAGGAGTCGTGCGGGGGCTGGTCGTTAGGAGTAAGAGCCTAACGGCCCTGCCCCTTCCCCCCACGCTGACACACTAGACCCCACAAGGCTCATCAGGACTCACATGATGCTGAAACTGCTTTTCTGCTGCATGTTTTTGTGTGAGTCGGCAGCCGTGGTACCGTGTCCAGAAATACCCGACCTACATTTCCATATGCAGCCTGCTCACCAGTGTGTCGGATCTGCCCTGAATGCCATCCTGCCCTTGTGCACAGGTCAGAGCTGTGCTCCCTGCTGAAATCAGCCTGCACTGCACCAGGTAACCAGTCCTTCCGTTGTTCCTCACAGCCTCGGTAACCATGCCTTCCCTCTACTTCCCCCAGGCTAACCCACCCTGCCTGCTGTCCACTGCGCAGAACATTAATAATTCCTGTGCCAGCCGGGTGAGCGCAGCCCCTTCCCATTGGCTGAGGTTGTTCGTAGCAGCAGCTGAATTCATTAGAAGTACTGATGATCTCAAGTGATGCAGAACAGCACCTGCATGGGCAGCCTGTCAGGCAAGAAGGGCAAGGAACATACACCAGCTGCTTTGGGAGCCTCAAGAATCAGACATATTTTTTCTCTTCGGTGGTATCTGCCCAGAGCCCAGGCACTTTGTCTATTAAACCGAGCATTGAGTTTACTGAAGAGGTGTCGTCTCTGTCCTTTAATGTCAGCAGCTAACACAGGCAGCCTGACGTGGCGCTACTGTCATTTCCTTTGCGTGGTAAGAAACTTCAGCCAATTCGCCGTAGCCCTGGCAGGGGCAGGGGCTGTGCCATTCTGAACGTGCTGCGGAGGGTTGCTGGCCTACGTGAGCCTACTAAGGTCGTCTAGAGAAGAGGCCTAAAAACCCTGCTGTTGATGAATCGTGGACCCCAGGCTGGGGGAACGTGCAACGTTTTGCAAGTGTCAGGCCAATGGTGCGAATGCAGCAAGAGTTAACCTGTAAGAGCCGGCTCCCAAGGATTGTCAGTGCTGCTCTGTCTTGTCCACTTGGGGCTAGGGTGACCAGATGTCGCGATATTTGGGGCTCTTTTTATATGGGCGCCTATTACCCCCGCACCCCCGTCCCGCTTTTTCACACTTGCTGTCTGGTCACCCTCCCTGGGTCAGCCCTGTGGCAGCGGCTGGCTCTGAGGTGCTTCCGCCCTGTGCGTGATGGCAGAGTCCATCTCCAGAGTTCTTCGCAGCTGGGGCTGTTCATCTTCTCTTGGCCCCTCTTGACTTGCACTTATAGGTGGATTCCCCCCCGCACCCGCTCTCATCTCCATGCTGTCTTCCATGCAACCCTGGACACCTACTACCCCTCCGTGAGCAGCTCTCACACCTCATCCCTCCCCTTCTGCCACCATGTCTTTAAGCATCTCTCCTCGCTGCTCCCTTCAAACAAGTGCAAACACAATAGATCACGTGAAATGAAACACAAATATAGTCCCGTGGGGACGCAGCCCTTGTCCTAAGCCTCTGGCTCAGCCACACTGCTGAGTGTTGTGTTCCACCCCCACCTTCCTCAGCACTGCAGGGGGCTCTCGTGAGGCTGTTCTGGGAAACGACCCGGTGTTAGACTCTGCCCAGCACCCACCATGCCTCTGGGTCGTGCGTCGTTCCAGGGCTGCTCTGCCCAGCACTCTGGCTAGGGGCAACTGGCAGATTTCCCTGGTGCTCTCAGGCCTCTCCCTGCAGTGGCAGGAAACCTCCTGCTCTGACGTGTCTTCACCTTGCCATGAATCTGCAGTTTACCTGTTAAATGTCTGCAGCACGCGTTCCCTGGATGAATTCGTGCCTGCTCCCAGTCAGAGAGCTGCACAAGGCTCCTAAACCACCACCTGGAAAGGTGAGTGCCTGTCACAGCCTTGGCCCCCAGCTCACCTGAGCAGCCAGGTGGGGCTCTTGTCAGAACTTAACCCCGCCCCCAACAAATCTCTAAATCTTCTCAAGTGACTCAGCAAGCGCATGGCAACCCCCTCTCTGTGCCTGCGGGCTGCAGCTGGGCAGAGCCCCCGGACGCTCTGCTACAGCTGGCTGGTCCCACCCTGGCTCACCTCCCTGGCACCAGCACCCGGCTGCGGCACTCAAAGCCCACTCTTGTAAAAGATGCCGTTTCTGTTTGGCAGCGAATGCTGCAGCCTCCATCGAGAGACCAGCGGTTCACAGGGCATCTGGGAGATCTCCTGGCACCGGCTTTTGGGGGCCTTAGAAAGGGGGACGGCGAGACCGCGAAGCTTGTGCAAGGGACGTTGTGCAGGCTCCTGAATGCAGCTGTGACAATGAACAGCAGGACTCTGAGCCCCCCAGAACCTCTTCTAAAGGGACTGTGGGGCTTTCAAAGGGCCAGTAACAAAGGAGCTTGTCTACAGGAGCATGTGCTGTTATTGGGGCAGCTCCGGTGGCGATGGTAGAGACGTGGGGGCCTGGTGTAGACAGGCTCCTGGGGTGTTAGTCACTATGTTGCCCACACGAGCCCGGAGCAAGGTGAGATGACACGGTTGCTAAAAGACCGGAGATTGGCTTACATTGGCACTCCCCCCTCACTGCCCCAGCGCAGCTGTCCCATGGGTAATGCAGGGCTGGGAGAGCCTCAGGGACTGACCCAGCCCCTTGGTGAGCATGGGATGAGCGAACTCGAGCAGACCCATAGGCCCCTCGCTGCTCTCGGAAGCAGAGAATGAAACACGAACCACTTCCCAGTTAACGACCTGTTGGGGAAAGCAGAGACTTTGCTTGTATTGGACACAATGTCTGACCTGAAAAAACCCAGCTCAACCTCTCGTGAATGTAGCGCAGGAACATGCTTGCAAATAGGATATGACAGCGTAACACGCAAATATGGTTACCAGCTGTCTGGGCTTCATGGGGCAGCGCTGCTTTAGAAGGAATGTCCCAGCCACAGATGCACTGGGGGAGATGGGGGGAGAGACTCGCAAGCACATGCAAAACAATGAGACTAGGATGAGCTATGCAAGGGTGTGAAAATGCCACCCCCTCACATACCCGTGCACACGGCCTCACAGATGCGTGCACACACAGAGACCTACAGAGGGACCCTTCCCCACACCCCCCTTGTGCACATTGGTTTTCCCTCACTCGTTTCTGTGAGGAGATGTATGATCAGCTTTTATCCTGCAAAGGAAGGAGGCTCTTGGGTGACTCTGGCAGCACATCTATGCTGGCCCCTGCACCCCCTGTTTTTCACATAATAATTACACTAAAAATGTCATGTTAAAGTCTCAGTTACTGGATCGTCTCTCTGATATCTGCATCACACTAATGCAGGGCCAAACCCCGCTGTCCTCACTCGGACTAAGCTCCCGTTGAAATCCACTAGAGTTCTGCAGGAGTTAGGACTTTAGGATTTGGCCCAAAGCCAATTTGGGGGAATGCACCAACTCTGGATCTCAATGGGAGTTTGAAACTGACTTATCTCCAGGGCCCAGATTCTGGGAGCCTGCTGCCATCTCCTCACCCTGTCTGAGGCTGTTGCACTGGTGTCTCTGGGGGTATGAGGCAGGCTGTGCTTTCTTATCCAGGATAAAGCACTCAGTGTGTTCACAATCGCACCGAGCAAGACAGTACTGTGCTGTGCACGCAGAGGGGGGCTTTTTCCACCCAGATTCTGGGCTTAGCCACGGCCATGACACGCGTCCAGTCCTTGGCCAAACGTCCCACCGAGTCTATTGGTTCCTCTTTCCATCCTGCAAGGACTCTTGCTATGCCTCACCCTTTGACCTCTGTGTGATTCAAATTCACGCGCCTCGAACCAGAGAGTCAGCCCTTTGCCACTGCAGGCCTTGCACAGGCCTCAGTCTTTGGGACGTCTGATGGGTTGGCTGTCGTAGGCTTAGGCTGCAAGTCCGATTAACTTGCTGCACAGGGACTTTGGCGCTGGGCTGTTGCCACTTTGTTAGTTTAGCCTCTTGTCCTTTGTCCTGTCTAGGTAGCTGGAGGCTGCACATGGAAACTCTCATTGCTTTGGGACATGGAACATCTGTAGAAGCTTGGCCCGCCCCATCTATGGATGCAGGTGCAGTAGCATGCGTGACCTGCCTTCGGTTGTCGGCAGCCATGAGTAGCCTTAGAGAGCTTTCTCTGCCCCATCATGCTCCTGGAGGGAACCCCAGGCAGCAAACACTCAGTGCCTGGGATGCTTACCTAGCAGCGGATCTCCCAGCTGGCTGGGAACGAGCCATTCTGTACAAGGCAGCTGGGCCTTGTCTTTCCTCTTTGCACAAGCCACCTTCTGTAAATCTAAATTAATCAGATTGCACAGCTATAGACGTAGGAACACGTCCTGTATCTTGTCTTTGTCGATCAATGCATTATATCATCCCATAAAACTGATTAAAAAGCAGAGCAGTTCATCTCACCGGGGTTTCATGTCTCAACATTATAAATTTCATATTATGGTTAATGATTGTCAGTAAAGACTGAGTACATGCAAGCTGATCAGTATTGTAGTTTGTAATTAATTATTGGAGCGTCGCTGCAAAGGACGCAGGAGAGGGGGTGGCTGCTGATTAGTAATTTATTATTTTTAAAACGCCAAAGGAGCAATTTGAAATTGAAAACAGTAAATTTCATTTGTTGTTTGAAGTTGACTTTTGGGGGTCCTGGGTGCAAAGCAGGACTGTCAATGTCTTCCCCAGGCTCCACGTTGCTATGCTCAGAGCAAGGGCCTGCGCCGAGCTCGAGCAGCTGAAGATCAGGATGAAATGTCAGCTGGGGGCAGGTTGCCCAATGTGGAGTTGTTGCACCTTCACTGAAGCAGCTGGTGCTGGCCACTGTCAGAGACAGGACACTGGGCAAGACAGGCCCTCGTCCAATCCAGTCTGTCGGTTCCTATGTTCTCAGGATAGTCTTGGACCCACAGCAGTAGAAAGACCCATAAGGGTGCCGTCCCTGTGGCCACCAAAGAAGCAGAGTGCGTCAGCAAGATTGAACAGTGTGGTCTGTCTGGGCTACCCCCTGGAAAGGACACGCTCCCAGACTTCAGGCAGGGGGCGGCTGTGTGGGGTGACAGTAGCAGTGGAGATCCATGTCTGGGGGAGCAGGTGCTGCAGAGGCTGCCTGGCTTGGCTTTGGTCTCTCTACCCTTTCTGCTGTATTCCACCTCCACTTAAACTGGCTATCGCTCGCCCTCTGTCCCTGGGGTGGCCTGCCTGGCTGGGTCTCTGCCCTCTCTTTCAAGGTGTCTGGGCCTCCCCAGCCCCTTTGTCTGGGCACCAGGTGACTTCTCTGGGCTGGGCAGTTGTCTCTGAACAGTGTTGGGTTTCCCTAACTACGGCGTAGGAGACTGGGCAGCAGGACGCACTTGCTTGGTTCAGCAGCTGTGGAGGGGACGTCTGTGGGGTCTCTGCAGAGTCTTGGTTCAGGACTTCAGGCCTCCTAGAGCGAGGGGCTGCATCGGCCCTGGAAGCCTGCATGTTCTATAGGAGCGTCCACCTCATGGTTCTTTGGGCTGGCAGCTGGGAAAATGCCAAGCGTTAATCCTAGGCCTCTCACATCCCGCCTCCAGACACAGCTGATATCTGAGCATCCACACCATGGGCTGGGAGCCAAGGGCATCAGCTGGGGCCAGCATAGCCTTGCTGCAGCTCGCAGCCAGAACTGGAGGCAACTGTGCGGCCCGTCTTGAATGCACAGGAACACAGCCCTCAACATGCAAGTGCGAAGGTGCTTTGAGCCTCAGCCCGTGTGAGTTCCCTGGCAGGAGGAGACAGGAGCTGGGCCAGTGGCTGCTGTAATGAACCCACTGTCTGCTTCTTGTGGAGAGTAATGTCCACAGCCAAATCCCCCTCGCTCGCAATGTGCCCAGCTCCATAAAAACCCATCCGCTCCACTTGCTCGCCCTGCTCAGATACCTGCTAAGAGGGCAACGTTCAAGCTGGTTCATCAGAAGGCGGATGCATTAGACAAGCAATATTGCAGGCAGTTAGCCCGGGATGATGGTTTGTGTTCAGAGAGTGCAAGCAAATAACAATAATAGTAAACGGCACTTCGTTTAAACTCTGACGTGGAAAACGCTTCCCAAGTGTGCCCAGTGGCATGAAATCCGCAGGGGGAGCTGTGAGGAGCTGTTGGAGACAGGAAGGTGTTTGGGATGGGAAATGCACACAGCCAGGTATGGTGTCCTCCTAGCAGAACGGCTGGGCATGCAGTAATTCCCTGACTGTAAGAACAAGGCTGTACAGCAAGACTCGGCTGGCCCTGCGCCCTCCTCGCTGCCCTGAGGAACCAAGGCCTGTGTTGTGTAGGAGGAGCATTGCTGTTCAGTGGGGCCCTCTGGCTAGTCCCAGGGTGTGGGTGAGACTCGGGGGCCCCCAGCTCCCCAGCTGTACAGATAATACCCAGTGATTAGTGATCAGCCCTGACCTCGGGAACAACAGGTCAAACTGCCTGTGTGCTGTGGGAGCCTGGTCCCTCGCTGCAAGTCCGGTGGCTCCCATGCAGGTGATGGGAGCTGCCCTGGGGGAGTGGTGGGCAGATCTGGGCCAGAGGGTCGCAGCCAGACTGGTCCTGGGAGGAGAGGGGGCAGCGTGAGGCCATTTATTGGGCCCCCCATTATGAGAGACAAGCTGGGGCGGCTCCTTCAGGTGCTGGCTGTTAGTCCCAAGAGCGGAACAGGGCTGCTGCTGGTCCCCGCGTCCTCTGCGAGTGCCTGGCTCCCCTGAAGAGTTCGACCCTGATCATTAGCACTCAGGGAAACATCAGTGGGGTGCTGTTGGCTGAGTCTGCTCAGACCATTCACCCCGGTACAATACTGGGCTGTCAGTGATGGAGAACGATCCTCGGCGACCCCGTGAGGGCGTGGAACCGCAGCCTGAGAGGAGCCTGTCCGTACAACGCTGGCCGTGCTGTTTGCTCTAGGATCTCCTTTGGGAACATCCCTTTTTAACAGTACGGCTCGGGCACAGGGGTATTCGGGTTGTAATAAGCCATGTTGTCTATGGCACTGTTAGTCCCCACCTCCCTCCTGCCCTACTACTCTGGTGAACTGGGCCGTGCACCGGAACTTCCAAAGCAAGGCCAGCTACGCCGTTCCGATCCCACGCACTGTGATGGGGCGTGCAGCTGCTCCCCTCCAAATAATTCCTGCTCGAGAATGGAAACGCCAGGAATCCTGAGCCCTGCCATTTTTACTGTGCTGCATATAACATCGCCCCGTACCCCTGTGCCAGCTTCACTGCCGTCTCTGCAGCTTTTCCGAGTTGAACTCACTTTGGTGGGGCTGCTCTGTCTCTCTGGCATTCTGTTGGCTCCCATGACCTGTTGTTTGCAAGGAATGTTGTCCAGGATGACAATGGTCTTTTAACTCCCAACCCACTGAGATGAACAGATGTCTTCAATACCAACTACGGACATCAGCTGTTGGGTCCCTCAGGCTATATGGTGACCTGGTTGCAAATGAAGGAATAGCAACAGCTGCTCGGCGTGCCACTGGTGACACGAGTACAATGACTGTCTCCATGGGGAGGCCAGTAACTGCTCCGAAGCAGCAACTTGACTAAAGTGAAATGACTTCAGGTGTCCGTATGGACTCTCCTCCATATTAACCGGGAGGGAGGGCTGTGATCAGCTTGTCCAGGGCAGCCTGCTGTGGCGTGCACCTGTCTGAGAGCTGGGCAGAGACCCGAGTCTGCCTTTGAATGCGTCTTCTCTGTGCCCCACATGTTCCAGCGCCCTCGCTACCAGACTGCATGGCTAGCACGTGTGGGAGACAAAGCTGTTCCCAGGCTGTGCAGTTGTGTGCTGGAGCAACTTGCGAGGTGTCGATCAAAGACTGGGCTGTGCTGGACTAGCTGTAAAGCAACTAAATGCGGAGGCGGCCAGAGACACTCTGTGCTATGATCCAGAGTCCTGGTTCCACATCCTGTCTGTCACCACCTTGGCCAGCAGGGTTGTTAGCGGGACCCTTATATTGGTCTGTAGTGACTGGTCTTGGCCCATCCAGGAGCCGCATTGCCCAGCTCTGGGGGGGAGCCCTGACCAGCTCTTAGCAGCTGTCACAAGGTCACCAGCAGGGAGGGGATCCAAGCCCGAGGGACCCCTTTATCATGGGAACCCCAACAGAGGTGCTGAAAGTGGAGGACTCTAGAGATGGCCAGGTGAGTTCGGGCTCTGACCCATCTGGGATAGGGCTGGGAGTCCACAGTGGGCACATGTGTGCTGTGTCTCATAAGCGAACTCCTCCTGAAGGACACAGGTGGGTAAAGGAACCAGGTTTCTCAGGGTTGGTCCTGGCTTTGTGGTAGATGGCCCAGTGTGCCAGGAACTGCAATATCCCAGGTTTTCATGTAATCAATCCAAGCACTTGGGGTTTGCTTTTCCCAGCTGCCCAGTGCTAGTTCAGGGCGCAATGGGTAGCGCTGGCTGCCTGGAGCATGCAGGCTGGTGGGAGGAGTGCTCCCTGCGGCCAGGGGAGGAGCTGGGGGGAGAGGGTTTGAGAATGGCATTGCCTAGCCCCTGCAGGTAGAGAGGGTTTGAGAATGGCATTGCCTAGCCCCTGCAGGTGGGGAGGCTGCTCTGGCACAGGGAGTGGATTGACCTGCAGCAGGATGGTTCTTGTAGCTGCCCGTATTAGGGATCGAGTGAGGCCGCTGCAGTGTGGTGAGCTGGCATCAGCCCTGTCACAAGGACAGGCCCAGAGAAGCAGGGTGACCCATTCAGGGTGACCAGCCTGACACTTGAGACCTGGTTCCGTTCCTCACTCCATCCTCCCGGTGCCTCCTTTCCCTTCCTGATGGGGCTGCGAGGGAACGACACTAGAGACTGTGAGGTAGTGGAAGCTGCCGTGACGGGTCTGTGTGAGTTCCGTCAATAGGCCGCGTCTGCAGCATTCAGCAGGAAAAGACGTGCTACAAAATGTCAAGAGAGTCACCTCTGAGAGCGATGCTCGGGCGACTCCCTGGCAGGCTGGGCACCAGCTCAGGGTCTCCAACAAGCTCTTTGGTAATGCCTTGGAGCTACTGAGCCACGGACCCGGCTAGTGGGGACGTGGATGGAATCTGGGGTTTTAATTTGCTGTGAAGGTTGCGCTGAGGGCCCTGGCTGCGTTTTGCAGTGAGAACAGGACACGTCTCAAGAGACAGGTTATTCCCATGTCTATTGTCACGTGGTCGTTTTTTATGAAGGACGGGGGGAATTAAGTTGGTGCCAACACTAAATGGCACTTGTGCATATTGCACAAGTCTCCAGAAGTGAGTTTACAGTTGTCAAGTTCTTTGAGAAAGTTGTAGGACTTTTGTGGAGAACACCGTGGAGACACCAAGACTACTAGTGGCTCTTCGGTGCGGGTGGGGCGCAGTCTGTCTGAGGATGCTCAGACTCATGTTTTAGATTCCTGGCCTCCTTGTGCACAGGTCCATCAGGAGTTCTTGGACCAGGTCGTTAGACCTCTCACACTCTCCCAGTAACCGCTGCACTCTTGCTTTCCTTACGTATTCTGGGACCCAGCAGTGATAGCTGAATTGTTAGACACGCGCTGGGGCCGTAGCTCCTACCCACCCGAGCACAGCCTACAGCTGGGTGTATTGTTCAGTACAAGGATGTTTATGTGCCAATCTCGAACAAGGTGAGAAGGCAGGAAAAGAATGTTCAACGAAACAAAACAAAGCCCAGGCAATAACTAACTGGCCCTTTGGGGACGATGTTGGTTTTGGAAGATATATCAAAGGCACATCGTCCGCACAAGCACAAATTGTCTCGCAGATCATTGGGATAGGCCCGTGCTGGTGTGAAGAGGTGCCTCTCTTCTGCAGTCCATGGAGCAGGGATCATTCATGCCAGAGGGAAAGCTGGCCTGTCCGCTACTCAATCCTGAGCCGAGTCAATACCAAGCTATTGATCAAAGTTAGCTTTAGGCACTCACAGGCCTCAGGAACAACCCTGCAAACTCTTATTCACTTCACTGGGATGCTACAGCATCAGACCCTTCGCCGTGGCCATTCCCTCCACTGGGCTGGAATTCTCAGATTTCCGGCACTGTTTTGCCATCCAGACTTTCTCCAAAATAGAGCCTGGGAAAGATGGACGATTCTTCCGGAGAAGAACAAACAAAAGTCCCATTAAAACAGAAGAATACTGGGGAGCACGGAGATATAATTGGATTAGATCTTTATCTGATCTTTCTATTTGTACAGGGAGGCGTGAGCAGTCCTGGGGCTGCAGAGAGTTAATCAGTAAGGCCAGGGGGTGCCTTCTGTTCCTCCACAGGGGGTGTAATTTTATCTAAGGGATTTAACTTTTATTGACTAATAACAATGTTTTACAGAGAGAGAACCAGGGACCCAAGCCAAAGGAACGTGCCTGCGCTTCAGGAAAAGAGACCAGCTCACAGCGATATTTTGATTTTGTTTTTTTATTTGATTGCTTAGTACTGAGATGATTTTAATCCTCCAGCAACAAAGAGACTAAAAGAATCAAGCCAGAATGCAAATGGTTATGTTAGGAGATGGGTTTCTTTACAGCTCTGATTGTCTGAACTTTCACAAGAGAAAATGGACCCTGAAAAGGGAAGTGTTTACGAAAGAGTTTGTTGTAACTGCTGTCTAATGCTTCCCCTTTATCATTGATTACCCAGTCTATGTAGCTTATTTATCTGGTGGGAAACAGAAGCCCATTCAGCCAGCTCCTCCCAAATCATTGAGTTTCTAATTAACTTTAAGGTTTTTATTATAATCTCTTTTACTCGAGTGCTCCTGGTTGATGCATAGGATTGTCCCACACTGGACAGTCATTCTGCTGCAGAAATAGGTAAGTGGCAAATCCACACATGGTAGAACTGGAATAGCCGTGAAACTCATTTATTGTGTATGGGTTTGTCTAGTGGTCAAAAGAAAGTCTGCACGAGAACTCTCTGGGCACCCAGAATGCACCAGCCAATGCAGCAAGGGGTGTCAACAGTGCTTTGAAGTACCTAGCAAAATAATGAAAACACAGCAGTGCTGGCTAACTTTGTCTAGCTGACTTCTCCCGCCCCTTTACCTCCCAGCAATCTGCCGGCGAGCCCTTTTATCCAGCACATACAACTAATCCCTTAAAGTAGTCAAGTGCTTGAGAAATGTTGAAATTTTAATGTATGTTAAAAGGGTATTAAATTCTAAACCAAAATGTATATGGAAATATGACATTTAAATATTTTTAGCTTTCAGGAATCTGGGGGCTTAAATTTTATAATACAGACAAATTTGATCATTTTAAAAAGAATTAGCATTGAAATATTTCTTGTATCTCCATGTTGAGTTAATGCATAAAGATCTGAAAACAGCCTGGGGCAGTTATGCAGATGACACGGAAATCGCATACTGTAAACCAGCAACGCTCACATTGCGTGACTCTGAAGCACACGGCCAGCCTGGAAAGAAGGAAAGCGGGGTTTCCTAAACTGAAAGACAGCACGGTACATGGCATTCCAGTCCTGTCCGGAGCCCTGCTCCCTTCTAACATGACTGAGTATGGCTTTAATCGTCTGGGGTTTTTTAAAATCCATATTCATGTTGCGGGGGTGAGTGTGTTCAGTGTAACCATTAGCGGAGGGTGTTAAATGGATAGTTCTAAAAGTGTTCAGTGAAATCAGGTTATAGAGTTTTAAAAGGTTCATCTGATGGCAAGAGCCCCCTCTTGCTATGCTAGAAGAACCCAGCAGAATGAAAGCAGCTGTAGAATTGCAAACACATGGGAGTGCGACGCTTGATTGTTTTAGGTTTCTTGTTTCCTGGAGGTATTATTTCAGGTGTTCTGGGTGCTTGGGGGAAGCTGTTTATTATAGCCTGTAAACTCTGGAGGCCCCAATGGAAGCTTAACCTCTCAGATGCTGGAATCCTCTGGCACTGTGGCCAAAGGAAGTCGGGAGGACCTGCATGTACGATCATAGATTTTTAAGGCCAGAGGAGACCATTACGATCCTCTAGCCTATCCCAGGCCAGGGAATTTCTCCCAGTGATTCCTGCATCCAGCCCAGAAGCATAACTATTCTTTGTAAGAAAACGCCAAACAAGATGAACATTCCAAAAAAAGCCAGTAACCCGGACACCCGAGCAGGAGATACCAGAAAGGCTGTGGAGTGCATGGTATACACATCCCTGCCCATGATGGGCTCCTCAGGCCCATGTGGGTGCTGGGGGCCTCTCACACAAATGTGACACAATGTAAGCCCTCTCTGCCGCAGATTCCCCGAGGGACTCCTTCCGAGAAGGACGTGTCCCATTTGGGATAATGCTGACCTGCCCTGGGCTAGGTCTAGAGGCTCCTCTAAAGGCTTGCTGGGAACGCTCAGTAAACCCCAGCAGCACCGTTGTAATGTTCTCTTGAACTCAGCTAATCTCTTCCCCACGTCAGACAATGAGGGGTGACTGGGTGTGGTCTCTGGCCTATGTTTTATCTCAGAGTTTTACACTGATGCTGTCAGATCAGGGCTACCAGAGCAAGAGGGCATAGTTCAGGCCTGTAAGTCTGACTTGAGGGAGGATACCCCCGTCAAGGTGGGATGGGTTTGTAGCTGCCTTCCAGCCAACTCACCGTGCAGGCTGGTTCTTTGCCAGGCTGGTAGAACTGGGGGAGCTCGAGTTCTCATCTGCGGTTTATACTGTTCCAGTTGGTCAGAGACTTACGCTCCCTCTGCAGGATCACGGCAACATTTGATTTTCCCCCATTGCCTCCGGGCAGCCACCCCTCAAACCCTCTGCTCTAGAAGCTGGGAAGCGTCCTAGTTTTCAGTTGCCGGTGTATGGCCCAGTTGTGACATCTCTCCAGGCTTTTTGCTCAGTCCTTCCTCAGGCAAAAGGCCCACTGGTGCAGCACAGATTCAGGAGACCTAAACCCATGCACTAAGGTGATGCAGGGTGAGCACCCTGGCTTGTGTGAGGCTTTCAGCCCACCATCAGATGCAGGGGTTGTGTGAGGTGGGCTGTTAGTGGCACTTCCACACAGGTCCTGCATTTAATTTCTCTGAGGTGCTTTGTGGAATAGTGTCCTATGAGTCTGTCCCTGGGGGGCGGGGGAGGGATAGGCCAAGATCTGCACCCTGAAGAGCTGTGTTGGGAGACTGCGTTGTCTGGCCTCCTTGCTGGCTCTCCCAATTACTGCTTTTTCCCCACCCCCGGCAGTTCTTTATAAACCTAGCCGCAGAAATGCCTCCATTGTACCCTGCACATCAAGGCGGTGTGGGATTCCCAAGCAAACCAAAGGCAGGTGGGTGTCGAGGGCAGGAGATCACTTATTCTAGCGGTTGCATAATATGGAGGCTCCAACGGGTGCCAGTGCAGGGCTTGTAGGAGATAAATCTGAGGCGAGGGTTAATGGGAAGAAATCCTACTGTAGCAGCGTAGTGTCATGCTAAACAAGGCCTGAGATGGCGAGAGGGAGCGACTGGGCTAGATCCGCTAATGGGCCTCTTCGCATTCTTTCAGCACGGAGAGAATTAATACACGCCGGATGATAAATTGCAGCTAATCATCAGCTGTGTACAAACAAATTTTATAGCAGCTCCTCTTTGTAAGTAGCCCTCTGGGGCATTCGGGATACGGGCGTAAAGCTGGTAAATAGCAAAAGGAGGTCAAGTCCTGTGCTGAGCTCCAACTCTCCGAACAATTGAGGCTCAGAGTCAGGTCAGAGTGTTGTAACTCAAGAACAGGCAGGCTCCATTTGCAGGCTGTTTAGGGTGAGCAAAAGAGTTCAGTACTAAACCCCTCATTCTCCAAACGAGAGGCTGCTGGGGAAATCTGCCACTCCTGGGTCATGGCTGCCGTCAAATGCCAGGGGATTAACGTGCAGAGCCACTGCAAAGGTCTCCCTCTGCAAAGGGAGCATTGTGCGAATTCTCTCCTCTTTGGTTTGTTTTGACTGTAAGTAAATAACCATTCCGAATGCAGATGGGCTCAGAGCAAGCGAGTGCACATCAGCTGGTTTACTTCCCATGGCCTCAAGATGGCAAGCAAGGTATGTAAAGCAAGCCCGGCTCGGATCTGTTTGCAGAACAAAGACACATTAGCCCATCACCTCTGGGCTTGAACATACTCTATCCCGGAGAAACCAAGGCTTGCAGGAGCCCTTTCAAAAACTTTAATTATTGGGGCAAAAGCCTGACTCAAACAGCATGTTTATTTTTCATACACAGTGGAAGGAACCCCAGGTTCAGAAAGAAAAGATGCTATTTCATTATCGAATTCAGGCTTATTTCATTTTTCATCACCATACGACATTTAAATATTGCTTCCTTCAAGCAATGGAGTCAGACTGACATTCCCAAGAACACACTCGTTCAGACACCTTGGCAAAATGACAGGCTTAGAGTCTCCAGAATTTCCCTGCTCTTGTGTCGTGTCACACGGGAGCATGTCACATTAGGTTACTTTTTAAATGTAGATCCTCGGAAATTCCACCTCTTGCTACTCTAGACAACCACTGTTGCTGCTTGGCAGGAAAATGGTGCAGCATTGGTAACCAAAAGATCTGATTGTCCGAATGATATTAAGTCATACATGGGCTACATTAATACAATAAATACCAAGACTATTAGAAACTGTCTAGCATTGTCTATTATAAAATTGACTCCAAACTACTGAGGGCGACTCTAAGCAGCACAGAATCCATTTTTTCTGCTTGCACCACAATTTGTACTGTTACAATACTGAATTTAAACCCATCCTGTGTATACATCATCTCCAATGTGCCGATTCTAAATTACACTGCATATTAAAGGTGAGTTATTAGCTCCATAAATATCTCCTTATATAGCTAGTCTCTGAAAGGGCTTGCAGGATAGCAGGCCTTTGTGCATGGGGATTGCTTGCTCTGGCTCTTTCACTCTGAAGTTTGGCTCATCCTGTTATGATCTTTAGGGGGAAGATAAAAACAACTTATCCGTCTGACAGAAGAAGGGACTAAGTGCTGGTGGTTCGATTTCTTTCCCTTTTCTTTGCTGTCAGGGAGGCAAGCTGCTCTTTCTCTCTGCTGAGGAACGTCACAATACCACTGGCAGAACATCAGGATTAATTAGACCAAATGGAGAAGCCATAGCTGAATGGCGGGAAGGAGTGCTGTGAGCTCCAGAGCTGTCTGGCAGCCACACTGGGAGTGGCCAGCAAACGACCAACTTGCCAATGACTTATGGAAATAGCTGAGTACTAGACACAGCCAACCTGAGTGCTTTGGGGGGCACAAATAGGTTTGAAATGCAAACAAACTCGGAGCCCCCTGCCCTTCCCTACCACCGACATGCTTTCCTGTAAACACCACCGTTTAGAGAATTTCCCTGCTCTTGTGTCGTGTCACACAGGAGCATGTCACATCAGGTTGCGTCAGTCACGAAGCTCAGGGACGTGACAAGACTGATGTTATGTGTCATAACACGACGTGTCTGCAGGGACATTGAAAAAAAAAGTCATTGTCTCCCGAGCACCGTTCCTGGCGCTGCGAGGCGGTGGGGCAGGGAGGCCTTGGCTCGGGCCTGCTGACAATGCACAAGAGGCCTGGGGTGAGGGCCAAGGAGTTGTCTGCTCCCCAAAATGTTAGGGTTAATTGGTAGCCTGCAGCCCTTCTGGGAAAACTGCTTGTCCCCTCCCCACTACCGAATTGAACCAGCTGTAGGAAATGCTTTTGGCATGTTCGCCCTAGCGTGCTATGGTCCTGATTCAGCAGCCCGTCCTCTCAAGCAAAGCCCTTAAGTGAAAAGTGATTCACTTTAAGCATATGCTTACATGCCGTGCTGAATCAGGGCCTAGGTTAGATACAAATCCACCAAGCAGAGACTGGCTGTTCAGTTCCAGCTCATTAAAGGTGAGCTGCAAAGGACTAATTTAAACCAGACCTTGTGCCTTTTCTTGAATCTTTATGGTCCCTGAGGAATTTTTTTCTTATATTTACATTAGAAATTCAGGTCTCTTTTTCTGACTCTCTACCACTCCATGAGGCCCTGGAGAACTAGCCTCAGGATTTATAACCTTACTGGACCAGTGAAGTGAAACCTGATTCAGAGATCTGCATGGGAAACATTATTCCTGGCCTGTGAACATTTTGGAGATTTCAGAATTTTTCCTGTTACGCATGAGGCTGAAACTGTGACCTTTGGCTGCTTCGTGGGACAAGGTGTCTCTTGCTGGAAACCTCCCAGCTCTCTCTGCTGGTTAACTGAGGAGGAAAGGCATCACATTCAGATTGTTTTAAACACTCGCAAACATGCCAGCGCACACAGAGGAAAAGTTCTTTGGTAAGGAACCAGCTGTTTAGCCCTCCAACTCAGGGCTTGGCAAGGTCCCCACAGGTGCTCTGACTCAGCTGTGTGGGACTCCAGCCAGAGAGAAGCCTTGATGTTCCTGATACTGCTAAGGGAAAAGACAAGCCACAATCACTCTTTTTAGAGAGAGAAAGAGGAAGAGAAACCTTCCTGGCCTGTAAAGATGAAGAAAAAGCCCGTTCCTTCCAGTCCCCCTTCCCATAACAGGGTCTCGGTTCTGGGCTCAGCCCAGGGTGGGGCTGTCATCCAGTCACACAGAATAAGGCCAGTATGGCCAAAACTGCTCCTGGATTAGGCTGCCCAATTGGAAGCAGTGTGGTTCTGATTTCTGGCAGCGCTCAGCACCCATCATTTGAACTGAAGTCATTAGGAGTGGTGGGTGCTCAGCGCCGCCGGAAATCAGGCCCCACGTGCCCCTGGTTGGGGGCCCAAACGCGGAGGTTGCCAAGCGCGTGAGCACTGTTGGAAACACAGCCAGCGGCTTGCAGCAGCCTTCCCCGGGAGAAGGGTGAGATGTGTGGCTAATACTGGCTTAACATTAATTTCTGCAGGCCCTGACCTACAGGTATTTAACAAGCCCAAAGCCAGCTGGCGGCTCAGTGACCCTTCCGGTGCCAGCTCCTCAGCCATTCCGAGACCAGGCACCAGACACAAGCAACCAGAGCAAAGCCAACTCTTCCAGCACACACAGCCACAAGGGGAGCCACAAACGACAACATGCATATTAATGAGCCCAGAGGAGCCCGGCAGGTTTAGCACACAAAGGCTCAGACACCTGAAATGTGCTGCTGTTTCTCTGCATTCCCTCTGAGCAGCGCGTGGATCTCACGCAGTTCACCTCCAACACCGTGCTCCCAGCTCCCGCAGAAATCGGCCGTAGGTGCCTGAGCTGGGAGCCTTCCCCAGAACTTGGATCCCGAGATGTGGCATGAACCTGGGTCAGGATGAAACATCCCAGCGAAGTGCGCGTGAGAGGTGTGCCTGGTTTAGTCTGTATTACACCAGAGAGGATGTCAGGACCAGCTCTAGTAACCTGCCGGTACCTGATTATAAGCCTCGCACTTAAAATTCATTTGGCTCCTGCAGGTGTCAGGGGGTTACTCTTAGTTCCATTTCCTCTTTAACAATGGCTGTGGTTTCTATTAACAGGTGACTCAAGGCGCAGCTGGCTTCCACTTCATGGGGCATTGCGAGAGATCCGACAGCCGATGGTCTTGAGCCAGCGTCAGACTAACGTCCTGGAATGGAGCAGCCCCACTTCCTAGCGAGCCATTCACTCTTGGTTTTAGCTCTTGTGGTCAGTCCCTTCATTCTGTGGCGTGCACAACTGTCTGTCTGGAAACCTCAGAGCATCTTCTACGAAACAAACTCTTCTTGGCATCCGTCCTGAGATGCCTCTTTGAGGAGTCAGGCCACCACGCGCGGGGTGCTTAACCTGTTTCCTTGTTGTTAAGTCTTTCAACCGTGGTGACAGCACTTTGTTAATTCCCCTGCCTGGCTCTCTTCCCTCTTTGTTAGGAGCCTAGAAGCTGGAACCTGTTTACCTCAGACCAGACCAGTGAGCCATCTATTAGAGGATCCTCTCCCTGACAGTGGCCGGTTCTAGATGCTTTTCTGGAAGACACAAGCTCCCCAGGGTGGAGGATTCAGTAATAACATGGCCAAGGGGAAGGTTCTTCCCAACCCCAGGGCTGGTCCAATGCCCCAAGCATAAAGGCTACTGATGATCCATGGTTAATTCCATCCTTGCTGCTGAGGCTGTGCAGAGCTGTATAAACAGCTCATGATTTTTGCCTGAATCCAGCTTTGTTGGTCTTTACAGCTGCCTCACAAGTGGATTTTTAAGTGCACCCTGTATCGCAGGGCCAGGGCGTTTCCTTCAGCGTCCCTGGAGGAGCAAAGGAAAGAAGCCGCGTGAGGTGCCCCTGTTGCTAATTAAAGTGTGGTGCAGAGAAACTCTCTCAGGTCTGACTGGCTTGACATTAAGCCCTAAATTTGCTGTAAAAGCAAATGGATATGCACACCCACATCCATAAGGCTTTTAGTTCAGCAACAAGTGAATCCATCAAAGCCCAGCACCTAATTTAATAGCAATAATGAAAGGTGTGCGTCACTATTAATTTAAGCACTCCAACATTAGCCTTGCACTCAGAAACCAGCAAGGCAAAGCTATTTACAAATGAATGTACCAGGGCAATAAATTGAAAGTACGGGTTTGACCCATGGTGGCTGCTTTTTTCACTTATACATAGATATATTTCTGTGGATGCATTTATTCCCCTCTCTTTAGCGAGGCCTCCCTAATTAAGTTGAAGTGGCAGTGAAAGTGCGGCAGTAAGTGTGGAAAGAAGCTGCTAAAAACATATTTAATTCATTATAAATAATCTTTGATACCATAAGGTTGGATAAAGGTTTACAGTATCAGAACAGGCCGCCAAGGAAGGCCAAGGAGATTGCTCGTAAGCAATGAAAGCATTTACATCAAACAATTTAACCTCTGGATAGCGGGGTTAAAAAGGACCGAGGCTGGTGTATGAAACTGTCTGCGCCTGCTGCAATGTCTCTTGGGAGCCACGGTGCCTGCCTCTCCCACACGATGGCCCTGCAAAAGGAAGGGCCCGGGGGGAGGCCGGGGGCTCTGCCCTCGTGGTGTCAGAGGGATTTAGGGGCCTAACCCTTGGGTGACACTCTGCAGAGGGGTGTGTGTCACACTGAAATGAATTTCCAAACATCTGGAGCAGCCCTTGCTTCATCCTGCTGGGCCTCGGCAGGTGGCTAAGCAATACCGCTGGGGGAGGAACGAAGTTTGCAGACCCCGCGGGGCAGCACAGCACAGGGAGTTTAACTCGGGGTAACAGACTGGAATTGAGGGAGGGGGAAATCCGGACTAAGGCTGGGGACAGACTCAGCTCTCTGGGGAAAGGACAGCGTTCTAAACTAGAGTGACTGCTAGAAAATAGGCTGTGATGGGCGTCTCTGACCCATGCCGGCCAATGCACCATGCTGGGGGCTTGGCATTGCACGGCCTAGCCACAGGGCATTACACAGTTTGGCACAGGACTTTCGCTCAAAAGCATACGTTGAGTGTCACGTGTCCCTGCAGCATCGCTTGGCTGTGCCCTAGTGTGTGTGTGTGTGTGTGTGTGTGCGGGGGAGCCTTGCACATCGTGGGTGCTACTGAAAGGTAAATGAGATAACACTGATGGACCCAGCCCCCTGGGTTTGGCATGAACCCCGACTCCGGGGAAAGCAGAGGACACTCCCAGCTCTTAGTTCAAGTGCTGCCCATCTGTTACTAGGCAAACGCTTGGCTTTACAACCCATCCCGTCAGCTGGTGTCTGAGGCAGAGTGCGCATGATGCTCCCTGCTAGGGCTAGTATGTCCGTGCCCACCTGTGAGGTGCTGGCTGCTGCGGGGTCCGGGGCTGGCTGAGAGAAGCGAACGTACAAGGTGTGGGCATTGGAGACGCTTGGTGAAAAGTGTACATGGCCCATGTGTGCGCCCGGGGTGTGGAGCTCCTGTGTCAGCGTGTGCGACGCGTGGCCCAAGGATGATAATGTATGTGAAAAGGAAGGTGTGTGTCACTCGCATTAAAGGAGTTTAATGTGCTTGGAGTCATGTTATTGTACCCTTGTAGAATATATTATCTGTCATGCTGCCTTTGCAGGCTGTCACCTCACAGAAAGGCTGCAGTGTTCCAGGAAACCATTACCCGACGCTAATGATAGTATCAAAATTGGCCTGCGCTGTGCGGGGAGGCTGCTGGAGAGCCTGGGAGGAGGAGCACTATCGTCTTGGGCATCATATCGCAGTGTCTCTCTTTCCCTCAAGCCCCCACGAAGGCTGGGAGCCAGCAGGGAAGGGCGACATTTTCCCCTTCTCTCAGGGCCTCCTTCAGTCCGGGGAGCTCAAAGCATGTTGCAGACTGGAATTCCAGGGCCCAAATGACTCTTGTGAGCGAGGGCCACGTTATCATCGGCATTTTACAGATGGGGAACCTGAGGCAGAGGGGTCGAATGACTTGCCTAAGTGCGACAGTAGCAGAGAGGGGATTGGGATCCTGGCGTCCTGTCTCCCCGTGTTTGATACTAATGCTCACCCTCCCTGTTACACCTCTGCCCAGGGAGCCTGGCCTGCAGGCAGCACCAAATAGCTCAGGTGTCCTGCCCAATGAGTCTGGTTCTGCTGCCTCAGGATCCGGCCCCCAAGGCCCGGCACACGGTGTGGCAGGCCCAGAGGGCACGGTGCCTGTCACAGCCTGGATGCTCCCCGGAGTAGGAGGTTGAGGAGTGGGCACAGCTAACGGGACCTTGGTCCCATGTCCTCCTATCAGCTTTTCCTGTAGCGCACTGAGCTTGCGGCTAGTTTGCATTTTGGCTGGTTCTTCCCCTTCCCCCAACGCCCAGGTGGCTTGCCAGGGCTAATGGCTCTGCAGGGGTGTCTCCATCTCAGGGTCACGGAGGCGTCAGGCGCTTCCCGGCCCAGGGGTAAAGCAGGACAGAGTTCACGACTGCCGAGTTCGCCAGTGGCAGGTGACAAGCGCCTCGTGAGTGCAGAGAGCTGGGAAAGTGCAGGGCGCTGTCAGTGTGGCGGTGGCATGATGTGGTCCATGGGCCCAGGAGACCCTTCTGCCCAGCCCAAGCTGTGTGCTTGGGGGCGTGTGCTGGCTTCTTGCCAATCCGTTCTGGGGTCTGGGAATGCCGAACAGACCAGCTGCTCTAACAGCGAGGCTCCCACTGGGTTTTGGGGCTGGTTCCTGGATTCGTTCTGCTGCAGCCGGCCGGGAAGCTGAGCATTTTGGACTCATGTTCCATGATCCCATTGGTCCATCGCTTGGGTTTGTGTCATCCTGGGACCCGGGTCCCACTTGCCCTGAGCCTTGTGCCCTTGTTGTGCCAGTACAGAGCGAGTGCCCAATGCTCCAATACTAACGTTTGGCCCCAGGTACAAGCGAAGCTCAAGGTGCAAGGTCAGCCGCCATGTTTCGTGGTCAAAGACAAAGCTGCAAAACCACTTGTGACCCCAGTAATGAGCCCGTCGAAGCAGTCTCCGGCTCCTGCTGCACCGCGCCTGCCCCGAGCCCGGTATCCTGAGGAGCGGACTGAACTTCCCCTCACCGGGGGTCCGGAGGAGCCGCCTGACCTACCCAGCGCTCGCTGCCCTGAGGAGCCCATGATCTGGGACACGGCGGACGAAGCTCAGGATGTGCAGGTATCCATGGAGGAGGAGATGGGAAGTGGCCCGCGGATAGCAGACCCCGAACCCATGTCAGTGTGTTGCGGTCAGGATCCCCACTGACCCAGCAGCAGACGGACTGCTGCGGATAGGGCCCTGGGCTGGAACACAATGGAGTGGATGGGCCTGTGTTCCCCCCCTGCCACCCCACGCCGGGGGGCAGTCTCCTCCTCCTCCCTGCCTGAGGGCCTGAGCTGTGACTGTTTGTGCCCCGCCCTGACCCAGGGTCTGGGCCTCCTGAAATAACTGTTTGTTTGCTCAGCCCGCCTGAGGGCCTGAGCCCCTGAACTTACTGTCTGTTTGCTCAGTCCCTGCCTGAGGGCCTGAGCCCTGTACTACGGTTGGCTGCCCGCCCGACCTAGGTCTGGGCATGCAAGACTGAACTGCTCCCTGCCTCAGGTAGTGAGGTGGCCTGGCTCCCAGCTGTCCCTGTGAGGGACGAGCCCCTCCCCGGGATGTCTACAGGGACCTTGGGCCATACTAGGGAGGCAAGGCCAGGAGTGTAGATAGCGACTCTCCCCTGCATTCTGGGAGTCCCTCCCCTTCTTTCGGGGTGTCCCCTGGGAGATCGGAAGACTTGTCCCAGCTCTCTCTGGCTAAGGATTTGCCCTCCCGTCCAGCCCTTGGTTGCTCTTTGCAGCGTACTGCGTGAGCAGCTGGCCTGGAGCGCTCCCCGGAAAGAATTCCAGGCCTGCTTTGGACCAGGGACAAGAATGGTTTTCAACAAGCAAGGAAATGCTGATGGGAGGCCTGGTTCCAGGAACCACTCCAATAGGGCCAGCACGGAGCCGGCAGCCGAAGCAGCCAGTGGGGCTATGGATTTCTGGTTCGCTGAGCTCACCGAGATGACACTGTTTGTGGCAGTGCCTGTGCCAGCCCGCACAGCGATGGGGGCTGCGTTTCTGGTAACGGGGTGCTGTGGGAGGGGCCACATGCCCCAGCTCCCTGGAAGGCAGTTCAAGAGCCCCGGACTAGAGCCAGGGGGTAGAATGTGCTCCTGGTAAGACAGAAGGGGGGAGGGGAAAGGGGCTGTGGAGCAGTATGGTGCCGTTTTGTTGGGACAGTGCCTCTGTGTAACACGTGGGATTTAACATGCCTTTGGTAAGACAATCACAAGGGTTTGCATTTCAGCATCCCCCCCATCACATGGGGAAACTGAGGCACGGCGGGTCAGTGAGTGGTCACACAAGAGGTAGGGATGGGAGGATAGAGGTGTGTGAATGGGGATGGGTGGGTGGATGGATAGAGGGGTGTATATAGGGATGGGTATGGATGGGGTGGGTAGATAGACTGGTAGAGGAGTGGGTATGGGTGTGTGAGTGGATGGATGGATAGAGGGGTGTGTAGAGGGATGGGTGAGTGGATGGATGGATGTGGTGGGTAGGTAGATGACTAGAAGGGTGGGTATAGGGATGGGTGAGTGGATGGATGGATGGATGGGGTGGGTAGGTAGATGGCTAGAAGGGTGGGTATAGGGATGAGTGAGTGGATGGATGGATAGATAGAGGGGTGTGTAGAGGGATGGGTGAGTGGATGGATGGATGGATGGGGTGGGTAGATGGATGGCTAGAAGGGTGGGTATAGGGATAGGTGAGTGGATGGATGGGGATGGTGGATAATCTGCAGCACAATCCAGTACATGGAAGCTGCTGGTTTCCTATAAATACCCTCATGATCACCGTGCTGCCCCTGGTTGCTGCGTGTGCGTGAGACGTGCCATACACAGCAGCGCGGCCGGAGCAAGCGACACACACAAACCTGGCTATTGTGCTATGGCAGGTCTTGAGTTTGAGAGAATAAAGTTGCAGAATCGGCTCTCTTGGATTTCCCATTTCCACCCTCCAGCGCAGGGCTCAGCCAAGTGCCATGCGGCCGGGCTAGTCCCCTTGTGTACCCAGCAGACAGGGCTGGACTTTAGGAGGCTGCTGCCAAGTCACGGCCGGGTGGATGTTACGGGGGTTGCCAGCATTTGCCAGCCCCGCTGGTGCCGTCTGACCCGGCATGGGCGTTATTTCCTGCCCCTAGAGAGGCAAAGTGCGGTATGTCACATGCCCTTGTGCCGTGCCAACAAAGGCTGGCTCTGCTGGGCCCAGGGTTCGTACCGATACAAAGCCCCATGCAGTGGCGCTGCTCTCATGCAGCATGTTCTATAAGGAGTGACTGGGATCAAAGCAAACGCCCCACCCCCACTCGCATATGGCTGTGTCTGTCTCCGCGTGCCAGCCCCCCCACCTTCATAGCCCTAACCAGGAACGCGTTTCCGTACTGGAGAGGCAGTGCACGGCATAAAGCAAGTTAGTAACCCAAGAGGCATGCTGAAGGCAGCTAAATATTGCTCTTTCTTCCCTGGCTAGGTGACATTAAAACGGGCAAGAACATTCTTTTTTGGAGTGTAATCTCGCACCTGCTACAGGAAGCCGTGTAAACCGATAAACTGCCGATTAAATGACTGCCACCCGCCACTTCAGTCCCTTGCTGTTAATTTCACACGTTGTGCAACCCACTGCTTTCAGGGCCTGTCAATTCCACCTAATCGCAGGAGGCACTAAAACACTCTGCCCTGACAGTCCCAGATCAAGAAACTCCTAACTCCGAACGCCGGTGGCTTGCATACATCACTTACGCACAAATCAGCAAGATGCCAGCAAGGAGGAATTATGTCAGATGACAGCACAGACACGAGGTACATATTGCAGAACTGAAGCAGCCTTGACAAATTACAGCGAGGTGCTGCTGAGCTGGTGAGGGGCAGCAGTTCCCGCGCTGTGCTATGCCAGTGCAGCCATGAACAGGGCCGGCTCTAGGCACCAGCAAAACAAGCTGGTGCTTGGGGCGGCACATTTTTAGGGGCGGCATGGCCGGCGCCCGAATGCCGCCCCTAGAAATGTGCCCCGGCCGCCCTAGCTCACCTCCGCTGCTGCTGCCACGGCGCGTGAAACAGCTGATTCGCGCGCCGCTACTCGCCCTCCCTCCCAGGCTCTCAAACCTGGGAGGGAGGGGAAGATCCCGAGCGGCCGTTTCACGCACCGCTGCTCCCCCTCTGTCCCAGGCTTGAGAGCCTGGGGGGAGGAGGCAGGGCTGGGGATTTGGGGAAGGAGCGGAGTTGAGGCGGGGCCGGGGTGGGAAAATTAAAGAAGGGGGGGGCGCGGCCAAAATTGTTTTTGCTTTGGGCGGCAAAAATCCTAGAGCCGGCCCTGGCCATGAAACACAGCCCAGGCACCCCAAGGCTCAGGGCTTGGGAGGGGTTCTCCCTTTGGAGCAGCACAGAGGGGACCCAACAGCCATGTCCCTCAGCCATTCGCCAAAGCCGTTCACGTTCACTCTGTCATGCTGCAAACAGGGATTCAATCGCAGCAGCTGGGCAATGAGCGGACGCGTGTGTGAGAATGCAGACCCCAGGTCCCTCCACGTGCTGTACACGGCAAAGGCATTCGCTGGTTTGTTTGGGTCCTCAGTCTCTGAGTCCAGGCTAAGGAAGGGCTGTGTGAGTTGTTGTGAGACTGGAGGTGGGATCTGGGCCCCAGAAAGCAGCCCCCACCAGGGCACAGCATGCTGGGAAGCTGGACAAGAAGCCAGCGGAGGAAGCTCAGTGAGGGAGGCCGGTGGGCTATGGGAGAGCCGGCATGTTAGAGTGGAATGAAGATTAGCTTGAGTTCTGCCATAACTTTGCCAGAGCCCCTTCCATAGTCATGCGCTGCGAGCGCCTGGGCAGCCCTGGTTTACTGCCCACCCGGACTGCACATTTTCCGTGTGCAGGGGCGCGGTGGTGCTGGGGTGCGAGCACGTTTGGCCGATCGGAGCGAAGATGCAATAGCGGGTGACTTATCTGACCAGCCCTTACTACAGCACTCAGATAGCGAGACCGAGCGATAAACCGTTGCAGAGCCCTGTTCAGGCCAGAGCGATAACCATCCTGTGCGAGATAATCGATGTTTTCCAGAGAATTCCCCAGGTGCTGAGGGATGCTGAAGGGATGGGAGGAACTAGAGACCTGGTCACAGACGTTCCTTGAGCAGAGAAAGAGGCAGAACTGGCCAGGTAAAGGATCTGTTGTGATTTAGCCACTTCAGCCTCATTTTGACTGTTATTGCAAAGGACCCAGCGTTCTCTCCCACTCCCTCCACAGGACACCCTGTCCCCTTGGCACCTACAGGCCGCATCCCTCACAGGTGTCCTCCTCCTCCCAGCCCAAGAGCGTTGCAATCCCCAGTTGGCCCCATTCTCAGGTTAGCTGGCTGAGACATCTGTACCTGAAATGCTCTTGCCCGTCGCCCAGCAGCTGGGTGACGACAGTGCAGGGCTGGGAGTGGCTAGCGAATCCGTCCTTCAATTCCAGCCCATGCCATTCATAAACCACTCGCTCAGCTGAAGAATCCTGCAACCGAGCGCACCTGTTCTCCAGCCCTGTAATCGGCTACTGGAATTCTATTAACCAGGCATGTGCCAGGTCTCTTGTGAGCCGCCGGCCCGGGACAGGCTGTCGTTAGCTGGCCCTGCCACTGATCTGGGACTAAGCCTCACTCCCACCTGTACTGACCTTTTACCCCCAATTTCCATTTAGCTAAACCCTGACTCTATCGTTTAGGAAAACAAAAATCTCCCTCTTTAGCTCCTCAGTCCATCTTTAGCCAAGGGTCCCTGAGCACTGGTCACTCATGAGTCCATTGCCTAGCTCTGCAACCGGCGCAGTGCCCGTAACAGGGCCAGGGCCAGGCCCTGTGCATCGGGGCCATCAGCCTCACTGCCGGGCACATGCCACGTATGACGAACGCAGAGGGGACCCGGGTGCTGTGGGTGGGTGGGGGGTAGGCAGGAGCAGGTAGCTACTTACATGCTAAGTTCTGGCATGGCAGCCGCTCGAGCAGGTTTGATGGGGTTCCCCAGAATGAACCGTCCAGCCGATGTCAGAGGAGGTTTGGGCCAGTGCTGGGATGAACAACACCCAGCTGGAAGGCTGGGGACACGGCTGAGACCCACAGCGAGGGGATGGGAGGAGGTTGGGACTGCAGTGGGGTTCTCTGCAATGCCCATGGAGCAGCCTACAGGGCAAGGCTTCGGCCGAGTTCTTGTCTAGTCCCTGGTGGTTTCTCGCTAGCTGGCTGGCCTGCCCTGCTCAAGGGGTGTTAGGGCTGCCGGGCCAGCCGCGGGGCACTGGAAGAGCTGGCCTAGGGCTGGAAGAGCAGGGGTGTGCACAGGCTGGGGTTACGCTGCCCTGGCAGAGCTGTATGGCCAGATCGGTGCCCGCACTGGCTGAGGATTTGCCAATGGCTCCCACGCACCAACGGCGTTTTACCTTTTGCCTGCAGATCCGATCTATAAACAGGAAACCCAGGCGCTGTCGGCCCCTTATAACTGGGGGGAAGGCACCTGCCCAGATTCAGCACCACGGCCAGGGCACCAAGGCGAGCGGGGGAGGAGAAGGGGTGAGCAGAGCAGGGCTTCTGGCCCGGCCTGGGCTTGGCTATGGGGCCTTCTGCCCAGTGGCCTATGAGCTCAGGCCCTGCCCCGTGAGAGCGCGGGCGCAAGGGGCTGACACTGGGGCTAACGCCCAGCGAGTCGGACTGTGGCGGCTGATGGGACTCGCTTCTGAGCACACCATTTAACCTGTCCCGGCAAGTGTCTTGGGGCAGCGCGGGAACCCCCCCCTTCCCCCCAGTGCCTCTGGCCTGTCCCAGCACTACAGCCTCCCTGCCTTGCTCCAGCATCAGTGACGGACTTTCTGTGCGGGCGCCAAGCTGCTCCTGCAGCCCTGCTCTGCTCTGAGCCTGAGACTCCAGCAAAGAACCTCAGGGCTCTAGGTTCCTTCAGGTGTTTCTAGGGCCCATGTGACCTCTCTTCACTCAGCACTGCTGCTCCCTTGAGCTGGAGATGTATTTGCCGGCTCCAATAGCTCCCAGGCTGAGCCAAGCCTCAAGCCATTAGTTATGGGACCTCTCTCCAAAACCTCCCGTGCCGTGCGCTCGGTGACTAACTACCCCATCCTCAGTGGGACGTGCCTTGGGTCCCCGCCCCGTGCTGAGAGCAGGGCGTGAGACAGCCCTGTGCTGGGCAAAGAGCATCTGTCAAATGGAAAATCTCACGCTCTGGTTTAATGCTAGAGACCAGGGCCGGGGAGGGGGGGTTTGGCCCCAGGCTCATCAAATGGGGAAAGGGCTGCGTGTGAGGAACAGGGACCCTTGGGGACGGCATCGAGGCTGGAAGATTTGAGGCCGCCTCTCTCCCCTCCAGGCAACACGTTGGCCTTCAAGCAAAGCACCACTTTGTCTAGAGGAGAAGCAAACAGCCCACTGGCCGTGGGTGTGCGCGCAGGCGCCGGGTGACAGTTCTGCAGGTAATGAGGGCTGACAAAGGCTGCAGGAGGGAAAGGCTGGAGCCAGCACCGTTCTCCCCTGTGCGAAGGCAATACCAAGCGTGTCAGGCGGAGCTGCGGCTCCGGGCTCCGTCTGGAACGGTGTGCTGTGCGCTTGCCAGGTGACTGGTTCATTAGCTTAGTCTCCATGGAGGGGCTGCTCCCCCTCTCCAGGGAGAAGCCGTTTGCCTACCTCAGATGCACAGACAAGCAACATAAAGACACAAGTGTCCAGTAACGGAAGAGGAATAAAGGAACCAAAGCATGTGGACCTGAGTTCAGCTGCTGATCCTGGCTGGGTCCCTGCACGCTCACGTGCTGCCTGTTTCCTTGGCTAACCTGCCATTCCTAATACTTTCCTAGAGGCTCTGCTGGGCCCCGACCATGGGCTGGCCTTGCCGCGGGAGCTCAAGGCCCCAACGAACGTTCAGCTGGTGGGGGACACAGTGCAGCAGGATCGTCCTGTTTCGATGAAGGTGGAACAAGATCCTTTGGCGACAGTGCCCGTCCAGGGGGAGGAGACCAGCCTTTGGTGCGGGCACCAGCCTGGTCTCTTTCCGACACTCTCTACCTGGACACATTTCTCAGGGGCCCGTGTGTTACAGGGCCGGTGGAAAGCTATGGCAGGGCTGATGCAGTTTCCGGTAGGGTGTGTCTAACATGACCCTTCAGTACCGGTGCCATGGAGCTGGAATGTTTGGTGGGGCTCCTGAGAGCTGCTCTGCTGAATTTCTTGGCCTTCCCAGCGGTATTCACTGTCTTGCAGGGGGATTTTTTCACAGGGATTGTTTGCTGAATGGAGCTGGATTTGAGAGCTGCATTCGTGCTGCATGCCCTTCGATGTGTGCCGGGATACATGCAAACGAGGAAAATGAGATCAGTTATGTGCGTGTGTCTGTTCCCCTGCCTCCTAGTCAGGCATTCACTCGTGACAACGTATAGGAAGTGCCAAACTCACCTCCCCAGTGCTGGTTGCAGCCAGCCTGCTCCAAGCCTGTAAAATGGAAGGCTGTGAGAGGCAGGTTTTAGGCCACGTGTTTCTCTCGGTGATGGGGCTTTTTTTTCCTGCACACCGCCGTGTACAGGCCGAGCGATACAGATCCTGAGTGACCTGGAGCGAAGGGGGAGGTGGAGCGTATGGTTGAGCCGCCCTGACTCCTCGGAGCCAGAAGTAATGAGCTCTTGAAGCCCCTCTTGGCATTGGATTAACTCTGGAAAAGAAGGACAATACGAAATACATAACTAATAACCCCTAGCTCTGCGTGTTTATAAATCTTTGCCGCCTAGCGCTGCGTTCACATTTCACTTGCCTTAGTCTGTGGTCCTTAAAAACATAAATTAATGACAACCTTGCAGTTGCTCATTAATAATTGCTTCATTACTGTATGCGATTGCATTCTCTTGACAATAGTGGTGTTTGCTGGTGTATTTCTAATTATCTGGCATTTCAGCTGCCTAAGAGGGCCCAAGAATGCCTTGACGTGAGAGCAGCCACGTCTGAGGCATGTGCAGCACCCGGCACCCAGCTCCTAAGATCCAGAGCTTTGTTTATTACTAGGCCTGGGCAAGAGGCTTGGACTTCTCTAAAGGGGCAGTCCCAAGGAGATGAATGTCTCGTCTATGCCATGGGTACCACGGCACCAAGCATCGTTAAACTCACGGTCCTGGGACTTGCAGGTGTTGTCTGGCTCTGCCGAGCTCGCCACGCCCTGCTTCAAACCCAGCCCCCCTCTCTGCCAAGCTGCAGCACTTCTCAGCCAGCCCTGCCAGCTCCCGACTCCCCGCTCAGATTGTCCCCGACTCAGCGCTCTGCAGCCACGGAGCAACGGGAACAAAGCTCCTTGCTGTGCAGAACCAGCGTGGTCAGGCATTAAATAGACCCACCCACAGGCCTGCTCTCAGCCAGCTTTCCTCTAGGAGACCAGCCGCTGCATTAGCAGGCCCAGCCTCTGGCATGCCCAACCTTTCCCCAGCGCGCACGCTCCAGCTGTGGGCCCTGGCGCAGAAGTGGCGACTTTGTGGCCTGACCAGGTGCTCAGGCGACGGTTACTGGGACGAGAGGGTTGGGCCTGCTCCTGCTCCTCCGGGTGTGAAGCAGGAGTAACCCTGCTGCCGGCAGGGGCAGTACCAGGTGTGAAGCAGTGGAGGGCAGGCAAGACTCAGGACCAGACTCTTTCACCGCCATCGCCAGGCCAGCAGCGACAGAGACTTGTTTCCAGCTGGTGACTCCCTTGTGAAATGGGTTTGCGGGGCCCAGTTTTGGGCGCCCTGCACTGCACCAGCCCAGTGGGCATGCACGGAGCTGTCTGGAGGCTGGGGATAGCCTGGCCCCCAGGGAATGAGCACCGGTCAGGGCACAGTGTGCGGGGTAGGGATGGGGGTAGACAGTCCCTTGGTTCTCCCGCACGCTCACGCCAGGTGCAGGCACAGCCTCCTGCACAGACAGATTGCCGTGGGGTGCACGGACCAGCGCCCCCCCAGCAGCTCCTGGAACAGCTGAGCCCCGGCCCCCGCAGCACCTGGCACTGGGGACAGGGCTGGGACTGTGCCGTGCTTGGTGCATGTATGTGCTCTCATGCAGCCGTGTGGCATGCGTGCCTCTCTGCCGCCCAAATGTCTCACTTTGCTGCTGCTCCACGGCCTGCGTTTTACTGCTGGCTGCTGGTTCGTATCCCAGGGGAGGGGGCAGCAAAGCCCGGCACATGACGCGATTACCAGGCAATGGCACCAGAGGCGCGCAAGTGATGGCGTGAGAGTGGGGGAGGAGAGGATGTGAAACCCCATTAGTTTGCTACAGACTGAGTTACACCGGCAGCAGCTCTCCCTGCGCCACAGCGGCCCGTGCTCGGTTTCTCCCCACTTGTTTGTAACACACGAGCCCCCTGCTAGAGCCAGCTCACGCCCCGGTGGGTTCCAGGCGAATTGTCTTCGTCCTGTGCCGGCCACCAGCCACCTGGGGCTCTGCTAAAATCACGGGGGCCAGAGGAGCAGCCCCCCCGTGCGGTGGGGCTCATAGGCTGGGGAGGCTAAACCTCCCCTACCCCCGGCCACGGCCCCGGCCTGCGCCCCTTCGCAGGCCTCAGCTTGGGCCGGCCGGCAGCCCGAGGGTCAGGGCGGTGGTCCTAGAGACTGGGGGAGGGAGGGTGGGAGGGGTGGGGGGGGCAGGGCCTTGGGCAGAATGGGCAGGGCTGGGGGGACCTCCCCAAGGGGGGTTCATGGGGTGCCTATGGGAGTGGGTTTGTCAGGGACCCATTTGGCTGCCAGTCACTCTGCAGTCAAGAGCCCATAAGCTCTGATCTAGGCCCACAGGCCCCTCCAGGGCCAGAAAGACAAGGTCTGACCTGAACTGTCCCCTGGCCTTGCAGCCCTGAAGACCTAGGCAGAGACTCTCTTTGTCCCTCCCCTGGTGTGTGGGGCACGTGCTGCGCAGCAGGCCGGGCTGGGGGACGGGGACGGACAGACATGGGAACAATTTGTATGGGGGGGGGGTGCTGAGAGCCACTGAACCAAACTGTAAACTCTGCGTATGATGGAAACCACTTCCAGCTGCAGCCCCCCTAGTTCCAGCACGTAGACGGGTGGGCGATTGCTGCAGTGAGCCCTCAGCACGGCCATGGCCCAGTGGTACAACAGCCCACCCTAGTTATCAGAGCAGCCCCTGCAGTCGGGGGTCTTTGGCCTAGAGGTGCGGTGCTCTGTTCAGGACACCCGGCCCCTCTGCCTCAGCAAGCGAGAGCTTCGGTGCTGCTAAGCCCTATCGCCAGCAAACCCCTCGGCTCTGCCAGTCTAACCCTTGCCTTGCAGGTACCAGTCAGTGACCCGCAGGTCCTGAGGGCCCCAGAGAGGCCCCCCCCTGCAGCACCCAGTCCCTCTCCCTGGACGTTCCCAGAGCCAGAGCACACGCCAGCCCGTTCGGTTTGCTGAAGCTTCACACTTCAGTACCTAGCGCGAGGATGGCTTTGTGATAAAACCCAACCAGGCTTCTCATTAATATGGAGATCTACCTATCTCCTAGAACTGGAAGGGACCTGGAAAGGTCATTGAGTCCAGCCCCCTGCCTTCACTAGCAGGACCAAGTACTGTCCCTGACAGATTTTTGCCCCAAACGGCCTCAAGGATTGAACTCACAACGTTGGGTTTAGCAGGCCAATGCTTGGACCACTGAGCTCTCCCTCCCCCCCGAAGAGCAGAGCTGTAAATGCTGAAGCAGGGGAAAGAGCCAGGTCTGGTTACACACAAAGCAGAACAAAACACGCTGGCTAGTGTCTGACGCTTGGCAGATGACAGGCTCGGGCGCACTGAGAGGCAGGACCCAGCGCCCCCAACCCACAGGGCTGACGTGGGGGGTGTTTATGTGGCTTGGGGGCTGAATCCAGGATTGGAGCTGGGGCGTGGGGAGGAACAGGTCTCTGGACGGCTGTCTGTCTCTCTTCCCCTGCCCCGCGCCCATCTCCAGGGGCTCCTCGGGGGCCCTGCAGCCACTGGAGAGGGGATTGACTTGGGGCAGATTTTCTAGCACTGTCCCCCACTGTGCATGTGGCCCTTGGCCGCCGCTGGGCACTGAGCCCTGCTGGTGGGTGCTGGGCACAGGAGAGCCGGGCCTGGAGCTCCCGTGGGGCTGAGGAGAGGAGGGCGCAGGCCAGAGCATGGCTGGGAGGAGACGAGTGGGAGCTGATCCCCCTCCCCCACGCCGTGCCACGGCCAGCGTGTAGCTCTGCATCGCCACGGGCTGCAGGAGCTGCTGCGCGGAGCCTCGTCCGGAGCACTGCAGGGGCACAGGCTGAAAGTGGCTCTCGGAACTTGGCTCGTTCCCGGGGAGTTGGTCTCTGGGCTTCAGGAATCTCAGCACAGCTGAAGCTCCCACCTGCGGCCGCTCAGCACAAAGCCCTGGAGCCCACGGGGGGCCCACGGCCCCCATGAGCCAAGCACGTCTCCTTCATGGCACACGGAGAACCCGAGTCCTCAACCCCCCCAGATTTCCCACTAGAGCCCATTGTAAATATGGAGCCCGGGAAGGATCCTGGATGGGGGAAGGGTCCTTTGGGCAGGGCTGAGAGGGGCAGCACCCGGCTGGGCCCCAGCCCCTCCTTTCTCCCTGTGCGTGCACCCAGGGCAGTCAGATGGTGAGTGAGGGGGGAGGAGGGCCTGGCCCCCTCTGCAGCCCAGCAAGCTCTGCAGGGTGACTGGCCCAGGGAAGATGGGAGCTACAGCTCCGGCTTGTTCCTAGCACCCAGCCCTGGGATGGGGGCAGGCACGCCGTGGGGATCAGCGCTGTCCATCATCCCCAGCAGGGCAGCTTCACCATGCCCTGGGGCACAGGCCCCCTGATGTGCACAGGCCAGGGCAGTTTCTGAGCAAGCTGTGCCCAGGGGTCAGGCACGGCAGGGCCTGCACTGTACTAGGGCGGGGGGGGGGGTGCACATTCCCTGCCCTGCTTCTGGGGGATGGAAAGGAACTGCAGGGCAGCTGCCCTGCCCCCGCCTCGCTCCCAGTCGCTGGGACCCCGGGCCCAAGCTGGCCATTAGTCCTGCAAACAGAACCAGCATGTTCTGCTGTCTGCACCTGGCCTCTCCACGGGCTGCGCGCCAGCAGCAGTGCTAAGGGAACATTCATACCGAACCACGGCCGCTAGGGTGACCAGACAGCAAATGTGAAAGATCGGGACCGGGGGTAATAGGAGCCTATATAAAAGAAAAAGACCCCAAAATCGGGACTGTCCCTATAAAATCAGGACCTCTGGTCACCCTAGCTGGCCCATTCTCATTACCAGTAGTCTTAATTAGCAGTGTGGCCCTGCGCACAGCAAGGCTGCTGGGAACCAGAGGAGCCATGAGGCCCCCGGTGCACGTGGGTAGTGCTGAGAGCTGGGCCAAGCCCAGGCAGGGACCGGGAGCTGCCCCGCCCCATGGAGAGCCTGGCAAGGGCTGGTCGATATGCCAAGGAACAGAGCTCACCCACAGGCCACGCTGGTGCTGTGGTTCTGCACGAGCCTTGGCTCTCTCCAGCCAGCTCTGCATTGAGCAGTGTAGGGGCCTGTCCGGCCAGGTAGTAACGTGCCGCACTCAGCCCGCAGAGACCTGAGCAGCCGCTGGCCAAGCCATCTGGGATTGCACCCCTGGCTGCAGTTCCCTGCAAGCGGGCACTCGGTGCCCCGCTGACCAGACCTCCCGGAGTGGAGCCGAGGCTGAGATCACACTCTGGAAGAGACCCTGCGAGAAGTGAGTTGTTCTCCAGCCTGCAGCCGCTGTTCATTGCTGGCCAAGGGCTGGGGACGCTCAACTGCAGGTTTCCACCAGCTATGGCCCAAAGACCCGTCCAGTGGCGCGGCCCAGCGGGTTCTGTTAGGGTTACCATACGTCCGGGTTTCCCCGGCCATGTCCGGCTTTTGGGTCTTTAAATAGCCGTCCGGGGGGAATTTGTAAAAGGCTAAAAATGTCCGGGATTTCCCCCCGGACGGCTATTTAAAGACCTGAAAGTGGCTGACAGGGCAGCCGCGCTGGTGGAAAGCGGTACTGGGAGCAGCATGGAGCGGCCGCGAGAGGTTGGTGCGGGCGGCCTGGCTCCCCCTGCCTGGGGCTCCCCTCGCCCGCCGGGGGGCGCGGGCTCCTCGTCTGCAGCACTGCCCGCCGCGGGGCTGGGGCTCTCCCGGGGCTCTGCCCTGCACGCGCCCAGCACCCCCGGGGCTGCTCCTGCCTCCCCGGGCTAGCCCCAGATCCCCTCCCCCGGGGGCTGGGGTCCTGCTGCGGCTTGCGCCCCTCTGCCTCCTCCGCAGGACAGGCAGCCCCAGGGGGTTGAGGCCGTGCCATCCCTTCCCCAGCTTCCCCCCTTCAGCAGCCCCCGCACCGCCCTGCCGGGCCTGTTCAGCTCTCGGCCCCACCAGGTTCTGCCCTGCCTCAAGCAACCCGCCCCTACCGCGGGGCAGCCCGGCCCTGGGGGAGCCGCAGCAAAGCCCCGCCCGGAGCTGGTGCAGGAGAGGAGTGGGGCTCTCAGCCCAGGCTCCGGCATAGCCACCCCCCGCCGGCTCGGCTCAGCCTGGCCCCCTCTTAAACGGACAGGGACCCGGGCTCGGCGTGGCCCAGGGCACGTGGGGTATCACTTCAGTACCTAGCGCGAGGATGGCTTTGTGATAAAACCCAACCAGGCTTCTCACTGGGGGGCCCGGCGAGGGGGGTGCTCAGCACCATAGCTCCCTCCGCAATCCCCATAGTCAGCTTCTCTGCAGGCAAAGCTGGCCGCCGCTGCCCCAGCGTACCTGCTGCCTGCCTGTTTCAGGTTCCCGCGAACACTTGTTTCTTGGGAAGCAGGGGAGGGGGAGGAGCAGGGGGCGGAGCATTCAGGGGAGGGGACTTTGGGGAAGGGGTGGAGTTGGGGCGGGGCCGGGGTAGGGAAGGGGTGGAGTTGGGGCGGGGCCAGGGTAGGGAAGGGGTGGAGTTGGGGCGGGGCCAGGGCCCCTTGGAGTGTCCTTTTTTTCCATGACTGCAACATGGTAACCCTAGTTCTGTGCCTGCCTGTCCTGGTGCGTCCCTGCAGGATGTCACTTCATGCTGCCCAATGCCACTCGGCTCATTGCTTCATGCCCCTGCAAACTGGCCCCACGTGGGCAGGGAGCGTGACACCGCCCCAGCAGACAGCTCGAGAGAGAGAAGCCATGGCAGTTCCATCCCCCCAGAATGACAATTGCTGAGGAGTTGATTCTTTAAGGCGCTAGAGCGTAACCCAAGGCAGCGAGCGGAGCTGGGCGCTCCAGCAAGATAGCGATGGCTGGTTCTGATGAAGTGGGTGCTGGAGAAGGAGTTCATCTTGTGAGACTGAAACCAGCCTGTCCCAGCGGATGTACGCCCCCTCTGAGGACGCTCTCTTGTTCATTCCAAAGCAGCATGGAAACCAGTTCTCTCCCCCCGGGGCTCCCAGATACTGCTCTCTCCCAGCAGTGGTGGGAGTTGCTATCAGACAGCCGAGGAAACATGGTGCTAGCCATGCTGCCATCCATTACCTAGCATCGGCCAACTGGGTCCCAATGCCTCTGGGGCCTTTGCAATGCAGCCGCCAGGGCAGGCTCACGCGAGCTCCTCCAGCATAGCCAGTAACAGCTCACCAAAGCGACAATGGCAGCTCGAGTAGGAATGCAAGTGCTGTTCATCAGCTCCTCAGGGAAATTCATCAGGCAGCAGCCGCCAGGGATCCAGCGGCACCTTTTTGCTACTTGCAGCTGGGAAATGACCACTTGCGACATTTTATTCTGAATAGCCTGTTTCAGAATCCATTACCTTCCTGCAGCATGCCGCAGTCTGAGCGCACGGGAACCCCTTCGCTTCCACACCTAGGGGAGGTCACTCATTTGTAGTTAAAAATCTATTGTGACTTGTCAGAAAAATGAATAAATGAGCACATTATTTTTTCATTTTGGAGCTCAGCATCTGTTTGTGTAATCAGGAGATAGCCGGGAAAGTCAGCCAGGGCTGGCGAGCGTATTTTATTTAACTTTTCCTCTGTCAAAGGAGTTTAAACGTGTAATGAACAGGCCATGGTGATTTGAAATATAATCCCATTACTCTGATGAGATTACCAAGGCTGGGAGAGTTCACAAATCATGCTTAGGGTTTTTATAGCGAACACCCTAGTGAGATTTCACATTTAAACAGAGGTGTGTGGCAAGAATGAAACGTGACAGAGCTTAACCCTTCGCTTGGTCTGCAGCCTTAACTGTCCCCTTTTGTTTCCCAGAGATGCTGGTTGGCAAGGGGGGGGGCGGGCGGAGGAGGCTTGATGTCACCGAGCTGCATTTCCAGGCCCAGGGGATGGGGGAGAGGCCCTTCGGCCAGGCTGCACGGCAGCAGAGCAGAAGTTATTCCCACTGGAATTTGTGGCTGGAAGGGCAGTGGGAAGCAGCCTGACAGCTGGGTTCTCCCAGGGGAATCCTGAAGCACCAGCCACATGCAAAGACACTGAAGTAACCAATTTGTATGCCTCTAGGTCATTAAACAACAGTATAATTAATCTCGGCTCCAATGCAAATGTCAAGGCAATCCAGCACCCACATTCTAACGTGGCTGGCGAGGGCAGTAGAGAAAAGGGCAACCGAAGGGTACTTGTACCCAGAGTCCTTTGAGATGGCTCTGCCTAGTCACACTTTTGGGTACTGTGCTGCCTTGCAGTAGAAATCTCTAGCAGTCAGCTAGCGTCCCCCCCCCCGCCTTGCATCTCCGCCAGGGGGGAGAGTCCCAGCCTGAGCATCACACCTACACTGCAATGTTAGAGCGCCACAGCTCAGGCCCTGCGTGTCCACATTGCTGACACGGGCCAGCGGTGGGTGTTTTATTGCAATGTAGATGCACCCTTAGACTGATCTGAATGTGCAACTGCAGATGCTTTAATTTCCATCTTATCTGAAAGTAAGCGCAAAGTGTATCCATCCGATTTGAAGCAGAGGGCTCATTAGCGATTGTGTTACGTGAAGAATCCTTTGGCACGATAGCTGTACAGATCAGATTTCGCACACGTATTAGTCACTGCCACTGTTCAACCTATGGGACACTGCGGTCACCAGAACCCAGATGTTGCTCTGCTATGAACAGGAATACACCACGGATCACGTATTCATTAGTTTTTTTTATTCTTTTGCAAATCTCCTAGATAAATGCTTTAGCCATCTTAAGGGCGCAGCACAAACATTTTCAGGTATTTTATCAGACACACTCAGTGAATTTTCTTAGCTAATTGTTTTATGACTAAGAAAAGGCAAGTCATTTAGCAATTGCATTGAGTTCTTCTTGCTAACTATTAAAGGTCTTGAGAACATGATCTATGAAGGAAGGCTGAAAGAATTGGGTTTGTTTAGTTTGGAAAAGAGAAGACTGAGAGGGGACATGATAGCAGTTTTTAGGTATCTAAAAGGGTGGCATAAGGAGGAGGGAGAAAACTTGTTCACCTTAGCCTCTAAGGATAGAACAAGAAGCAATGGGCTTAAACTGCAGCAAGGGAGGTTTAGGTTGGACATTAGGAAAAAGATCCTAACTGTCGGGGTGGTTAAACACTGGAATAAATTGCCTAGGGAGGTTGTGGAATCTCCATATCTGGAGATATTTAAGAGTAGGTTAGATAGATGTCTATCCGGGATGGTCTAGACAGTATTTGGTCCTGCCATGAGGGCAGGGGACTGGACTCGACCTCTCAAGGTCCCTTCCAGTCCTAGAATCTATGAGTCTATGAAATCTAACCAGCTCTTCAATCCCAGAATGCCTGGCATACCTCCCCCGATTTTAGAAGCAGGATATTTGGACAAAAAGTTTTCAGCTGTAGTGGATCAGATCCCTGGTGCCTTGACACACTAATGAAGAAACCTCTCCTGCCGCAGGACCGGACATCCAGAACTCAGGGATGGATACCAGAGCTGTCCCCAGGTAAGTACAGGCCACACACTGATTAACAGCTTTGGGTGAGCAAAAATTCCGCTAGTCCCTAAAGCCAGCCAGTATTTAGTCCAAAGAAGGTCAGCAGCATGCACTATCTGGTGGGAGAGCTCGAGATACTACCAGGGCTACAGGGTGAAATCCAGCCCTGGTCAGAGGGCCCATTTGAGTTCCTCAGGCTTTAAGCAGCACATAGGGCTTGTGCTGGCTTTTTACCGAGGGTTGGGGATTTCACCCCTAATGAATTCTGTACAACACTGATCACAGGCCAGCTCGAGGTATCCATTTGTCTAATGCTGCTGCTGCTTGCTTGATACGCTGTGCCCAGCAGATGAAAGTGGTATATACAAAGGCTTAACTTTCAATGCCATGTCTCTGCACCAGCCGCAACCTTCCTTCAAGGATGATGTGGCAGGAATGTCAACTGTGTCACACGCCTGGCCATGCTCATCTTCAGGTGACTCATCCAGTTTCTGCTCATCTACATTTCCCCTGCCCCTTTGTCAGCTGATAAAGCTGAGAGCACTTTTATGCTCATGATCATTTTTGCATAGAGTGAGCAGACAGCAAGCGTGAAAAATTGGGACGGGAGTGGGGAGTAATAGGAGCCTATATAAGAAAAAGACCCCAAAATCGGGACTGTCCCTATAAAATCGGGACGTCTGGTCACCTTATTTTTGCAAGATACTGTGGGTATTTCAAGCCATTTGCATCTGGAACCACCTATCTATCACCCTAGCAGCACTGCACGTGAGAACACAGAGAGGGCAGATACAGCACAATGCACAAAGCCAAAGTTAAATGCTGGGAAGGAGAATCTTTCATCACTGGGAAAACAAGAAGTTGGTTGCACGTCACTTGAGAAGCTGGCACGCCAGTGAGGGGACAGAACCATTTGAAGAATCGTTATGAAGTAAAACAGTTTACACAATTCCACCTATCCCACTGATGAACAGAATCTGCAAGATGCTACCCCAAGGCTTTTCTTTTGATGATAAACAATATAATTGATGCCAAAACGCCATCTGAAAATACACCCAAATGACCATGTCAAATGCATGGACAAACGTGCAAGCCAACCCAGCTACACCTTCCTAAAGCATAATCAGGAAAATGGGTTCCCTGCTGGCTGAAACCAGTTGGATAATGCAGCCTTGGGGCTACAGGCTGGGCCAGTCGGGTGAAGCTGTCTTGCATTCTGGGACATTGCAATTCATGCAATTGTAAAAAAAAAATCACGTATTGCCAGGTGGGCAACCAGACATTCCTCCAAGGTAGACCGATAACTGTAAAGCAGCAAAGGCAGGATTACTGAGATGGGAACAGGACTCCGACATCCACAAACATCTACTGGCTTTTCTGTCCTCTTTTCCCTAGGACAAGCAGGGCAGACCCTTCCTCATCACTAAGAATCAATGTTTCCTTCGACAAGAATTAGGTATTTGTGTTGCTCACACAGACAAAAGGAAAAGGACTTAAAAAAAAGCTATATATGAACTGTCTTGGACATGACTAAACTCCACTGCTGGCATGCTTCATCAGCATGGCTGTAGTGATCTGGTGAGCCCTATTCACCTGGACAAATCTATTGTTTCATTGTCAGTTGGAGGTATTGCTTACAGATAGTGATGCAACAAACGATTACCTTGTAAGGGTCTTATTCAAAAGGGGCAATTCCAATATGACATCCTTCTACTTGTGAACATGCAACTTTATACGTGCAGCTGCAGCTTAAGCACTGTCACGTGTGTGTGCAAGTGATTTTTTGGAAGGGGTAAATGTTACCTCCTGGGTGTGCAAGCTTAGCACACACAAGTAGGTTGAGCACTTGAGAACAGACAGTAATAAAAAAATAATAATCATGTTGCACCCAATAAATACCAACGTACTTAAGCGAGAAGTCATCCTTGTCACAAGTCAGCAGCTACACTATTCTGCCTAAACCTAGTAACAAGGCATAGAATGAACAGCTTGCTTTTCTGACCCACTTGAATGCCCATCTGAATCAATTAAATCTGCAACGACCAGGGAAAGACCAGTCTGTGATGGATGTGTGTTCAGCTGTGCGCACATTGCAATCACGAGTCCTGATTTAACTCTTTCCGAAGCTGTAAAAGCAGAAATGCTTGCTTGGCAGGAGAGGGGGAGGTCTCCTGCAGCTAGGGAGGGCGTACAGCTTACAGCTCCAGGTCCTGAGTTACGTTGGCTCTGATGCTTCTAAAGTGAATTTATAACTGGGAGCAAGTCAGTTTGGAATCAAGACACATGCTCCCAACTGAATCCCCATTCCCATCCCCTTGGAGTAGCTACCATGCACTTAAAACCAGAAGTCACTGGCATTCTCTGCCTCTCTTCATTCCCAGCTTGTAGGAGAGTCAGCCGTTCAGGAGTTTTTGAGTGCATGTGAGTGGAGTAGGTGTGGTGTGTCTGTGCAGTGGGTGGGGGTGTGTATGTGAAGTATTCATTAAGGGTGAGTTAAGTGGAAGAAGTAAGTGGTGCAGTTAGCTCTGAAAATGTGATGTCCAGTGTCATTCTTCTCTTTTAGTTCCATAGTCTAGGTCCAGCTCCTGTGCAAGGTCTGTCTCCTTCAAGTCTCCCCCTGGCCAAGTCTCGTTGTAGAGGAACGCAGCTGTCTTGGGCAGTCACGACTGCCCAAGGACACGGATTTCTCAGGTAGCTAGGGCAGAATGTCAGTGCCTCTCACCACGAATGCCCTCCCCACTCAATCCAGCACCTTAGAAAAAGCCTTTGTCAGGATGTCTCTCGGCAAAAAGGAAGCTGGGACGGTCATGCTGCTTGGAGCTGTGATTTCGCACCCCTGCCCACACACCTTCTGCAGAGTTTCTCTCCAAGAACTACGCAATTACCTTTCTAAACAGAATATTACGCAGAGCCCTGACAGGTAGCTGCTAGGCCCATCTACTTGGCATTATCCGCCTGAGCTACACGCTGGAATTCATTTCTCTGCTTTGGCATGGCTAAGGTCAATGGCTTAATCCTGCTGGGATTTGATCCTATGGTTTCAGGGAGTCTGAGAATTCCAATCCTGAGGCTTAAACCACCATGCCGCCCCCTCTGCTTGTCTGGGCCTGACGCTAGCTGGAGGTTAAGCAACGTTCAGACTGGACTTTAGGATACAAAAATATTTGCTAACTGCTTCCCATGTTCATTGGCTGTACTAGAGAATGATGTTTCCCAGCTTGTCCCAATTCAGACGCACAAGAATGGTACAAACCCGATTTCTGAGCCACGGCTCTATGGTGTTACGGGTACAGCTGGTGCAGGGTCTCCACTAAAAATAAACCCACAGACAATACTGCCATGATCGCTGTGGACCAATGTGGCCACTCTGGGGAAGTTCTGTGGCCTAGGTTACACAGGTCAGATGGGATGATCACATGATCCCTTTTGGGCTTGGCATCCAGGAACTTAATTTTAGGGCCATGTTTTCTGAGGGACTTCAGCCTGGTTGTGCAAGTAACTTCCAAGAACAACCTTTTCACTCTAGCGTGTTTACAGGGAAGTTACACCCACGCAAACCCCACTGTAACACACAAGTGGGACACAAATGGAGTTTGCCTGTGTAGACTGTCATGTTGTGCACACAAGTGCTTGTAAACCCACACAGGGGGTTGAAAATTTGGACATTTTAAACATTTTTAATGAATTCAGCATCTTGAGGTATTAATAAAAGCAAATGGCTGCCCATACCGAACGCTTATTTCTAGTAATGGTATCTAGGCAGACAACAGATTTTGATTCACTGGCCCTTGCACAACAGTAACAAAAACTACGTACCATGGGCGAATGACACTATTTCTCTTACTACAGCATGCCACTTTACAGCTCAGTTCTAAGAATTAAAACTAGCTGACAAAGAGCATGTTCATTTCACTTTGTGAACTAGTTAATGTTAAAATTAATTGAATTAGACATTTCCATTGCACGATTTGCAATTTCTTTCTCCACTGTCTCTTGCTGCATTTGTGCATCTAAATAGTTAAAAACGTAAGTACCAGACTATAAAAGATGTGTGTCCCTTACATTCGTCTTCCATTATTACTACTCCACAAAGTCAAAGTAACATGGTTGGGAAAGGCCTTTTCTGCCAACTATCATGGAGGATCAGAATGCTTCTTGCAGGAGAAACACACTTCTACAGTTCTTCCAGGAGGGGTTTCATTCACAGTTCTTCTGATGGAACAAGCTATAAGTTTAGAAAGTTGAGACCTTTAATGCAACATATGAATGACAAAATATAGAATTATCTGCCTTAGCGTTTATTCCTAAACTATACATTAAGGCTCAGAGAGAGAAAATTTTTTAATACAAAAACAAAGAAAGGAGATCTAACAGGTTAAATTGGCTGTAGGTCAATCTCACTGCAAGGCAATAGAACATGGAGAAAATATTTGGTCTAACCACCAGAAATCAGTGTGTGTTGCAGATTTCTGGAGGAGCTTTTTCTTCATTCTTACATGCAGAATCCTGCCAAGTGTTCTTAGCACAGCCATATGCATCCACTTGATACAAAATTGAGAGTAACAGGTTCACAGAGCTCTTATCTTTAACAACATACAGAAATTCATAAAAGACATTTCTGGCGAACCAAAATGAAAACAAAAGGGCAGCTACAATTCCCACTACCCTCAGAAATATGGCATCCAACTCTTTAGAGATGGGCAAGGCTGGAACAGTTACAAATCCCAGTACAAACTAAGTCTTCATTTCGATTTATAAAACGTTTACTAATGTCAATACAAAAGAAAAAGTAAAGTTATTTCTCAATCCTCAGGTGAAAACTCTCTGAGAGACCAGAAACTCAGCCCAATAAGCAGGAATTTCTCTGCTGATTCAGCCACTCATAATTACTGGAGACCCCATCTCCACGAAGAAAGATTCCTGGCATTCCATTCCAGAAAAGCTGCCATGGTTTTCAAAATACAAAGTTTACTGGAAGTAAATAACTTCCAACAAGACGTCTTCAAAGTAGAAAAATGCAGCTGCTAAACATGCTTAAAAAAAACCCACCAGACTTGGCTGTATAAACATTTCTTCAAGAATCCATTGTGTGCAGTGACTGCGCCACTGTCCCTGGACGCAAACAAGAGACAACAGTCTGTAGCTTAACGCTACCCCTCCAAAGAACTGTGCAGGAGATAACCCTGGAGAAAGATTACACCTTTATTAATAGTAAAAACGGATACATTTCATTTTTAGAAATTTGATCATGTCATAAGCAGTACGTGTGTGTGTGTGTGTGTATAACTGATGTATAGAATTTATCTTTATCAGGCTGTGAAATAATTTGTAACCACATCTTTCCTTGTGATTGTACAGAATATAGTTCTTAAACGATGCCAGCCTACATCCTCCTCCTTTCTAATCAAAGGAATTGTAAGTGTCACAGTCCTCCTTCCGGCTGATATCGCTCTTTGTTTTTGTCATAAGGGAGACTTCCCATAACCAACGTGGGGTCATCTGTTCATCCTGGGAAACTGTGTATTACTGATTCTCTTCCTTGGCTGCTCCTGGCTGTTGGCAGCAAGAACTCTGCAGTTCTGGCTCCCACCTGTCTCAGACTGTTGGGAGCTTCTCCTTCTTCGAATTGTGCGGACAGGTTTTTGCTCCAGGCTAGACATTACTGCTGTCCTGATTTCTTCTCCTTCTGGAAGCTAAAGCTTGTTCTCCTGCTCAGTTTTCTTTGTTTCTGAGCAAAATAATCTGCTCTGGCTGTACTTGCTCGGGATTCTAGAATATAGTTAACCTGGAAAACACATAACAACATTTCATTTCATTCTGGTGGAATGGCCTGAGAACACACAAATCTTTACATCACTGAACAATGATTCACTTAAACCCATCCCCAGAGTGATACCAATGAAAAGAACAAGGTAGGAACAGCAAAGAACATTCAAACCCCATAGTCAAGAAAGTACTCTTCTAATTTCGGGCTTGCTGACCCTCTGGTCTTGTCACCTTACAGGAATGGCTGTGCAATGTTACTGCTTGTAGCCTTCCACCATCCCTGGACGGGATGACTGCATGAGATACAATAAAAGCGCACAGGCTCACAGCACTTGCTCCCTGTTGTTCTGCCACTTGTTAGCCAAATTGCCAGATGAATGCAATAAGTCATGAATCAGGGGGTAGCCGTGTTAGTCTGTATCTACAAAAACAACAAGGAGTCTGGTGGCACCTTAAAGACTAACAGATTTATTTGGGCATAAGCTTTCGTGAGTAAAAACCTCACTTCTTCGGATGCATAGAGTGCACTCTATGCATCCGAAGAAGTGAGGTTTTTACTCACGAAAGCTTATGCCCAAATAAATCTGTTAGTCTTTAAGGTGCCATAAGTCATGAAGACTCTCAGTGCTGGTCTAATACATTAATAGGCTTCAATAAAAGGTTTTATCAGCTTTAATACAAAACATTCTCTCTTTATGATGTTTGCATACTCAGCTAATCTCATACTTTCCATGTATTTTGGCACATATCACTTGATGAAAGCATTTTTAAATGATATTTAACAAGCCTACTATTCACTAAATTTATTATCTCCAGTGCTTTCTGATAATCACATAGATAATTTTAATGGAAGGTTAATGCAAGAATCAAAAGATAAAAATGCCCTTTGGTCTGCCATTAGCTGGTTAATACGCTGTGGCTTAAAACTTGCACAATTTTATGCACTGTAGAGTGTTTCACTTTCATTGCATATTACAGCTTAAGGCATAAAAATATAGCGAGTTTTCATGGTCAATAAAGCCTCAGTCTTTGTCACTTGATCATGTAAAGAACCTAATTTGAAAAGTCTGATTTCTCGGCATCTGTTAACGCTTAAAGAATGAGAAAGAAATAAAGGCTTAACTCGAAAACTTATTTCTGAAACAGAAAAATGCTCTGTATAAACAAGTTACAACATAGGTACAGCAAGGTAATATATTATTGTGTTCAGTAAGATCTGTGTCCTGGACATTCATTTTACCCATATCAAGTCTGTCCTTTTGGCCTTCCAAAAATATACTGAACACTCCTGGATATATCAAGGCTTCTGGAGTGGAATCGTTTAATTTAAGACAGGTAGGGATAAAAATTCCAATGTAAAAGTTCACAATTTTAGTGCAAAAAATAGTTAAACCCATATTTTAGGGTATTAACTAAAATGCTTTATCACATGTCAGTTATTTAGCACTTCCATAACCTTTACACAGAAAATACTATTAAGCATAGGGAATAGCATATAAAAACGATCATTTAAAATTTTAAATTGCTACAAAAATAATAGACTGCAGAATATTAAGTTTAATCTTCCAACAGTATTATGATGGTTTGTTTCGGAAAGTAAATCAACCTGCTCATATAACAAGTCAGTATAAAAGCAAATGGTTATGATAAAATATATTTAAAACATAAAATAATTGGGGTGGAAAAATTTGTTTTCTTTGTATTGAGACGTGCATTTGGGGAAACATTTCTTAAATGAGCAAGGAGAGAAGTTTGTCCTGCCAGAATTACAATCCTCTGCTTGATCCCGTGTTGAAGTCATAAACTTGGAATCAATCTGTGTCCATGAAAATTATTTTGATATCAAATCCAGGTTTATAATTCCACTAGAGTCCTCATGAAATCTTTAAATAATATTAACCCTGGCTATTAAGAAAAGCCTGAAGTGCAGTGGAAGTTTAGTTTAAATATTCCCCTTCTACGTAGAGGAAGTTCCTTTTCTTTACTCCACTGAGAAACTGCAGGAAGCTATTTGAAAGTAACTATTAAATAACTTCCCTGTTTCCAGTAATGCTAGGGTTCCCCGCTTTCCTCATCTGGTGTGTGTATGCACCAGGCAGTTCAAAGAGCGCTATCATCAAGCACTCCTCCAGCTTTGTATTAAACGAAGCCACTACTGCTGTGAAGTTGATTCCTACTGCTCAGTTATTTAATTGCAGGTATAATTTGAAGTGTTTCTCTGTTATATAAACTGCTCGCTGTGTGGGCTCAGGTACCTCACCTGTAAAATGGAGATAATAATAAACTATTTAGCAACCTCTCCATGGGACAGGGAAGCTAAACTCCATGTTCATACAGTGCTTGTAGATTCTTGGATCAGAGGGGTAGCCGTGTTAGTCTGTATTCACAGAAACAATGAGGAGTCTGATGGCACCTTAAAGACTAACAGATTTATTTGGGCATCAGCTTTCGTGGGTAAATAACCCACTTCTTTAATCCTAAGCAACTCTGCTTATGTACTTGAAGTGAGAGCTTACTGACAAATCCTGTAACTTTCCACGCATGGACTAGGCTCCCAGTCACCCATCCATGCGGAGGGCACTTTTCATTGGAACACAAACGGTGGCCCTAACAACAATCATAGCAGGACAGCAGCTCGGTCCCTATGTCTGGTTTGTGCTGTTCTGGGTGCAGAGCCACCAGAAATCTGGGGGAGGCAGTGCCCTGCGAATTCTCACTGCAAAGGGGGATCCTCCCGTGACCTAAAGCCCTATTCTACCCCCAGCATTCAGAGAAGAAAAGGAGTCTGATCAGGGTATCTCCATGCCCGGGACCCTCAGCACCCATAACTGTCTCTTGGCCAGCCAGGCAGGCTTTAAAGCTGGGACAACTTGCCCCCTGACTAGCCCCAGTGTGGGGGAACATAAGGTCACTTAAAACCCCCTTTGGCTCCCCCCACCAGACTTGCACTGAGCAGACCTTGGCCAGACAGGAATATCTGCCCCAGAAGAATAGTGCAAGGGCCTGGTAGTATTGTTTCTTAATTAGTCATTGGGCACAAGGCCACATGCCGCATGGCTTGGATTTAAAACTGGCTCACATGGGAAACGAACTTCTAGGGGGGAATTACTGAAGACTGGGGTATACTGCTACCAGCACTAACGTATTTTCTAATGATTCTGAGGAGGATATTCGAAGCAACTAGTTAAAGTTTAACCGTCACCCTGTCTGTCCTGCCTAGTGAAATCCATCGATGCCAGAGAAACTCCAGAAGGATTTAAAACACAGGGCACATGCATCTGGGAATGGTTGGTTTCTTAAGGGTTAATTTGTATCTTAAATAGTTAAATACACACCACCAATCTAAAGGTAAACACCTAACCAAGTAAACGTTTGGTCAGTTCCAACTCCCCCGAGAATTGACATCTTCCAGACTATTAGCTACATCAGAGCTTATAGCAAAATATCTTCTATACAGACTTAGCCTGCTGTCAGGCTGTCTGAAAAATGGATCCAATATACAAAGTCCAGAAAATTCAGTGGTAACCAAATAAAAGCCTCTCAGCCTGGCTTATGCTTTGCATTATCCACATGCATTGAGAACCTTCTGAATATTTTCAGTTTTCATGTCTAAGGAACGATAAAACACGTAGAATTCTGGATTATATTAAATTTTAATACCCACCTTCAGGACAATTTCATTGATGGTAGCAGCATCTGATTCAAAGTAGAGGTGTTTGTAGTCATGATTACTTAGATATGTAAGTTTAAATATTGCATGACCTGGAAAGATAAAATACAGTGTTCACAATACTTCTCTAAAGTTTTAGCAAAGCTTGTGTGCTCGACAGAAGAAAACCACAGATGGTGATCTTAGCATACCATCCGCACAGCAGAAGGAAGTAATGAAATGCTGACAGGCTTCTCATGTCATTTCAATTTAAGGCAAGTGGTGGCTTACAGGAGCAGCTGAACTCTTTTCAATAAAGTTCATTTCCCCACTGTAGGAAATGCAAAAATCTATCAAATGGCTAGTTAGGTCCCATTCAGCCCTAGACTATATTTCAGTTAAATTGCCACATTAGAACTACTTTATGAAACTACCCACTGTATAATCATCACATGTAGAAGATAAGTGTTATATTTAAGATAAAAGGCCAATTAACCCCAGAGTTATCACTGTAAAAATAAAAAACCCAGCTGCTTAAGGCTAAATAAAACAGTACTGTAATTTTAAAGAAAAAAATTCTGTAGCAATGATATTGCAAAACAGATCTTCCCAGTTAGAAACACAGCTCTTTATTCTAGGATAGTTGAAATCAAAATTTAGTCATGCTTATTAATGTACCATCTGACTGACAGGCCTTACCCCTGCTCAACCAAAGAAAATAGTTTTACTGGTTAAATTGGCAACATTTTGGTGGCAGGTAGGCAAATCTCTGGCTGGCCTAGTGGAATGGCATGGAAGCTGGTGATCTTTAAATTAATGTGAACAGGGCAGATGTCCTAATGGCAGAACTCACAGGAGGGCAAAATGTCCTTTACCATACGAACATGAATGGTTTCAAAATTAAAACTCAATGCATTCTGTATGTAAGCTTTTTCATCGGTTTTCATTTAATTTATTCAGTTCAAAGGTCAAAGTTACTAATCCAGAAAGTAACAGCCACATTACTGTAAATTCACTTCTTTCCCGGAGGAAGCCTTATTTGCAATCTTATTTACGTTATCTAATTCTTCAGATCTTCAAAAAAAATCAACTGATATATGCTAAGAAACCATGGCCAACAAATTTGAGACCTCAGTATTTTATCATGGCATGTTAATTAAGCACCATTATGATGCACTAATCATGAATATAAATTCTCTATTGAAAAATTGGCTAATAATTAAAAAAAACTTTAAATCATTTGACAAATGAAGCTTTGGTGGTATTAAAAATGCTGGAAGTCTCAGCTACAGGCTAATCAGTATGTTAATTAATTCACGGCTGGCTACTGCTAAGGACTGAATTCAGCATCTTTTAACATTCTAAGAGTGCAAATACACACTCACTATTCATGGAGACATGATATAACTTTGTAAATTTTCAGCATTCATGGCTTTTTATGGTATAAGGTGATGTTACACACTGGAATTTTAAAATATGGCAGAAACTACAGGCCAAGAATCCAAAGGGCTCTATTCACTGCTGGTAACGGGCTAGGCTTCTTCGCAGCTCCTGAGAATGCACATATAGAAACTGGTCCTTCCTGGAACTGTCAATTCACTAGCCTACCTGGAACATCTCATTCTAGGTTTGCTTCTCTCCTGTCCCAATGGTACATTCTCCCAGGTAGTGGGCTGTGACCATGTAGACAGACTATTCTGGGGTGTTCAAAGCACCTTTGAACAAGTCTCAAACACAAAACAGAAATGATTGGTCAACCCCATTTCGTGGTGGGAGAGGAAGCACAGTCAGTGGGTAGGTGATGGACTGGCAATCAGGGGACATGGGCTCTGTTGCCAGATCTGCCACTGACCTGCTGCGTGACCAGGGGCTTTTCAGGGCAGGGACCGTCTTGTACTCTAGCAGAGCTTGGTTGGGACCTCCAGGCACCAAATATTACTAACAACAATAAGTAGTTGCAATGTATCAAAACCTGTATTAATTCTTCCCCTGCTCACTTGGCTCGTCACACAGTCTGAGAGCACAGACTGCTTAAAAGCTAAATCCTCCACGGTCCCATGGTCCCGGACGGGTCTGAACACAGGGCAAGTGGGGCGTTCTGCTGTGCAGAGAGCAGGGGACTGCCGCAAGAGACCCTCCTGGGGGAAATTCAGGAGGTTGGGGATGGAGCAATGGTGTCGCCAGTGGATCGAGTATATGGAACTCCCTGCAGAGCAGCCTGCATTGAGAACGACGGGGTGGGAGTGGGGGGTGAGCTTTATCCTGTCTCCAGCTCAAACTACCTAAACTCCTTCCACCCATTTAAGGGCTTTTCCTCCTGTTTTCCTCTCAAAACACATGTGAATATGCACAATGGGCCCAGATGCAAGCTGCAAATACAATATCTCTTCTCTCTCTCTCGCACACGCACCCATCTTCGGTGAGAAAGAACAACATTAAATTGCTACTTCAATTCTCTATTGCAGAGGCACAAACTACATATTATATGAAGAATTAAAAGAATCACTAGCAACGTGCTTTTCTCAATCCCTGCAGTCCTACAGTATATTAACAAGAGTAGATAAGCCATAATACTATACGGCAGAATATTAATAAAAAAGAATAAGTGAGACAATAGGCTTGTTTGAAATACTGAAAACAGGCCAGCGTCACAGGGAAACCTTCCCTAGCCCCCCTCACCTCTTGTTTAAACACATGATTTATTCCTTTTTTTTCAGCTGCAGTATTTATACAGCTGACAGAAGCAGAACGTAGAACTTTATTTCAAGCACTTACTTTTGGATTTTAAAGAGTCATCCTTTTCAATGACAATTACAGAGCAATACATGTCAATAACACTTTTATTGTGCTGTGTAACAGGAGGCAGAGTTCAATCCATCCCCACAGAGATGTCTGGCTGCCCCCAAGTCCTCCTGGAGGAGCACAAGGAGGAGAGATCTAGCTTTTATGCCCAGCATCACCTTGTTTCCACACTAGCAGCACTCAGTAATATTTTAAAAAGAGGCATGTTAGCGAAGATGGAAACAAGTAATTGGTTACCCTGAGAACAAAGAGTTTATGTTGTGGTGTGAAGGTCTCTTGAAAACACCATAAAAAGAACTGAGCTTCTCCATGAAATAGAGAAAATTAATAAGGAAGCCCAGCACAGAATGTGCTGGGCTGCCCAGAACTATCTGGTGGAGCCAGCAACCTAACCATACGACAGCTTGTTCCACGGGGCCTGCACCACTAGAGCAGCCGGCTGGAGCATTTGCAGGTGCAGCACATTGTGTTCATGCTCCATCGGTTAGGGCTGCAGCCCGATTTCCTGCTTCAGAAAGCAAGCGCCAATTGAGACATCGCTGACTGCAGAGAGAGTGAAACAAAATGGTCTCATGCCCCTAAAAGGAACCCCAGCAATTTGGGGCTATCTGTGGTTAATAAAATGGCAAGTCTAGTTACCGCCAAAGTTTAGTATAAACACCTAATGGCTAGTTTGTGGAAAGTATTTGTATAATCAGCAATATAGTGATGCCATGGGTTTATATACTCTGACAGGTGATTTACAAAACATTCCTTTAGAAGGTTGCATTACAGTATTATGCTTATGTGCTTCCACATCCACATTATACTGTTCACTATGTGAAATATTAGTTCATTGAAACAATCAACTGGCACTTTGTTTTGTTACTATTCTGGCCAGATGGAATTTATGAATTGTGAGGGATGGATTGATTTCCATTTCCAAGAGTACTTAAATATGTGATATACAGTTCTAAACCCTCTTAATGTCACCCTTGGTAATTCAGAGATCAATACAAATTTCAATATTTTTATATTTCTATATAAAGAACATCTGAAGACAAATGAGCTCTACTGTACCTTGTAGAATTCAGATAGCACGGCCTCCTATGAACAGCTTGGTTATAGTCAATTCTTTTAAATAAGCCTTGCCTGCCCTTTAACGTATATGGCTGAAATGAATATGTTCTGCTCCAGCCCAACATCTCTGGCATTGGCCTTCCCTTCTTCTGAGATCCCAGAGAAATGAATGAAACGTTAAACCCTAAAGAGCCATAGCATTCATGTCTGGACATCCAACCCCTCAAAACTGGGAGATGTTCAGAGCTTGTTTGACCCAACAGAAGTCAGCTCTATTACCACCACATTGTCATTGTATCCCCTCATGTTTGATGAGGAAAATATACTAGACTCATACAAATGGCTATTGACATATGTTCTCTTTAAAGAACATTCTATTATTATCCTGTTCACATTCTAGAGCTAAAACATGCTGTCAAATTTCACCATGAAATTTTGAAGAATTTCAGTTTTTAAAGTAGTTGGGAAATTTTCTCTAGAATTTCTGGAAAATACAAGTTGTGCTTGTAAAAATGTATAAAAAGCTTTGTAAAATACATATTGCTTCCATTCACATAAGAGAAAGAAGCTTTTCACGTTGACAGAAAAAGACATTAAGCCCTTTTATGAGGAACAATTTTTCACCAGTTTTACTCTGAGTGGAAATGTTTTTTCCCCAGAGCTCAGATGTTACCAACAACTGCCAATTTTACTCTTTTTAAAATTATGCACTATCTGAGCCTAGCACAATGGTGCCTTCATCCCTGACAGGGCCTTTAGGAGCTACTACAAGCCAATACTGTAGTATAATAATAATAAATAATAATAACAACAATCTGGACAGTTCTTCAGTTTATTTAACTGGATGTAGTCACCCACCCTGGAAAGGTGCATCTGTTTAGAAGGCGAGTCATATTTCAGAAGCAATGACTACAACAGAAATTACGGGTGAAATCTTGGCCCCACTAGAGTCAATGGCAAAACTTCCAGTGTTCACTGCAGTGGGCCAGTAGGTCACCCGACATAGCTGCTGTAAAGTACACCTCACGACAAGGAGTTACATAAATGAGGATAACGGACATGTCACCCGACATAGCTGCTGTAAAGTACACCTCACGACAAGGAGTTACGTAAATGAGGACAACGGAGTATAATATGATGTCCATTAATACAAAGTTTAAACAGGCAGCTGTACTTTGTCTGGTTTATTCATTTCTTTTGGGGACTTGTGTATTCTAGGAACACTTTCTCCATAACTCAGGCCCTTTACATTCCATTACCATCTGTTTAAGGAAACATTACAGTGGGAGCCTCCTTCCCAGGATCCGTGAAAGCAGAGCTGCAATTAAGCATGTGCTGCATGTGACCATTTTAAAGTCACATTGTGTTAGCTATTTACACATGGGGAATTTTTTCAGTTTTTATCCTTTCAGAAATGATATCAAAGACAGAAATCTAATAAAGGTTTTTGCATGAACTATGAAAACTGAGGTGGAACTCAGGATTGCCCAAAACCTCTTCACCAGCAACCTTGTTTTGGAAAGAAATGATAAATAAATCAAAATGCACTAAGCAGTGCTTCCACATGGCAATCGCCTCCTTCATTGCGTCTGCACCTCATCAATCACGCTATTGTCTGCTTGAAAGGCGAGTCTTGTAAATGTCATATCCACTCAAGCCCAAGGAGAAGCGAATCAAAATGCAGCAAGGAGTTTTAATTGGATAGTGTAATTAAACTAAAAAACCCCAGCAGACTAGCTTTGACAGGATAGATGAAGACCCCTTTTAATAGGGCTACGAAACATATTTGTTAAAAGGATGAGGCAATGCACGTCCTGATTGGGCTCCAGAGTACTTTTATGAGAAGGCTATTCAATAACGGATGTATTTAATGAGTTAAAGCTAAGCTCTATTTTGTACTCAGGCAGGACTTTATCTTACTGTATGCTAATACATCACAGGGTTGAATTTATTAATAAAGAGTTACCCTTAAATTAACAATCCACAGCTACAATATTATAACTATGTAACTATAACCTGATATATATCACACATCACGAACTGCTCACCGCAAATGGAATCTCCATTATTTACTATAGTAAATAGTTGTCCATGCCAGTCATTAATTCGTAGGCATGGACAAAATCCTATAATTTGCCTTGCAACCAACCACTTTCTCTGGTGGATCAAGCTTTACACAGTTAATGCCAACCCTATATGGGGTGACCTTCTGGCATTGCCAGTGGTACAATAAAAGCAGCATCAACCTCTGACCTACAGTATGCTGCATATGGAGCACAGCCGGTCATTATGTTAGGATAGCTCTGATTTTTAGCCATGTCCCCATCTAGCCTCCAATGATTTGAGCCCACAGTGTCCTGCAGACACAATTATAACTACAAAATCACGTTTACTTATTCACACCTGCACTTGCACCCATTTAGATCTCTACCTAGCTATTTTATGAGTGCAAACAATTGTGTCCATGGTGAATTACAACTGCTGTTATTGTCGGTGCCATGTTATCCCTGGAAAGGACCATAACTCTGGTAACAAGCAAATAAGCAATATTGTATTCACAGCAACGTCATTCACAAAACAGCGCCAGTAATTACTCTTGCTCCACTGAAGGGATCCAGGGCCCAGTGTGCTAGATATTAGATAAACTTGCTGACGAGGTGCTGGGTGCAGATCTGAGCACAGGATGTTCATGGCAAGAATGCACTGGCTAAAAGAAATCGTTCAAACATTCCATTCCATTTAAACAAAAGTGAGAAGCTGTTTAGAACTCTGTGTTCTAAAAGAACCGACTGTGTGCTCTTACACTTGTTTAAACAAAACATTCTATATGCTTCGTATTAAGCTTTTTAGTTGGTCTTCTAATCATTTTTTTCATAATCCAACAATAAAATCATTAATTTAATATTATGCAGGAACATGATACTGAATTAAAACATCAAATACATTTAGCTTTAAATGAAAACTATATAAAAGCATTTCAGCCATCAATTTGGCTATCACTTACAGCCAGTATGAATTCTGCTGGAAAAGCTATTTTCGTGCAGATGTGGAATTCAATGGGAAAGACTGACTCGTGTAGCAACATCAATCAAAATGTCGGCTCTGTTGGCAGCTATCCACAGTAAGGCAGGTTCAAAGGTCACAGGATAAAGAAAAAGCCAAGCTCTGGTTCAGCTCTAATATCTTCTCGCTAGAAGTCTTGCAAAGGTACCTACCCCCTTCTGTATCAGGCTGCTTTCATTAATCTTCTTGCCATCTTCTTTAACTAGTCATGCAGAACCGCTCGATAGCAAGACATAGAATGGGGAGGCCGTATGTCTATTACCGGGTTAACATTCTGTTAAGCCCCAGTGCAACAATGGAATAGGAATTTAAAGAAAATCTTAAACTGCAGGGTTCAATGCAGGCAATTAAATTACAACTTGAAATTACCAATATATTTGTGACCTACAGAACAGAATGCTTTTGTTTAACCCACTTTAGGATTAAGGCTACTCCAGCTAACAACAGCAATCCTTTTAGTTTAATAAAAACTAGGATGATAAAGAATCATTATTCAGTAGTTTGAATTTAATTAGCAAATGAAACAGATTTCTGCAGATCTTGGCAAGTACTTAGGAATGGAAAAAAGATTCATTCAATTTGGAGACCACAATTTTACCAGACTAATTTATCCTCAATTCTACCAAAAGGCCTTTCTTGAAACTACTAATCCCCTCAAAACTTCGGTGCTTGATCAATGTTTTCTTTCTGCAGATGTTGTGGTAACCTGGTAACCCTAAACCTTAACAGGGATAGCAACATCATGCATCGATCACAACCCACACTTTGTCTGTAGTGCACTTTTTAAAAATAGGCAAGGGTCTGTGGCACTGAAGTTTTACCTGTGTTCAAATAATGTAAGACAATAACATAATCAAATTTCCTTTAAATTACACTATTGCAAGGGGACAGAATTGTATTAAACCTATTACGTTGCTTCCTTAAGACTTTATATTATGTACACTTAATTGAGATACAGAGCTCTCTTCAGCTATAAAAATGACAGCTACTTTATTAAGGTTTAAATCTTATTTCTTAATGATGGGATGCTTCCTTTCAAGATTCAAAACCTGCAGAATCTTTTGTGATAATCAGACTGAACTTGATTTAAACAAGCACTTTATACAGTGTTTGCAGATTCGAATGGTACTGGGTTTAACTAGTAAGGCCATTACCTCTTCTCCCTGTTTGAATTCATGAGGCCTGACTTAATTTTAATTCAGAAATAAGACACTAATGCTGGCCTAGTACAAGGGCACACAACAATTCTCAGACATACCCAGCAAACTAGAAATTGAAGCTATTTCAAAACAATTCTATATATTTGCACATTGACTTTAGTTAGATGCAGCCCTAAGTTTTGTGAACTTGTGATAAGAGAAGTTTCAACTCCTTACCCCAACTCCCAAAATTCATCTGTAAATATTCAAAAACTTCATCTCTAAAGTTGCAAAGTTCCACGTCCTTTACCACTCACAGGGGTATGGCTATAAATCTTCACTGCATGAACTTACTTTACAGTGAGACATTTGAGTTTAAAGGAAAGGAAGCTATACTGTCCCCCACCCCCTTTATACCCCATTGCTATTTAGACATCTTTTCAAAGAATTCTCGCTGGAAACCCTAGGGTCTCCATACTCTGCAAGACACAGTAACTGTAGCCATGTTAGTTACCTGCATACTTTTGGGAAATTTTTGCATACATCTTCAATCACACTGATCACAATGACCAAATTGCTTTGACTGTAGCACTCGCATTAACATGAAAAACTGGCCATAGTTGGAAGTTTTTGAAAAACGTCTCTTTCTGTTCAGGACTATGACAAGTAAGTCTAGCAGTGCAGTGAACAACTTCATTATAATCCAACTGCTAATGTCTACAGAAAGCAGTCAGTTTAACAAAACATCCGGTATGTTTTCACACAATATAACTGTAGGGCACTGTACAGCCACTGTTACATGTTGCAGTGTGCTTCTGAAAGACCAGATGGAGCACGCTTGTGTTACAAGAGATAAAAACACGGAAACAAAATATATTGCAGAACTCAAAAACCTTATCTTTTCTCAGCCTCTCTTTCGTTGTAATAATTCATTCAAGGAAAGCCCCAAGAATAATTTTTGATGTAAACTCTGCTACAAACATATATCACTATGCTGATAAAAATCACAGGCAAAACTTAGGAAATATAGTGAGTTTCATTCCTTTACTCTGCTAAAATAACTTTTGGTCTTTTAAAATTCAATAGATACTGATCTGCCACTAAGAGTGCCCCAGAATGTATCATCCTGGGATGTCACACCACAAGTCTCTTGTATTGCCCTAAAATAATGCATTCTGGGGCATCTTTACTGGACCTGGTAGAGGTGCAGATTTCAGGAAGAAGAAAAAGAATTATTTTCACCCTTTAAAAGTAAATAAAATCTATTTTAATATGGAAATTGTAGGGATTGTGATGTGAAGGGAGAGAATCAAAATCTCCAATATTGCAAAGGTATATTTGCTATCTCCCATCCGCAGCCCAATGTCCACCACTCCAAGCCATCATCTTGCTGGCTCCTTCTCTGGAAGGAGTTGGTTTGTTGTAGTTGGGCACAAGTGCTACCTCTGCAGTGCTGACAGTCCCAATAGACTCCCCCCATCATTCCAACTGCAGACCAGATGGAGATCTTTGGGATGCAAACGAGTTTAGGGACATATGACGCTTGCTAGGCTAGTGTGGTATGAAGGCCATGACTTCTGTGACAAAAACCTAGACTTTCAGGACTGGATTTTGAGATACAGCCTGTTTTTGGGTGTGTGCACAATTCTGAAACCACAGTTTTTTTGCCACAGAAATTGTGGCTGCAAACCCACAAGTGTATTTATGAAGCTGGGTTGACATCTGGCTGAAAGTCAAGCCTTCAAGGATTTTGTCAAGAATCGCACATTTTGTCACACCTGTGGCTGACTGGCCAATCTTGCTGCTAAAGCTCTGCTCTGGAGTCCTCTGAAGAGAAGGCGAAGCAATTTCAGACTGCCTGGCCACTACGGAAGCTGTACCTCAGGATCACACTCACACTGAGTACAGTGACAACTTGCTGGAGGGATGGGGGAGAACGATTGGCTTGACCAGAGATACAGAAACAGGGGAGGCGAATGAAGTGGCGATTCCAAGGAGAATATTAGCATAATCTTTAATAAAAGCTGTGAACCCACAATCTCATCCCTCCAAAGTAATGTGACAAACTCATTACCCTAGTAAGTGCACGTTACGTTTTCTCTATCTCACTGCTACACTAAGGGTCTTTTACTACCATCAAACAAAGCATGTATGTAATAACATCTATAATATATATAACTTCTTTGTCGTTTTGCATCGTTATGATTTGGGGTCACTATCAACAACTATCTATTTTTCGCCTGTGCACAAACAGCTTGTTGTCCTGTTAGTTCTTTTAATAATCGATGGTACAAATACTACAATGCAGCATTCAACCAAATCATTCAGGCCTCAAGCTCAACCCAGACCTCACTTTGCTGTCTGGTGAAACACTGGGGTCCTACTGCATGCTTTCCAGTTACCAAAGAATTCACTTGCTGCCCTGGTTCTTAAATATGGCCACTGTTTTGCTGAAACGGAATTCTCTGAGTCAGGTCATGATCTCAACTGTAGTGACCCCAGGACTGCAGCTATTTTGGGATGTGCTGATATGCTGTGTACATTTGAGATTAAAATCTCTCTCTAAGAACATGTGTTCTTTAAATTCATTCAAGCTGCTACCCATAGGGCTGCTACAATAAAAGTTCAAAAGCAAGTGCAATAATGTTGGGAAATGTATCACAGCCAAGGGGTTAAACCTTGGATCACAGGAAATAGCAATTTCCTGATGGAACACTATTGGTGGATACTGATGCCAGGACAAGAAATACTTAAACGGGGTCAGACCTTCAGTCTACAGTAAGTAGCACTGAAAGGTCCTCGTTAAAATGATATCTGTACATAACACCCTCTACTATAATACAACCAAGTCCGATATAAAGAAATTTCATATAATGAATAAAACACACCTATGGAAAGAAAAGGACATGGTGGCAATATATTCTCTTGGCACCTAGCACATACAGCGGGAGAGAGGGAGAGAGCAGAGAACATAAATAAAAAGCACTACTCACTTGGGCTTTTTTCTTCCGCAAGGTCACAGGCGCAGAGGAGTTCAGAATCGATCGAAATGGGTTTCTGCTTAATCCAAAACTTAGTGCTGGCCTTCTGATTAGTAACAGGGTCTATCTCTACCTTGTCTCCAGAGATACCTGAGAATCAGAGGGAATAAAAAGCACAACAGTGGATTGTGTAAGTGATTTCATATCAACCATTTGACACACTTTATAAATCGTATGTAGGATCAAAGTATATTGTCCTTTTGGGCTTTTCAAAAGAGCAGGAGTGTTTGAAGCCAAAAGCAAAGTAATTATCAAACTGTATACATAACCTGTATGTTGCCCTCCTAGCTTGCTAAAAAAGCACTATAGCAAAAAAAGAAGTGTCAGGAAACACATTTCACAAATATGTAAGCACAGCTGTTCTGAGAGTGGCTGCTAAATGGATTATAAGGTTTACAGAAAGATGCACCTCCTGTGTTGTTTTTTTTTAAAATCACCACTATTAGTGTGTGTATATTTATTTACATAGTGTGTGTGTGTGTGTATACACACACACACACTATCTCAGAAGACAACATCCATTGGTAGTATTTGTTTGCTATCCAAACAGATTCTTCCAAAGGAGGATGTCCAGTCCTGGAGATTGTGTGCATTTTTACACTTCCAGCAATTTAGAGCCAACCCTAATTAGGTAACTTTGAAAGCAAGTAATGGATTCTGTAGCTCCTGGCATGGAATTTGCCTGTTTATGGGCATGGGCTTCCCCAGATGGCTGCATACTACACTACTATGTGTCTAGGTGAAATGGATGCACACACAGCACAGTAACACTCAGGGGAAGAACATGGAGCAGAGAATCCTATACTAACAAATCCTGAGAGTGACTGTAGAAAATGTTAACGATATTATCACTTCAAATTTTATTTCTGAACTTGCGAAAGAAGGAGCAAGAAGAGTTAATGCTGTGCTGGAATCTACCCTGCAATACACACTGTAATTTATGGCAGTCTTTATCACAGTATTACAAAGCAACAGCCTTGCTGTGCTGCACTGAAGAGTACTGGAGCTCATTGTTTAGTTTACAATTACAAGTCTCTGTTGACATGACTGAACAAGCCTCTCCGTATCCCTTTCATAGGGAGACCTGTGTGGAGCCTTAAAAGTAATTACATTTTTAGGTCATGAGTTACAGGTCAAGGTCACAATGAAATGGGGAAAATGGAGCAAGCGTATAAAAAGTATTTAAAATAATATGTTGCTGCTGCTTCTCTGGGAAACTAGCAGAGATAAACGTTTCCCTTCTAAGGCCTTTGGTTCAGATACTTTGGAAATGCTATGCCAGGTTTGGCTGGAGTGTAAGGAAAACTTATTTAAACACGAGATAATAAAAGAAAAATATGATGCTAGGTTAAAACTATCTATCTAAAACCTCTACCTCCCCCCTCTCAAAAATGAAACCCCAATTTATACTTAAAAATCCGTTTCATTTGTACTTTATTCAATTATAAAACCAAAATGCACAGACAGCAAAAGGCAGATGCACAGAGCATGCATGTTGCTACGGTCCTTTGCACAAAATGTAAAGTAACCTTCGTTTTAACCCTGGTCATTACAATATGGTTTACAGAACGCCACAAACAATTTTTACTTTTTGATTCAGCAAATTCATCAATTTGTCCTTAAACATCCCTCACATCAGAGATACCATATTTCAATTAGGCAGCGTGTCAAGAATTTAATTGATGCTAGAAGTGTTAGACCTAGATAATTTGAGCAGACTGAAGCTATATCAGGAGATCCACTTTATTAGAAGATTTCGCTCTAGAAAAATTTTATAACCCAGTTTTATTTTTTATTTCAGTGTAATCAATAATTGGCCAAAACCTAGACATTTTCTGCCTCTCAAAGAAAATTATATTTGAAGTTGATGAGAGTTTTTATTTTTATGCTTGAAAAAGTCAAGACAAGTTTTACAAAATAAATGTACAAATCCTTTATGTGGAAATAATCCTTTTCTTCCTCCCTGCCTAAAGCAAACAAAATATCATCACCACTGGAAACAGCTTTTAAAAATTTCATTCTATGGTCCTGGAACTCCAGAATTCACACAGTCAGTCAATATTGTTAATGTACCTTGTTAATTTGATCGGATTTGTCAGGTAACGCCACTGGAAAATTATATAAAACTGTTCCAGATGAACAGATGATAGTGACATGAATTAAAGTGATAGAACAATAGTGGAATATAAACCAGAAATGACACCCAAAGTGGCTGCTGATTTATTGCCATACCGAGTTTGGTTCTGGGCTTCCATGTATATTAGTGCTACAAATCTGGGTCCATTTAGCAGAGAGATGCTCATACATACATCACCAGCTCCTGCTCCAAGCCAAGGTCACTCCCCATTGCATCAATCTTTTCAACAGAGGCTACTTCACAACACATGGATTTTGTAACCATCTCAGATGTAACAGACTTTCCTCCTCTTTCATCTTTCCTTTATCATGTAAAATACACTTTAACTTCTATTATTTTTATCTGCAAATTGTTGCTGTATACTTCATCTATTATTTCTGTATCTCGGCATCATTTGCTTTAGCCTGCACACCTCCACAGGAGCACATTCTTTGTCAGTGCTGTCTTTTTGTGTGTTACTGTGCTCCAATATGCATGTATTTGAACCCAAAATCTGTGGAATATTAGCTAGTTCATAAAGCTTAGGCAGTTTCTGCTTTACTGTCTGAATTAGTCACATTCACAATCAAGTTAAATGTATTATTCCTTTCCAATTTTCTTTAATGCACCTATTTTAGCAAAACAAATGGTACAGATACAACAACCCAGCACTACCGTTTTGTTCTTGCTGTTTTCTTTGCTAGGGTCTGGAATGGGCCATTTTAATAACATACTTTGCCAGCAATAATTTTTCAAATCCATATGCCTCCTTTAGTTTTGATAACATAGTGTACAAATAGATACATCTTTTCCTTACTGCATGCTGGAATGAGTAGAAATGTTGACAATACAGTACATGTGCATTATAATGTGACACAAGTTAATCATAAAACCCCAGACCCTGTGACCACTGTGACTAAAGCTTTCAGCTCTAATAAAAAGTCAGCCACAGAGCTGTCATTTCTTCCCTCGATATTTATATAACTCCTTTTAGCATCAATAAGAATTACACGCAGGTGTATACATTCCTGGGCATTCCTCTCAGCTCTCTGGGTAAATCCAGAACCAGATTCTCTCACTGGCCTTACAAGGTGCAGTGTTTCTCAGAAAATCAAAGGAAAGAATACACAGACACTTACAAAATGTAGCTTATAGCAGGGTTCTCAACCGTTTTCTTTCTGAGTCCCCCCCAACATGCTATAAAAACTCCATGGCCCACCTGTGCCACAAGACTTGTTTTTCTGTATGTAAAAGTCAGGGCTAGCATTACGGGTAGCAAGCAGGGCAAATGCCCGTGGCCCCAAGCCACAGGGGCCCCCCGCAAAGCTACATTGCTCAGGCTTTGGCTTCTGCCCTGGGCGGTAGGGCTCAGGGCCCTGGGCTTCCGCCCCATGCAGTGGGGCTTCGACCTTCTGCCCTGGGCTGCTGCGAGTCTAATGCTGGCCCTGATTGGCGGCCCCCTGAAACCTGCTCGTGGCTCCCCAGACCCCTGGTTGAGAACCACTGACTTATAGTATCACCATTAGCCACCCTGCTTTACATAATCAAAACTGCTCCTTTAAAATGTTACTGGTGGCTTTGTACAGGCAGTTATAGTAAAAAAATGGACTTATTGACAAGTACATTATTACAAATATAAAGCTATGCAATTTTAGACAGGGGCATTACTCCATAGCCAAATTTCATAAACTCTTTCAGCAGAGCATCTATTACACTATATGCAAACGCATAGAACCTATTTGTGACAGGGTGTATAGACCCCACATTGCTGAGGAAGGTGCCAGACAGGCCTTGTGTGCGTGGCTAGCCCTGCCCCTCTGACCCTGTTAACCAGGTATGGTAGGGAGGAGGCCATTAAAAGGGAGGAAACTGCAGTCAGCTGGAGGAAGAGATCACCCTGAGCAGGAAAGTGCTGAAGTGACTCCTGAAGCCACAGGAGGGACTCCCGCCCAGGACATCTCTGCCCTACTCCTCCCGGAGTGCAGCGATCCCCCAGGGTAGGCCTGACAGAGCAAACCTGATTCAACAGCCCAGCCAGAAAGACTCCATGAAAACTGCTACACAGACAGCCCCGGAGTAAGACGGCACTGTTGGCCTTTTTCCCTTTGAGCTGGCTCTGGGGAAAAAAATTATTTTTGAGTGTGCTGGGACATTTATCTTTCCTTTTGATTCCCCCATCAGAAGAGACTTAAGAAAACCCCAAAGGGTGAGATCCCCCCCCGTAAGAAATAAGTAACTGGGGCCGGTGTCTAAATCACCCAGTGAACATAACTGGGCAAGGCCAGGGTCTCCCACCATCTGGGAGAAAAACCTACGGGGACACTTACACTATTATCTAAAACCAACCAACCAGCCAACAAAAGGGACATTTGCTATCTTTAGCATATTTAACAGAACAAATGTAAAATTGTGCTAAGATTTTTTTTCATTACTGTTAGGGCCCTGTTGCACATAAAAATATCCTTCCCCTTAGAAAGGTTCTACCAGTTTGAGGGAGATTTCCTATACTTAAATGGGAGTACTGGTGGAATCGGTACTCCTACTCAATCCTGAAGGATGTTTTTAAGTGTGGTCACTGTACAGTCCAATGTTTCCTGGCCAGCATGTATATTCCTGCAGTACACTGAGAGTAATCAATACAATCAATAAACGAAGTCATCTAATGACTTCAGGTTCTCAGTACCCTCAGGAAACAGGTTTTTCCAGGAAAACTGTCACTTAACTACTGCTAATATATAATATGACTGATGAATGAAAATGCTGACCATCCACATGCTATTTGGCACTGAAAGCCCTAAAATCCATAAATACAAACTAATATATGTATTGGCTCTGACATTTCACATTCAATGGAGTCTATTCTGCACCACACAGCAAGAGGATTAACACATTTAACTCCCATTAGTTCTAAACAGCACTGACCCTTAATGTTTACTTTTGAAAGCACTGATACATGAATAACCGAAAAGGCTCCAGTAGGAAAAATTCCACATACATATAGTTCTTATGACCTTACTTGGGAGTTTTTGATATTTTCCATTTGTTCATACCTTGAACACCTCACTGGGTTTTTGTTTTGTATGTAATTAGAATATAAAAACCTACTGCAAATTGTGCAGCCATCAAAAATAGACACAGGCACAGGGTGCTACAGAAGGTGAGTAAGGAAAGTTTATGGTCCATACACTGGTGGATGGGGTCAGCCCCTTTACTACAAAACAAGTTTAGCCATTCGTTTCCTGTAACAGCTATTCTCCCTTAACCATTTATCTTTAGTGATCTGTCATGACCTTTTCAAGCTCTCATTTCTGACAGCTTCCAGACACAGTGAGTCAAACTTCACTGAAAGCAAACTATCACACCCAGATAGTTTACTCAAGAGCAGAAAACATGCCTAACACTGTCCTACTTCAACACCAGCATATAAATCCTTCCCTAACAAGACAGTTCAAAATAAACTGAAAAAGCTTCCAATGTACATATTTGCAGGGGAATATCATTTTTTTTACGTGTTCAGAATTGGAGTAATAAAGAGACTAACGGTAGTAAATAATGAAGAAATTTTCAAATTTGTAACTATTCTACTAAATACAGAAAAATATTTTGTAAGCATTTCAGCATTAAATATTTTTGTACTGAATCATTTTTAATATAAAGTATTTGCGAGAGTATTATAGTTCACTTATCCATGCATCATTAAATCAAATTTCCACAATTTAAACCAGAGACTATAAAAGCCCTATTATTGTTAAAAATTAGTAAATAGCTTTTTTATTAAAATCCTGTCATCTTTTAGCCTTCAGGTTTTGCAGAACATCGAGAAAGCTAGAAAGGCTAATGTTAAACCCCTTACAGAACACTAGCTATATTTTGTTCCACTTCACCATTCCATTAACACCATTAAAATCTACTGGCTTAATAAAAATCTTCCCTAATTTAGCATGGACTGATTTTAAGAAAAGACAATTAATCTGCATGTTTAGTCAGCAAAAACCCTTGCTTTGGAAAGCACAGACAAAAGAGTCACTAAATAATGGTCTTCTTAGACAGGGAATATGTGCTAGCTGATTGAAGATAACACAAATACTTAAATATTATCAACTGATGTGCTAAGAAATGAGATATAGTTGATATTTATTTTGAGAGAAGAGATGCCTTTTACTGTACTTCTCTGAAGCACAGATTGACAAGTGGGGAAGAAAGATCAAAAACCTATAATTTAATTCCATTTTACACAGTTTATGTGGGTTTTATGTCAACTTGATCTTTTTGATAGTAAACAATTAGTAGCAATATTAAACACTATATTGTATGGTCAATTAGACAATGTGGTGATTGGGCATTTTTAATGCACCTATGTGGACAGATAACTACTGGAGGGGGCTGAAGTTCTGAACTGCTCTACTTCCCTTGGCCGTACAGTAGAAACTGATTTACCCAACTGAACATCAGTCGTGAACCGAAGCCTATGGATCATGCTGACTTTGAAGGACTTGTAATGGTGGCTACTGAGCATATCTTGAACTGTAGCTATATCGATCTGAGGATCTTCCTCGGAGATCTCTTCTCCTCTTGAACCTGCCAAAAAAAATAAAATAAAAGGCTTAAAATGTGGCACATATAATTAAATTAGAATACAAATATTATTGTCTCTTTTGCAATTACAAATGTATTGCTTGGTCAGTCGTAGACAATCATGCCAGCTGGTGGTTTTTTGTTTTTTTTTTATTAAAGGAAATTCACAATATCAGTGCCTACGCATCAGAGGTTAGAAGGAAATACTTAGTGTTAAATCTAAAGCAAAATTCTTCATTCACTACAAGCTTAAGATATTAAAAAACCATCAGGGTGCCACATAAAATCTGTGGAAAATCCTGATGCTGGATTCTAGTGAGATGTGGCCATATCCTAGAACAGACTTTGCTAACTTGCAGATATCCTACAGCGACTGGTTGGAGTCACTTTGTGAATGCCCTGTGTGCAGTAACTACAGAGACTCTGCACGAGTCAGCTGTAGTTCCAAGAACAGTTTTGCCAAAAGAGAGTGTCAATGATTAAGCTAGTAGGAGCTCTGCTAAATGGCGATGGCTGAAGTAGCTCTTATCTAGAGGTGGGCAAGAAACTATTTTCCCATCCTATGAATACATTCAAGATTTCAGAAATGTTTCCCCCACCTGAATTGGGACAAAATGTCAACATTTCAAAATTGTTCATAATTTGAAAATCTTTTAAAAAAATTCAGTTTGGGTCAATTAAAATGTATTGTTTAGATAATTTTGAAACATTTTATTTTGATTTTGACCACTTAATTTCTTTCAAAAATGTCAAAACGGGACATTCTGAGAAGCTTTATTTTTCCCCCCAAAATTCGTGAGAGTTGAGGAATTTATCAAAACTGATCCTTTCCCCAAAAGAATTTTTGATTTAAGCAAATCAGCATTTTTCAAAAAAATATGTTTAATTGAAAAATTACCAGCCAGGTCTGCCATTATCGTATTTTACCAGTGACTTATAGATACAACAAGCATTTGGATGCATCTATCAATATATCTTTTTCACTATATTTTTCCCCACAGTGGGATTTAACTGTAGCATTAACATCTTTATATTTCCTCCCCCACATACTAACACTTTATTATTCTTAACAACGTGAGTGGTATCTTGTTTCTTATACTCAGCTCTAAGATAAAAAGCATACACTACTGATTAGTATTCTTATTACTACTGTAGGTACTAGCTTTAAAAAAGGTAACATCTCATTAAGCCAAAATGCCAATTACTGGGGGAAAAAAAACATTAAGATTTTTACATTTTATGATGTTGGATTAATATCAATTTAAAAATTACTATAATGTGACAATTTTTACAGAGTAATTTCATCTTAGCTGTAAATGATAATTCAGATGCTTTTAGAGAAAGTGGTGCATAAATATGGTTGAAAATTGATTTAACTTCTTGCAGAAGATACTGAAGAATGACACATTTTGTTTAATACACCAGCTAATGTAGTCCTAAAAGCTGAAACAACTGCCAGTCCACAGTCCTAAATTTGCTGTGGGAGATTAATGAAAACTTATATTTTGCTGAAATTTTAATAATGGGCAGATGAGACAATAGAATTTTAGTAGAGGTCTTAACAATATCGTATAACCAGCAAAACGCTTGTCATTTTCTATATATTAATATTGTTCAAGACTTACGTGGTTGGATCTGGCTCAACACACTAATGCTTCCTGCATTGACCTTCTACACTCTGGTGGTGTAAATTTATATCCCATTTGAGGATTTCAACTTATAGTGAAACTACAGAGAGTTCCCATATCTGGAGTCTGGTAACAAGTGGAGTACTTGCTTTTTAGAAAGGACAGTAGCTACCAGGGAGAGGAAAGCCCTGGCACTTGAGTCAAATACACACTGCTGATGCAGAAGCAAGCTTCCTTTTAATGGAGATAATTTGGAGTTGCAGAACTGAATCCTATTTGTCTCAGCAGGTGCTGCCATCACAGCCGTGGAGAGGAGCAGTGTAAACTTAGAGGGAAACAATAAAAACCTCAACACTCAATTTTTCCCACTTGCAAAAAATTTCCCCTTTCAGTTTATGAATTCACACCCAGATTTTCTCATCTACAGGACACATGCTCACCTCTGTGTTCAGAGAACTTAAGTGCCTACAGCTAAATGCTTAAAAGTATACAGTGGAAAAACGATGTTCCAAAGATATCAGCCTAACAACCACCTTTCCAACTATTTTCCCCATGAGAGAAAGGATTAGACTTGCATGTGCCTCAGCAACACACAAAACAGCTACTTGGCATTACAATCTAAAGAGTATTTTTAAATCTGCAAACTGGACCATCCCATTTGGATATTTTTTTTAGCTCCAATAAAATGGTGTATATAAGCATGTGAATTTTGTGCATACCCATCTGAACACTGTAACCACTCCACACTACAGAATGACAAGATAAATTGTAATGGCTCCTTCAGAGACATTACAATGCATTTTGTCAAAGACCCTTGTGTTAATGTCTCTATTCTATGGATTATCATAATGTATCATGTCAAACTCTCATGGCGCAGTATTTCAAAGATACACTGAGATATGTCAAACTTTTGGTGCACTTAAAAGCATTTTGAAACACTGTGGCATAGAGGTGCCTGGAAGGAAAGCAAGGACTCTAACGGAACGGGTTGCCTTAGGATCAAAAGAAAACTGACTAGGAATAGAAGTTAAAGGACTGAGTTCAACACACAAACCTACTGAAATGCCAATGTAGGGCTGCCATGCATTCCTTCAATTACCCAACTGTGCTTTAACACTGCGCTGTTTCAACCATCAAACTGTGTGCAGTGTTATGATACAATCCGCAGAATACTGTATGGCTATTCTGTGGTCACGTAGAATATAGCCTGCAGCCAGATCACCTTGTATCAGATTTCTAGCTAAGCATGGCCTGCCTGGGTGAGTACTGGAATAAAAACTCTCCAAGGAAAACTTAGAGGGCATAGGAAATTGTGATGGTGATTCAGTAATGGCATTCTTCATTCGTAATGAATAAAGCACAGATCCTGACCACCTGCGGCTCTTCCTGGAAGGTGCAGAGGTTTTAACTCAGTGTCCTGGTCGTATTCCATGTTAGGTCTGGACTGCACCTGGGGAGGTAACTAACCTTTTGCCTACTGCAGTTTTCAGACAGGTACTGTATTACCCCAAAGGGCTGCACTGCCTAACCTAAGATGTTGGGTAATTTTACAATTCACAGTTAGCTATTTGTTATGTTCTACCCAAGAGGTGGCTGCATTTTGGTGGTGGGTGAAGAAAGTCCTATGTTCCCCTAAGTTTAATACTTCAAATAATTGGTTCATGAGGATGAAGTTATACTAAAGGTAAAATGTGTGGACTAATAGCCAAACCAATCTGGTACCTAGTCAGAAATTTTGTAGTAACAAAATAAAATACTGATCTCCTCTAGAGTCTTTAATCAAAGGTTTCTTAAAGTACTTCATAAATATTAATTAAGGTTAAAAAAAACTGGGCATGTTTAGACTTGAGAAAGACGACCGCCGGGCGACCTGATGATAGTCTTTAAAAACATGTTAAGAGGTGTTTTAAAGAAGACTGTTTCAATTGTTCTTTATGTCCACTGAAAGTAGGACAAGAAGTAATTGGCAGGATCTGCAGCAAGGGAAATTTACATTAGATATTAGGAAAAACTTTGTAATTATAAGGATAGTTAAGCACAGGAAAGGTTACCAAGGGCGGTTGTGGAATCCCGGTCACTGATGGTTTTTAAGAACAGGTTAGACAAACACCTGTCGGGGATGGTCTGGGTTTACTTGGTCCTGCTTGGCGCAGGGGAATGGACTCGATGGCCTCTCAAGTTCCTTTCCAGCTCGACATTTCTATGATTCTATAATTAAGACTCACAATACAGCCTTGTAGAGTATTAATCTTCTGTTCCCAGTTTCAATGGGTGGCTTTCCACAAGTCAGCCTCTCAATCTGTGTTTACTCATTTGTACAATGGACAGAAGAAGTGTCTATCTCAGAGGGGTATTATGAGGCTGAACTTACTCATATATCAGATCCTCAGATGAAAAGTCTGTATAGAAGGGCATGTTAGTCGTGTTATTAATTCTTTGACTGATTAACTAGTAGCCACATCCAAAATCAGATTCAGGGATAACATTTTCATTAGAATTTAAAATCTGAATTCTTTGACAAAGTTTAAATGATTAAACTGAGGGATTTTATATTGGAAATATTTCAGATCCTCTGTAAAACAGAACCACCTCTCCTAATCTTGTTTTATTTGGCTATGTGAAGAGGACAGTTTAAGGTTTGTCGAATTTTTCTAGTTGCTGATCATGGGAGAGAAGCCAGGAATTCCACCATCAGCACAGATCATCTATCTAAAGATGGCAAGACATTAGGACCCCTGAGGGTGCACTGGATAATAGCAGTAATATCAGTAAGAGCCGAGATAAATTCCCTGCCCAGAAAAATCCTGACTATAGAACTTGGCATATTGCTCCTATACCTGCAGCTTTATCAGAATGTTGAGGAGACCAAAATAATTCAACAACAGAGGAAAGAATCATCTCCAAGCGCTGACTGGAGACACCATCATAAGAGATACTTGCCACACATAAGCAGCTGTGAGCAAACCTGTCAAATATTTACAGGCCTGTTGGGTGTTTGAAATGGAGATCACAATGTAGTTTTTGAATGTAAAAGCATCTACTTGGCAAAGCAATCAGCTCAAGTGGACACTCCAGGCCTAGACCAGGAGTCTGTTCAGCAGTTCTGCAGTCAGAGACCAAGGCTCTGTCTACCCTGAGCCCCTTACAGCTGCAAAGCTGTGCTGCCATAAGGCACGCCGTATAGCCGCTCTTTGTCAGCATGAGAGAGCTCTCCGGTCAACAAAATAAAGCCACCCCCAACGTGTGGCGGTAGCTTTGTTGGCAGGATCCTGCCGGCAAAACACTGTCCACACCAGTGCTTTTTCTCAGTAAAACTTTTGTCAGTCGGGGTGTTTTTTCTTCAGAAAGTGCAGTATAGATGAAGCCCAAGTTTGTCATTGGGGAAAAAGATACTATTCCAAAAAGTGGCTACTAAAGATCAAAGGGGTTAAGTTTACAACTACCTTGGCATTTTGTGCTCTTTCATTATCTATTTAACTAGAGGCAAAACACCATCATGTTGTTCTGTAAAGTTAGGTTCCTACAAATGATACGGGGATTTCCTGTGCGAAAGAGGCAGAAATCAGAAGTGAGAAAAGCTTTTAAGATCATGTATTGCAGAAACATAGCATCAAGAAAGATGAGAACTGTATGAAGTAAAACAAATAAGAAAAACAAATATTTTCACTATGTGCTTGACAACAGGAGATGTGAGGAAACAGGCTCCAGGGAGGTCAGATGCCCATCTCCTGATCATGGTTTCTAGAAAGAAATAAGAGGCATGTCATTCTGATCTGACACACCCACGGTGGGGACACAGTTATTTATGACCCAGACAAAAAGGGGTCTGTTGCTTTTTAGGAACCAAATATCACAATAACAAACAGAAATTATATACCTGAGAGAAGAAAAAATTCCATCATTGCCTTAGGGATTGTGTATTTGAGAGCCCTGAAGGTGGCTTTTCCCCTCAGGAAGAACCATGAAGTCTATGAGACAGACCTCAGATAATCTCTTATGAGCTGGGTTCATTCTTCTCATTATTTGTAGGGCACTAGTGCCTAGGAGCGCTGCTATACCTGTGCCAGGTGTCTGGCCTGGAAGAAGAGGGAGCACAGCTCAGCTGGGGAGGACCATGAAGAAGAGCAGACTGGTGTGATGGTGAGAGAGAAGCCTGGCTGGGCCCAGGATCTGACTGGAGGTTCAAGTCTCCATGCCTCGGTGGAAACTAGGCATGATACAGACTATCTGAATTATTACCAGGAACCCATTGGTGGGCATTAAGACAAGCTGATGCAGCTAGGGTCCACAAGAAAGGAAAGGGACTGAAAACAGAGCCCAACACAGCCAAAGGTTCTTTTGGTTTGTGTTTATATTGGATTTTCACCTAAGGACTCCATCACCCCAGCAGGGGGTTGAACTCTCTCGGTGACTAGGCCAGAGAGCTAAGCCACCTCCATAACCAAAGAGTGCTGAAGACTCTACTGGGGAAACTGAGGCAGGGCTGCTCAGTGCAGTGCAGCAACACCAGGGAGAATGCAGGGACAACACCTACACCACAGATCAGTACCGAAGTAAGGTTTTTGTTCATGTGCAAAGCTGAAATTATTTTGGGACGATCACTCTCACTAACATAACTGCACTTAGTTCAGGCGATGAATGAGGTATATCATCAGAAGAACTGATTTTCAAATGGGGAAAAAGATAAAACAGTAAAAGAAACATCAGAATGGAAGCACATGTCTAGACATTTCTAGTGATGTGCCTACAAGGCCTCCAGGAACAAAGCATGGAGTCCAACTCAAAACACGAGGCATTAGCTGGCATGTGAAAATGACAGACTGCTAATCTCAAAGATACTACAGAAGTATCAGCTGTAGTATGGCTACTTAAAATATTAAATAGATGACATATTCAAGAGCAAGCAAATATGTATTTCCTCAATAAAACAAAAATACAAGGTTAACTCCATTGCAAAAATGTCCCCTTATTACTTTAATGTACTAGTATATTGCTTAATGAAAGTTCTTAATTGTAATTCAATTAATTACATACACAGAGTCCCCAATTACATTTTCCAATAAGACATTGGCTTTGGTACAGGTCTAAAGGCACTTAACCAATTTTAATATATTAAGACCAATTTCCCTTGAATACTAATTACTACCTAATGGTAAAATGAGAAAGAGGAACTTTCCAGAAGCAGGACGGAGAGAATAAACTAAATTAGCAATGAAGAATTTGCTGTTTTGCATAAAAGCATTTCACATAGCAAAATACAGGCATTCAGTTTAAATATAAATCTGAATGTAAGTTAAAAAGTTCCAAATTTGGGAGATTATTAGTTTGAGCATGTCTAGTAAATGCTAGACGTTTAGGAGATTTTTGCACGTGTATTTCTATTAATGAAAAGTTTTCTGTTTCCACTTAATCCCATGAAATATAAAGTATACATTCGCCCAAAGAAAACTGGCATCTATTTTACTAGCATCTGTTCGGCTCCATGTGAAAAAATAAATGAGCACATTTATTAAATAGCTCTTCTAATTGAGATTCTTCTCTATCCGAATACATCACTAAGTTAAAGAGAAATAATTTTAAATCAGACCTAACATACAATATAGCTAGTTCTATTTGATGTAAAGTTTTGATTTACACCTATCAGTTTCCGTTTTGCATTGTCCCAGACCTATACGCTACACATCAGAGTTGGAGCTGACGAAAACCAATGATTAAATTATTATTTTATTAACGACCACAAGTAATCACAGACTATTTGACATCTCATCCAAAAGACAGCACCTGCAGCACCCCAAGGCCAAACGCTGCCATCCAAGTAGTGATTCTAGGTCACAGTTTTAGGCAGGGCGGTGTATGTGGTTTCAGCACAGGCGCCATGAGCTCATTCATTAACGACGGCATGGCTGCTCAGTTGTTCTGTTAAGTTCGCTGAAGCCTTGGGGCTCCTTAAAGGAATGGGCATCGGGGGGAGTCGGAGTGCACTAGCCCGGGGGTAGGCAACCTATGGCATGCGTGCTGAAGGCGGCACGTGAACTCATTTTCAGTGGCACTCACACTGCCCGGGTCCTGGCCACCGGTCCGGGGGGGCTCTGCATTTTAATTTAATTTTAAATAAAGCTTCTTAAACATTTTAAAAACCTTATTTACTTTACATACAACAATTGTTTAGTTATATATTATAGACTTATAGAAAGAGACCTTCTAAACATTGAAATGTGTTACTGGCACGCAAAACCTTAAATCAGAGTGAATAAATGAAGACTCGGCACAACACTTCAGAAAGGTTACCGAACCCTGCTAGAGCATCAGCCTCCACAAAAATTTTTCAGGGAAAAGCGACAGGGATCCGCTAGACAGCTGCTAGTGGCTGAAAGAACTGGAATTCAGGTGAGTTTACTTTCTCAGCCGCCCTAATGGGAGAGTTACCACTGCACCATGCTGGGGTACTGGTTCAGTGCTGACCAGAGGGAAGGACAGGGCCACCTATTGAATCACGACCACCTAGATGTTTCTTAGAGGCTTCCCATCCAAGTACTGACCTGGTATGACCCTGCTTAGCTGGGGAGAACTCAGAGGATCACACCACAGTTCTCATGGCTGTGGGCTACACTATGCATTCTTGCCCGACACTGTACAGATAGGTCTGGAAGTGCAATGTGGGTATTCAGCTTTGAATCAGACAGTTCAGGTTCAAGAGTTTGGTTATCTTTTAAATGAAAGAGGCAAGATTGCCAAAAATATGATCAATGCCGGCTTTGATTCAGGAAAAGAGCTGGTACATGCAAGAACAATTTAATATTACACTGTTTACTTTATGAAATGTAAATTTCATACAAAAGGAACAGTTCAGAGATATACTCAAAGAAATATTAAACAATTCATATATAAACCCCAAGATAGGATTATGGGACAGTCCGATTTACTTAACAAGATTCAAACGATTGTGTTTGCACATTCAGGGCTGCTCTTCCCTATGGGGAGACCGAGGCTGCTGCCACTGATGCAGCAGGGATCAATTTAGCAGGTCTAGTGAAGACCCACTCAATCGACGGCAGAGTGCTCTCCAGTTGACCCTGGTACTCCAGCTCCCCGAGAAGAGTAAGAGAAGTCAACTGGAGAGCGTTTCCATTTGACACAGTGCAGTGAAGACACCGGGGTAAGTCGACCGAAGTTACGTCAACTCCAGCGACGTTATTCATGTAGCTGGAGTAGCGCATCTTAGGTCGACTTACCTCCATAGTGAAGATAAACCCTTAAAGAAGCTCTTCCAACTTTTGTAGGGTTTCTCCCTGAAGTACTCTAGAACAAAAGGGCACAGAAATAAAGGTGAAGCATGAAGAAGCTCTCAGGAGCGAAGTCCATCCACTCTGAACATGGGAGCCAGAAACATGAAGTCTAATCTCAACTCTGACACTGAGTTGCTATTAGTCAAGTCACTTCAGCTCAAAGTCTCAATTCTGCCATTTGTTAAATGGGGGTCAGCACCACATACCTGGCACATGAGGTTGGAGTTATCCCACTAATGCTCCAATCACTTTTCTATGTCATATCCTTGGTGGGGAAATTCAGGAAGAAATTTATAGCCTTATAAGCATAAATGAAAGGATTTAATCTTTGTAAGGAAACCAGAAATTCCATGCTCTTCAGCAAGGGCTCCAATCGCCACTCTTCGCAACAGAAAACCTCTTAGCATGGGTTTAACTGAGATCATAAATGCCACCAGTTTTCTGACTAATGAAGGGAAAAAAAAAAAAAAAGTGTTGCATAGAAGTGAGAGGAAAACTAAACTGAGAGCTTGGCCATTGGAAAAGTTGGAAAGACAGAGGGATGAACCAAAAGGGGGAAAACTTTACATTTGTCTCCAACAAATTTTGTGAAACTTATAAAAACAAAATAAAACAAAACAAACCCCAAAAGTAATGTTTTTGCATATCTGGAGAGAAAACAATTTGTCTCCACACTTAGATAAACACCACCTCTAAACCTCTGCTCTAGTTACATCTACATGATTAATTTCTTTTAGAGGTTAAAAGCTGCTGCTTCTTGGGCAGCAGTATTGACATGGTAAAATGTATAGCAGACCAATAACTTTATTCTGTGCTTGCAACAGAAAAAGCTTTATATTTCAAGTGTTTTTCACAGTTGGTCATAACTTTACAGAACAGAGTTTTAACAGAAAAAGATTAATCAAGAAGTGATAAACAGGATGCAGACTATTTACCAAAAGGTATGAAATCAATCATTTCACTTTGGAATATTCTTTTGGCACAGTTGAAAAGTGCCTTAGGAAACAGAGCCTCTTCAAAACTTGCTCGCCCAGCCGGTACAGCCTGTGTTCCAGAATACATAACTTATGTGAGCTTAAGCAATTTACAAGAGCAAGAGTGAAAAGGGCAAACATACTGTTCTCTCGGACAAGGCAGAATTCCAAAGTGCTCTGGCTCTCCAAGGTACAGTCTAAGTCTACTGGGACATTGGGTTCACTCTGCTTCTCCAGACGATACTGAGGACCTGAAACATAAAATAATTTGTAAAATTCTCTGGATTCTAATTAAAAGACAGCTTATCAGGGTCAGTTAACAATACTTAAACTCAAGAGGTAAAATCGATGGTTGTTTATGTCTAAAGTTCCTGTCCACCAGGAAAAAAAATAAAGGAGTAATAAAGGAGTGGACGATGGTATGCTTAGAAAGTGCATGGAAACAGACTATCCCAGTCACTGCCCACAGCGTGACATTTCCTGCCTACTTCACTGCCAACAAAAAATATCAACAAACCCTTCTGACCTACACCCAACTAGCTCTATCTATCCACCTGTATCCCCACCTAGGTTCTCTCAATGGCAGTAAAGTTGTTTATTTGGACCCCAAACTGTCCTTAGAAAAAGTAAAATGCAGCTTTCTTTGACTCAGTCTTCCCAGCCATTCTGTATCTAGTGGAAACTGGCCTGTTGTGAAAGGTAGTTGGCCTGCACTTTGCCTCAGAGATGGAGCTATTCTCACATACTGTCTGGAAGCTGAAGAACATTCTGAAGAGAAAGCAGATGCACTGCTGTATAGCTAAACAATTCCCATGTAAAGACACACAGTGCTACTTTGCTTATCTGAGTGCTTCTCACTCCTAGCCCGGCATAAAAAACTATGCATTCCTTACTGCAGGCTCAAACGGATGTGCACGCACACAGACACAAGGGTGGATTTAAAATGGCAGGAAAGGTTGCGATTGTACTGACGAGCCACTAAAGCAAAGGTGACCATGACCAGGACAATAGAGGGCCTCAGAGTGTATGCTGTACCTTGAGACAGTTGGGGAGCAGGCAAGGGTGGGGGTCGGTTTGCAAGAGAAATGTATATTATGGATTTCATTTCATTGTGAAACTCGGCTCTACAATCCTGGGATATTTCTTCTTCCTGCTCATTTTGTGTCTTGTGACAGCCTAGACTTCTAATCATCACAAGACTGGCACTGCCATTTTAGACATTAGCAGTGGTGACCAGTGCTATTTTCCACATTAACTCTAGATAATGTGACAGACTTTGTACACAGGAATGAGCCTTTCCAGTTATCATTGTTTCTACAGTTTCCGGTAACAGGTCCCAATGCTAGATGGAGTCTGAGATCAGATAATACCTCAATGGCTGTGAGGAGCAGCAAGGATCACCGGTATATATATGAATCCATCGTTCTATCAGAGATCTGAATACGGTTAGCGTTACTGCTGAATATAAACAAATGCAGTACATATGGAGATTGAATCAGATACAAATGTGGACTGCTGCTGTTTCAAACCAATTACTTTCAAATACGTTTCACTTAACTAGATTTTTCCCCAAGATTCAAGTGTCAATCTCCCTATACCCGTTAATTCAAAGGACTGAAAAGAATGGTGTTTATTTGAAAGTTAGTGTTTTCCAAGCTATACAAAGTATTTTAATAAATGATCGTGATGACAAATAGATGTCTTCTTGTGTCTTTCATTCCTACAGATCACAGTTGTACACCTTACACTGAAATAAAACTACATACAGGGAACACTTCTCCCATTAGTGAAATGAAGCCATTTCTGGGGTGTTACAGAAGGGCTGTAACAACAGCGCAGAGAAACACTATGCAGCGAATTAGAAGAGTATGAAACACATAACTTCTGTAAATGAAACTGCAGAGGAAATGTAGGTAGCAGAATGTCACTTCCTAAGTAGATTGATTGAAACATCACAGCTAATACCCCTACTCTTGCAAAAAGTACCATTGGGGTGTTAATGAACACAAGTGGCTAGGACAGTGGTGGGCAACCCGTGGCCCATCAGGGTAATCCACTGACAGGCCGCCAAACAGTTTGTTTACATTGATTGTTCCACTGGGCTAGGACCTCTGTTTTCTCTCTCAAAAGATGAACCAATGATTACCCGTAGTTTGGTGCACAGTTGCTGTGAGTCCAGAAAAATAATTTTATCCAAGAAACCCATTTCAATTAGTAAGGTATGTCCTCAACCCGATCCCTTAATGCACACGACACAAAGGATAGCACCAGCCATAGTGGATGAGTGCCCCTTGATGGATAGCAGGTCGCTACAATACAAATGGCTGCTACAGCACAAGCACTTTCGGTTAGTGTTACTGCTGTGTGACAAAGCTGAATGGTGACCGTCCAGTGGAAAACCTCTCCAACGATTCCACTGAAAAAAAGCATTTTAAGAAGACTTTTAATACTTTAAAAAGCTAATTAGCCCATTTGTGCTTATTGTTAAAGTCCTTCCTTCTGGCCCCCAAAATCTGGCCAAAAATGCCACTGATAATTTAAAGAACACCTAATTTCTAAGGCAAACAGTAACTATTAGATTAAATCATTATTTTCATTAACTCTCTTAGACCATGCAAAAATGTCAAAGTAGCTACTTGTACACTGCAAAGCTACCTAAACAAGGAAAAGCTGCCGCTATACCTGTGACACTTCAGGTCTATATACTGGCCCATGCCAGCTGATTCAGGCTCACGGGGTTCTGGCTAAGGGGCTGTTTAATTGTGGTGTAGATGTTCTGGCTTGGACTATAGCTTAAGCTCTGGGACCCTCCTACCTCGCAGGATCCTAGAGCCCAGGCTCCAGAATGAGCCTGAACATCTACACTGCAATTAAACAGCCCCTTAGCCTGAGCCCTGCAAGCCTGAGTGTCTAACTGCAGTATAAAAATACCCTTCAATGCACATGTCCCATCAAGGCGAGAGAAGCACAAGTGTCCACAATAAAAAATTGTTTTCTCAAATCACTAAAAATAGCAGCTGGTCTACCAGGCTGACTACGTAACGACGTCTTTTTAGTGATCTGAAGGGTCTCTAAACAGGATCTTAATACAGCAAAACTGTTAAAAGTGAAATCATGAAATATATTCCTTCTCTATTAGTGGCTAAGTATTTCATCTTATACTATGATAATTCAAAGTCAGTAAAGCATTCAGAAATATTTAAAACAAAAAAAAATTAAGCCTTTTAGCCTCAGATGGCATGCCTCAGAGAGGGAATTTGTTAGCCAATTCATTTAAATTTACTACAGCATAGTTTCAATTACAGCTCCTCATTGTGTTTCCCCAGAAGCCATGTGAAGAGCACACCGCATGTTCTGAGTGTATTTTGCTCTTGAAATAGTGCATTATTCTTCTGTAAAATGGAGTCTCCTTATTCCTGGTGACTTTCAGAACAGATGCAGGGCCAGGCTATTTGCAGGCCACAAGAGGAAAGCACAACTATTCCCTCTGTGCCCAGCACAATCAGCAATTGCACACGTAGCTGGTTCCAAGCATTTATAAAACAAATTGCACTCCAAGAAAAAGCAGAGATGTTTTATCTAAGCACAAATAGCAAAAGGAGCAAAGTATGTACGGCACCATCTTCCTTCTTCTACAAGACTTGAGCCATTGCAAAGCTGTCTCAAAAACTGAAAATAAGTAAGGCCTGGTTTGTCAGACAGAAGGAAAAGCGGAACTTACTGAGGATAAACTTCAAATAAATACCAAATCAATCACTCAGTCTGGGTTTAAATGTTGTCATAGGTGTTTAAACTGACAAGGTAAAGGAGATTCAGACAGAGTGCAAAAACTACCTGCTTAGTCCATCTTGCTATAAGGGAATAGTAGAGAGTAATCTCCAATGGTCCCCAAACAACTGCAGAACATACACAATGAACAAAGTGGGCAGAGAGATTTGTAGCCTCTGATTCGAATTTCCATGAACTGGCTGCTTAAATCCAAATCTTAATTCTTAATCTTGCAGCATAAGAGATAAGTATTTTGCAAATCTTTCTCTATTTGCAAACAACACAAGAGATCTGTGCTGCAGAGATCAGACCAGCATTAAGGTTATTGTAATTTTCTTAACAGACCATAATCTGTACAATGAGAACTGAAAGAGTATCACGTGAATCCCAGATCCATGAGTACTTCAAACCTGGTACGGTTTACTCAGTTTTCCCACATGCTGCAAACTAGTACCAGGGCCATGTACAAATGGAAATGTTTTGGGAAAAGGAATGTATTCCTCAACTCTCAGTATCTGTGACCCTTTTAAAATAAATTGAAGTTACATGTGCGCTAACGGGACTTTGTTTATTTGATTTCCAGCAGATGCAGAGGGCCGAGAGGAGAGTTGAGTCTCATTCTCCCTTTTCTTCCACCTCCACTGGGTCCCACCAGGGCCCCCAACCCACCTCCACTGAGCTTTCCATGGGCACAGCTCCAGGGTGCCCTCAGACTCTGGGTTCGTCTACCCCCAGGGCGATCCACACCAGTATACACCCCACTTCACACCCTTTGCCTTCTGTTTAAGATTAGAAACTCTTGTTTGCTGGTGAGATGCCCGGCACACAGAGACGTTGGTAATAATAAAAGTCAATTTTGTGAAATGAGTTAAATGTAGTTTTACACACTGCACTCCCACCCATCCGCTGCCCAAAGCTGCGGTTTCACCATCACTTGGTAATTCCTTAAAGGACCTTTCTTTTGCCTGAGGCTGTGGGAAAGACACACACAAAGAACAGGGGAACCAGTGACATTGACTAGATTCGGTGTAGACCACAGACAAGAATGTAGTTTTTCTTAATCTCAGTTACTGCCATTTTAGGTGTGACTGGTGACAACAGCAGGTAAAAGCAGACAACAGTATGATTTCTAAGTTGACTCCATCCCCAAAGAATTATTGCTGAACCAGATATGAAGAATCATGGAGGGAGAGAATTAAAAATCAATGCTCGATAGCAGCTTATCCTCTCCCTATGGATCACAGATTCTCCAGGCTCTGGATCCATGTTGAAGAAGAAAATGACTTCCATAGACTCAATGCCATTTTTGCTCAATGCACTCCCTGCCAAGCTGCATGGCGCAGAAGGCGCCAGCAATTGCAGCTGGAGACCTTTTGGTGTCATCTTGCCAGTAGTGAGGCAATTTTGGAGCAAATTGTGGATTTTCGCAATTCTGTAAAATTCACCAAAATAGTTAATAAATATACAGTCTGACTATAAACGAGATACGACGTTTAAGATTGAACAAATGAAAAACTGCAACACTACAGGGTGCTGCTGCGCCAATTTCTATTGGAACAGATTCTTTGGAGAAGTGAGTACTATATAATCAGAGTGCAAATGGGTCTTTAGGCAGTACATACCCTTTAGAAATGGGTTTAAAATGTCAAAAATGTGTAGAAAGCTACATGACCTCTACGTTACAACAACAACAACAACAACAACAAATGGAAGGGTGATTCTATGGAGCAGGTGTATTGAGTAAATAGAAAACTCATTTCAGATGTTCAGAAGATGAATTTATAGTGGAAATATCATGTAACTTAATGGTCTAATAACAAAATATTGCTCTGGGCATTTCAAGAGAATTTCCAAGTTATAATACCAAAGTTGGATTTTTATGGATTTTTGTAATCCTGAGGCAAACATTTCCACACGTAAGTTTAAAAGAAACCCTTCGGAACATGGCATATGAAAGGTAAGTAGCACTGTACCTCCATTTAACTCTCACCATTAACTAAAAGGACTATTACCTTAGCATACAGCTCAGGTCTAACTGCAGCAGGTTGATCCAGTGGTTCAGTATATTTTCACACACTACCATTAACATGGGCAAAGATGGACAGCAGGTGACATCCCACCATCAAACTAGGAGTTGAGGTGCTAGGAGGAAAACTGCTGTGGGCAGAAGACAACTATGAGCCCTCCAAGCCCCATCCCTGTTCTGTTAGTTCACCAAAATATTCCAAGGGAATTACACAGGGAAAGGGCAATCAGGGCAGCTGTGGAGTGATCAAACCTGGCATATTAATACATCCAATGAGAAAGGAGTGAGGTGGGTATGAACCAGGAGCGTGATCTGAACTAAGCCAAAATGGGAAGAGATGAAGCAGTTGTACCTGAAAGCAAATAATTTTTCATTCAAAGACTAGAAGAGATTAATTCAAGGGTACAATACATACCCAATAGGCTAAGCTCTCTTTAGCTCTTGGAGGAGGTGCTAAGGTTGAACCCCTATTCCAGCAGACATTGCAGACAAGTTGCCTTGGGCACACTGATCTTCTTAATTTTTGGACCACACTGCTGGGCAAAATATCCTGCAAATATGAGCAAGTGCCTAAACACAAAGAATTGCAAAAGCTAGCACAGACAGAGCAACTCTTCTCTTTTAGCAATGATTTTAACACACTCACTGATCAATAACTGTTGAACAACTGTACTAACTTCATCACAAAGGCAGAACTATTCATTTACAAAACAATACTCTAAACATCTTGACTACAGACATCAAACTTGCATGCAACATTTAAATGCATATTATTATATAATGCACAATCCCACCAGTTAAAATGCTTATTTGCCCCTCGGTGTGGCTGCTAGAAAGATTTGTACTGTACTATGTTATTGTGTTAAACATTGCAGCAGCTGCCTCTTCAAATAACAGGAAGATCATTAGGAATTTTTAAAAAAATTACATGAAACAGTCATTCTTTAGCTTCCTATGGCACAATATAAAATTTACGCTTGGTGATGAGAACCGCAGAGTATAATCGAATTAAACAATTCCCTCAAAAAAGGAGAAAGGCTATGCCTATTATAACAAACCATGCCTGCTGCCTAGTGAAACTGCAAATCCTTCAGAAAGGGTTTCGAAAGCCTGACCCATCAGTTCTAATTTTTAAAACTTATCCTTTCAGTCAAGACTAGAAAAAGGCCCATTCCAACTTTTATCTTTCCTACAAAGTGCTGTTATCTTGGTCTGATGTCAGGAGCTTTATCTCTCTTTCTGCTGACAAGCAGAGACGAGAGAGATAAGATTGGGAACGAATCTCACTTCTCTGAGTAAATAAATAATCAATACTCATCTAAATGTAAATGAGAAAGTATCCCCCTCTGATAACAGGGCTCTTATCAAAGAGCCAATTTTCTACAGACATTTGGCCTCAACCAAATCACCATCATTCAGCCCCAGCCTAATGGCTAAAAATCGTAACTAAATTGAACCGATCACCAGAGATCAACTAAGTTCAGCCCTGGCTACTTCAGGTTCAAATGTTTTGGAATGCAATTTTGCCCCCATTAACTTTCAATAGCAATGAAAAATACACTGGTCAGGGGTTGAATGTGCACAATAAACAAACTCAAACACTTATTTTTTTAAAGTGTTTAAACAAAAACCAAACCAAACCCCAGCTGTGTGTGCAAACAAATAAATGCTACAATAAGGATAAAAATGGAGATGGGGGAAGACTTAGCTCAATGTTTCAATCTGTGTGGAATGTTGAGAACTGTAATTCTGCTGCCAAACAGCAATTCAACTATTTAAAGACAGGTAGAAATAAAGAGACAGACTAGATTAAAATGTCACTGAAGAACTAAATGAACGTCTCTCTACAACTTTCCCCTTATTTATTCCCATCACCAAAGCCTTGGTGTATGCTGGGGTGGCCAAACTTACTGACCCTCCGAGCCCTATACAACAATCTTCATAAATTTGAGAGCTAGGGCTCAGGCCCTCGGTAGGCGCCTGCTGGGCTCAGGGTTCAGCCCCACTCCAGCTGAAGCCCTGAGATCCCCCTCTCTGCTGTGCAGAAGCCCCTATCCCATCACCCCGCTGCAAGGTAGAGGTCCTGAGCTCACCCCAGTCTGATAGGTGGAGAATGGGGGGACTCTGCAAGCTGCACTTTAACAGTAAACGAGCCACAGTTTGCTCACCCCTGGTCTATGTCCTGGTCAGCTCCTGCCTTGACTAATGCAACCCACTTGTCCCTGATCTTCCCGATCTGCACCCTGCAGCCCCAGGTTAGCCAGCTTGCTTCAGCTACAATCATTCTCCTCACCCGGTACTGGAACCATGTTTCCTCAAGGTCCCGCAGTGCCTTGTGATCCCTGTGACATCCCAAAGCCCTCATCCTTATTTCCAAGGCCCTGCACACTTGACTTGCCCCCTACCTCCCTATACAACAGTGGCTCTCAAACTTTTGTACTGGTGACCCCTTTCACATAGCAAGCTTCTCAGTGCAACCCCCTTTATAAATTAAAAAACACCTTTTTATATATTTAACACCATTATAAATGCTGGAGGCAAAGCGGGGTTTGGGGTGGAGGCTGACAGTTCATGACCCCTCCATGTAAGAACCTCCCGACCCCCAGTTTGAGAACCCCTAGCTCACCCTGTGTGCTTCCCTCTCTGCTTCCATACACAACTGCTCCCTTCTCTCATAGTGCCCCCTAGAATGCTGTCTCCACTAGGGAATTCTACAGAAATATTCTCTTCAGTTTAGTGTCAACTTCGTGTTTTTACCATTGTGTTTACTAAGCCTGCTGAGGCTAGTGGCACAACTGGGTCTAGAACCCCAGTACTCCTGATTCCTAGTCCTGTATCTGAGCCAGTGGACCACACAGACTAATTATAAACCAGTTCTTCTGTGCTAATCCCCTTTGACTGCAGCATAGTACCCAGGCAAATGTTAAATTCTGCATTCCAAGGGGGAAATACCCTTTCCCCACTCATCGTCTGCTGTGGCTCAGTAGGAAATCGGAATGAAAAAGGAGGAACCCCACCATCCTGTAGGGGAAAGAGTAAAGCTGAATCGCTGGCTGCTTGTTGTGCTGCAATAACTCTCTCCTTCGAGGTGAAGACATGGTTCCTGACAGCAGCCTGTGAGCTCTGCAACAGCAGGAGTGAGGAAACAAAGAAGAGGGTTTTGGCCAGATGCATCCTCTTGGATTACAGTGAAAACTCATGTAGAAGTGCGGGGTATTTTGTTGGTAGGGCAAAACCCCACTTCACTGAAAGGGACCTCTTTGTAAGAGCATCACCATTCCCAAGGTTTTTCGCCTTCATTTACGGTCACCATCCACACACACTGCACGGAGTAAGTCCTTCCCCCTCCTTTTGCAAAGCCTTTCCCTGCGATCCCCTCAAACTCTTCCACACCTAGCATCCACGTCCTAACTGCCCCAGGGAGACCAAGCGCGCCTGAGGCAGGAGGATCATTTCAAGTGTTCTTTAAAGTACTGTACGTATTTGTGATGCTACAAATACTCATGAGAACAATGAGGAATTTAAAGTTTGCAATCATCCCCTGATGGCCAAGGCAATGGATGCATGACAGACAGTGGATGGTCAGATGCGAACAAGAGGCATTTTCCTCCACATCACAGCTCTGCTCTAGCTTAGTGGAAGAGACAAGGGATGGGCTGTGTGGAGCAGACGGGGCAGTGGAGCAGAAGTCTTCACAGAAAACCAGTTGATAAACATTCTGTGTCAATGTCTGAGGTATTTCCGCATTTTAATTTTCTCCTTTTCCAAGTAAAGATGATTTATAACTTTATTGCTCCAACCCTAGGTTTTGAAAGTGTGATTTCTTTTGAGTTTAAACTGCACCTATATTTATTATTCTTGTTACCACTTTTTTTTTATTACTGCCATAGAAAACATTTGCTGGAAATATGTGATCGCTATTACAAGGCCATAAAAAAGAAGAGTTTATGTATTTCTATCTTTTCAAATAATCTGTCAGAATTTATCAATTACGCTAAGTAGTCCACACTACCCAGGCCCCGCTGATACAGCCGTACCAGTCCAGCTCTGCCAGCAGATCCCCCTAGTGTAGACGCAGCATATGCTAACAGAAGGAGTTTTTCCTGAGGCTACAGTAACACCACCTCCTCAAACAACATTAGCACTTTTCTGACAGCACAGCAGCATCTACTCTGGTTTTGCCAGCATAGCTAGGGGTGTGCTCTTTTCAGATCGCAGACAGATACAGTTATGTCAACAGAACTTTGTAGCATGGAACTGGCCTTAGTCTGGATACTCATTCAATACGGATAGGCAGCTATGCAAACTAAGGCATTACTTCATCTTCTGGAGACACTACATTAAAGTGTGGCTCACTAGAAATACAGGTGAGGATTCGGTTTTGCCACTAAAGTGAAGAATTTGACTGTAGCATACCAGCTTGAGTATTGAACCCAGAATGTAAACAAAAGAGAAGTGAACAGGCAGAGGCAATAACACACTGTGAAAAACCTAGGCTTTAAGAAAAGACAGTTACCTTTTCCGTAACTGGTGTTCTTCGAGATGTGTTGTTCATCTCTATTCCAGAGTAGGTGTGCGTGCTCGCCACGTGCACCGGTGCTGGAAGTTTTTCCCCTAGCAGTATCCATAGGGGGGAAGAGAGCCCCCCGCAACCCCTAGAGTGGCACCTCCATGGCATGGTATAAGGGGCACTGCGCGCTCCCCCCACCGTCAGTTCTTTCTTGCCAGACAACTCCGACAGAGGAGAAGGAGGGCAGGATGTGGAATAGACATAAGCAACACATCTCGAAGAACACCAGTTACGGAAAAGGACAACTGTCTTTTCTTCTTTGAGTGATTGCTCATGTGTATTCCACAATAGGAGATTCCAAGCTGTATCCATTGGAGGTGGGTAGGAGTTCACAAACTCTCGGGACGGAGCACAGCCCTGCCGAACCCGGTGTCGTCCCTGGTCTGGGAGACGATCACATAATGTGAGGTGAACGTCTGAATTGAAGACCATGTGGTAGCCCTACAAATGTCCTGAATGGGGACAAGGGCTAAAGAGGCAGCCGACGAGGCTTGCGCCCTAGTCGAGTGTGCCCTCACAATTGGCGGTGAGGGGATTCCTGCCAGGTCATAACAGGTACCGATGCACGAGGTGATCCAGTTGGAGAGCCGCTGAGTGGAGATCGGCCAACCCTTCATGCACTCGGATGAGGTGATGAACAGTTGCGAGGACTTTCTGAACGGCTTAGTCTGCTCCAGGTAGAAAGCCAGAGCCCGTCTCACATCCAGCGTGTGGAGGCAGCGCTCCTCACTGGACGCATGGGGCTTGGGGCAGAGGACCAGCAGAAAAATGTCCTGACCCATGTGATAGGCGGAGACCACCTTCGGGAGGAACGAAGGGTGTGGATGGAGCTGGACCTTATCTTTACAAAAGACCATGTATAGGGACTCGGAGGTTAGGGCCCTGAGTTCCAAGATCTGCCTAGCTGACGTGATTGCAACCAGGAAGGCCACCTTCCACAAGAGGTGTGACCAAGAGCACGTGGCTAGCGGCTCAAACGGGGCCCCCGTGAGACAGGCCAACACCAGGTTTAGGTCCCACTGGGGGCCTAACATATGGAAAGAGACAATCCAACCCCTTAAGGAATCAGCCAGTCATAGCATGGGAGAATACTGTGTGGCCCTGCACCGGAGGATGGAAGGCCAATATGGCCGCCAGGTGCACCTTGACTGACGAGGGTGCCAGGTCCTAGGCTCTAAGGTGGAGGAGGTAGTCCAGAATCAGCTGGATCTGGGCGGCCACCGGGGAAACACCCCGCTCATCCGCTCATCAGGAAAACTGAGACCACTTTGCCAAATAGTCTTGGTGGGTGGAGGGCTGCCTGCTTTCTAGGAGGACGCGCTGAACCCCTTCCGAGCACATCCTTTCTTCCCGGCCTAACCATTGAGCAGCCATGCTGTGAGGTGGAGTGCCGCTAGGTTGGGGTGGAAGAGGTGGCCCTGGTCCTGGGAGAGCAGGTCCGGGCGGGACAGCAATGGTCATGACGGGGTGACCGCCAGGCCCGTGAGGGTCCCGTACCAATGCTGCCTGGGCCATGCCAGGGCAATCAGAAGGACCTGGGCCTTGTCTGTCTTTCTTTTTCAGAACATTGCCGATCAGCGGGAATGGGGGAAAGGCATAGAGAAACTGGCTTGACTAGGACAGGAGGAAGGCATCGGAGATAGCCCCACACCCCAGCCTCTCCGCACAGCAGAACCAGGGACAGCGATGGTTCTGCCGAGTCACGAACAGGTCCACCTGGGGAGTTCCCCACACTTGGAAAAGTCTGTGCACCACCTCTGGGTGGAGAGACCACTCGTGCTGAGAGGAGAAGTCCCTGCTCAAGTGATCCGTCCACACGTTCTGGGCGCCCGGTAGATGGTAGGTCTGTAGGCAGACGTCGTGGGCTATACAAAAGTCCCATAGCCTGAGGGCTTCGCGGCAGAGGGCAGAGGATCGGGCCCCACCTTGCCTGTTGATGTAGAACATCAAGGCCATGTTGTCCGTGAGGACCCTGACCACCCGGCCCTGCAGGTGTGAGCAGAAGGCCATGCATGCCAGCCGTATCGCCCTTAGCTCCTTGATGTTTATGTGGAGGGTCAGATCCTGAGCTGACCATAGACCTTGGGACTGAACGTTCCCCACAGGGGCCTCCCATCCCAGGTCTGACACGTTGGACACCAGTTCCATCGATGGGGGCCTGCCCCTGGGAGCATGTTTCTCGGGAAGGACCATCGTAGGGAGGTGATCCCTGGTTTGGGCATTGTGAGGACTTTGTCCATCCTGTCCCTGGCCTGGGAGAACTCCGAGGCCAACCAGAGCTGGAGGGGCCTCATCCTGGGTCTGGCGTGACGGACCACATACGTGCACACCGACATGTGACCCAAGAGCTGGAGGCCCGCTCTGGCTGTTGTCACTGGAAACCTCGTGATTGTGTCAATGAGCCCCTTCAGGGTCTCAAACCTGTCCGGTGGGAGGGAGGCTCTGGCCGACGAGGCGTCCAGGAACGCCCTGATAAACCCTATGCGTTGTACCGGGACAAACGTGGACTTGGTGTTGTTTACTAACAGACCCAAAGTAGTGCATGTGGACAGAAGGAGCGCCATGTGATCCCGCACCTGCGACCGGGAGCTACCCTTGACCAACCAGTCGTCCAGACAGGGGAAGATCTGGACCCCCCGGTGCCTGAGGTAGGCCGCCACCACCAACATACATTTGGGGACAGTGGACAGGCCAAACGGGAGGTCTGTAAATTGGTAGTGTTCCTGTCCCACCATGAAACAGAGGAAGCGTCTGTGCCCCTCGAATATATGAATGTGGAAGTGCACGTCCTGCAGACCGAGGGCGGCGTACCAGTCCCCGGAATCCAGGGAGGGGATGATGGAGGCCAGGGAGACCATGCAGAACTTGAGCTTTACCATGTACTGGTTCAGGCCTCGCAGGTCCAAGATGGTCCCGAGCCCCCACTTTGGTCTTTGGGATAAGGAAATAGCAGGAGTAGTACCCCTTGCCTTTGAACTCCCCGGATACCGCTTCCACCTCTCCTAGGCCCAGGAGCTGCCCCACAGATTGAACTCATACCGGCCCAGGAGAGCCTGGCAGTTAACCACCCATAACTGGAAGCTCAAGGATGAATAAACTTTTCTTCCAAATGAGTCCAAACTTCTTGAATCTTTATTTTTCGGGGTAGGGGTTTGTTGGCCTTGCTGTTCCCTGTGGTTGACCGACTCGGCCACCAGGGAGTTAGGAGCAGGGTAGGTGTATAAGTATTCATGCCCCCTGGTGGGCACAAAATACTTGCGTTCCTCTCTCTTAGAGATGGCAGCCAATGAGGTTGGGGTTTGCCACAGGACATTTGAAATTTTCATCACCCCTTCGTGGAGAGGCAAGGCCACCCTGCCCGGTGCCGAGGAGGACAGTACATTAAACAGGGAGTCTGAGGACTCCTCCATCTCCTCTGCTTGGAGGTGGTGGCTTGATGCCACCCATTTTAAGAGTTCTTGGTGGGCCCTAAAATCCTCCTGTAGGACGGAGGGAGGAGGGACCGTAATCGACTCATCTGGGGAGGGTGAGGAGGCTGGCGCGGTACTTTGTGTGTCCACCGGCACCGGAGGGTCCACCACCTGGTCGGTCTCCGGGCATGGTGCCGAGGATGTACGTTCCACCGACTCCTTCCTCGGAGGTCTGGAGAGGGAGGCTGATGATCCTTCTGAGGCTCCAGCCACTGAGCGAGCCCCCGTTGGGGGCCACGGTGCCCACTGCTACCACTGGGCTGGCTATGGGGCCCGGGGCTACTGCACCTGCTGTGGCACCAGTGGAGCCGGCTGTTTGGCCTGGCCCATCCATTGATGACTACGAAGGGAGGCCGGGCTGACATACGACCTGCTGCTGTCCCTGGACTGGGAGGAGTGGCGGTGCCGGGAGAGATGCTGACCACGGGACCGCAATCCTGATGTGGAGGACCGATACCGTCAGTAACAGCTCCTCCACGATTGGCTCTGGCAGGCGGACCCGCAACGGTGAGACCCTGGTGATCGACGCCCAGGGCTGTGGAGGCAGTGCTGTGGCGGGGTCCTAGAGCGGGACACTGAATGGGAACGACGTCGACGTTCGTGCCGTGACCGGCTACGATAGCCCCTCCGAGACGAGGACCTTTGGCAATGTCTGCCTCAGTCCCGTCGGTGTTTGTGCCTCGAGGTGGAGTAGTGCTGAGAGTCTCGGTCAGACGGAACCCAACCTGACAGCCTGGTGGGTGTCAAGGGCGATCCACGTGGACTTTGCCCTGAATGGCCGCTGGGCAGCGAACAGTGTCAGGAATGTTCCGTCGACCAAGACTGGTACCAAGCCAGGGGTGACTGCGGCGATCCCAGCAGCCGCTTGCCTCTGGAGTGCGGGGCCGATATCGGCGGTGCTCCTGGTACTGGCATGGACATAACATCCCGGGCCGCCTGCAGGGCCTCCGGTACAGAAGGCATCCGGACACCCGGGGAGGCCTGCTCCGAATGGGCCGGGCTACTCTGCTTGACTTCAGTTGGAGGCCTAGAGGCCAGTGGGGATTGAGGACTGCCCAACATGGGTCTAGCCTCTGTCCCGGGTTTACTCTGGTACTGCGGCGAAGAAGGCCTCATCCTAGCCTTCTTAACGTGCCCTGTGGATGGGGAGCGGTGCCGACTAGTCGATGGTGCCGAAGGGTCGCCCTGTACTGACACCGCAGTGCCCGGTGCTGACTTGGAGCGGCACGCCAGAGCCGGGGTCAGCGCCGACTCCATCAGAATAGCCCGGAGCCTAACGCCCTTTTCTCTCTTGGTCCGAGGCTTAAACGATTTCCAAATCTTGCAGCGATTGCTGAGATGGGTTTTCCCCAAACTGCATAAACAGTACGTGTGCGGATCACTCACTCGCATAGATCGCCTACAAATGTCACATGACTTAAAACCCGGGGCACGGGGCATGTCCCAGCCTGGGCACTCTAGCTAAACTAAACTAAACTAACTAAACCACCAACTAACTACAGGTACCATACACTGAACGAACAAGCCGTTTTTGGGGACGAGCTACAGCAAAGATGGAGCAGAGCAGTTCTGAAGCACCTTCACTGGTGGCAAGAAGGAACTGAGGGTGGGGGGAGCACGCAGCGCCCCTTATACTGTGCTATGAAGGCACCACTCCAGGGGTCGCTAGGGCGCTCCTCTACGGGTAGTGCTAGGGGAATAACTTCTGGCACTGGTGCACGTGGTGAGCACGCACACCTATTGTGGAATAGACATGAGCAATCACTCAAAGAAGAATAGATAGGAGATTGCAGGCCTTCTACTGGGGAAGACTTCTTGGAAGATTAGAGAAGAGTGAGTGTTTCACAATATGCTTGGCAACAGCAACAGGACAAAAGAAAAATATGTAAACAATTTGAGAGGAAACAGTTTAAAAGGAAGAATGTTTATACACAATTCTAAATCCTGCTGCTATGAGAACATCTTAAAATTTGTTTATTTGTTAAAAATCCCAAACAAAGCCCCTCAACACCTCCTAAACAGAATTCAGATATCATTTGTTAAATAAAGACATTTAAAGGATGAAAACAAACCTTTAACATTATGCACTTACATCAGATTTTTCAATCCAATCGGTTTTTCTTAACTTGCACTGCTGTGACATTACCAAATTTTACATATAGTTATCTGTCGCTCTCCACAGAAATACAGATGGTTTTTGTGGAAATAAACAGTCATTTATTTGAAACAATTGTAAAATAGTTTATGGAAACCAGTGGTGTAATGCATTCAAATAAATGCCAGAACTGGTTGATGGAGAGCCAAGGTGTTAAATCACACTGCTTAAGAATTCAGCTGTGGGAAACAGATAGTAAATCCAGAGTGACAGAATTTCCAGCGATGGCAAAGGTTTCTGACGTCTCGTCCAGTACACAAAAACGACAGCAGTTCAAACCCATTTTACTTAACACTACCTTGACAGCCAGTGAAATTAAGAATTTAGTCAAAAGCACCTTAAAATAAATAAAGATGGTTCATTTATGTGCTGTTCTTCTGGGGGGCATAAAGCATGCAGCAGTGCTAGTGCAGCAGACAGCAAGTAATATTAGTGGAAGTACTGATTTATTGTTACAGGCTTTAATTCTTTTTAAGTAAACAGTATGTATCTTAAATATAACTGGGAAATGTACGAACTCATGATGCTTTGATCCAGAATATAACGAGCTCAGGGTAGGAACATTATATTGTAAGGAAATTTTAAAAATCACAAATTCAGGAGAAAGTGTCAAGATAATCCTCTAACTGCCACTGGGAGGGGAGTAAACACCTCAGCCAGCCTATGCTAAACACACCCCATACTCGGCCCATCTAATGGGTAGCTCTCATCTAGGCACTTTGTATCCCATAACTCAGACTGCGGGGTTAGTTGTGATCTTGGTACATCAGCAAAAGTTCTTCAGATTGTTGACCTGAATTATGAAAAACCAAGGAAGGCACTTTTCTCCTGACTATAGACATGGAAATGTAACAGGATTGCAATACAGGCTAATCTAGCCACATAAATAGTTATTTCAGGCTAAATGAGGAACAGACACCAGCAGGTCATTCTATGCAGAGGCCTCAAGTACATTGAGAGGAACTTCCTTCAGTACCGTAAAAACAACTCCCCATCCAAATGCTGAGAGCGGAATTTAGAACATGCCGTATCAATTACAGTTCTTTTACCACTATGGAAAAATCAGTAAATGGGAAATTTCATAGTGTCTGTTTCATGTTCAGCTCAGAGACGAGCCCAGATAATCTGATCAGCAAAACTGGTTAGTGTATAAAATCCCACCAAGTTCAACATACTGGACTAATAAAACCTGCTTCTATACTAGCAAATTGTCCCCAAAACTTTATTCCCTGTTAGCCGTTCACAACATATGGCAACATCACCTAGCCATCCCAGTGTCTGGCTGAGATCAGCACAAGGGTGAGGAAGAGCTGGCTGAAGTGACAACCCTAGCAAAACAGAGATGATGCAGGTAGACAGAGGGAATTACTTGGAAGAGCTTGCCACTATGGTGCTGTCTCCAGCAATTAAAGATATATTTACCCTCTCAGAACACCAACATGGCTGAAGGGATTTTGCTAATCTTAAAATAGCACCTTCTGGCAGGGACCAAACACGGAAACTTCAGTCCCAAAGGTGACTTTTGGAGAGCTATGAACATGTGTGAATGGTGGCTCTGGCAGCACAAGGGACCTATAAAACAGCCACGAATAGCCAGGGGAGAAGTCCCCCATGTGGGAGCTGTGTAGGGCTGACAAACAACTCCCTGCAGCTCCTAGCATCGCAGTGTGTGGGAAAGGGAGAGACCAAGACAGAGGGCAGAGTGGTTCTGATTGCTCCTGGGGATTCTGCCCAGTTGCCCTGGGAGGCAGAAAACGACCTTTTTGTCCCTCTCTTCCCTGCAACTTCTGTGCTACACCTCCTCAGTGCAGTAGAAGTGGCAAGGGGTGTACAGAAAAACAACTGACCAAGGGAACTAGGCCTATAATGTTCTTTTAATCATGCCTGCTCTAATGTGAAAACCCCCTTAAACAAAAACAAATAGGAGAATTACTGAAGTCCAGACAAAAACTATTCTAAAATGGAGAGTACATATCCATAATTAAGGGTAAAATACCTTACAGAGATGTTGTAATTATCCGAAACGAAATGAATATGAACCCAAGAAATTTACAGTTAAGGCTAACCTTAACAAAAGTCCAAATATGTAAAGACCCAGAAATACAGAATTAGGGCACTCAAACAACCTTTCTACTGCCCTGTCAGACTATACAGAGTTCCCATGTAGTTAAAACTCACTAAAATCTTGTATAGTCTACTTTTCTTTTCTTTTTTTTTTTTAGGGTTAGTGGCCATTTCCCCCCTTTTTTTTCATAACTGAACGTTTCTTCTTCAGCAGAAACCTCGACTCTATCCTTTAGTGTCACAATAAGGGGAAAATTAAAAAAAAAAAAATCTAATACATCCTTAAAATGCAGTTTAATCTAATCCAGGTCCACTAGCACTAAAATGCCTTAATCATAATTGTGTGATCTCTCCTGTCCTCCAACTTCTCCCTTCCTCTTGTACTTCCCACTGCACGACTACCCCGCAATTCCTCCGCCTCTTCACCCTCTTGTGTTACCCCGTGTGCACACAGGCATACACCAGTTATGTGCTATAGGCATAACAGGAACCAACAGCTGGAAGCTGAAGCCAAATTCAAATAAGGCCCAAGTGTTTAATGGTGATGGTGATTTAACTACTGAAACAAACTACCAAGGGAAGTGGTGGAGTCTCCATCTCTTAACATCCAGCCTGGGTGCCTTTCTAGAAGGCTTTATGCTTTAATCAAACATGTTATTTGGCTCAATACAAGGATAACTGGGCATAATTTAATGGCCTGTGATATACAGGAAGTCAGACTAGATCTCATGGTTCCTTCTGGCATTAAAATCTATGAATCAGTTTCCCCCTTTCCTGCAACCCCCCCTACGTTCCCCTGCATGTGAACACCCTAGTTTGCCTCTCCCTCTCCAGGCCTACCCGCAGAGTACATCTGATGCAATGGGTAGCTTTGCCAAAGGTATTTAGGACTAATGGTAATTTTTTGCCATAATTTTTCATAAAGTTTATCTTGCCATAAAGAATTGCCCTCTATCAAAATGGCCACCACTTTCCATTGGTCTTAATAGGACTGAAGCCACAGCTACCCACAGGGAATATGGTGACCCCGCAAATCAATAAGCAGATGGAAACACTACCAGTGGGAGAAATACCCTCTCAAAATGGCCACCAACCAAGGTCAACTATGGCTTCAATCCCTTTGATACTCCTGGGAGAATTCTGCACCACTGCACATGCATAATTAATGAGCCATGCATATTTTTAATTTTTTGCGCAAAAAAAAGTTTGTCTGAATGTTGCTGCAGTTCCGCCTTTTGCCCACCAGAGGGCGATGTGGTGCTAGAACACAGCAGCCACACCCAGCCAGCTAGGGAACAGAAAGAGCCTGCCTTCTTCACTGCAGGGACTGAATGGGAGTGGAGGCCCAATGCCACATAGGGGAGGGAGGTGCAGGGCCACATGGTGATAGGGGAAGGAGTTCAGAGCTACACAGGGAGAGGGGAGTTGCTGAGTGGCGGCACCGAGACACATGGGGACTGGGGAGTGGCTGAGTGGGGACACATAGGGATGGGGGAGGAGGTGCAAGGACACATAGGAACAGGGGGGTGTTTGAGTAGGGGTGTAGGGACACATGGGGACAGGGCAGATGTGCCTGACTGAATGGGAGAGGCTAGGGGTCAGCCAGGGTCTGCATGGGGGAAGCTCCCTAACAATCCCTCCTCAACTCCATTCTATACTTTTCCCACCCATACCCAACAACCCTCCGAGTTCACACCCAGACTCCTTCCCAGCAATTACTTCCCTCTCCCTCAGCTCCTCCGTTACCCCTGACTCCCCCAGGCCTTTACACTGCTTTGGAGGGGAGGAGGAGGAAGAATACGGTTCTGTATTAAAGCTTAAATGATTTATTCTTCAGAGTTCTGTATTAATATGCCTAGTAAGGAATCTATTTGTCAAAAAACATTTTCTGAATCTTTTTTGTTGTCTGTATTGTTACAGACATACTTGCTGACAGGTATTTTGAAATAAATGACCAAAATAATTTAAATTGGTGTGATTATATTGGGTTATTTTGACAAAATATGCAGGATTTTGCAGAATTTGAAAATACAGTATGCAGAATTTTTAATTTAATTTTTTGTTGCAGAATTCCCCTGGGAGTACTTTGAGAAGAAAAGGAGATGGCAACTACTGTGAAAGAAGGCAATTCTTCAGGAAATTCTCTGCAGCAGAACATTTTATAGTAGCCTTCAACCTTTGCTGAAGGAGAAATATTCAGTTATGAAGAACGAAAAATTATCCTTAATTTTTTAAATTATTCAAATATAACCAATGCACAGGATTCCAGAGAGTTCTAACTATAGGGAAAGTGTGAAGAATCTGTATTATCCTATTACTGGAATCATGGGGGGCGTGGGCAGGAAGGCTAAGAAATTTAATATCTACTGTCAAAGGACCCATTTTAATTAGTTTAGGAATTAAAATTAAGATTTACTTTTAAATTCTCAAAAAATTCATTATGTACTCAACGAGTAGGTGATGTAATTTTGGGGAGGATATGTTGCATTTTTCATACATATCAAAGATGCTGAATCTCTGTTTAAGCGCAAAACTCACCAATATCCCATAGTACCTTAGCAGCCTGTAAGGAGAGTGGTTCCTCTCCTGTTTCTTTGCTGCTAGCTATCCTCTTTCTGTTGGCTACTACTTTCCTCCCATCTCTACCACCATCTGAACTGTTTTCTCTTCTCCTTTCAGGGGGCAGTGACACAAAAGGCTTTGTCTACACTGGACTTTCATTGGTAAAACTTTTGTCATTCAGGGGTGTGAAAACACCCCCTCCCCCCCGAATGACAAGTTTTACCGACTAAAAGCACCGGTGTGAACAGTGCTCTGTTGGGAGGACAGCTCTCTCCTACCGACAAAGCTACCACCACTCGTTGGGGGTGGAAGTTTTTGTCGTCAGTGGGAGAGCTCTCTCCTGCTGACAAATAGCAGCTACGCTGCGCGCCTCTTATCAACACGGCTGTAACAGCACAGCTGTGTGGCTAAAAGTTACATAGTGTAGACACAGCCTAACTGTTTAGCCCCATCACAACACTTGGAAAAAGGCCACTCTCCTTAACATCCAAGGAGGGAGGGAGAAGGGACATTGAAGACAGCAGCACAGTATCAAGACCAAGTATTTACAAACAGAAGAGGTGAAATACCACAGAAATAGAGAGATAATTGAACAACCAGAAATGAAATTCTCCAGTTTTATTGTATCCTAGCATTTCCCTAGGAGCTGGACACATGATAGACAATAACAAATAGCTCTCTACACAAACATTACCTTTATATTAGGGTTTTGGCTTCTCTCCAGTGGGCGTTCCAGATCGAACACGTGTGTGCAGACTTTAAGAGGTGTGCTTTAGAAGTGATCCCACACATTAAAACTGGTGTTAGTGCTTCTAGGTTAGAAATCATTGAAAGAACAAATAAAAGAATATTCATATTTTTGGATATAATTGAACTATCTGCATTTTATACTTTATTGTTTTTTTAAATTAAGGGTGTCTCACATTGCAGACTACTTCATTTTGTACAACTGTTCTCAAAGTTTGGATAAGTGTCTAATTGTCTTTAAAAGGAAAACTAATTATAGAACAATAAACTACCTTAAATAAAATGTGAATTAGTCAGATCTACTGTAGGGAATAATCCTGCGTTAGCTGGGTGATGGAATACATGACCTAAGCGGGCCTTTGCAACTACAATTCACTTGATTCTATGATGGAGACTGAAATATGATATGGATGGTTTTATATTTATGTTCTATCCACTTCCTGTGGGACTGATCTAGATTAGTAAGATTATGTTGTAAATGACTTTTGGTAACTTTACACATTTACACATTTTAAAAAATGTGACAAAGCAATAGCTGACAGCTGTGAGGGACTTCCATGGTATTATAAAGCAGATGTTTTCATTTATATAAAAGGTATTAGTCTGTCTCCAAACTGAACACAATACTCAGGCAGTAGCTCTTGCTCTAACCTATGGAAAATACAGGTCACATCTATGAAATGTTGGCAGAAGTTACTGTTTATAACCATTAGACTTGTAAAGCATTTTGGTCTTAAAAGGACTGAGTATTTCTGGTTTGGGATGTTTACAGTTTAAAGCTGCTATTTAATAATGATCAGTAGCATGTTTGCCTTGCAAAGAATTTCCATTTAAAATCAGACAAGATGAATCAGTTAAGGCGTCTCAGTTCACAAGGAACATCAGAACAGGAGAGCATGATGGGCAGCAGAGACGGGCAGGGTTGTTCTCATAGTGCATCATTTTGTGTTTTTTTTTTTTAGCAACAATTATAATCATGGTAAAACCAGCATGGGCTGTATTTCCTTCAAAGAGTGCTAGTGTTTCTTATTTGGACACCAGCGTTTGAACTGAATAATTGGTTTGAAAACAGACGGGTGTACTGAACATCTTTGCCTTATTATTTATTATGCACATTACAGTAGCACCTATAGCCTGATCAGGGTCTCATTAGGCTGGCTTCTGGTCCAATAGACAGAAGAAAAAGACAGCTGCTGTCCCAGAGAACTTGCACTCTACATTTGTGATTATGCAAAAGGTGGCTGAAGCAATAGGGGGAGGAGAGAAGGAGGAGGTACCAGTGGAACAAGCCCAAGCCTGATGATTCTGAGTTAGGATTGGAAGGCTCAAGGGAATGGCAATGGAAAATGGAGTCTCACTCGTTTCATCAGCTCAAATTCAGCTCACAACAAAAGTGACCAGAGTGGTTACCATCTGTTTGGTGGCCTATGTGAAATTATTTGATGAACTGATCATCATTCTTAAGCCTCTTGGAAAATGAACCAGTACTGACAAGGATCATCATTTCCCTTAACTGGTGCTACAATGGTCTAACTGCTAGTGAGGGTGACACAAAAGAGTTGTCAATGCCTTTACAGAAAGTGAGAGAAAGAGTTTAGATGGAATCTTAGGGCTTGGCTACACTTGCAGCTGTACAGCGCTGAGAGGTAAACCTGTCTTCGTACAGCTGAATAGGGAAAGCGCTGCAGTCTGTCCACACTGACAGCTGCCAGCGCAGTGGTGTGGCCACACTTGAAACATTTGCAGCTGTGTTGGGAGTGGTGCATTATGGGCAGCTATCCCAGCATTCATGTGGCTGCAACGTGCTTTTCAAAAAGGGGGGGGAGGGGGAGGGAGTGCGACAGGGAGCGTGGGGGGAGAGAGAGTGCTTTTTGGAGCGTTTCAGCACTCTATTTTGCAAGTTCCGAACTCCCGGCGCCCTGCTCAGTCATTCACTCACTCAAAGCAAACAGCAAACTGTTTGCTTTTTCTCTGTGGTACGAGCTTTGAAACCGGCACTTCCACATTCCTGCAGCCGGTCACAACAATGGAGACACTTGACAAGGTGATCAGTACAGCGCTGCAGATTGATTCCTGGTACACACTCACAGGGGAGAGTCGTAGCCACTCCGCTGTATCTCTTATGCTTCTCGGGGAGGTGGAGTACCTGCAGCGGTGTACCCAGGGAGATACAGCGCCGTAAGTGCCCTGCCAGTGTAGCCAGTCAGTGAGTTACAGCGCTGTAACTCGCAAGTGTAGCCAAGGCCTCAGATATCTCAGAAGGTCGCCATCGCCACTTAGCAGCCTTGTAGGAAGACTCAGCAGAGTCACCAACAGTTCCAAACAACGGACACTGAACAATCCTATCATTCCAAGTGGAACCTTCTCGTCAAACCCAATTCATTTCCACTTCTTCCTTTTCATCATTCATCTGCTCAGAGTTACTAATTAAGGGCTTCATTGTATTAGATGAACTGTTCCTGTAAAGAGTACGCCACCCAAAGTAGCAGCAGATTACAGATTTCTCTCCATCACTTGGTAAAAAACATCAAACAGTGGCTAATGCTTCTGAGTTGTATATTAGCAAAGTTCACCTATGCATATGTTCTGCAAATGAAGTTAGAACCCCAACGTCTGCACTGCAGTTAAACAGCCCTTTAGCTCGAGCCTGAGTCAGCTGGTATAGGCCAGCCACAGGTATTTAATTGCAGTGTAGACATACCGTAAAGGAGTGTTAAGTAAGTTCAACAGAAATAAACAGCAGGCTGATTTGCAACAACTGCTAAGTTGATTTTTTAAGGCAATCACATTTACAAAGATAATGGTATATTCATTATTAAGTGAGGATAATTTATATTTCTTTCACCCCTTTTTTGGAGCAAAAACACTCAGTGCTGGACTAAATTTGCTCCCATTTGAAGTCAATGGCAAAATTCCCATTTACTTCCAATGAGTAAAACTCACCTTCAAACGTTTCTCAAGGCTCATAACTTATTGCATATATCCAAACTCGCAAAGATCCCTACATCCACCACAGTAACAGAGCCTTATACAGGAAAAATAAAAGGCCATCATGGTCTTGGTTTCATCCTAGCAAAATGCAACAAGAGTCATTAAACTGACTTTTATCACTAAACTGATATTTAATCCATTAACTGCTCTAATATGTATGTTTCTGGAAGCAGCTTTCAAGGAGCTCTGAATAAAGCAAACACATACACAGCAGTCCTGGATGTATATACCTGTATTAGCGTTTTCTACAGCAGTAGTTTTCAAACAGTGGGTCGTGACCCAGAACTGGGTCGTGGAATGTCAGGCACTGGGTCGTGGCGGCTCTGGTCAGCACCACCGACCGGGCCGTTAAAAGTCCCCTCGGCAGTGCTGCCTGGCTAAGGCAGACTAGTCCCTACCTCTTCTGACACCGCGCTGTGCCCCGGAAGTGGCCAGCAGCAGGTCTGGCTCCTAGACGGGAGTGGGGGTGGGGGGGGCCACGGGGCTCCATGCGCTGTCCCTGCCCCGAGCACCAGCTCCAAACTCCTGGCCAATGGGAGCTGGGTGGTGTGTGTGTGTGCGCGCTTGCGGGCAAGTGCTGCACGGAGCCGCTTGCGCACCTCCCGCCTAGGAGCTGGACCTGCTCCTGGCCGCTTCCAGGGCGCAGCTTCCTCGGGGCCAGGACAGGCATGAAGCCTGCCTCTGCACCCTGGCTGTGCTGCTGACTAGGAGCCACTCAAGGTAAGTCCCAACCCCGTGGCCCAGCCCTGAGTCCCCCCAACCTGGAGCCCCCTCTTGCACATCAAACCCCTCATCCCTGGCCCCACCCCAGTCAAGAGTCCTGACCACCTCCCGCACCCCAATCCTCTGCCCCAACCCAGAGCCCCCTCCCACACCCTGGACTCCTCATTCCCGACCCCACCCCCGCATCCCAACCCTCTGCCCCAGCCCTGAGCCCCTCCCACACCCAAAACCCCTCATCCCCAGCTCTGTTGCGTCATGGACATCAACAATTTTCTTCAACTGGGTCGTCAGAAAAAAAGTTTGAAAACCACTGGTCTACAGTATCATCAACACAGTACCTAAACACTGCCTAGGCAAATTAGATATGCACAGGACGTGCCTACTGAATTTAATGGAGTCTTCAGCTCTTCTCTCTTCCTTGCTATAGGAGCTTTGTTTGGAATGTGATCTAATTCTCTTCATTGCCTTCCTCTATCTTTCAGGTTACTATGGGAATGCTTTCTTAAATAGGAGAGTTTTGCTAATTCCCCTAAAGGTGGGTCCAACCCTGGATTAGACTGACCTCCTCTAGATCCTCATTCAATAACCAAACCCCCTCAACCAAGAATATTTTATCTCTAGCTTTCATGTGAATATCTATCTGCAAAACATGCTGCTGAGTATGCAATACGTTAAATAAATTGAAGATAAAGTATTCTACTTAGTTATTTTTCATTACCATAAGAAAACATCAATTACATTTTCTATTTTATGAGTGTACATCAGGGAATCCATTACAATCAGAGTCAGGTTATGCGACTGCATTTGATTCTTCCTCACTAAGCTAAAAGAACAGTTCGCTTTAAGTACAATGAAACCAGCTTAGAGAAAGGGATGCAGACTAACATATCTTGCATAGGCAGTTCATAGCCTGATTTATCCAGGCTGACTTCAACTAATTACACATCTGCCTGAACAATTTCCTCTGTAGATTTATCTTCTCTATTATGTGACACAGACTGTTTGTTACAGACTTTTCCCCAACTTGCTAACACTCACAAACTTCTTCCAGTTTGTTGTTTGGGCAAGTGGCAAAAAATGATACAGTATTCCCATTAGCCCCCTACTGCAGTGCTTTGTGGAACTGTTGTGCATGATGCTGTTGTACAACCACTTCAGTAGAAGTTTGTTCTTTATGAAAAAAATTAGGAGGCATTATTCAAAACTCTCTCTCACACAGGATTGTTTTCCACTCATGCCTCATCTAATATATTAAAAAACAAACAAACAAACAAAACCTGAGGAGTCCTTGTGGCACCTTAAAGACTAACAAATTTATTTGTGCATAAGCTTTTGTGGGCTACAGCCCACTTCAGTATTTATACCTGCTCCTGTATCTTTTACTTCATCCATTCGATGAAGTGGGTTCTAGCCCACGAAAGCTTATGCCCAAATAAATGTGTTCGTCTCTAAGGTGCCACAAGGACTCCTCAGTTTTTTTGCTGGTACAGACTAACACGGCTACCACTGAAACCTAATATATTCAATAATTAATATTTAACACAAATCAACAGAGCACATGCTTTTAAGGCACAAATCATGTAACAACTTAACTTAGAAAGGAAAACTGCAACGAAATATAAATAATGTTCAGTCACTACATTACGTATAACAAGGGATTTTAAAATAATTCATATATATTTAAATATTTAAAAAATTGATAAGGAAGCAGATATATTGTCAGCCCACTGACTTCTGTCATGTCACAAAGACCACAGCAGCAGCCAGACATACAGGGAATGCCAGGCGTTTTGCTAGCTCTTTGTAGGCAAGTTCGTTTTCTCTTTTTTTTCTTTTGGTTTAGGAAAAACTTCCTGTCAGGGTAGCTAAACCCTGTTATAAATTGCCCAGGGAGGTTGTGGAATCTCCATCACCGGAGATTTTTAGGAGCAGGTTAGACAAACACCTGTCAGGGATGATCTAGATAATACTTAAGTCCTGCCACGAGTGCAGGGGACTGGACTAGAAGACCTCTCGAGGTCCCATCTAGTCTTACCATTCTATGATTCTTCCCAACCCCCAACAGTGTCTCTCTACACTGCTTAAAAAAAAAAAGTGTGTGTTAAGTCAACCAGAGCCAAAATAGCAATGAAGACACAGCATTTTGGCTTAGCAGCTTGAGTTAAAGCCTACAGAGTTACATTAAAGACTGATTTCCCCTGTCTTCATTGCTATTTTAGCACAAATTAAGAACATCTTTTTTGGCTGTGCAGAACTCTCAGAGGTTGTTTTATGCCCTGAAACATGAGGGTTTAATTTAAATCTCTTCAAAATTACTTATTCTTTACTATTGTAATTCTGGATAATCTTGTTATCCAAATAAATCTCCAACAGTTTACTGAATCCTGCTTCGCTCTTGGCCTCAATGATGTCTTGTGGCAATGAGTGTCACAGGCTAGTCATGCACTCTGAGAAAGCATTTCCTTTTATCAGTTCTGAATTTGCCACCCTTCACTTTCAAGAAATGCTCCTTCGATCTTGTTAGGACACAGGGTGAACAGAAGTTCTCGATATACCTCCTCCAGACAAGTCACTATTTTGCATATCTATCCTACCTCACTTACTTATCTGTGCTGGAAAGTACACCAGCTCCATCTTTTCAAGCTTTCTTGATAGAAGAGCTATTTCTTGCCCTAATCTGGCTCAGTGTGTGTCAGATTGTCCTCTATACCTGCTCTATCTTTTTTTCAGATGGGGTGACCACAATTTAAGAGAGTATTCCAGGTGAATGCATAACACTGACTTCTATACTACCATTATAATATTTTCCATATTTATTTTCCATCCCATTCTTTGCATCTTACCTTTTTGTTTGCTTTTTTGACTACTGCTGCATAGTCAGCAAAAGTCTTCACTGAGCTGCCTATAAGGACGCCACAGTTGTTTTCCTGAGCCTATATAGTTTAGACTCTGGGAAGGTATCTCAGTAGTTCAAATTATCCTTTTCTATAAGCAGTAGTTTGTATTTGTCAACACTGAATTTCACCTGCCACCATGTCATCTATTCACCTAGCGTGGTTAGGTTCCTCTGAGGTTCCTCAGTCTTCTCCAGTCTTGACCTGACTAAATAATTGTGTGTTATCTGCTAATTTTGCCACTTCACTGCTCACTCACTTTTTCAGATCGTGACTAGATATAATAAACACCAGTGCAGCTATGGAACATTGTGGCACCCCAAAGTTAACCCTCGGCCATGATGAAAACTGATAATTTATTCCTAATTAAGTGTTCTGTCTCCTACGCAGTTTCTGATTCATGAATGCACTTTGCCTCCTACCACATGACTGCTTAGTTTCTTTATTCTAAATAAATTTACCTGAAAGTCCAAATAAATTACGCTCTCCCCTTGGATGCACCACTAAAACGGCAGCTCTACAGGAATTACAAACCTACCCAAATCATATCAGTGGAGATTTTGAAATACTTTTCGGTGTTTTAAAACACTGCTTAGTAATTTACTTTTCATCTTATATATTCGGATTAAGTGAATTTTTCTGTAGTCAGCTAAGTAAGCTGAAAAAAAAATCAATACAGGTTTTCAATTAATCTTCGGAATGGTCTACATACAAACTTGAACTGAAATAATTAAATCTGTTTTTATTCAAACCTTTGGCTATTTTGGTGCAAATCTGTGTGTGGACACTTATTTTGAAATAAAAATGTCCCATCTCAATTTTGTTAAAATCGGTGAATTAAAATGGAGTTAGTTATTCCACTGCAAGTTTATGCGTAGACCAGCCCTTAGCTACCTGGCTGAAAAATAAACTAGATCAGTGGTCCCCAAACTGTAGGACGTGCCCAGGGCGCATGGCAGGGCCTGGGCTAGCCCCCAAAGGGAGTGGGGAGGGAGCACCACCCAGACCAACTCTGCCACCAGCCCCAACCCCGCTCCACCTCCAGTCCAGCTCTGCTCTCATTCCCTCTCTGCCCACAGGCCAGCTCCACCCCATCTCCAGTTCAGTCCTCAACTCTACCTTCAGCCCAAGTTCCTCTGCTGAGCCAATTGTGCAGGGATGGGGGGTGTACATAGATTCCATTACTGGTAAGGGGGGAGCACAACAGGAAAAGTCTGGGCAGCACTGAACTAGAACCATGTTAAGGAGCAAAAGTTTTCAACTATTGTTCTAGGCCTAGACCTATGTTTAAATCAATCTAGAGAAAGAGCTGTGTACATGAGAAACTCGAGACTGGAGGGGAGGGTTGTGCTGGTTTCTAAACTGGACAGGTGGCTGTTTTGATCTCTAAATTCTTTGGTGTTTTCCCTCTATGCTTAAATGAAAAATATTAAGGAAATCCTACTGGGTGCTTTATGATTCTTCAGTACACAACTTTCTCTAACAGTAAGGCCCAGAACAGCCTAACGTGATGAAATGAACAAGAGGCATACAGAGATGTGACAGACACAGTTGAAGCCTTAAATCCGTATTACATGGGTCTCTTAAACAGGCCTGAATTTTTGTTTACTATTAAATTTGTCAATACCTTCATTTAATAAGACAAAAGTGCACATTCTGATTAGCCTGCAACATCTTTGGGTCAGGGGCTAGTCCTTTATTTTGTCAAATGCCTAGCACCTAGGGTGCTATAAAATAAATCAAAAGTGAAAACCAGGTTGTTTTTTCTTCTTTTAAAATAAACCCATAAACTGAGTCAATGTATGCATTTTTACTAGTTTTATTGTGGTTAGAAGCTATCACCGTCTTTGAAAAAAGACTATATACCGCTTTTATTTCTTTTACTAAAAGCACATTTTTATAAAGAACTTTAGAAAGGCCACCACTTAGTCACCATACTCTGTCTTCTCATGCAAGTATTTTCATAACAGCTACATTTTGATGAATGACAGATTTTAGAAAGATCTATTCCAATATAATTAAAATGTTTTTCCATTTCTTTCAGATTTTCCATGAAATAAAGGTCATTACCCACATATATATCCATTTATTGACCCATGTTTTCATACACTAAAATATCTCACAATTAAATTGGAGGCCAAAGTCTTATTCAGCTTTAGTCTCATTAGCAAACGTAATTTGAAATAAATGTGTTCATAACATTTTTATAGATGTGATTCATCTAACATATACTTCTGTGTTAATATCAGTGCATATATTAAAATAGAACTTTCATAAAGCTGAAATCTGAGCTACCATTTGTCACTACAAACTCTATCTGTCATTATCAACCTCATGCTTCATGAGGTTGGTAAAGGTTGGTAGTGACAAGGCTGGTAATGGTATTTTTAAACAAAAGTCAAAAATGGAGCAGCTCAGAAGGTCATTGATTCACAGAGGTGACCTAGGCAGAGAGATTTTCATGAACTAATGCATTAAACCCCACCGCCCACCTGCACATTACAGATTAATAACTACAGCTAGCAAAATCCAGGAATATTTGTACTAAATGGGTAATAAAAGTATTCTTCAAATTACCAAGAGAAAACAAACAAACAAACAAAAAAATCACAGAAAACTAATTCAGGGACTGTACTTAACTCTGCGGTCATTGGAACGTCCACTCCGTGGTCACATTACAACCGTTCAACAATCTCTCCCCCACCTGAAAGGTGCCACCAAACTTTCCACCTTTTCACAAATGCAGGATGATTTGAAATGTCATGTATGTCAGTAATGAGATAAAAAGTTACAGATAAACTTTTTATAAGGAACTTAAAAATGAGTTAAACCTTAGCATTAAATTGTTAAACTGAGTACATTGTCCTATGAAGACTGCACTGTAGGTCTGTATGCAAACAGAAAACAAAGAAAAGTTCACCTGGAGTTCCAGTTTTATGAAACAATTGCAATACTATAAATCAAAGTTTTAGATAAATTTTCATGGCAATATTTCTAAAAGTAAAAACCTTTTTAAAATAAGGGATTAAATTGAAAGGAGCTGTTCGTTGAACCAGAGGGGATATTCTTTTCCTAAATTAAATTCTTTCACCAACTTTTACTGAAAACAGACATCACAATCTAGTCTTTAAGAATGAACTAACACACATATACACAGGCTCTTACTGTGTTGATAGTTTATGAGATTAAATTCCATTTATTCTGTGTCTCCAAGAGAAAATATCAGAGCTACATTCACTCAAACTGAAAAACCTGGTGTGAAAGAAAGAGCAAATTCTAAATCTCTCTCTACTGCATTTTAGCTGATCCCAAAAGCCTTCTGAGTTCTACTGTCATGTAATCTTAGCTGCCTTCTCCTTCCTTTTTGCTAATAACAGCACAGTGACCACGAATGACTTGTTTCTGATCAAGTGGGAAGTGCAAGAGACTCAGTCAGAGAACATGGCTGATATTTTCCAATACAAAGCTATTTCAAAGACTATATAGGCAACAAAGAGAAATCTGCCAGCTGATGAGTTGCAGTGTTGTGCAGGGATGGAAGTACAACGATAAACCTCTACCTCGATATAATGCTGTCCTCGGGAGCCAAAAAATCTTACCGTGTTATAGGTGAAACCGTGTTATAGCGAACTTGCTTTGATCCGCCGGAGTGCGCAGCCCCGCCTCCCCCCCCCGGAGCACTGCTTTACCGCGTTATATCCGAATTCGTGTTATATCGGGTCGCATTATATCGGGGTAGAGGTGTATATATAAAAATAAGTTATAATGTTGTATTATAGTGATTTTAACACAGGATAGATACATGACTACATGTTAAAAATATATCAAAATAAATAATTTTGCTTATTTATCGAGCTCAAACACTATACGAGAGAGAGAATGAGGATCTGCTTCATGAAGTTTACAATCCTAGGCTCTGATTCTGGAAATACTTATGCACATGCTTAACTTTAACGTTGTATTGATGTCAATTGGACTATTTATGTGATTAAAATTTAGCATGTACATAAGTATTTCCAGAATCAGGGCCTATTTTAGACAGGACAGCTGACATAATCAACATACTGGATGAGGTGGTGTGCCGGTCACATGGATAAAAGTTACATTTATAAAAAAAATGCACAGACTATTTCGTATGTACTTCCCAAACCTCAGAAATTGAAATATACCTATTTCAGAACAGTATATTATTTTGCAATATACAACTAAGTAGGTATAAGCTTTACAACAGTTTATGTGCAGAGATGATATGACAACAGAATCAAAGTCTTAAAGGAAAAAACTCCCTTTCTACAACTACTGAACATAAGTAGCAGAATTAAAGAAAAAGCAGATTTCAAATAGAAAAAAGAGCAGCACTTAATACACAAGGTAGGATAGCAACTGAAAGATTAAGCTAACCATCCTCCTATCAGGAGAGAAATTTGACCCCCAAGAAATACATAAAAGTCACCCAAAAAGTGAACAAAAGAGATGTTTGAAAAAAACCCAGAACACCATTCATCGCGGCTAACGACTTGTTCATTATGAGTGATGATGGATAAAGACTTCTCACGCTGAGATGAAATCAAGATTTATATGCATTGTTTCCTCTCCCAACTTGTGGGAAGATCATCATCATTTAATTCTATCTCTGCGGCCAGTGATGGGCATCCAGAGAGCTGGTTATCAAACGGCGCAGTCAGCTGGCAAAAGCAGAAACGTGCAGTTGGCACATCTGGACCAAGCCGCCACAGCTGAGGGTGAACAATGACTCCTGGCAAGCGGCCAAATTGCTTGCAGAAGCTAGCAGGTCTCATCTACAACCGCCCCTACCAGCATCTCTCTCTCTCTTTTTTTACGAGAATCAGATTTTCAATTGCTCTCCTCTGCCATTTTTTACAGCTCTTATCGTTCCCTTGGAATATGGCCTTGAGACAGCTCATCCGTGTCCTTCACTGTGTTATCTCTTCTAACTTTTATTAAAACTTCAGCTTTCATCTGAAGATAGCTAATTAAATCCATGATAGATTATACACGCGTTTAAAAAAACTGCACCGAACTATTTTTTCTAAACAGAAAAGGGTTTATTTTATTATCACATACTTAAAACTAAGGGTTATATAAGGAGGTTTCATTCATTTACAAAGACCAGATACTTATCTCTACCTAGTCTATAGACGGGTTTATATTAACGTTCTCTGTGGCGTGACAAGACTCAGTGCAATTTCTCACATTAATTATTTCTTGCTGGACAGATTTCTCAGCCTTGTACTTTCAAAATCTCTCTACTAATATGGATGTGAATGTGTATTGATAATCACGAAAGGCATTGCTTTGCAATCCAGTGAGAGTATTACATATTTTCTTCTGTTTTAATGTCAATATGTCTAAGCTATTTGTCAGGGCAACAATATTTTGATAATATTGCAGGAAGTCAATTATTCTGTTATAATCTGCTGTATTTTTTAGAATTTCTTTTAAATCACATTAAATACCTGGTTCTGACCTAAATGAAAAGTACATGAAGTCTAACAAGCAAAGGCAGGGTCATGTTTCCAGTTCCTTTCAGGCTATCAGTGACTGCTGTTTAATGCAAGTGGCTTTGTCATAACAACCAGCCATTACGGATACTGACTGTGTGGCTTTTGCAGGACACATTATACAATTCTCCCGCTGTCCGCGTTTTTCAGTAGTATCTGAAAAGTCGGTTTTCTTTCTGTACCCACCTGTGAACAGAGCAGCTTTGGAGCGGTGCTGAAAATCACCATACCAACCGAACAAAAATTAGCATTTTGCATGACAGTCACAAGAAAACAGATTTCGGGGGCAGGGAGGGGGAGAGGGAGTTACTTATGGCAAAACATCTCTTTACAGAGAGCAAAATATGTATCCCACCTGAACCCCTCTGTGATCCCTTCCTCCGCTTTAAGGCCTTTTGTAAGATGTCCTTCATGGTGACCTTCATACTGTCCACCTGAATAAGTGAGAATCCATGAGCAGCATTTCTGCAAGACACACACACACACCTCGTTATTACAAACCATAGGACAGTTTATTGCAATCCTCACCGCACATAAGTGTAGTGAGCAAAACATGTACTAGGTATACCAATGAACTAAACAGAAAGATTTGCATACTCGTGACACGACGAGAGAAGCTAAGCAAGCTCTGATGAGCAAGTTGGGGACAACAAAGGAGAAAAGTGACAAAGCTCAGGGTATGCTGCAAGGGTTTTCCTAATTTATCATCTTCATTTCAGATCACTTTGTGTTTGTCCTTACACAAGGAAAATGAGCAAACACACCAGCAGAACTCCTTTATTTCTCATTATTAGTAAAGCGTGTTAGGTGCTTTGCAGAATACATAAAAAGAACTGGCCCCTACCCCAAAACAGCTTGCAATCTCATTTTCATACAGGATGCAATCAAGGTGCAACAAAATAGTAAGGAGGGAAAAACTAGGGCACAGCATTATATTAAATAAAATGAATGGCTTTGTTGACTTGTTTCTTGTGAGCATTGTGGCATAAATCTGAAAGAGATGATCATGAAAACAGGTTAGTTGGTCTGGCCCTCAGCTCAGAAAGGCATTTTGTGCAGGGACGAAGTATGGTAATTGGCCTCGAGATGGTCATCGGAGAAATGGACAAATGGGGTACTGAGAGTGCCATCCACTGGTGAAGTGGAGAAGATGATGGTGTAATAAAAGAGGTGCCTGGCTGATCAGTCAGTAAATTTTGCCCATTGGACCTTGCAGTCAATCTTTGTTTATGTCAGCAGATGTCACTGAAGGAAATTTTAGAGATGTTGGGCACACACAGGGAAAGGGCTGCACTGTAAGGAAGAAATTATATTTCACAAGGCAATTTAGACAGGAGGAGGCGGGGCTCTCTCACTATGTGGCTATTTCAATATTTTAATCAGGAAACAAAATTCTAGATGAACAGCATCAGGCTGGAATATTTTAAAACTAACTGGCAGTCAACAACAATCCAATCAATACACTTACATCATTATAAAGAGGACCAAACTGAATGTTATAGGATGACCCTAACTCTGGGAAGAAGTTTAGTTCAGATTACTGTCTCAGCCCTATCCCATGCTGGGAAATATCCTAGAAGGATCACGGACAACTTGAGCTCTTGTCACATGTTATTTCTCAACCCCAACCATCAGCTGCACTATTAGTGCTATCGACAATGATGTGAGCATGCACAAGTTTATAATGATACAGGTTCCTCAATTTTGGAATCCACATACACTGGTCTTACAATAAACATAACACATGTGGACGACTACTGTTTCCTTTCCCACATGACCCTACGAGCATGGGATGGAGGTGGGGAAATATAGCCGTTACATCGAAATTAACATATTAGATTAGATCAGCAGGCCACCTAGACCAGTACCCTGTCTCTGACAGTGGCCAGTACCAGATGCTGCAGAGGAGGAGCAAGAAACCCTACAGTGGATAATTATGGGATAATCTACCAATTTAGGGGAAGTTCTTCCTAAATCAAGGCAGTTATTTGATGGCTTATGCACTGAAGCATGTGGGTTCATATCCATTATACATTAGATAAAATTTAAAAATTGCTTCTGTGAATGTTCTCATTATCCATATAAAATGTCTAAGTCTCTTTTGAATTCTACAAGGCTCTTGGCCTCAGTGAAGCCCTGTGGCAGTGAGTTTCAGAATTGTGTGTTATGTAAAACTATTTCCTTTTAATTGCCTCCCAATTTCATTTCCCCTTCCCCTTGTTCTGGTGTTATGAGACAGTGTAAACAGGAGCAATCCATCTACCTTTCTGTACCATTCATTATTTTACAGAACTGTCCTCTCTAAACTAAACATTCCTATCTTTTCAGTCTATCCTCTTTTCATGCCTCTTCAAGTTTGTTTGTTACCCTTCTATTTGTGCTGTATATTTTTGAGACGGAGTGATCAGAAGTGAACACAGTGCTCAAAATGAGGGAGTACAACCCATTTCTATGATGACATCATACAATTTTCAGTCTTAAAACAGCCAGACATTGTTTGCTTTTTTGATTGCTGCCACACGCTGAGCAGGGATTTTCACTAAATTCAGAACCCTGCAATGCACATGACTAGTTCAAACTATTCCTTTCAATACACATTACAGTTGTCCACACTAAATTTTACGTGCCATCATGCAGCCCATTCATCTAGTTCTGTTAGATCCCTTGAGTTTCTTACAGTTTTCTCTAGTCTTGACTGATCTACTGAGGAAAGCTTTGTGGTTTTCCTGGTTAAAAGCTGGCATATGGAAGCAGTGTACATGTCAAAACACTACAGTTCTAGTAATGGAAACTCTTTGTTTCTTTTACATTTCCAAGTTATCTGATGTGTGCTACTGATATGTTCCAGGAGGAGTGTGGAGAGCATTTTAAAGCATCAAGGCTGATGAACAGAACTCTGTCCTGAATGAGAGGTCTGCTGTTCCTAGATACTTTATAGAACATTCTACAGTACAGAACTTCCAGGCAAACTAAAACATTAAAAAAAATGAGGAAAAATAAGTTCAAAATAAAAATAAAAACAAAAACTAATATGGTCAAACAGGAACCTGACCAGCCTTGCGGACTTAAAAAATGCTTTCAATGTGTTTTCTCATAAGCAAACTAAGGCCTTCAATCTAAGCTAAGAATAAGTCAAGCTGCCTGCTGGGAGTGAAACAAACAATGGCAACTGAGCACTGATGACCTAATTTGGGTTTGCTAATGCTAAGACGTCTCTGGAACTCCCCAAAATGGAAAACAGACTTTTAATTCTTGTCACTTCAGCCGTTAAAAAGGAAAAGCTGTTGTTGATCCTGCTGGTGTTTCAGTCCATTTTAACTTGGTCAAACCTTTCCTATGGAGCAGCTGGCCTGAGAACTGTCCAACTAATTTTACTGAACATTCTCTTACTAAATCATGTCTGAACCACAGCCATTCTTTGCCTCAGAAGCTGGATCCCATCCCAGAACAATCTTTAAAAGTTTATTTTACTGATCAAAGCAAAAAAAGAGAAACCTCCATGTTTTACTATATTTAGTGAGCTATTCAGTAAGTGAGACCTTGGCAAGAGAAATGAAATGTAAAGTGCACCCCACATTTGTAAACTTTTGGATATTTGCTATGGAATAATGCCAAAGGTGTTTGAAATGCCAAATCGGAGTTCAGACTTACTAGTATTTTCTTGCTTTGTTTTAGTTAAATAAAAGAAGAACATTGCTCTTCTCTGACAATACACAGCAGAATCTCAATACCACATGGTAGTACACAGTAAAACCTCTAATCTGCATTGAAAGTAGATCTGGGCACAGAACAATGAGATTCTGCTGTCATCTCGGGGCAAGGCCAGTGTGTTACGCCATGTTTCCCATGCACCAAAGGGAGAGAGAAGCATGAGACCTCCTGCCCTTTCTCCTGGCACTCTGTAATGCTGTGGAACAGTGCTATCACTTACACTAGGCTGGTGGTGCCAGGGCTCATCCCTATCGCCAGCACTCGGTAGCCTGCAAACTTTGCCAATCCATATTGACCTTCCCTCTCATTAGTGCAGAGTAGTGAGGTGCTAGCGTGGTGGGAAACGCATTTCAAGGGTTACTTGCCAGGTTCTCAGTCATTTCCTACATTGGTACCATACATCAAGTGTCCTCATTACAAGCTATGCCTTATCCAGCATAAGTTTAAGCAGGTTTTCAAATTACATACATTTTAACCTAACCCACTGTTGTGTGATACCATTATTTTAAACCAATGCATTTATCTTTAGCTGCTAGAAAACATCGGACCGACAAAGAGAGACTATTCTATCAATTAAAAGTACCTTTAGAAAAAACAGAGTCAAAGAAATTCCTTAGCCTGTATTTTTCTGTCATTTTACGAAAACATACCTGGGTGACAAGGTTAAATCAAGCAAAGGAAATCCCTGGCACTTATCATCCACAGGCATTACTGATAAATTGTGCAGTGGAGGAATAAAGGATTACCTTCTGTATTTTTTCATTACACTTTTCTTTTGTTACAGAATACATAAATCCATTGTGGCACAATGTAATATGTATCATCGTGCTACACCTGTGGACGTTTCATAACGGCTGCCATGTCTGTGCAGTCAGGAATGATAAGTGAACCACCCGTGAATGTTAATGATAGTGATCATTCTGAGGTAACTTGGCTTTCCATCTTCCTTTACAGCCTTAGCGCTGAAGCCAGGGTGGCAAGGTTCAGGAGAGGAAAATGAAAACAAGAGAAAAGGCAAAAGCTTCAAAGCTTGGAATGTTGATTTTGGGGGGAAGAAGCGGGGGATTTATATAGTATCTTAGTCTTGGGCTCAGTTTAAGTAAATAAATTAACGTTAAAAAAAAAAGAGGAAAGGCTTCTGTCGTCAATATTAAGCACAAACTTTTCCATGCACTGTCTGTGTTTCTCTCATGTGGAAACAACTTTTGTTCTATTCTGAGGTGGAATCTATAGCACTTACAAGTTTTCCGCAGAAAATCACTGACATGGTTGAAAACGACTGGTGATGACCAATAATGTTTTCCATCTGAAGAGTGTGAAATCAAAGTATGCTAAAAATCCCAGTTGATGCACTGTCCTTAACTTAAGATGGGTAACTTTTTAGATTAAAGTGCACAATAATGTGAATCATGATGACTCTGTCAGCCCACGTTTTTAGCTCTGCCTCTGAAATGCCTTGCTTTTGTGGGTCTAAAGTAAATCTCATGTTACTTTTGTGTGCTTTTGGGTTTGATTGCCGTACTGTGATAATACTTTAAGCTAACCTATATATATTTGCATTTTATATATGTGATAAAATACATTTTGTAAGTTATATGTACAGATATGAAAACTGAGGATAGGACTATTGTGGGTAAGTTTCCATAACCTCTGAATTGCATTCATAAGTGTACCACAAGGAAGATGTCATATGATTTGATTGTTTCCAATCTGAATCTCTCAGGTATAAAGCTAGTGTAACTTGGGCGGGGAGGGAGAGGAATCCATAATGATCAAAGCAATTTGAACTAAACAGGAAAATAAAGCGTGCTCCAGGCTAGAGGCCTTATATGCCAAATTTAATCTAGGAGCCAAATGGCAGCAGAATCACTAACTCCTGAACAATGCCATTAGTCAGAGTGTGTCAAGCTGTGACAATAAAATTTTCAGGAAGAAGAAAATCCTAATGGGTAGTATCAGAATTACTTTAAATAACTTTGGCTCATTTGAAGTAAGTCTTTCAGGTATTACTTCATCAGCTAACACAGCTCACATTTACATGAATGCAGTGCTTTGTTTGACTCAACCTGACAAATTCAAATTGACATCAAAGCTGATTGTTTGAAAATGCAGTGTTTGACATTGGACAAAGTACTCCTTTCCATAACAGACATTTTCCAAAAACATAACTCGCTAGACTAATGGGCAGTTAGAAGCCACTTCTCCTTGTGTAACTTTGCCAGAGTCCTTGGAACTTGCCAAATTCGGTCATGCCTGCTTAGCTTGCCCAACTGATTGTGCCAGAAAAGAAAATAAGACACAGATGTATTTGAGCTCTTTGAGATGCCAGTAAGAGAGACAGCTAATGGCTTCATTTCGACCCTCCCCTACCAGCTGGGCACAGGTGGGGGCATAATGAGGTCCCTCTCCCTAATCAAACTCAATTATTTACTACTCTATATAACCACAAAGACACTTACATTCAGCTAAGAACATAAAACACACCGTGGGCTACTTCCAACCATTGCCACTGGGTATTTATAGCAAACTCAAGTGGCTAAGAGAGTTTGCCTTGGCAAGGAGTTTAAGTGTATAAAGTTCTGCAAACTGTTTCTGCTCAAATATGTCCTGCTGAAATGGGGTCCCAGGCGAGGGTCCATAACTGTCTGTTCAGTGAACTGCATAACATCTGAGAATGTATTCAACATACAATATGGGCAAGATCTTGAAATCAAATGCCACGTTTCATCATGAAGCTTCTCAGAAGCATCAAGTTTTTTCCACCAGTAAGTGATACAGTATTAATGAACATTACAAGTCACTAGACTGACAGAATAGCAACTGAGAATACTTTAAGGTGAGAAGGGAGACAAAACAAAAAAGAATACAATTATATGCATTAGTACAACAACAGTAAAGGAAAAGAAGATGTAGAATCTAAACTAAATCCCTTTAACTATCATAAAAATAATCTTTTTACTTTTTGTTTACAAAAATATTTCTCAATTATAGTTATCAAATTTTGATAATCTTTTCCATCTTAAATTAGATTTCTCTAGGGAAATTTGTCAACCCAAATCTTTGTCCAACTGAATAACACACAGACATTTGCTTATTGGAAAAGTTGTTAGCAAAGATTAATAGCAATGACTGATTTTGTTTGTTTTATTTCCTGTTAGTCCAGAAGCCACTATCTCTATTAAAGTTAGCTTTCTGTGTAAAACAAATTCCTAAGCCATCAAGAGAAACTAAACAGTTAACTGGCAGGTTCTGGTAACATGGAAGAATTGGCCAATTAAGGATGGTTTTGATTTAATAAAAAGGTCTCTTTAGAACCTACTGGCCAGCCATATATATTCAGTAACTCTCCCAGTCTTTAAAACTCTTATACTGTAAAATAAATGAACGACAATAAGTATTTTTAATGGTCAGAAAAGAATTTTTTTTTTTTTTTTTTTAGGTCGATCCCAAACCCAAATACTGGGTACAGATTTCTAGAGTGCAGGTTTTTTGTTTGTTTGTTTTTTTAATTAATTCATAGGAAGCTGGCAATATCTACATTTCTAGAGTTTTCTTGTTCAATGAAGACCCAGTGCTAGGATGTATTAGAGTATCCCCTAACTGTTACTGCTTTGAGTTGATTGGTTTCATTACACCATATAAAATTTGGAGCAGCTGGTCCACCTTGCTTAATTGGTCTACCTAATATCCTAGGAAAAACATTACTTTTGACTGTGGCTAGTCTCCCTGAGCAAGCAGTATTTATTATTATTGATCTGATTGTGTCCCCCCAAGATCTGTGCGCTGACCCCCCCTCTCCCTTCTGGGGCATCATGGGGATAAAAGTCAGTCGCCTGCACACCACTTTCCCCTACTCCCAGGACCCTGTGGGATTCAAAAGCTATGCAGGCAAGTGGACTGGATTAGCAAGTCCACACTGAGTTGAGATGGGGAGGAGGCTCATCGTCCTCCAACCTACCACCTTTCCTGCAGAGCCCGCTCCGTGGTAGGAATTTTCCTGAAGAGGGGTCCCTAGGGCAGCCATGGTTAGAGGGCATGCCTACTAGCAGGAGTGGCGATGCCGGGGCACAGAGCTACTGTGGAGACAGAGGCATCTGGGGACCCTGCAACTTGGGGCAGGCACCAACATTCATTTTGCAGGTGGGGAAGGGTGTCAGCTACATCCCATCCCCATTAGAAAGATTAGGGAGCGGGCAAAAAATAAATAAATCACAAATCAACATACAAAACTTTTTATTTATTTTTATTTACTCGTTGCTAGTTATTTACCTTCTTCCCATTTTATAGTCTTCAATTACTAGCAGATTTTTTTGTATGTATTTCTTTAATTTCCAAATTGTTAGTAAAATCTGAAATTCTATATAGATTTAGTCTACTAATAAGTGTCGCGTTTAAAATGCTCATCTGTGCTGAAAGAGACAAGTCCAAGGCCCTCAATAACATCCCTACTGTGAGAACAACAAACCTCAAACAGAGCTGATAAATGAATAGCCTGTGTATATTTGCAACCCCCCCGCCCAGCACCTTCCAATACATTGAAGTTCCACAAGTCATTTGAAACCATTTGAGCAGGCTATACTCCTTCCTCGGAGACTGGAGTTCTAAGCCCGTGGGCTATGTGGTCTTAAATCACTTAAATGCTTTTAAAAAACTCACCCTGGGGTGCCTAAATATGGATTTAGGAGCCTACTTTTAGGTGTTTATTTTTGAAAATTTTGGCCTGTGGGTTTAAAAGACTTCTCTATAACCTTAAGTATCAGAGGGGTAGCCCTGTTAGTCTGAATCTGTAAAAAGCAACAGAGGGTCCTGTGGCACCTTTGAGACTAACAGAAGTATTGGGAGCATAAGCTTTTCGTGGGTAAGAACCTCACTTCTTCAGATGCAAGAAGTGATTTTTGCATGTGAAGAAGTGAGGTTCTTACCCACGAAAGCTTATGCTCCCAATACTTCTGTTAGTCTTAAAGGTGCCACAGGACTCTCTGTTGCTCTATAACCTTGTTAATGTGCTGAAAGCTTAGATAACATTTCATTGTTCACACCAAAGCAATTTTGTTTTGGAATGATGATGACTTTTTTGCCGCTAAGATAATTTTTAATAAAAATTAAATTTTAGTCCTTGATCCTGAAAACACTTAAGTACATGAGTAGTCCCATTGAAATAAAGTTACATTCCTGCTTAAGTATTTGCAGCAGATCAGGATTTTAATTGTCAATGTTTTGTTTTTTGCCTGTAGCAGTTTTGTAAAATTCAAATAAGATACCCTGCCTGTAGTTGCATTTAAAAAAACAATAATTTAATTAGAACTTTTAATCTAAAGTTGCAATAGTACATAATTTCAAATTAGTTTCACAAAGTCTCAACATGACTGAAATCATTATTTAAAAAAAAAAATCAAGTGATTTAAATTATTTTAAATTAAAATTTAATTTACTCAGCCATTGATTTAAATCGCCTTGATTTAAAACCACTCTACCATGCTGGGGAGGAACTCCACGAGGGGCTCCTTGGGAACAGCACCTCCCCCTTAGCACCCTTCTGTGGGTTTTACTGCAAGATGATCCAGCCCGTTATTATTGGTTATGTACAGGCAATGTGCTTATTAAACGAGCAACTACAAATTCTGATGTGGTTTAAACACAACTGTAGTTTTTTATTGAACTTTAAAGACATCAGCAAATTTAATGAATTTTACATTTTAAAACCTGTGCTTACTATCTAGTTCTGCTGGTACAAAGCTTATTCTGGCTCCATTTCAAGAGACGGATATTGTAGTGTGCAAATGCACATATCTGATGTATCTGACCTTTTAAATCTTAACGCAGGCAATGAGTGACTTCCATCTTTTATTTCTTATTTGCTTATTTCTGTCATTTTAAACAGACAAAACTGTTGTTCTCTCCAGATAGTAGCCATTGCCAAAAAAAAAAAATTAAGTGAGATCTGTAAATTCTAAATTATGCAGACTGCATATGTTCCATTCCTATGGACAATGACAATCTGGACAGTGAAAATGGTTGCAACTACCACAGAATGAAAAGAAATAACACAGTTGCTTCTCTAAGACTCAAGCAAATCAACAGTCCACTAATTTACCCCATATCAGCTCTGGCTTTTCTTTCACTGTACTCCACACTTCAGGTGCTGGAATACTACACACTTCAAAGCAATGCACATTTAACAGCTGAGATTTTTGAAAGTTCACTTAAAACTTTATTTGTTCAAAGGGACACTATCAACTTCGAAAGTCACATCTGAAGCTGAAAAGTTTGTACCTACTTTTGTAACAAGTGACCCCTCTCCCCCAACATTAGAGGGAAATGATTTGTTAATGTTTTTCATTTTATTCCTTTGGGCATTTGACAACACTTTGTGTATAGCTAATATCACTGTTCTGTTGATTAGCCAGTTGCACTTCCTGTAGTGGGGTACAGTGATACCACTTCCATACAACTGCATTGACAGGAGCTAACAAATATGCTCTCCCCACAACTTGCAAGAGAGTGTTTAATCAGTAACAGCAGCAGCAGAGCTGAAATCCAAGCGGTAGTATGCATGTGCACCCACAGAGAGGAAGGGAGGAATATTTAGAACACGTTTTGTATTGTTGCTCTTGAGCCTCCTGAAAAGACTCTTCTCAACATCAGCAACGGAGCCAAAAAAGGTGTAAAATTTTTAAAGTATGTTCTGAAGGGAAAAAAAGAATTCAGGACATGCTATTTAAAGGATGCTTTGTCAGAAAATCAAACCAAATATTTAAGATGACCATATCCTTTCAAACGTACTCCAGCGCTGTATATGAGTGTGTGGAAGCTGAAACAAGGAGGAAATGAAGCAATCTTTCACACCTTATTACAAGGTCCATTTTTGTTTTGGCCTATTTCTTGTTTTGCACAGTTCCAAGTCACACAAATGAGCCATGCAAAAGAATTCTCTCTTTCTTGTGGACTTAGCAGAACCCTTAGCCTCTAGTGAGTGGATGGCTGCGACACACTGGATATTTTATGTGAAAGCTGGAGCCTCTCCCTCACAGGTGAGAGACCTGGCCCATAACTCTGGAGTGGAGAGTTTCCTTATCACTTTAGGAAAGAAGGCAAGTTTATTCTTCTAAAGGACCTCTTTCATTCTTTCAATGGATACTGCCCTGAACTAGTCAGTACGGCTATAAACCTTCTCTCTTTCAAATCCCTCCCAGACCTCTGCTGCAATGCCTACAAGAAATCAGCTAACCACTGAAGATTAGGTCAAGCGTACAATTAAAAAACCAACGATACTTATGTGACTCAGAACCATCAAGCAGGGTGCGTGGTTAGACTGTGTATTCATGTGACTTTATTACCGTTACCCTCTTTCTACCTCCCCTGGTTCCTCCCTGTTTGGTACCCTCACTTGTCACACCTTGCCTTGTATTAGATGGCAAGCTCTGTGAGCCAGGAACCATTCCTTCCTATATGTTTGTACCATGCCCAACGTGATAAGCACTTGTCCTGAGTGGGATCTCTATGTACTATCTGGATTACTTTGTCCCTCCTCTTTTAGAATGCTATTCTTTTATGAAAGTCACTTTGGCATTGGGAAGACGACAAGGAAGCAAGAAAATCCTCTGCTCTCCTCCGTTCTATTCTACTATACAACATGATCAACACTTGGATGTCTCCCTTAGAGGCAGCTGTTGAATCACTACAGCTTCTCAATGATATGGCGAACATACAACTCTGCTGTAGTAATTGGACATACAGTTAACAGACAAGGTTGGACTATGAGCCCAGGGGAGCCCACCTCTCCCACCAGGGCCGGCTCCAGGGTTTTGGCCGCCCCATGCAGCCAAACAAACAAACAAAACAAAAAGCCGCGATCGCGATCTGCGGCGGCAATTCGGCGGGAGGTCCTTCGCGCCGAGCAGGAGTGAGGGACCGTCCGCCGAACTGCCGCCGAACAGCTGGACGTGCTGCCCCTCTCCGAAGTGGCCGCCCCAAGCACCTGCTTGGTAAGCTGGTGCCTGGAGCCGACCCTGTCTCCCACCAAAGCAAAGTACCAGGGAGGGCAAAATGAGCTGTCTCTCAGTGGTCATCACAGCTGCATGCAGCCTAATGAAACGAGTCTGGGCAGAATGAGGGACTTCGGCTCCACTGGAGGAGTGAATAGTAGATTAATGCATGGGATTTCTGAGAAAGCTCTTTGGGGTAGGGATCTTCATACCTGTCAGCAAGGCAGAGCGCACACAGTTGGGATTATACTAAAAAGTAATCATAAATACATAATACATCTTATTTGCATTTGGGATAATACATAACTGGAAGCACCTCTATGTTGTGAATATGGGCCAAATGCCAATATTTTACTGAATAAAGCACTTCCAGTATTAAGGAAAAATCTTTTATCACTTTCTTTTTGAAGGACCCAAACATCTGCAAACCAATTTTTTGTCTAGTTTATGCATGGCTTAGGATACTAATTGATGCTGTAATGACTGACCTGCATTTTACACCAAACATACAGTAGCTACGATGCACAGTGCTGAACAGTGTTACATTATTTCTTTCTGCACTGAGTAAAAATTCCATGTATAACAGAGCTGGAAAGAATGATCTCATTTAGGTGCTAGTCCAAAGTTGAAGTTCCTCCACAAGTTTGGTTCTCTTACAACTTCTGTACGCATGGGAGTGTATTATTTAATTTGTGATTCAAAACTTATTACATTTTCAGTTATAAAATAAATTATTTTTCACAAAGGAGGGTGTGCACAGACTGAAATGAATATTATAAACTCAAAAATGTGAAAATCCCCCCAAATATAGAGTCCAACACCTTGTCTGTGAATCATACTGACTGGCTTATTTTTCTCTGCAGTTTTAGAACCAGAAAGCTATTGTCTTTTGGATTTTAGCCATTATGAGAAAAGGTAAAACTGAAGGCCTGAACTGCATTTCCTTTTTGCATGACCTGTACAGGATTGTGTATTCTACTTATGAAGACTCTCAAATACACCTGAAACCTGAGTTTTACAAAGTTCAAATGCTTAGGAGCAGAGCAGAGCAGAAGAAAAAAAGTGTTTGCTAGAGTCTATGCTCAGATGTTAAGATAATTTAGAAAGCTGGTGTCAATACTCACATTCGAACAAAGAGTGACTGTTTAGCTGCCAGCCCTGGAGAAGAGTACTTTTCAACCAATGCCAGAGTGCTGAAGCCAAATTTGTGAATGGGTTCGTTGGAATCCAAGGGTGGAAAGTCTGTGTCAACCTCACCATCGTCCTCAGCAATATGGAGACAGTAGGCATTGACATTGTCACTGAAACAAACAAAGAGCAAGTTTATTTCAGAGGGGAAGCTACATAGCCAGCTAAATTCTATGGGCCAGTGTCAATTGCTGGATGCTGTTTAGAATAAGCCAGCAGACTTCTGTGGTGTAGAAATCAAAACACTTTAAATATCACTAATTTTCACACAGCATCAAGCCTCAAACCCTTTAGTTAGCATAATCATGTGATAAAGCAGTAACAAGAAAACATTCAAATAAGGCAGAACAGCCTCATATTAACTCATTTGTATACAAAATGACGACAGACCAGCAATTAAAATATTCCTAAATCTGTAGAAGTTATATGACTTGACAAAGCGTCAGTAATATTTCTTTCATTTGTGAAAACATATTTTATGAGGTGACAGTTACATTTTTAGAATGAAATCTGAATGAGCAATATCTATGTTCTTCTGTTTTAGATCTAGTAACTGTGGAAAAAAGCTCTTACCTATAAAAATATACTGAAAGGGTGCAGTATGGACACACATGTAAACAGTGCAACAAAAATATGTCAAGGGAATATCTACATGAAAAGTCAAGGATTTGTGTTCAACGTAAACTATTATTATGGTGGAAAGCAAGCTACACAAAAACACCTTTTAAGTTCTATACAGCCCAATCAATCAAAGTAGTTAACATTATTATGCATTAATGCCTGAAATAAATATACACAAGTTTCTCAGGCATATGCTGGGGGGAGGGTACGAGGGGGGGAGAGAGCGCTAAACCAGTTTCTTTCCACAGGCTAGAATCACAGAGATCTAGCTCAATATATACAAAACATAATAATGTTGGCTCATTATCACATTTATCATATTAAAATGTAAACACTAATACTTATATTGTTCAGCTCTAATTTTTTTTTTTTTTTTTTTACTTTAAGTCTGCCAGCATTCAGTCTTGTTCTAGAGGCATGAAGTATAGCCTCAGTGTTCACATGGCAGTATGTTTCTAAACTCTGCAGTTTAAATTCGGAGTTTTAATTGCATGATTGATGCTTAAATTAATTAATTGCAAAGTGTATGCTAATTGTTTAATTGGTCGCTTGATCTATATAGATCATTTTTTGAATTAAATGAGTTGATTTACAAAGTTTATTGATTAGATGTGACAATGAATTATTTCGCTGACTACCTGATTTGCAATTTTCTCAATTAATTCACAAACCTTTGGTTGCAACTGTGCTTATTGAGAGCGCTTACTCCAGGTGATCTATATGCATACTGTCATGTCTAAGATATTTATTATATAAAATAGGTAATAATGACACATTAATATTAATGTAAACTGTAAATTTGCTAAATGGATGGCTAACAAGAAAGTAATCTAGCAATGTTTGTCACTATAAATTCTGTAATGTAAAAGAAATTTTTATGAGCCTCTCAACTGTTATGAAGAACTGATACATCATTGTAGAACTAATTTTAAACTTCTTCAGGAACACAGCAGTAAACTTTAGGAAAACTGATCAAAGGCAGGACTGGCAACAGAATTTAGAAATGTACAGGAATATCAATTTAGACTGAAGAGATGCATTTCAGTCTGTATTTCTATTAACACACTATAGTGTAGTTCTGCACATGCACTGTCCTCCTTTTCATAAAGCTACTAAAAAATCAGCCCATCCGCATTCCATGACACATTCCAGTGTGAATGCCCACCTGGCACTCATCTTTATACTATACTGTTCTGAGCCATTCCTGGCTCTGCCCTTAGACTGCTAGCCCTTCTGAGGCAGGAACTATTCGTTTGGCACAACTCCCCTAATGTACAAACGTTTATGACTCTGTATAAATAACATTAAAATGTCTGTTTTGTACTTGCCACATGTACATAATTCCCATTAAAGCTAGGGGGAGATACAGGCATGCATCAGAACACCACATTCAGTATGGTCTGAGAGAGATCCCAAAGTGCCAAAAACATAATTATCAACACTGAAATGCTGTCCTCAATCCATACATGTTCTTCTCGATTGCAAGTACATGACATCTGTCACGTGCCACAAACTGACCGTGCTTCAAATGTCCCCAAATAGCAAACAAAAATTTTTGAGGAATAATATAGGTTTAGACACAACTCTGAAATCTTCTTATTTTTATAAGCTAAGTCAGAATTTCATTAGTTGTACACATTTGCGTTTGTTTTAAAAAAAGGAAATCTATCTTATTGTCAATGAAAAAGGATAAGCAAAATATAAATGACAAATTATAGAACTGGAGATCACTTTGGAGCAAATACTTTATCATATACATATTAAGTTGCAGAAAAATTTAGTCTACTGTACAACGTGTATATCTACTTGCTATTGCATCAGAGCTAATACACTGTGTTCCTGATGAGCCGGTATTAACACAAGATATTAGCATAAAATAGATTAGGTTCTAACAATTGCTAGTGAAGCTGTATATTATATTTAGTAAGTACACTATTGTGTGTAACCTATGGAAAAAACAAGTCTAGTTGGTGCAAATTTTACACATTTTTCATCCAGCATGTAAATTCATGTACACTGGGATAAGATTAAATCCCAAATTTCAGCTAAATGTATCTGAAAATGTTGAAGGTCCTGAAAATCTGAATTTATTGTAGACAGAATGAAGAATTTAACTGCAGTGAGTACCAAATTATAGGTTTTTAAAAATCTAAAATAAATAAATCTGTGGTTCTGAAATTTTTTGTACTCCTGTTTTTATTTCCACATGCTTTTTGAAGGCAGAATAAGCAGAGCACATCCATCAATGGTTAGCAACGGAACGGTCCAGTGGGTTATGATTCTGAAGTTCATATATAAGAGGCCAGGGACAGGGTTGCTAACACTGTCAAGGCTTTCTCATATCAAGAGACACTGAACAGACAAAACTACCAAATGGCAGGCCAAACTGGATATAGCACACCCTCAAATCTGTCAACTATAGCTCACTTATTGTGGATTATTAGGTCAACATTTTAGGATAAGGAAATTGACAGCAAGATATTCCTCTCCTGAAGGTGGGGGCTGCACTTTCACAATGAATAGCTCCTCATTGTTCTACTCCAGTTTGATTAGCAGGTATGCCTATTTTCTGTATTTTTATACCAGATTACAAGTTGGTATAACCCGCACAACTTTTAATGCTTTCTTCAAATTGATCCTCACTCTCTTCCCTTTATCTGTAAAATGACTAGCTCCAGAGGAAACAAAACGAAAGGGTTAGAATATCCATGCTGAAAAATACGGTTCCATTGTTTTCTCACTGGTCTGTCTGTAAACACTGGCTGCCTCTTGTTTTAGATTATAAACTCATAGGGGCAGAAACCGTCTTTTTGTTCTGTGTGCCTGGCACAATGGGGGGTCTTGGTCCATGACTAGAGCTCATAAGTGCTACGATAATATAAGTGATAATAAAATAAATAAATAATGATATCTACAAAACCTTAGTTATATGCATTCCCTTATTTAGAGATGAACTCAGTAAAGTAACAGAGTTAAATTGACCCTTGCCGATGGACAGGCATTGAGCTGCTCTGACAAAATGAATCAAAGAAAGATGAGAACAAAGAAAAATACTTACCAATCATATTGAAATTTTGAGACTTTGCCCTTTCCCTGAACCCCCAAGTCCAGGTTCTTATCTGCTACATGGAGAGAGGGTTCCAATGTCCCTCAGCTTTCCCACTAACTCCTCTCCCTGTAATGGGATCTGGGGGCATTTGACAGCATTCCTGGCCAAGCTCATTCCTAGTCTGTGATCACACCCCCAAGAAAGACACTGACATTCACCTCCTCCCATTGGTTCAACAGAGTTAAAATCTGTTGACTTCCAGGACACAAGCCTTTTTCTGAGGACACTGGTATTTTATTTTATGGGATACTTTTTACTTGTTGACATTGGTCAATATGATGTGTAAAGTGTTCTTACAAAGTACATGTGCCGAGACTTTGATACTGGTTGCATCTCACGCATTTAAAATATAGTAATAATACACAACAATCACGTTCTTGATCAACAAATATTTTAAAAAACAGAAAATGGCGATTAACACTGGCAAGTGAAATGGCAGTGTCTGCCATTATTTCTACATTTCTTCACCAGTGTCAGAACACTGAAATGTTTAATACATCAAAGACCTGACTATCACATCTGTCCATCCAAAAGAGCTGGGAGGAACAACAGAGCCAAATCAACAAGCTCCATGGAACTCAATCTGAGAGAAGGCCCACCTCCCAATGCTGCTCTAGCTCTACAATAAAGACGACAGCTAATAATCAGGGATCCAAAATAAAAGCATCTGAATGTAAATCCGAATAACCTCTCTCTCTCCTCCCCTCACCCACCCTCATGTCCTGCCAATTGTGCTAGAATTGGAGGAAAGCCCAAGAGTTCTCAACCTACCTCTGAACAAATACAGAGGACTCATGAATACAAACCCATTCCTGAAAAACGGTAGCAAGGGCAAAATTTCCAAGAAAAATGCCACGACCAAGGAACAGACTTGGAAGTTTGACTCACTAACAAATAAAAACATCTACTATACTCTGTTATACTACTTTTGTACCAGAGGTGGTTCTGATATATTATGTTATCATTTCATCCTTTGTTATGCAGCAAATATTGGGCAAGTATTTTTCTAGACTTTACCGTATCATTTTAAAATGAAAGATGTCCAGATTAAAAGATATGAAGTACCTATTTCACAGAACTTGTATGACCTACCATTAAAACATTACTTTTACCAAAAGAAAAAAAAAAAAGAAATATTCTAAGACTGCACACAATCTATTTTTCAGCGTAACAAATTTAGGGGCAGCCTCCCCTTCCCTTCATGCCTCCCACCCCAAGCAAAGGGATATGCAAGGATTATAGCAAATACTGAAAAATCCATTGACAGAGTGAAGCTGTAAACAATTTCTAAGGACAACAGTATCTGTTGATCTATTATTGCAAAGGTGACTCAGGCCAAGTTCTAGTAGGAAATGTAAGGGCCTAGTGCACGATATAGTGGTTTCTCAATTAAAGAATAAAGCATTATTCACAAAGCAACAGAGGGTCCTGTGGCACCTTTGAGACTAACAGAAGTATTGGGAGCATAAGCTTTCGTGGGTAAGAACGTCACTTCTTCAGATGCAAGTGAGGTTCTTACCCACGAAAGCTTATGCTCCCAATACTTCTGTTAGTCCTAAAGGTGCCACAGGACCCTCTGTTGCTTTTTACAGATTCAGACTAACACGGCTACCCCTCTGATACTTGGCATTATCCACAGTTTCAAATAAAACTGAATTTTTATGACTACTTTTGCATTTTTGCCAATATATTCATCTTCATTTTAGTGGTGTCTTTATACACTTACACAGAAGGATGGGGGCAAGGAGGGTATCTTAGATCTTAACTGCATTTAACCCCATAGTTGTCAATTCTTTATAAACACTGAAAAAATGACAGAGGGTCCTTTTTACAGATTCAGACTAACACGGCTACCCCTCTGATACTGAAAAAAATGATATATTCGCACACACATTGGTATAGTTTGTCTATTCAATACTAAGGACTACATTAAAAGAACATTACATTTGTAAAGTGACGCATTCAAAAGTTCAGATTACATGCACAAGCTTAACTCTGATCTCTTGTGCATACGGATGCAGCAGATTTAGTAATCATTTATATGGTAGCATACTAGGTCTCAAACAGAAGACTAAAATAGCATTCCAAGACACTCAGCACCCCATTTTAGTTATGCCATCCTGTTACTACTCTATAGGCACAGTCAGGCAGGGAGAAGGGAAAGATAGTCAGATATTGACCAGCTCTTGCCACCACTGTCAAAATCAGAAGGTTTACAGATCATTTCTAGATTTTATTTGATGCACCTCTGCTTGATCCTTGGTCATTAAGAAGTGGTTCAAAAACTAAGTCAGACATAAAAATGAAACACCTATCAATGATGCCAACAGCGGTGCGATTTATCTTAATATTACATAGAGTGTTTTAAAATTATGATTCATTTGCACATCCCTGGATTCATATGTTTATCATTATCCAGTACCCAGAAGTTTAATTGAAAGAGAAATAGATATAGATGTGTGTGTATTGCTCACAAAGAAATATTGATAACTGTGTAGGTGGTTCCTGTAAGACTTATTTATAAAAATATTGACATGGAAATCCATTTCATTATGCAAAAACGGTTGTAGAGGAGAAAACCAGAGATCAAGTAGTAGTAAAGAAAGAACAGTACTTTAGCTTGGGTTCCCGTCCTTCACTCGTGTATTGCCAGCATATTAGTCCAATCAGGTCATGCACCTTGGCATTTGCTATCGTCACAACTGTCATTGGCAGCAGTTTGTCTTGGCTTGTGTGCAATGGGAGGTAGACATCAATTTTTTTGGTTGCAGTTGTACCAACATGACCCTGTTGAAAAAACATTTTATTAAAATACATAAGTGACACAGTAAAACAGAGACAAAACAAAAGCTTGTGTAGGTTAGATTCTTGTGTATGCAAATTGGTTGAAACGGTATTAAAGAACAGGATTATTAAGACACATAGATGAACACAATATGTTGAAGAGTTAGCATGGCTTTTGTAAAGGGAAATCATGCCTCACCAATCTATCAGAATTCTTTGAGAGGGTCCACAGACATGTGGACAAGGGTGATCCAGGGGATATAGTGTGCTTGGACTTTCAGAAAGCCTTTGACAAGGTCCCTCACCAAAGGCTCTTAAGCTAAGTAGGCAGCCATGGGATAAGAGGGAAGGTCTTCTGATGGATCAGTAACTGGTTAAAAGATAAGAAAAAAAGTGTAGGAATAAATGGTCAATTTTCACAGTGGAGGGGGTCCTCAAGGATCAGTTCTGGGACCAGTGCTATTCAACATATTGACAATGCTCTGTAAAAAGGGGTACACAATGAGGTGGCAAAGTTTGCAGACAATACAACTACAAAGCTGACTGGGAAGAGTTACAAAAGGGTCTCACAAAACTGGGTGACTGGGCAACAAAATGGCAGATGAAATTCAATGTTGATAAATGCAAAGTAATGCACATTGGAAAACAATCTCCACTATACATACAAAATAATGGGGTCTAAATGATCCCTCGAGAAAGAGATCTTGGAGTCATTGTGGACCGTTTTCTGAAAATATCTGCTCAATGTGCAGTGGCAATCAAAAAAGCTAACAGAATGTTAGGAAACATTAGAAAAGGGATAGATAATAAGACAGAAAATATCATAATGCCACTATATAAATTGATAGTATATCCACACCTTGAATACTGCATGCAGTTCTGGTTGCCCATCTCAAAAAAGATATATTAGAATTGGAAAAAGTACAGAGAAGGGCAACAAAAGAGATTAGGGGTATGGGACAGCTTCCATAGGAGGAGAGATTAAAAAGTCTGTCGTATCTCCCCTTAGTCATCTCTTTTTTAAGATGAACATTCCAAAGGTTGGATTGGTGGGGGGGGGGGGGGGGGAGTGAATAAGGAAGTGTTTTTTACCCCTTACATGACAAGAACCAGGGGGTCACTCAATTAAATTAATATGGAGCAGGTTTAAATCAAACATAAGGAAGTATTTCTTCACACAGTGCAGGGTCAACCTGTGTCATGCATTATCATGGGATGTTGTGAAGACCAAAAGTATCACTGGGTTCAAAGAAGAATTAGATCAGTTCATGGAGGATAGGCCCATCAATGGCTATTAGACAAGATGGTCAGAGTTGCAACCCCATGCTCTGGGTGTCCCTAAAACTCCAACTGCCAGCAGCTGCGACAGGATGACAGAGGTTGGATCACTTGATAAACTGCCCTGTTCTGTTCATTCCCGGTGAAGAGTCTGGCACTGGCCACTGTCAGAAGACAGGCTACTGGGCTAGATCAGACCATTGGCCCATCTAAGTATGGGCTCTTATGTCCATTACAGTAGCTAGAACTAAAATGTACTACTGTAACTTTCTATATGGAATTACTATGCGAGTTTAAATAATTTCAGTTCTTTTATGCTGTTTAATGAATCAATTAATATCTTTATATAAACAAATGTGAAAGATTAGTTTCACAAGGGCAGTGATCTCATGTGATTTCCTATGAGAACTGAAAACCATTTATGGAAACATTCAACATTTCCACCACAAGATCTTCAATCAAGAACGACTATGAACCCTACCTATGTTCCCAAAGCAACTTCCCACCACAGTCTTCAACTTTAGCATTATCCTTGACTCTAAACTTCTGCTTCTGTCCTCCGCTTCTACCCCTGCAAATTCACCTATCACAACTGACTGTTGCAATAATGCGTATGGCACTGCCTTAATCCCCTCTTACCTCAATTGCAGCATCTCCCTTCTCAATGGCATCCCATGTGCCCTGACTCTGGCACATGCAGGATGTTGCTGCCTGTTATCTCAAGGGTACAAAGAAGCCCAACCACACATGGTCCTCAAATAATTTCACTGGCTCCCAATCATTTCAGGATACAGTTCAAAACTGCACTTTGGTTTTAAATGCCCCATGGTCTTCCTCCAGCTTACCTCAGAGATGGCCTGCCAGTTCCTCTCCTCCTCACCCCCACCCTCTTTGACCATACATGGACACCCTTGGTACTCTCAGAAGGGAGTCCAAGGGTCGCCACTCTGGTGCACAAAGATCTAAAGGGTCAACATGCAGGGGTCTCTCTCTCCCAGGATATATAAAAAGGGGGAGGAAGTGGAAACTGGCTTCCACATCAAAACAGAAAGAAGGAAGGGGAGTCGGGCATCATGGCTAGGAGGAGTCAGGCAGGCCATGCCAGCAGATACTTACAGAACACAAATTAACTACACATAACATGGATGAATCTTATAGATGCAAACATTTCAGAAACATCACCCCATAGCAAGAAGATTACACTGAGTGGTAACAGACACTACACATTTTTCCAACTACGAGAAACCTATATGATGGCTGTACCTAAGTCAGATGGACAACATAACCACCTCTTCACTTTACCAGGAAACAGGATTGTAAAACAGACATGGAGGTTAAGTGTTGGTTAAGAATAAATAAAAGATGATTTCTATATGTCAAAGCAAGTCCAAAACCAATATATAACTGAGCCCACTTCTAACCATTTAAAACTATTTGGAGACAACCAAAAAGGATTAACTGATATCATTCCATTTTATTGTATTAAAAAAAAAAAAAATCTATTTGGCACCAGGGAGATTAAGACTTAATTAAAACATAAAGAATATAGCAACAAAGATCAATAAAGTTTATGTTAGAAGAAAAATGTTTAATCTATAGCTGATAGGACTCTATTTTTAAGCTAATAATCTTTTAAGTGGCAAAAAAATTTCACAATTCCCTCCCACAAATTAACTGACATGAGGATAATATCCTTGCTTTATACCAAGAAGAGAAACCACCATTAGAATTAATCATTAGGAATTCTGGCTTTAAGTAATGGAATTAGAGGATTCAATATTGGACACCTAGGCTGGGAGTATAAAACATATTCTTGTTATAAAATAATTGGGCATGTCAATATAATTTTAAGTTATAGAAGTAAGAGAGTAACTTAAAAATAAGAAGTACTTTTACATTCATGGTAGATTAGCGTGGAAGTATTGTAAAAACTGCCCAAACACAATGAAGTTGAATACTTTTTTTTTTTTAGTTATAAGTATAGCTATCTTCTTCCCCCACGTACTCAAGGTACAGAAGAAACTCGACACATCTGTTTAAAAGAAAAAACATGGCTAGATTCAAAAGAATTTAATAAAATATGAACAGGACCATAAGTTTGTCTGGATAACCATTGGCCCTCTGCTAGATGCACTGGTAAGGGCTGTCAATGTGGAGGAAACAGACACATTCAAGTAAAAGTGTAAATTTTTATATTTTCACTCCAAGTGAAAAACAACTAGTGAAGGTATTAAAAGCATTTAGTGGTAGGTCCAGAGTTCCCATGTCCCCTCACAGACCTCTGTACCAGACATTTTACTCTACAAGACACAAACTGCCATGTCTTCAGCCCAGCCACCAACAGAACAATACTTTCAACCTCTCCACACTACTGTACCTCTTTCAGAAATCAGATGTATCTTGCGTACCCCAAGTTTCACCTCACTTAAAAACTACTTGCTTACAAAATCAGACATAAAAATACAAAAATGTCACAGTACACTATTACTGAAAATTTGCTTACTTTCTCACTTTTACCATATAATTAAAAAATAAATAGACTGGAATATAAATATTGTACTCACATTTCAGTGTGTAGTACATAGAGCAATATAAACAGTCATTGTCTGTATGAAACGTTAGTTTTTCCTGATTTCGCTAGTGCTTTTTATGTAGCCAGTTGTAAAACTAGACAAATATCTAGATGAGTGGATGTACCCCCCCTGGAAGACCTCTGCGTACCCGGAGTTGAGAAGAGAGGGCTATTCACTTTGTGCAGTAATTGAAGTTCTTTGAGAGGTGTCTCCCCAGGGGTGCTCTACTGTAGGTGTGGCAGCACCTTCGCATCTGGAGTCAGAGATCTTCAATAGCAGTGACCGTTGGACTGCACATGCGCACCTCCCCTTCCCCGCGCTGTGCACGGGTGGTATAAATAGCGCTATGCAGTCTGACCCCCCTCAGTTCCTTCTCTGCTGCTGAGCCCAAATGTTACACTCTGAAGCAGAGGGGTGGAGGGCAGGTAGTGGTACTTCAATTAAAAGGCAAAAAGGGGAGACACTATTTCCTTAGCCACTACTACATTATCTCTGCTCTTAATCCAATCAACAGACATTTTAACAGGCCCATATGGGCCTGATCCTCCACCTTAGCCAGGATGTAAAATACCTGCACTGCTATGTCTACTGCAATTTAAAACAGTAAGACCATTGTGAAGTGAAATCCTCGCCTCACTTAAGCCAATGAAGTTTTCCCTTTTGATTTCACTGGCCCGAGGTTTCATCTGTGCTCAGTTTATTGTGTTCTATTGTTATTATAACACTGTCAAACGTCCTATACAATACATTTCAAATTATGCCGTCTCTCATGCTTGTGTTAGACCTTTCTCCTTCTTGCTGCCACTGCATTCTCTTCTTCCCCATCACACATCTTGGGTAACGTTTCTTGCATTGCCCCTCAGGATCTTTTCATCTGTTCCTTCTCTCTCCCCCCCTTCCCTCGTCACCTCTCTATAGATTGTGTTCTTTATCAGTCCCAACATATCTTCTCTCCCCACCCCAAATCTCTCTCTCTAATTATACTTCATTATAGATTTTGTCCAGCACCATCCACTAGAGACATCCATGAACCTTTATCACAAACACTTACCAGGCACAGGACATGGGGCTTAAAAGAGTGGCGTCTCATATACACTACAGTTCCCAATTCTGTTAATGCTGGTGGAGCTGAACTGCTATTACAATGGTGGAAAATGTCTGAAAAATGTCCCATGTTTATTACGGACCTTACGAAGAGGGAGTACGCAAGGTTCACATTTGGTAGGTTATCTTTACAACTACAAGGGCTAGAAATGGGATGTTTTGAAATGAAAACATTTAAAGAGGATGGGATAGCTCATGATGTCAGGGCATACCCCAATCACTAACTCAAGGGCATAAGGATTCTTGCACTTCCCTCTGGGGCATCAGGTATTAGCCAATGTCAGAAAAGGATACTGGACTAGATGAACTAAGCCTGAACATGCATAATTCCAGTGCACCTCGATCCTGCAGAAGCATGTGGCACGTGCCTGGGAATGCTTCTACATGGGTGAATAGATTCATGTGCTTAGACCGATCCTGCAAAATACTACTCATGCAAGCAGCCCTATTAGTCTCAATTACTTGCCTGTGCAAAGCGTAGGAGGACAGGACCACGTGATGGGGTTGAACGGAGACAGGTAATTTTTGGACTGCAATTCTTAGTCCCAGTGCCCAGGAGTCAAAGATCTAGCCACACTGGATTTAGCTATAGCAATCACAAGTTATCACTGTCTTGCTGAGGTTTATATAAGCTCACTTGTTCAGGAGGAATCGTTCAGACCCAGATTACAGTCAATACTGTGAGCGTGCATTTTGCTCTCAACTAGAGAAGTGGATTATAGCTATAAAGGCTCAGGTGACCCAAGAAATAAAGCATGATTACCCATATTCAAAAAAGTTGCATCAAACGTATTAATAGATTTTGTATAAAATTCAATGGAAAATCCATTCAGGGCCAGGGGCCTTACCATTTGGAGTTTCCTTAATAGCCTTCAATAAATCTGGTAGGCACAAAGGGGCTGTTAAATTAACATTTTCCTGATCTGTCACCTGTGGCATAGTTAATTTGTCAAAAAATTATTTTAGCTTGTCCCTGGACACTGCATATCCTGACAAATGAAGTCTGGAATAAAATTGACAAAATATCTCGTTAATTTTCTAGGAATCACACATCCTGGTTCGATTAAGCTTTTATTGTTAGAGATATTATGTCTCACCCACCCTTTAAGTAGGTGAGTCACTACCTAAACTGGATGTATTCAAACACATTTGTTTATTAAATAAAAGAGATGAATATTGCTTTCTGCTACCCCCCGTTTTCATGCACTAGATCAGACTTGGGCTCTCCAACACGTTCATCGGGGACAACACCGACTGTGATGATTTATCCGAGTCAGCAGGATCCTGTGGCTGAAGTGTAGGGTTGAGAGTCAAGTATTCTGGTTCTATTCTCTGCCCTGCCATTGACTTGCTGTGTGATCCTGAGCATGTCACCTAGCATCTGTGTCTCAGCTTCCCCATCTAAAAACCAGGGCTACTTATTTAACGCCTTTAACAATGGAAAACATTGAGAGTCCCTCTCTGAGTAGGCATCCTGGAGCTCTCCTTCTCTGCTGCTATCTAGGAATTGCACTTCCATAGTTTGAGCATTGCATTGCTGAACAATGCAGCTTACTGAGTTAGTGAAATTTTCTTCTTTGTTTTATAAGACTTTTTAATTAAACAGGCCACTGGCTACTAATTTACTTACGTTGGGGATTAAAAATGAAAGTAGTAGCTATTCAGTTTAGGAAAGCTGCTCCCAATTAATATACACAAGGAACTTCCACCTCTAACAGCGATTTGGTACACAGAGCTGCTCTGCTCACATGGATCCACATACTAAACATAGCCTGAAATAAACACAACCACACTATGGTAGGGGCCAAATAAGGATCATTTCCTCAGTAGTCTGTGGATACATAGTAAGGGCGTTCCATAGTTGACTGGGTTACTGTAAGAGTGTAAGCAGTGTATTACTACATATACATGCTTCTGCAATAGCTAGACACAGTGGAAAGAGTTAAGGACAGAACAAGAAACCCCGCTATGAATTTTTGTAGCTTATGTTGAATTTGACCATAATGTTATGAGCTTGGGTGTTGAATTACACAATCTATGGGTACTATAATGATGACACCATCAAAGAAACAGTTTATACTGAATAAATTCCATCAGCCTCATGCAGTTTTAGGGACCTCTACATCAGTGGTCTCCAAAGTGGAGTGCGCAAGAGGATCTTTGGGGGTGCACGGCAGGAAGAGCGTTTTTTTTTTGCTTCGTTAGTTCGGGCAGGAACTAACTTTTTTTGGTAGAGCCGGCACGGCAGAGGGTGAGTGCTCAACATTTTTTTTACTGATAGGGGTGCACGATCAAAAAAGTTCGGAGACCACTGCTCTACATTATTAAATCATTTTATATAACCCCATATAACACCATTTTTAAATATAAAAATAAGATTTTAAAACCATAAAGAATTACATATTATAAACTTGTAATACAAGGAGCCATTTTAAGATATAATACCAACTTTTTAATGAAAGTCCACTAAAGAACATACACCTTTCTCTATTAGATGATGTCTCTTGAAACAGTTACAGTACAGCCATTAATAGTCTCCTAAAATATATAGGAAATTTGGTATAATCTTGAGTCTACTGCAAGGACAACTTAATCCTAAAAACAGCTCATAAGTATTTGGATAATGAAAAGCTGTAGAAATATTCAAAGAGAAAATAGTGTGTGTTTTACCAGTCTCATTTTTGGGCTGTCTTTTACTACATTTCATGGTGGAAAATTAAAATAGAGTCCATAAACATTTCCTAGAGAAAAATATGATCAGTTTTTTAAACAATAATAATTTACTGCATCTTCCTACGCAACAGAGTTCTGTGACTAAATATTATATCACTTTAACATTAGATGTTCTAATGATAGAATACACAGATTTTACTGAACCATTACTTAGAGAGTCATAAAAACCTCTTAAAATTAATCTTTCATGCACATCCAGCTTACTCAAAGTTAGCATTTAATTAGATGGCCTTGGCACAAATGAGCTTACTACTTTATTTGCTCAATAAGTATAAATTCAAATAATTGATTCACCACCTAGCAAACAATGTAAAACATTAGACAAAATAGGAACAAATAGAGATCTTTTTCCAAATGCAAAATTTTTTCTGACTCAAACTGTGTAAAAGAAATGTTTTTGTTTTAAGTGACAGGATTATTTCATATCGTATAAAGCTTGCATCCTGATATGCAACGCATTCCAATAGGTATTTATACAACATACAGAAAAAGTTACAAATATATGCACTAAGCAAAGAACAGATCAAGCAGAATTTAAGCACCCAACTAATATATTTTTAAAAATAAACAGCAGGACCAACAGATTAGAGGATCCAAGCTCAAATGTTTTAATCAACAAAGACCTTATTTCTCTAAAAGCACAATCCCTTTGTAGGTAAAAGCCACCATTTTCTACACTATGGATTTCTGAAAAATATTTGTTTTTTTAATAAAAACAAAAGTAATGAAATAGGATTAAAAATGTAGCAGAAATAATTTATTTTTAAAAAGGTAAAATAGCTATTTTTGGGGGGTGTGCGTCAAAAATAAGGCTATGAACTGTTAACCCAATAAAATGTTTAAATACTCTAAAATGTTTTTGTATACACACCTGGCAGAACATACGATAGCATCAAGGTATTACTGGCATTTGGTTGAGATGGAAATCATAGTTGCCAGCATGATAGAAACGAGGGCTTCATCCTAAGTACATGAGCATTCTTAGAGGAGACCAAGACAAACCAGAAATATGAAGTGTGGCTGGGGCTTGTGAATTCTGGTGCAGTGAGTAATTTGCAGTATATTAAACCAAGGTCCACTACAGTATGTTGGTTAATAATTTGACTAGCCAGTTCTTTTTATTTTATTTACATATTATCTAAACAAGTCTTGTGAAAATGTCTGCTCAGAATGTCTCTAGGTTCCAGTGTTCACATGAACACACAGAATAACTGCATTCCCCTCCTAAGATCTTGTGTTCTGCATGTCATTGTACCAGACATGGAAACATGGGAATGGCGCTTTTTTCAACAGGTGGTAATCCCACTATAAGTGCATTTTATCACTAAGTGACAAGTGACTAGTTTATTAATTACTACAATGATGATTTTTTTTTATTTTTATTTTTTATAGTCAGCTACCTGAAATAGCTGTAAATTCCAAGGAAGTTAAACAGAGTGACTGGACTATGGTCTGACAGTTCAAAGAACTGAGTACTAAAATGAGCCCTCAATAGTTGCTCCTCTGCCCGACAAACAGACCATCATTTATCTCACTGCAATGTATACAGAAGACCTGTAAAATTGCACTAACATTCTCATTTAATTTATCTCATTCACGCTGTCACTGTTCATAAAAATTTAACCCAGTAATTTCCTACTATACAAAGCATAACGAAGTCTGAATACTTAAATAAAAGGTAAATAACTTTTTTTATTCTAAATTGTTGACTTCATTTAGCATCTCTGCCTTGTACAGCACCACACTATTTTTCAATTAAAGGTCCAGCTGTTTCAAAGGCTCCAGTAGGCAACGACAGTTATAAGAAATGCTTTATCTGCATTGCAATGATCACTATCACATCAGCTCCAGGCTGCATTAACATACTCATGTTTTATTCTAGCCCCCCTCCGAATGTACCAGTTAATTATACAACATCGAGCTGAAAAAAACAACATCCAGAGCTGGACCATTTCCTTACAAGCTTCCACCTGAACTGTTTTTCATATAGAATGTCAGGGAAACAAAGGTACGTTACATGTATAATTATATAATCAAACATTCCAAATTGCTCTCCCCTGCTTGGTGTTCACTCCTCTAGTTTAATAAACCTGGTTAAGCTAAAAGCAAGGTATAATCTATAATTCATAGAACAGAGGCATATTCCAATCCTATTAACATGTATTTACTTACACAATTTACCTTAAATTAAAACCTGTTTACTGAAAAAGTGTTATAACTAGGATTTCCTGCTACACTTCTCTTCTGTCAAATCCCTTTGGAAGAAGGGAAAAACCAATCCCCTGTTCAAGCGCAGGAGGTCTCATTTGCTTTAATACTAATATCAGTTTTTAGGCAAGTCCAGTCCATCTTGTCTCCTGCCATCCCCAAATGGAGTTTCACCAGGAGTGAAATACACTTGCATGCAGCAGGCCTGCACAAGCCCTACACACCACTGAAGTCACTCAAAAACTTGTGCAGGCCTTCCACAAAGGGCTGAATTTCAGTTTAGCTGAGATGGTATTCAACTACCTAGGGATATTATGCCCTGACCTATTCAGTTACAACAGTGCTGCTGGAAAATGGAATGCATATTCCGATTTATCAAAATATGATGGTTATAGCCACAACAAAAATGCATTAGTTAAATGACGCTAATCTCACTGTTTACATACGCCAGGAAAGGAATGGTGTACTGTGGAAGAATTATTTGCATTTTACTTTGCAATAAACATTATGATTTAATACTGTGGAATATAGTTATTCTTCATAATAACAAAGTGCAACAAAAACTTGTAATTAAAAACTACATCATAAACATTATTTGTATATTTAGAAAAATACCATGAGATATTTTAATGAACAGATGCTATTCAAAAAATAACAGAGGGTCCTGTGACACCTTTAAGACTAACAGAAGTATTGGGAGCATAAGCTTTCGTGGGTAAGAACCTCACTTCTTCAGATGCAAGAAGTGATTCTTGCATCTGAAGAAGTGAGGTTCTTACCCACGAAAGCTTATGCTCCCAATACTTCTGTTAGTCTTAAAGGTGTCGGCCACAGGACCCTGTTGCTTTTTACAGATTCAGACTAACATGGCTACCCCTCTGATATTCAAAAAATAAACGCTTTTACAAATATTCAATCCTTAAACAGGTCTCAGACTTTAATCCTAGACTACTGTTGCATAAAGCAGACAGCACAAGTTCCTTGAGGACATTAGCCAACCTTAGGTAGAACGTTTTAAATACATCACCATGTCACTTTTTAATGTGCCACAATCTATTAACCACATGGCAAACTAACAGGGATTTTTAAAATATGGGTTTTATAGCTTTGTGTTGGTGATTAATTAAATAAATAGCCAGTGTTTCACAAATCATCCCTCTAATTAGTCTAAACCAGACACTTTGCATTCACTGACATTCGTGCCATCTGAAGCTCACAGAAGGGCAGGAGCATTACGACGACGAATCTGTACACTTCTGAACACATCGTCACCATGTCCCCGGCTGGCATTGTACCGCTCAGCCCTGAGGCAGAGGTACAGTCTTCACAGGTGCTGCAGTCAGCTGGAGTTTGACTCCAGCTGCTTGGGAAAGATGTTCTGTTTAATTATTTTCCCCTCATCCTGAAGTAAACAATGAGGATAACAAAGAAAAGCAAGTTGACTCTTAAAGGTAACCTAAAGTAGCAAAGACGTACGCTTTGAACAAATATTTAAGGTCTAAGTACTAAAAAGGAGCAGTAATGAGCTAACTGATCTTTTTCGGTCAAAAAGCCCCAATGGTTGAGGTTCCACACACTTAGATACGGTTCCTTTTTAGGAAACCAAGCAAGCCTCATTAGAACGGTTCACAGCTTAATAAAAGAAAGGGTCAATTATTCTTGAAAAAGAAGAAAAATTCATCATCTGTAAAACCTGCCTGAAATCTCATCATTTTTACAATGCATACCTAGACGATCATTTCCCCCCAGAGCTCAATTTAAAATTTTAATAGTTAATCATTTTAAGTTTTAAAACATTTTTTTCCTCTAAGTTATTAACTGGAATCTCCAACCTAGGTAGGTTTTCATATCGAAATATGTTCTGAGGTACTTAGTGACATTACCACAGCAGGATATTTTCAAATCCTTAAACTAAAAGGCATCAGAGTGGGTATTTAAGAGACCGAGAATGGAATAGCAGCTGGGCTGCTTACCAGAGACAGGTCCTTATTTCCTGTGATACCTGTAGCATTGTCTCAGCTTGGGGAGAGCTGAAATGGGGTTTGATGGCCTTGTCCTTTAATCTAGGATTTTGCAGCTCATTGAAAGAGATTTACATATTACTTAGACTGAGACTGGGTGGGAAAGGAACGAGTCACACACAAGTTCTAGCAAGGCTAGAAGAGGCAGGTCAAGTCACTTCATCACACTGTCTCTCAATTTGCCTGTCTGTAAAGTGGAGGAATTAACACTGTCCTCCTTCAGAGGGATGGCGTTAGGAATAAAGGTGTCTGGCATGTTTGAGAACACTAACTGCTTCTTATTTGAGTTAGCCACAAAGCTGTACATCACACTAGGAAGCAGACCACCAGGTTATTTAATATATATTTGTAGCATTGGCATCACGAATAAAACTCATTGTGTCAAGTTACAAAGAGGAGGCGCCTACAATAAATAATCCAGGTAACATAGGACCTCAGCAGATTATCTGGCAATGAGGCTAAATATAATTTTTTCAAACTGAATCTGTACAGTTATGGTGTGGTAATAAGATCAACAAAGCTTTTTGGCCTAAGCACTGAGGAAGAGAGAGAATCTAGGGCTATTCCTACGATTCACGAGAAAGCAAGTAACACTTTATTAGACACTGAAGATAAGACATGTTCTTCCTTATATAAAAAGATGCATACTTGAGGTCACATGCTGAAGGGTCCTTTCTTGATGCTACTTCTTGTCTTCAGATGCTAACCGCAAATCAATAAACGTTTCTGTGCCAGGCTGGATTGAGTTAAATCAAAGTGATTTAAATCATAGATTTAAATTAGCTAGTAGGAAACCTTGATTTAAATCATCATTTTAATCATGTTTTGCATTTGTACTTTTTGGTTATTTTCCTAAAGAAAGGTTGATTCTCAGTGGTTGCTAACCATTAAAATATGTTGATTTGCAACTAAATATAGACGTTACACTAAATGTAGTGCTTCTTTTTACAAACCTGAAGGATATGCCATATCTATACACATTTATTTAAGCAATTCTGTATCTTAACTTACACTTATTCAGATTCTTAATTTTTACATTTTTATAATGTTTAAAATTGTGTATGATTCATTTCTTATTAGATTATTTTTTTTCTGATTTAATTTCAAGATCTATTTAGATGGAAATTCAAATAAATTAAAATGTACAAAACCAGCATTTTATATTTTTTTAATTAAATAAAACTTCCTTAAATGTGCTGAACAGATAAGAAGAAATAGTTCATCAAAAATGTTTTGCGCTTAAAACAAATAGATTTTTTCAAATAAAGGAAGTATTACCTATAGTTAATGAACTGAACTGATTATTTCTGGTCACCATGTTCTTCAAGATTTTAGAACTAATAGATCCCATCCACTCATTTTTAGTCAGAGCTTTTATTCACAGATTGCAAGAAAAAAAACAAGCTTCCTGCTCTTTCAACTCCCAATTGGTTTATTAACACTGCATGTACTAATCATGTTATGGAACTAGCTGAATAAGGTGAAATGAAGGAAATATTCAGTCTGCACCTGCAAAAGAAGCTACTGCCGGGAAAAGCTGGTTTAGCACTTCAACAAACTTTGGCTCCAAGTGCTTAGCCATTGACTTCCACCAGTTCTTTTTTCTTTAAAAAACTTTTCATCAAACATTACTGCTTAATATTATTTTGTATTCAATTTAAATGATTTCATATATTCTAAGCAGCTTAGGCTTTAACATAAGTTGTCAATTTCAAATTTAATTTTAATTTGTTTTAAAAAATTAAACCTGCATTTTAATTTAAAATTAAAAAATCTGATTTAAATAAAAACATCTAACTTTATTTAATCATTGATTTTTATCCACCCTGCTTTGTGCTGTTAAACAGGACTATCTGCTCTTTGTGCAACACAATGTAAAGCTCATTCCCTAGAAAAGTTTACCAAGGCCTTGAAGATGTAAGATACATCTCAGGAAGCCCAGAGATATTTGATATTCTGTCTCTCGTTATAAACAAATTAGAAAACACTGTTATACAGCCCTACAATGCGGATAGCATTTAATACACTACATCTATGCCCTGTCCTTTATTTTTATTTCAGATATGGTTAATGAGATACAGAAAAGCAAGATCTGAGATCTACCACTCCCTCTCCTCCCCCAACATCCATAAATAAGGGCTTAAGTTTAGAGAGTTGGGAGACAAGTAAGACCACCGGAGGACACCAAAATACCCTGTCTGGCAATAAAACACTGTTTCCAGACTGACAAAAGAGTAACTAATTGAGAGAATCATAGAATGCAGAAAAAAGGATAAGAAGATTTGCAACACAAGATTTTGTTCTAGAGATTTTTCCAGGACTTTGACAACATTCCTTGAATCTGCAACAGAGTTTTTAATCCAAGGATTTATCCTTCCCAAAATCTGACTGCTTAGTTAAAACACATCAGTAGTTTAACAAATTTCCCGCAGCTGACTCTACTCAGTCTTTCACTAGTAGCTTGAACCATCTTGAAATCAGAGACTGAAGTTTTATCAGTCTGCTGTAGGAGGTGCCAAACTGAAGTACTGTCAATCATTTTTACTACTGTTGGGTCCAGAAAGTTACACATGCAGCTTTCATTAACTGCCTTGGGAGAACTGCTCAGCATTGTATTCACCAGATAGAATGTGTACCATATATTATTACTAATATTATAGTATTAGTGCCTTTATTTCAAATGTTTAGGGAATACACTACCACCGCAAGCAAGAAAGATATATTTACTGCCTACTTTATGTGTACATTTTACATAACATAATAGACACTCCCAAAATAAACACACCACCATAATTCCTGCATTGTTGTTGAGATGAAACAAAACTGAGGTCCTATGTTTGGTCGTTAAAATTCTCATGGCATTTTTCAGAAGAGCAAGATGTTCATTTCAATATTTTGGCTTAATCTTTCTCGGATAATTACATTCTAATGCCAGACATTTCCTCTACACTTTCAAATGGATTTGGGATAAGTTTTTATTTCCTACTCTTAATTGTTTAGTATTTTGCTCCAAAGAGGTGGTTGCATGTTAGTGTAAACGTGGTACCTGTATGAAGTCTGTAAAGTCCTTTGAGATGAAAGATGCAAGGCATGACTATTGCTGAGCTAAAGAAGGGCTGGATTGTCTGGGAATGACAGTAAAATCACTTCAAGCTGAAAGCCATTTTGACTAATTTAATTAAAAGAAAGCTACCTTGCCTGTGGCAGAAACCTTATTTCAGAATTACAGCTTACTGCACTTTGAGGAAAGAAGTCTAGGACTGGATATATAAAGGTTTGTTTACTCTTATTTCACCTCCCCCGCAGCCCAACTAAGTGCTAGAATACTATTAGTATTTTTCATCCTTCATAACTTGTAAGTTTAAATGAACTTTCTCTACAACAGCAGCTGCTCCTGTTATCACCAATTGTCATCTAGTTTGTGTATGCAGTGTAACTGTAGGCAAATCTGTCCCAGCATATTAGACACACACGGTGGGGGAGGTGATATCTTATCGGACCAGCATCTGTTGGTGAGAGAGACCAGCTTACAATGTTGGTCCAATAAAAGACATTGCTTCACCCCCTTGTCTAACTAGTTTATGCGTCAACAAAAGATTTGCACCAATACTGCAACACAAGTATGGAGTTTAACTTTAGGAAGTTTTTGTATTTCAAACACCATCACACTTAAAATATTGCCCGCTGAGCCATTTCAGCAGTGTTTTGTTGATGAGAGGGTTAAAAAGCCACTTTATTTTTTCAGCAGGCAATTCTAAAAAGACACACACCATTCTGAAATGCCAGGAATATAAAAAGGGGCTTTAAAGAGTTTGTGTTTCAACGGCAGCATTAAGTGTTTTTCAACAAAAGATTCCCCTAGACTTAAGCCAGTGTTCAGACTAACAGGAGTAGAAAGGTTTTAGATAGTTAAACTCATGATAGCCACTAGATACTAAAGCTGGCTGCAAAGTTGAATAGTTTTGTCTAAATTAAGTATATTGTATGTTTTCTGTTTATTCTACAAAACTACTCCAGTATTTCCCTGGAGTTTTCTTCTTGCCAGTTACAGCAAAGGTACCATACTAAACAAAAATAAGTTGGCTTAACCTTCAAGTAAAATGGTATTTTCAAAGACTATTAAGACAAATATTCCATATACCCTCCCTTTTTTTTTTTTTTTTTTTTTTTTTTTTTTTTTTTTTTTTTAAGGAAAGGAATTGGTGCTAACAAGAGAAACACAGACGGACAAGACAGACAGACAGACAGTCTTCTCTCTGTTTCAGGCATGCAAATGAACACATGCTGTATGCAATGGAAGGCAGAGTAATACATTTTTAATGGGGGCAAACTTCATAACTAGGACATCAAAGTCAGGTGCGGTGCAGAGTCATCCTTAAATTAAAAGGCAAATGGGGCTGACTGTCTTTGAACGGATATCACATTTATACTACCCGAGGTTATTTATCAGCTGTTTTTGAAAGAAAAAGGGATACCGCAAATTATACAAATATTGAATTTTAGTATAGTTACTTCTGAATGTTATTAACCTAGTTGGGTGGAATGTACTTTTTTCCTTCAAGTGGGAAATGAAGGCCTGACCTAAAGTGGCTAAGTTATTCTTGTTTCAAACAATTTGTTCAGAAACAGCCACGCTAAAGATCCCGAAAACGTCAGTTTTAATGGAAACAAGAACAGACTCTCTATTGCAACTGCATTTAAGCAAAATAGTTCTGTATTGGATGGTTTTTCCAGGTATTAGCATGTTGGTCCCAAGATCTCAGTTGTTATGGCCCTTAAAGCTCTTTGTGCTTGAAATGCAAGTTTTCAAATTGTGGTGTCACAATTTGAAAACTTGCATTTCAAGCACAAAGAGCTGGATAAACATGTGGCCTAAAATGTTCCTCTCAACAAACTAAAAGGACATTGAGATAAATAAAATGGATTACATTTTCCTGTAATATACTGGAAATAAAACCTTCAAGCCTATTGCAAAAGAGATATTTTAATACTTTTGCTAATAAAACAAATCCATAAGAATGTTAACTTGTGAACATATTTTTCATTTGGAGCAAAATTTATAATTAAGTGAAAGACAATTACTAGGCACAAGATGAAAATCAATTAAACAGAGTAAAATGTAATATGACTCAACCAAGAAATTAGACTGTCTTATAAAATGTATTTTAAAAATTTTATTCTAATTAAACCAGTTATAATTAAATGACCATTGCTTTGGAAATACTTTTTAACCTCATCAGATCCATCCCCAAACTGTACAATCATTAAAATTATTTCCTACTCCTCATTATAATTGGCCTTTTTTCCTTTCTGCTCAACAGTTCTGATGATGTTTCATAGTAAGAAGTGCAGGCTTCGCACGTTTTGAAAGAAATGAGCATTTTTCTGAAACGTTCTGAAATCCTCTGGTTATTTATAGGGCTAGTTCAGAAGCCTTTAATGAGCTCCTGCCTTCTATTCACAATAGTCTTTATTTCAAGACATTATTTGAAATTCACCCATTCAAGGAAAATTATTATTTATTCCAACAAAACAAATGCCAGTAACTTAGACTTAAGGTTGCTGAAGTGCACTTCCTACTAACACAATCACTCAAAATCAAGGAAATCACTGGGTAACAGTTTTTCATAGAGACATTATTAAGGGCACAAGATCAAACTATCCCACTGCGTAGGAAGGATAGGAAGTATGGAAAGAGACCACCCTGGCTTAACCAGGAGATCTTCAATGATCTAAAACTCGAAAAAAAGTCCTACAAAAAGTGGAAACTCAGTCAAATTACAAAGGATGAATATAAACATATAACACAAGTAAGTAGGGACAAAATTAGAAAACCCAAGGCACAAAACAAGATCAAACTAGCTAAAGACAAAAGGAAACAAGAAAACATTCTACAAATACATTAGAAGCAAGAGGAAGACCAAGGACAGAGTAGGCCCGTTACTCAATGACAGGGGGAAAGACAATAACAGAAAATGTGGAAATGGCAGAGGTGCTTAATGACTTCTTTGTTTCGGTTTTCACCAAGAAGGTTGGTGGAGATTGGACGTCTAACATAGTCAATGCCAGTGACAATGAGGTAGGAGCAGAGTCTAAAATAGGGATTGAACAAGTCAAAAATTACTTCGACAAGTCAGACGTCTTCAAATCACCAGGGCCTAATGAAATGCATCCTAGAATACTCAAGGAGCTGATGGAGAAGATCTGAGCCATTAGCAATTATCTTTGAAAAGTCATGGAAGACGAGAGATATTTCAGAAGACTGGAAAAGGGCAAATACAGTGCCCATCTATAAAAAGAGCAATAAGGACAACCCGGGGAATTACAGACCAGTAATCTTAACTTCTGTACCCGGAAAGATAATGGAGCAAATAATTAAGCAATCGATTTGCAAACACCCGGAAGATAATAAGGTGATAATTCACAGCAACGTGGAATTGTCAAGAACAAATCGTGTCAAACCAACCTGATAGCTTTCTTTGACAGGGTAACAAGCCTTGTGGATGGGGGGGAAGCAGTAGATGTGGTATATCTTGACTTTAGTAAAGCTTTTGATACTGTTTCGCATGACCTTCTCATAAACAAACAAGGGAAATACAACCTAGATGGAGCTACTATAAGGTGGATGCATAACTAGTTGGAAAATCATTCCCAGAGAGTAGTTATCAGTGGTTCACAGTCATGCTGATTCGGTTCTGGGTCCGGTTCTGTTCAATATCTTCAATGATTTAGATAATGGCAGAGAGAGTACACTTATAAAGTTTGTGGACAATACCAAGCTGGGAGGGGTTGCAAGTGCTTTGGAGGACAGAATTAAAATTCAAAATGATCTGGACAAATTGGATAATTGGTCTGAAGTATATAGGATGAAATTCAATAAGGACAAATGAAAATTACTCCACTTAGGAAGGAACAGTCACACACATACAAAATGGGAAATGACTGCCTAGGAAGGAGTACTGCGGAAAGGGATCTGGGGGTCAAAGTGGATCACGAGCGAAATATGAATCAACAGTTTAACGCTGTTGCAAAAAAAGCAAACATCATTCTGGGATGTATTAGCAAGAATATTGTAAGCAAGACATGAGAAGTAATTCTTCCTCTCTACTCCGCACTCATTAGGCCTCAACTGGAGTATTATGTCCAGTTCTGGGCACCACATTTCAGGAAAGATGTGGACAAATTGGAGAAAGTCCAGAGAAGAGCAACAAAAATGATTACAGGTCTAGAAAACATGACTTATGAGGGAAGATTGAAAAAACTGGGTTTGTTTAGTCTGGAGAAGAGAAGACAGATGGGTCATGATAACAGTTTTCAAGTACATAAAAGGTTGTTACAAGGAGGAGGGAGAAAAATTGTTGTTCTTAACCTCTGAGGATAGGACAGAAGCAATGGGCTTAAACTGCAGCAAGGGCAGTTTAGGTTGAACATTAGGAAAAACTTCCTAACTGTCAGAGTGGTTAAGCACTGGAATAAATTGCCTAGGGAGTTCGTGGAATCTCCATCATTGGGGATTTTTAAGAGCAGGTTGGACAAACACCCGTCAGGGATGGTATAGATAATACTTAGACCTATCTTGAGTGCAGGGGACTGGACTAGACGACCTCTTGAGGTCCCTTCCAGTTCTATGATTAGTTGTAATAGAACAGTTTTAGAGTTTCTTCATCCCTCCACCCCCACAAATAGGGCTTTTAAAAATAACTTTGCATGAGATCATATTAAGATACACAGAAGCAAGTGAATCTCATCTATGTATAGTCTTGCTATTATGTTATGGGGATATGAAGAAGGTGAGACAAGCAGGACCAAGTATCACAAGGAATTTTTAAATCTTTCAAATGGAATCGATATTGACACTTTCGTTTACAATTTCTTTAGAATATTTAAAATGGAATACGAAGAAACATCATGATCATTCCAGTGGTAAAATGGGTTATTTTGAAGAGATTTAAATCTCAGTAAAAGGAAGAGAGTTTAATGAAAACTCAACTATTGAGTTACTATTCACTCCTCCATAATTTCTCAAGGCCGAAAAGCATGCCAAACACTAACTCAAACTATCATTGTTGTTCCTCCCTGATAATATAAAATGTAATTTTAAAGCTATTAATACCTTTTAATCTTTCCGGCTAGGTTTCATGGCTAGCCATCTTCTCAAATCAAACTGGAACAGAGGCTATGCAATCTGACGTTGCCCTACCATGCCGATCACAAATTAGAGGAGATACAGCAATGTCAGAATTACACAGTTGTTTTTAAGATGTCTTGCAACACTGCTGTCAATATATCATCCTGCATGAATGACAATGCTTTCTGCAAGATGCCCTTTGTACCTCATCTGAACCTATCCAATTGTAGTGCAAGTTAACCAACAAATCCTGGGGTGTTGTCATACAACTACAGTGAAATTGCTTAGTTTTGTACTTTTTTAGGGGTGTCTCCTAAAAAGCAAACCAGCCTCCTAGCTAACAAACAGGGGAGACAAACACCTAAGCATTTACAAGAGCTGCGTAGGCCATCTCACAGGTTTTCACTCTGACATAGGCTCGGTAGTTTTTCTTGAATCAGACCTTCTGGAGAGATCGACTGCTCAGTCTGGCAACTCCCCCACAAGAGTGCACTCAAAAGCTTGTGGGAAAGTGAGATGTTTCCATGAGCCACACTGGAATCGGCTGCTGCAGCCATTGTAAAGAATGGTATGCCTGGAATGTTTCAAGTAGTAACAGCATTGGACACAATTAATTAGCTGACACTGCGATGTCACTCACAGACATTTCTTTTTGAAGTAACGAAATCACGGAAACTCCCGCACTCAACACACCCAAAGGGGTTTTGAGACTAGGAAAGGGGTGCTCCTGGACAGTTTAATGGATAGAGTACTCAATACCCATTTATCACTTGACAGGAAAAATGTATTAACTGCATGGCACCCTGCCCAAATTCCACAATGCTAAACTATTCATCCACCTTTAGGCAAATAATAGTGTGTTTGAATGTGATTTTCAGATGTAATCTGGGGGAGGTAATAATAGGTTTTAAAAGGAAAAAATTAAGTGACATTGCACAAAATAACTTTTTTCAGGGGATTTGGGGACACAGAAAGAGGCAAGAAGAGTGCATAATATAGTAGAACTACTTCAGCTCAGCAGAATTAGGTGGCAAAACCTCCTTGAAAACCTCCCTAGCCTCTGTTTGTCAGAGGGTGGAGATGGACGGAACATAAAGCCAGAGGTGGAATGAGTGAAAGGGAGGGAAGAGATGAAGGAACGCACTGCTGAAAAAGAGTACAGAGACAGAGGTCAAGACACCACTTGTCCTTCCAAGGCCATGAAATTCCAAAGTACACTGAATAAAGTGGCAGGAGCTCTCAGCTGGTAATTCTTTACCAACACAATGTTAGGGTTTCTCCCTGAAGTACCTTTTATTAAGCAGTAAGACAGACACACGGAGTATCTTGGTTTGGCTTCTCATTCAGTCCAAGCCAGATTTTCTGAGAGTACTGAACTCAGAGGCATGCCCAGATATTTTAATAGGCATGGACCATGTAACATACTTTCCCCTCCTTTGGGAGGGATCTCCACAAATTATTTGATCTCCACAGATTTTAAGGGCAAAGTCCAAATCTAAATAAACTGAACAGTGATCCCTCTTGAAGCATTCAGCAGCATCTCTTGTAACAGATATGCGACTATTTTTATAGCCTTGTAACACCTTAGGCTATTGTGCCAAATCATTCTATTTCTTTGCAGGGCAAATACGGAGAAGAGTAAAGGTAATTATGTACTCATAGTCAGTGTAGCAAATCAGTTAAATTAAACCTGTATTTCACCTAAGTTGTACAGGGTGCAAATAACAACTAACTTTTCTAATTTCATACTCTAGTACTCCCAAGTAAATAAAAGGGGGGAAAAAAAAAGTAAAGTTTTTCTCCCTACAAATAGAAACTGTCACTTACTAGGCTGTGATCTTTTCAGCTCATGCATCCTAAATGCATGCAGAGATATTATATGCACTTTCTATTTAGCAATTTAATTATATCTTTGCAGTCAGAGAGTGGCAATGGTTTGCAGTAATAATCAGGTGAAAGCATTCTCACATTAATATGCTGGAATCCGATGTGTTAATTTGATGCAACTTTGCGTTGACAATATGTGATTAATTTGTTCTAAGGCTAGCTATGCTCCCAGCTCTGACAGCTTAAAATGCTGGGTTTCTTTATCCATATCGCTATTTGACACGCCTTAGCCCACTGCTTTGCTAGGACCACTGTTAATTTGTAATGAACTGGCTTTTCAGGGGGCCCCTTCATTTTTAATTCTGTCAGTGTCACCTCCTTGAGGAAAATTACAAGTTTCCTTAGGTGTGATTACTGCCAAGTGCTGCTGATAAGAGGTTTGAGAAAACAGGGCTTTATAAAGTAGTCAGTATTTAATCTGCTGAAACAGATTTATGGCCTCTAGACAGATAAATATAATAGAAAGTTCTCTCATTTAAAAATCATTTTCAAGTTCTCCTTTACCTCCACCCTCAAAGTAAAAATACCTAGGCAGTCTGGTTTTACAACAGATTTGTTTAGGGGAAAAAGGGGGATTATAAATCATTCACAAATGTAACAAGTGCCAGTAATAACAGACATCCAATTAAATCGGTGTCCAATTTAAACCATGGAAAGACACATGTAATTGCTGTAATGAGATAAAAAAATAATTCAACCAAATCACCAAGGACCCAATCTTGCGATGATGTCCACTGAAATCAATGAGCATTACACATTGGAAGGTTTGTCGTACCAGGCCCTAATACTTTACTTCCCGCCTCCTCCTAAGTGCGGTGCTTATTGCCACCCCAGCACGACAGTGTACCCGAAGGTAGTGGCCTCATGTGCTCTGTGCAACCCATACACATTAGTACCTTCTAACGTGTTTTACTCAGCCAGGATACCTGAATTATTCTCTATTTTTCTGAAAAGTGCCTGTAAGGATGGTACAACTACGCTGAGGATAAATGAGGTCTCCTAACTTTAGAAATGCTGGTAGGACAATGTTACACTCAAGGCAAATGAAAATGATGCCTGAAAATAACCATGACAACTCTCTGGATGATGTTACCACCGGCAGCATGCAGCAGTTTGAATTCCTCCTGCTAGAGCTGAGAATTACATCTACAGCCGTGTACCAAACTCAAACCAAGGTGGGCCTTTGGGAACCTTCAAGCAGAGAAAGGCATGAACGGTAACTACCCAATAGCACTAAATGGGTGGCCAGTGGGAGATGCTGATATTCATTTTATTCAAACCCATTAAAACTTATTCAATCTATCTTAGGGTTTTATAGCACCACCCATCACTGGAACATCTGAACATCTTCTATGCATAAATCAACAATAGTGGAGTCTTAGTTGGCTTCTTGGAGTGTAGCATGTAAATGAACCATCAAGTGGTGCACAATCTAGTCGATGTGGCCACATGTTCCTGTGTCTGTTATCCTCATTTCCACCCCCTCTTCAGATTTCATCACACCCAGTTCTTACACCTTCTCAAACTGTAAGGTCTCTGGGAAAGGGACCATGACTTCATGTGTGTTTGTATAGCGCCAAACAATGGGGCCCTAATCCGGCCTGTAAACATTGCCCATGACACAAATAAATTACTACTACTACTACTACTGGTGGTGAGATGAACTACTTAGGAAAAATAATGTATTGCAGTGTTTTTGTAGCCGTGTTGGTCCCAGGATATTGGCCCCAGACCTGAAGAGCAGTTCTATGCAGCTCAAGAGACAGAATTTGATCCAGTAAAAGATATTACCTCACCTACCTTGTCTCTATACCTAGGAGAAAGGTAGTCCTGCTAAACCAGGTCACTAACCGAGGAATACAACAGAGTGTACACGCTCATACAGGTGGGGACCAATTCACATAGGACCCAATTGCCTTTCCCTGAAACAAAAGTTCCAGATTTACAATACCACCGCATTCTATCCCTAGGTCACCTGGAGGAAGGAGAAAAGCCCTAGGGGAACATTTTTAAAAAAATGCATAAAGATATTTGAAGCAGGGAAGGGGAAATAAGTAGAGCTCTCCCATCCTAACAGTAGAAGCAAGGTGGCTGGTTCCTTCCCCGAAGTAGTGGAAGGTCCACACACTCTCCTTACTTATCCTCATTTACTGATATTACAAGAGTGCCCACACTATGCTAAACATTAGCATTGGACCAATATACCGGAAGGCACAGTGCCTGCGTCAGAGCTCACAATATAATAAAACAAAAAAACCCAAACAGCCAAAAGGTGGGGAAAGGAATACACCACATAAGCTCAGTGAGCAGCGTACTGAGCAGCAGATGGCTTGTTACACACAAAGAGGGGTGGAGGACCCACAGAGTGGAATCTATCCTGGCTGGATTCCCTCTTTTGCAGTGCTCAGTCAGATAACACAGCTTCACAGGCAATGCAGTTTTTTTAACACTAGTGCCTTGTCTTCACTTACGAGGGTCCGGCGGCACGCAATCGATGTTCTGGGATCGATTTATCGCGTCTGGTTAAGACGCGATAAATCGATCCCGGAAGTGCTCGCAGTCGGCGCCGGTACTCCAGCTTGCCGAGAGGAGTACGCGGCATCGACGAGGGAGCCTTCCTGCCGCGTCTGGACCGCGGTAAGTTCAGACTAAGGTACTTCGACTTCAGCTACGTTATTAACGTAGCTGAATTTGCGTACCTTAGTCCGAAGTGGGGACTTAGTGGGGACCAGGCCTGAGTCAACTACAGAAACCCCTCCTACTCCCCTTGTGACTAGATGTCAGGGGCTGCATTGACTCCTGCCATCATTCCTTTGACCTATTTGTGTTGGAGAGGGAGAAATTAGTAGCTGCATTAAACACCAGTGATATACCTTTGAGGGGAAGAAACCCGTAAGAATATGGATCAGACTCTCATTGACTAGTCAAAGAACGTCTTTCGTGGTACAGCAACTGCAGAGACTGCTTTTGTGCAGCATAGAGCTCAGAATTAGGGTGCCATTTAACGTCACTGTAATTATTTATATGCACATATATAAAATTCAGACTGGTAGATGTAAATACCACTCAACACACACAATTCATGCTGAAGCACATTTTTCATAGATGTCACTGTTTTTTTAAAAATCAGGTTCAATGTC